>NC_047084.1:209877579-211127579 GCF_902459505.1 Geotrypetes seraphini | reverse complement strand
GGCGATTTACCACCTTAGCCCATAGCGAACTCATGTTTCGGAGCTTTAAGGTGTGCGTGCCAGCTTCCCTTCGAAACCGGAAGTTACTTTCTGGGGGGGGGGGGGGAGGAAAAGAGAAGGCGCACACACACGTTCAAGCCCAGGAGCTGAGTTCACTAGGGCTAAGGTCAGCGACGGAGGGAAGCTAAGGAAGTTAAAACTTGTCTTGCTGCTCTTCCTTGCTACGGGCCTTCCTGGATGCCAGGTCCTGCCTACTTTCTGTTTCCGCGAAGGCAGGACCCAGCAATGAAGAAGGCCCGAAGCAAGGAAGAGCAGCAAGAGGTCAGCGATGGACGGAAGCTTGTAATTCCGCCAATGGGAGAGATGGGAAGAGAAATGCTGTTGCTGCTGCACCCAAGGAGGGGGAAGGGGGAAGAGAGATGCTGTTGCTGCACCCAAGAGGGGAGGAGGAAGAGAGATGCTGCTGCTGCACCCAATTGGGGAGGGGGCAAGAGAGAAGTGCTGCTGCTGCACCCAATTGGGTAGGGGAAGGAGGGAGAGAAGTCCTGCTGCACCCAATGGGGGAGGGGAAGGGGAAGAGAAATGTTCTGCTACATCCAATTTTTTTGGGGGGAGGGGAAAGAGAAATGCTGCAGCACCCAATTGGGGAAGGGAAGAGAAGTGCTGCTGCTGCACCCAATTGGGGAGAGAGAGGGGATAAAGAACACCAGGGAAGGGAGAGGAAAGAGATGCCAAGACCATGGGAGGAAAAGAAAGGAGCTACCAGACCATGGAGGGGGTGGGAAGAGATGTCAGGGGGAGGGGGAGGGGGAGGAGGCAGATGCCAGACCAGGTGGAAGGAAGGAGAGAAAGGAAGGAGAAGAGATGCTAGATAATGGAGTGGGAGGGGGAGACGGAAGGAGAGGGGAGCGATGCCAGGGCATGGGTGGAAGGAAGAGAAACTAAAGGAGACAAAATGCCAGACCAGAGGGAAAGGAGAGGAGGTACCAGAGGGAGAGATAGGAGGGAGATGCCAGGTTATGGGGGGAGAGAAGGGAAGGAGATAGAGATGCCAGACCATGGGGTGGAGTGGGAAGGAAGGAAGGAAAGAAAGGAGAAGAGAGAGATGCCAGAGCATAGGTGAGGGGGTGAAGTCAAAATGAATCATGTACAAAGGAGAGAAAAGGCACAGGATATACAATTTATTGAAGGGACATAGAAAGAGGAAAGATGCTATATGGAACAGAGAGGGTGGACAGTGGATGCAAGAGGCAGAGAGAGGGTGGACAATAGATGGAAGGGGTAGAGAGAGAGGGGACAAGCTGGGTGGAAGGGGCAAAGAGAGGGCAGATGTTGCATGGAAGGGAGAGAGGACAAACACTGTATAGAAAGAAGAGAGCAAAGAGAAGATGATTAAAGCAGAAATGACAAAAGGTAGAAAGATTTGTTGCTTTACCTAGAATCAAGTAGTATTGTAACTGTATTGATAAAATTTTATAAATAGGAAATAGAAATAAGGCAATTTTTTGGACTAAATCCTTTTCCTCAGGTCAGGACAGGATACCATAACAGTACTGTTCTGAAGAAAGATTTGGCCTCTGAAATCTAATTGAAAAATGGATTAGTCCAATAAAATGGTATTTTCTTATTTCTTATTTGTTTTATTTTAATTTGTAAAGTGGTGATTGTTATGTATCAGTTTTTTCAAATTTACATCTACTGTCTTTATATTTTGCACAGTATTAGAGGACACGTTACTGTTTTTGTGGTGTTGTGGTATTGCATTGTATGCAGAATCTGGTTTCTTGGCGATTCAGTTTACTAACTTTTATCTACATATTTCTATTTTTAGTTTGTGATTATTCCATATTGGGCGAGGATGTATCTCATAGAAACAGACGGCAGATAAGGGCCACGGCCTATCTAGTCTGCCCACCCCAATAACCCTCCCCTACCTTTCTCTGTGAAGAGATCCCACGTGACAATCCCATTATGTCTTAAAATCAGGCATGCTGCTGGCCTCAATTACCTGTAGTGGAAGACTATTCCAGCGATCAACCACCCTTTCGGTGAAGAAGTATATCCTAGTGTCACCATGCAGTTTCCTGCCCCTGATTTTCCACGGATACCCTCTTGTTGCCGTGGGACCTTTGAAAGAGAAGATATCCTCTTCCACCTCGATACAGCCCGTGAGATATTTGAACATCTCGATCATGTCTCCCCTCTCTCTGCGTTCTTCGAGTGAGTATAGCTGCAATTTATCCAGCCGTTCCTCATAAGGGAGATCCTTGAGTCCTGAGACCATCCGGGTGGCCATTCGCTAGATCGACTCAAGTCTCAGCACATCTTTGCGGTAATGCGGCCTCCAGAATTGTACACAGTATTCCAGATGGGGTCTCACCATGGATCTATACAATGGCATAATGACTTCAGGCTTACAGCTGACGAAACTCCTACGTATACAACCTATGATTTGTCTAGCCTTAGATGAAGCTTTCTCCACTTGCTTGGCAGTCTTCATGTCCTCACTGATGATCACCCCTAAGTCTTGTTCTGCTACAGTCCTCGCTAGGATCTCACCATTAATAATAATAATAATAATAGTTTATATATCGCAATACTGTAAAATTCTATGCAGTTTACAAAAGATTAAGCAAGGTACAAATTGATTGAACTTAAAAGGGGAGGAAGAAAGAGAGTTGGTGGGACAGGAAATCCATTTTTGAGGATAGAGAGATTAATAGGATATGGTGATCAATTTCAAGGGGGAAGGAGAAGAGGGTTCAGTTGTCTAGATATTTTAGGAACAGGTGTGTTTTTGTACGTTTCCTGAAATCCTCATAAGTGGTGGGCAAAAGCAATTGATCTAGGTCCCTACCCCACAGTGCTGTTTGATGTGAGAGAAGGTGTTTGTGGTGTTTTTTCAGTTTGCAACCTCTAACTGGGGGGAAAATGAAGTTGAAGTGTGAGCTCCTCTTGTGTCTGTTGGCTGAGAAGGAGAAAAGGTTGGTTATGTATTTAGGGGCAAGTCCGTATAGTGCTTTGAAGCAGAAGCAGGCAAATTTAAACTTTATGCGTGCCTCCATCGGCAGCCAATGCAACTGCTGGTAATAGGGTGACACGTGATCAAACTTTTTTAGCCCAAAGATCAGTTTGACCGCTGCATTTTGCATTACTTGTAAACATCGCATATTTTTTTGGGAAATTGCCAAATAGACAATGTTACAGTAGTCAAGTAGACTCAGTATGAGGGATTGGACCAGGGTTCTGAAAGCCAACGTATCGAAATAGGTTCTAATGGATCTGAGCTTCCAGAGAGTGAAGAAACCCTTTTTGATTAAGGAGTCCACCTGGTCTTTCATGGTTAGGCGTTGATCCAGAATTGCACCTAGTATCTTTATGGTGGGCTAGATAGGGTGTAAGTCTTGCATGGATTTTGGCTGCCAAGGTGCATGACTTTACATTTTTTGTCATTGAAACTTAGTTGCCAGGTCATGGACCAGCGCTCCAGTAGGAGTAGGTCGTTCACCATACTGTCGGGCATTGAGTTTTCATCAGGCACTGTGCTTTTGTCTGTTGTGTTCTTGCCTATTACATTGCATAGTTTGGCGTCATTGGCGAATAGCGTTATTTTACCTCGAAGCCCCCTCAGCCAAGTCCCTTATGAAGATGTTGAACAGGATCGGGCCCAAGACCGAGCCCTGCGGCATTCCACTGATCACCTCCGTCGTTTCGGAGGGGGTGCCGTTCACCACCACCCTCTGAAGCCTATCTCCAAGCCAGTCCCCAACCCATGCTGTCAATGTGTCTCCCAATCCTATAGAGCTCATCTTGCTCAACAACCTGCGGTGTGGTACGCTATCGAATGCTTTGCTGAAGGTCAAGTATATGATGTCCAGGGACTCCCCAACATCCAGCTTCCCCGTCACCCAGTCAAAGAAGCTGATTAGGTTGGATTGGCAGGACCTCCCCTTTGTAAATCTATGTTGACGAGGATCTCGTAGATTCTCCTCGTTCAGGATTGTATCCAATTGACGTTTGATTAGAGTTTCCATTAGCTTGCTCACTATTGATGCGAGACTCGCCGGTCTGTAGTTCGCAGCCTCTGTCCTGCATCCTTTTTTGTGGAGTGGAATGACGTTAGCTGTTTTCTAGTCCAACGGGACTCTACCTGTACTAAGGGAGAGATTGAAGAGCGTGGATAGCGGTTCTGCCAAGATGTCACTTAACTCCCTGAGTACCCTGGGGTGTAGGTTGTCTGGCCCCATCGCTTTGTTAACCTTGAGATTAGACAGCTCACAGCAGACAGTGCTGTGCGTAAACTCGAAATTACGAAACAGGTCTACTGAGCTATCCCTTGTCTGCAGCTGAGGACACCCGGCACCTCGCGGGTGAAGACTGAGCAGAAGTATTCATTTAAAAGTTTAGCTTTGTCGGAGTCCGATTCTACATAGTTCCCGTCTGGTTTCTTAAGGCATACTATCTCGCCTGTGTTTATGCTTCTGTCACTAATATACCTGAAGAAGGATTTATCGCCCTTCTAGATTCTCCTCCATTCGGAATTTGGCCTCTCTGACTTCTGTTTTGACGGCTCTTGACTTGGCCAGATAGTCTTCTCTAGAGTCCTGCTTCCCTGATTGTTTGTAAGAGATGAACACTCTTTTCTTCTCTTTTATGAGGTCTGAGATCTCTGCAGAAAACCACTATGGCTTATTGTTTCTTCGCCGTTTACTTACCGATTTTATATAGCAGTTGGTTGCTTCTTGTATGGTAGCTTCAGAGTTGACCACATTACTTCTACATTATCTGTTTCTGCTCGGTTTTGCAGCACCTAATGGATGAAATCCCCCATGCCCTCTAAGTTGGTGTATGAAAAGAACATAGTTTTCAGTTGCCATTGACTGCAGGATCAATTGACTGTGCGGGATCTGGCTTGTTTAGTTTTACAATATATGTGTTGGTGTTCTAGTGCTCACTGCAGTGTTTAAGATGCTGCCTAGGTACACTCTTGTGCGATATGTGGATTGTTACTAAAAATCATATTTTTCATATAGATGGGGGGGGAGGTGTCAAAAAATGATGGGCCCCGGGTGTCACAAGCTGGGTACGCCACTGAGGGTTTATGTTCTAGTCAAAAGACCCTACATGTGCACTATAAAAAATTATACAAGACTTAATGAAAGGTACTAATGAACAAGGTTTCCTTTCAAGAAGAGAATATACATTTTTGAATGTTCCATATCCCAAGGTTCCAATGCTGTACACTTTACCAAAGGTGCATAAATCTTAGTCAAGACCACCTGGTCGACCCATTGTGTCTAGTAAAGGATCTTTATTGGAAGCGACCTCCATATATGTAGATCAGTTTTTTGTGCCCTCTAATGCAAACTACATCAAATCCCTCTCTACAATGATCCCTCAAGATGAAGCTTTGAAGGTTATGCAACACTTCTTGAATGAAAGAACAGAGTTTCTAGAAGTTCCTACCTCTTTTTAAATAAAGTTAGCTTCTTTAGCTATGAAGAAGAGGGGGGTTTTCTCTATAATGGAAAGATTAACTAGCAGACTTCGGGTATTGTCATGAGGATTACAATGGCACCATCAGTAGCTAACTTATGGCAGATTTTGAATCTAAATGGATATACCTGTCTTCGTTTTCAAAAATCTTTTTTATGGATTTGTTTTGACAATATCTTTTTCTTCTGGAAGGGCTCAGAAGAAGATTTAATATGTTTTGTGCAGTGGTTCAGTGATCATCATGACAAGATACAATTCACTATGACTAATGATAAGACATCTCTTTCTTTTTTTAGATGTTCAAGTAATATTGTCAGCAGAAGGGTTTTCAACTGCTGTATACCAGAAAAAAAACAGATCATAATACAATTCTGCACTTTCACAGTTGTCATCCAGAACTTTTAAAAATAAGTCTTCCTTATTCTCAATATTTAAGGTTCTGAAGGCTATGTTCCTCTGACAGTGTATAAGTAACAAGCTACTGGTTTGATTAAGAAATTCTCTAACTAGAGATATCCTAGAAGCTTGGCTATCTGTGCATATAAGAGAGTATTGTATAACAGAGAGTTGTTATTACAATCTAAAAATAACTCTCAATAAGATGTGGAATATGTCATTTGTGTGATGAAGTATATGCATGAGAGTTATAAGTTATCAAAAATCTTCAGGAGACATTGGCAGATGTTACAGTCTTCTGAAGCTTTTGAAGGGAAACTTTAAGAATGGCCCATTACAGAGACCAGAACTTTAAGGAACATTTATGCCCAGCTATGATTAGAGATCTTACTATGCAAGAAAAGAGAGAAGGGGACCATCGCCCCTGTAATTCTTGCCAAATGTGCCCCAAAATTGAAATAATTCTTTTATTTCAGAATCCAGGTGATAAAATATTTAAATTGAAATATTCCACTTCATGTACTACAGAATCAGTAGTATATTGCTTGAAATGCTCCTCCAATAAGATTTATATACTGTAGGTCAGACCTCATGAAAATTTAAAACGAGGTTAGCAAAACATAAAAATAATTTAAAACTTGAGAGAAGTGAAGCCCTGCTGGTTAAACATTGTCAACAATTATTACATAAGTTTGATGATTTTAGAGCATTGGTTATTGACTATAGTATTTACCTGTGGGTCATAGAGGGATTGATTGTAGAACATTGCTAGCACAGATTGAGCAGCGATGATTTTTTAAATTATATTCATGGGAACTGAGTTACTAATTCATTGATTGAATGGCAACACTTCTATTAATGTGAGGGTCTTGGTTGTGTTGTGGGAGTGATGTATGGCAGCATAAATCAGTTGAGTCTACGTGTCAGTCTGATTGGTTTCAGCCGATGATTTGAGGTTTATAATCAAGAACCATTTATTTAATTATTAAAAAAATTTTCTATACCAATTAAAAACTAAACAGTTTGCATCAATTAAAACAAACAATTGTGAAATGGGTGAATTTTGGATTGTAATTGAATATGATAAGAAGGTGCATGACATAGAACATTTTTTTATCTTCCTCTCTGATTTCTTTTGGTCTTTTTTTAAGAGAGCAGTGAGAAGAGTGAGGTAGCAGCATGAATAGTATTTCCTGACACAGTGGTTTTAAAAGTGCCACAAAATGCTGCAGTGTCAGACTGACCTTCCTGACTTCAGAACATGCGCAGGACTTATCTCCTGTGAGAGCTTACTTCTTTGACTGCAAAAGACGTGAGGAAGAAGATTGATCCTGTCGGATCATGAGATAAGGGTTGAAAGAAGATGACAAGATAAGTAATCCAATAGTTTAATCAATTTAAGTAGGTTTCATTTTCAATTTTAAAAAAAAAAAACCCGAAATGGGGAGGTTTTTATGCCAATGAGTGAAAGAGTGGAAACGTTTTAAGTGTGATTTTACTGCACCAGATTACAGATGCACGAAATTACTGAGGTTTTTCCTACCCTAGAAAAAGAAAACAAGAAAAAATAAATAAGGATTGTATTTTTGATATGAAGTGGTGGCTATAAGATTTTTTTTACAGTGGTTAGTTATGTGGTATTTGGTTTATTACCACTGTCCCTTTGGATTTCTTTGTGTTTTGGCACTGGATTTTTTTTTTTGGGGGGGGGGAATAAAATGGCTGCACAATCATGACAAACTGGATTCAGTTTCTCTACAGATTTCATCACTGAACTATTGAGCACTTCCACAGGTTTCTACTTGGAAGAGAATTCCCCAGATATAACTTCTTTATGGGAAAAATTTTTCCTGATATCTAAAAGGTACTGTATATAAAAATGGAATTAGACGGAGCTACCTTGACTGAATATTGTAAGAAGGAATATATCCCAAGGGGACTCCTTGTATTTAAAGAACCTTGGATGTTCATGGAAAATGAAAATTTTAACAAATTGATAGCGATCCTGAATAAATGTTCCCTGAATCTAATGATTCTCAATATTGACACTACAAAGAATATGATGTCCTCATTAAAAACAAAGTTGAAAGATATCTTAAAGAAGATTAAGGAGACAGTTACTGATGTTGAATTCAAGAGACTACATGAGAGAATGAAGAAGAAAGTAGATTTGTTTTGGTAAGAAATTGAAATGCTTAGTGGTAGACTTCAAAGGGTAGACTTCAAAGGGTGGTGGTAAACGGCACCCCCTCCGAAACGACGGAGGTGATCAGCGGAGTGCCGCAGGGCTCAGTCTTGGGCCCGATCCTATTCAACATCTTCGTAAGCGACTTGGCTAAGGGTCTTCGAGGTAAAATACGTCATTCGCCGATGACGCCAAACTATGCAACATAGTGGGCAAGAGAACAACAGACAAAAGCATAGTGCCTCACAAAGGCTCAATACCTGACAGTATGACATGACTTACTCCTACTGGAGCATTGGTCCAGGACCTGGCAACTAAGTTTCAATGCCAAAAAATGCAAGTCATGCACCTTGGCAGCAAAAATCCATGCACGTCTTACACCCTAAATGGTGAGACCCTAGCAAGGACTGTAGCAGAATGAGACTTGGGGGTGATCATTAGTGAAGACATGAAGTCTGCCAATCAAGTGGAGAAAGCTTCATCCAAAGCTAGACAAATCATAGGTTGTATCCGTAGGAGCTTCGTCAGCCATAAGCCCGAGGTCATAATGCCATTGTACAGATCCATGGTGAGACCCCATCTGGAATACTGTGTACAATTCTGGAGGCCACATTACCACAAAGATGTGCGGAGAGTTGAGTCTGTTCAGAGAATGGCCACCCGGATGGTCTCAGGACTCAAGGATCTCCCGTATGAGGAATGGCTGGATAAGTTGCAGCTTTACTCACTCGAGGAATGCAGAGAGAGTGGAGACATGATCGAGATGTCCAAATATGTCACGGGCCGTATCGAGGTGGAGGAAGATATCTTTTTTCTTAAAGGTCCCACGGCAACAAGAGGGCACCCGTTGAAAATCAGGGGTGGAAAATTTCATGGTGACACCAGAAAATATTTCTTCACCGAAAGAGTGGTTGATCGCTGGAATAGTCTTCCACTAGAGGTAATTGAGGCCAGCAGCATGCCAGATTTTAAGAAAAATGGGATTGGCACGTGGGATCTCTTCACGGAGGGATTTAGGGGGTGGGACATTGGTATGGGCAGACTAGATGGGCCGTGGCCCTTTTCTGCCGTCAGTTTCTATGTTTCTATGAGACTACACTCAAGGCAAAGTATACCTCTGGATAACAAAACAAGGTCATGTGAAGATTATGAAGGGGAGACTTGTTACTTTTAAAGGATCATCAAATATGTCAAGCAACAGTTCAGGATCAGAGGAGGAGGCCCACCTTTTTTTGGAAGGAACACAACAGTGATGGTGAAGAGGAAGATCAAATTCAAACAAAGGCCATAACTCAGGAGAATGCCTTTGGACGTGATCCCAGAGGAAATTCTAATGATTAATTTATCAAAATATAGTCTGATGGAATTGAATGTATGCAACTGTTCCCAAATGCCTTAAGATGTAGACCATCAACCATTTTAGTTGCTTTCTTCTGGACCGACTCCATCCTGTTTATAAATTTTTGAAAGAGCGGTCGCCAGAATTGTATGCAATATTCTAAATGGCATCACCAGAGTTTTATACAGGGGCATCAACACCTCCTTTTTCCTACTGACCATTCCTCTCCCTATGCACCCAAGTTTCCTTCTAGCTTTCACCGTTGGCTTTTCAACCTATTGATAGTATTTTATAACCTGTGGCTGAATTCTATATATGCTGCCTAAAAAAATCAGTGCCAACTAGTGTGGAGATAGGCACTTTTCTATAAAAAGCACTTTTCTATAAAAAGCACACCGTATAGAACTGAACTTAGCACCATCGCCTTAGACATCGCTAGGCATCCTAATTTTTAGGCACACTGTATTTATGCCAGGGTTTTCTTGGCCTAAATGCCTAGACCTAAGTTGTGTGCACAACAGCACCTAAGTCAAAAACAGGTGCCTAACTCATAAACACACCCACGATCTGCCACCTAACCATACCCACTGGACTAAGTGCCTAACTTTCAATTAAGTCCAATTAACACCAGTTATGAGGTGTTAGTTACCTATTATCAGTGCCAATTTAGCTTATCAATTAAGTTAGGCACCTACATTGGCTAGGAGTACCAAGGTAGGCAGATTTTATAGAAGTTGGGGGGGGGGGGGGTGCCAAACTGTCTGACAACCCTACCCAACAAGTTCTTGCCATTCCCATATCCTTGCTCCCCTTGAAGTTACACCGCCTGAAATTTGAGCACACAACTTAGAGATACTAGACACAATTTGTCCTTCCGGCTCCAACCTGGACCCCTGTCTGCCATGCCTCCTATTGGTGGTGAAAGATGCATTTGTAGACGCCATCCTTCCTCTCATTGACACCTCTCTACAAATGGTTATAGTGCCTGCAAACTGGAAGTCGGCAGTCATCAGACCCATCTTGAAAAAACTATGCTCGACCCTAAAGTGCCCCGCAACTTTACACCTGTCTCCAACCTTTACCCTTCATCTCCAAGGTATTGGGGAAAAAACAGTGTTAAACCAGTTACACCCCTTCATCAACGGAAAACACTATAGACTGTGTAGACTGAACCACTGGGGTCCATGGTAGGGGGTTCCTCCTCATATACCCCTTTGAAAGGTAGAAGGATTCAGAAGTGCATTCAACCCAGTAACTTTATCAGAAACCTCGCTGTACCACAATGATCACACAAACAATAAGAAGAAAGCAAGTATACGATTACTGAAATTTATTTCAGCTTTAAGTTAATCCAATAGAAAGGTATGAACCTACCACTTGTTTGTAACCAGTATTTTTATATTTCAAGATTATATTATATTATATTTTATATTATATTATATTATTACTAGCTGAAGCCCCGGCGTAGCACGGGTATTTAATTATAGCAATAACACTGTAAATGGATTCAAATAAAGATACTTTATAGTGGTGAATGAAATTATTTTTTTACAGCTTTATAAAAAGTACAATATTCAAATTATAATGTGAAATATTTGACAAAATGAATACAATACAACAAACACAAAACTTGATTATAAACAACATTTTTAGTTTCACCTCCAGGAGCAAGAACATATAAATTCTTGGGTGAAGAGACCCCCAGAACACATCACCCCAGGTAGTGAGGGATCTGCATACCAAGTTTCGTTCAAATCGGTCAAGCCGTTTTTGAAGTACTGTGAGAATGGCAGCTTTTTACTTGTTTTCCATTGACATGAATGGGTGAAATCTGATGTTCTGTTTGTAGCTCCGCCCATGTGTGCAGGTGGGCCGAGAGACCCCCAGAACATATCACCCCAGGTAGTTGGAATTACTGTGAGAATGGCAGCTCTTTACATTTTTTCCATTGACATGAATGTGTAAAATCTGATTTTATGTTTGTAGCTCCGCCCACGTGTGCAGGTGGGCCGCGAGACCCCCAGAACATATCACCCCAGGTAGTGAGGGATCTGCATACCAAGTTTCGTTCAAATCGGTCAAGCCGTTTTTGAAGTACTGTGAGAATGGCAGCTTTTTACTTGTTTTCCATTGACATGAATGGGTGAAATCTGATGTTCTGTTTGTAGCTCCGCCCATGTGTGCAGGTGGGCCGAGAGACCCCCAGAACATATCACCCCAGGTAGTGAGGGATCAGCATACCAAGTCTCATTCAAATCGGTCAAGCCGTTTTTGAATTACTGTGAGAATGGCAGCTTTTTACTTGTTTTCCATTGACATGAATGGGTGAAATCTGATGTTCTGTTTGTAGCTCCGCCCATGTGTGCAGGTGGGCCGAGAGACCCCCAGAACATATCACCCCAGGTAGTGAGGGATCAGCATACCAAGTCTCATTCAAATCGGTCAAGCCGTTTTTGAATTACTGTGAGAATGGCAGCTTTTTACATTTTTTCCATTGACATGAATGGGTGAAATCTGATTTTGTTTGTAGCTCCGCCCACGTGTGCAGGTGGGCCGCGAGACCCCCAGAACATATCATCCCAGGTAGTGAGGGATCTGCATACCAAGTTTCGTTCAAATCGGTCAAGCCGTTTTTGCGTGATCGCGGCACATACATACCTCCGATTTTATATATATATAGATAGATTATACCATGTTGAACATCAAAGTGAGGTATGTAATCAAGCTTAATAAATAAAAGATAACAGAAATCTAGACCATTGCTTTTCTAATGTAAAACTTTTTAAAATCTCATTTTCAGATACAAACTTGATGGCAGTGGCATCAGTGGTGCTTTGTGAGTTGGTATAGCCTGGAAGATCTGAAGGTGTAGCATGCGGCCTGCTTTTGTTTTATCTCAAAGATTGTATCTCATAAGTAATCTTATTCAGTTGAAACAGTTTGTTCCTGTTGACCTTAATTTCTATCCATTCAAATGGACTGGCAGGGCAACCGCAATACCTTACTTATGATCTTGAAAATAATCGAGCACAAAAAGTTTACAAAATATTCTGTCCACAGTACAGCAAAGTTTCAGTTTCACCCATGGATTCATTTCTGATCACACACACTTAAAAAAAACAAAAAAAAAAACAGGAAGATTGAAAGATAAGATTTTTTTACATTCGTATAGAAAATCTCTTCAACTGTGTTTTTTTAAAGCAGTTTTGGGATTACAAGTCAATTCTAGAGTTATGCACTCAAAGCTTTGCAACTCAAAAGGAGATTAGGAGATTACAAATCATTCAGAACACTGCAGTAAAAATCTTTTTTTTTATTTATTTATAAATTTTTTTCAGGTTACATACCAAGTAAACATTTGTACAGAAAGTGGGTTAGTAGGATATGACCTATATCCAATATAAATCAATCAGACCAAATTAAACAAAATGCATAAAAGGAAATTTTTTCAACTAACCCAGCTCAAGTCCTCAAAATTTAGATCCAAGACTGCATTTAAGCGAGCAAAAGAGAAATATAAGAACTGAGGTATGGGCAGTTTATATGTTGGTTTTTCTTTATCCAGTTGAGACATGGCCAGAAAAGCAGTTGGCTGTTGAGGTTCGAAAAAGACATTTAACTGAGCGGTAGCAAATAATACACTTGCAAGGATGTCTCAGGTAAAACGTTGCTCCCAGTAAAGTGACTCCAGGTTTCAATAATAGAAATTCTCTACGTCGCTTTTGAGTTTCTCTGGAAAGGTCAGGAAACATTTGTATTTTACAACCAAGAAACTGTGTTTTTGAAGAAAAGTCTCAATAACCATATTTTATCTATTGCAAGAACTACAGTCAAAATCATTGTAGAAGGTACAACTGTTTCTCATCTGATGTTTCTAAGATTTCAGAAACATTCAATGGTGCCTGATTCAGTGTTTTAGACTGCAATTGAGCCCCATCTTTATTTGGCAAGTAATACACTTGAACAAATGGTGGTAAAGTTTCTTCTGAAACTTGCAAAATTTCTATCAGGTACTTCCTAAGCATTTCCCTTGGAGTAACCGTAATTAATCTGGGGAAGTTGATTAATCTCAAATTATCATTCCGAGAGTTATTTTCAAGGGTTTCCAGTTTCTTCTTAAGATTGATATTATCTTTAATTAGGGACTCCTGTACTTGTTTAGTCATAAGAATATCTTGATCAAGCTTTTGAATCGAAGACTTGGAAACAGTCAAATCTGCGGTCAAATCTTTCAGTTCCCTAGAGTGTTGAATCAATTTTCCCTCAATGTATTGGAAATTGGGACTGATAGTTTTAGTAAAATTTGCAATCAGATCTCATAATAAGTCTAAAGTCACTTGTGCTTGTTTCTCCCATTTTGGAAAACTTTGCTGGGTATAAAAATGCTCACCGTCAGAAGAAAGGCTTTCCTGGTTAAGTTCTGGCTGGAATCCTTCATCTCTAGTTGCTTGTCCTACCCTGGCTTCTTCTGCAGTTACTCCCTGGTCAGAGAGCACTGCTTCCTCAGTCTCCAGCAATGTTCCTGCTGCCTCAGGGAAAAGTACCTCCCCCATCTCCGGGGTTTCCTCTACCCCTGGAGAACTGGTAGACCGGGGTCGTGGAGGTGTAGCTCTCAAGTCGGGACTTAAGGTGGTCTCTAGCCCAGGAGAAACAACCTTGATCTCACCCCCCTTCAGGTGCTCTCAACGGACTTGCTCCCGACACAGGCAAAACTGCCTCCTGCAACCTCCGCAACATCTCGTCGACTACCAAAGGAGGGTACTTCAGAGTGCCGCGAGGCACCAACCACACTCCTGCTCCTTCTCTTTGGCATCCTAAAGATAAAGTAGGCCGCAAAAAAATAATTGAATGGAGCGGACAGATGCGCCGCTTTCACAGCATCTGTATCGCGGCCATCTTGGATCTTCCTCATTTAACGCTACAAAATTTGATCATGTAATACCATTTCTCAGGAAAGCTCACTGGCTACCCATTTCACATAGGATTACTTTCAAAATACTACTTACTTTTAAAGTTCAATCTAATCACATTCCATCCTTTATAGATAGGATGTTAATCCCATATGACCCACATAAGACGCTACGCTCCTCCCAATAATATCTTTTAACTGTCCCCTCAGTCCGCCAATTGCTTTATGATCCAACACGTAAAACAATCTTTTCTGTAACCGCTCCAACATTGTGGAATACTTTACCTCTTACCCTGAGACAAGAAAAGAATCTCAATAATTTTAAATCTAATCTTAAAACATATCTTTTCAGAGATGCTTTTTAGATCTATACTTAAATTTTTTTTTGTTCAAAAAAACTCAGACAACAGGCCTTACATTAAGGATTCCTTTTTACCTTTTGTTTTTTTTTTCTCCCCTTTCTTTTATTTTAAGGAATGTATCCTCCCTATTTGCCCATGTGTATCATGTTGCGTTTGTATTGTAATTGTGTATTCGTTCCCTTTATGTTATATTTTTATATGTTAAACTTTAACACTGTATTTCTTGGAAACCGCTTTGACTATAAAAGCGGTATATCAAGACTTAAACTTGAAACTATTATATTACTACTACTAATTTCTATGGCACCACTAGACATATCCAGCTTTGTAAAAATTATGGCCCTCTTTTACTAAGCTGCGATAAAGGTTTCAAACACAGCCTGGGGCACTAAATGCTCCAATGCTGCTCTAACGCTCATAGGAATTCTATGAGCATCAGAGCATCATTGGAGCATTTAGTGCTCTGGGCCTTGGTAGAAACCTCTATTGTGGCTTAGTAAAAAAAAAAAAAAAAAAAAAAAAGGGGGGAGGGGGGAGGGGGGAAGAGGGTATATGCAGGTACCTGTCCCTAGTGAGCCTTTAGTCTGGGGCAAACAAGAGTTAAATGACTTGCCCAAGGGCACAGGGAACTGCAGTGGGAATAGAACCCAGATTGCCAGGACCAAAGCCCACTGCACTAACCATTCAAAGTTCTATCTACCAGTTCTGGTCTACAGGCCAGTAAGCCTCACTTTGATTATTAGAAAAACAATGGAAGTGTTGCTGAAGGAAAGGACAGTGAATTTCCTAGATTCTAATCTGTTACAAGATCCGAGACAACATGGTTTTACTCAAAGTAAATTGTACCAAACAAATCTGATTGAATTCTTTGACTCGGCAACCAGAGAATTGGATCAAGATTGTGTGCTAGATGTAATTTACTTAGATTTCAGCAAAGCCTTTGACACGGTTCCTCATAGCAGGCTTTTGAATAAACTTGACGGGCTGAAATTAGAGTACAAAGTGGTGAACAGGATTAAAAACCGGTTGACGGACAGACCTCAGAGAGTTAATGGAATTCGCTAGGGGGAAGGAAAGGCAAGTAGTGGAGTGCCTCAAGGATCGGTGCTGGGGCTGATTTTGTTCAATATGTTTGTGAGCAACATTGCCGAAGGGTTAGAAGGCAAGGTTTACCTTTTTGCGAATGATACCAAAATTTGTAACAGAGTGGACACTCCGGAGGGAGTGGAAAACATGAAAAAGGATCTACAAAAGTTAGAAGAATGGTCTAATGTCTGGAAACTAAAATGCAATGCAAAGAAATGCAGAGTGATGCATTTTGGGAGTAGAAATCTGAGGGAGATGGAAGTGTTGGGAGGCAAGAGGCTGATATGTACGGATGAGGAGAGAAACCTTGGGGTGATATTGTTTATAGATGGCCAAAAATGCAACAAGATCTTGAAAATTATTTAAAAAAGGGATGGCTAACAAGACTAAGAATGTTATAATGCTTGTATCACTCCATGGTACGACCTCTCCTGGAGTATTGCATGCAATTCAGAAAGATATAATGGCACTAGAAAAGGTTCAAAGAAGAGCGACCAAGATGATTAAGGGGATGGAATGTCTCTCGTATGAGGAAATTCTAAAACGGTTAGGGCTTTTCAGCTTGGAAAAGACATGGCTGAAGGGAGATATGATTGAAGTCTACCAAATCATGAATGGAGTAGAACAGGTTCAAGTGGATCTATTTTCACTCTGCCAGAAATTACAAAGACTAGGGAACACTCAATGAAGTTACAGTGAAGTACTTTTAAAACCAATAGGAGGAAATATTTTTTCACTCAGAGAATAGTTAAGCTCTGGAACGCATTGCCAGGGGTTGTGGTAAGAGCGGATAGCTTAGCTGGTGTTAAGAAAGGTTTGGACAATTTCCTGGAGGAAATGTCCATAGTCAATTATTGAGAAAGACATGGGGGAAGCCACTGCTTGCCCTGGTCAGATAGCACGAAATGATGCTACTCTTTGGGTTTTGGCCAGGTACTAGGGACCTGGATTGGCCACCGTGATAACGGGATACTGAGCTTGATGGACCATTGGTCTGACCCAGTAAGGCTAGTCTTATGTTCTTATGATCTGAAGGCAAAGAAATAGTGCAAGAAGGCGGTGGCTGTAGGCAGAAGAATGCGGGGCTGTATAAAGAGAGGCGTAACCAGTAGAAGAAAGGAGATGTTGATGTTCCTGTACAGGTCATTGGTGAGGCTTCACTTACAGTATTATGTTTAATTTTGGATACCATATATCGTGAAGGATATAAGAAGACTTGAAGCAATCCAGAGAAAGATGATGAAAATGGTAGGGGGTTTGAGCCAAAAAACGTACAAGAAGAGACTGGAAGATCTGGATATGTATACTCTAAAGGACAGGAGGGACAGGGGATATATGATACAGATGTTTAAATACGAAGGCTGATTGAAAAGTAATGAGGCTGCCTCTGTTACGCTTTTCAAGAAGTAGACCTGGCAACGCTGTGCTGGTTCTTGTGAAGCTCATACAATGACATTTCTGAACTTGTAGTTGGATTGCCATAGTCTTCATTGTTGGGTCACAGCAAGAGACAGAGCTTTGTACGTTTGTTATGGCAGATGAGGAAGATGTCTGTGATTGAATTTTGTGTTAAACTTGGAAAGTGTGGTAATTAAACTCTTGAAATGTTACGACAAGCATATTTAAAATATTTCTAACCCGCTTAAACCTGAGCAGTTTACAAAATACAAACATAATTATCACATAACATACAAAGCATACAAACAAAAACAAACTCATCTAAAATGTGTATAAATTAGTATCCCAGCCTACTCAATTAAAAGCCTCCCTCCAATGTCAGAGGGAAAGCTTCCGAGTCAGCCACGGGCCACGTGTAGGAACTGCAGTTGAATCTATAGGTAATGTATTCAAAATGCCATTTGTGTCAAGATGTCCAAGATAGGAGGTGAAGGGCCAGGGCCAAGGGTACAGCCAAAGTCCATGGGTCATGTCTGTATGCTTTTCATACTTAAGGCCCCTTTTACAAAGCTACCACGGTAAATGCACTGAAGCCCATAGAAATTGAATGGGCTTCGGTGCATTTACCCCTATATGCCCTGTCTGTCCAAAACAGATTGTAAGCTCTTCATAGCAGAGACAGTCTATTGCATGTCAAATGTACAGCGCTGCTTCGCCTTTCAGTGCTATAAAAATGTTAAATAGTAGTAAGGTGGGTATTATTCTCGGGGGAGGGGGGAGGGGAAAAGAAGAGAAGGATGGTTAAAATGAGGAATACAAGTATAGGTTTATGACGGTTGTACAAAGTACTGTTTGTAGTAAACCTTTTGAGCAGTTGACCTGCTTGATGTCTGTAACCAAAAATTTAAAAAACTGTCCCTTGGCTGATTTTGTTTTGGATTATTATTACTAAAAGTTTTTAAACATAATAATCCTGACCAACAAAATGCTCTACATTCAGAGCAGTTCACGTACTGCAGTATTTAAAAGCTGCTAAAACATGGCCCACTTTTAATGATCTTACTATGACTACATAGAGGAAACAAGAGGCCTTTAAAGGAAGGGTATAGAGATACGGTGTTCTCAAGAAACACTCAGGAAATGGGGCACTCAAGCTGTTTATGGGTTAGGAACCTCTATACTACAATGCGACTCCTCAAATGTGGGGCCCTGTCGACCAGTATGACCGACCACAGAATAACTCCATAGCTTATCTCTAAGATACAACCAGGCTTCCTTGTGCCCTCTGTGACAATGAAGCAACCTGACCTTATTTCATTGCACAAGACAATCAGTTACATAAGAGGATCTTAAGAAAGGTGCAAATGATTAGCACCGGGCAACTGCCTTTCAATAATTCACCATCCAGCCTGAAAACCAGCAACAGAAATGTTCTGCAAGAAAACTGTTCCAACAGCAACCACAGAATAAAAAGCAGTGCATCCTGAGTACTGCCGAATTCTGTTTATTTTAAATTAGAGCGATTGCTTTTTTTTTTTTCCTTATGTTACCAACAGTGCACAAATTATTCTCCTTCCTTCTTTGTGGGCATCAATATAGCAAAGTTGAGACTGACAAAACATGCATGGAATATTTCCATGAGCACAGAAGCTATCTCCAGTATTTTTATTTGTAAAGTTTTAAAATTAAGGTCTCCTTTTATGAAGGTGCGTTAGGGCCTTAACACGCGGAATAGCGCACGCTAAAATGCCACACGCGCTAGCTGCTGCCGCCTCCTCTTGAGCAGGCAGTAGTTTTTCGGCTAGCGCGCGCCATGGTACGCGCTAATCCGGTGCGTGTGCTAAAAACGCTAGCGCACCTTCATAAAAGGAGCCCTAAATGAACTAAGCTCTATCTAATGTGCATCATGTGACATATATTTCAGAAATCTGTTACACAATCATTTATATAGCAAGCAGAAAAAAAAGGAGCAGGATTTGGGAAATTGTACAGGTACCATGCTTAGCAAATATAGGGCTCCATTTACAAAACTGCTGTGTGTGACACAGTCCATTCAATTCCTATGGGCTGTGTCGCATTTGCCGCACCGATACTTGCTACAGTGGCTTTGTAAAAGGGGCCTATAATATCATGAAGGATTTATTTATTTTTATTTATTCAATTTTCTATACTGTTCTCCCAAGGGAGCTCAGAACGGTTTACATTCCAGCAGGAAAAATATTAGCAGCAAGCATAAGCTGTCTAGCCTCTGAATATATCGACTGCAGATCTCAACAGAGCTAACATTTGGAACGGTGAATGGACAAACCTCCATTGCAAAGATAGAATTTTCATTACTAAAGAAATCAACCAAATGGGATGGCTCCAAAAATATATTTGCCATTATTATACCATATGGTGCATTGCATGTACAGAAAAAGTAAAAAAAAAAAAAAAAAAAATCCAGGATCCAAATTGGAGCGGTCTAGGTCATAGTAATTAGAACTGTCCCTTCTTTTTCAGATTGGATAAAGCCACATCTGGATAGAACCTAATCTGTCAGCCCAAAAATCTGTTCTTTGTCTAAAGAACAGTCTCAAAATCTCCTCCTGTCAGCCTAAATATTGTTTTTCAGCACCCGCCACCACCCCTGCAGCCCTCTCCTGCCTCCGATCCACTCCTAAACCACATTTGTGGTTTTTTGAAATTTGTTGAGTACCTGAATAAATTAATGTAAACCGTTCTGAGCTCCCTTGGGAGAACAGTATAGAAAATTGAATAAATAAATCCTTCATGATATTATGGGCCCCTTTTACAAAGCCACTGTAGCAAGTATCGGTGCGGCAAATGCGACACAGCCCATAGGAATTGAATGGACTGTGTCACACACAGCAGTTTTGTAAATGGAGCCCTATATTTGCTAAGCATGGTACCTGTACAGTTTCCCAAATCTTTTTTTTTTTTTTTACAAAAATTAAACACAATTTCTTTGGAGTAACAAAACACCTTGCATTGCACCTAAAAAATTCAAGTTTCAAGTTTATTTAAAATTTCTTATACAGCCCAATCAGTCTTCTAGGCGGTGTACAAATTTATAAAAACTAAGGACAAACTTAAAATAAAAGTTTGAAGTGACACTACGTCACCAAACGCTAACTATAAAAACTTTTAAAAACTATTAAAAACAAAGACAAACAAGAACATAAGGTAAAAGGCAAGAACCACATAAGGCAAAGTAAAAGAAAACAATTAAGGAAAATAAACAAGAGGGAGGGCTGCTGTAAACTCAATAGTATTTTCAATCAATTGTCCTTAAAAGGACAGTTAGGCCTCAAAGGCATCACGGAAGAAAAATGTTTTTAGCTTCGTCTTAAAATTAAAGATTTGATTCTTTGCGTAAATCATTTGGAATACTATTCCAAAGAGAGGGGGCAGTGACAGAGAAGATGGTAGATCTCATTGTGTATATAAACTTCAGTGACGGTATAGAGAAGAGGTTATTAGCTGTTGATCTTAGGGATCTAGAAGGAATATAAGGGGTAAGAAGATTTATAAATTCTGGCTGATTGTTTTGTCTAGTCTTAAATGTTAACAGAAGAATTTTGTTAAGTTTTCCCAAGCATTTGGGAGGAGCCAAATTCTCTATATGAACTCCAATCAGGCAGAACAGAGTTAATAACAAACTATCCAATCTATGTTGGTCCTGTAAAACAAGTTTAAGCACACTAGAACATATGTTGTAATCTGTGAAAGTTTTGGAATGTGGTATGGGACAAAATTTAAAAGCATTATTAAAAACTTTAATTCTGAAATCATATTTAAAATCATTATCTTTAGATCATTATGCTTAAAAATAATAAACTGTTTAACTAATAAACAGTGGAAATTACTTGATATCATACTTGCCATGAAAACATTTTAAAAGATTGGAAAGATGTGGAGGGGCATAATCAAAAAAAGCGTCTAAGTCCCCTTTTGGCCTAAGTCCCTAAACGTTCAACTCAGAAGCAGGGAAAGTGTCCATAACCAAAACAAATGTCCATGTTTTGATTATGGCCTTCCTCTGCCTAAACGCCCAATCTCCACTACGTCTACAAGTACCCCCACAACACGTCTACACTTTTTAGCCATAATGAAACAAAAACACGCCTAGGCCACAAACGTCCAACAGAAGGGCTTTTAGGCGAAAGAGGAGCCAGTCCTTCGCCTAAAAGCTGGATTCTGTAATCAGTGCCTGTCAAAAACAACACCGGTTACAGAATCCCCCCCCCCCCCAACGATCCAGGCAGGAGGGTGCCCAAACCCTCCTGCCATGTCAAACCGCGACCCCCCCTCCCGACAACATCGGGGCAAGAGGGAGCTCAAGCCCTCTTGCCCCAGCCAACCGCGGCACCCCCGACACGATCAGGGCAAGAGGGAGCCCAAGCCCTCTTGCCCCGCTAACTCCCCGACAATATCGGGCCAGGAGGGAGCCCAAACCCTTCTGGCCCTGGCGACCCCCCCCCCCCCCCCGGCTAGTTGTTTGGGCCAGGAGGGAGCCAAAGTTCTCCTGACCCTGGTGACCCCACCCCCCACTAGTTGTTCGGGCCAGGAGGGAGCCCAAACCCTCCTGGCCACGGCGACTCCCTACCCCTACCCCGCACTACTTTACAGGCAGGAGGGATCCCAGGCCCTCCTGCCCTCAACGCAAACCCCCCTTCCCCCAATGACCGCCCCCCCAGCCGACCCACGACCCTCTGGCTGACCCCCACGACACCCCCACCCCCTTCCCCGTACCTTTGGTTTAGTTGGCCGACAGACGGGAGCCAAACCCGCCTGTCCGGCAGGCAGCCAACGACGGAATGAGGCCGGATTGGCCCATGTGCCTCAGGCCCCGCCCCCAGGAAGGGCCTAAGGCTCCCGGGCCTATTCTGATTGGCCCAGGTGCCTTAGGTCCCACCAGTAGGCGGGGTTTTGGGACGGATGGGTCAATCCGGCCTCATTCCGTCGTTGGCTGCCTGCCGGACAGGTGGGCTTGGCTCCCATCTGTCCGGCCAACTAAACCAAAGGTACGGGGAAGGGGGGTGGGGGTCGGTCAGGGAGGTCGCGGGTCGGCTGGGGGGGCGGTCGGAGGTTCTTTTGGGGCGATCGTTGGGGGAGGGGGTTTGCGTCGAGGGCAGGAGGGCCTGGGATCCCTCCTGCCCGTAATGTAGTGCAGGGTGGGGGTAGGGGGTCGCCGTGGCCAGGAGGGTTTGGGCTTCCTCCTGGCCCGAACAACTAGCAGGGGGGGGAGTTCGCCAGGGTCAGGAGGACTTGGGCTCCCTCCTGGCCCGATATTGTCGGGGAGTTGGTGGGGCAAGAGGGCTTGGACTCCCTCTTGCCCCGATCGTGTCGGGGAGTTGGGGGGGGGGGGGCAAGAGGGCTTAAGCTCCCTCTTGCCCCGATGTTGTGGGGGGGGAGTGATGCATCGCGGCAGGAGAGATGCCTCATCTCCCCTACCACGATGCCATCACTCCTCTACCCGAACTGCCGCGGGTCGCGGCAGTTCGGGTAGAAGAGTGATGGCATCGCGGTAGGGGAGATGAGGCATCACTCCTGCCACGATGGTTAGGTTGCCGGGCCTCTGAACTGATGGCGCCAGCGGCCATCAGCTCAGCGGCCCATTTTTCGGCACTTAGACCTGGTTTTATTTCGTCTAAGTGAAAAAGTTCTAAGTGCCGACTAGGCAACCTGTTAATGTTTTAGTTATACCTGTTGTACGGCTAGGTGTAGGTTGGCCCACCTCCCGCCCACTGCACGCCCTTTCCCCTCCTCTAAACACACCTCTTTTCTCTCTGTGCGTTTAGAGGAAGGGGAAAGGCCTAAGTTGGTTTTAGATACGTCTAAAAACCAGCTTTGGTTATGGGTACTTGGACGATCAGACTTTTTGATCGTCCAATTTAGGACACTTTTTAGACTTTTTTTTTTTTATTATTACTCCCATAGTAAATTTCTTTTACTTCCTGGTAGAATTGTATCTGTCATTTTTAAGTATGAGACAAAAATTGCTGAAAAAGCTGAATCTCTTAATAAATGTTGTAAGGTACCTGTGGATCTCTTTTGCACTAAAGATAATTACACAATTAAGGATAGTTCTGTTAAAAATAAGTATTTCTCTATATATTGCTATTGAAGGTATTGATGTTTATATATTACTCTCTCCATCCACTTTGCTCAGAAAAAAGAAAGGTGAGTTGTGGCATGCCCCATTCTCTGATATATTTGTGAGTGATATTTCTGAAGATTTAAAAGGAAAAGTGTGTCTTTTGGCAGCTGACACCAAAATTTTAAATCAAATACGAAACTGAATTGGTAACCAATGTAATTTATTTAAGATAGGAGAAATGTGTTCTTAGCGAGACACTCCCATCAGTATCCGAGCTGCTGAGTTATGAACAGTTTGTAATGCCTTGATACGAACAGAGAGCATTCCTAAATAGATGCCATTACAAAAAAATCCAACTTTGATAATATCATCGTTTGCAACACTTGTCTGAAATCCCATTTTGTTAACACATTCTTCATATGAGATAATTTCCGCATAGCAAAATACGCGAGCTGCACCACTCTTGCTACCTAGGGTATGGGCCAAAATCTTGTTAATGTAGACTATATATTTTTGTAAAATAATCTATAATTGAAACTCATACAGGTTGCTTTACCATAGAGTCATGGTGAATCGATTATCCAACCCTCCAGATTAACCAATGGATGGTTCATTGGGCTTCACCCATTCACCCTACTACTGCATCTCGTGAAAATACCCCTAAACAGATGCAGCTTCCTTGCTCCCTCGCTTCTCCACTCACATGCGCAACTGCAGCCAGGGAGGAAGCCTGGGTCCCCTCATTGTTTGGCTGGCAGGGATCCCCAAGCCTCACCAGCCAAAGAGATTTTTCACTGATGTTCTGTCATCTCTCCCTGCCCCCATGCATGCATGATAACTGAGCATGTACAAGGACAGAAATCTCTTTGGTTGTTGAAGCTAGAGAATCCCTGCCAGCCATAGCAGCAGATGCTTGTGCTGCAGTATGAGGGTGTCCATGCTCCCCTCCCCCCTCCACATGGCTGTAGATGAGCATGGGAGTGTGGAGGCACTCAAGAGGGGGTCTGGAAGCAGCAAAGCTGCATGTTTCGGAGGGTAGTTGTGGTAGGAGGTACTTTGGAGTGCACAGTAGAGTCCCTGATATCTGACTTTGTCACATGACATAGCCAGTCACTGCTAATATTCAGTGGCTTGGCAGCTAAGTTCACCGGCAAGATAGTCATCTAAGAGTGGTCTATCTTTGGCCATTGAGACTTAGCCGGCTAGGCACTGAATATTGGCCTCACTGGCTATATCTCGGCTAGCCAAACATGGACTGGAAATTCAATGCCAGTTGATGGATACAGCACTGGCAATGAATTTCAGGGGTCTCAGCAGACCGCAGGAGATCATCAGTGATCTCCCACAGCCTGAATATTGGGGGGGGGGGGGGTAAGTGTAGTTAAGGACTCAAGCACCAATGCTATGAGCTAATGGGAAATTAGTGCATGGCCATTATTGCGAACATGGAAAATGTGATTATTTTCAGCCTGGGAAAGCCACACACTAGTCATAGCACAGGACACATTTTAGTGCAGCTTAGTAAAAGGGCCCCAAAAGGTAGTAAATCAAAGAATACAAACTATAATCAGAAATTTAGGCCCAGGAAAATAAACTGAAATGCTTAAAAATATATTTTTTAGCTCTGTGAAATTTTAGAGAAAGGATGAAAATATAAACTTGATTGTGATTACATGATAGCATACAGTAGTTTCATTTCAAGAAGGTCAAGGGGAGTTCTGTTTTATATGGAACTGGTAGTTGGAGGGAAAGAAACCACAGGATGCTGTTTATTCTGTAATAACCAGTGTTTATTACACAGATGTTGAAAAAAATGCATGTTATACAATCTTTTAACAACTTTTAGTTTGGATTCTTCTGTCTGATCCCGAGACTGGGTTGGATTAAACATGTATATTCTAAGAATTTCTCAATTAAGACCTACAACTTTAGGCCATCTTTTACAAAGCTGTGGTAGATGTTTCTACTGTGGCCCGGAGCGCTAAATGTTCCAACACTCATATGAATTCTATGAATGTCAGAGCAGCATTGGACTTTACTTGGGAGCTACAAAAGTGAAAATAAGGGCACTACAGATGTTGATTAACTCTGCAGCTAGATTGATCACAGGTACTTCTAGACCAGTGATTTCAAACCCTTTGCAGGGCCACATTTTGGATTTGTAGGTACTTGGAGGGACTCAGAAAGAATGATTGTCTTATTAAAGAAATGACAATTTCGCTTGAGGTAAAATTTTTATAGCTTATAAATCTTTCCTTTTGGTTAAGTCTTAATAATATTGTAATTTATAGCTAAAAAGACATATGATCAAGAAACTGTTTTTTTACTTTTGTGATTATGATAAACATACCGAGGGCCTCAAAATAGTACCTGGCGGGCTGCATGTAGCCACTGAGCCACGGGTTTGAGACCACTGTTCTAGAATAACTAATATAACACCAAAACTGAAGCAGTTGTACTAGGTGCCTATACAGCAAAGAATCCAATTCAAAATTCTTTCCATAATTCAGCCTAAGAGAAATTTGAGATCAGAAAATAGCATGAAACTATGTTCAGAGGGTGGGATGCTAATCTCCCACATCAGGATTGGTGCAGCCATGTTGTCAGTAACAGGTGTAAAGTTCTGGAATACCCTGCCAGGAATTTTGCGTTTTTGTACTGCTAGAATTAATTTTAAGAAAATGTTAAAAAAACAACTGTTTGTGAATGCTTTTTTGAGTTGAATCTTTTATTCAAACTGGATTTGAAAAAACTTTTTGGTGCTTATTGACCATATGTAAGGCAATGTTGTTCTGCAATAATTGAACTATGTATAGGTTAATATTTTTATGCCTATTATGTAAACTGTATAGGTAATATACGGTATATAAATTTTTAAATAAATAAATTGGACCATATAGTGCTCCGGACCGCAGTTCAAACCTCTATTGCAGTTTAGTAAAAATGGAGGGGGGAATTAAAAAAAAAATCAGATAAGCCACTATATAAACCAAATCATAAGTGTATAGATGTAACGATTTAAAATCATTTTTGCTGTATTAGGCATGTGCTAGCACCTACCACAGCACAGTAAAAGGACCCCTTGGTTTCCTGAACAGTGAACATAATCTACAGCGCATGGTGGTCAAAAGTTTTTTAACCTTGCCGGTGGTGGGAAGAATTAGCCACAGATATTCAATGTCAGGTCATGCCTAGGCACCAGAACTGAATATGTTTCTTTAGTAAAACTTTCTATACTGCTTAAACTCGCAATTTTTCAAAGTAGTCATTCATGTGGAACCTTGACGAACTCCTTCTGAAAATCCAGATATACAATGTCGACCGGGTCACCCTTGACTATCTGCCTGTTTACTCCCTTGAAGAAGTGCAGCAAGTTCATCAAACAAGATCTTCCTTTGCTGAAGCCATGCTGGCTAGTCCTCATCAGATCGTGTCCGTCACGGTGTTCAATGATGCGGTCCTTTATCATTGCCTCTATCATCTTTCCCGGTACCGCAGGTCAGACTCACCGGTTTGTAGTTTCCTGGCTCACTCCTCGAATCTTTCTTGAAGATCGGTGTAACATTCGCCACCTTCCAGTCTTCCAGAATCCTTCCCGATTTGATCAACAGATTGGCTATCAGTTGAAGCAGTTCAGCTATAGTCCCTTTCAGTTCCTTGATTACCCTAGGATGGATTCCATCCGGTCCCGGGGATTTATCATTTATAAGCCTATAAATTTGCCTGCATACCTCTTCTAGATTAACTGTCAACCCTGTCAGTTTCCCGTTTTCATTTCCCGTGTATAGCCTGTCGGCTTCCGGTATGTTGTGTATATCCTCTTCAGTAAATACAGACGCAAAAAATGTGTTCAGTTTGTCGGCGATGGCTTTGTCCTCCTTTAGCACTCCCTTTATTCCATGGTCATCCAATGGCCTCCACCGCTTCCTTCGCGGGTCATTTCCCCTTAATATATCGAAAGAACGGCTTGAAGTTTTTTGCCTCCTTGGCTATTTTTTCCTTATAGTCTCTTTTGGCCCCTCTTACCACCTTATGGCACCTGCTTTGATGCTGTTTGTGCTTTTTTCCAGTTTTCGCCCGTTTTTAACCTTTCCATTCTGTAAACGAAGTCTTCTTGTCTCTGATCGCTTCCTTCACCGCTACAGTGAGCCACACCAGTTTGTTGTTCTTTTTCCTCTTGGAACCCTTTGTTAAGTGGTATATAGATTTTGCGCCTCGGTGATTGTGTACTTAAAAAGGGACCATACTTGCTCTAGTGGCTTTACACTGGTTATCCTCTTCTTAATCTTCTTCCCCATCATGAGTCTCATCCCTTCGTAATTTCCTTTTCGGAAGTTCAGCACCATGGCCGTCATTCTGGATCAATCTTTTGCCCCTGTGTCCAGATCGACGTGGATCATATTGAAATCACTGATTCCCAGCATCCCCTCTACTTCTACACCTTGCACCGGTCCTCATAATCCATTTAGAATTAAGTCCAGAATTGCGTTTCCTCTCATATTTTCCTTGACAAGTTGTTCCAGGAAGCAATCGCCCACAGCATCCAAGAACTTGGTCTCCCTACCGCAACCGGAAGTGCATAGGTTCCAGTCTATCCCCAGATAATTGAAGTCACCCATGATAACTGCGTTGCCTCCCTTGCAGTTGCATTTAATCTCGTCCATCATTTCTCCATCAATTTCTTTGGACTGCCTTGGGGGTCGGTAGTAGATGCCGATCTTCATTTCCGTTCCATTTGTTCCCGGAATTTTGACCCATAGATACTCTAACTTATTCTTCATGTTCTTTCCGGTAGACTTAATTCCCTCTTTGACGTATATGGCAATTCCCCCACCTTTTTGACCCACTCTGTCTCTGCGGTATAGCTTGTATCCTGGTAGCACAATGTCCCAGACATTTTTCTTGTTCCACTATGTTTCCGTGATGCCGATGATGTCAAGGTTATCTTTTTGTGCCATAGTACTTATTGAATCAGTCCTTAAGTCACAGGACTTCTCTCTGCTCCTTGTAGGCAGCTTCTTTCCCCTCTGCCCTCCCAGTATATGTTAACTCTGTTGCACATTGTTAATTTTCTTCTATAATTCTATGTTCAAGGAGCTTAGATTCATGTCACAGTTGATGGACACCTGAGCTACTAGGCATTGACTCATGGGGGATGCACTTGGAGTAGAAGCATTCAGTCAAGACCAAGTGTATAATTGGGGTCATCTGATCCAGAGTCAAATGCATGGAGGAGTAGCTTCCTCGCACGCTCCCTAGCCCTAGTATTTTTGGAAAGCAAAAACAGCCCATTTCACTCTATTCTAATTACTTTTAAAAATCCAGATACACAATATCAATTATCTCACCTTTATCCACATGTTTATTCACCCCTCTAAAGAGGGGCAAGATTTCCGTTGACTAAATCCACGTTAGCTTTGTCTCATTTGTTTTCAGTGTGATAGTGGTATATCAAATAAATGAAGCCTGTAATAATTCATGCTTATATATATGCTATAATTTTGTTCTTTATTATAATAATCTTTACTATATTTACCCAGCACTGACAGACTCACTAGACTATAATTAGAAACAGTGAAATCAGTAAGAATTTTACACTTTTTTCTTCTGAAAAAATACTGATTCTAGAAAAACAAAAGTACTGGATTATTTTTAATTGGTGTCTTTCGTTTCTGCTCTGTCTGTATAATATTGCCATCTTTCACATCATCATATTTGATGTCTTAGGGCCATACACAATAAGTATACTTTGGCTCAAGGTGATCTTTGCTTTCTTAAACCTTTTCTATTGATATAGTTATAATTCAGTCATTCAGCTTATCTCCCCACCCTGATCTCTGTTGACTAAGCTTAGCAAACCACTGTGGGAATACAAGTACGAGGGGTGCTGAAAAGTTCTCAGCCAAACCAACCAACTTCCTAAATTCTAATTTTGCTAATGTAGCTGCAAAAAAGTGTTATCTTATTTCATTAAGTGCCAATTTGCAGAAACAAAATTCTGTGCTTTGATATTGTTTCAGATCCATGTTGTTCTCTTCTCGGATGAGCTGAGAACTTTTCAGCACCCCACTCATGCACCACCGATTTTCCAGGAACAGATGGTCCACAACCTCCTTTATTCTGGCGGCAAGCAGCATCTGCAACCGGCTGCTCCTGCTGTCCTTGGTTCTCCCTCTGATGTGACTTTCTGATCCCACGATCTGAAAGTGACATTAGAGGGGCAGCCGAGGCTGGTGCGAGCAGCAAGTTGCAGGTGATGCTCACTGCTGGCAAAGATTGAAAGAGGTACAGGGGAGGGGGGATGCAGAGAAGAGGAGAGGAGCCAGGGTTAGAGTGTTACAGGAAGGGGGTTGCGTCAGGGGCAGGAGGGCCTGGGATCCCTCCTGCCTGTATTTTAGTGGGGATTGGGGTTAGAGGGGGGTCACGGGCCAGGAGAGCTTGGGCTCCCTCCTGGCTGGATCATGTGGTAGGGGGGGGAGATCGTTGGGCCTGGAGGGCTTGGGCTCCCTCCTGGCCCTAATGGATTTGGCCTTGGAGAGGGGTTGTGGATCACGGGGCAGGAGGGCTTGGGCTCCCTCTTGCCCCGATGTTGTCGGGGGGGGGGGGGTTTGAGGATCACGGGGCAAACGGGCTTGGGCTCCCTCTTGCCCCGATGTCATCGAGGGGGGGGGGAATTCTGTAACCGGTGTTTTTGACAGACACCGGTTACAGAATCCAGCTTTTAGGCGAAGGACTGGCTCCTCCTTCGCCTAAAAGCCCTTATTTTGGACGTTTGGGGTTTAGGTTTTTTTAGGTTGATTATATGGTATAAGTTTAGACGTAGTGGTGGTCTGAGCGTTTAAACAGCTGAACGTAGAGGCAGGTCATTATAAAAAAAAACCTCCTTATGGATGTTTTTTTTGATAATGGACATTTTCCCTGCTTCTACTTTCAACGTTTAAGGCCTTAGGCCAAAAGGGGACTTAGTTTTTTTGATTATGCCCCTCCACGGCTCTTAACATCTTAATTCATTCTCTCATCATTTCTAAAATTGTAATTCCCATTACAAAGAACTGTATCAAAAAGATATTAGGTGTCTCCAACTCATCCAAAATACAGCCATTAAAATTATCATAAACTCAAAGATTCGATCATGTTACCCCAATATTAAAGAACGCACATTAGTTACCTATTCCGCACTGAATTCCATATAAAATTACCTTATTAACTTTCAAAATTCAAAAGACTAATGCTCCCGCTTTTCTAGACAGACTTTTAATACCATATGAACCTCTCAGATCACCAAGGTCTGCTTCACAACATAGCCTCAACGTCCCTTCACTTAAAATAATTGACACTCGTCAAGCCACCATTTTTTCGGTTACTGCTCCTTTAACCTGGAACTCCCTCCCACTTTATAAGATCAGAAAAAAGTTTGGATAAATTCAAGAGCAGTTTAAAATGGTTTTTGTTTAAAGATGCCTATGAATGAATTTTCCAGACCTTCAGTTTTTTTAATTTTGAAGCCAACTCCCACTTCTTGTCCCACTGTTAGCCTTTTATGTTTACTTTACTTAAAAATTGTATTTCTCCTCTCTTTTTCTCTTGTTTACAGTTGCCCTTCCCTAATCAAGTATGTCTAAATGTATGAAGATTTTGTGTACTACTTGTTGCTTGTTCCCTCTTTTTATATTTTAACTTTTTTAAATGTACAACGCTTGGAATATTATGTTAAGCGTTTAATCAAATTTTTAATAAACTATGAATTTACAAGCAGTTTTGTAAAGCCTGGGTCAACTTCAGAGAAAGAGAGAAAAATGAGCTTCTTGGTACAGGGTAGCCCTTTGTCTCACCAATCTCTTGTCTAAGGGTCTTGCAGGAACAGATATGGTTTATCTAAAAGCTAATTGCACAATTTCTTTTTCCTGCTGAGGAAAGAGGTTTACATGTTTCACTGGTGTCATTGGTTTGTATCTTAAACACATATGTCAAGTCTTTGACAAATGGAATTTGATGGTTTCGTGCTAGCTGTTCGTTTTGTGGTCCATTTTCAGCCAATGTGGTCACTCCATTAATTGAAGTGCCTGCTGCAGTGCTTATCTTAACCATTTATAGTCAGTACTGCTAGCTGTGTAAGTAGAGGCACAGTTAAATGATGGCAGTGAAAACCAAAAAAAAAAAAACTGTGGAGTGACGATGTTCCTAAATGGACTTTATTTGAAAGTGTCAAAGTTCCAAAGGTACACTGAAATCATCCACATAAAATAATTCCATCCACATAAGAGCCTTAAAGGACCTAGTCCGCTAGGGATACAGGATCCAACACGGGTCCTATAAAGGTGAGTACGTGGGAAACAATTGTGTGGTGAGCCGGAAGTGAGACACTGCTTGCATTTGCCCTTTCCATTGCAAATGCAAGCAGTGTCTCACTTCCGGCTCACCACACAATTGTTTCCCACGTACTCACCTTTATAGGACCCCCCAGGGACCCCTGAAGAAGACTTTGTCGAAACGCGGACCGTGTTGGGTCCTATGTCCCTAGCAGACTAGGTCCTTTAAGGCTCTTATGTGGATGATTTATTTTTATGTGGATGGAATTATTTTATGTGGATGATTTCAGTGTACCTTTGGTACTTTGACACTTTCAAATAAAGTCCATTTAGGAACATCGTCACTCCACAGAGTTTTTTTGATTTTTTTTTTGTTTCCTCTAGATTTTCTTCTTTGTGGATATTTTGGGGTCAATTCCTTTTGTTTTTTAAATGATGGCAGTGCCAGAGCTATCAGATAGCATCCATTTTTTTGCATCTGAACATCGCCATTAACAGAAATCATTTTGGCCTCACCCCTAATCCAGTCCATTATTGTCCAGAAAAAAATTGGGCTCTTCAGCAAATTTAGGGTCCATTTGGCAAAGCCATAGTAGCAATTCTCACGCAGCAAATGCACCGAAGCCCAAAAGAATTGAATGGGCTTCGGTGCATTTCCCATGGAAGAAGCACTACTGTGGCTTTGTAAAAGGGCCCCTTAAAGGAGTCCATTTTATCAGGATAATTTTTTTTTTTTTTTAATAGCCAGATAGGCAAGTTATGTGTTTGCTGCACACCAGTGAATGCAAAGCTCACCCTGAAAACTGGGTGTTTATAACAACTGCTATCTAGTCAGGTTTGCTATTATCTTCCTGTTTTAGGTTCAACAATTGCTTTCAATATTTTCTTACTGGCTTAATGTTGCAGAAAGCTATACACCTATAAGATTCACTGTGCATTATAGCATGATATATTACATTGTGTTATATTCTCATATTAGAGAATGACACAGGGACAAATTTGTCCCTGTACTTGCAGGAACTCAATTTCCCCATCCCATCCCCGTGAGTTTTATCGCTGTCCCTTTCCTATAAGCTCTGCCTTAACCGCACAAGCCTTGAATACTTATGATATTAAAGTGTTTGAGGCTTGTGCAGATGAGGATGGAGTTTTCAGGAATGGGGCAGGTGCAGGAAAAGAACTCACGGGGACAGGAATATGAGTTCCCCGCAGGAACTGCGAAAAATTTGTCCCCCGTGTCATTCTCTAACTCATATCTCTAAATTGGATTCTCCAGCAAACTTATTCACGTATCACAGTTTTCTGAAATCTCAGAGGTTTGTCATAGTTTCTGAAGATTTGATCTCCAAATATTGCTTAAACACCATAATAAACTTTAGAACTCTTTATGTAGGTGATGAGGCCACTACCTTCACTAAAGTTCAGTTTAATTAACTACTACTAACCATTTTTACTGGGAATACACAGCACTGTACACATTATATACAGGCACTTACTCTCAGTGGTATAGGGCGCAGGCACCTGTCCTCCTCTCTGTACCTTTGACAACAGAGGGTTAAGTGATTTGCCCAGGGTCACAAGGAGCTGCAGTGGGAATTGAACCCAGTTCCCCAGGATCAATGCCCACTGCACTAATCACTAGGCTGCACCTCCACTGTAGTTGACAGAGCCAACTGGGGTGAAATTTTCCCAAATTCCATCTCCCATTTTCCATAAAGATACTTGACAAAGAAAATAATACCCAATTCAGGCACAACTAGATCTGCCCCAGCCAGCCATTCAACATATTAGATATTGAAGGGCATAGACTTAGTAGAGAAAGAGAGATTGTTCACCCTCTCCAAGGTGAAGAGAACGAGATAGCACTCTCTAAAGTTAAAAGGGGAAAGATTCCATACAAACGTAAGGAAGTTCTTCTTCACCCAGAGAGTGGTAAAAATCAGGAATGCTCTTCCAGAGGCTGTTATAGGGGAAAGCACCTTTCAGGGATTCAAGAAAGGGTTAGATAAGCTCCTGCTGAACCAGAACGTACTCAGGTAAGGCTATACTCAAATAGGATACCTGTCTTTGACCTAAGGGCTGCCACGTAAGCGGACTGCTAGGCATGATGGACCACTGGTCTAACCCAGTAGCAGCAATTCTTATGTTCTTATGTATTGAGCAGCACAAAAAGCCAGTCAACCAAGCACATAGCATAGCCAAGGAGGGAGCCTGGGTGTGTCTAAACTTTCAGTTTGGGTTCAGGCTTCCCAAAATTGTGGCATAGTTGCTGTGACTGGTGGTGATCCCCAAATTCTGCCAGTGGAAGAGGTTCTCCTCCAGTGGCCAGAAACTCCTTAAAGCTAGTAATCAGTGGCAGTTTCTATGGGTCACTGCTGCACCAGCCCCCACCCCTTGCGCCGACTGCCATCTTTCTACTGGGGATGGTGTGCATTACTTCCAGTGCATAAATCTCACAAGGGGCATGGTTTGGGGAGGAACATGGGTTGGACACTTGTTATAGAATACACCCGATGTGTGCACAATATAGGCAGAGGCATTTAGGCCTGATTTTCCTTAGCCTAAATGAATGCATCTAAATGTTATGCCATGTATGGCTGCTTAGCGTGATTCTATATATAATTAGGGTTACCAGACGTCCAAGAAAACCTGGACATGTCCTCTTTTTGGAGGTGCTCAGATGGACTTTCCATTTGTCCGGGTTTTGGAAAGCCCCGCTGCATCTGGAGGGTCTCTGAGCATACATGGATGTCATCACACGCATCTGCATATGCTTGGAGGCCCTCCAGACCCAGCGGGAAAGAAGAGATGAAATTTATGGGGGCAGGGCTGGAGGAGGATCAGGTGGGGTTTGGGGTAGAATGGGGCAGGATTTGGGACAGAACTGGGTTGGACCCTTTTCCTGATAGTGCTCCAAAATTGGTCCAAGAGAGTGAACAGGACCTTTCCAGTGGAGAATTGAGATTTAAACTTTTTCTTGACTGGAAACGATGTGTGACACCATTGTGAAGACTACCTCTTGCTTTCAGGCTCGTAGTGATGCACCCAGATTTCATCCCCTTTAACGATACGTGCTAAAAAAGCCTTCTCCTTCATCATAATACTGCCTCAAAAAAGGCTATGGAAGTCTGCACATGAATCATCTTGTGCTCATCAGTCAGCAATATTTGAGAACCTCCGTGGTGATGGTATGTGCGGATCTAATATCGATATCCCAATTCCATGGTCAGAACTTCTAAAAAAAAAAAAAAAAAAGCACCTATTTTCACAAATAATGGTTTCAGCGCAATCCACCTTCTCATCAATTACAGCTGTGCTAAGACGACCAGAGCGTTCCTCATCAGGGATTGATGTTCACCCATTTTTAAACGCATCTGTCCACTTGTACATTCTTTTCTCACCAATGCAGGCATCTCCATGTTACAGCATTCTTCTATGAATTTCATGAGGTTTCACGCCCTCCGACCACAAAAATCTGATGACTGCTTGCTGCTCCTCTACTGTGTAAACAGCTAAGGGAGCCATAATTTTGTATATGGTGCCCTACCGATTAAGCATGCCATGCCATCTATTGGGCAGTGTCAACACTTTCTCTAAGAATGTATCTTCCCTGCAGGTGAGTTTGAAACGCTAGGGGTGTTCATTTCATGAAATACTGTCAATTTGTTGCTATTTTTTGAAACTCCCTCATATATCAGCTAGCTAGTCTGTAAGCTCATGAGAAATTGCTGGTTACACATAAATAATTGTTAGTTGAGATGGAAACTCAGCTATACAATGCAATTTGTTAGCAAGAGTAAGGAAAAAGTCAGACCATTTACAAATAACCAAAAGGAAAAGGATATTCCTTGCATCTTGGCATCTTCACTTGAATTTCCTGCTTGACAGCGCTAGGAGGAATTCCCAAGGGCTACACTTTAGAGATGCTGCTTATATCAAAAAGGTGTAGGAAGTTTTGTTTCCAGTTTAGGCCTTCCAGATGATTTGTATTTATAATTACTTAGGATGTCCTGTACATTGCATATCAGCATTTCTTAGATTCCCAGCTCCTTACAGTAAACTTAAATTCATTTTTTCCCACTAAGCTTTTTGGCAACTGAACCAAAAAGAACATACCAATACCACATCACTTCTGAAGAAACTTGGAGGTCCTTTTACTAAGCTGCAGTAAAATTTGGCCTTAACGCACCGTTACACAAGTTTTTTTCTGTGCACCAAGACCATTTTTATCACAGGCAGAAAATAGCTGATTTTCTAATGTTTTTTCATTAATGGCCATGTGCTAATGTTGCCATTAGCACATGGCCATTGTAAAAAATTATCATGGGAACACTTACTGACATCTATTTTTGTAGGTAGTAAGGGCTTATATGATAATCCTGTGCTAATCAGTTAGGGGCTGATTCTCCAAACAGTGTCCCAATTGTAGGTGGTGATAGACATCCTACCACCATCTCACCAACCAATTGAGACATGTGTATGAAAAAAAATCCATGCTGTGAAGTACACCTACAATATAAGTGTCTGATTCGTTCCTACAGAGACGTCTAGACGATGCCCAAGGCCGGCATGGGTGAGGTTTCCATCAGAAGTGGCCTTTGGCATTTGTAATCATCCCTATGTGTCTCTGAAGAGCAACGAGATAAACACCTTAAATGTAGGCCTGTGAAATGCAAGCCTACATTTAATGTGTCTGAGAGAAAAAAAAAAAAAAGACACAATTCACTAAAGGACGCCGATATGATTGACCCATGATTGGCGGCTGCTTCTTAGGCGACCGTTGAGATTAGTGTCCTTTAGTGAATCAGGCCCTGGGTTGGCCACTGTTAGAAACAGGATATTAGGCTTCATGGACCTTCAGTCTGTCCCAGTATGTCAATTTTTATGTTCTTACGTGTGCAGTAATGTGGGCACGTCTTACTGACTAGTGCAGAAATGTTCATTTTCCAGTCCACCCCCTGACATGACCCCTCCAACAAAAATTCAAAAATATTGAAAAGTTTATAAACCATTATTAAGATGAAATTTGGAAAACCCACTGCTTATTCCTGGAATAAGCCACATAAAATCTGTTTCGCTGTTTTGGGATCTTATCAGATGCTTGTGGCCTAGATTGTCCTCAATTGAAAACTGAACACTGGGCTTGATGGACCTTCAGTTTGTCACAGTATGGTGATGCTTATTTACTACCTAGAAACAAAGGGTTAGGATGGCCTTCATAGTTGGTGATTTATTCTTTAGGTATGAAGATAGCTGGGTTATTGACTGACATGAGAATTACTTGGTAACTTGCCCGAGTGGTCCTGAGATGGAGGATCTATACGTCAACCAGGTAGGATTGTAGACAGTACTAAGGAGGTAGCAACAACACAGAAAGCATGAGAAGGAAGTTCTGGAAGCCAAATTTAAGCTCTAAGGTAGAAAGATAAAGTCTTAATCCCTCAAGGTAATATTCATAAAAATGTTCCCCATTCCATGTATAGGACTCATGAGCAAGCAGTGCTCTAGCATTTCATTGTGTGTATAGGATGATGGTGTAGAAAGGAGATATTTAGATTTGTTTGGAAACAGGCAACATTCTTGAGAAGAAAGGAAGTACTTATTCCAAAAGGATGTGCTAAACCTTAACACAACTGGGTAGAACCTTTAAAAAAAACAAAAAAAAACCAGAGCTGCTTGCAGATTGGGTTTATGGAGCAGGTGGGAGGTTTCCAGAGTTCTAGTCATGTGAGCCTTTTCTAGTGGCCCATTATATGAAGGCTGTGTTTTGGAAGTTCCCTCCCACTTTAGAATTTTGGTGCAGTCAAAAATTCAAGATAGTTAATATTGGCAAAAATCAATTTATAGTTGAAAGGAGAATATCAGAAATGCAATCATATAAGAGGTGCTTCAGATTTCATATATGAATTGAATGATGTTGAAGACATGATGTAACAACGCAGACCCTCTGTTTATCTGGCTCTTATTACACAAAGCTAAAATTGGGCAACTTTTATTTGAATCAGAATATATATAATATAAGAATTAAAAGAAGATAGGACAACTTAAAGTTTACAGTAATTGTTTTTTACTATTCCGCACCAAGGGCAAACCTGGGCAGCTTACAGGTAATAAGTACAGATAAGAGTTTAAGTGGTACACAATATAACAGCATGAGATTAAAGGGGGCGAACTATAATTCTTAAAAGGAAAGAGAGAGGGTTAACATATTTGGTAGTATGCTGCATTTTATTTGGATTCGGTCAGGGAATAAATATCCATGAAAATCAGTTTTGTCATGGGGTGAATGAATTAATCAGATAAATATACATCTAGATTCAATTTTGAAATGTGTCTTGAAAGAGATAAGTTTTAAAATCAGTTTTAAATTTGTCTATGGAAGTCTGTAGTCGAAGAGCTAATGGTATAGAGTTCTGTAACTGAGGCCCATTCACTGAGAAGATGGCAGGTCTGACATGCTCATGTACTATTTCATGATAGGATGGAATTATGAGCTGATCTCAGTAATCTAGGTGGGACATAAGGACCGAGGAGGCACATAAGGTAAGAGGATCTCCAGAATTTAACATCTTCTAGGTTAGTAGGAGCGTTTTATATGTGATGCAGTGATTCACGGGTAGCCAATGTGCTTTTTTTCAGAAGAGGGGTGATATGATCAAATCTACAAGCATTATTGATTAGATAAATAGCAATATTTTGTATTACTTGAAGTCTATGGACATCCTTTTGGCATAAACCTGCGCACAAAGAATTACAATAGTTTAGTTGTTGTATAACTAATAAATGTACCAGAACATTTAAAGCTTGAGGGAAAAGTAGTGGGTGAATGGATCTGTAATGTGATGAAGTTTGAAAAGGGAGAATTTGACCACTAGTGAAATCTGTAATTGGTAGATGTGACTATAGGACTAGATGTTTTGAAGTTGAATTTGCAATGGTAAATTAATTTGGTCATATGGAATAAATATAAATGAGGTAGACTTGTCAGGGTTAAGTTTGAGTTATAGTTAACCAATTTGTAATGTGAGTGAGATCATCATTTATACAATTAATTTCAGGGGAGCATATATCAAAGGTATATAGAATTTGGATGTCATCAGCATAAGCAAACTTTGTAAAACCCAGTGATTGTGCCAGTGTTAGAAGTTGTGCTAGAACAAGGTTGAATAGGAAGGGCAATGGGATAGATCCCTACGTAACACCTAATTTTGGATTTAAAGGAGTGGACATATTTTCCTGGTTAATAACTACGTATGAACATTTTGTCAGATAAGATGCAAACCAGTCCAAGGTGGCGCCTATGATTCCTATTTCTTGAAGCTGAGAAAGTAGTAATGGATGGTCAATTGTGTCAAATGCTGAGACCAAATCAAGAGAGATCATCAAAACATTCTTGAAATGATCAAGTGCATGATGTATATAGGTGGTAATGCCTATTAAAACGATTTCTGTATTGAGGATTTTTCTTTTTGTTGTTGATTATGTCGTTATCAGGCAGGTAATAGACCCGTGAGAATGGTGGTAACAATTCTTCAGATATCTCCAAGATTTCCATTAGGTATCTCTTAAGCATATCTATAGGTGTTACCAACTCAAGCCTAGAAAAGTTAATTAACCTTAAGTTATTACTACATGAGTTATTCTAAAGCATTTCAATTTTCCTCCTTAAATAACGGAATGCGGTTTGATGTGGTGAAGTGTGTGAGTCTTATCAACGAAATCTTGTAGGTGTATGGTGGCCTCTATGATTTTGTACAGAAATGGGAGGTTAGCAATGGGGCAGTAGTTACTGGTTCAGAAGGATCTAATGTAGTATTTTTAAGTTTGGGTCGTAAGAATCCATGCTTCCATTGATCCAGGAAACAGCGTCATAAGGCTGCACAAGATCATCGAGTGTATGAAGGAGAGAAGGGATGAGAAAGATCTTTTTAGTAAAGTAAATAGAATAGGATCAGCTGAAGATGGAGTAGTCCGAAGCCTAGAGATGGTTCTGGAATGATGTTCTGTAGATGGAAGATTAAAATTTGCCATAGTACTGCTTTGGGTATGGTGAACTGTAGAATCTGATGTGGTATGTGTTTGAGTAATTGTATTTCTTATCGTGCTGATATTATTTTGCTAGTAGTTGGCCAGAATTTGAGCAGTTGGTAATTGTTTAGAGGATTTAACCACATGATATTTAGTTAGTGATTTGAGAGTTTTGTAAAGAGTTGATGTGTTTGGTGCATTCTCTGTTTACCGGTGTAATATGATTTTTTTCGCTTGGATGATAGCATTTTTGTAAAAACTGGCAGTTGTTTTATAAATTAAAAGTGTGGAATGAGTTTGGTGGTAATGCCATTTGCACTCAGCCTGGTGTTTTTCTTTTTTCAGGAGGGAAAAGTCTCTGGTGAACCAAGGATTTGTAGAGGTACGACGAAACTGCTCGCTTAGGTCAAAATTGAGAAAAGATGGTAATATTAGAATATGTAAGTAAAACATAAAAAAAAGTGTTGCAATATCAGTCTCAAAGGAAGAATACTGGGGGGGAGGGGGGGTGAAGCAGGGAGAAAGAGGGTGAATTGGATGAATAATCAGAAGGGGACAAAGCAGTATAATTGTATGGTATTTTCTGGTTTACAATGTGATAGGAAACCCAGATCCTTGTTAAGTCCTGTCAGGTATGTGTCAAAATATTTCATCTTAATTTGAAAGGTCTTTTAAGTTAGCCTGTTGTGTTTGAAAGATTATTTATTATTTAGACCTGTTTTCTTAGCTAACATGATTTTTATTCCTTTCAGTTAATGAACATTTAGGGCTCCTTTTACTAAGGTGCGCTAGAATTTTTAGCGCACGCAGCAGATTAGCGCATGTGGCTAGAACTAACCCCAGCTCAATGCCAGTGTTAGCGTCTAGCGTGCGCAGCATTGTAGCACGCGCCATTCCGCGCATTAAAGCCCTAACGCAGCTTAGTAAAAGGAGCCCTTAGATCAGGGGTGTCAAAGTCCCTCCTCGAAGGCCACAATCCAGTCGGGTTTTCAGGATTTCCCTAATGATTATGCATGAGATCTATTTGCATGCACTGCTTTCATTGTATGCTAATAGATCTCATGCATATTCATTGGGAAAATCCTGAAAACCCGACTGGATTGCGGCCCTCGAGGAGGGACTTTGACACCCCTGCCTTAGATCATTGCATTACTGCTTACTGGAGTTTCCTTTATCCACAAGTGCTCATGGTATGAAAATATTAGAGGCATTTGTAGAACTCTGCTTTGTGAGACATGATATAATTTAATCCTATTTTGTGCTTCACTCCACTAGGAATGAAGAAATAAAGGAAACAAAACACAAAAATGGGAATAAATGATGTCATGTATCACAAAGCAGATCAAATTGCAATTAAAATTTAGGTTCTGGGGAAATAGCCTAATGGTTAGTATAGTAGCCTGAGAACCAGTTTTATTCTCACTGCAGTTTTTTGTGACTCTGGGCAAGTCATTTAACCCTCTACAACATAAGTACCTGTATACAATATATAAACCACTTTAATTGTAACCACAGAATAGCAGTATTATCATCAACATTTTTAAAAAGATAACTATAGAATAAACTATCACAACTAGGCAAAGGCGATGGAGGAAATATCCTCATCCAAATAAGAGCCCTCAGATACAACTGACAAAAAAGCCACAGAGAATGCCTCTATTTCGAAATGCAAACAGCACTCATTTGCACATAACAGTATGCTTTCATTTACTTTCACAATCGACTAGGAAAATCCCATCTCCTAAATCTCTTCCCCACATCTGTGCATACAAGACCCTGTGTTAAAAATGGATGTTATTACAGGACCCCAAAAGCATCACTGACATATTTTGAATAATATATAAAAGTCCAGACTACTGTAGCATATACCGTTACATCTGACTTCTTAGGATACAAATAATATTAAGCCACATGATTGTAATGGATAGATCCGATCACACTGTGGAAGTGACCCCTCCCCTTTCACTTCATATCTCTTCTGCACAGTTATTTATTATGAAAAAAATTAATGTTTTAATATATTTAATGTAGAGCATTATTGAAACATTATTAATGCTATTTTATTCATGCAAAAATAATCAGGTAAATCAGTACAGGATAGCTTGCAAGGGCAATGGGGACTAATAGCCATCTACATAATGCGGTCAATAAAATTAAGTAGTTGAATGCAGTAGTGATAAAGGTGGAAGATTTTTTTAAAGGGATTGGGAAAGACTTTAAGATTTTAGTCCTTATTGTCTAGAAAAGACAGCCTTCTTATTTAAAGACAGGTCTTAATATTCAAAAGCACACCTGCAGCACCTCCTATCCAGACAAATATCACTAGCCACTGTCCTCCATCAATTTTCAGAGGTACTCTCTAGAAAGGGCCACTGAAAAATCATTAGAGCAACCCAGCGCTATCCAGAGAACACTGGGGTAGTGTGGGGTGCAAAGCTGACAAATTACCCAGATAGCAGGGGTATTCTGTGCTGCTATCCAGAATATTATCCAAAAAAAGGGAAAGGAGAAAGGACTTGATATACTGCCTTTCTGTGGTTACAAAGTGATTTACATAATCAAAAGCCAACAGGATGCTGGGCATCATAAAGAGGGGCATAACAACCAGGACGCGGGAAGTCATCATGCCATTGTATCGAGCGATGGTGCGTCCACATCTGGAATACTGCGTTCAGTATTGGTCGCCACACCTCAAGAAGGACATGGCGGTACTTGAGAGAGTCCAAAGGAGAGCAACGAAACTGGTAAAAGGGCTGGAACACTGCCCATACACCGAGAGGTTGGATAGGCTGGGGCTCTTCTCTCTGGAAAAAAGGAGACTCAGGGGAGATATGATAGAGACCTTCAAGATCATGAGGGGCATAGAGAGGGTGGATAGGGACAGATTCTTCAGACTGAAGGGGACAACAAGTACGAGGGGGCATTCAGAGAAACTGAAGGGAGATAGGTTCAAAACAAATGCAAGGAAGTTTTTTTTTCACCCAAAGGGTCGTGGACACTTGGAATGCGCTACCGGAGGAAGTGATCAGGCAGAGTACGGTACAGGGATTCAAACAGGGATTGGACGGATTCCTGAGGGATAAAGGGATCGTGGGATACTGAGAGAGGTGCTGGGATGTAACACAGGTATAGAAAGCTAACCAGGTAATAAGTATAGAAACCCAACAGGTCGTGCATGTGCAAGACCGGAGGGTTAAGACTACGATGGGAAGATAGGACTTCAATGAGAAACCAAGGTAGCAAGGGAGCCCCTTCTGGTGATTCAGACAGGTCGTGACCTGTTTGGGCCGCCGCGGGAGCGGACTGCCGGGCAGGATGGACCTATGGTCTGACCCGGCGGAGGCACTGCTTATGTTCTTATGTTCTTATTTGCAAGGTATTTATTTTGGACCTGGGATAGTGGAGGATTATGTGACTTGCCCAGAGTCACAAGGAGCTGCAGTGGGAATTGAACCCAGTTCGCCAAGCTCTCAGACCACTGCACTAACCACTAGGCTACTCCTCTATAGCAGTGAGGGCTGTTATTCAGATGCCAGGCAGTACCACTGAATATCGGATCTGACCAGCTGGTAACATCCAGGCAATTCCAAAACAGTCCAGAGATGGAGTCAGGGAAAAGCCAACACTTATGTGGGCGCAGGTAATATTCAGTGCTAGTGCCCGCATATAGGGTTACCAAATGTCCTAAGAAATAGAGGACATGTGGCCCCACCCCATTGTGCCCACATCCCTGCCCCATTCCGCACATAGCCCTGCCCTGTTCTGCCCCCCCATCCTGACACAAACTCCACCTCTTCTGAGCTTAATCTGCGAATTGCACAGATGCAACGCAATGATGTCATGTGCATGCACGCATATGAAACCATCACGTCACATCCATACATGTGCAGATGCCCTCCAGATGCAGCCCCACGCTCAATGATATTTAAAACCCAGACAAAGTGTCAGGTTCTGAAAACCCGTTCAGACACCTGGACAGTTTTCTAAAAAGAGGACATGTCCAGGTAAATCCCCCTGCTTCAGATATGTCATCTGTTTATTTAAACAGTTCATATTGAGCTTTATTGAAAGTGTGAGTGGATTCCAGCTTCATGACAAACCGGTACTTTCTATTTAGAGCTGCAGTGTAATTCAGTACTGAGTTAGTGGCTTATATTATCAGCATTTGCAGGTAAATCCAAACATATGGTAGCCCTACCCACATAGCTAAGTGACCAGATAGGAATACATAAAGAGCTGTTCTATCTATGGATGCTTAGCTATGCAGGTGACAGCACTGAATATTATGGAGGCAGTCAAAAGGCCTAAGATGCCTCTAGATATGTCTGAAACCCATTTTGATTATTGGCACTTGGACAACCTGTCTTTTAGGTCATCCAAGTGCCAATTTAGGCAGGTTTTTAGATGTATTTCTGTTTCGATTATGTACCTCATAGTCTTTAGTCACACATTGGGCTCCTTTTTTTAAGCTGTGCTAGCGGTTTTAGCACGCGCTACATGCTAATGCCTCCATAGAGCTGGCGTTAGTATTTTCCTCGTAGTGCAGGGGTTAGCACGCGCTAATCTACAGAGTGTGCTAAAAATGCTAGCACAGCTTAGTAAAAGGAGCCCATAGTCTTTCTTAGCTAAAAGCGTCTAATATGCATCATCTTCTGTCTATAATCGGCTATCTGACAATGGTGCAGGAACAGTGGCAGTCTTTTTAAAGACTTCTTCTAAAGGTTTCCATCAAATATCCTCTTAGAAAATCAATCAATATAATATAACTTTCAGCTGCCTCGTAATCAGCAGGAGCTTTTTCACCTCAGATTTTGAGATATTTAACACCGTGGCACTTCTTAAATTTCAAAAACAAAGAACTGTAGAAACAATATTCTTGAATGAAAGTTTTTAATAACTAATGTTCTTCACAAATAACAGCGATACAGTCAATATGAAGTCAATCCAAACACAGTGATACATAGTGGTGCAGACCTGACATGGTCCGTGTTTTGGTTATGAAAAACCTTCTTCTGGGGTCCAATGGAAATGTAGCACATAAATGTAGGTATGCATTGAAACATCCAATCGTGTGTAAGCAATAACATAAAGCACAGGTGACCTGGGGTGTATTGCATACCAAAATATTTTATTTGTGAAGAACATTTGTTATTTAAAAAAATAAAACTTTCAATCAAGAACATCATTTCCACAGTTCTTCTTTGGTTTTGGCTTTTCCCTGTGGAAGTATTTGGTGTTTTTATTGTTTTGCTTCTTAAATTTCTGCAGCCAACTTTATGGATATTCACACTCACTGACAATGTTCAGTTCTTGATGGTATTTTTTGGCTTGCTTCATTACCATCAAACCAGTCAATGGCATGCATTCACACCTTCTGTGCTGAACCCCCTCAATCAGCACATGATCTAAATCTTCATTTTATTTTTTTGATCTATTCAATGTTTTTCTGCTTTTTCATTAATTTCTGGTCATCGCTCTCACTGTAAACTTCTTCAACAACTTATCTTCCTGTTTTTTTTAGTCATGTATGGTTGTTGTTCCCATACCATATTCTTCAGTCAGCCCTTGTACAGACACACCATGATCAAGCTTCTTCAGTATCTCAACTTTCTTTGCTATTGATAGAGATAAACGTTTCCTTTTCTGCTTCTCACTGCTCTGAGTGGAATCCGCATCTCTCTGCCATTTTCCAGCTCTCAAACCTTTTCAGATTCTGCCACCCTGGAATCTGCAACTATCCACTTTCCAACCCTGCAACCTGAATTGTACAGCGTCACTGTGGGTCACTAGGCCGGGCCACGCCCAAGTGAGAATGGCTGAGAGAGCCCAGAGCACATGGCGCTGACCAAGCAGATTATCAGTCCTTAATTGGAATTGGTGGTCAACTAAAATAAAACACCCAGTTTGCTTCCAACTCAAAATACTTTATTCCAATAGGAACTTCAGTTTCCAAACCCCCAAATTGCATTCATAGTTTAAAAAAAAACCGTGTATTTCACAGATACAGTCCAAAATGACTCTTTTCTATTCCAGTGCAATAGTCAATAGATTTCAAAATACTTTCATGCAATTTGATTCAGTCTCTAGCTCACAATGGCTTCTGTCAGCTTTAGATTGGATCTTGCCTCTGAGCTCCTTGGATGCAGAGCTCAGGGCAGAAGGGACCTCCTCCCACATTGACCGCTGGCTGTGGTCCCTTCCAACTAGGGCCCACAATCCAGTCTATAAAAAAACCCCAAAAAGGAAAAATGTCTCAAAAATTACTGCCAGGGCTATGCAGTGCTAACTGCCACAGCCTAGAAAACTCCGGTTCATGCACCAGCAGGATGCAGGAACCTTCCCAAGCCGCTAAGGCTTTCAGTAACCTTTCTTTTAACTTAAGGTTACAGAGACAGACAGCCCCATAACTTGGTTCCACAAACTAGCAAATCCCATTTGTCCAAGTCTCAGAATAACTTCCTTTAAACCCCATCTGTTTCCATGTTCCACAGGTCAGTATCACCATTCTCTTCCTTAAAGTCCATGACTTCCTCAGTCTACATAGTCTTCATTATCTAAAGCTTCATTTATGAAATCTTCTAGCATTTCAGATTCTAAATAACTAGGTCTGACCTGGGTGTTAGGCTGAGGTATGCTGCTACACATCCTAGGAACTGGTCTTCCTTCACTGTTCTGTTTCCTCGCCAGTGTGGGTTGGTTCAGTGGCTGCCTCCCTACTGAGCATTGCTGCTGGTCCTTATCAGCCTCAGGATAATGAGCTACAGCTGTGGCTTGTTCCTGGCTAAAGTGAGGGCTAGAATGTTCCTGATGTCACCTGGAATTGTGTCCCCCATGAATGTTATGTAATGTCTGGTACACCTTCCCCCTAGGAACACTATCCTGAGCACTTTTAGTTCCACCTGCCCATTGTTCTCCCTTCTCTAATTCAGGCGAAAACAAATAGGTACTTTCTTGATCCACATTAAACCTTCCTTGTCTGGCTTTAGTTCTGGATTGCGGTGTTGGTGTAGGTAGTGCTCTTTCTTTTTGGGCAAGTATTTTCCCCTGCCTGGCCCTAGGCGTCGGCGTCTTTTCACTACCCAGCTCAGTCACAGGGCCTACCCTGTGACAACAGAGATCAGGAGAAACAGAGGCACCTGCATTGATTTCAGCATGTGTCATGTCAGGGAAATTAACTACTTCCGGACCATGTCAAATTTTGTTTTTTGGAGCTTTTTGTTTTTTTGGAATTTCAGATAGAGGATCTTGTACTTGTATTTTGAGTTTTGCCTCTGAGGCCACGTCTATTTGAAATGCAAACCAGCATTTTTCTGGCCTACATTTGGGTGCCTATTGCAGCCCTAGGGAGACACTTAGGGCTGCCTAAGCTCGCCTAAGGCCACTTCCGGGTGAAACCATGGCCACGCCTAGCCTTGGGAGAGCTTAAGCAGCCCTACGTGTCTCCCTAGGCTTGTGAAAATGCCTACAGTGTAGGCAACCTGCCTTGAGATGGGTTTTTTTATAATGTGCTTCCCGATTGGCTGGCTAAACAGTGGTAGGACGCTTACCACTGCCTACAATCTGGACACTGTTTATAGAATTTGGCCAATTGTGTATAGCCTAAAATCAGAACACAGCATACAGTAACTAGAAGGCAGGACAAGGTCAACTCCTTAAGTTCTGTAATTCTTTCTTTCTTTCTTTCCTTGCCTGGATAGATTGTTTAAGAAAAACTTATTTCGCCTTAATATCTGCCTTTTACAACTGCTCTTTTAGGAACACAGGACATTTGCAATTCTCAAGAATACAGGGTTAAACAATTTTGTAATCAAATGAATTTTACTCATTTTTTTAATACACTTCCTTGCTTTGTCTTGTTCTAACTGCAGAAAACAGAGCAACTATTCCCTGCCCAGCTGGCAAATTAACCTCTTTAATGATGCCACTCTGAGTTTTTAACTTCAACAATGTTTAAAATGTCACATCACTAAAAAGCAGAATTCACACTACAGTGCTTAGCTGCTCTGAATATCGAGACTCCTAGATGAATTCAGTGTTAACCTTGTTCTCTATTAATAATTGTAAAGGTTAACGGCAAGCAGATTAAGAACATAGAATGAAGTAGTCTTTCATTAGGCCAGATGTTTCAAGACTAAAATGTAAAACTGAGTTCACATAATTGTTCTGTCCCTATTCCCTCCCCCTTGTTTTCCTCTGGCGTTTTTTTTTTCCTGTAGAATATAGGATATAGCTACACATTAGTTATACACATCTGCACATCACTCAAAGATGGTTTGCAGCCTTCCCTTTCCTGTGCAGCTGCTGTTTGCCAAAAAGAATTTACCTTTTTTTTTTTTTTTTATCAATGAACATCAGCAGTGTTTGAATTCTATTGATATAATTAAAATTTAAGAAGCAAACATCCTTGAACTGCAGGTGGAAATCTGAGAACTTGTCATCTGGAATTTTGCAGAAACAAAATCGGTATGGTAACATAAAACTCTAGATGAAATCATTAAAATAAGCCACAGTGGCTTGATTCCCTAAGGTCCCCTTTTATTAAACTGCATTAGGGATTTTTATTGTGGGTCGCAGCAGAGAAAGCTCCGGCACTCACAGAATTCCTATGAGCATCAGAGCTTTTATCTAGAGCAGGGGTGCCCAAAAAGTCGATCGCGATCGACCAGTAGATCACAAGGGCAATGCGAGTCGATCGCGGAGCCCATCCCAGGCTCCGTGATAGAGTCGTATTACCTTTGCATTTTCCCTGCTTCCCCGACGCACAAAAGCCAGGCCCGTGCAGCCACTACACAAGGGTTTCTCCCCCCCCCCCCTTCCGACGTCAATTCTGGCATCAGAGAGAAAGTTCCAGGCCAGCCAATCAGTGCCTGGCTGGGCCGGAACTTCCTCTCCGACGTCAGAATTAGTGTCGGGGGGAGGGAGAGAACGCTTGTGTAATGGTTGCACGGGCCTGGCTTTTATGCATCAGGGAAGTAGGGAGAAATCGGCGGCAGTGGCAGCTTGGGAGGAGACAGAGAGAGAAAAAGAAAGACGGTGGTTTGTGGGAGAGGGCAGGGAGAGTGAAAGACATAGAGCTTCATTTTTCCTGGAATTAAACAAGCTGCTGTTCCTCCATTGACCAACTAACAGTGATGCCTTCTCTGAAGAGAGACAAGAGAGAAAGGAAGGCAGACAGAAAGAGAGAAAGAAAGAAAGAAAGAAGGGGCAGGGAGAGAGAAAGAAAAAGGAACAGAGAGAGAAAGAAAGGGAAGGGGGCAGGGAGAGAAGAAGAAAAAGTCAGGGGAGGGAATGGAGTGTGTCGGGGGGCAGGCAGGGAGAGAGGAAGAAAAAGTTGGACTCATGGAGGGATAGAGAAAGATGTTGGTTGGAATGAGGTCTGGAGGAGAGGAAGCATGCAGGAAGAAGAAAAAAAAAGAAAGATTGGATGCACAGTCAGAAGAAGAAAGTGCAACCAGAGACTCATGAAATCACCAGACAACAAAGGTAGGAAAAATGATTTTATTTTCAATTTAGTGATCAAAATGTGTCTATTATGAGAATTTATATCTGCTGTCTATATTTTGCACTATGGCCCCCTTTTACTAAACCGCAATAGTGGTTTTTAGCTCAGGGAACCTATGAGCGTCGATAGTAGCACAGGGCATTCAGCATAGCTCCCTGCACTAAAAACTGCTATCGTTGTTTAGTAAAAGGGGAGGGGGTATATTTGTCTTTTTTTGTATAGTTGTTACTGAGGTGACATTGCATATTTTAAAGTCCTCTGCCTTGACCTCTTTGAAAACCCCCCAAATATAAATTATAATTAACATTTTCTCTGCATACAGTGTGCTTTGTGGGTTTTTTAAAATTTTATTGGTGGTAGATCATTTTGACTTGGTCATTTTAAAAGTAGCTCGCAAGCCAAAAAAGTGGGGGCACCCCTAATCTAGAGAATGACAAATTTTTCCCCATCCCCGCAGGATTTTTCCATCCAGTCCTCACGAGTCCTTTTCCTGTCCCTGCCCCATTCCTGCAAGCTTTGTCCTCATCTGCACAAGCCTCAAACACTTTAAAATCATAAATGTTCGAGGCCTGTGCGGTTAATCTGAGCTTACAGGAATGGGGTAGGGACAGCGACAAAACTCACGGGAATAAGATGGAGAAATTGAGTTCCTGTGGTGATGTGATCAGATTTGTCCTCGTGTCATCTCTACTTTTATCGCAGCAACCCCTGATTTAAAAAACCCTAATGCAGCTCAATAAAAAGGGGCCTAAGCTTTTTTCCTCATAAGTTCTGAAAGGTAGAAAATATTTAAGAAACAATATTTTAATGGGATTACACTTCTCCCTCCCTATTCGCGTGGGATAGGGGCAGAGCCGGCCCACGAATAGGGAAAATTTGTGAATAACTTTTGGACCAGCTCTGGCCTATCCCCAGACCTTACCTGGTGATCTAGCGGTGACATGGGGCAGGAGCGATCTTCCTACACTCCTGCCCCGTGCAGGGCTGTGCAGTGAGTTCCCGTGGTCTCACGAGACTACAACAGGAACTCCCATTGTAGTCTCGTGAGACCACAGGAACTCACAGAACGGCTCTGCACTGGGCAGGAGTGTAGGAAGATTGCTCCTGTCCCGTGTCACCGCTAGACCACCAGGTAAGGTCCGTGCTTCTGGGGTGGCTGCTCGCCTCCGCCACCTTTGATCGTCTCCTCCTCCTCTGATCACCCCCCCCCTCCTCCTCCGATCGCCTCCCTCCTTGCCCCGATCCAAGTCCCGGGGCCATTTTTTATGCGAGCTGATAACGAGCAATTCTCATGAGGGGAGGGGGCCTGGGGAAAAAAATCACGAATAATCAAAACCGCGAATAGGGAGGGGGAAGTGTATTATCTGTTTAAGGGACCAATACTCAAAAATTCACTGTAGAATACCATAAAATCAACACCAATAAATTGCCAAACTAATGAACGTGCAAATGCCCTGGTGGTCAAGTGCGCCCCCCCCCCCCCCCAGCACCCATCCTCCCTAGCCCAATCACACAAAAAGGGGCTGATTCTGGTAGTGTTGCCTGCCATGTTTGATGAGGGTCTGTCTGTGTTTTGCTTGTGTGACTGAGATGTTGTGTTCTGCTTGTGTTACTTGTTCCCCTCATATGAAGCATGTGCTTGTTCTATTTTTTTAATAGAAGGAGTGTTGTTCTAGGGATTGGAGACTGTTTGCAGCATAACCTTTTATATGTTCTGTGGCTAGTAGCAGGGGCTGTGGCTATTGGGGGTGTGGAGTAGAGAATGACATGGTGACAAAATTCATCACCGTTCCTGTCTCCGTGGATAACACAGGAAATCATCTCGATGTCATTAGTCAAGGAGAGAGGGAAGAATCAAGAGTATGAATGAGCTCAACCACAGACCCTTAAGCCTTGCATTGAAGAATGTTGATGTAGAAGGACTGAGGTTGAGATAGACATGTAAGAAGACACAGGATTGTTTCCCGCGGTTATCCACGGGTATGGGAATGGTGATTAATTATGTCACCGTGTCATTCTCTAGTGTGGAGTTATTGAAATTCACCTCATCCCCAAAGTTTGGCCCTGTATGAGAACCAGCGCCTTTTTCCCTATAGAAAAAAACACTTAATGATATAACAAAACCTTATTCAATTATTTCTTGAATAATGTCCAAGGGAATACATAATGAGTAAAAGGAACATTCAGTCTCAAATTTTGAGCTCTCAGGGAATTCTTCAAGATCTCTAACTGACTGAGGTCCATAAATTATCTAACAGTTGAATGACCAAGAAAGAGCTATGTGGTAATCCGAGTTTCTAATTTAGGTAAACACATATCTACAGTTACCAATTTCTGGTCATGTTCTGGAAATTTAGAGACAGCATCCATAGAAAATTAACATAACTGTGGAGGGCAACTTCAGTCTGGACCACTAAATTCCAAATGTCTTTTAGAGTTATTTTGAAAAGTGGCTCCCAGTTTCAGTACATAAAATAATGGCAGAGGAATAATATCCTCAGGTCCATTCAATAAAAGTTCTATTTGAGAGGCAACCCTCAAGGGACTACCCACAGGTGGCAACTGACCCTCAGCTTCTAAGGGTAAGTTCCCAATCCTTATAACAGTAGCAAGTTGGAAGGGTGGGTTCTAACACCAAAATTAGTAGAAGCTCCAGTAGGAGAGACAGGAGTCATGGATCCCGAAGAAGCATCATTTAGGGTTTCAAGTGCAAATCCATTGGACCCTTAAACATGGCTAATCTTTCATACGTTCTTTCTAGGTCAAGATTTAGCCTCAGAGTGGTAGGCCTCTGAATATTTGTCATCATAAAAAAGATGCTCATCACCTTGTCAGGAGAAACATTATATGAGTGGGTCAAACTGCAAAGTGGCATCCCATAATCTCCATTACCAGACTTTGTTCAGCCTCCAGTATTTCTTCCAAAGGAATATTCACTATCTAGCTATGCAAGTTTTGTTTGCCTCACCAGAGGCTTCTAAGGTTTTCTCCAAACAGGATTAAGTCTGACTGACCTCCTTTGTAGTCAAGCAACACCCAACACTTCCTAGCAGAAAATGTAATTTGTATTTTTTTCCTCCCTTGAAAACCACAGGAGCTGATTTATCCTACCCTCTTCTACCCTATTCTATACCACTAAAATGAAATAAACACAAAAATGTTTATCTTTTGTTATGAATTGTGTTTCCAACTCTTTTGTTCAGAACAGTTTGATCCTATCCTGTTTTCCCCTCCCCTCCCTCCCCCACTTTTCATTAAGGATCTCAATAGGAAAAGCCTGCAATGGGGATAAATCCTGACGTTAAATTAACCTGTTCTGAAAAAGTGAAGCCAATTGACATCTCTGTAGATGTTTGTTACAGAGCCATTTCTTCCAGCTTTTAAGGAGACATGTATGCTAGTATTTGTCTAGAAAGACCAGCTGGAGGATGGGGGGTGGGTGATTACTTGGCACAGCTGAATAACATCCTGTGTTCATTTCTCACAATTAACAACAGCCTCCATAAAAGACATACAAAGACTTTTCTTTTCCACTTTGTTAACTCATGTGGGTATGCATTTTGAGGTATATCTCAGTGACTTTAAAGGGGTAATTCTATAAAGAAGGTACAAATATGAATGTAAATGACCAGAATACTTCAATATACATGTGTAAATGCCAAAAACCTGGTTATGCACATTCTGTAATTATGCTAGTGTACATTATACAGATGGGCAGAGTCTGAACAGGGATCACACTTATTCATGGAATATATAGAAAATTTTCCTGAATCTAGGCAAAACAGGAGGGGGGGGGAGGGGGCAGAAGGAGAGGTCATAGGCGGTCAGTGGCTCAGCTGGTTGAAGAGGTTAAAGGGGCTGGGGCTGGGCTAAGGTGGGGCCTGAGTCCATAATTGCCTGACAACATGTAGAAAGAAGGTTCTGCAAAAGAGTTTCAACAATACCATATATTAAAATTAGATATTAAATAACATATCAACTCACTTCTATACCATAATACCATTAAGTTCTATGCGGTTTACAAAAGAGAAAAGTGAATACAGTAAATGGAATGCTTCAATTACCCAAAAGATCTAGAAAAAAAGATATGTTTTTAAAAGTCGCCTGAATTGTTGATAAGTGTTGGAAGACATAAGAAGACAATTCAAATTCTTGTCCCAAGATGCCGCTTGATAAAACAGAAGGCGTTGATGATATCTTTTAAATTTACAGCCTAAAACAGATGGAAAACTGAATAGAGCATGTGACTGTCTGAAATGTTTTGAATTAGCAAATGTGAATGAATCCAAGACATAGCTGGGTATGAGGCCTGCTGCCACCTTAAAGCAAATGCAACCATACTTATGCTTTACACGGACCTCAACTGGCAACCAATGCAATTACCGAAAGAAAGGTGTAACATGGTCAGACTTATTCAAGTTGAAAATCAAATGAGCAACTGCATTCTGAATAATGCACAGTCTGTAAAGATTTTTTTTGAACACCAGCAAGTTGAATAATGTTACAATAGTCAAGCTGACTCAGGACCAGGGATTGCACCAGAAGTCTGAAGAATGAAACATCAAAGTATGCTCTGATGGTACCAAAAAATAAAGTGGCAAGAAAATTACATAGTGTAAACTTCAGTAGAAATATATAGGTCTCTTAGCATTTAATGAAAAGTTATCTCGTAATTTAGAGTAGGGAATCAGAGTTTTTTCAGGAGTTAGGATATTTTGAAGCCTATAAATACTTTAATCTATCCATTCTTTCCAAAGGAAAGGCGCTCTGCTAATGAGCATGTGGGAATTGAACCAAAGCTATGCGTATGTCGACGAATGGAAAGGAAAATCAAGTAATTTATCAAATTCTCTTAGGCTAAAGACCATTACAAATGGCTGCAATTGCATCACTGCCTTAATCATAAAAATCTTTTACAAACTTTCACACTCATATTCCTTCTATTCTGATTCAAGCTACAATTTTACTACATAATGGACACACGGCCTCAAATTTATATAAGATGTTATGACCTGCAGACAATTCTTCTGTAAAAAGATTGTAATTCTTCCTTGGGGAAACAAGAATGGTCACAATTTTGGGGAAAAAACGGCAAGACCTTTGGCTTCAGTCAATATGTCCCAGTCTATGTATTTTCTTTATCATAAAGCCCTGTGGACTCCACACAAGCTCTCACTGGCAGGCCTCCTTCCATCTAATAATTGTTGGTACTGTGGACAAAATGTTGGCTCCTTACTTCATATGATATATTACTGTCCATATGTATTACAACACTGGAAAGAAGTTTGGGGTATTATAATGAAAATCCTTAATATCCAATCAGGCATCTCTCTTTCTATAGTAATATTTAAATCTCATGCTCCAGGAATGGTTCTAATTGATAATTACACTAAACTTCTTGATATTCTTCTCTCCATAGCTCTTAAGTTAATTCTTTCAAATTGGAAGTCAGCCAACTCTCTTTCTTCACATCATTGGTGGCAATCAGTCTTACAATACTATAAATAAGAATTGGTTCTTACCCAAAAAATTGGAACCACAGAGGGGCATAATCGAAAGGAACTTCTAAGTCCATTTTCATCTAAGTCGCAAGTCGTCCAAAGTAAAAAAACAGCTTATGACACATTTTTGAAAAATTTTTTTTTTGTTTCGAAAATCATCTAACTATATGTCCTGCTGTTTTAATCATCCTAGCTGCTAAATCGTCCATCTTTATTCCACATTTTCGTCCAACTTTTCATCCAAGTCAAAAATGCCTAGAAAAAGCCCTGTTGGACGTGGGAGGGAGTGATGGACTGAACACCTAGACATGGCACCTAAATAGTGGGGTACCTTACAGGGCACTGCTGTGAACTTCACAAAAAGGGTGCCATGTCATCATCTCACTACAGCTCCCATGCTGGTCACGGTGAGCCCCCCAAACCACCTCCAGAATCCCCTAGACCCACTTATCTACCACCCTAATAGCCCTTATGGCTGCATGAGCCACTTATATGCCAGTACAAAAGGGTTTGGGGGGGGTATAGGAGAGTGCACATGTTTCAATAACAATGCAGTGATTAGAGGGGGTTTATGGGCATGGGGCTTCTTCTCCATGGGTCCCTAACCCACCCCCAAGATGACTTAATCCGCCTCTGACCAAGACGACTAGGCTTTCCTATGCCAGGCTGCCAGGTGTTGATGTTCTGGAGGTTGAATTTTAAAGGTGTGATTATGATTTTTATGGGGTTGGGGGGTGGGGTCGATGATCACTGGGGTAGTGTGTGGGGGTCTGTATTATGTGTTTGCAGTGCTTATCTGGTGACTTTAGGTGGGTTTTTGCGACTTAGATCATGTTTTAAATGGTCTAAGTCACAACGTCCATGTTCCGTCAATCCTGTGCTGTATAACTTTCGGTTATACATGCAGCACAACTAAGTCTAAGCCTGCCCACGTCCTGCCTAGATCCCACCCTCAACACTCCTCCTGACATGCCCTGTTTAGCTATGGTCGTTCAGCGACATTATGAAAGCCTAGGTCGTTTAGAAATACGTCCAAAACCTGTTTGATTATCTGCAATTGGACGTCTTTTGTTTATGATCATCCAAGTGCCGACTTAGGCTGAATTTTGGACATTTTTCTCTTTTGATTATGAACCCCATAGCCTTTTTCAATAAGCACTGGTCGCCTTTGTAGGCATGCTTGCAATCACTGCCCAGCAGTGTTTCATGCTGATATCTCAATTTATATTAATTCTCCATGTTCTCTTGCATTGAATGTAAGCATATAAACAAATATTGTACCTCTGTGTTCTGTATTGATTCTTGCATTGTAGTACTGTGAATTTCATTGATGTTTAAGTTTTATACTCTCTTGTATTTTTCAAAAACTCAATAAACTTTCAAGGAAAAAAAAATATATATATATATATAGGTCTCTTAAGCAATTCAAATAAAGCAGATTGAAAAAAATGTACATCAACTTCTGGAAGTCAATATGGGGACAGATTAACCTCATACTGGAATCAACAATCCCTTTGACATATGAGGCAATTATATGTTGAACATTGCTGCATGTCAAACCTCCCATGGATCGCTACATAGGTAGGCTCTTCTTGATTATGACAGGGATAGGTATACAGATGATAACCCGCAATTGGAAGAATTGCGATCGCCTCAACTTTCATTTTTGGTGGGCCAGTTTATGTTTAGGGTACAAATACGAATGCGGATATGTTGGGGCATAGTAAATTATTTAATTTGGTTTGGGGCCCATTGACATCCTTTGTTAATTCAATATAGTTATCTAGATTTAAAAATCTTTTGTTTATTTTTATACATGTCCAGGATAGGGTGGGTGGGGGATATCTTTTTGGAGGGGAGAGGTGGGGTGGGATATTTATCTTATGCATTGTTATTAGTGGAATTTAAGTGCTTATATTGTTATTCATGTCTGTATATTTTATAGCACTGTGTTTTAGCTTTGAAAATCAATAAAGTTAAAAAAAAAAGTACAGTGCTACGTACATCTGGTAGCACTATAGAAAAATAATGGGAGTGTGGGAGAGTGTGGCTCAGTGCTTAAATCTACAGCCTCAGCACCCTGGGATTGTGAGTTCAAACCCACGATGCTCCTTATGACCCTGAGCAAGTCACTTAATCCCCCCCCCCCATTGCCCCAGGTCCATTAGATAGATTGTGAGCCCATCAGGACAGACAGGGAAAAATGTTTGAGTACCTGAATAAACTTATGTAAACTGTTCTGAGCTCCCTTGGGAGAATGGAATAGAATAAATAAATAGTAGTCATAAATCTGGTTCTCATGTCTCTCTTGCTGGAGCTTCTATTAATTCAGGTGTTAGAAATCCATCCTTCCAACTTGCTATTGTTAAGGGGTTTGGGAATTTACCCCTGGAAGCTGAAAGCCAGAATATTTTAATGCCTCTGTATTGCTTCATGGTGTGACTTCATTTTGAATATTGCATTCAATTCCGATTGCCGTACCTCAAAAAAGAAAGCAGAATTAGAAAAGGTTCAAAGAAGAACGACCAAGATGATAAAGGAGATATAACCCCTCTTATATGAGGAAAGGCTAAAGAGGTCATGCTTTACTACTTATCTGTGTCAAATATCTCTGTATTAAGAAGAAAAAAGGGAGGTGCAAACTGACTGCGATCAGTTGGTTCCTTAGGGTACTCATATGGCCCTAATTTCTTCAAAGCACCAAAAGACCATCTATAGGTATCCTAAGCAGCACTGTAGTTTGCACATTTATGTCTGCTTTGATTACCTTTTCCTGCCCGATGACATGCAATGACCAAGTTGCAATGGCCATGATGCACAGTTGTTAAAATACCTTCATGGGATCTAGAAGATGGCATTTGACCGACTATGTAGTGGAACTATTATGGTCTTTAGTAATATTAGTGATACATTCATAGCTTCCAGCATTTTACGGTGTGGTTGCAGGTAATGATGGTTACCACCTGTTGATCTGGATGCTAATTCCTTTTGACTGAAAAGTAGCACATCTTCCTATTGCTGCAGCAGATCCCTGATTTTGGCCAGTTGAAAACAAGTTTTGGTCAGCTGACCACTGCTTCCTTGTTACATAACATTTATAATCATTTTTTAGCATCACCATCTTCCGTGGAGGGAGGAGGTAGCTGTGGAAGATTTTGAGGAAGAAAAAGAGTCTGTGCCCAATGTAGGTCAAAATCCTATTACTCTCATGACTCTTACCATATGCGAAGTATAATATTAGCATACTCTGTGGTTATGTGTGTGTCACATGTTATATGACAAAAATTGCAAACATTTCAAAATACACAGTATGAGATGTTGGTAATTGAAAACCTGAGTTGTATTAGGTTGCTTGAAATTGATTTTTGGTATAGGAGAAGTGATTGGTGCTGCTATTTTTGTCAGGCTGGTGTTTTATTTTGATTTTATGTTGAATATGATATATATTTTTATTTTTTTGTAAGATGTCTGAAATGTTTGTAAAGTACTATTATATGTGTTTTGTACTTCGCCTTGTAAAAGACGGATTATAAATAAACAAACCATAAACCATATGTGCTCTGTATAGTTTCATAGTTTATTAAAAATTTGATTAAATGCTTAACATAACATTCCAAGCGTTATACGTTAAAAAAAAGTTAAAATATAAAAAAATTAAAAATAAAATAAAATGGGGGAACAAACAACAAGTAGTAGACAAAATCTTTCTACAATTAGACATACTTGATTAGGAAGGGGCGATTGTAAACAAGAGGAAAAGAGGGGAGAAATACAATTTTTAAGTAAAGTAAACCTAAAAGGCTAACACAGTGGGATAAGAAGAAGTGGGAGTTGGCTTCAAAATTAAAAAAACTGAAGGATTGGAAAATTCATTCACAGGCATCTTTAAACAAAAAACAAATTAAACTGCTCTTGAATTTATCCAAACTTTTTTGTGATCTTATAAAAAGTGGGAGGGAGTTCCAGGTTAAAGGAGTAGTAACCGAAGAAATGGTAGCTCGACGAGTTCCAATTATTTTAAGTGAAGAGACGTTGAGGCTTTGCTGCAAAGTGGACCTTACGGCCTCTTTTACAAAGTCGTGCTAGTGGCTGTGCTGCACTAATGGCCCCGAAGCCCATAGATATTTAAAGGGCTTTGGGACCGTTGCTGTGCGGCTTTGTAAAAGAGGCAGTTAGTGTTCTCAGAGGTTCATATGGTATTAAAAGTCTATCTAGAAAAGCGGGAGCATTAGTCTTTTGAATTTCGAAAGTTAATAAGGCAATTTTTTATGTAATTCGGTAACTAATGTGCGTTCTTTTTTAATGGGGTAACATGATCAAATCTTTTTGAGTTCGTGATAATTTTTATGGCTGTATTTTGGATGAGTTGGAGACACCTAATATCTTTTTGATACAGTTCTTTGTAAAGGGAATTACAATAATCAGTTTTAGAAATGATGAGAGAATGAATTAAGATATTAAGAGCCATGGAGGGGCATAATAAAAAAAAAACATCTAAGTCCCCTTTTGGCCTAAGGCCTTAAATGTTGAAAGTAGAAGCAGGGAAAATGTCCATTATCAAAAAAAATGCAAAAGGAGGGTTTTTTTTATAATGGCCTGCCCCTACATTCAGCTGTTTAAACGCCCAGACCACCACTACGTCTAAACTTATACCATATAATCAACCTAAAAAAAGCCTAAGCCCCAAACGTCCAAAACCAGGGCTTTTACACAAAGGAGGAGTCAGTTCTTCGCCTAAAAGCTGGATTTTGTAACCGGTGTCTGTCAAAAACAACACCGGTTACAGAATCCACCCCCTACAACGATCGGGGCAAGAGGGAGCCCAAGCCCTCTTGTCCCGCGGCACCCCCAAACTGCCCGACACTATCGGGCAGGAGGGAGCCCATGCTCTCCTGGCCCGGCGATCTCCAACCACCCTCCCTCCCACGATCCAGCCAGGAGGGAGCCCAAGCCCTCCTGGCCCGGTGACACCCCCTAACCCCCACCCCCCACTAAAATATGGGTAGGAGGGATCCCTGGCCCTCCTTCCCTCGATGCAACCCTCCCCCGACTACCCCCCGAATCCCCCAAACGCCCCCCGCCGACCTGCGACCCCCCCGCTTACCCCACGACACCCCCACTCCTCTTCCCCGTACCTTAAAAATTGTTGGTCAGACGGACGGGTGCCAAGCCCGTCCGTCCGACAGGCCAGCCATCTCCAGAATGGCTGGCTTTAGGGCCTGATTGGCCCAGGCGGCTCAAATCCCGCCCATAGGTGGGACTTGAGGCGCCTGGGCCAACCGGAATTTGCCCAGTTGTCTTAGACCCCTCCTGTGGGCGGGGCCTTAGGGTTGCGCTGGGGGGTGGGTAGGTTGCCTTGCTGCTGAACTGATCGCGCCTGCCGCCATCAGCTCAGCGGACCCTTTTTCAGCACTTATACCTGTTTTGACTTGGTTTAAGTCAAAACGTATACGTGCCGACTAGGCAACCTGTCAAAATCTTTGATTATACATGTTGTATGCCTAGATATAGGTCGGCCCACCTCCCACTCACCGCCCGCCCTTTCCCCGCCTCTATAAACACCTCATTTCTCTCTGTGCGTTTAGAGGCAGGGGAAAGACCTAAGCTGGTTTTAGATACGTCTAATACCAGCTTTGATTATGGGTACTTGGATGATCAGGCTTTTGATCGTCTAAGTACCCATTTAGGCCACTTTCTAGACTTTTTTTTTTATTATTAAAATGAGCCCCTTAGAGTCCAGAAGAGCATCTAAAGAACAGATCATCCTGAGCTTATAGAAACAGTTTTTGACCAGGGCAATAATCTGAGGACGGTATGTGAGTTTATTGTCAATAATGACACCTAGGATTTCTGTAGATACAGTGGATTTGAGTGGGGTGTTATTGATGGATATTGGTGAAACTAGTTGTAATCCGTCTTTCCAGTGCTTGTTTTAGTAATGCTTAAAGAGAGCATGTTTGAAGTTAGCCAGTCATGAATTTTATCTAGTTTGAAGTTAATGGCGGAAATATCATTTGGGTTCCATGGATCAATGACATGTAACAGTTGAATGTCATCAGCATATGCGTAAGCAGTGAAACCAATTTACTGACAGAGAGTTAAAAGTGGGGCAAGGTAAATATTGAATAATAAAGGGGATAATATTGAGCCTTGTGGAATGCCAAAGTGAGTTTTAAAAGGCTTTGATATAGAGTTATTGAAATGTACAGTTGAAGTTCTTTCAGAAAAATAGGATTTAAACCATTCAAGGACCTGGTTTGAAATTCCAATAGAAGCTAATCTAAGGAGCAAAAGTTTATGATCTATTGTATCAAAGGCTGCAGCAAGATCCAGAGAAATAAGGATCACTGATTTGTGTTGATTGAGAAAATAATGAATGATTGTGGTGAGACCTAAAAGGGAGTGTTCTGTTGAATGGTTCTTACGGAAACCAGTTTGGTTGGGATGTAGTATTTGAGTTTTGTCCTCATAATTGGAAAGCTGGTTAAAGACAATTTTTATAGTTAGTTTCACTAGAAACGGGAGGTTGGCTATAGGTCGATAATTTGAGCAATCCATAGAGTTATTTTTTGGGTAAACTAGCTGAGATAAGACAATTATGAATGATTTGGAGAATATAGGGAGGAAAAATGGCATTTTAAAATGAATGGCGGAAGAGGCTCTGTACTGGTTCCCATGATGTTCAAAGATTTAATTAAGCGTTCAATGTCTTTCAATGATGGTAAAACGAAATTAAAGCAGGAAGCACAAAGGGTGCTGCTTTTTACAGTTCCGGAAGAGGTTTGATCAGCTATTCCGGACCCGAGAAGCTTGAAATTGTGCTTATGATCTTGTCCCTTATTAACTTGATTTTAGTTTGAAAAAAGTTGGCTAGGTTTTGAGCCGAAGGGGATTCCAACCTGGGAATGATCGTTTTGCGTTTGAATTTAGTTAATCTTTTTAGAATAGAGAAAAGAGCCGATGAGTTCTTTGCTTTGGTGATTTTATCTATATAATATTTTTTCTTTGTTGCATTTAGTGTTTGACGATAGTATTATGTGTGTTCCTTGTTTCTGTGAAAGTTGAGTTGTGTGGGGTTAGATCGCCATCTTCGTTCTCAGGAGCACATTTGTTTTTTTGAGGAGAAGTAAAGTGGAACTAAACCAGGGATTAAGTTGTTTTTTAAATAGAGATAGTTCGGGTGACAATTGGTGCTAATGTATCTAGAAGAGAACGACAATCTGTGTTCCAAATTTGAAGTTGTTCATTTGGGATTGCAGTTTCAAAATCTTTATTTTTGATAGAAAATAGTGTAGAGGTTAAGGAGTCATTAAGATGGTGAAGATCTCTGGAGGAAATGGTTTTGGGCATTAAGGTGACCGCTGAAGAGGGCTGTAATGTATAAGATAAAAAAATGAAACTATGGTCGGACCAAGGGGCCTGTAATATGTCTGGCTTTAGAAAAAGCAAGTACTGGTAGGTGGGTACAAAAATCATATCTAATGTATGTTCTTTTGAGTGAGTAGGGCCAGAAATTAACAGAACAAAATTGAGATCATGTAAATGGGTTATAAAGTCTGAGGTTAAGGGATTATTTGAATCGTCAAAATGAATATTAAAATCTCCCAGTATAAGTGGGAATTGGGAGACAATTGAAAATTCTGAAAGCAAAGATAGAACTTGCTTAATAGTAGTTTGACCAATAGGAGGGGGAATATACAACAACATTATATCAATGGTAGGGCTAGTATTGGATAAACTCAATGAAACATTTGGTTGGTGAGGTGTCAACAATCACAGAGAGAGAAGATTTAAAAATAACTGCAAGACCTCCCCCCCTCTTACCTGAACGATGGTTGCAACAGTAGTTATAGCAAGGTACAACCCACATACATAAGCAGACAGGGGCATAAGATGACATACACCACACTCATGGAATTGCAAGTGGTGCAGCCCATAAGCTTGTAAATTTTCCCAGTCTCACCGGCAGCGTTCTACAAGCCTGCGGCCTGTTTGTTCCACAAAAAGTTTTTCTCTTTTTAAGCTCCTGAAGAAGGGTATTTTTCCTGAAACTGGACCAGCTGAGCTATAACCTGGCACATTTGTTATACCTTGTTTGGAAGCTGAGAATAGCACTTGAGGATTTGTGAACGATGGACATGAACTTTCCTGGCAGCTACCGCAGATAAGTTCCATTGCTATGCCGGTTCTGAGCCTTAGCCTTGAATCGTTGTTAGCACTGCCTCTTAACTTTACTGACTAAATTTATTTATTTATTGCACTTGCACTTTATTATCCACTATTATTTGTGCACTGTGGGGCCTGTGATGGTGCACGGCGATGCTTGAGAGATAGCCACGCTTTAAATATGGTAAGTCAGGAGCACTGGTAATCAGCGCACCATAGCTTTTACTATTGCACTGAGGCCTCACATTATTTATTTCATATATATTGTCATTAAATTGTTTCCCCTTCTGAGGGTGTCAGTAGTTCATTTGTAGTGCTATCCACCTCTCTGGGTTTATATCAGGGGGATTTTGTGTATTTGGACTGTCCTGATATTCCTCTTTGGGTTTTTGATTCTGTATATTGTAGCATACAAAGTTATTTAAAGAATATAAGCAATCAGTTTGATCATTAAGCAAATATTAATATAAAACACTCAAATTAGTTTCCAACATAAATAAACCCTGACCTTGCACACTGGCAAAATCACCCAGCTACTAAGAAATAGCAGCCAAAAAGGGATGAAAAATAAAATAAAAGGAAAAGCAGGTAAACACTACAGTGGATGCACAGTCCAATTGATAGCCACTATGAAACGCTGGGAAATTACAGTCCTTCTCTGTAGTTCCTTGAGTTCTCTAATAGTAGATAAACCTTTTCTTAGACTGAGAAACTCCTGCAGGGATTCTATCCTTGTCTGGGCTGAATTGTTCCAAACTTAAGGCCTCTTTTACAAAGCCACAGTAGCAATGCTGCCATGATAAATCCAATGAATCCCATTCAATTCCTATGTGCTTCATTACCTTTACCATGCCAGACTGTGCTATCAGGCTTGATAAAAGAAGCCCTTAGTTCCAGAGCTGCCAAGTTACCTAGTTCCAAGATGGAGAATTTTGGATACTACTGATTTTAAACTTACAACTCAAAGCATTGTGATATATGTAGGCCTTAATTTTACCCATTGTAATCAGATCAGTAGGTCCCATAATGCCCCAGGATAGGGTTGTCAGAAATCCAAGAATGTCCTAGAATCTCACTCCTGAAACTGGGTAAGTTGGCAGACCTTTAATTCCTTCCTGCTCTCAGTCACTTTGTGAACTTTGTACACTTTAGCTCTGGTTAATGGTGGGGGTTTTCCTTTGGAAGTCCCTCTGGTGGTTATACTGACTTCAGGCAGAGTGGGAAATTATTTTCCTTTCTTTTCAGCTTTTTGTTCTGGAAATCTCCCTGTTTGCCAGAGCCTTTGAGAATCAGAAGCTAAATTCACTGGATTGATGTAGCTCAGCTTCATTGCCTCTAGTCTCTGCTTGGCTCCTTCTCTGTCCCCTGCTTCCAGATGACACACACCAGTTCTCCCAGAGTTCAAAAATAGCCCACATGGGAGCTAACTATGTCAGTGCTAGTAGAGGCCAAGTGAGTCCAGCAATTTTCTGTGTGTTTCCACTGACATGGTTTAAGGAACTACTTATGAGATAACTAGGGTTGTCAGATTTCCAGAATAACAAAAGAGGACACCTGATCCTGACCCAGCCCCGCCCTGTTTTGCCTTCAGCTCTGCCCTGTTCTGTCCTTAGCCCAGTGCATGCATATGGTGTCATTGCATTGACATCCGCATAGGTGCAGACACCCTACTGATGTAACCCTGAGGTCGAGGACTTCCAAAACCCAAACTACCAGGTTTTAGAAATCCTTCCGGACACCCGGACAGTCGTCTAAAAAGAGGACATGCCTGGGTTTTCCAGGATGTCTGGTAACCCTAGAGAAAACACAGTACATGATGACAGAAAAAGACCCTCACAGTTCTGGTCTGCCCAACAAGGTGACCAGATCCTCGCCCACCACTCCATGTAAGCCCAGATCACCCATGTTTAAATGTTGATTGTGAGGTCATCACCATGCCAACCATATAGGCAGCTAAGCATGATGGGAATGGTATGTGGTATATTGCTGATATTATTCAACTTACCAGTCAAGATGCCTTCCCCTCCCTCCTAAGTTGCACAGTTCCCCCACTGGCAGTATGTGACAATAAAATGATCAACACACTGAAGTTGTCGATCCTTCACCTGTCCCTTGCCACATGCAGGACATAGATCGTACAAGTCTGTCCAGCATTAGCTCCATTCCCCCATGCTGAATTTGGCCATTCTTTTTTTTCTCTTGTCACATATGGGACACAGACCATACAAGAATGGCTGGGATGGGCAGTAACCACAAAACAGAGTAGTATACCAGTCATTAAAACAAGACCCAACACATCAGCATTTCAGCTTACACTTGCATCAGGGCCACATATTCTAACTAGGATTCATGAAATCAAATCAGAAAGATTACATTACATTACATTACATTACATTACATTACATTACGGATTTCTATTCCGCCTGTGCCTTGCGGTTCTAGGCGGATTACAATATAGAAAGTATCTGGGACATTCCAGTAGAATTACATTTCAGGATAGGAGTAAGTTACAGGAACAGTGAAGAGTTATGATATTACAATTTCGCAGAGTATATTACTTATTACAGAAGATAGTACATATAGCAGAAGATAATGCATTTTGCAGAGGTAATATATGTTAACTCGATCAGTTAAGTCGGGTGTAGTGTAGGAGAGGTACAGTACATTCTTGATCACAGACAAAGAGATAATATGGATGAGTGATTCCGAAGTCGTTGAATGGGAACTCATTGGGCGGTGGTTAGAGTGATGGGAGATATTTTTTGAACAGTAGTGTTTTTATTTCTTTGCGGAACTCTTTTATGTCTGTTGTTTTGGTCAGTAATTTAGAGATGTCAGAGTCTATTTTGGCTGCCTGTGTCCCCAGTGTTAAGATCTCAGTGTTAAAATATTCAAGTGTGTGTTAAAGACATTCCTTTAGTGTTTGATGTTGTAAATCAAATATCAAGGATAACTGATCTTAGTTTGAATAGCTATTTGCACAATGCAAACATTTAACCAGTACATTTTCAGAACAAACTAAGGGAAGGACTGTAATTTTCAGAGCTGGAAGACAGCAGTCAGAGTGACTGAGCGAAGAAACCAAAGGCCTCCTAGCTAAGCTGTTCCAACCTATGATCCCAAATTACAGAGAGGTGAACCCTTAAAATTGTCTTATTGAAGTAACCCCCCCTCCCCTTTCACAAAACCGTAGCATGGTTTTTAGTTCTAGCTGCTGCAGTAACAGCTCTGAAGCTGATAGGAATTCTATGAGCGTCGGAGTTGTTATCACCACAGCCAGTGCTTTTAGGCTACTTTTAGGCCTCTTAAATCATATAAGACAAATTCTTGACGGTGGTCATGATGCTGTTCTTTTCTCTCTTGACATGTCTGCAGCTTTTGTTCTGGTAGATCATAATATTCTTCTTAGTTGCTTGAATGACATGCAAATTAAAGGGTCTGCTTTTCAATGGTTTTACTCATATTTATCTAATCGCACATATGCTGTCTATTATTCTAGTACTTTCCCAGTTTTCATTTTCTTCACTAAGGTGTTCCTCAAGGTTCCATATTGGGACCTATATTATATAGGACTCCTTTTACTAAGGTGCGCTAGCGTTTTTAGCGCACGCAGGAAATTACCGCACACTATGCTTCTAGAACTAACGCAAGCTCAATGCTGGCGTTAAGGTCTAGCGCGCACGGCAATGTAGCACGTGCTATTCCGCGCGTTAAAGCCCTAACGCGGCTTAGTAAAAGGAGCCCTTAATATTTATCTTGCTCCTTGACTCTTCTTTTTCAGTCTCTTGGTTTCACATTCTTTATTTATGCAGATGATATCCTGTTTCTTTTTTCACATTCGTCAGCTCTTTACTCATCTATCTCTGCTAAATTGGATAGAATTGCTGACTGGCTTTCATCTAACAAACTAAAAATCAATTCTGTAATGCTTTTCTCATCAAGTTCCCCACTTTCAAATTCCTAAATTCTGTAGAAAGGGTGTATCCTTATCATTTACACCTACAACCAAGATTCGGGGAGTAGTAATAGATAATACCTTATCCTTTCATGCTCATATCTCGAAGGAAGAATCATCTTTTTTTTTTTTTTTTTGCTTTCCATCAAATTCGTTCTATTCATTCGTTTCTTCTTCTTAATTCTCTTCGCATTCTTATTCACTCTTTAGTTCTATCTAAACTTGATGATTATAATTCCATTCTCATTGAGCTTCCTAATTATCAGTTAAATCGATTACAATTAGTGCAAAATACTGCTAATTAGACTGCTTTATCACAGTTCTAAATATGATCTTGTTTACCCCTCTTTTAAAAACCGAGCATATTCTTCTTATTTCTTACAGCATTCCTTTTAAATATAATATCCTATCCTTTCAGATTCTATCTAGTGGGCTTCCTTCATTTCTTTTCAGTTACTTGATCCAATATTCTCCACACAAAAAATTCTTTGTTCATTACATCAATATTTGCTGTCTGTTCTTTCACATTGAATTTAGTACCAAACCATATATTCAAACATGAAAGGTACTAATTAATGAAACTAAAATCTTATAGAGCTATATGTTCACCACTGAACATCAGATTACAGCTCCCTCAATTGCCCCCCTCGACCCTGACTAAAGTTTATTTTGAAACATGCAAGTCGGCAGAGGTAGCGTAGAAGAAATTTGAAAATCCACTATAAGCTAAGTGGTTTACACAAATTTTATGGATAAAGCAAGATAATAAGTTTATGTAAAAAATAAAAATACAGTGGTACCTTGGTTTGCGAGTATAATTCGTTCTTGAAGCATGCTCGCAATCCAAAGTACTCATATAGCAAAGCAACTTTCCCCATAGGCCATACTGGCAACTCGGATGATTTGTACCACCCTACCTCCGAGCCAACCCCCGAACTGACCCCAGGAACCGGTAGTATTCCCCCCCCCTACCCGAGGCCACCGGCGCTGCTCCTTCCCTTCACAATTGCTTCCTCCCCCCCTCCACTGACTAGTCCTGTCCTTACCTGTGCGCTTCCGGTGTTAGAAAGTGCCTGCCGCCGGTTTTCTGCTGGGCCTTGAGCATTTCACCCTCTCCGAGATTCTCATGAGACTCGGATATCATGAGAATCTTGGAGAGGGTGAGATCCAGAAGGCCTTGAGCATGCGCAGATGCTCAAGGCCCAGCAGCAGCCCAGCAGAAAACCGGCGGCAGGCACTTTCTAACACCGGCGGCGCATGGATAAGGACAGGGCCGGTCAGTGAGGGGGATGAGGTGATTGTGAAGGGAGGGAGCAGCGCTGGTGGCCTCGGGGGGAGCAATACTGCCGGTTCCCAGGGTCGGGTTGGGGCTCGCAAATCGAGTCATGCTCAGTTTGCGAGTTACAGTTTGATCGAGTGTTTTGCTCGTCTTGCAAAACACTCGCAAACCACATTACTCACAAACCGAGGTTTGACTGTAAAACAATAAAAAATTGAAGCTAGTAAGCCATTGAAGAAAAAGTTTCAATAAAAGTTTGGACTGACAAAGACCCTAGCAGCCAGTAATATGAAATGCCTGGCTGCACTCTGAAGGTCCATACAAAAATTTCTTACATATGTGGCCGCTATATGTTCAGCGGTGAACATATAGTTCTATAAAAAGTGTGATAAGGTTTCAGTTTCATTAATTAGTACTGTATGTTAATTATACTGTATATTCTTTCTTTCAGGCAGCTATTTCTTGATGTCCACAAAAATTCTTCTTTTTCAGTCATGGCGCTTACTCTTTGGAATTTGCTTCTTCTCTATCTTCATACAGAAAGATCATTACCAACATTTAAAGCCCAGCTAAAGGCTCATTAATCCTCTCAAGCATTTTCCTCATAATTTTTTATTTTTAGGAACTTTTTATTTATATTTCTGTATTGTTTTTCCCTTCCCTTTATACCCTTCTTGCCTATGACTTTATTGTAATTTCTTTCCTTTTGTTTCCAGTCATATTTGTTTGTTAAAGTCTGTTTGTTATAATCCCCCCCCCCCTTTATTCTTTTATTGTAAACCACTTAGATTTTAACTTTGGTTTTATATTGGCAGTATATCAAATAAACTGAATTTGAACTTGGGGTGCTAAATGTTTCCCTGTTTTTAAAGAGATAAGCAGGGTTTCAGCTTATTTCACTTTGTTACATAGTAACATAGTAGATGACAACAGATAAAGACCCAAATGGTCCATCCAGTCTGCCCAACCCTACCCACTCTTTAAATTACTGACTTAATTTAAATGTTCCTTCTTCTAAGCTATTGCTGGGCCAGAACCCAAAGCTCTGCTTAGGTTCCATCTACTGAAGTCTCCATCAAAGTTCACTCCAGACCATCTAAACCAGGGGTGTCAAAGTCCCTCTTCGAGGGCCGCAATCCAGTCGGGTTTTCAGGATTTCCCCAATGAATATGCATGAGATTTATGTGCATGCACTGCTTTCAATGCATATTCATTGGGGAAATCCTGAAAACCCGACTGGATTGCGGCCCTCAAGGAGGGACTTTGAGATCCCTGAGAAACCATCCCAGCCATCGAAGCCCTCCCTAGCCCATCCTCAACCAAACAGCCATATAAGGACATAGACCGTGCAAGTCTGCCCAGTACTGGCCTTATTTTTTTCTGATTCATTGTTCATTTGTAACTATTCTTTCAGGAGTAACAAGTTTAAATTTACTGTCTTTGTCTCTTGCAATGGAGGGTCAACCCTTACATATTTTTTAAAAAACTAATATTTTGTATAAAAATAATCCCTAATGCAATCCACAGTTCTTTGGTAGATCAATAAAAAAAAATTGAAAATGAATTATATATCAGTCAGGTTCTTCTTAAATTGCCATTGGTTGATGTTCACAGCATTTTCCTCAGTGCATTTACTGTAGCAAATCGCACGTGTCTCCAGTAGTAAATCCACAATAGCGTGTTGGCACCATCTAGTGCATCTGAGGCAAAAAGAAATTAAACCAGCCATAAGGATCTTCCCTTAATTTCACTGCAATTACAGTAATCTTTCTCAGCATGGGAAGCAAAATTTCATTGCTATCTCTGGTTTCTCAAGTTATGAAGCATATATAAAGAAGAAAACCAGTATAAATGAATTTATTTACTAATTATTTATTTTCAAACTTATATCTAGAGGCCGACCAAGTTTCAGTTTTAGATCCAGTAGCGAAATCAACCTGAAATTCAGATTCTGGTTCCAACCGAAAATGCCTAAGCATATTTAGATGGAACCAAAACCATGGCCCTGCCTCCATTGCCGCCGCTGTTGCCCCATCCTCTCTCTTCCCGAGCCTACCTTTTAAAGGCCCTGGTAGTCTAGTTTTGCACATGCACGCTCTCTCTATCTCTCCACCCACACCCCCACAATGCCTACCCTGCCTCCAATCCACTAATAATGCTCGGCCTCAGCGGTTTTACACACGTTGGAGTGAGCGAGACTAGTCTCTTTCCTGGGATGAAGGCAAGGCCACAGTGTAACAGTAAAAAAGTTTAGATTTTTGCCTTGGAGCGGCGGGCCGTGGGCGAGCGCGGTCCCCTTCCTAACATGGCCCAACTAAGAAAAGAGTCTTTAGTGGACCAGAGGCAGAGTAACCGGAGGGGGGGGGGAGGGGAGAAGAGAGTGCATGTGCAAACTCAACAGGCCCAAGAAAAGAGTCTTTAGTGGACTGGAGGAAGGGTAGGCATGAGGGAGGGGGTGGATCTGTTGGAGAGAGAAAGGCCAGACTTGCACAGGGAGGAGGGAATGGTGCAGAACTTAAGTTACGGAACAGAAGAGAATTATGCCAGGTGCCAGGAGTACCAACCAGCAACCAGCTTTCTCAAGTGTAGGGAAGGGGGAAGGGTGGCAGGCATGGGCCACGAGGGCGCCACTAATTTCCTTCCACCCCGGGCGCCCTCTACCCTTACTACTCCACTGCTCTCTATCATTAAAAGAATCATTATTGTGAGAGGGAAGCAGAGAGCTTAAAGCAGCAAAATGGTGAGAGAAAGTTTCTAGGTCTGCTCTGGAGTTTGTGTTTGGAAGGAATGCATATTTTTTAAATAATATTTCCCGTAAATGTTTGATTTCCTGAGAAATGCTGTAAATTAAACTTGCTTATGGGCTGTTAAGTTAAGTTTGTATGAGTTGTGGGTCAAGAACCTATCTGATATCTGATGGTTCTCATGATTTATTGATATTTCTAAATTAAATTTGGAGTTATATTTCATAGGATAAGTGATAAGAACTTTTAAAGTTTGTTTCAGAATTTAAACTGGATTTTTGTGACTCCTGTTGCTTAAAAGAAATATTAAGTACTGGGAAAGAGAGAGTTTTAATCCTTTAACTGTGTAAAACCACTGATTCAACTCAGATTGCCTAGTATTGTTTGATGCAAATGTTTTGGATTTAATTTGGTGTTCAGCTGTTTTTCTGCTAGAGTTCATTCCTGCAGTCTTTTCTGGTTGCTAATCTGCTGAATCTTTGATCAGTGTGCACAGTCATGTGAAATTTGGAGAATCTGAAACTATTTTTTTGAAAGCTAAATGTTCTTTTGGGAACTGGAATTCTAAAACTTTAAGAGCAATCTCTTGTCTTGGAATTCTGAGAGGTTCTATTGTACAGAGCTGTTTCCAATCAGTATTCCTGATATACAGCACTATCAGGCTCTGTGTGTGAGACTGAGATAATTACTGAGGAGTCCCATTATTTCTGAATCAAAAATACTTGGATGTGCAGATAAAAGCTAAGGTGGCTCAGATATTGTGTGAATGTATGTGTTGAAACTGTGAGCTGATTTCATATCAGAAGTATTTGGGGAGAGGGATCCTGCAATGGTCAGCTTAGGGATAAATGAATTATCTGTTCTTTTGCACATGTAGTTAGAAATACATGGCTTTAGCCTAAGAAGACATTGACTTTAGCCTTCATTCATCTAGGGAGATTAGGGTTTTGCTTCCTTTCATTTGTTACAGATAGGATTGTAGCAACATTGGTTGAGCTGAGAACATTTCAGTAGCCCCTTGTATCTTGGTTAAACCTTAAAAACTTCTTTCATAGGATTCTCAGAGTTCTTTATCTTCTCCACATAATACTTCCTCTTAGGCTCTTGAACTACAAATTTGTAATGTTTAATCTCTGATCTTCAATTAATATAACACTGATTATCTCTGTTTTTTCTCCAAATCCTTTCTAACTTCCTACAATTAACTTTTAAAGATCTCAAGTTCACTATTATGTATTTTTCAGATTTTTAGGGTATTAGTTATTGGTTTATAACATATTAGTTTCTTTTACTTTATTGTATTCTTTTTTAATTATTGTAAACCGCATAGAACTTTACGGCTTTGCGGTATATAAGTTGTTATTATTAGTAGTATATACCACAAATTACTAACTCATCTAATTTTTTTTTCTCTTTTATTGGGACCACTTTGTCCAAAATTATTCTAATTGACTCATTCCATTTGTTCAACATTAAAGTTGGATCAGGAACTTGATTATTCAAAACAGATCCTATTTCCTGCGAAAATAATTCCTCATCCAGTGTATTATGCCCTATTTTTATTTTAAAAGTAGTTCTTACCTGTTTAAATAGTTTTGAGATTTTCAAAAGAAAATGATCATATCAGTAATAATGAATCATATCAGCAATGTTAGTGTAAAAAAAGCTACCAAATCTAAGGCAAGGCCCTTGACATTTTGAGATTGACTTCAGTGCATAACCCTCTCTCTTTGCTCATCACCAACTCCACTTCTCATCAACCAGAATATCTAACTCTTCGCAGAAGATCCTCCCCTCACCTAAAGGAGTCAAATACAAGGGTAAATCAAAAAGTAAAGGCAAAGCGGCTTTAATAAAAGTAAGTGTGAGCAAATGAACATATCATTTTTCCACATAATCCCCATGCAAGATGACACATTTATTGTATCATAGAAACATGATGGCAGATAAAGGCCAAATGGTCCATCCAGTCTGCCCATCCGCACTAATCATTATCTCTTCTTTTCACTAAGAGATCCCATGTGACTATCCCAGGCTTTCTTGAAATCAGACAGTCTCTATCTCCACCATCTCTTCTGGGAGACTGCTCCATGCATCTACCACCCTTTCTGTAAAAAAGTATTTCCTTAGATTACCCCTGAGTCTGTTACCTCTTAACTTCATCCTATACCCTCTCATTCCAGATCTTCCTTTCAAATGAAAGAAACTTAACTCATGTACATTTATATCACGTAGGTATTTAAACGTCTTTTTCTGGCTCCCTGTGCACAGTAGTGGCTTTGGTCCCATTTTGAAAAATTACATTTTGAAACGTGTGGAGTTTTTTGCCTATGATACAGAGCAGGACTGGCTTAAGAACTCATTGGGTTGCCGTCCGTATATTGTTAATAAGTTGAGGCTTTTTCTCCACCTATTATAAATTTTGCTGATTGTATTTAAACGTCTCTATCATATCACCCCTTGCCCACCTTTCCTTCAAAATATACAGATTGAGATCTTGAAGTCTGTCCCCATACAACTTATGATGAAGACCATGCATCATTTTAGTAACCTTCTTCTGGACTGACTCCATCCTTTTTATATCTTTTTGAAGGTGCAGCCTCCAGAATTGTACACAATATTCTAAATGAGGTCTCATCAGAGTCTTATAAAGAGGCATCAATACCTTCTTACTGGCGATACTGGCAATACTAGCCATACCTTTCCCTATGCACCCTAGCATCCTTCTAGCTTTCGCCGTCACCTTTCAACCAGTTTGGCCACCTTAAGGTCATCACATACAACAACACCCAAGTCCCACTCTTCTGTTGTGCACTTAAGTTCTTCACCCCCTAAATTGTACTGTTCCCTTGGATTTTTGTAGCCCAAATGCATGACCTTGCATTTCTTAGCATTAAATTTTAGCTGCCAAATTTCAGACTATTCTTCAAACTTTACCAGGTCTTTCTTCATGTTATTCACACCATGCGGCATTTCTACTCTATTGCAGATTTTGGTATCATCCGCATAAAGGCAGCCCTTCAGCAATATCATTTATAAAAATGTTAAAAAGAACAGGCCCAAGAACAGAACCATGAGGCTAACCACTGGTAACACCCCTTTCCTCAGAGCGATCTCCATTGATCACCACCCTCTGTCACCTTCCACTCAACCAGTTCTTGACCCAGCCCGTCACTTTGAACCCATCCCAAGGGCACTCAGTTTATTTATTAGACGTCTGTGTGGAACTCTGTCAAAGGTTTTGCTAAAATCTATATACACCACATCTAGTGCACTCCCTCTACCCAGTTCTCTGGTCACCGAGTCAAAGAAATTTATCAGATTTGTCTGATAAGATCTACCTTTAGTGAATCCATTTTGCCTCCGGTTCTGTAATCCACAGGTGTCCAGAAAATTCACCATTCTATGTTTTAAAAGCATTTCCATTAATTTGCTTACCACAGAGGGACCACATCCGCCCTTCTCCAGTCCTCCAGTACCACTCCCGACTCTAGAGACTCATTGAAAAGGTCAGTTAGTGGAGCCTAAGTTCCTTCAGCGCCCTCAGATGTACACCATCCAGCCCAATTGTCTACTGTATCTATTTATAGGAGATTGTAATGGTGTACAGGTGGGTACAGTAGGTTTTATTCTGTTTCTGGAGGGCTAAGTTTACAAGTTAAAGGAGCTACAGTGGAAATAGTACATGGGTGCCATTGTCTAAGGTCTACTGCACTGATCACTATGCTACTCCTGGGAGCTGCTTGCTGCAGGGACATCTGTGTGACCATTTCTCTCAAAATGATGCCTTCTAATTTGGACGTGCCAGTTTGGAAAATGGTTCTTCTTTGTAGGCATTTTCCATGCAAATACGCTCATCTTAAAGCCCTTTTCAAAAGGGAATCTCAGACATTTTTCCTGTTCAAAAATGGATCTAAGAGAGATGGATTTTTTGGATATAATTAGGGTTACCAGGCATCTGTGGAAACCTGGACATGTCCTCCTTTTAGAGGACTGTCCGGGCTCCCGGATGAACTTTCCAAAAAGCCGGCATTTGGCTCAGTTTTGGAAAGCCCCTACAACCTCCAGCCATATCTGGAGGGCCTCTGAACATGCATGGATGACATCACATGCATCCACGCTTGCTCCTGGCCATCCAGACGCAGCCAGGGCTTCTCTCAAGGAAAGTAGGTTTTCTGGGGATGGGGGTGGGGCTGGAGGGCAAAACAGTGCAGGGTTAGAGGCAGAAGTAGTTGTGGCTAGAGGCAGAACCAGGTGGGGTCATATGTCCTGGATTTTCTTTTTTTAAATATGGTAACCCTAGATATAATGAGCTAGAAATCCCAATTCTTATTTGAATGTGTTTTCAAAAATGTCCCTCCATGAATATTGGTTTCCTTATTTCTAAATCTTTGTAGGAAAAAAATAAGCTCAGAACTAAAAAAAAATAGCAATCAAATGTCCATTATAACCAAAAGCCTCTTAATGGCAAAGCACAGCACAGGCAGTTCCACTTGTGGGCACTGGGGGTCTCCCTTGTCACAAAGTTCACTTTCCAGAGGTCTACTACTCTAGTATGGGATGGTACCTTAAAATAAAACAGATTTCTGCTGTGGAATATCAACACTTATTCAACACCTACCACAATATTTTGGAAACATTTGGCCCGATATTCTAAGGCATGTATCCAGATAGCAGCACCACCATTCAGTTACTGAATGAACAGTGCAAAAATGGGGCATGGGTAGGGTTATCAGATTTCCCCTATTTCCATTACTTTCAAAAATAGTATCTATATTTGAAGACAATAAATATGACAGTATAAATTATTCAGAGCATTTCTATCTTGCCATGTTGAACTATAAGCTCCAAAAAGTAAACATATTATCCTTCACAGTATATTGTGCCTCTGAATAGTTAGAGCTACATACAAGGGGCCACTGAAAAATTCTCAGCCCAACTAACAAAGTTAGGGTAGTTTCCATAAAGGCTATACACTTGGTCCAGTGATTTTCTACTTTTTTCTGTCAGAATGAAAAAAGTGGAAATTCACTAGTGTGTTAGGGCCTTAATGCGCGGAATAGCATGCGCTAAATTTCTGAGTGCGCTACCCACTACTGCCTCCTTTTGAGCAGGCGGTAGATTTTCAGCTAGCGCATGCTATAGCATGCGCTAATCCTGTGCGTGCACTAAAACGCTTAGCACATCTTTGTTAAAGGAGTCCTAAGTGTATAGCCCTCAATGGAGACTGCCCCTCATAGTTGAATAATTACAATCACATATGTTAGAAACTTCACATGCAGGAAATCTCAGAGCTTGATTTTTAATATTTATATACTGTATAAACTCAAATATAAAATGAGATTTTGGGGCCATAAAAATAGCCTAAAAATGGGGTCTCGTTCGGGTCAGCGTCCATCCGCCCTCCTCCCGAACTTGTTGCAGGCCTCTGCCAACCTATTGTATGACCTGGTGAGCTGGGACAGGAGGGATCCCTCCTGTTTCCTCTCCCAGCTGACTAACAATTTTTTTTACCTCCCTCCTGCCTCCCCCTTTGTAGCTTTTTGAATCCCTGGTGATCCAGTGGTGTACCAGGCAGGAGTGAACTTTCCACTTTCCTGCCCCATGCTGAGCCCCTCCCTAAATGGCTGCCTTGAGTTCTCGTGGCTCAGCAGTGTACCAGACACAAGCAAGCTTTTTGCACTCTTGCCCAGTCCTGAGCCGCTCCCTCAATGGCTGCCACCAGTTCTTCATGAGAACTGGTGTCAGCCATTGAGGGAGCAGCTCAGGGACCGGTAGGAGTACAAAAAGCTCACTCATGCCTGGTACACTGCTGGGCCACGAGAACTCGAGGCAGCCATTCAGGGAGGGGCTCAGCATGGGGCAGGAGCACAGAAAGCTCGCTTTTGCTCGGTATACTGCTGAACCACTAGGGATTCAAAAAGGTACGCAGGGGGAGGCAGGAGGGAGGTAAAAAAATTGTCAGAATCGACTGAGACAGGATATGGCAGAGGGATCCCTCCCATCTCCTGTCTCGTCCTACCACTGGATAACCAGGTCATACAGCAGGCTCAGTGGAGGCCTGCAGGACATCGGGAGAGAGGGGAGACATGGTATAGGGCAGGGAGGTGGAACAGGTACAGAGTCTGGCAGGGAGGGAGGGGGACAGGGTGGAGAGCCTGGCAGGGAAGAAGGGGGGACAGGGTGGAGAGCTTGGCAGGGAGGGGGTAGACGGGGTAAAGAACCTGGCAGGGCAGGGAGTGAGAAGGGCTTGGTGAATATCCTGGCAGAGCAAGACACATGAATAACACCCCCCTCCCCCACCCCAAGCTTATATTAAAATCAATCTTTTTTCCCTCGGGGGTGGGGATGGTACCTCGACTTATATTCAGATTGTCTTATATTCAAGTATATACAGTATTTAAACATCAGACTAAACCTAATAAAAGTAAAGAAAAAGAAATTGACCCTTCCTCTCCTACTCTTTAAGAATCATTAAAATCAGATGTCACTTAATCCTCCACTGTCCCAGGTACATTAGACAGGACAGATAGGGAAAATGCTAATGTCTTCCCCTCTCCTTCCACACAATTCATGACTAAGGGTCATTTGCAGGGCTTTTTTTTTTTTAAGGAGTACTGAGTACCAACTCTTTTTCTTTTGCTTGATAACAATGAACCAAGTAGTAATAAAACCTATAAATGCAAATAAGAACAAATTGCTTCTTATCATGCCAGGAGTGGCCATGCAGATGATAATGAAAAATTGGAAAAATTGTAATAACCTGAATTATAGTTTTTGGTGGGAGTCCATTTGTTAAATTTATAAGTTTGAAAACATTTTTTCTTTACAGAGGGGGGTCATCATAGTAAATTTAAGGAAATATGGGACTTATTAACAAAATATTGCAAGTTATGATATGGTAATATTAATTCCCTTTGGTTTATGAAAGATTGGTATACATATCAAGTTTCAAGTTTAATCGAGTTTGATGTATCGCTTATTACATACTAAGCGATTAACAATAAAATATAAATTGTACAGTTTTTAAAAAAGGGGAAAAAACAAACTGACAAAACAAACATACTCTGGCACATGTGGAAAGGAAAGAAGGAGGGTAAAAGTTACAAAATTGTTGTTCTGCAGTTGAGAAGAAAGGAAGAGCCAAGTAAGGGAAAAACGTGGGGTTTGGGGTAAAATTATTAGGAAAAATTTTGTTTAAAGATTAAAAGAAGCTTTAAAAAGAAAAGTTTTTAAATGGGTTTTAAATATTTTGAGGTCTTTTGTTTCTCTTATATATAAAGGTAGGGAATTCCAGGTAAGAGGGGCCATTACTGAGAATATATCATGACGTCTGGTTCCAATGACTTTTAAAGAAGGAACCATAAGCAACCCTTGAGCTGTGGAACGAAGAGAACGAGTCGTGTTATATGGAATTAGTAGTCGGTCGATAAATTGTGGAGGGGACGGGGGGGGGTGAGGGAGAGGGAGGGTGGGAGGTGGGATTTAATAATTATATAGTATTTGATTGAATCAAAGTGCAGTTGGATATATTACTTTTGTTTAGCTGTTTGCACTATGTATTTGATTTTAAAATGAATAAAGAATTTATGAAAAAAAAAAAAAGATAATAAAAGTGCTCAGGTTTGCACACCCAGTGCTGCCTTTTCATGGATTCTGTGGCTGGTTGAGGGGAACCTGGCTACTATGGGGTGGGCTCCTCAATGACCTCCCGACTCCTGAAGAATGGCCTGGTATTTGAGTAAAAAGGATATGAAACCCTAAGGGACTAGAATAGCCGATAATGCCCAATACAAGAATGAATAAGAATTAACTAAGCGGTCTTTTACCCCTGAAGGGAGTATATGAAAAACTAACAACTGGTCACCTAAATAATTAGGAGTTATCAAAATGAATAGTAATGCAACTCAATGAAGGACATCAGTATGAGCCTTAAATAGGTAACGTGCAGTGTATAGGCTCAGGCTATTTCTCATAGGTGACTAGCACCAGAACCTCAGTCCAAATGAGAATCGCCTCATACATCATTAAGTCCTTTTAGAGTGACCAAGAGGTAAATAATTGTGTAGTGCTAGAGTAGGAAAAAAACTTATTAAAACATTATCATCAGAGGAAGAATCTCAATAAATAATTAAAAATAGAAAAACTCCCCAAAACATCACAATGTGAAAAAGTGCTTGAAAAGGCTTAGTGCTTAAAGGAGAAAGAAAAAAAATGCTAAGACTGTGAACACTCCTATCGAGTAAAAAACTATATAAATAACATCAAGAATTCATAAAAACTCGAAGTTCATGACATCATGTAAAGTTCATAACATTGTGTAACAGGCGTAGCACCAAACAATCAAAGCACCACAAAGTCCTAGCACCATATAATTAAAACGTCCAATAAATTATAGCACCTTCAGGGGGTAAAGGACCGCTTAGCTAATTCTTATTCATTCTGGTATTTGAGTACAAGCACCTTTTTTGCTAGAAAAAAAATTGCACTGATCATTTGGAACTTCTTGTCCCTAAAATGCAATTCGAAAACCAGAAATGGACTAACGTGTCATGACAACTTAGTATATACACTTGGAAGGGAAGGTTCCTGGCTGGGGGGGAGGGGTGTTCTTTTACTAAGGCACGCCAGCCAATTTAGCACACACTAAATGCTAACGTGTCCGTAGAATATAACGGGCGCGTTAGCATTTGGCGCACGCTATATCGGCTAGCGCGTCTCAGTAATAGGACCCCCTGTGTTAGTTAGGTGCCATCAACTGATGTTTAAGTCCTAGCGATTTCATGAATCACTACAGCCATGTAGATGTTTTCTACTTCACAACAGGAACCTCTTGAGAGCTGAAAACATTGTATCTACATCAGGGGTGTCAAAGTCCCTCCTCGAGGGCCGCAATCCAGTCGGGTTTTCAGGATTTCCCCTAATGAATATGCATGAGATCTATTAGCGTACAATGAAAGTAGTGCGTGCAAATAGATGTCATGCATATTCATTGGGGAAATCCTGAAAACCCGACTGGATTGCGGCCCTTGAGGAGGGACTTTGACACCCCTGATCTACATGAAATTCTTTTCTCCTGTACTATTGGGCAGTACATGAGCTCCAAGCCAACACAGTGCCAGAGTTTATTTTCTTAAATAAACAACAAAAAAAACCCCAAAACAGCAAAGCTTGCATGCCTTCTGCATTTGAAGAACAAAGGATTCGTCTTCTCAGCTGGAGCAGTCACCTCTGGGATCTGCTTTAAATTCTGAACTTAACAACAAAAATCCTCAAAGTGTTTTGCTGTTGTAAATGTTCTCTCTTCTAGCACAGCGCCTCCTGGTTCAATCTAGTCAAGTTCCGGAGGTGAAGTGGGGGTGAACCTACTTTTGCAGTCAGAACGACAAAAGCCCTGATACAGCAAAACACTGTAACAACATTTGTTGCTTGCCAGTACTAAAATGGGACGTTGTAGGGAAGGAAGGGAGAAGAAAAATCCTGCAATGCAGCTGATGGAAATAAGAAAGGAAATGTTTGGCTGTAATAAAATGATACTTCTCCACAGGCAATGACATCAGATCCAAAAATAACTCCTTTCCTCCTCCTGATGTTTATATTGTATCTTGCCTGATTCAAAGGGTACAAATCACAGGATCCATCATTTATTAACATAAGAACATAAGAATAACCATATTGGGTCAGTATCCTGTTTCCTCAGTGGCCAATCCAAGTCACAAGTACTTGGCAGAAACCCCAAAAGAAGCAACTTTCCAAGCTGCATAAAGGCACTGAGAAAGACATTTAAGTAGCCAGGGACATTTCATAATCAATAAAACACACTTAGTTCAGCATGATGGTTTAGTGGTGGTGCATTGAACCGCTATGAAAACAACTTAAGTTTGATTCTGAAATCTTTTAGCGCTGCAGGGGCTACCAGTCTTTTGGTGTGCAAAATTTAAGGTGCTTTCTTTAATTTTCAAGGTATTGAATAATAATGCCCCTTAAAGAGTTTTAGAAACTTTATTTTCCTATAAGAAAATTATGTTCTGAGCAATATTCCCTCTACGTTGCGTGGCTACATAGCCCCCGCACTTTTTAGCAGGAGGCCGTGCAGCCAGTGGCGTCGGGACAAGCACCCCTCCGGTATCACTCTTAACCTTGTGCCGCTGCTGTGGCAAACTGAAACAAACTGGCTGCAGGACCTTCCCATATATACCAGCAACTGTCGGCCTGCCCTCTCCAACATCACTGCTTCTTCTGGGGTAAAGCTAGTAGCTACAGATAAATATGGGAAGGTTGGTAGCTGGTTTGTTTCAGTTTGTTACTGATGCTTTGAGAAAGCAGCAGCAGTGGTTAGGAAGCAAAGGGGCAAATGCTGGTGGATGTGGGGTGGGGGAGAGAGAGGGAACAGATGTTGTTGGGTTTGGGATGAGTGGGAGAGAAGGGGCAGGTGCTGGTGGTAAAGGGGTTAGACACCAGTGTAAGTTGGATAGGAGGACTGAGGGGGCAGAAGCTGGTGAAAATGGTTTGAGGTGGGAGGAGGCAGATGTTGGGGAGGGGGGTGCAGAGAAGAAGGTGATGATGGAATGGGGATGTTTGGCATTTCAAAGCTGACAGTCAAAGCAGTGGGCACTGGAGGATTAAGTGACTTGCCCAGGGTCACAAGGAGCAGCACTGGGATTTGATCTCACAACTTCTGGGTATAGAGGCAGCAGCTCAACCAGCAAGCCACAGCCCTTCCACATAAGGGGAGATGCTAGATGGAAAATGAGAAGGAGAGAGTGAGGCAGACGTTAGGGAGAGAAGAGATACAAAGAGGATGGAAATATTCATGGAAGGGTTGAGAGTGGAGATGCTGGATGGAAAGAGGAGGGGGAATAAGCTGTATAGAAGGAGGGAGACTGAGAGACAGGGAGGGAAATGATGGAAGGGAGAAGTGAAAGGGGAGAGAGGGGGCAAACTGTATGGAAGAAGGAAGAGACAGAGGAGGGAGATAATGATGGAGGAGGGAGATAGAGAGTGTGGAGACGCCAGATGGAAAAGGGGAGAGGTGGCAGATACTGTATAGAAGGGAACAGATGCTGGATGGAAGAGGGAGAGAAATGAGCAGATATGGGGGGAGGGAGATAGACAGAAAGGAGGGAGACAATGATGGAAGAGGAAAGAAGGGGCAGATATAAGGGCTTAAATGCTGTAAAGAAGGGGGAGAGAAAGAAGGCAGAGTTAGTTAAAGACTGGGAATAAGGGAACATAAAATAGGAGAGCTAGGATAAAAGAGAGATTGTAAAGCTGCTGGTAGACTGTAGAAAAGAGGGAACTTGCCCCCCCCCCCCCCCACACACACACATTCTTTTACACAAGCGCAAAAGTGGTTTTTAGCACAGGCCGACACGCTGAATGCTCTGCGCTGCTTCCGACGCTCCTAGGAACTCTATGAACATCGGGAGCAGCGCAGAATATTCAGCGTGTCAGCTGGTGCTAAAAACCGCTTTTGAGATTATGTAAAAGAGGGGGGAGTTGAAGACTAGATTGTAAGAATGGGGGGGGGGGGGAAACATTGCTTGCAGGCTGTCCCTCTTTCAATTCCAGGCAGATTTGGGGCTCACAGTAACATGGGAACCCAGGTCAATTGTCCTGGCTCTGACATTGCCATGGGTCTGGTTGTGAATTTCTCATATTGTGTGCTCATTAAAATCCTCTATTTACTTCTGGGCATTGTGGAGGAATGACTAATCACCTCATTACCATTCATTTGCTTATACTGTGCATCCATGTGCACTGCACAAGCTAACTGCCACAGTAAACCCCTTTCTGCATTATGCAGTCATTAATTTACCCAAAGTATCCATATGCTTCTGGTCGTGTTTGCTATCTGCATCAGACTGATAGTGCAGCCATTTACCATTAACAAGTCATAAGAACATAAGAATTTGCCTCCAGAAGTCTATCGCGCCCACGGTCCGCTCCCGCGGCGGCCCATCAGGTCCATGACCTGTAAAGTGATCTTTTGTCTAGAACCTGTTCTTCCCTAATTCTTTATATCCTTCAAACCCCTTTTCTTTTTATCTATACCCTTTCTTTCTCCTTTATCTGTAACCTTCAATCCCCTTATCCTTCAGGAATTTATCCAGTCCCTCTTTGAAACCCCATAATGTAGTCTGACCTATTACACCCTCCGGAAGCACATTCCAGGTATCCACCACCCTCTGTGTATCTAAGTTCTAGAACACAGATAGAAAAAGAAAAGTACAGATCAAAGGCCTGGACACAAAGCAAGTCTTCAGTTGCTGATTCAAGAGAGAAAGTGGATCTTTAGTTTCAGATCCCTAGGGAATTTGTTTCACTGAAAAAGCTCTATACCAGGTATGGAGTGATCTAATCTCTTTAAAAGAGGGAACGATTAACAAGATGTCCTACTGGGATTCCACATATATCCATAGCTGGTCTTGAAGATAGCCAGGGGTTAATCTTTAAATTTATTGATTGATTTAAAATATGTTTCTTATCTACTTCATTTATAGCCCGCTTACAACTAAGCAACTCACAACAAAAAGTTTCAGATACAATTTGTATTCTGCATTTACAAATTTACATCTGTTCTGTGCAGTTTAGAGCAAGAATATAGAATACAAAAAGCAGTAAAATTAGCAGATATTCCCTCCATTCCAGACATATGAGACTGAACAGGAAATAGTCATATTTACAAGCTGCGGTAAGAAATGTGTTTAACTCACTCTTATATGGATCTTTCCCACATACTTCACTCTTTTTTTTGCATTTGTTTTATATATAGATGTGCATAAATGTTACCATTAGCATGTGGCCATTTAAAAATACACACAAAAACACCTAATAATAATACGCTATTGTTAAAGAGTAATAACAATAGTATTCCCTTCAAAGAGACAGAAGATCTCAAGTATCTGCGGTTAAAACCTTAGAGCTAATCATAAGGAGTAACCTACATGCAGACTATCATCGGTCCTATTTGTCTCAGTGGGAAAATTGTTTTTAGCAATTTTAAAAGATTTCTTATATAAATATAAAAATTTTTTTTAAGAGTTTCTTTAAACTTTTAGTAGCAACGGTATTCAATATATTTGTTGCCCTATATTGGTTCAGTTTTCCTTATCAGTTAGTCTTTATTTAAAGCAATACTTAGCTTGGGCGGAAGTTATCTACCCAGCCATATCCATCCGGAGACGATAATACGATGGAGGATCTCCATTTCACCCTAAGATCATTAATTAGAGCTTCTAAAGGGAATTAATGCTTTATAGTTGAAAACTGCTGGCATAGAAAGTTGAGTCTCTGAAAAGCATCTTTATCTTTAACATGGGCCGTCATTCTTCTTTTAGTCGTATCAACCTAAGACAATCCCAACCAACACATCTTCAGCGATGTGTTGATTGGGATTGTCTTAAGTTGATACGACTAAAAGAAGAATGACGGCCCATGTTAAAGATAAAGACGCTTTTCAGAGACTCAACTTTCTATGCCAGCAGTTTTCTGGAAAACCCTTGCCTACATTTCCGGCACCTATCTTGCACAGAGGTACAATTCTATGTATTACACCGTCTCGTGATAGACACATGATCAGCAGCCACTTTTTAGGCGGCTGCTATCGGTGCCGTTAGAGAATGACACAGGGACAAATTTTTCCCTTTCCCCACAGGAACTCAATTTCTCCATCCTGTCCCCACAAGTTTTGTCGCTGTCGCTGTCCCTGCTCCATTCCTGTAAGCTCTGCTTTAACCGCACAAGCCTTGAACATTTATGATTTTAAAGTGTTTGAGGCTTGTGCGGTTAAAGCAGAGCTTACAGGAATGAGGCATGGATAGGAAAAGAACTTGCTGGGTTGGGACGGGAAAATGAGTTCCCGCAGGGGAAAAATTTGTCCCTGTGTCTCTAATTGACACTGTCAACAACTGAACTTCTCCATTCTTCATCTGCTTCACTAAGAGATCTCTCTTTTGCGATAAGGCAGCATTGGTATATTTTAAATCTGCACCCTGAATTGACAGAGTTGCCCCGATTTGGTTACACCCGTGGCCGTAATCTGCAGGAAATTCTGGCCAGCAATGTTAATTGGGTAGAGGAACCGAGAGATCAATGTGGTCATTATCAGTGTAATAACTGTGTGTATTGTAAATATGCTTTACAGGTCAAAAGTAATTATTCTCAATAGTGGTAAGAATTTCTACCTTCGTGGTTATTCGGATTGTGATACAGGCCAGATGGTGTATGGGACTGTGTGCCTATGTGGCAAATGGTACACTGATATCTCATTGGATAGGGAATAATCATGATGTGGAAGAGTTAAGGTTTGTGGTGTTAATTAAAACAATGTTATCTATGCAGGGGAATGCTTCAGATATATTACTTAAGACGTAGCGGCATTAATTCACCAATGGGATACGATAGAACCCAAGGGCCTTAATAAGGAGGTGGCGTGAAACTTGTTATAATTAATGACATGGTGGGTTAATGTTTTTAAGTTTAAAAGGGAAAATGGGAATGATGGGAAAATTAGCTGTTCCTTGAGCATGGTTGGTGATTGAATGGAAGTCCCATTTGTGGTATATCTACCTAGCGGTTGTAAAATAAGACATGAAGTTTGAGGGTAAGGCAAAATGTTAAAAATGTTAAGATAGTGAAGATTTGATTATTTGGATAAGTGTTGTGATTTTATAATGTTACATTTTGGGATCTTTAGACTGATGTGGGAGTCCTGAAGACGCTTTATTACAAAACAAAGCTCTGTATTGGGTTGGACTGTTTAACATTTAAACCAACAGTTTCTGACCATTTGGACTGAGATTTGTTGAAGCAAGATTGCCAAAAGATTTGGAGAGAAGGAACTTTGGAAACAAGGGGCTAGATTCACTGAGGACACCGATCGTGTCCTGACCACTTTGCGATCACTTAGCAACCTGTACCCGATTCACTAACCTTACTCCAGATCCGATCTGCGGCCTCTCCTATCCGCGCATGCAAATGAGGTAATGGCATGCAAATATAGGCAGCGATTCACTTAAAAAAAATGAGGGACACCGACTGAGCTGGCCAATAAGCGACTGCTGAGGACCAGTCGCTCAGGCCCTTTCCGAAAGCCCTGCTCTTTGCCCACCCTGCTTTCTGCCACTCTGAAATCCTGCCTCTCCCCAAAGCCTGTCTCCCTTGTCGGATGCTTCTTTGACATTCAGCTCTTCCCCTCCTTGCTTAGCAGCAGTGGAGATGCCCTGCAGTAACCTGCTCTTCTGTCCCGACTCTGCCTTGTGCAAAAACTCTGCTCTCTGCCACCCTGCCTTTAAAAGAATGCCAAAAAAAGCCAGCCAACTTTTTTTTCTGTAACTGCCTCTGTTAAGTTTTCTGCCCCGACTGTCCTGCTCTCTGCCGCCCTTCCCTGCAGTGCGAGCCCATGGTTTTAACCCGTGGGTTTAAAGCGGGACTGCAGTATGCTGTAAAACCACGGGCTCACACTGCGGGGAAGGGTGGCAGAGAGCAGGAGAGTAGGGGCAGAAAACTTGTGAGTAACCGGCAACCTTCGTTGGTGCATTTCCCATCCCCCTGCAGCGTGTTCTGTTCCGGCCCCCTCCCCCTCCTGTTTTGACCTCACTTGTGGAGAGCCAATGCATGCACAGACCATCTATAGGCACAAAAGATGGTCTGTGCATTCATCAGGATTGCTATTCAGCGATCCGTGCTGTCGTTTGGGGGCGTGATTCTGATCACCCTCATTTTCATGAGGGCGCTTCGTGAATCAGCCCCCTGGCCACGGATCGGATCACTCAGGGATCGGATCTGATCCTTGGCCTTAGTGAATCTAGCCCAAGAACGGTAATCTTGGCTTTTCAGCTGATATTCAGAGCAAGCTTGTACAACAAACATTGATTTTTTTTTTAATGAAAGTGGTGAGGGGAGAGTGTTCCACGGGAGTGTGAAATTTTATTGGTTTTATATGTATGTACATATAATTATTTTTGTATAATAAGGAAATGTTGTTCTAATAAATAATAATTTTGATGAATGATTATATTTGTTAGCTTCTTTGTAATAAGATGTATTGATTTAATTGAGGCTGTATTTGAAATATTTTTGTCTCGTAATTGATTTATTTGATTTAAATACTAATGAGATCCTTGTAATGCATTTGCATAGGGCTCTTAGTGGCTTCTCCAGCAAACGGTAAAAGCCCCCGAGAACCCTTTTGTGCATTGGAGGCTGAGCTACCGTGCAAGTAAGACAGGCTATGATTTTTTGCAGAATTTTGTGCATCGGCGTCTGAGAGTCAGCATTATGCACCTACCATCTTTTCTGTAGTTTCTAATTTTAATAAACTACTAGCTGATGCCCCGGCGTTGCACGGGTATTTAATTATAGCAATAACACTGTAAATGGATTCAAATAAAGATACTTTATAGTGGTGAATGAAAGTATTTTTTTACAGCTTAATAAAAAGTACAATATTCAAATTATAAAGTGAAATATTTGACAAAATGAATACAATACAACTAACGCAAAACGTGATTATAAACAACAATTTTAGTTTCACCTCCTGGAGCAAGAACATATAAATTCTTGAGCAATCAAAATAGAGTTGTGGGCCGTGAGACCCCCAGAACATATCACCCCAGCTAGTGAGGGATCTGCATACCAAGTTTCGTCCAAATCGGTCAAGCCGTTTTTGAATTACAGTGAGAATGGCAGCTTTTTACATATTTTCCATTGACATGAATGGGTGAAATCTGATTTTCTGTTTGTAGCTCCGCCCACGTGTGCAGGTGGGCCGAGAGACCCCCAGAACATATCAACCCAGGTAGTGAGGGATCTGCATACCAAATTTCGTTCAAATCGGTCAAGCCGGTTTTGAATTACTGTGAGAATGGCAGCTTTTTACATTTTTTCCATTGACATGAATGGGTGAAATCTGATTTTCTGTTTGTAGCTCCGCCCACGTGTGCAGGTGGGCCGCGAGACCCCCAGAACATATCACCCCAGGTAGTGAGGGATCTGCATACCAAGTTTCGTCCAAATTGGTCACAGTGAAAATGGCAGCTTTTTACATTTTTTCCATTGACATGAATGGGTGAAATCTGATTTTCTGTTTGTAGCTCCGCCCACATGTGCAGGTGGGCCGCGAGACCCCCAGAACATATCACCCCAGGTAGTGAGGGATCTGCATACCAAGTTTCGTTCAAATCGGTCAAGCCGTTTGTGAATTACTGTGAGAATGGCAGCTTTTTACATTTTTTCCATTGACATGAATGGGTGAAATCTGATTTTCTGTTTGTAGCTCCGCCCACGTGTGCAGGTGGGCTGCGAGACCCCCAGAACATATCATCCCAGGTAGTGAGGGATCTGCATACCAAGTTTCGTTCAAATCGGTCAAGCCGTTTTTGCGTGATCGCGGCACATACACACACACATACATACACACATACATACCTCCGATTTTATATATATAGATTCTCCATCTTACATTCACACATTTTGTAATAAAAAGTGGTATATACCTTTCTTGCACACTGATCTTAAGTTGTCTGTGCTATATTTAGACTTGACATGTATCAGTGTGATTGCTTCATAAAGTCCTGACAAGATCAGCAGCACAGAGAATAACAGGAAAGGCTTAGCCTTTTCAAAAACAGACCATTTCCTGTGCTTAACACTCAGCAGCCTTTTTGTTTGGTTTGTATTAAATAATCTGGCTATTTCTTAGGTAGATTTCTGACACTTTTGATAGAAACAGAAAGATGCATTTAAAGTTCCCTCTTTCTCTAAAAAAAATTTTAAGAGAAAGGGAGTTCCAGGAAGTACTTCCCAGCTTTTCTTTACGAAAAATAAAATAAAAACACACATTATTTTATGCATAAATATTGCATAATGGAGTGGTTTTGAAGGAAAGCAGGTCTACTGAATATTTCAGAAAAATATTTTTGCAAAGAAAGATGTACTTTCTCAGCAATCAATATGACTTTTATAATGTGACATTCTTACCAGTTCAGGCAGGGTCAGTAATCCAGGCTTCCCTGTATCACCAATAGCTGATTTTTAGTTTGGGATGCTAAGGAAATCATTTTAAAAGGCTTAAATGGCAATTTTATACAAGATGCAACTTGTACTGTATGGGCTTGATTCTATATGGGTTAAATGGCATGGTAATTTACCACTTGCAAAACTCACAAGGTAAACTTTGTCAATTCAATCTTATAAACAGCTATCCCACTCTGAAAAATTATAATAGACACTGTGGTGTACAGGCTTCTCGCATAAATCGCCAGGAGCCGATGATTGAAGCAGGTCTGCTGAGTAGCTGAATAATACAGAGGTTCTGGCGTTATTCGCCGTACCTCTAGCTCTGAGGCTCATTTTGTTTAAAGTGGCGATTTATGCGCGAGGCCTGTACACCACAGTGTCTATTATAATTTGTCAGAATGGTAATTTACCACACCATTAAAAAGCCATTTTTTTTAATTGCCAATTTAGGTTGCACATGGATATCCTCATGGCACCTAGCAACACCTTAGTTGAGGTGCCCTCCCGCAAATGACAAGATGGTTTGAATAGGCTGGAGTGAGCTTCAATGGCAACTCCAGTAGTTGGAACTTAAGGACAGTTCTGGGCAGGACTGTCTATGGGCTAGATTTGGTTTGTGACCAATTTCCCTCCGACCCGCTTCACTAACCTCTGTCCTGATCATCCTCCGATCTGCGCATGCAAATGAGGGGGAACGGCATTCAAATGCAGACAGGAAGTGATTCACTAAAATAAAAAAAAAGCAACACCGACTGGGCTGACCGATCCAAAATAAGCGACTGCTGAGGACTAGTCACTGAGGTCCTTTCCGACTGTCCTGCCTCCTGCCACCCTGCTCTCTGCCATGCTTCTCTGCCCCGATCTCCTGCCCTGTCTCAGCCCCGATCTCTTGCTGTCTCCTACATGTTCCAATCTCGTGCTCTGCCCCGAATCTCTCCTGCCCTTCCCCGCACTGTGAGCCCGTGGTTTTAACCCATGGGTTTAAAGCAAGTTAAAACCATGGGCTTGTTGGGCTAGTAAAAGTTTTGTTTTTTTAAAAGTCACGGCTCTAGACTGCTCTTAGATGCATGCGCAGACCATCTACAGATGGTCTGCACATGCGTTGGGATCGCACACTAGCGATCCTTGCGGTCAGAGGGGGGCGATCCTCTGATCGCCCTCATTTTAATTTTTTTGTTTTGTAAATTCGTCGGGCCTGCACAGATCGGCCAAGGATTGGGAAAGAAATGGAGGTTAGTGAATCTAGCCCTATGTCCCAGAAATATCAAAGAAAGACAATCTAATCATGAATTAATAATTTATGTGATTGTTAGGCAGAGTGGATGGACCGTTCAGATTTTTATCTGCTGTCATTTACTATGGTAGTATGTTAACCCACAGGCTGCATCAGGAGTAAAAAATTACAAATTAAAAACAAATATATACCTACATAGAACATTAAAATACAAACATATGAAACATATAAATATAAACTGGTCAATATTCAGCCCACAGGAGTCAGTCCAGCCACTGGCATTGAATATCTGGGAGGTTAATTCCTGAGATGCTAGCCATCAGAACTTCTGCAGGTTCCAGCTGAATTTTATATATTCATTTAAAAATTTATATACTGTTTACAAAAACTAAACAGTTTACATTCATAAGAACATAATAAGTGCCTCTGCTGGGTCAGACCAGAGGTCCATCGTGCCCAGCAGTCCGCTCGTGCAGCGGCCCAACAGGTCCAGGACCTGTGTAGTAGTCCTCTATCTATACCCCTCTATCCCCTTTTCCTCCAGAAAATTGTCCAATCCCTTCTTGATCCCTAATACTGTCTCTATCCTATCATGCCCTCTGGAAGCGCATTCCAGGTGTCCACCACCCGTTGGGTGAAGAAAAACTTCCTAGCATTAGTTTTGAATCTGTCCCCTTTCAACTTTTCCGAATGCCCTCTTGTTCTTGTGGTTTTCGAAAGTTTGAATAATCTGTCCCTCTCCACTTTCTCTATGCCCTTCATGATCTTGTAAGTCTCTATCATATCTCCTCTAATTCTCCTCTTCTCCAGGGAAAAGAGCCCCAGTTTCTCCAATCTCTCAGTGTATGAGAGGTTTTCCATACCTTTTATCAAACGCGTCGCTCTCCTCTGAACCCTCTCGAGTATCGCCATATCCTTCTTAAGGTACGGTGACCAATACTCCAGATGCGGGCGCACCATCGTCTGATACAATGGCAGGATAACTTCTTTCATTTTTGTTGTAATACACTTCTTGTTTATACCTAGCATTCTATTCGCTCTCTTAGCGGCCGCTGCACACTGTGCCGACGGCTTCATTGATCACTCTCTCCTCAAAAATGGATTTCCTGTCCTATTAACCCTCTTTCTTCCTCCCCTCTTAAAGTCAATCAATTTGTATCTTTGCTTAATCTTTGTAAACCACATAGAACTTCACGGTATTGCTGTATATAAGCTGTTATTATTATTATTATTGTCTTATCCACTATTACCTCCGTCCCTTTCTTGGGTACTCTCACTCAATAACATCCCTCACATTGTATAGCTGTACCTCAGGTTTTTGCTTCCTATATGCAATACTTTACATTTCTCTACATTGAACTTCATCTGCCATCTAGTCGCCCACTCCCCTAGCTCGTTCAGGTACCTTTGTAATTCTTTGCAGTCCTCTTTAGTCCGAGCACCACTAAATAGTTTGGTGTCGTCTGCAAATTTTATTATTTCGCACTTCGTCCCTATTTCTATATCATTTATAAATATATTGAATAGCAGCGGTCCGAGCACTGACCCCTGCGGAACACCACTCGTGACCCTCCTCCAGTCCTAGTGGCCCTTCACTCCTACCCTCTGCTTCCTATCCGTCAACCAATTTCTGATCCATCTGTGTACGTCTCCTTCCACCCCATGGTTCTTCAGTTTCTGAAGTAGGCGTTCATGGGGTACCTTGTCAAAGGCTTTTTGGAAATCTAAATATACGATGTTTATGGGGTCCCCTTTGTCCATCCGTTTGTTAATTCCTTCGAAGAAGTGCAGTAAGTTCTTTAGGCACAATCTCCTCTTGCAGAAGCCATGTTGGCTTGTGATTAGAAGTTTATTTCTTTCAAAATGCTCATCAATGTTGTCTTTTATCAGCGCTTCCGCCATTTTCCCCGGAAACGAGGTCAGACTCACTAGTCTATAATTCCCCGGGTCACCTCTTGATCCCTTTTTAAAGATGGGCGCAACATTGGCTATCTTCTAATCCTCTGGAATCACTCCTGTTTTCAGGGATAGATTGCAAACCTGCTGTAGTAGTTCTACCGATCCTGCCGGAGGACACCATATTTAAAAAGTTCCAGCGCACAGCACCTCACAAGCCAGCCAGATCGGGCCGGCGTGGGAGCCCTGCTCCGCCCCCCCGATCCTGCCGGAGGACACCATATTTAAAAAGTTCCAGCGCACAGCACCTTGTGGAGCACCTGAGGGGAGCACTTGAGTGGAACACTTACACCCCAAAGACCGCTCCACCGGATTATCCGCTGACCTCCAACACAAGGTAAGGAGCGCGGAACCCCCGCTCCTCCCCCCCTCCCATCATTAATTACCACCACATTCAAATCCTCCACAGTCCTACAATAATTTCTTCGCAATCCTTTACAAGTGGATTATTGATAAAGACAGAAAACCTACAGGGACAGAAAACCAACATAAGTCAACACTAGAAGGATTTCAAAACCAACAATCATGAAGCTCTTATCAATCATACTGATATATTTGCTATGCAACAATGTGAAAAATGTAATATCACTCTATCCAAAGCTACACTCGGTTCACGAACCTGACACACCCATTAGGCTCCTAATTAACCAACAGAAAGAAAGAGTAAATCATATTAAAATAATCACAAGTAATAATAGACCTCACCGTACCCTCAAAAAAAAGACCAAGGGAGATAAAACTCATCAAAATCAATACACCCACCACACCCACCACAACTACCTCCATTCCCTGCGCCTACCTTAACACCAGATCAGTGAGAAATAAAGCTTTCCTAATCAAAGACTGGATCGCCCGCAAGAAGCTAGCCTGCCTCTTCCTAACGGAAACATGGTTACTATCAGAAGAGGATCCAATACTAAATGACCTAATACCAGATAACTACAAAATTCACATGTTAAACCGTGAAGACCGTAGAGGGGGAGGACTAGCAGTCATCCTCAAGGAAGAACTCGAACTTGAATTAGTTGACTCCAAGATATCCAACCAACTAGAAACACTAGCATGCAAAATTAGCAATAAGGACCTAGAAGAGTACCTCTCCTGTATTCTATTTTATGTACCGCCAAAATGCTGGTCAAAGGCCAGAGAAGACTTCTATGAATTCATCCTATACAACTCAATCACTCCGTCTTGATTTATTCGACACCACACTCCACAGTCAATCAACACACGACATAAAACTTCCATCAGCAGACGATTTAGCACAACACTTCGACTCAAAAATTGTGAACCTAAGGAACAACTGCCCAAAAAACAACACAGATGAACAGCAAATAGCCAACATACATAAAAATGAAATACCAGTGGACATGTATTGGAACTCCTTTCAGGACCTAAAATGGAAAAACTTCATAAAACTCTACAACAAATATACTAAATCAAACTGCATCCTAGATCCCTGTCCCCCCAACATAATGAAAGCAGCCCCTTTAGACTTTAAAATAACACTATGGACTCATATGTCCAACAATTTCAAAAACAGAAAATTCCTATCAAATAATGGTCACATTATAATCACCCCAATCCCAAAAAACCGTAAACTACCCCTAACAGTAACAACCAACTACAAACCAGTAGCATCCATCCCATTTTTCGTAAAAATAATGGAAGGTTTGGTACAAACCCAACTGATGGACTACCTAGATCGGTTCTCACTGCTACATGAAACCCAGTCGGGCTTCAGACCTCTGTTTAGTACTGAGACGGTGATTGCTGCAATCTTAGAATACCTCCGTAACTTATTCAGCAAGGGCCACAAAGCCTTAGTGATGCAATTCGACATGAGCTCGGCCTTCGACTTGGTGGATCACAAAAAATTACTACAATGTTTAGATTCAATCGGCATCGGAGGCGAAGTGCTGGACTGGTTCAGAGGATTCCTTACAACCCGCACCTATCAAGTTCGCTTCAATTGCAATCTCTCTAAAACATGGAGAAACCCATCAGGCGTGCCACAGGGGTCCCCACTATCCCCACTACTCTTTAACGTCTATATAGCTTCACTAGGTACGCAGCTAACCCAGCAAGGCATAAAAGTATTCAGCTATGCAGACGACTTCACAATCATAATCCCGTTTACTGCGTCTCCCTCCGAAATCACCCCCACAGCAACTGAAGCGCTAAACACGATGGAACAATGGACCACAGATTTCAAACTGAAGCTCAATTCAGATAAAACTAAATTCTTCATAGCCTCGCCACACGCACATAACACGACAATATCATTACACATTAACAATCTGAACTACCCCATTCAACAAACGATGAAGATTCTAGGAGTAATACTAGACCAAGGTCTAACCATGAAAGACCACATAGACTCCCTAGTCAAAAAAGGGTTTTTCACCCTCTGGAAACTTAGGTCCATTAAGGCGTACTTCCACACCTCTGCTTTCAGAATTCTAGTACAATCACTAATACTAAACCACCTGGATTATTGCAACATCACCCATCTGACAATCCCCCAGAAGCAAATGCAAAGACTACAACTGATACAAAACGCAGCAGTCAGGATAATTTTCGGGCTGAAGAAGTCCGATCACATAACTCCTTCCTACCGACTCCTACACTGGCTGCCGATGGAGGCACGCACGAAGTTCAAGCTAGGATGTCTCTGCTTCAAAGTATTAAATGGTCTAGCCCCAAAATACATTACAGACCTCTTCTCATTCCAAACCAACAGACATGAAAGAAAAACACACATGAAATTTGTCTCCCCACCAGCTAGAGGGTGCAAATATAAGAGACACCATCAACAACTGCTATTGTATCAAGCAGCCATATGGGGTAAAGACCTAGAAAAACTAATTACGCACACAAACAACTATGAAGAATTCAGGAAACACCTAAAAACTTACCTATTCTTGAAATACCTAGGTAACAAACCGGAACATCAGCCCCCCTCGTAACATCATCACATACTTGAACCTGTAAATTGGTAACCCTAACCCCTAATCACTAATTATGAACACTCCATTCAATCTACGGATTATTTCTACTTCTGTATAAATAGCTTGGCACCTCCCAGCCTTGCAGCACACAAACTGTAGTTAACAGTATTAATGTTATCAGATGTACACTGCTATACTCTTTAATTCATCATATGTACAGTTTCCCTTTATTGTATTTACAGTTTCTCTTATTGTAAACCGCCTAGAAGTCGCAAGATTGCTGGCGGTATATAAGAATAAAGTTATTATTATTATTATTATTAGTTCTTTCAGTACCCTAGGGTGGATTCCGTTCGGTCCTGGCGATTTGTCAGTTTTTAATTTTTCTAACTGCCTACGTACGTCTTCAAGGCTTACTTCCATGGATGTTAATTTATCTGTTTGGTCCCCTTTGAAGATTTGCTCAGGTTCCGGTATGTTGGATGTGTCCTCTTTTGTAAATACAGACGAAAAGAACATGTTTAGTCTTTCCGCCACTTCTTTCTCCTCCTTCACCCAGTGGCGTACCTAGGGGGGGGGGGCGGGCCGCCCCAGGTACCAGCCCTAAGGGGGTGTTCCCGGCCTTGCCGTTCAGTCCCCCGCCACCCCCGAAGGACCGCTCGCCCCACTGACCTTCCTGCACCAACTGTGAAGCAGCCCGCAGCAGGATCGCGAAGTCAGCGTCAGCATCCCTGCGCTGCTTCATGCGCCGCGATCCCGCCCCTCCTCTGACGTCAGAGGAGGGGCGGGACCGTGGCGCAGGAAGCAGCGCAGGGATCGCTGACGCTGACTTCGCGATCCTGCTGCGGCTGTTCATAGGTGGTGCGGGGAGGCCAGGGGGGCGAGCGGTCCTTCGGGGTGGGTCGGGGCATCAGGCCTTCAGGGTGGGGCGGGCGGGCAGGCAAGCAGGCTTTCAAGGGGGAGGGGGTGACAGGCAGGCAGGCAGGCCTTCAAGGGGGGACAGGCCTTCGGGGGGGGTGCAGACCTTCAAGGGGTGCAGGCCTTCAAGGGGGGCAGGCAGGCCTTCAGGGGGGTGCAGGCCTTCGGGGGGGGTGTAGGCCTTTGGGGGGGTGCAGACCTTCAAGGGGGTGCAGGCCTTCAAGGGGGGGAACAGGCCTTCAAGGGGGGAAAGGCAGGCAGGCCTTCAAGGGGGGGACAGGCCTACAAGGGGGGGGGACAGGCCTACAAGGGGGGGGACAGGCCTTCAAGCGGGGGTGCAGGACTTCAAAGGGGGTGCAGGCCTTCAAGGGGGAGACAGGCCTTCAAGGGGGGGAAAGGCAGGCAGGCAGGCCTTAAAGGGGGGGCAGGCCTACAAGGGGGGGACAGGCCTACAAGGGGGTGGGACAGGCCTTCAAGGGGGGGACAGGCCTTCGGGGGGGTGCAGACCTTCAAGGGAGTGCAGGCCTTCGGGGGGGGGTGCAGTCCTTCAAGGGGGTGCAGGCCTTCAAGGGGGGTGGTGCAGGCCTTCAAGGGGGTGCAGGCCTTCAAGGTGGGACAGGCAGACCTTTAAGGGGGGACAGGCCTTTGGGGGGGGACCATGATTTAGAAGTACACGGAGGGAAGGGGGTGTTCAAAGAGACATGCATATGCCAAACTTTGGGGGGGGGAAGAAATAATGGGTCTGAAAATAGAGGAGAGGGAGAGAGATGATGGACCATGGGATTTAGGGAGGGAAGGAACAGAAAGGGAGAGAAATTGGACACAAGGGATGGTGTGGAGGAGGGATAGAGATACTGGATAGGAGGGTAATTAGGAAAAGAAACGGAGAGATGGTGGACTCTGGGATGGTGGGGAAGGAGGGAGAGATGCCAGATGAAAGGGTATTTAAGAAAAGGTGGATCTGTGGAGGGAGATGAAAAAAAGGAAAGATATCAGACTTCCTGGGAAGGGAAGGGAAATGGAAAGGGAGGACAGAGTTGGCAGATGGATGGTTAGCATGCAGAAAGAAGGAGACCCTGGCAAGCAAGTTATCAGAAGAAAACCAGAGCCTTGGACCAACAAAATTTGAAATATAACCAGACAACAAAAGGTAGAAAAATTAATTTTATTTTCTGTTTTGTGATTATAACATGTCAGATTTGAAATGTGTATCCTGCCAGAGCTGGTGTTGGACTGCAAACGTGAGCTAGGATTTAACAGAAAGAGGAAAAGTCCTTTTTGTTTCTTTATTTTATTTACACCACAGCGCCAGTGTGGTTAGGAGAAGCCAAAGGGGGTGAAAAAGCTATAAAACCCACCAGGAGTTTTGAAAAAAATCACCCAACTGGGCAGGAAAATCGAATTGAAAAACCAATTCAATAGGGCTGAATCGAATCAAAATTTTTTTTTCCTGTATCTGGCAGCATTAGTTTGCGCTACTGTCTTAGACTTTAGGACCTGGGATTGGGGAGAGATGGCATCCTCAGTACTTTATAATGCAAGTGAAACGAGGATTTGGTCAGACTTTTGAAGGGTCTGCAGAAAAAAAATATTGTATAGGCCGGGGACATGAGACAGCAGGAAATGGGAACTTTTCTTCCTTCTATTTTTGTGAATGGAAAGGCTGAGGATGTCAGAGAGGTCAGTTAAAATATGTGCTTTATAAGAAAATATAATAATGTGTTTTATAAAGTTTATAGCATAGCTGGCCTACCCAGTGAGGTGTTCCTAGTGGTGATGGTGGCAGCGTGTCAATGTGTTGAGAGGAAGAGGTGGTCTGGGAAATTCTGCTGAGCAAACTCCGGGCCCATTTCCACCCCCCAGTTAGTCCACTCCACTCAACTGATTCACACACTGAGTGGGTCTTTGGGTGTTGTTTTGGGATCTCTTCCAGTGGTTTATCTCCTTCTGGTCCAAGGAAGGAAACTTTGTTATCCTTAGCATTGACCTACAGAATATGTTTGTAACAGCGCTGCTTGTGTGGCATTAGGCTATGTAGTGATCGAAAGAAAAAAACAGACCTTTGCACATTTTTGCACTATATGGTGGGTGTATGAGGAGATTCACATTTCCTGCACAGCTAAGTCCATGTGAAGTTACCTTGTGCTGTATTTGACATCTAGCAAGGTCTCTGTTTGAAAGGAAAGATCTAAACTTAAAAATGAAGTGGCCAGAAGTTATGGTAAAAGCAGATAGTGTAGCTGGTTTTAAGAAAGATTTGGACAAATTCCTGGAGGAAAAGTCCATAATCTGTTATTAAGACATGGGGGAAGTGTCTGCTTGCCCTGGATCGGTAGCATGGAATGTTGCTACTCTTTGGGTTTTGACCAGGTATTAGTGTCCTGGATTGGCTACCATGAGAATGGGCTACTGGGCATGATGGACCATTGGTCTGACCCAGTTAGGCTATTCTTATGTTATGTTCTCATCTGTAGGGGCCTTTGTTTTCACTTCTTATTTTAATGTATTTTTTTTCTGGGAACTTATCAGTGTTTTTTATAATGGGAACAAAAATGGAAGAGAATTATTGTGTGTGGAATGGGGGGTAACTAATTTCTTCAGCTAAATAATTCAATCCACTTCAAACAGACATAGGAGAACTTGTGCACCATTCACACACCCTCCAACCAAAAACGTCAAAAGAAAAAAACTGTTCGACAACCTCCTAGCCATTCGAGCTGCAACACTCGACCCCCAACTCTACAACCAATTGATATCAACCACAGACTGCAAAACCTTCAAAAAGAAATAAAAACCCTTCTATTCAAAAAACACATAAAACCGAACTAACACAATCAGAACTGTCCCAAGCATCACCTGCAACTACTCCATATGTACTTCTAATGTCATGACAATTTAGACATAATTTATGTTATGTTATGTTTGGAATAATGGTTACATATATGAGGTTCAATAAAAGAAAATTTTCACTGCCTGTTTCTATTCTGACCATTTATTCCATTTCATGGTTATTGCAAAAAAAAAAAAAAAAAAAAATTTTTTTACATGGGGGGGGGGGGTGTCAAAAAATGATGGGCCCCGGGTGCCACATACCCTAGGTACGCCACTGCCTTCACCACTCCCTTCCTATCTCCTTCAACCAGCGGTCCCACCTCATCCCTAGCCAGCTGCTTCCCTTTAACATATCTGAAGAATGGTTTGAAATTTCGTGCTTCCTTGGCTAGCCTTTCTTCATATTCTCTTTTGGCTTTTCTAACCACATGGATCTATCGTACAAGGAAAGGCTGAAAAATTTGCGACTGTACTCACTCGAGGAACGTAGGGAGAGAGGAGACATGATCGAGACGTTTAAGTATATTACCGGCCGTATCGATATGGAAGAAGAGATTTTCTTTCTCAAAGGACCCTCAGCCACAAGAGGGCATCCGCTCAAACTCAGGGGCGGGAAATTTCATGGCGACACCAGGAAATATTTCTTCACTGAGAGAGTGGTTGATCCTTGGAACGAGCTCCCAGAGCAGGTGATCGAGGCAAACAGCGTGCAAGAATTTAAGAGCAAATGGGATGCCCATGTGGGATCCCTTAGAGGGTTAAGCCAAGGGAACCTGTCACCGGGAGTAGGATCCCTAAGATAGTAGACTTGGGGGTGGGTCAGTAGAATGGGCAGACCTGATGGGCTATGGCCCTTATCTGCCGTCATCTTCTATGTTTCTATGTTTCTATGGTGACATTCTTTTTGATACTTCCTGTGCTCTTTCCATAGGAGTCCTTTTACTAAGGCGCGCTATTGAGTTTTAAAAATATCTCTCGATCTGCACAATCTTAACTGTGCTGGCAATAGGATGGAGTCTGTCCAGAGGAAGGCTACTAAAATGGTGGGTGTCTTCATCATAAGGCATATGAGGACAGACCTAAAGATCTAAATATGCATACTTTGGAGGAAAGAAGGGGGAGGGAGATATGATAGAGATGTTTAAATACCTATGTGATGTCAATGCACATGAAAGGGTGGTAGATGCATGGAACAGTCTCCCGGAAGAGGTGATGAAGACAGAAACTGTGTCTGAATTCAAGAAAGCATGAGATAGGCAAGTGTGATCTCTTAGAGAGAGGAAAAGATAATGGTTACTGCGGATGGGCAGACTGGATGGGTCATTTGACCTTTATCTGCCATCATGTTTCTATGTTCCAACAGAGAACATCGAATCTCTGACTTTTGCATGCATTATGGTTTTCTCCTTTTCAGTAGATAATCTCATAGCATTTTCAGATCTTAATGTCTTTGTTGGATAGTATGGGGCTTATAATTGAATCTGAAATACGTCTAAAAACCTGCCCAAGTGCCGATAATCAAAACGGCTTTTTAGACTTACCCAGGGACTTTTTAGGGCTCTGAATCCCTTTGTGTGCCCAGACCTGAAAGGGGCATTTTTGGAGGTGTGGTTAGGGCGGGATGTGGACTGGATGTGAGCCGACCTAGACTTAGTCGTCCAGCAGGAATTATCAAAAGTTTGACGAGACTGCCTAGACAGAACTTATACATTATGACTTACACAATGTAAAGACACATATAAGTGCCCAAAAGATATCCAGAGTGACCAGATAACCACTTAAAGGTCAAAGTAAAGACCCATACTTGTTCACTGACCCTGTCGCACCCCCACGAAGTTCAGAATAAAAACGTACATACCTTCCTCCGGAACATCAGCACCTAACATAGGAAAGCCTAGTAGAACAGCACAGAGGCATCTTAAGTAGTCTGGGGAATGGGCAACTGAACCATAGAGAGGAGGACCCAGGCCAGACAAGGGTGACCTGGTTGACATCGTATATCTGGATTTTCAGGATGAGTTCGACAAGGTCCTGCATGAACAACTACTTCGAAAAATTGCGAGCCATGGAATCGAGGGTGAAGGCATTTCTTATGTTCTTATGGGATACGGTAAAGTCGGGTCTCCAGAAAGGAGTACCTAAATGGGTCGCCGCGTGTGCGGAGCACCGGACTAGATGGACCTCGGTCTGATCTGGTGAAGGCATTTCTTATGTTCTTATGTTCTTATGGATTAAAAACTGGTTGGCAGATAGGAAATAGAGAATGAGAGTAAGTGGACAATACTCGGACTGGAAAAGCGTCACGAGTGGAGTGCCGCAGGGTTCGGTGCTCGGACACGTGCTGTTCAACATATTTATAAATGACCTGGAAATTGGTACGACAAGTGAGGTGATAAAATTTGCAGACAATACGAAGTTATTCAGAGTAGTGAAGACACAGAAGGATTGTGAAGACCTGCAACATGACTTAAACACACTCGAGAAATGGGCCGCGACATGGCAAATCAGGTTCAACGTGGATAAGTGTAGGTGATGCATGTCAGTAACAAAAATCTTATATATGAATACAGGATGTCTGGTGCAGTTCTCGGAGAGACCCCCCAGGAAAAAGACTTGGGAGTACTTGTAGACAAGTCAATGAAGCCGTCAGTGCTATGTGCGGCGGCGGCGAAACGGGCAAACAGAATGTTAGGAATGATTAAGAAGGGGATCACAAACAGATCGGAGAAGGTTATCATGCCGCTGTACCGGGCCATGGTGAACCCCCACCTGGAATACTGCGTCCAACACTGGTCGCCGTACATGAAAAAGGACATAGTACTACTTGAAAGGGTCCAGAGAAGAGTGACAAAAATGGTTAAGGGGCTGGAGGAGTTGCCGTACAGCGAAAGGCTAGAGAAGCTGGGCCTATTCTCCCTTGAAAAGAGGAGACTGGAAGGGGACATGATCGAAACATATGAATAAATAATAAAACAATGAAGCTAATAGCTTTTAAAAAGAGTTTCACAAACAAGTTTCAATAAAAGATTGGACTGACGAAGACTAGCAGCCAGTAGTATGAAATGCCCAGATGCATTCTGAAGGTCCATACAAAAATCTCTTATACATGTAGCCGCTAAATGTGAAGCGGTTAACATCTAGCTCTATATAAATGCGATAAGGTTTCAGTATGAATAATTAGTACTGTTCATGTGGAGGTATATTTGAGTACTAATTCAGTGGCATAAAAACTTGACTGGACGGAGCTTAGACATTCAAAGCTAGAACTGATGTAGAAGTGTCTAAGTGCCACAAAAGGACCCAAACAAAATAGCTGACCACAGAATACATTAAGGTTCCCCAACACTCCCCCACTTCTCACTACCCTCCTCCCACCACCCAAGAATCTGAATGAAGGAGTGAATACCGGTCTCTAGAACAGCAGCACTTGGTATAGAAAAGCCTAGTAGAGCATCACACAGGTGTCTTAAGTATCCTGGTGGATGGGCTAGTCAACCATAGAGAGGAGGACCCAGGCCCATAAGCCATTCTAGCCACTACATTTATGGTGGAAAGTGTGAGCCCACACTAACCCACTAAAACCCTACTCTACTGCTATATAGGTGCTATCTGGAGCCATGAGGGCTATTGTGGTGGTAGACAAGTGGGTTTAGTAGGTTTTGGGGGGAAGAGTTTTGGAAGGCTCAGCATAAATTATAAGGGGTATATGGTGAGATGTACTTTTGGCACTCTTTGTGTGAAGTTCACAGCAGTGCCCTCTAAGGTGTCCCACTGCTCTGTGACATGTCTCTGTGGCCAGTCCATCACAATAATGGCCATTCCCACATCCAAATGCTCTGGATTTGGACATTTTCAACTTTAGATGTTTGGTCGAAAAGGGGTTATAAAGTTAGGCATCCTATGGGTTGGACATCCTGTCGGCCTAGCTGTCTACGTAAACGATTTTTCCCCCAAAATAATAATAATTTTGGATGTCTAGCAGTTCGGCTTTTTGAAAATGGCTCTCCATGTCTACATAATACAAGTTTGTGATAATAATGATAAGGCTTTACACAATCATTGGAAAGAAAGATCCATCCCATTTCACCCATGAGGGTCAAAACCTACTGTGACTGTTTTGACCAAAAGTGCTAAATCAGGCCTTCCCAAACTGCCTCTGGGGTCATGACTTAGGGCTCCTTTTACTAAGGTGTGCTAGTATTTTTAGCGCACGCAGGAAATTACCGCGCGCTACGCTTCTAGAACTAACACCAGCTCAATGCTGGCGTTAAGGTCTAGCACGTGTGGCAATGTAGCGCGCGCTATTCCGCGCGTTAAAGCCCTAACACACTTTAGTAAAAGGAGCCCTTAGGTGGGCTTGACATAGATGCATCTTTATTCTACACTTCTAGGGAGTCATGCAGTTTTATTTGGCTGTAATTATGAGGTCACAGCCACAATAAGATTGGGACGCACTAGGCTAAATGTAAGAATCAAACAAGTTTCACAACATTTTTTGCATAAGATCTTGCACTCTCTAAAGTTGAAAGGGGATAGATTCCGTACAAACGTAAGGAAGTTCTTCTTCACCCAGAGAGTGGTAGAAAACTGGAACGCTCTTCCGGAGTCTGTCATAGGGGAAAACACCCTCCAGGGATTCAAGACAAAGTTAGATAAGTTCCTGGTGAACAAGAGCGTACGCTGGTAGGGCTAGTCTCAGTTAGGGCATTGGTCTTTGACCAGAGGACCGCCACGTGAGCGGACTGCTTGGCACGATGGACCACTGTCTGACCCAGCAGTTGCAATTCTTATGTTCTTATGCCTTTTATTCCTCAGATAGTTGTTTGTTTTTCTATTTCAGAAGCTGCAAGAAATCAGATTGTTGTGAAAAATGTACTAGTTCAAAATTGTAGAAAGAGACTTGCATGCATACTTTTTGTTTTCTATTTTACCTCATCTTATACAATAAAAGAAGCAGGGGGGGGAAAGAAAAATAGCATTCAATAGTTCCTAACTTGTAATGGTCCTAAGAGTTTTCAAAAGATTCATAATGACCTCCAGAGACAACTTTAATGATGGAGTTATACACCTGATGCTCTCTCCTCTAGCTGACAGGAAATATCCTTTTCAATCCATCAGCCATTATTTGAATTGCACAGTTCCTTGGAACATCATAGATTATGCAGCCAATCAGGGTTTGGCTCTGATGTTGGGATTTCCTGGAAAATATCTTTGGTTATCATGCATAGCTACTCTAGGGATCTATAAAGGATGACCTTCACACTAATACCCATGAAGTGAAGTGTTTACAGACACCTGAACTCTTTCCTCACACTTTACATTAGATAAACATATGGAAAACTAGTTGATGTAGCAAGTTTGTTTACACATAGAAAGCTGATCCTATAGTAACACCAATAAACAGACATGCCTCGTTCGATGACAGATAGCAGAATTTGTTTTTGGAAAGGGTCTTTTAACCAGTTAAGGCGATGCTCAAGTGTTTTAAAATGTTGGTCTTACTCTTGCATCCTTCCTCTGGGACACGAAGTATTCTCATTATTCAAGCTCTGTAAAGACATCAAAGCGCTAACTTTGCTGACCAAATATTTTTACCATCCAAACAGTGTATTCCTTGTTCCTAAAAATAAGGGTCCTATAGTCAAACCTAGTTATCCAGGTAGCAGCGTATGTGCATATGATTAACAGTGGCAATATCCGGATAATGCCACTGAAAAACACATCCGACCACCTCGGCACTATCCGGGTAAGGCAGAGCTGGAAGTTATCATGTCCAGATATTCATCTGGGTCCTGGCATTAATATCAGCTGTATCCACATAATTTCCAGCTCTGACTTGGTTGGTATCCAGGTACAGTCCAAGGTTGAGCATTCTAATATAAATTTAAATGCTGCAGCTAGAGAGTGAAGTCAGTGCTGACTGTGGTGTTTAAATATTGGAGGGGGGTAGTCTTTACCCCCCCTCCAAAAAAAAAAAAATCTGAAAACATAATTTTAAAAAAGTACATTCTTTCCTGCTCTGGAGCAGTCCCTGAGGAAGCAGAGTCCTGCAGACTTTGATTCCTTTTGAAAGACCAATTAAAAAGAAGATACAAGGCCTGGCTGTTGACTCATGCAGAAGAAATAGTCTTCAGATCCCAGGTCAACCTGGGCTGGAGCTTCTGTGGGGCTGCTGGGAAGGAAGGAAACATAGGCATCACACAGTAGCCATACCTAGTGACTGAATCCATGAGCCATGATTGCAAGGAAGAGGCTTGAGGTCAAGGTCCTCCAATGAGGACTGTTGCTACAATGGCTGAGCTAAAGTAAGTTGTGAAAGGGTATAAAATAAGGGGAGAAAAACCTTCTACAGTAGCTATTTGCAAATGAAGGCTCATGGTGCAAGAATGAATTAGAAGCCTAAAAGAGTATGAGGAAACAGCTGGACTAAATAAACCACATCACCGTTGCATACCACGACTCACACTGGCTCCCAATACAAGCAAGAATACAATTCAAATTTTACTGTCTACTATTTAAAGCAATGAATGGAGACAGCCCAGCCTACTTGAACAATCGCCTTATCCAAACTGCCACAACCAGGCAAAGGAGAGCCCAGACATCATTCACGCACCCCCCAAACAGAGGCGTCAAATGCAAAAAAATGTACGATGGCCTACTGGCCACGCAGGCAGCAAAACATGTCCACCAATTATCCAATCTACTGATAACGACATCAGGCTACAAAACTTTCAGAAAAGAAATAGAAACTCTGCTATTCATGAAATCCATCAAGACAAACTAACTCCACAGGAAGCATTTCAATCCCCCACAATAACCCGCTCAACTATGTAACTCTTCTGGAATTGACCAGATAACCTCTTATGTAATCCGCCTTGAACCACAAGGCAATGGCGAAATAAAAGTCACTAATGTAATGTAATGATGCTGCAGCACATGAGTTGTTCACACTGCAATGGATCCATCTTCAGACAACCTCACCAGATTTTTCCAAGATCAATATGGTTAGCAGTAACCCAAAAGAATATCTTTGGGGATGAGATTGCACTCCCCGTGGGACCCTACCATGTGTGAATAAGGTCTACTCTAAAGTATTTTCGTTAACATATGGGGGTCAATATTCAGCCACCTGGATAATATGTAATTCAGGACACCAAACAAATTGTTTCAAATTATATGTATATTCAGGTAACACTGTTGAATAATATCCACAAATAAATTTAAATTAGGCATTTTAAGTTTTCCCTGCTACTTGTGAAGCCCACTTAACAAGTCTCTTTTATATGTGTAGTGACTGAGTCCTGTGATTTAGATGTATTTAGTTTGATATCTAAGTAGTACTGTCCTAAAATGTCCCAAATCCAGCCTCCTTTTCAATCAGATAATTTTGGTTACATAACAACTTATATATTTAGCGGTCAATATTTATCTGGCATTGGTTAACATTTTTTTTAATGTGCTGATCACCGCCAGCTAAATTAGATCTGGATGGTCAATGCAAGGCCATGTCTGCAAATCAGCACTGAATATCTAGGTATGACCAGCTAGGAGGTAGTTGGTGGGTTCCAGCCTATTTTCATCCAGGACCTATATAAGACAGTCATCCAGATTCTGGATGAATATTGGCCAGCACCCAGATAACTAGGTCTATCACTATGATGACTGCTCCTCTGCACACCTAATGCCATTCCCCCACACCCCTCTGATCCCTCGTTCAAACATAACCCCCTCCCAATTTTGATCTCTCTGCCCAATTCCCCTTATAAGCAGAACCTCCCAATATAAACTCCCTCTGCCCCTCTTCACATAAACCAAATCCTCTCTCATATAGGCAGTGGCGTAGCAAGGGTTAGAGGTGTCTGGGGTGGTGGTGACCCCCGTCCTCTTATCTGCCCCCTGCTCCTTCCCCGCCCCACTGTATATGCGCACTCCTTCCCCATACCTCTTTAACTTCCAGTAAGGCAGCATCTCCAACTTGCTGCCTGCACTGGCATCAGCTCTTCCTCTGATGTCATTTCCTAGTCATAGGACCTGGAAGTGATGTCAGAGGGAGAGCTGATGCTAGCGAGAGCAGCAGGTTAGAGCTGCTGCTCACGCTGGCGAAATGCTAGCAGTATGGTGAGGGGAAAGTGAAGGTGTGCATGCAGTAGAGAGGAGTAGGAAGAATTGGAGGTGTCGGTGCCCCCACAAAGATGGCACCCAGGGCGGTCTGCCCCCACCCCCCTTACTGTGCCACTACCCCTAAGACTTACTCAGAGATGATCCCTGGTATCCAGTGAGGCAGAGTGAGAGTGGTCTTCCTCTACTCCCACCCAATCTAGTGCTGGGTTCAAAAATCAAGTTTCAAGTTTATAAAAATTTTGATATACCACCTTATCATTTATTTCAAGGTGGTTAAAAATAACTGCATTGACCCCTAGTGGTAGTCTCACCATAGTACTGCTAGGTCAGCAGCACTTCCCAGTTAGAGTCAATATTCAGCAGCACTGCTGAGGAGTGGCCTAGTGGTTAGAATCCCTGGCTCAGCATCCTAAGGTAATGAATTCAATCCCCATGATACTCCTTGTGATCCTTTAACCCTATGCTGCCTCAGATACTATAGTTAGATTGTGAGCCTACCAGGACAAATAGGGAAAAACACTCAGAGTATTTGAAATGCAAACTGCTTTGAATAGAAGTGTTATGTAAGAAATATAAATAAACAGAATACCAAAAAGCAGTTGGCATGGTTAACAAGTGAGATGAAGGAAGCTATTAGAGCTAAAAGAAAATCCTTTAGAAAGTGGAAGAAACTGCTGACCAAAAATAACAGAAAACAACATCAGGCATGGCAAAGTGCTGATAAGGAAGGCAAAGAGAGACCTTGAAAAGAAGATTGCATTGGAGGCAAAAAACACATAGAAAAACTTTTCTAGGTATACTAGTCTTTAAGCCCGTTACATTAACGGGTGCTAGAATAGATGTGTGTGTCTGTCTTTCTTTCTTTTTCTCTCTCTCCTTGGCCGCTATCTGTCTGTCTCTCTTTCTGTCTCTCTTTCCTCGGCTGTCCACCACCACCCCTTGCCTGCTCCCCCTGTCTAGCAGTAGCCCTTCTCCCTTCCTTTTACCTCCCCCCTGTCCAGCAGCACCTCTTCCTGCTCCCCCTGTCTAGCAGTAGCCCTTCTCCTTTCCTTTTACCTCCCCCCTGTCCAGCAGCACCTCTTCCCTGCTCCCCCTGTCCAGTAGCACCCCCTTCTCCTTTCCCTGCTCCCCCTGTCCAGCATCCGCTAGTCTAAGCAGCCTCGGGGCTTTTGCTAGGCTGGCCCACCTCGCATTATCGAAGTGGGCCTGCCTAGCAAATGCCCCGTGGCTGCAAGATGAAACCGCGGCTGCTGCGTTTGCTGGTCCTGGAATGAGAAGAGGCAACCCGGCAGCGGCAGCGCAGGCATCGGAGATCAGGGCAGAAGTTCCGTCAATTCTGGGCTGTATAATTTTCAGTTATACATGCTGCACGACTAAGTCTAAGCCAGCCCACGTCCCGCCCTCGACACACCTCCCGAAACGCCCCGTTTAGCTTTGGACGTTGAGCGGCACTATGAAGGCCTAGGTCATTTAGAAATACATCCAAAACCCGTTTTTATTTTCGGCGCTTGGACGTTTTTGAGAAATGTTCGTCCAAGTGCTGACTTAGGCCGGTTTTTGGACATTTTTCTCTTTCGATTATGCGCCCCTTAAGGTTTTATTATAGAGGATTAGAAGCAAGAAGCTAGGAAAAAGAATTGGTTGGACCACTAGATGACCGAGAGGTAATAAGGGCACTCAGGAAAGACAAGGCTATAGCAGAGAAATTAGAGGAAGACTTGGGGGTTATACTGGTGCCAGAAATGGTATTCAGTGCTTATGAGTCAGAGAAACTCCAACAAATCTTTAACACTGGAAGATGTAATGGGGCAACTTGACAAATTGAAGAGTAGCAAATCACCTGTATTAGATGATATATATACCAGGGTACTGATAGAATTGAAAAATGAATTTGCAGAGCTATTGTTAGTAATTCGTAATTTATCTTTAATATCCAGCATACCAGAAGACTGGAGGGTGGCCAATGTAACGCAAATATTTTTAAAGATTTGCAGAGGTGATCCAGGAAATTATAGACCTGTGAGTCTGAAGTCAGTGCCAGGAAAATGGTAGAGAATTACTATATAAAGAACAAAATTACAGAGCATATATATATAAGGATGTATTAATGAGACAAAGCCAACATGGATTTAGTCAAGGGAAATGTTGCTTCATCAATCTACTACATTTCTTTAAAGGGGTGAATAAAGGATATTTGGCTTTTAGCCCTCATTGACATGCCAAACAATACAGTGTCATAGGATAATGCCACTGGATTTTCTAACAAATTATTTATTTGATCCCATATTGATTTCCAAAAAGCAAGAATGAATGGACAATAGAATAACAAATGATCTAATGTCCCAGCTTCAAGATGACAGTGGCAGCTTCTATTAGATTTAGAGCTATCTAATTTCTGTAAACGAACCGGGGCTTCTGCTCATTATGACAGGGGTTGCCATACAACAGATTACGAATAACTGGAAAAATTGGAAGAGGCTGAATTACAGCTTTTGGTGGAACTCTTTATGCCACATATTCAAAATGGAAAGGATAATTGCTATACAGCAGGAAAATAAAAAAAAATTCAGGTTATTTGGGAGCCATTAACAAAATATTGCAAAGATTGAAAGTATTGTATAGAATAAACATTAATTTATTTATTCCCCCCCCCCTTTGGTTCATATACGTCCAGGTTGGGGTGGGGGGATGGGGAATATTTTATGATTTCTTTTACTTGTGAATAATTATAGGATACAAGGGAGAGGGTTTATTTGATATAGTTTAGAATTTGATGATATATTAAGTGTGATTTAAGTATAAATGATTGTATTATATGTTACACTTACTGGGAGCTTTTAAAAATGAATAAAGATTAATTAATAAAACAAGTTATGGGGGAATGATTATTTTATGTATTAATTGTGTATTTAAAGTGCCTTCTTTATATTGTTTATATCTAAATTAATTGTATGGCACTGTCAAAGTTTGAAAATCAATAAAGAATGTTCCGTCTGCAGAATCGGAAAGAAGTAGGGAGATTGTGGATGCCTTTCAAGAGGCTCTGCTCAGACAAATGGTGACGGAACCCACAAGGGAAAAAGCGATATTGGATCTGATCCTCACAAATGGAGAGAGTATCTCTAATGTTCGAGTGTGTGCTCACCTGGGAAGTAGCGATCATCAAATGGTTTGGTTTGATATAACGGCTAAAGTGGAGAGCGGCCGCACGATACTTAAAGTCCTAGATTTCAAACGTACGGACTTTAATGCAATGGGAAAGTACCTGAAGAAAGAGCTGTTAGGATGGGAGGACATAAGAGAAGTGGAAAGAAGTGGTTTAAGCTGAAAGGAGCGATAAAAATGGCTACGGACCTTTATGTGAAGAAAATCAATAAAAACAAGAGAAAAAGGAAGCCAATATGGTTCTCCAACCTAGTGGCTGAGAAAATAAAGGCGAAAGAGTTGGCGTTCATGAAATATAAAAAAACCCAAGAAGAGGAGAGCAGAAAGGACTACAGGGTGAAACTGAAAGAAGCCAAGAGAGAGATACGTTTGGCGAAGGCACAGGCGGAAGAACAAATAGCTAAAAATGTAAAAAAGAGAGATAAAAATTTTTTCAGATATATTAGTGAAAGGAGGAAGATAAAAAATGGAATTGCTAGGCTAAAAGATGCTGGGAACCAATATGTGGAGAGTGATGAGGAGAAAGCAAATGTGCTAAACAAATACTTCTGTTCTGTGTTCACAGAAGAAAATCCTGGAGAAGGACCGAGATTGTCTGGCAAAGTTACACGAGAAAATGGAGTAGATTCTGCGCCGTTCACGGAGGAGGGTGTTTATGAGCAACTTGAAAAACTGAAGGTGGACAAAGCGATGGGACCAGACGGGATCCATCCCAGGATACTAAGGGAGCTCAGAGAGGTTCTGGCGAGTCCTATTAAAGACTTGTTCAACAAATCTCTGGAGACGGGAGTGATTCCTGGGGATTGGAGGAGAGCGGATGTGGTCCCTATTCATAAAAGTGGTCACAGGGATGAAGCAGGAAACTACAGGCCGGTGAGCCTCACTTCTGTTGTTGGAAAAATAATGGAAGTGTTGCTGAAAGAAAGGATAGTGTACTTCCTTGAATCTAATGGGTTACAGGATCCGAGGCAACATGGCTTTACAAAAGGTAAATCGTGCCAAACGAACCTGATTGAATTTTTTGATTGGGTGACCAGAGAGCTGGATCGAGGACATATGCTAGATGTAATTTACTTGGATTTCAGCAAAGCCTTTGATACAGTTCCTCATAGGAGGCTGTTGAACAAACTTGAAGGGCTGAAGTTAGGACCCAAAGTGGTGAACTGGGTCAGAAACTGTAAGTCGCTCGAAGGAAGGAAAGGTGACTAGTGGAGCCCCTCAGGGTTCGGTGCTGGAGCCAATCCTGTTCAATATGTTTGTGAGTGACATTGCTGAAGGGTTAGAAGGAAAAGTGTGCCTTTTTCCAGATGATACCAAGATTTGTAACAGAGTAGACACCGAAGAGGGAGTGGAAAATATGAAAAAGGATCTGCAAAAGTTAGAGGAATGGTCTAATGCCTGGCAACTAAAATTCAATGCAAAGAAATGCAGAGTAATGCATTTGGGGATTAATAATAGTAAGGAACCGTATATGCTGGGAGGAGAGAAGCTGATATGCACGGACGGGGAAAGGGACCTTGGGGTTATAGTGTCCGAAGATCTAAAGGCGAAAAAAACAGTGTGACAAGGCAGTGGCTGCTGCCAGAAGGATGCTGGGCTGTATAAAGAGAGGCGTAGTCAGTAGAAGGAAGAAGGTGTTGATGCCCCTGTACAGGTCATTGGTGAGGCCCCACTTGGAGTATTGTGTTCAGTTTTGGAGACCGTATCTGGCGAAAGACGTAAGAAGACTTGAGGCGGTCCAGAGGAGGGCGACGAAAATGATAGGAGGCTTGCTCCAGAAGACGTATGAGGAGAGACTGGAAGCCCTGAATATGTATACCCTAGAGCAGGGGTGTCCAATGTCGGTCCTCGAGGGCCGCAATCCAGTCGGGTTTTCAGGATTTCCCCAATGAATATGCATGAGATCTATGTGCATGCACTGCTTTCAATGCATATTCATTGGGGAAATCCTGAAAACCCGACTGGATTGCGGCCCTCGAGGACCGACATTGGACACCCCTGCCCTAGAGGAAAGGAGAGACAGGGGAGATATGATTCAGACGTTCAAATACTTGAAGGGTATTAATGTAGAACAAAATTTTTTCCAGAGAAAGGAAAATGGTAAAACCAGAGAACATAATTTGAGGTTGAGGGGTGGTAGATTCAGGGGCAATGTTAGGAAATTCTACTTTACGGAGAGGGTAGTGGATGCCTGGAAGGCGCTCCCGAGAGAGGTGGTGGAGAGTAAAACTGTGACTGAGTTCAAAGAAGCGTGGGATGAACACAGAAGATTTAGAATCAGAAAAAAATATTAAATATTGAACTAGGCCAGTTACTGGGCAGACTTGTACGGTCTGTGTCTGTGCAAGGCCGTTTGGAGGAGGATGGGCTGGAGTAAGTCTTAACAGAGATTGCGGCAGTTGGAACCCAAGCACAGTACCGGGTAAAGCTTTGGATTCTTGCCCAGAAATAGCTAAGAAGAAAAAATAAAAAATAAATAAAAAATAAATTTAAATTGAATCAGGTTGGGCAGACTGGATGGACCATTCGGGTCTTTATCTGCCATCATCTACTATGTTACTATGTCACTATATTAATTTTAAAAAAAGGGGTGAATAAACATGTGGATAATGGTGAGCTGGTTGATATTGTGTATCTAGATTTTCAAAAGGCATTTGACAAAGTACATATAATCTAGAGAATAACATGGAGATAAATTTTTCCCCGTCCCCACAGGAACTCAATTTCTCCATCCCATCCCCGTTAGTTTTGTCACTGTCCCTTTCCCATTCCTGTAAGCTCTGCCTTAACCACACAAGCCTCAAACACTTATTATTTTAAAGTGTTTAAGGCTTGTGCAGATGAGGACAGAGCTTGCTGGAATGGGATATAGGAAAAGAACTTTCTGAGACAGGATGGGAAAATGAGTTCCCGCAGGGATGGGGAAAAATTTGTGCCCGTGTCATTCTCTAATATAATCCCCAATAGAAAAAAAAATTACTACAATTTGATCAACGATGGATTCACCATCTGAATTGTTTATATCCACAAGGATTGAATATAACAATCAACTAGCAGATTTTTTTTTTTTTTAAAAGAAGAATGTTAAACAACTACGTTCTTACCCATTACATGAATGCAGTAATAGTCCTGGTATGGGAACAACTGTGATACCAGGCTTGCGCTGAATTTTTCAGTGCCTTATTTTTTTCATTTAAGCATCCCGCTTGTAATTAATATTTATTTAAGTTATCATGTAAAGTGAATTATGACTATTATTATTATTCTTTATTCTTATATACCGCCATACCCAGTGAGTTCTAGGCGGTTTACATCAATTAGCAAATGATCTGCATTGACAAGCAGATTTACAACAAAATTAGAAGCAGATTTACAACAAATTACAAGCAGATTTACGATAAATTACAACGATTTACAGTAGTCAGCAGTGAAATTACAGCGATTTACAACTGTCTGCAATGAGGGGAAGATTTACATCAGTATAACAGAAATTGTAGGTTTGGTCGAACTAGATAAGGGAAGTAGAGAGTGTGGAAGGGAGGGTCTGGTGAAGGAGGAAGGGGGCAGGGGTGGGGTAAGTGTTATGTGGGGTGAACGGAATATTAAGGGTTGTGTTTGCTGAATAGGTAAGTTTTTAGTAGTTTTCTGAAGGCAAGGTAAGTGGGGGCCTCGAGTATCATCTGGGCTAGCCATGGGTTCGACTTGGCTGCTTGGAAGGCGAAAGTTCTATCGAGGAATCTTTTGAGAGGACAGTGTTTTGGCGAAGGGAAGGTGAACAGTTGAATTCTGCGTGATGTCCTGTTATTGCAGTAAAGGTTAAAGTGGGTATTTATGTAACTTGGAGAAGAGCAGTTAATCGATTTGTAGCAGAAGCATGCGAATTTAAAAAGAACTCTAGATTCAAATGGTAGCCAATATAGTTGGTGATAGAAAGGGGTGACATGTTCCCATTTCTTTAGGCCAAAGATGAGGCGCACTGCGGTATTTTGGATTATTTTTAGTCTCCTGGTAGTTTTCTTTGTGGCGTTGAGGAAGATGATATTGCAGTAGTCGAGAATGCTGAGGATGGAGGATTGTACAAGTAGATTGTACTATGCCACAATTTTGGTGATTTTGTTAGCAATACACTTTACTGAAGACATGGAGGGGAATAATAAAAAAAAACGTCTAAGTCCCCTTTTGGCCTTAGTCCTTAAACGTTCAAAGCAGAAGCAGGGAAAGTGTCCATAACCAAAACAAATGTCTTTGTTTTGATTATGGCCTGCCTCTACTAAACGCCCAGATCACCACTACGTCTACAAGTACACCCCCACGACGTCTACACTTTTTGCCCATAATGAACCAAAAAAACGCCTAAGCCCCAAACGTCCAACAGAAGGGCTTTTAGGCGAAGGAGGAGCCAGTCCTTTGCCTAAAAGCTGGATTCTGTAACCGGTGTCTGTCAAAAACAACACCGGTTACAGAACCCCCCCCCTCAACGATCCAGGCAGGAGGGTGCCCAAGCCCTCCTGCCATGTCAAACCGTGACCCCCTCCCCCCGACAACATCGGGGCAAGAAGGAGCTCAAGCCCTCTTGCCCCGGTGATCTTACCCCCCCCCCCTCCGCCAAGTACGAGCAGGCCAGGAGGGAGCCCAAGCCCTCCTGGCCCCGGTGACACCCCCTCCTAAAGGAACGGGCCAGGAGAGAGGTCAAGCTCTCCTGGCCCTGGCGATCCCCCTACTGGATTGGGCCAGGAGGGAGCCCAAGCCCTCCTGGCCCGGCGACCCCCTACCCCCAACCCCCCACTACAATATAGGCAGGAGGGATCCCAGGCCCTCCTGCCCTCAACACAACCCGCTCCCCCCAATCACCGTCCCCCCAGAACCCGTGATTGGCCCCCCCCCCCACCGACCCACGACCCCCCGGCCGACCCCATGACCCCCCCACCCCCACCCCTTCCCCATACCTGTAAGTTGGCCAGACGGACGAGTGCCAAGCCCGCCCGTCCGACAGGCCAGCCGGGTCCAGCCGGGATTGGCCCAGGCAACAGAAACCCCACCCACAGGTGGGGCCTGAGGTTCCTGGGCCAATCAGAATAGGCCCGGGAGCCTTAGGCCCCTCCTGTGGGCGGGGCCTTAGGCGCATGCTTAATTTGCTGAATGGCAACCCCTGTCATGATGAACAAAAATTTATTATTATTAGAAGAGATTAGCCATATCTCAAAAAAGATATAGTTAGAATTAGAAAAGGTACAGAGAAGGGTGATAAAAATGATAAAAGGGGCGGGATGACTTCCCTTTGAGGAAAGGCTAAAGCAGCTAGGGCTCTTCAGCTTGGAGAAGGCACGGCTCAGGGGTGATATGATAGAGGTCTATAAAATACTGAGTGAAGTAGAAAGGGTAAATGTGAATCAATTGTTTGCTGTTTCCAAAAATACTAGGGGGCATGCGATGAAACTACTAAGCAGTAGATTTAAAACAAACCAGAGAAAATATTTCTTCACACAAATTATAATTACACTCTGGAATTTGTTGCCAGATAATGTGGTAACATCAATTAGCTTAGCAGGGTTTAAAAAAGGTTTGGATAATTTCCTTAAAGAGAAGTCCCTAGGCCATTATTGAAATTCACTGCTTATTCCTAGAATAAGCAGTATAAAATCTGTTTTACTACGTGGGATCTGTTTTACTACGTGGGATCTAGCTAGGTGCTAGGGACCTGGGTTGACCACTATTGGAATCAGGATACTAGGCATGAAGGACCTTTTATCTGTCCCAGAATGGCAATTCTTATGTTCTTAATCCTGATTTCCTAATTTTTTTTCCATAGTTCTCATAGATACAAATTGGATGAAAAGCTTGGGTGAAACAGGTCTCTTGTACTTAACATTCTACAGTTGAGCACATATTAATTTTTCTTTCAGTGCCATATAAACTCTCTGTGAAAGTTCTCTAACAATCTTTCATTCCTCTAGTCTAGACAGGAGTTGACCCAAGAGTCACATTAAGGGTCCAGCAGGTTTAAGGGATCAGTCAATAAGCAGAAATTAGCCAGCTGAAGTCAAAGAAATGGATTGTCAAATATTGAGTACCTTCTGACTTTAATGATTTAGATGATGGGTAAATTTTTAGGATGGCCAGTAGATAGCTGAATGTGTCCTATTTCAGATACTTGTGTACAGTATCAAAAATAAGATTTAAAAAAATGAATTTTTGATTTTTCAGGCAACCAGTATAGGTCTTTAAGCTGAAACTGAGATATAAATGTGAGGAGATGAGCAGTAGCGTTCTAAACCATCTGCAGTGAACCTATAATAAACTAGCTGCTAGTAGATCATGATATTTAATAGTTCTAATAGTCTAAATATGTGGGGACTATATGTTGCAACACAGTCCAGAAAGCCTCTGCTGGAAGGAATCATTGATTTTAGTTTGCTCAGTAGACACAGTTTAAAAATTAAGTTAGAAACATAGAAAAATGAAGGTAGATAAAGAGCTCCTTTTACAAAGGTGCACTAGCGGTTTTAGCGTGTGCTTAGCGCGTGCTAAAATGCCACGACAAGCATGCAGTAGTTTTTCAGCTAGCACGCGCTATAGCACGCACTAATCGTGTGCGTGCGCTAAAAACGCTAGCGCACCTTCATAAAAGGAGCCCAAAGGCTATATGGCCTATCTACTCTACCTATTCATGCTATCTACCTTCTTCTATCTTAGAGATTCAATGTACTTATCTCAAGCTTTCTTGAATTCAGATGCATTTTTCATCTCTACCACCTCCACCAGGAGGTTATTCCATGCATTCAAGAATAGATCTACTCTTCGGATCATGCCAGGTACTTGTGAACTGGGTTGGCCATTGTTGGAAACAGGAAGTTGGTCTTGATGAGCCTTTGGTCTGGCCCGGGATGGTAATGTAAAGATTTTCTTTGTTTGATTTTATTGAGGTTGTAAAATTCCATTTCTTACTGTTCTGGATGTAGAACTGTTGTAAAAATTATAAATAAAAAAAAAAAGATAGGGGATTTCTTCAATGATCCTTGAAGTATGGAGTTCCATAGATTAGGCTCTCTTTCTAGTTGATTGTAGTTTTATATCTCTTAGGCCTGGGATTTCAAATAGGTCATGTTGAAATGATCTTAGAGCTCTACTTGGTTGATATCTGGCCAGTTTCTTGTACAGATGTTCTGGAAGATGAAGATGCCAAGCTCTGAAGACTAGACAAAGCAGCTTAAATTCAATTTGTTTATCATCAGCAAGTGTAATTCGAATGATATTGTCGAAATGTGGCCAGTACTTTGTGCACCTGTTAGAAGCTTAGTCTCAGTGTTTTATATTAGCTGTAGGCAGGAGAGGTTGGCTATGCTTGACCCTAAAAATAATGTGTTAAAATAATCTAGCCATCTAGTAATAAAAGCATGAATTAGTTTTGCTAGATTACCTGCAATCAGCACAGGTTTTAATTGCCGCAGTAGTTTTAGGTGGTAGAAGTACATTTTTGCTACGTGGCTTATTTGAGGTCTGAAGCGTAGCTCAGAGTTGAAGCATATTCTTAGTGTCAGGATTTCGAACTTAAGTTGGATGGGTTTGCCAGCAAGTTCTGGAAGTATACATAGGGTAGATTGGTTCCATGATGGCCACATAGCTCTGGATTTGTCTGCGTTTACAATTAGATTGTTGTCTGCTAGCCAGATGTCAACTTTCTATTGAGGTCAGAAATTATTAACAAATATTAACAGCTATATATCATCTGTAAAAATGTAGAATTTGATGTTCCAGGACTCTAATAACTTCTCTAAAGGTACCAGATACAAATTGAAAAGAGTTGGTGATAATAAAGACCCCTGTGGAACTCCTGATTCGACATGTCTTTTTTCTGACCTTTCATTGTTCCAGTGAACTGAACAGGAATAATTAGTGAAGTAAGAGCAAAACCATTGTAAGACGGTGGAATACAAATCAAACTCCTTAAGTCTTTGTAAGAGTTTTGGATGTGAGACTGTATCAAAAGCTGCGGTCAAGTCAAGTTGGATCCATAAAGCATCAAAGCCCAATTCAGCTTTGCATAGAATTTCATCAGTTAGATCTAGCAAAAGGGATTCTGTATTATGGTGACTTCTGAATCCACATTGCTGAGAATGGAACATTTTATTATCTTCTAGGTATTCTGTGAGCTGCCCCAGGACAGTTTTTTCTAAAGTCTTTGCCAATAATGGGCATCTTTAGCATTTAGCGAGTGCTAATCATTAGCATATGCTAACATAATTAGTGCTCGCTAACACTATAGCACCCTTTGATGAATTTCCCCCCCCTAAATCTTTCTAATTGTAGTGTAATGTTAAGCTACAAGGGCTCTAGTTTTGACCTGTATTTCGCCAATAAAGCACTACCAAAAAGCACTATGTCTCTCTTGCTAGTAGCTACAATTTATGTATGGTTGTGCAATAAAAAGGGTCAAGAGGATTATTTAAAGGTAGCCAGTAGTGATCATGGCCGTAACGGTAGCAATTAAAAACTAATAATGCAAGTCTGAAGGTGACCTCTATTAACACTGACATACCCACTTAAGTTAGCTGTAATATCAAGTGTCTACTGCAGTGCCTTTTGAAGTACGCATTAGCCTGTTTTCCAAAGACGTCAGTGACAATTTTGTTTTCAAAATAAACAAGAGACTGGAAGATTAAGGATCTGTGCCTGGGAAGCAAGCCTTAAATAAAAGACCAGCCCCTTTTGAAAAAGATTAATGGCAGCTGCTTTTTTTTTAACTAACTTCAGTATCTTTGAAATTACTTATAAATTTGATTGTCGTTAAAAATGTCCAATACCAAAATAAATAACTTGGTAGGATTTACCACTTTTGTGGAAATTGCAACTGTTTCTTGGCAATGAAGCTTCAAGACGTTGATATTACACTCTTGTGATAGTCATTATTATTATAATATTTTGTTCTCACTTATGGAATGTTTACTAAAGTGTGTTAGTCACGTATCACGGGTTGTAACACACGATAACTGTGAGCATGGGACCACACTGAACAGTAAAAATCCCTCATTAAAGGAGCAATTTTATATTTTATAAAGGAATATAGGTACCTACTTTCCTTTATAGCAGGGGTAGGGAACTCCGGTCCTCAAGAGCCGCATTCCAGTCGGGTTTTCAGGATTTCCCCAATGAATATGCATTGAAAGCAGTGCATGCAAATAGATCTCATGCATATTCATTGGGGAAATCCTGAAAACCCGACTGGAATACAGCTCTCAAGGATCGGAGTTCCCTACCCCTGCTTTATAGAATAATAGCCTAACTGCTATATTTCACACCTATAAATTAGGTGCTAACATACCTGCCATAGAGCTGATGGGAATGCAGTAATGCACCTAAGTTCTGGAGATACGCACATAACTCATAGTATTCTCCAATATAAGTTACACACATAAGAGTGAGTCCCACACGCACTCTTCCCAGACTCCATCCACATGTAAAACTGGATATTCACAATGGCCCCCTTTTACTAAGCGTTTTAGTGCACGCTGGTGCAGTGAATGCTCCTATGTAGGGTTACCAGACATCTGATTTAGTCGGACATGTCCTCTTTTCAAAACCCGACACTTTGGGTTTTGAAAAGCAGATCATGTCGGGAGAGGCATCCGCGCATGCACTGGGAGGGGCCTAAGACCTTGATTGGCCTGGATACATAAGGCCCCTCCCATGGGCCAATCAGGGCCCTAGGCCCACCATTTTGCACAGGCAGAGCCTGCTGGCAGGAGGGAATGCACCTTCCTCCTGCCAGACTTTAATGACAACAATGCTTACAAGGAACAAGAGAGTTGGGGAGGGGGTTATTGAGCTGGGGAGTGGGTCTGACCTGCTCTCCCAGGGCCTTCTTTTGGGGACTTTTGTGGGATGGTGGGAGGGTCAGAAAGGGGTCCCTGTGTCAGGGGGATGTGGGGGGGGGGGTTTGGGGGTGTGGGTATGGTGGGGGCTGGATGCACTAAAACATGCTGTAGCAGGAGGGAGTGGGCATCCCTTGCCAAGGATCTTCGTGGGGATGGTCACGACCTTTGGGGGGGAGTGTCAGGAGGGGGGATCTGTGTGGCATGCAGTGGTTGTGGTGGGTCATCAACGGAGGGGGCAGCATGGCACAATCTTTTGTTTTTATGGGGACAGATATTGGACTTGTGTAACACACACAACATTTGTGGCCATCATAAAAATAAGAAAAAATAGGGCAGACAAGTCGGCAGGACCTGTCGGCAATTTCAGGCCCATAACAGCCATTACTAGATGCCTTAGCAATGTAAGGGCATTGATTAGAGGGCTCGTTTTAATATTAATTATATTGTTTAAATACTAATGAAGTCATTTACATGGTAGAGTCAGAGAATGAATGTACATCAGGTCAGCAAATTAGGTCCGTCGCTAAACCAGTCAAATTGGTTTAGCGACAATCGTTAGAGGGTCAGAGAGTTTTGTGTATGGTAAATATGGTGTATAGTAAAGTATAGTAAGACAAGGATGGTGAACAGTGTGTCAGGTGTGGTAGAATATTGGATGACAAAACATGGCATGGTCAGGCATAGGAGGAAGCACATCAGAGTTTGAGACTCAAGGAGAGTTGAGCCCTAGATTAGTGCACTTTCATAGAGGGTCGGGGGAAGGGGTGAGTTTTTATTGCCTTCCTGAACTTCAGTAGACCTACTAACAATCTTATGTAAGTAGGTAGTTTGCTCCAGAGGCATGGTAGGTACTGCATGTAAGATCTTTTTCGGCATCCTGAGGGAGCGCATAATCGTTTTTCTTCTTGCAAGCAAAGTGGTTGGCTCAGGGTGTAGGTCAGAAATTTCGAGGCTGTATAGGCTGATACCATGTCATGGAAGAGTTTGTTGGCCATTACTAGTCCTTTGAATATACCTCATTTGTCAATTGGCAGCCAGTTCGCAGCACACAATGCTGGTGTGATCGGGTCTCATACGTGGAGGTTCTTCAGGATGGCAGCATTTTGTAGTTGATGGAGGTTTTTTGTAGTGAGGCCATTTAGGAGCGCATTGCAGTAGTCCCTACCGTAGAGAACGAAGGCGTAGAGTAGCTGTGATAAGTCCAGTTCTGAGAAGTATTGTCTGATTTTCCGTAATTGCTGCAGGTAGTAGAATGAGGTGGAAACTACTTGGGAGATATGACTAGAGAGCGAAAGGTTGCCTTCAAGGATCACCCCTAGGCTGCGTACCTTGTATTTGGCCTTCAGAGGGTCGATTTCCAAGAGATCAAAAGGTGGGTGAGTTCGGGGTCAACTTTCCATATCCAGTGGAATTTGGTTTTAACTGCATTTAGTTGCAGCTTGTTTTGAGTCATCCAGCTTTTTATTTCCGAGAGGCAGTTGTGTAGTTTGGAGATTTGAGTGTCTCGCTTAGAGCCTAATGATAGGTAAAGTTGTAGGTCATCAGCAAATGAATGGATTTTTATTTGGTATTTTAAGGCGATGTCTTTCACTGGTCTGATATAGAGATTGAAATGCAGAGGGGACAGGAAGGCACCCTGCAGTACTCCATATCTTATAGGTTTAGATTGCAATAGAATAGATTTTAGTTGGATGCTTTGAGTCCTATGGCTCAGGAATGATGAGAACCACTTGAGCACTTGATCGTTGATTCTAATATTTCCTAGTCTGGTGAGGAGGCGGGGGTGATTAATGGTATCAAAGGTGGCACTGAGATTCAGAAGGACCAGTAGCCCATTGTTTCCTTTGTCTAGTATGTTCCAGCAGTCATTGATAATTCCACTAGGACCGTTTCCGTGCTATAGAATTTTCTGAACCCAGACTAGTAAAGGGAAAGGGCATTCTGTCTGTCAACGAAGGCCTGGAGTTGTGATAGTATGGTCTTTTCAAGGATCTTGGAGATGAAAGGAAGGTTGGAGACTGGTCTGTAGTTACTGGGTTCATTTGGATCAAGGGTATTTTTTTTTTTTAAGATTGCCCTGATGATTGCCAATTTCCAGCTTTGCGGTACTGTTACTGATCACAGGGAGAAATTTATTAGTGGTAGGATCGATTCGATGATGGCGTTTTTTATGGCAGTCAGGAGATTTGGCAGGCAAGGGTTGAGGATGGATCCAGAAGGTCATAATGTGGCAGTTGTTTTAGGCAGGTCCTCCTGAGAGGCTGGTTTAAAGCAATCAAGGGGTTTGGTTCTGGGCTCTCTCATGGGGGATGGGGGGCGTTCTGGGCTTTTGCTGGGCTTTGAGGTGTTGAATCGAGATTTGCACATATATGATCGATTTTTTTCTTGAAAGTAGGTAGAGAGGGTTTCGCTGTCCAGGTCAGTTTGTAGGGGTTTTTAAAAAATTTCCTTGTGAGGCAGTGATCAAGTTTCTTGTCAGTGTGAAGAGGTTCCTCAATCTGTTTAGAGCTTTTTGTAGGAGATTGGTATAGTGGGTCTTTTTTGCATCATAGATGGATAGTTTGTACTCAACTAACACTTTTTCCCAGCTGTCTTTGTCCTTTTTGTCTTGCCTCTTCCTCGTTGCCTACCCTGACCCCCACCACCACCACAAGACTATACATCCATTTGTTCTCAACAGACTTATTAGAAGGATGTTGGCTGCTGAGCCACAACAGCAACGTCTATTTTTCAGTTTAGCAAACTGGCATGATGGACTCTAGCAGACCACATCAGTAGGCCAGCACCACTTCCCTTCTCCTGTTGACCTAGAATAAAGCAGAGCAGGTACAGAACTAGGCCTGAGCTCCATAGAAGCTACTATAGGTGCAACATTTCTCTGCCTTGTACCAAATTTTTTTGAGTCAAATGTACAATTTTATTTGTTGTGCTAAGAACTCAAATTTCCTTTTTCTACTGCTTTAGGAAAACTAAACCATCATCCTAAGATAATTTACTAATTGCAGCTTTTCTTATTTGCTACATGGGATTTAATGTCCATTGTTCTATATTGGAAAAACCTTAGGAAAATGTTTAAAAAGTGGATGACAGGTCATAAAAGTTGCTTGAGATAAGATAGAGTTGAAGCACCGCTTCTTTCCCATTATAAAGATAAGGACTACTCTTCCACTGATTTAAAGATTGTCATTATTCAGCATATTTATTTCAAGCAGACGTGGAATGGATAATTTAGCCTTTTGAATTTGTAATGAGTCACAACATTTTTTATGAGCTTCCACAAGGTGTGGGCCAGAAGAATAAAGACAAGCATTGTCTTTGACACTCTCAATACTAAGGGGGTCTTTAACTAGGTGTACTAGCCGATTTAGCACGCGCGAAATGCTAACATGCTCATTATATTCTATGGACGCGTTAGCATTTCGCGCATGCTAAATCATGTAGCATGCCTTAGTATAAGACCCCCTAAATGACGTATAGATTAATAAGTGGAATAGCCTTTACAAGATCAGTTGGGTGGCACCAAATATTCACTGTGTATTAGGAGATAGGAACATCTTAGACATAAAGGGCTAAATTCTATATATGGTGCTCCAAAAGCAGCACCATAAAAAATGCTATTCTGTAAGCCAAGCTTAAAGTTAGGTGTGGTTTATAGAATAATGCTTACGCCCGGGAAACACAACCATTTGCACCAACAAAAACATGGTGCAAATTCCCAGTATCTAAATTGTAGGCCAAGAGGCCCTGAATAATTTAAAAGAATGCCCCTGATCTATTTCCATGCTCCCTTTTTGACTCATGTAATCCTCAATTAATACCAATAGTTGCTTGTTAAAATGTCAGTTATCAGCATTAATTAATTTGTTATTCAATTAAATTGCACACACAGTTGTTTGCATTTTTTTATAGAATTGGGGAGACAAGAAGCAGGCCCTGAAGCCCACCTTGTTTATCATAAAGTTTTCTCAGAAAAACCAAAATATCTGCCTGATTTTACATCTTAAACCACTTTGTCCTGTTTTCTAATTTATTAATAAACAGGGCAGCCTTCATCAGAAACTAATATGCTGAGCAGTTAATTGCATCTGTGTAAGGATTATGCATAACATTGCACGATTTTATTGTAACAAGATCCAAATTCCCTCAAGCCCATTAATGTGTCTTATCTTGAATGCATAGATGCTTATCTGTGCCAGATGTTTCAGAATCCAGCTGGGTACTAAATGACTTCAAGGAATCCATTTGGGACTTAATCAGTAAGAATTTCCTATGCAGGGGGCCTGACTGGCATGCGAGATGGAAACATGCAGTCAAACTATACTGAAATGCCATTCAATAGATTTTTTTAAAAGCATTATCTTTAGCACTATAGTATTAGGAATATAAGGGGCCGATGCAGTAAAGGGCCCTCAGGTTTTGCACAAGATTAGCCCAGCTTCACTGCACAATTTGTGGACACATGATACAGAATATTTGTTTTCAAAAGCAAACCCTGTACAAAGCTATGAGTGTACAGCATATTTAATATCATGATAATAAGGCTAACTCACTATTGAGCGCAGATGCAGAGAGGTGAGCTGCAGCATGAAAAGCTGAGCACAAACCTGGTGCTCTGGGACTCCCTTCCCCTGATAAACAAACTAAAAATTCCCTGGTGATCTAGTTGACCTGGACCCCCTCAAGTCTCCCATGTACCTTGAAGGTGAGGTGCAGAAGCAATGCCCACTCGCTGCTGCCTCCACACTATTATCTTGAAAGGTAGCAGCACCTGTTCCCTCATGGTACATCCTGGGACAGGCTCAGACAGCCAAATAAGGCAAAAATTATATTATATGTCAGACAAACTTTCAGCTTCAAGTTCTTAACTTGCAGTGCTCTGATATATTGTGCTTAAGTTACAAGCACTACAGGTCCGCACTGTACCGTGGATGGACACAAATGGACCATCCACAGTAACCCTCATCTCTTCCTCTCTCTAAGAGATCCCACATGCCTCTCCCAGGCTTTCTTGAATTCAGACACAGTCTCTGTCTCAACCACCTCTGTGTCTGAATTCAAGAAAGCCTGGGAGAGGTACTTGGATCTCTTAGAGAGAGGAAGAGATGACGGTTACTGTGGATGGGCAGACTGGATGGGCCATTTGGCCTTTGCCATCATGTTTCTATGTTTCCATGTAATTGCTATGGCCAAGAAACCATGAAAAACTGGGGTTTTGGCTATAACCACACCAAATGTTTTTGTTGATCTGGTAGCCAAAGCAAAAACATTTGAAATGTAAAACATCTGTTCAGAGCAGATGTGTCCTTCCTCAAGTTCAATGTAAATGTTTTCATTAAAAAAGCAAGGGCCAGGTGCCTCTAAAGATGCAATTAACATGACCTAAGAAGAGAATAATGGAGCTGCATGCCAATTCTGGAAACATAATTTAGATATATTTTATTGTTTCTGGAACTATGAAAAATTAATCTAAAAGGAATGCATCCTTTTCAAAAAATAGGGCCTTTATGACTACTTTCCTATTTCATTTTTCTTTTAAGATAATGAAATTATACTAAAAATTGTTTCAATTCATGCACAAAAATGCAATATGCAAAAAATGGCTTTTTGCCATATCCTTAAAAATATGATCAATGAATATCAAACACTAGTTACAAGCCACCGCCTCTAGGGGGAGAAGGGTTTAAGGAGCATATGACACGGTTGGCTCCTACTACTGGTGTCAGTGTTAGAGCATTGTTTCACAAACATTTATCAAGTATTATTCCATTTTAACATGAAAAATTTATATGACTCCGGACAATCATATAAACAAGATAACAGACCTCCAGTCCCTTGTCCTTCCTCCTCAGCTTCCTCCTCCCCCTACATACCCAGAGCATGAGGGCAGTAGCAATCAGGACAGGGTTTTTGTGTGTCAGTGTGCACTTACAGACTCCAGTGCTCTGCATGTGCTTCCAGGATGTCTGCCCAAGAAGCCTGTGAATATTTGTAAGATGCTGATGCTGATTTGTAAGATACTGCAATATTGTTAAAGATATTGCAGATGGTGGAATTTGGTGAATGTCTTCATTTGCATTCGACCTGTCAAAGTTGTCTTTTGCTATGTAGTAAAGTGGTATTATACCATAGGTCTTTGTATCTAGGGGTGGGGGTGGGGGGATTACTGAGGGTTCTAGTAGTGATAGGCAATGGTGTCTAGGGCTAATTGAAAAGCAGAATTTCATTGATCGGCCTGTTGATTGAGTAGTAGTTGGGGAAACATGCTGAGATTAAGATTAATAAGGTTAATATGAGAATCAGGAGTAAACTTACTTAAATCCCAAAAAGAAGAATAAGATGAGTAAGAGATAAAATGGGTAGATGTGAAGTAGTCAAAAAGGAGTAGAGCATGATCTGTTGAAGGAAGGAAGTGGGTGGCATAGAAGCCAACTTCTCAAAATTATTGGGGGTGCCAAACCCAATAGAAATTACCTCTCCCTGGATACAGTCAAGGAGTTTACAGTACCCACAGAGTTGGCTCATATGGTGGGTAGAGATGTTGTTTAGTTGGTGTGGTAATTATGTGGAAAAATGAGATCAAGAGTATGACCTCCAAGGTGAATGGGTCCTGTGAGATGGAGGGTAAGAGTTAAATTGGATAGAAACTTTAGGAGGTCTTTGGAATGAGGAGAATTTAAATAATCTATATGGAGGTTGAAAGAAATCACCTAAAATAACACAGGTCAACAAAAAAAAATTTTTCTTGGTGTCTTGGATTTTTTTACCTGTTTCTGGGATATTTGGAGCACTGATTCAGGAAATTGCACAGGACAGACCACATCAGCTCTAGTTTCTTAGATATAAGGCTCCTTTTACTAAAGTGCGCTAGTGTTTTTAGCGCGCACACAAAATTACCGCATGCTAAACCACGCAGTACACTTCTAGAATAACACCAGTTCAATGCTGGCGTTAAGGTCTAGCATGCGCGGCAATTTAGCGCGTGCTATTCCGCGCATTAAGGCCCTAACGCACCTTAGTAAAAGGAGCCCATAGTTTCTAGTTACTTAGAATCCTTGCTTTTTATGCCTTTGGGATAGTAAAGCCAAACATAAACATTCTGCAAAAAAAAAAAAAAAATTGGTCTCCAAGGGAATATATGGTGGTTGGAGGACAAAATGAAATCAATGAACCTTTGGTAGCACGAGATAGAATCATACTACCACCACTACATATAAAGCTAGGCCTGCTGAAACAATTTGCAAAGGCTTTGAATAAAAACGGTTTGTGCATTGAATAATAGTGCATATGTTACCTGGAATTACCATGAAAAAACTGAAGGCAGGAAGTTTAGATGATCCACAGATCAAACAACTCATAAATGACCCACATTTCACAGCATCAATGAATGAAATCAAATCATGTGCCTGGTCTTCATTTGTTCTTGTGAAAAACTGTCTTGGCAACAAGAAGGTAAATAACTATACACAATTAATAGAGGATATCTTCCATTTGTGAGTCGCACATACCTATACAGGCTCAAGGCGACAGATCAAAGAGGTAGGGAAAGTTGTAGGGGAAGGGGGCATGGAGAAGCAAGAGGAGAGACATAGAAGTAGGGGGTGCTATACAAAAACTAAAACAGTTAATTGTCAAAGAGATCCTGAGAAACCTGAGTCTTCAGGTTTTTTCTGAATGTGGTGTAGTTTGTCTCTTTCCTGATAGCTTCAGGTAGGTCATTCCAGGTTTTTACACCCAGATAAATTAGCATAGAGTGGAAAATTCGCTTGTAGTGAAGGTATTTTGTGGATGACAGGTTCAGTTGGATTCTGTTAAGGATTCTTTTTGATGTTGACCAAATAGTAGAGAATAATTGGATGAGAGGGGCTGCTGAGTTTCTGTATAGAATCTGGTCTAGGATATATGACAATTTGAAAATTATTCAGGATGATATTGGGAGCCAATGTAGTTGCCTGATGAAGGTTGTGATTGAATCAAATTTCTTTAATTTGTAGATTAGTCTAACGGCTGTGTTCTGGATGAGTTGCAGTTTGTGGATAAGAGTAGTTGATGCCAAGGTAGGTAGAGTTGCAATAGTCTAGTTAGAGGCAGGACCATCATCTGGACGATCAGAACAAAGAGGTGTGGGTAGAAGTATGATCTTGTGAGTCGTAGTTGATGCATAGTGTAGATGGTCTTTTTCTGAAAGCTAGATATTTGTGGTTCCATTGAGAGAATGTCGTCTAAGATGCAGCCTAGTACCCTGGTGGATTTTTCCATTATGAGAGTTATGCCTGATGAAAGAGTGAGGCTTGGCTGTACATAAGAACATAAGAACAAAAGCATTGCCTCTGCCGGGTCAGATCAGGGGTCCATCATGCCCAGCAATCCGCTCCCGCGGCGGCCCCCCAGGTCCATGACCTGTTAGTGATCCGTTACCTAAATCGTGTATTCCCTATTCATTTAGTGCCCTGTATAGTTACCCTCTATCTGTATCCTTCAATCCCTTTCACCTTCAGGAAGTTATCCAATTCCTTTTTGAAACCCAATATTGTACTCTGTCCTAACATCTTTTCTGGGAGCGCATTCCAGGTGTCTACCACCCTCTGAGTGAAGAAGAACTTCCTAGCATTTGTTTTGAAACTGTCTCCTTTCAATTTTTCTGAATGCCCTCTTGTTTTTGTTGTCCCCGCTAGTCTGAAGAATCTGTCCCTCTCCACCTTCTCTATGCCTTTCATGATTTTATAAGTCTCTATCATGTCCCCTCTAAGTCTCCGCTTTTCCAGGGTAAAGAGCCCCAGCTTCTCCAGCCTTTCAGCATACGAAAAGTTTTCCATGCCCTTTATCATCCTAGTCGTTCTTCTCTGGACCCTCTCAAGTATCGCCATATCCTTCTTAAGGTATGGTGACCAGTATTGGACGCAGTACTCCAGATGCGGGCACACCATCACTCGATACAGTGGTAGGATAACTTCCTTCGTTCTGGAAATGATACCCTTTTTGATAATGCCCAGCATTCTGTTCGATTTCTTTGAGGCCACTGCACATTGCGCTGCCGGCTTCATTGTTTTGTCCATCAATATCCCCAAGTCTTTTTCTAGGTTGCCTTCCCCCAGTACCCTCCCTCCCATCGTATAGCTGTACATCGGGTTCCCTTTCCCTATATGCAAGACTTTACATTTCTCAACATTGAAGCTCATCTGCCATCTTTCTGCCCACTCGCTCAGTTTGTTCAGGTCTCTTTGTAGATCTTTGCATTCCTCAACAGTTCTGACCCTACTGGAGAGTTTTGTGTCGTCCGCAAATTTTATAACTTCGCACTTCGTCCCTGTTTCCAGGTCATTTATGAATATATTGAACAACAGCGGTCCCAACACTGACCCCTGTGGGACACCACTTGTGACCCCTTTCCAGTCAGAGTAGTGTCCCTTTACTCCTACCTTCTGTTTCCTGTCTGACATCTATTAATTGTCAGTCCCGCCCCCAATCCCGCCCTAGCCCTGCCCAAATCCCACCTTAGCCCCGCCCCAACCCTGCCCTAGCCCCAATCCCGCTCCCAATTTCTTCCATTCATTTTTCATGTACACATAATATCTTCATATTAATTCATAACGGTAACCTTAAAATTAAAAAAACTACAAAGCACACTATACGCAGAGAAAATGTTAATTATCATTTATATTTGGGGGGTTTTCAAAGATGTAAAGGCAAATGACTTTAAAATATGCAATGTCACCTCAGTAACTATAGAAAAATAGACAAATATAGTGCAAAATATAGACAGCAGATATAAATTCTCAAAACTGACACGTTTTGATCACTAAATTGAAAATAAAATAATTTTTCCTACCTTTGCTGTCTGGTGATTTCATGAGTCTGGTTGTGTTTCCTTCTGACTGTGTATCCTTTCTTTCATTTCTTTCTTTCTGCACTCAGGCCCAACCATTGTTCCTTTCTATTCCCTCCCTCCTTCCTTCCTATGTCCTTAGTGCCCCCAGTGCCTCCTTCCCATGTCCATAGTGTCCCCCAGTGCCTCCTTCCCATGTCCATAGTGTCCCCCCAGTGCCTCTGTCCTGTGTGCTTAGTGCCCCAGTGCCTCCTTCCCATGTCCCTAGTACCCCCAGTGCCTCCTTCCCATGTCCATAGGGCCCCCAGTGCCTCTGTCCTGTGTCCCTAGTGCCCCAGTGCCTCCTTCCCTTGTCCATAGTACCCCCAGTATCTGTCCTATGTCCTTAGTGACCCCAGTGCCTCCTTCCCATGTCCATAGTGCCCCAATGCCTCCTTCCCATGTCCATAGTGCCCCTAGTGCCTGTCCTGTGTCCTTAGTGCCCCCAGTGCCTCCTTCCCATGTCCATGTCCCCAGTGCCTCTGTCCTGTGTCCCTAGTGCCCCCAGTGCCTCCTTCCTGTCTTCCCTTGCCTTTGTCCCTCCCCCGAAGCCAGCCTGCCTGCTTACCTCCTTCCCTCCCTCCAGTGCCTGATTCAAACCCCCCTCCCCCACAATTCAACCCCCCCACGTGGATTCAACCCCCCTGCCCTCCTGTCTGTCCGTGTACCGCCGCTGCCTGCCAGTCTGCCTCCCTGCCGCGCCGATTCAAATCCTGGGCCACCGCCACTGCTTCTTGCCTTCTTCCCGATGTCAATTTTGACATCGGAAAGGAAGTTTGGGCCAGCCATGCAGCGATTGGCTGGCCCGGAACATCCTCAAGAAGCAGTGGCGGCGGCGGCCCAGGGTTTGAATCGGCACGGCAGGGAGGGAAAGTGATTGTCCCAGAAAATGAGACATTTCGGTGGTCCTGAAGCGGTGCGTCAGGACAACGAGACGGTCGGTCCGAAAACGGGAATGTCCTGTTGAAAATGGGACATATGGTCACCTTATACAGGGAGCAGTATTCTTTTTCAGCTGCACAAAATATTGAATATCTGAATTTTATTTAGAGTAGCTATAAACTACATACGAATAAGTAGAGAAAGCATGCAGAGTATGGCATTCTTTCCAACTTCCCTGCAAGTGTTTATATATATATATAGGAGTATATAGATATATATACGAGTAAAGGCCCGGATTCTATAAATGGCGTCCCGATTGTAGGCAACCAACTGTTGCCTATCCAGCTATTCAGGACGCACGTTTTCTAAAAACAAAACAAACCTCCTGAGGCAGGCCACCTAAATTGAAGGTGCCTCTGGGATTCTAGGGAGATGCAGAAGCCCGCCTAAGCTCGCCTAAGGCTAGGCGTGGGCATGACTTGGCCCAAAAGTAGCCTTAGGCGGACTTAGGTGGCCATACGCGTCTCCCTAGTACCGTGGTAGATGTGCACAATGCTTTTAGTGGGAAGATGCGGGGAAGAAAGTTAATACTGTGGGTACAGGGAGGGGATGAAATACGCACTTCACTGAGGGGATGGGGAGGGGACGTGAATGAAAATGCAGAGACAGGGAGAGGACAGGAATTAATTTTTGTCCCCACATCCAGCCTCAACTTAAGCTAGCCTCAGGCAAGAGCTAACATATTAAGATATGAGGACTCCCAGACATAAATAAACCATATATACAAATTTATAAATTGTCATTTCTTTAATAATGAAATACTCAGGCTAGTAATTTCTAAAACCACTGCTATGCTACTGTACAAAAAACACTGATATAAAGCAGTTCATACAATGCTCTTCTATATACATAATATTTACTTTTTTAAATTTATAACTATATATTACATTTATTTCTACATATACAGGCTATACATATATGCTGTAGTTTGTTTTTCTTATGATTTCAATACCAAATACTATCTTACAAAACATACATTGGTTATAACACAGTAAAAGTACATGCCTTCAAGCTTTCACTTATTACAGATCTTTTAAAAGTCACTTCCAGATGTTTGTACTCTGTGCAATAAAATCACCAGTTCACTAGTGATGATCAGTGCATGTGGAACTAGCATGTGGCTAGATGTCCTTTGATCAATATTAAAATATATCAGTACAAATACTGAGCAAATGAGTCTTCAGTGGCCACTGGTCCTCATGGCTAAGTTATTTCAGTGCTCACACATCCAAATTTGACCCACTTGCCTGGGCACAATGTACCCCACAAATCATCCCATCCGATAGCTGTACTCTCATCAGAAGTAGAGCAAACAACCCTGAGCATATTTCAGTGAAAAGGTTTAAACAGAGCTTCATGGGTCTCCTTTCATACTGTACAGACGGGGGTCCCCAAAATTCCCTGCTAAACAACAACAGATCAAAATAACAGTCACCATAACTAAAAAGAAACCGAAAGCTGGATCTCAAGTTTATCCAATAATAAACAAGAAAAGCTTATGCAGTGCCGAGTGGTACGTTCACCTGAAATCTTTCAGCTACTAGATAACAGACACTCAGTGTCAATAGAGTCCTAAGTCCATAACCAAGACATTTGTCACCATACAAAAATATATGTGTAGAAAAAGCAGTGGTATTCTCTCTTCAGCACAGAGGCTGCTGACTTCTTGTTCACACATCTTTGAATTTTGTGCGTTTAACAATTTAGTGAATAATACTATTTACTATCTATAGTAGTAGTATTACATATAAGGTAAAGTCACCAAACTGCCTATCTGCAGGTCTTTTTATAGAGTCCTGTCTTCAGCATGATCACTGTGCAAGGCACGAAAAAAGCATTCCTGTGATTTCCAGTTATCTAAGCAGAAAACGAATTGAAAGAAATCCCCTTGTCTTGTTGAATTGTTGGTACGCAGCAGCCTTGAGAGTTTTTCTTCTCGTGGAGCAGCTCGGTCTCTTCGGTTGAGTAAGTCGTGTCATCGGAGTGATAGCCAGACTGGTAGCCACTTGTCTGATGTGAGGCCTCAGACGTGACAGACTCTTTACTTTTACTGGGGACCAGTCCACTACAAAAGAAACATACCAGTATCATTGTCTTCACCTCAATCATTTTTTAAAACAAATATTATTATCATTTTAACATACTGTAACAATACAAGGAAACCCTTAAACAGAAACAGGGAGAAACACAATCTCAACAATTAAAAAAAAAAAAGGCAAAGGAAACAGAACCACTGTGACCCTTTTATAAAGTCCCAGAACTGGGAGTAAATATAATACAAAACAATGAAGATAATGCAAAAAGGAAGAGAATCAAGCCATTACTGGCAGAGCAAATATTACACTCTAAACCAGTGGTCTCAAACTCAAACTCTTAGTGGGGCCACATTTTGGATTTGTGGATACTTGGAGGGCCGCAGAAAAAATAGTTAATGTCTTATTAAAGAAATGACAACTTTGCATGAGGTAAAACTCTTTCCCTACCTATGTTGGCTGGTGATTTTTCTGTGCTTTTAACTGTTTCCAGGGCCTTCTTGTCCTTTGACTGTTTTTCTCTCCGTCTTCACTTTCTGCCTTGCATCCATCTACGTTTCCATCTCTTCCCTTCCCTTCTGTCTCTCTCTTCTTCCATCCCTATTTCCATGGTCTGACATCTCTTTCTTTCCTTTCTCTCCCTCCCTCCTTCCTTTCCCCTCGCCACCCGACGTCAATTCTAAAGTCGGAGAGGAAGTTCCGGGCCAGCCAGGCAGTGATTGGCTGGCCCAGAACTTCCTCCCTGACGTTAGAATTGACGTCGGGTGGCGAGAATTGGTCGGCTCCGAGCTGGGGAAGATAAGCAAGGAGAGCTAAGACTTCGGCGCTGGCCTGTTCTCCGATTGCGGTGGCTTGGGGGAGGGCAGTGAGACGGGAAGGGAAGCAGATTGAGGACGCCTGCTTTAGGCGAGTCGCGAGCCATTTGCCGACATTCCCTCCAGAGAGACTTCTGCAAGTCCAATTACAGCAGTCGCAGTCTGTACGCGATTGTCCTCTCCACAATCGGAAAACTTGTGAAGTGGAGAGGACAGATCGCAGGCTGCAAAATAGTCCCTGGGGGGTTGCATGCGGCCCATGGGCCGCGTGTTTGAGACCGCTGCTCTAAACATACAGCAGAGATGTGGCATATCATAAAGGAGCATCACTTCACTTATTTACAGTGGATCTTTCACCTTTCTTATTATCCAGAAACAATCTCAATTGTTTAGGATCAAAGAAAGCATTATATAAGAATTTAATTCAACATTTTGTAGAAAAGCACAAGAACAGGCCAGCAAGACAGTGGCTTAGCGAGGATGGGAAGCACCCTCCCCCACCCTCTTCTCTGCCCCCCTCCAGCTCCTTCCCCACCCCCCCTGCTGCACACGCACCCCTTTTACTTCCCCCACACCTCTTTAACTTTGCCGGTGTGAGCAGCATCTCCAACCTGCTGCCCGCGCCGGATGTGGTTCTCCCTCTGATGCCAGTTCCTGGTCCAACAACCAGGAAGTGACTTCAGAGGGAGAATCGAGGCCGGCAAGAGCAGCAAGTTGGAGTTCCTGTTTGTGCCGGCAAAGAGTTAGAGGCACGGTGAGCAGGGAAGGCATGCGCACAACAGAGGAGGGGCAGAGAAGATGAGAGATACCAGCACCCCCACCCAGACAGTGACCTAGATCTTGGGTGGTCTGCCCCTTCTCCCCACCCCCCCACCCCCGCCCCTCAGACATCATGAAAAATCCATACACGTAACTTGATTAATCATAGAAAAGATTTGTGTTGGACAGACTGGATGGACCATTCAGGTCTTTATCTACAGCTATTTATTATGTTACAATGTTATCTGATTAAAAAATAAAAGATACCAAGAGCTGCCCAATTTTGAATGTCCTCCACTGCAGCAGCTTAGCCAGAGATTTGAGGTGGGTCTAAGGGGGGTGCTAAATGTGCTCTTCACCCCTGCGTCTACCCCAAGGTGCTCCCCCCTCCTCCCTAGGGCACTGCCCCTCAGATTCAAGAAATTATAAGTACCTGAGCAGGTGGGGATCCCCAAGCCCTTCCAGCTGAAGATCTCCTCAATAGCACCAGAAACTCTTGCACTCAGCTCTGTAGTTGGTAGTGCCTTCCTACGCTGCCAATGCCAGCACCCTCAGTTTTTGCGCATGTGAGAAAACCGAGCATGCACAGAGTACCAACGATGGAGACCCAGAAAGCAGCTTCTAACTGCTGAGCAAAGTGCAGGAGTTTCTGGCACCTTCGGGGAGATCTTCAGATGTCAGAGCTTGGGATCCCCGCCAACTACCGCTGCAGTGTGCTGCTGTTGGGTGAGCCTGAGCTCATTCAGGCCCACCCGTGACTACACCCGTGACTCCAAAAAAGCTGTTAAATCTAAACTGCCTCACAAAATCACTGATTGAAGCCTATTGTGGCCAGTTGTTTGTTACCTGTACGGTATTAATTGGTTTTCTCTGTTGTCCAGGGTTTTGAGTTCTTCCGATGCAAGAACCATTCCACTATCAGTCTGGTTGTCCTATATAAAAGCAAATAAAGTTGTGGTAAAATGCGTGCTTTTCTCCTCCAATTATACTTCTATCTATATTTCTTCCTCCACTCATCAGGGCTGTAAATTCATGCTTTAATTTTAAGAGGTGCAAAATGTCACCAAAACCAGCTGCTCACTGACAGCAGCATTGTTTGTTCTACTAGATCAGAGGTAAGCAATCTCGCTCCTCAAGAGCCATGACCCGGTTGGGTTTTCAAGATTTTCCCAACGAATGTGCATGAGCTCTATTTCCATGCGTTACCTCCACTATATGCAAATAGAGCTCATGCTTATTCACTGTAGATATCTTGAAAATTCAACTGAATTACAGCCTTCGAGGACTGAGCTTGTCCACTCCGATATTAGATGAAATTTTGATTTTAGACAAGAAAACATAAACGCAATGGCTTTAAAAAAGGCTTACATCTTGAACAATTCGGATCACTGGTTCGATGGGAATATCTTCAAAGGTTTTGACGCTTACAGGCCTGCTTGTGCTCTTGCTGCCCTGAAGGTATCTACTGCAATGAGAAAAACACAGACACACTGACCAAACAAACAATTTTTAGCGCTCTTTTAATCAGGCAGGCATTAACAAGACCCATTACTTTTGGTCGTAGAGTTTTGCAGGGAAAAGTAAATATCTCACCATTAATGCAACATTTTAAACCAGATACATCCCAGTCATAAATTTATAAGCAGCAACTTATAAGCAGTTCTTATCCCAAATATCATATATAGCATTAACATGTTTGCCTTAAAGGTCACTTTCTTAACCAACATAATCTCAGGCACATGTCGATGACAGTGTGTAAGCAGTGGAGGAGATTCAAACATTCAAGCCATGCTATACTGAACTGAATGGATCAAGTCATCACACAGGTACCTTCCCACAATGCTCAAGCCATCAGGCTAAAAAAAAAAATCATGGTGTATATCCTTACAGGGGGCTGCTGGAAAGTTCTCAGACCAACCAAGAACATAAGAAGTTGCCTCCGCTGGGTCAGACCAGAGGTCCATCGCGCCTAGCAGTCCGCTCCCGCAGCGGCCCATCAGGTCCATGACCTGGAAGGTGACTGGCGTCTAAGTCCTTTTAATCCCCTTAGCCTTATCTCTACCTCTATCTGTATCCCTCAACCCCCGTGTCCTTCAGGAAATTATTCAATCCTTCCTTGAAGCCCGGTAGGGTACTTTGTCCTACTATTACAACCTCTGGAAGTGCATTCCAGGTGTCTAACACCCTCTGAGTGAAAAAGAATTTCCTGGCATTGGTTCTAAACCTGTCCCCTTTTAATTTCTTCGAGTGCCCCCTTATTCATGTTTAAGGGCTCCTTTTTACTAAGCTGTGTTAGGGCTTTAACGCGTGGAATAGGGCGCGCTACAATGCCACGCACACTAGATGCTAACGCCAGCATTAAGCTAATGCGCGCTAATCTGCTGTGTGGCGAGTATGTGGCGCAGTGGATAAAGCTACAGCCTCAGCACCCTGGGGTTGTGGGTTCAAACCCACGCTGCTCCTTGTGACCCTGGGCAAGTCACTTAATCCTCCATTGCCCTAGGTACAGACAGGGAAAAATGCTTGTTTACCTGAATAAATTAATGTAAACTGTTCTGAGCTCCCTTGGGAAAACGGTATAGAAAATTGAGAAAATAAAAATGCTAGCGCACCTTAGTAAAAGGAGCCCTAAGTGTCAAGTTTATCAAAAATTTGATATACTGCCTAGGCGGTTTACAAAGATAAAAAAGAGGAGTTTAAAATAATACAAAATCAATCCACAGACAAAACTGAAATGAAGGGGAGAACTACAATATTTAAAGGTAAAAGAACGGAAGGGAGCGAATGATGTGGAGTCAAGAAACTTTCAAGTAATTCCACACTTTTCTTGACACTTTTTGTTTCATTTCATATCATTGAAAAGAAAAGTGTGTAGCTGAAATAGAATAATGTGAAGGAAAGAGGAACAGCTTAAGGAGCTTGGAACGGGTTACACAGTAACATACATAATAATTAAGAACATAACATAAGAACATAAGCAATGCCTCCGCTGGGTCAGACCTGAGGTCCATTGTGCCCACCAGTCCGCTCACGCGGCAGCCCAACAGGTTCAGGACCTGTGCAATAATCCTCTATTTATACCCTCTATCCGCTTTTTCAGGAGGAAATTGTCCAATCCTTTCTTGAACCCCAGTACCGTACTCTGCCCTATTACGCCCTCTGGAAGCGCATTCCAGGTGTCCACCACACATTGGGTAAAGAAGAACTTCCTAGCATTCGTTTTGAATCTGTCCCCTTTCAACTTTTCTGAATGCCCTCTTGTTCTTTTATTATTCAAAAGTTTGAAGAATCTGTCCCTCTCTACTCTCTCTATGCCCTTCAATTTTGTCCTGCACGTGCAGGTTTTTCAAATCTATCCTCCTGCTCTACATGCCAGCAAACGCACATGTATGTCCTGGTGTCCATTCACAGATTCTACAAAAAGCTCCATGCTTGCAAAACCTGTTGTAAACTACTGGGAGAATTATGAGCATCCTGACCTGGGCATCACAATTGCTAGCTCAGTGTCATTGCCAAATGGGGCTTTGTGAAGTCAGCATCAATCAAACTAACAAAATAATTGTAATCTATTTTGTGACATTTATATGGTTTCTGTTAGTCAGAGCATTGGGGGAGGAGCAATTCTATAACTGGGCACTTGGTAGGTGCCTACTCTATAATGAAACACAGACACCTACAATCCTTTATAGCAGGCTTATCCAACCTGCTGCCCACAGGCCAGAACCCAACCTGCCAAGTGCTTTTTTCTGGTTTTCGGAAGCTTGGCAATTCTTGTGGTATATATAGTGGGATTCCTTCTTCCCTACTGCGACTCGTCTCTCTGAAAGCTTGAGCCTCACAGCGTCAGAAGTTTAGGTTGGTCTCGTGTTTCCAAGTATCACATGGCTTAATACTGCAAGATGAACCAGAACTTCCTGCATCTCATGGCTCAAGCTTGTAGAGAACCAAGTCAAGGTGGGGAAGCAAGAATCCTGCTGTTTCTTCTGCAGCCAAGCCAAGTGAAGGGAAAGAGACTAGGTGAAGGCTAGGGGTGGGTTATATGCCATAATTCTAATGAAATAGTCATGTAATTGGTACATATATTTTCTAGAACTGCCCCGAATTGTACAGCCTCAAAAAACATTCTCCAAAATATCAATATATTCTATTGTAATACAAAATAGAAATGCATTTAAAAGGCAGAGTGAATTTTACAGCAGATCATATAATCTTGCCAATAGCAACTGTTTCTTTTCAGATTGCTTTTACTAAGAAACCTTCTAAAGACCCTATACCAGGGGTGCCCAATAGGTCGATCGCGATCGACCAGTAGCTCAGGAATCATGGTGTATATCCTTACAGGGGGCTGCTGGAAAGTTCTCAGACCAACCAAGAACATAAGAAGTTGCCTCCGCTGGGTCAGACCAGAGGTCCATCGCGCCTAGCAGTCCGCTCCCGCAGCGGCCCATCAGGTCCATGACCTGTAAGGTGACGGGCTCCGTGATAGACTCGTGTTGCCGTCCTGATCTACGGGCCGATCAGCCTTCCTCTCCAGTGTTCTCCCTAGGGCCTTTTAGCTGGGCGGTCTGCCCAGCTGTCATCTGCCGCTGCTGAACATTAAAAAACTCACAAAAAACCGGCTTGGAGATTTCAGCCCGTAGCGAACTTATGCTCCGGGCTCTAACGTGTGCGTGCCGGCTTCTCTTCTCTTCCCTCCGAAACCGGAAGTTATGTCCGGGGGGGGGAGAAGGGAAGCCGGCACGCACATGTTGAGAGCCCTGAAACAAGCGTTCGCTACGGGCTAATTCGGGAGACAGGTTAGTGAAGCATTTGTTCTTCTTCCTGCCGGGTCCTGCCTACTTTCTGTTTCCGCAAAGGCAGGACCCGGCAGCATTTCCCCCAATAGGTTGATCACGATCTTGGGCTGATCAGCCTTCCTCTTCCCGAGGGCAGAATTGACGTCGGGGAGAGGAATGCTGGTTGGCCGAAGCAGGGAGAGCTTGGGGCCTGTTATTGGTGGTGTTTGGGTCCTGGTCCCCGATGGCAATGGCAGTGGTAGTGGCTTGGGGGAGGGCAGGGAGAAAGAAAGAAAAAGGGCAGGCAGGGAGACAGAAGGAAAGAAGAGAAACAGAAAAAAAAAAGAAAGGGAGGCAGAGAGAAAGAAAGGGCAGGGAAGAGGAAGGAAAAGTTGGGGGAAGGAATGAGGTCTGGAGGAGAGGAAGCATACAGGCTAAAAGAAGGGAAGAAAGATTGTATGCACAGTCAGAAGAAGAAAGTGCAACCAGAGACTCATGAAATCACTAGCCAAGGTAGGAAAAATGATTTTATTTTAAATTTAGTGATCAAAATGTGTCTGAATTTATATCTGCTGTCTATATTTTACACTAAGGTCCCCTTTTATTAAACTGCAATAGAGGTTTTTAGCGCAGGGAGCCTATGAGCGTCAAGAGCAGCGCTGGGCATTCAGCGCAGCTCCCTGCGCTAAAAACTGCTATCGTGGTTTAGTAAAAAGGGAGGGGGGTATATTTGTCTATTTTTGTATGGTTGTTACTGAGGTGATAGTGCATAGAGTCATCTGCTTTGACCTCTTTGAAAAACCCTGGAATAGGAATGATGATTAACATTTTCTATGCGTACAGTGTGCTTTGTGTTTTTTTTTAATTTTATTGTTGGTAGATCATTTTGACTTGGTCATTTAAAAAGTAGCTCGCAAGCCCAAAAAGTATACAATAAGGGCCACATTCTCCAAACGGCGTACCGAAGTTAGACATCCTACCGCCATCTAACAAACCAATTAGGATACACTTTTTTTTTTTTTTTTAATGTAGGTGTTATTCTTAGGCGGCTGTCTCACACCTAAGGAGGCACATAGGGACACCTACAGACACCAAAGGCTGACATGGGCGTGGCTTGCGCCGGAAGTTGTCTTAGTCCGTAGGCATCCCTATGTGGCTCCATAGGCGTGAGACAGACACCTTAAATGTAGGCCTTTAAAATGCCTACATTTAAGACACCTATGTATTAAAAAAAAAAAAAAAAGACACAATGGGCACAGCACCTACTGTAACTGACACGCGGCAGGAACCCATTTTGCAGGCGCCTGCCATAGCAGGCGCTGCTTCCAGAATCAGGCCCTAAACTGATTTCTTCTTCTATATGCACAGAACTGAAACAAGTCCTTTTATCAAGAAGGCCTCAAGTGTGAATGAAGGCTGCCAGAGAACTTCAGCTACATACAAGCACCAGATTTAGCCCTATCATTGCACTGCAAGAATTACAGTTGGAAACAGGGCTCGATAGCTGAAGTCTCTTTCTTGTCTTCTCCACACCCTTGAAATTACCTAGAGGCCCCAGAGAATGCCTGCCATATATAGCACAGTACCTAATTCCTGCTGAGTTGTCGTAATGGAATTTCGGATCACACATTTCCTCTCCTTCCATACAGGAAACAGGTGAAGTTGGTAATGAGAGCCCAGAATCCTCTTCCATGTTTAATGATACTGTCAGCGGAATGTAGTCTTTCCCATCCTGTAATAACACAGCCAAAAAGACAAGTTCAATATCCCCTTTATGACAATTACAAGTCATAGCAGGCAGGGCCATTTTTATTCAACTATAAATTATAAGGACAATTCTAACTGGGCGCCTGCATTAGTGAGCCATATGCATGCATAAATGTACATGCGGGATAAATGCTACAAATGATGTCCAAATTTAAGTGCCAGGAAAAAATCTGCACTAAGAGCTGTTTTATAATGAATATTCCAGACTGAATGCCTTTTCTAGAATAGCGCTTAGAACAAATTCCCAAACCCAACTTTGGGCAGGACTTACTGCTGCTGGAACCTGGTATAAACCTTGGCATGTGAAACCAAACAAAGAAGTGAAGAGTTCTTGCCTCAATATGTGACAAACAAAACCTTCAGTTCTGTGATTTTGATATTGAAACTTTTTAATGAACAGTCCTGTTGGCTGAACTTTTGGACATCTCGCTTGCCTTTTTGTTTGTCATAAATCTTGGCATTTATTTATTCATTCAATTTTCTATACCACTCTCCCAGGAGAGCTCAGAATGGTTTACATGGGTTTATTCAGGTACTCAAGCATTTTTCCGTCTGTCCCGGTGAGCTCACAATCTATCTTTTTTTTTTTTTTTTTTTAATCTTTATTTTCATTTTATAGTATTGACATAATATTAGTCAAAACAAGAAAATAATACAAGTCAGTTCAAAGATTAAAATGAGACAATAGGTAATAATGAACATTTACAATTGAAATAAAGGAATCAAGGCAAAATTTTTCCCTTTCTCATACGGCATAACATTAAACACAAAATAAATTTTTACTGGTTTGTATCGTTAGACCTCAATCCATGGGGGAGAAAGCTTTAAAATTGCTGAAATCTTAATCAAATAGTACAAAGAAAAATGAAAATGGTAGCGGGAGAGAACATAACCAAAAACCTTATACTTGAGCAGGTTGAGACTGAACTTCTCTCAAGAATTTAAGTTTGCTCTTTAGCAGAAATAAATTTTGTCAACTGCTGAGGTTCAAAGAAAATAAATCTGTTCCCTTGATAGGTTATTACACATTTACAGGGGAATCTGAGTACAAACGTCGCACCTAACTGCAGAACCCTTGGTCTCAAAATAAGAAATTGTTTTCTTCTCTTTTGGGTCATTCGTGACACGTCTGGATACATTCTCACTATTTTAGTCATAAATGGAACATCTTTAAACTTGAAAAACAATTTAAGCATCCATTCCCTGTCAGCATCTATAGCAAATTGTACAAATAGCGTAGCAGTTGCCGGTATCTCTTCACCTGTCCTCTCCAGGAAATTTGTCAAATCCAAACTATCAGCAGACAAATTCCGCTGGTTTGGTTTTTGAACAGATGCTCTGGTTGGTAAATAATATATTTTAGTGAGAGGCGGATAGGAGGTTTCGGAAACTTTCAAAACTTCTTTCAAATATTTTTTAAATGTATCCTGCGCTGAAATAAGTGGTAATTTTGGGAAGTTAATAATCCGAAGATTACTTCTTCTAGTCATATTTTCCAACATTTCCACCTTAAAGTTAAGGTTTCCACTGTCTTTTACCCAGACCGAAGCCTGGGACTCCACTGTTTTTAATCTAGTTTCATGTCCATCCACTTTATTTTCAATGCTGGATATCCTATTTTTCATTTCCAAATTTTCAGACACAACAGAGGTATAACGTGTAGTAAGTTGCTGCATTTGAGTTCCCAAAGAGATTTGCAAACTAGATATTGCTTCCCAAATTGCCTCCATATTGAAAACCTTGGGCCTCTGCATTGGTGTCAGTTCAGCACCCAGAACCTCTGGTGAAAAAGTACCTGGAACTTCAGCAGGTGATGAAGTTAATGTCAGGAAATCCTGAGGAAGTTTCTGTCCCAGCTCCTCCGAATGCACAGATAATAGTGGCTTCACTCCTCCTCCTACTGAGCCAACTTCCGAACTCAGCATGCCTGGAGAGCAAACACCCTGGTGCATTTCCTCCACTGTCGACTGGCCAAACGCCCCCGAGCAACTCGGAGGACTTGGAGGACTTTGATCTTCAGTCAATCGGACAAACGCCCCCGGGCGACTCGGAGGACTCCGCTCTTCCGGGGTCAGAGATGTTGCCTCGAGGGAGAGCTGCGACGCTTCAGCCAGCGTGTCTCTCCCAGCCGAGAAAGCCTCTGGCTGTGTTGGCGTCCCTCGCTGAAGGAAGGCGTCCATCGGGCCCGTTGCTGCTGGTAAGGATTTGTCAGGGAAAATCCGAAGCTTGGATTTTCGTTTCACCATTTCTCCACTTTAGAAAAAGAAACAGCAGCCAGGGAACATCCGTGGCGTCTAGCTCCAGACTCCTGCAGCCAACAACAATCTATCTAATGTATCTGGGGCCATGAGGGGATTAAGTGACTTGCCCAGGGTCATAAGGAGCAGCATGGGTTTGAACCCACAACCCCAGGGTGCTGAGACTGTAGCTTTAACCACTGCGCCACACTCTCCCCTGAAATACCGGGGGTATGCATGAAAGTTGGGTGCATGCAAACCCCCGGTATTCTTTAACACTGTACCTAAATGTTGGGAATGACTGTAACCCACCCATGTCCCTCCCAATAATTGTCCGTTACCACTCATGACTAATTAGTTTACAAGCACATCTGGGGTTGGTGCCCAGCTTGCAACAAGGTCTCACAGTGCACTAAGGGCCTGTTTTACAAAGCCACGCTAGCGGCTGCTGCGTGGTAACGGCCCCGAAGCCCATAGAAATTTAAAGGGCTTCAGGGCTGTTGCTGTGCGGCTTTGTAAAACAGGCTGTAAGTTGAAGGAGTTGAACAGTATTGCAAGCTTTATCCTGACTATCTCAAGAAGACATCAAATGCTTGAATGTTTGGAACGCCATTGGTAGATGACTACACCAAAATGTACGTGTTTAGCTATTAGCGAAGTATGTTATATTTCTGTTATTTTCCACATTAAAGTACAGATATTGAAGGTTTGTTTAATAAAATACTACTAGATTTTTTGCATAAAATGTATTTTTATCATTATTTGTTGACAGGAGAATGTTTCCTATTCTTTTGTAACACTGTATTAGTGGGGTTTTAAGGAATCCGATCCCACTTGTTATAATAATATTGGAAACTCTAGTGTTGTTTCTGTACTGATTTATTGTTATTTTTCAATAAAACAGACTTGACATATAATGTCTATTTATCAATGTATCATTGCTGAGTATGAAAACATAATGGTTATAGCTATAATGCCAATAAATTTTCTCCATTAAGCAAAAATAATACCAAATTTTAAGAAAAAACAGAGCTTCATTTAATCATTGGCTTTGAGGGACCCCAGGATGGGGTTTAAAATTTTTTTTAATTATTTTCTGATCAAGCACAATCAAATTCATGGGAAAAACTTCAATTTGCATAGTTTTTCCAACTTGAGGTTTTTCTGGACAACACTGCTCTGCATTTTATGAATATTGGGCTCATACTTTTAAACAAAAACTGTGGTAAATGCATTGAAAAGTCTCCCAGAGATGGTGGTAGTAATGGAGCAAATTAATGGACAGATGTCTAGAAAATATAAGAAAAGGGGACCCTTAGTTCACTAAAAATGAAGGTAAAAGAAGAGATCAAGTAGACTACAAGGTATTGCAACAAAAAAGGATTTTGGTAAAATGAATTACCCTATGAGCTTTATCTACGGCTCTATGTTTTTCAAGATAAATGACAGCTGGAGATAATAAAATTCATTTTACAGGTTTGATTAGCTTCCTGACTGGCTATAATAGTGGGCTTTAATCATTTAGGAGAGATCATCCATTATAAGCAAAAACAAATTTTATGGCAAATCATGCTTTTGTATATTTGTATATTTCAAGGCAAGAAAGGAAAATATAAATCCATGTTACCGTTGTCTTTTAGTAAAATCTTTTACAATACAGTATAATCTAACCCAGTGGTTCCCAACCCTGTTCTAATGGACCCCAGGCCAATCGAGTTTTCAGGCTAGCCCTAATGAATATGCATGAGAGAGATTTGCATATAATGGAAGTGAAAGGCATACAAATCCGCTCCATGCATATTCATTAGGGTTATCTTGAAAACCTGATTGGCCTGGGGGGTCCTTTAGGACAGGGTTGGGAACCACTGATCTAACCTACAGGGAATCTCCAGTCAATGACCTTGAAGAGGTGCAATCGTCATTTCCACCTTAAGTCCTCTCAATTGATCTCACCTTAATTATTAAGAGATGCAGGGCTTGAAGTATAATAAAACCAGGTGCGGCCATACACAGTCCAAATAAAATGACAATTGATATTTATTGAAGTCCTTTATTTACCCCCTCCCTCTCCAGAACCCCTGCCCCTGTTGAAGACTGGCAGAAGGGATATCCACTCCCTCCTGCCGCTAATCCCACTAAACTCCTGACCCCCCTCAAGTAGCCTAGCAGGAGGAATGCCCACTCCCTTTTGCTTCCACCCACCAAACCCTCCTGGAACCCCTGATACCCTGTGAACCTTAACCCGCTGACACCCCCCCCCAAACTTGCAGACCCCCACCCTGCACCCCAACACCCCTATACCTCTTAGAAGAAAGTCCGGCCGGAGGGACACTTAGTTCCTCCAGCCAGCAGGCCCAGCACTCCAAAATGGCAGGCCTTCTCCTTCCTGGTGCTTTCTGGGATGTAATGGGGAAGGAAGTAAGGCCCTGATTGGCTCAGATGCATAAGGTCCCTCCCATAGGAGGAGCCTTAGGCACCTGGACCAATCAAAGTCTTTGGCCTCCTCAATGAATCTATGAGGTACAGGGGTGGGAAGGTCAACTTAGGGATGCATGGTGTGGGTCTGCAGGTTTGGGGGAGTGTTAAGGGTCTTAAAGTTTGCAGGGTATCAGGAGTTTGTGGAGGATTTGTGGGTTCAGGAGGTGGCAGTAGGAGTGAGTGAGCATCCCTCCTGCCAGTCTTCAATGGGGGCAGGGGTTCCAGTTGAGTGGCAGGAGGGGATGGGCATCCCTCCTGCCAAGTTGCTTTGGGGGTGGCGGCATGAGTTTGGAAGGGTGGTGGCAGGAGGAAGTGGGCATCCCTTCTGCTTCGAGGGATGTCACCACTTGGGGGGGGGGGTCGACAGCAGGAGGAAGTGGGCATCCCTCCTGCTGATTTCACAGGATGTGTCAGGGGTCCCCTGACATAGCTGCTCAGCTGATTGTGACAGTGGTATTCCCCCCCTCCCCCCCGATCAGCTGGCCTGGCATGCCTGCTGGCTCAGTTGATTGGGGATTCCCTTTCTGCAATCAGGTCAGCAGCCGCATCTATTTCAATTGTAAACCAGAATTTTGATGGCCTACATTTCAGGCATCTGTTGCAACACTAGGGAGATGCTTAGGGCCGTTTAAGCTCACCCAAGGCCACTTCCAGGTAAAACCATGCCCAGCCTTGGGCAAGCTTAAGTGTCCCTAGGTATCTCTCTCTACCCACAACAAACACCTACAGTGAAGGTGGCCTGCCTCGGGTGGGGGAGTTTGGGATATTTTGGGTGTTTGTTTTTTTTTTTTGGGGGGGGGGGTTTGGGGGTGTTTTTTTTAATGGCTGCTAGACAGTGATAGAACACCTACCACTGCCTACAATTGGGATGCACATTTATAGAATCTGCCCCTTTATGTTTCTTTTGCAATTGTTTGCGGAATTTAGTCCTTCCATTTTAATACAACCAGGTACATCATACCAGTACATTTTTCCTCCTTAATTTGCTTCTGAGAAAAGTGAAGACAGATCAGCTACAGCACTGAGCAAAACCCATTCCCCTCTCTCCTCCCAGTCCATGCAGTACAATATTATAGAAATCCTAGGCCCATTGCACAATACTTTCTTCCATGCAATCTTTGTAGTAGTAGATAGGATAATATGAACTTTTGTACTGCTACAACTATGCTTATCATTTGTTTAACATTACTAGAGGTGCACAGAGCTGTGTAATAGTCAGTCCCTTCTCAACAGCACTTTCAATCTATTCAAGAAAAACAGGAGAGGAGAAGATAAGGATGCTGCGGCTAGGCAGACTGGATGGACCATTTGACCTTTATCTGTCATCATGCTTCTATGTTTAAGGCAAATAAAGAATTAGGGAGTTTCATTTATCATGGGAATGATTAAAATATGGGTATTGATCAGATAAATAAAGGGTTAAGAGTTAAAAGGAGCCTCAAAAAAAGTGGATTTTAGTCAGCACTTGGCGTATCCATTCAGGAAGTCTATTCCAGGCGTAACGCACAACAAAATGGAAGAAACAGAGTTTGGAGTTGGCGGTGGAGTAAAAGCGAACAGATTAAAAGTGACTTACCTGATGAACAGCATTCCTGGAAGGAGTGTAGAGAGAAATCAGAGATAAGAAAGGAGAGATACTTTACCTGTAGAACATTTGCTTGCAGTAAATTTCCCAGGTGATCCACTAGCTCAGAGAAAGTCGGTCTTCCTTTTGGCTCTCCTTCCCAACATTCCAGCATTGTTTGGTAGCTAATTAAGCAATGATATGATGAGTGCAATAGTGCTTCATGTGTTTGTAATTCAATGATATGTTTTATACTTTGGCATTAAGCTTATGGTCATGAATGAAGCGAATCGGAAAATTAAATAAATAAATCTGCTCAATGATCATAGGCCTTGTCTCTAATGATCAAATGTGAGAGTGCTTACATTTCTACTGTTGCATAGTCTGGAGTTCTCATTCTTGTGCCTTCTTTTAATCGTCTACAAAACTCCTCATCAATATGTACACCAGGATATGGAGAAGCTCCTAGAATGTAATTTTTTTATATATAAATATGCAAATTATTAAATCATAAAGTGTTGCTAACCTCAGACCAGTTTTAATGGCCTGATATTTAGCTAAAATGGCTTACCTAATGAAAATATTTCCCACAGCAGGACCCCAAAGGACCACACATCACTCTGAGTTGTATACACTCTGTCAAAAATGGTTTCTGGTGCCATCCACTTCAGAGGCAGTCTAGCCTACAAACAGAATAAATGAACATGATAATTAGCACAGAAGAAGATATGCTTTTCAATTCAGAAAGAGCTTAGTCTAGTATCAATACTATGAGTCAAGGCCTGGTGTAGGGTTACCAGATGTCTGGATTTTCCTGGACATGTCCTCCTTTTCGAGGACATGTCCGGGGGTCTGGATGGCTTTTCAAAACCCGGCACTTTGTCTGGGTTTTGAAAATCTTCCTTCAGAATTGCATCGGGAAGGGGCATCCACCCATGCGCGGATGCACGGATGCCATCTGGGAGTGGAGCGGGGGAGGGAGGGGGGCGGAACGGGGCAAGCCAGAGGGCATGGCCATGAGTCCAGATTTTCCTTCAGGAAAATCTGGTAACCCTATCAGTGGTAGTACTATGTTCTCTCATGCAAAGGACTTGGATTCATTTCTTGGGTCAGATCTTTCATTCCCTAGGGCCAGGGATGCTGTAAAAGTAGCATAAAGCAGGAAGAAGTTATCAACATAGGCTACCGTTAAGCTGGAGTACTTTACCATGTAACAGACAACCTGCTGTGGGAGGCTTTCTTGAATTTCTGGGAGAGGTCAGCACACAAAAAAAAAGCCCACAGTGGCATAGAAACAAAACACTTTGGGATAGATTCACAAAGGCCACAGATTGGATCCGATCCGTGAGCGATCAGATCCGATCCGTGGCTAGGGGGCTGATTCACGAATCACCCTCATGCAAATGAGGGCGACCGGAATCACGACCCCAACCAACCGCACGGATCGTTCCCCAGCAATCCCGACACATGCGCAGACCATCTATAGATGGTCTGCATATTCACTGGCCCTCCGTGCCTGGCAGAGCTGGAAACTTGCACTGTGGGGAAGGGAAGGAGGGTCGGGGCAGAGAAGAGCGGAGAATTGGAGAAGAGAAGAGCGGAGAGTCGGGGCAGAGAAGAGCGGAGAGTCAGGGTAGAGAGCAGGGCAGCAAGAGCCGAGAATCGGGGTAGAGAGCAGGGTGGCACAGAGCATGGCAGTTGGAAAGGACCTGAGCAACTGGTCCTCTGCAGTCGCTTATTTTTAGATCGGCCAGCAAAGTCGGTGTCCATCATTTTTTTTTTTTAGTGAATCGCTGCCTGCTTGTATTTGCATGCCGTTCCCCCTCATTTGCATGCACGGATCAGATTGGGTGCGAATACGCTCAGGAGGAAGGTTAGTGAATTGGGTCGGGGTCGCAAAGGGGTTGCTAAGTGGTCGGGACACGATCGGTGGGCTTAGTGAATCTAGCCCTTTTTATTTCTTTACAGTTTGCCTCACACTAAATAGACAAATGTTCTGGCTTACTTCAGCCAAGCACATATACACCAGATATCTATTCCTGACCTCTTATTCCTCTGGGACCTCCCCCTCAGTGAATCCAGCCTGAGCAGAAATAGTCTTGCCTCTCTCAGGCCCGCCCTGTGACTCAGCACTGAGCACAGGGCAATTTGGGACATGTAGTTTTTTTGGTTTTCCCTAATGGCTCAGCGTCTTATGCTGCCCAGTGCCATAGCAACATTCCTGTGAAAGGAAAATCCCTCTCTCTGTCACATACCATATTGTGCTAATTTAGCATATGGTCTACTTGCATAAAATGGGACTCTGCTAAAATAGCATGACTTATGGTAAAATAATCAATTTTAGTGATAACCTACTTTGATAACTCCCCCCCCCCTCCCCCATTAGAATTCACAGGAGAGAAGGAAGTTATAGCCATTGCACATAGCAACACCTAGTAGCCAGATTTCAGGTATATAATTGCAAGTTCCTAGATGGTGTTCATGGTGCCCAGCTGAGGAGTACTGCAACATTGAATGAACTCAAGTAAATTGGAAAGGCATATAAAATAGGGGGAAAGTCCCAGGTAGCGATCACTGCCCCAGCTCCATTTGAATTGTCAGGTCAAAAACAGAATATCCCATCATGCCAGAATTTAAAAGAAAAAAAAAAAAAAAAGAAACGCACATCTCCTTTTCTGACATAATCTGGATCCTTGTAGATATCTCGTGCCAAACCAAAATCACAGATCTTAACCACATTATTCTCAGACAGCAGAATATTCCGCGCAGCCAAGTCTCTGTGGATGCACTGCAAAAAGAAATACATTTTCCTAAGTTTAGTCTTGTTTAATATCCATTGACAGTGTTGATATCTTTCACATGTGTTACGGTCTCTCGCACTCTCTCTCTGATTCCTTAAATTAGTCTCGAAACAAAAACATCATCAGAGCTGTTGATTTCCAAGGAGCTTTTAGACAAGAGTGCTGGTTATTGACAATAAAACAAAAACCTCTTTTGAGTTAAGTGAGTCCAAACACACATCTATTTACTAAGTGAGGAAATGTGCCCTTAGAGGTTAATTGCCTCAAGATGATACTCTATAAATGAAGCTAGAAGAAGGATCAGATAGAGTTCACTTTACCGACATTCATAATTCTGGTGCTGACCTTCCCCTAAAAGCTAGGAAACCAATCATTTAATAAGAACATAAGAAATGCTTTACTGGGACAGACCGAAGGTCCATCAAGCCCAGTATCCTGTTTCCAACAGTGGCCAACCCAGGACCCAAGGACCTAGCTAGATCCCAAGTAATAAAACAGATTTTATGCTGCTTATCCTAGGAATAAGCTGTGGATTGGCCTATATAAAGGGCTGAAGCAAACTGACAACCTGCAGTGTGAACACCTTTCCAACTGAAATGAATCTTTGATAAACCAGGGACCCCTTTTATCAAACTGCAGTATAAACTGGCTTTAGCCAAACCTTACATGGGTCATTCCCGCAGCTAATGCCATTTTTACCACAGGGGTAATATGGCCAATTTTTCTATTTGTAGTATTAATGGTCACAAGCTAGTTTTACCATTAGCGCATGAATCCCTACTGTCATCTATTTTGTAGGTGGTAAGGGCTCACATGCTAACCAGTTAGCACAGAACTACCCCCAGGTCTGTCCTCCAGCCAGTGGCGTAGTAAGGGTAGGAAGCGCTCTGCACGGTGGTACCCCCATGCCCTTCTCTCCATGCCCCCTCCTTCCACACACACCCTCTCTGAACTCATGCTCTCCCTCCCCCTTCCCCTCCCCATAGCTCTGAATCTTCGCTAACGCAAGTGGCTTTTACAGCATGCTCCTCGTGCCAGCATTGGATTTCCCTCTGACCCAGCAGTGATTCAGAGGGGAACCAACAGGCAAAAGTTGCTCGCACTAGCAAAGATCTACAGAGATACGGGGTGGGAGAAGGGCTGGTGTGAGCGTGGCGTGGTGTAGTACAATGATCCCCAGGTCTAAGACATATCATTTGTATCCTTAATATCTATGCACAAACTCACTGAATAGTTAGGAAGCATTTAGCTTTATGCATTAACCTACAAAGTTGACGGATGAAGTAGTAATTTGTCCCCATCCCTGACATCGCGGATAACTATGTGAAACCATCCCGTGTCATTCTTTAGTGTCTATCTCAACCTCAGTCCTTCTACACCAGCATTCTTCAATGCAAGACTTGAAGGTCAGTGGTTGTATCCATTCATACTCTGATTCTTCCCTCTCTCTTTAAAGAATGACATTGGGGATGGTTTCCCACAGTTAACCGCAGAGACGGGGAAAAATTCTGTCCTCATGTCATTCTCTAGGCCCCCATTCACAAAGTGTTTTAGCACGGGCCAGCGAGGTAAATGCCCTGAAGTCCATAGTGACTTAAAGGGCTTTGGGGCTTTTACCGCACGACACTCACCAGTGCCGCTTTGATAATGGAGACCATAATGTGCTAGATGGTGAGCAGTTAAACACTGGGCAGCCTCTTTCCTCGAACCCATGGTGTCACTTAATATTTTCTATTGGCAAAGCTATATTTTCCTATGAACTGTTTTCCTACCTTCTTCTACTCTATGTTTATAACCTAACTAATTTATTTTTCTCAAGTACTTTAGCAAGAATGTGAGCCTTTGGGACAGTCAGGGAACTCTAAGTACTTTCTCTTCATCTTAATTAATCTTACTTATTGCATTTCTTCTGTTTCTACTGTAAACCGCTTAGAACCTCACGGTACAGCGGTATATAAGAAATAAAATTATTATTATTATTATATTTATTATAGAATTTTTCACCTTGCGAGAAGCCAGAAACTCCATGCCTCGGGCCACTTGGAAGCTGTAACAGATGAGATCTTCCAAACTCAGAAAGGTTTTGTACAATTCTTCAGCAGCCAAGGAAGAAAATACAGAAAGTCAAATACAGGCTTTAAATTTTCCATATGCAATGAAAGACATATTGTATGTGTACATTCTAATTTAGCATACATACCGTATTTTTCGCTCCATAAGATGCACTTTTCCCATCCCCAAAAAGAGGGTGAAAAAGTGGGTGCATCTTATGGAGTGAATTCACCTCTCCCCCTTCCCCCGATACCTTTTTTTTTAACTGGTGTGGTCAGTGCTGGACAGCTGCCTTTCTCCCTGCAGAGCGTGACCTTTGCGCTTCCTGTCTGGTCCCGCTCCGTTCCGTGATTGGCATGCCATCAGTTCTCATGATTCGCCGCTCTGCAAGGAGAAAGGCAGCCGTCCAGCACCGGCCACGCCAGTTAAAAAAAGGTACAAGGGGGCTTCAGGCATCGGGCTGTGGTCTTCCCAGCACCAGACAACCAGACGCACCTACATGTAGAGGAGGAAAAACCAAGAAGAAAAAATTCTGAGCCAAATTTTTTTTTCTTGGGTTTTCCTCCTCTACAAGTGGATGCATTTTATGGTCCAGTGCATCTTATAGAGCGAAAAATATAGTACATTTCTTTATTGTAAGTTCATTGGTTTACATAGGGATAAGATGTGAACTGTACCATCTTTCTCTAATCAGCTAGATTTACTATTATTAATGTATGTTGTTTACCATAGGTTCCATGTTATACAGCAGGACCTTTTACTAATATGTAGAGTATTTTTTAGCATGTGAGAAGCACATGCAAATGTCAAAATTACCACAGGACGCCTGAGCGCCTTCCATGGCAGTGGTTTTTAACCAGCAGTAAGCTCATGTTAATGTACAGCGTCAGCATCTATGAGACAAATATGTTTTGTTTTGTTTTTGTTGCATAAAAGTTTTTGGACCCCTGTTAGATTACAAAAGTTAGATAATTCAAAATCTAATAGATACTGGCACTGTCATCTTGACATAGGGACACTGGATCATCTGTTGTTTTATTGTCCTTTGATACTCAATTTTTGGAAGTCGATATGGGGACATATTAATACCATATTGGATTCATCGATTCCATTAACCTATGATGTAGTTATCTGTGGGACACTTTTGCATATTAAACCCCTATTGGATAGGTATAAATGCCAGCTTTTCCTGATCATGACCGGGATAGCCATGCAAATGGTAACTCGCAATTGGAAAAATTGGGATCGTCTTAGTTTTACCTTTTGGTGGGTGAATGTATGTTTATGCTACTAGTATGAAAAAATGACAGCTGACATCAGTGTTCCCGCTAAGCTGCGCTGGCGTGCGCTGGCGCACAAAATATTACATCGCAGCGCACAAGTTTCTCGTCACAGCGCACGGCGTACGGCAGATGGCAGGGCGGCGAGAGGAGAATCGGGCGAGTTGGCTCATAACTTGCTGGCGCCCGATATTTTTAGCTCACAGCGAAAAAAGTTTGCTCACAACACCCGCCCGCTTAGAGGGAGCACTGGTTGGGATATAATAAGTTATTCGGATTAGTATGGGGTCTATTGACGTCTTTTGTTACTTTGTTATAGTTGTCTCTTACCTTAATTTCCTCTAGATTATACACACATCTAGGGAAGGGGGGGGGTTATCTCCTTTGTTTTAGCACTTGACTGAATGTACTGGATTGGAGGGGGGGGTGTAATTAATTTTGTATTGTTACTGATGGATTGTAAGTGCTGATTCTGATTATTAATGTATGTACAATTTTATGCACTTTATAATAACTGAAAACTTAATAAAGATTTTTTTAAAATGCTTAGTGCAACTTAGTAAAAGAGCCCCTTAGTTCACCTGTGGTACAGTAAGTACATATTCATGACAAAGAAACTGAAATTGATATACAGGAGGATACATCTGTTTGCCACAGAAGAGACAACTTGTCTTGTGGAATAATTAGGAAAAACACTATAAAAAGTCACTGTCCCTAGTTTCTTGTTACAGATCAGTGGTAGAATCTATGACAGGAAATGGAAAATTCAGCAGCTAAATGTTTGAAATTCTGTGTCACATTTGTCTGAATTTATGAAAATTTTAAATGTTCAACCCTGTTTTACAGCACATTAGAGACTTTTTGTGGCTGGATCATTTCTTTCTTTCTTTTCATCTTGGTTACATCCTTTTCATTCCTTTCTCAAATTCAGCTTCTACTCTTTTATAACTTTTATTTTCTTTCCCCCACTCCACTCCTCAGTCCTTGCGCCTTCTTCCCTAGTCTTTTTTCCTTTCTAAATGGACATTTCCTCTTGTTCATCTTCACCACTCAGCTACTCTTTCTCCTTCTCTTCCCAGGCATTCATACTACCTTTCTATTCTATTTAATTCCTCTTGCAGTTTTAATTCTTTCCAATTTCTTATTCCTGTATTTCCTAATCTTACCCTCTGCCTTTCCTCTGACTTTCTCCCAGCCACAACATCCAGCCCCTACATCCCTTCTACTCTTCCTTCCCTATTACCTCACCCAACTGTTCATTCCTGCCATCTCCCCCACATTTTGACTGTAAAGCATTTTGTTCCAGGATTTATCCTCCCTAACAAAAGCCCTGAAGTAAAAATATTGGATAGCCCAGAGATGCAAAGTAGTTGCTACAAACTATAATTAATTAAAGAGTTATTCCCACTTTGAGTTGAGCCAAAATTAAAAATACAAAACAAAATCCCAAATCCCTGTAAATCTAAGACAGGAGCTAAGAAAACTGCCCAATAATTTCCAAATCCCTTAATTAATCCTAGAATGTGATATCATTTATTTCTTCATTCAAATTTTAATTAATCCTAGAATGTGAGGGTACCCAAAAAACGATTACATTTGGTACAAACTGCTCCCTCCCAGAGGCCCATGCGAGCCCCCTGAGCCCTAGAAATATAAGCCTGATGCAGAATTTTAAATTGCATTGTGGAGTGTTTGCTGTCTGATTGTTGTGGTTTGAGGCCGAGTGCTTGGGGTTTGTGTCTGTTTGATTGGGGGATTTTGTACTTCAAAAATGTCAATTGTGTTGGGCATCCAGCCATTGGGTTCTTGTTTTGTGACTCATTTGCTGTCATGGGTTTCTAGTGTTGTTTTCCATGTCCGCTCTTATTGTTCTGCTTGTTCTGATCCTGGTTGTATGTTCCCTTTGCAATTGCTAATAAAGATAATAAAAAAAAATAAAAAATCCTAGAATGTGATATCATTTATTTCTTCATTCAAATTTTACCGCTTTTTTTTTCAAATTAATTGACGTCAACTGTGAATTTCAGAAAAATCTGATTGCATTGCTGCCTAATGTTGTGTGCTAAGGATCAAAAGCTACATCCTAAAAACTCTTTTCTGATGCATCACGTTTTATAAAAGGGATGACAAAAAATAGCATTTTCTATTGCAGGAAATGCTAATTATAAATATCGGAAGCTGCCAAGGTAACATGTGGAGCTCTGAAAACAGGCACTGTTGTACTGACAAAAACATGTTTGCTCTAGAAATGCAGATAGTATTGAATAACACCCCCCTCCCCCCTTTTACAAAACTGCAAAAGCGGTTTTTAGCACAGGCTGGCACGCTGAATGGTCTGCACTGCTTCTGACACTCAAAGAGTTCCTATGAGTGTCGGAAGCAATGCACAGCATTCAGCACATTGGCCTGCGCTAAAAAAACGCTTTAGCCGTTTTGTAAAAGGGAGAGGGTAGGTAATGTAAATTCTACTGTGGCCTTCACCCTGGGACTTGCAAACATAAGATTGGTTCCAAAATTAGGAATCTACTACAAAACTTTCTCAGTATCTATATGACAAGATGGAACACTTTCAAGAGAGTTAATAAACTATCAGGAATGTCTGAGGCTTCTCCCTGTAATGTCTCCATAAACATGACACCTGCTGGTGCAAAACTTGGCAGGTTTAGCAATACTGAGGGTCTAATGGAAAGAAGGCCCACAGACAAAGTGCCAACAAAGAAAACAGTGGAATAGGACAAAAGGCTAGCCATCGGAGCCAGTTCCATAACTAAAGTGCGCCGGATATTGGGGCGCTGACAAAGAAGCACCAACAATTGCACGCAGGACGTATGCACGCCGCCAGTCCAGCCACTTTAAATTGGTAACGTTATCGCTGTGAGGGGGTGTGGGGGGGGGGGGGGAAGCCCCCCAATACATGCAGAAGTCCATGCACTCCCATTGGGGGGTGGTTTGGAGGGGTGAAACCCCCCCAAGCGCACTTAAAAGTTCTTTTTTCCATTAAGTTTTCAGAGTTCGGGAGTTTTTCAGTATAGTGGGGGGTCCCCCCACCCACACCCTATACCCTCAACGAAAGCGCGAGAACTCATACATGTAGTGGGGGGTTCCCCCCCTCACACGCCCTCACAGTGCTAACAATGGGTTTAAAGCAGCAGGACCAGCAGCACGCATACATCCTGCACACGATTGTTAGAACGCCTATGTCTTGCGCTCAATTGACAGGTCACCCCAGAGCCAGCTGGAGAAAATCAATGATGTTTTATTACAGCCAGAAAAGCATACAGTAATGTAGACCCGACACAGCACTGTGTTTCGGCGTATCAATCTGCCTGCATCAGGGGTCACCCAAGGAGGGACAAACGCGAGATTGCAAACCTGTGTGCAAATGTACTGCTGTGTAGCTGTTATTTTTTTTCATGTACAATTCTCTCTCCCTTCCTCTCCTCCAAGCAAATTCATCCTCTTTCCTCCCCCCTTGTGCAGCATCTTTCTATCCCTCCCTCCCTCCCATCCCCCTGTGCAGCAGAACCCCACTGACCCTCCCACCGTGAGAATGACATACCTCCATTCCGAGGCCTCCTAAAGCAGCAGGGGTGGATCTGATTTTTCAGCAAATCAGGCAGCACTAGTGTCATGGATGGAGTCATGGAGTGTCGGATACATTCGGGTGGGGAGGGGGCTTCAGGGGTCGATCTTAACTAGGGCTTATTTTTGGGGTAGGTCTTATTTTCAGGGAAACAGGGTATTACATGGGCTTCAGAATTCAGAGCCAATAACTGTCAACAACTGAACTTCTCCCACCTTCTTCATCTGCTTCACTAAGAGATCTCTCTTCTGCGAATCCAGAGCTTGCTGAACTTTGGCTGCTTGTAATGCTGCCCAAACGCTGCTTCACATCTTCTAGGATGTCTTTGCCGTGTCTGGACAGGGCATTTTTAGTCTAATATGGAAAAAAAATACCCATTTTTATTTCACTTAACGATGAGAACAGTTTATGCCAAGTAAAAGATTTTCATTTTTTTGGGTTTGTGTTTTTTTCATAGCAAGAACAGGTACCAGAAAGAACTAAGATGAAATAAACAGACAAGTTGGATTCTTTCACAAATTGTAGTTTGCTCTTAGAAATATATATATATATTTTTTTAAATCCTTTATATTCTCTTGGCCTTTCCTTCTTCATTCCTGCACTCTTCTGTCCTTGCATATGAGAACTGGCCCTATAGGAAGGGGAACTACAGGACGCAAACAGGAACTTCCAGGAAAAGAAAACTGGAGAAAAGCACATATGGTAGAAAGGAAACAAGAGTCCATTCAACCTTATTTTCATTCACTACAGAAAAATTTCTAAGACAGCTGACAATTATATCCTTTTGGTCTTCTCCACTTATTCAGGAACTTATCCTACTTTTTATTGCTTTGTGTTGAGCAACTACTGTACCTTGTAAGGAACAAATTCATTTCTTTTGCTTCTTAAGTAACTAGACAAGTTTCCGAATCTGCAGTATTCCACAATCACCATCAATGGTCCTATAAGGAAAACAATTTCCACAGTCAGTCACTGAATATCAGTGCCCTCACATGAGACCTCCTGCTGTCCGAACAACACAAGGCTTAGTGTTCTCCTCCTGCACCTCACGGCAATATTTTTTAGCCCCCAAGTTCTAAAATGTGAAAGGCAGTTCTATAGCTGCGGAACTTAGGCTCCCTCCAATTATTCCGCAAGCAACTGAAAACCTGGCTTTTCACTAAAATGTAATTCTATTCCCCCTTACTCTTCTCTTCTCTATATAAGTTCATGTAAACCTTTTTTTTTTTTTTCCTTCTCTTCCTATATTTTAAGTTCTTGTAAACCGTGCTGAGCTCCACAACATCCGTGGAGATGATGCGGTATATAAACTTAAGGTTTAGTTTAGTTTATAACTGCACAAAAACATACTTATGTGTGTAAGTGCACTAAATTCTATTCTAGAACATTATACATAACTGCATAGAGCAGGGTAGGCAATTCCAGTCCTCGAGAGTCAGAGCCAGGTCAGGTTTTCAGGATATCCACAAAGAATATGTATGAGATGGATTTGCATGCACTGCCTCCTTGAGATGCAAATCTATCTCATGCATATTTATTGTGGATATCCTGAAAACCTGACCTGGCTCCGGCTCTCGAGGACTGGAATTGCCTACCCCTGGCATAGAAACATACCTGTACATATGGGCAGACAAGAGAGAAGCATTGCTTGGCTTCAACTTATACATGCAACTTACAAAATATTATTATACACGCTGCATGACATTCTTAGGTGCAACCATTTGTTAATGGTTAAAGTTGTTAAAACGCATCCAACATTGTTAAAACGCATGTAGATTGTGAAAAATTGCAGGCAGACCTTAGGAAATTGGAAGACTGGGCATCCACATGGCAGATAAAATTTAATGTAGACAAATGCAAAGTGATACACATTGGGAAGAATAACCCAGATCATAGTTTCCAGATGCTAGGGGCCACCTGGGGGGTTAGCGCCCAAGAAATTGATTTGGGAGTCATTGTAGACAATACACTGAAACCTTCCGCCCAATGTATGGCAGCAGCCAAAAAAAAGCAAACAGGATGCTAGGAATTATTAAAAAAGGGAAGGCTAAAAAGACTAAGAATGTTATAATGCCTCTGTATCGCTCCATAGTGTGACCTCACCTTGAGTATTACATTCAATTCTGGTTGCCTTATCTTAAAAAAGATATAGCAGAACTAGAAAAGGTTCAAAGAAGAGTGACCAAGTTGATAGAGGGGATGGAGCTCCTCTCGTATGAGGAAAGACTAAAAAGCTTGGAAAGAGATGACTGAGGAGAGATATGATTGAAGTCTACAAAATCCTGAGTGGTGTAGAACGGGTACAAGTGGATCGATTTTTTACTCCATCAAATATTTAAAAAGACTAATAATAATAATAATAATAATAATAACTTTATTTTTCTATACCGCCATAGTCAATCGACTTCTAGGCGGTTTACAGTGTAAGAAGGCTGGACAATCAGCGAATAACAAGAGGTCTCAATACAATACAATAAGTCAACATTCAATACAATACAATACAATACAAAGATTCTGTATACAATACAGTACCATATAGTACGAGTCTAACTACAATATAATACAAAAATCTGAACACAATACAATACATAAGTCTGAATACAATACAATACATAAGTCTGAATATAATACTATACATAAGTCTAAATACAGTATCCTACAATGAGTCTAAATATAATACAATATTGTAGAAGGGAAAGTTACGTATAGTTTGGAGTTCAATAGGTAATGAATATCTGAGTATTTCTTTAGAACTTCCATTGAGTTGGAGTTCTATGGAAAGCGAATATCTGAATACGTGAGGGGCATCTTTAGAGAAAGAAAGGCGTTTACAGTGAGGGAGTCCTATTGAAGGGGGGGGACCGTTTTAGTCCGTGAATTTTGCGAATAAGGCGGTTTTGATCGATTTGCGGAATGCACTGTAAGACTGATTAGGTTTATTTATGTAGTTTTTCAGCCAAACTTGTTGTCTGTTCGCTTGGAACTTAAAGGTTCTATCCAGAAATGATTTGTATCTGCAGCCAGTGATCTTTGGGTATGCAAAGATATTTTTGTTTCTGGTCGCTCGTGTGGGGTTGTGTAGGATGAAGTGAGTTTGTAGATATGAGGGTGCTAGTCCCCAGGCTTGCTTGAAACAGGTGCAAGCAAATTTGAATAGTATTCGCGCTTCAATTGGAAGCCAATGTAGTTTTTTATAGTAGGGGCTGATGTGGTCGTTTTTTCTTAGTCCGAAAATTAGTCGAACGGCGGTGTTTTGTATTAATCTCAGTTTTTTTATTGTTTTTTGTGGGATGCCCAGGTAGATGATGTTGCAGTAGTCAAGAATGGATAGGATCAGTGCCTGTACCAGTAACCTGAATGATGTTGGGTCAAAGTATTTTTTTATGGTCCTTAGTTTCCATAGCGTGTAAAAACATTTTTTACACGCTATGGAAACTAGGGAACACTCAATGAAGTTACAGGGAAATACTTTTAAAATCAATAGGAGGAAATATTTTTTTTCACTCGGAGAATAGTTAAGTTCTGGAACACATTGCCAGAGATTGTGGTAAGAGCGGTTAATGTAGCTGGTTTTAAGAAAAGTTGGAAAATGTCCTGGAGGAAAAGTCCATAGTCTGTTATTGAGACAGACATGAGGGAAGCCACTGCATGCCCTGGATTGGTAGCAGGGAATGTTGTTACTATTTGGGTTTTTGCCAGGTACTAGTGACCTGGATTGGCCACCATGAAGACAGGCTACTGGGCTAGATGGACCATTGGTCTGACCCAGTAAGGCTATTCTTATGGTCATATATTCTTACGCATATTTATGCTAGCTATAGACCTAGAAGTCACATCATTTTAATGGTCCGGCCTAGCAAAGGCCCTGAGGCTGTTGCTGAAAACAGTGTCTAAATTAATCCTTACAGCAGCTCTGTGGCCAAGTTAAAAGCACACTGAGCTGCCGCTAGACAGGAGAAGTACTGCTTGGCAGGGGAGGAGGGAAAGGGAAGGGAGAAGGGGTACTGCTGGACAGAGGGAAGGGGGAGGATGAAGGGAGAAAGGGTACTGCTGGATATGGGGAGAGGAAGAGGTGCTGCTGGACAAGGGGGCAGGTAAAGGGAAGGGAGAAGAGGTGCTGCTGGACCTGGCAGAAGGGGAGGGAAAGGAAAGATGCTACACACTGGAGGGGAGGATAAGATGGTGGATGGGGAGAGAGCATATGAGCTGTGAGTGGGGTTGGGGAAGGGAAGAAAGGAAAATTGTTACAGGAAGAGTGAGAGTGATGAGAGAGGGAGAAATGGACATGGGGAGAGAACATGGATTGGGGAATGGGAAGGAAGGATGTCACTTGAGGGAAGAGGCAAAGAGAGATAGAGAAAGTGTAAAGGAGGCAGAAAGGGTTGGACTCATGGAGAGGGTGAGATGTATGGGAGGACAGAAAGGAGGCAAGGAGAAATGTCACACTCAAGGGGGAAGGGGGAGAGGGCAGAGAGTGAAAAGTTGGACTTATGGAGGGAGAGAGGGAGATATTGGTTAGAGGAGGGAAAGGGGACTAGAGGAGAAGCATGCAGGAGGAAGAGAGAAAAAAAATGTTAGACTGGTGGAAAGGAGGGAGAAATGTTGGATTGGGAGGGCGGCCAGAAAGGAGGAAAGGAAGGGAGATGGACTGCAGGGGGCAGAAAGGAGGAAGGGAAAGAGAAATGTCCCACTAGGTGGTGGGGGGAGAGATAACTAAAGAAAGGGAGAGATATCAGACCAGAGAATGTAAGGGAAGGAGGGGGGGTCTGGTAGTGCTATAGAAATAATAATATTAGTAGTAGTAGAGAGAGATTCCAGATTATGGGAAGGAGAGGAGAGAGATGCCAAACAGGGAAGGGGGGAAAGGAAGGAGAAAGATGTTGATCCATTGGAGGGAGGGGGAAGGAGACAGATGTCAGACCATGGAAATAGGGAGGGAAGGAGAGAGAGATAGGAAGGGAAGGGAAGACATGGAAAAGATTTTGAGAAGAAAGCAGACAAATTGAAAAATTGAATGTTAATGCCAAAGATGGATACAAGGCAGAAAGTGAACACGGAGAGAAAAACAGTCAATGGATAAGAAGGCACTGGAAACATAGTTAAAAGCACATAAAAATAGTCACCAGACAACAAAGATAGGGAAAATTATTTTATTTTCAATTGAAATTTATCACTTTTGGGAATTTATATCTGCTGTGTATATTGTGTGTATATGAAAAATGAATGGAAAAAATTGCATTACAATTAGTAAAGTGGGAAGAGCTTTAGGGCCTGATTCTATATATAGTGACCAAAAAAATTGACACCAGCTAAAAAGACGCTTAGCTCGATTCTACAAGGAGCATGTATCTTTTATAAAATAGTGCTAAGCACCTGTGTATCTCACATAACCTTTAGGTACACTTATTTAGGCCACACATAAGTTGTGTGTGGATTGGGCATACTCTATAACAATGTGCATAACTTTTAGGAATGATAATGATCTACCCATGCCCCTTCCCTGACCACACCCCCTTTTCAAATTCGCACACTAGAAATGGTGCATTTTTTAAATATATATAGAATCACGCTTTCCAAGTTGTGTGTTTAATTTTTTATTAGTGCCAATTAGTGTTAATTAAGAGATGTTAATTGCCAATGATCAGCACCATTTATGCCAATTAATCAATTAAGTTATGCACACAAATCGGCTGTGTACAGCAATTTGCATGTCATAAGGCGCCATATAAAGATTTGGGGGGTAGTGCTTAAAAGAAGTGAAATATGCATCCCAAAATTTTAATTTTATCTCTTAAAGCAGTGATTCTCAAACTTTTTTACTATGGCAGAACCTCTAAAATATGTTTTCATGCACCAAGGAACTTTCAATTTATGCAAACATATATATGCTCATACAAATAGATTCAATCATCGAATTTCTTTAGGAACCCCTGAAAAGAGTTTGAGGAACCCAGTTTGGGAATCAAAGTCTCAAGGTTTGGAATCTTAGAAACTCAATGATAACCTAAGAGATGAGAAGCGTAATGAAAGCTCTCAAGTCTTACCGCCTGGTCTGGTGCAGGCACCCAGCAGGTTAACAACGTTCAGATGATGACCAATATGGATGAGAATTTTCAGCTCTGACATGAGTGCCCTGTGCTCACTGGATGTGGCGCCCTCTGGAAAACAAAGTATAGGGAGTGGATTTACCATCACATTGGCAGAGAGAAAGCAACAGGTTGATTCCTGTAGCTACACAACTTATTCATTTTGCATGCTCATAAAATTGTCTCAGGGTATTTCATTTATACAGGGGAGATAGGGGAGACAGGACAGAGGTAAAAATTATTAGAATCAGCTGGGACAGGAGGCAGGAGGGATCCCTGCTGTCCTTGCCCACCACTGGACCTCCAGGACTTATGGCAGGCCCAGTAGAAGCCTGCAGGGCATCAGGAGAGAGGGGTTCAGGGTACAGAACCTGTCAGGGAGGAAGAGGGATGGATTGTATAGACTGGCAGGACAGGGATGGGAGTGAATGAGGGGACTCGATGCAGAGCCTGGCAGAGCAGTGAGGGAGGTGGAACAGGTTGCAGATCCTGGCAGAGCTGGGCAAGGCAAGGCACTGCATTTGAATATTAACAAACACACACCCCAGTTTATATTCGAGTCAACCTTTTTTCCTCTTTTTTTGGAGGAAAAAAGGTTACCTCAGTTTATATTTGGGTTGATTTATATTCGAGTATAAACAGTAGCTTTCAGTCCATTGCCCTACTCTCCAGTGCCCTTGCCAGCAGATTAACCATTCCCCCTAACTGTATCCATGGCATCCTGTTTGTCTGTCTTGTCTGTTTAGACTGTAAGCTCCTTCAAATAGGGACTGTCTCCTTCGTGACTCTGTACAGCACTGTATATGTCCGGTAGCACAATAGAGATAATTAATAGTAGTAGTAATAATACACTCCTCCCTCAATATTCACGGGGGTTAGGGGCAGAGCCGGCCCGTGAATATTGAAAATTTGCAAATAACTTTTGGGCCGACTATAACCCACCCCGGCATCCCGGACCTTACCTGGTGGTCTAGCAGTCTTTTGGGGCAGGAGCGATCTTCCTACACTCCTGCCCCGTGCAGATCACTCATCAAGACTACGATGGGAACTCACGGTAGCCATTTTGAATGAGTGATCTGCACAGGGCAGGAGTGTAGGAAGATTGCTCCTGCCCTGAAAGATTGCTAGACCACCAGGTAAGGTCCAGGGAGGTCCGGGAGGCAGGAGGGAGGTGGGGGTGATTCCGGTTTTAGGAAATCACGAATAATCGAAATTGTAAGTCCTAAAACTGTGAATCAGGAAGGGGAAGTGTAGCCCAAAATGCAGTAGCTGCTGCCTCATGTAATGAAAAATCTTAGATGTAAACTTCTGAAACAAGTTGATAGCTTAATTGGTTGGTTGATTTATTAATTGGGATTTATTAACTGCCTTTATAAAGAGATTTACCCAAGGTAGTATACATCAGGTACTAGCTTGACATAAAACTTATAATTTTGCTAGTAGCAGATGACAATTTATCTTAAAGCTGGGACAACACTTGCGGGGTACCTCAGGGCTCCCCCCTATCCCCGACTTTGTTTAATATTTATCTTATTTCACTGGGTAATTTGCTGCAAAGTCTAAAGCTCAATTTTTACATTTACGCAGATGACATCACTGTGGTTATCCCGTTAACCTGTCTGTCATCCGATTTTATTAATTTCTTAGCTAATATTGTAAATCAAATCGAGCTTTGGATGATTGCTTTTAAATTGAAATTAAATACTGAAAAAAACAAATTATTTTAGCAACGCCCATTGAAAGGATAAAAGAAAACATGATTCACGTGAGCGGGCGGGAATACAAAATTGAACAATCCATAAAAATATACGCATCTGACCCTGGAAAAACATATTGATCTACTGTTTAAGAAATGTATTTCGGTCTTATGGAAGCTCCGCACCATTAAGAAGTTTTTTGATGAACCTTCTTTTCGTTTGCTGGTGCAGACATCCATTTTGAATATTTTGGATTATTGTAATATTATATATCTACAAAAAAATACTCATTTTTGGACTAAAAAAATAGGAGCACATTACCCCTTTCTATCAAAAACTCCACTGGCTGCCAGTGGAGTCCAGAGTTCTATTTAAGTTTTCTTGTATTTGTTACAAAGCAGTTTTCGGGATGTTACCAGATTACCTTGCCTCTCAGTTTTCTTTGAACTATTTTAATAAGAGTACACGTAGAATAAATCTATTTAATTACCCTTCTCTAAAGTCATGTCAATATAAGAAGTTTTTTGACAGAATTTTATCATTCCAGGCCGCTAAACTGAACATATGGCTTGGAAAACCTATACTTGAGTTTAATTCTTATTTTGATTTTAGAAAATCACTAAAGACACGCCTGTTTGACATGTTTACATTTTAGTTGTGATACTATTTTAACTTCTTCTTGCTTTTTAATTGATGTATTCTTTTTTATCGACTGTGTTATTATGTACTTTATATACATTGACTGTATGTATCTTTTCTGTTGTGAACCGCTTTGAACTTTTGGTATAGCGGTATACAAAAAATAAATTAAATTATTAATATTAATAAAATAACCAAATATACAGTAAACATAATTACAATCAATGAAGTAAACTTTTTACCTTTCAGCATTTTGACAGCCACTGTGGTACAAGGCGAAGTTTTTTCAATTCCAAATGCATCTGCTTCCACAACTTGGCCAAAAGCCCCCCGACCAAGTGGTTTACCTAACAAAAAAGATAGCAAGATTTTATTTTATTGGGATGGAAAAAAGTCTGCAGCTTGATTGAAAGCTGGAAAGTGAATGAATTAGCTCAGTATATCGCAAACTGTGCACCGCAAGATACCGGTAAGGAGGAGAAGCACTGGCACCAGCTGACTACCTACATGGTGAGAGACACATCCTGTAGGTAGTCAGCTGGCACCCGTGCCTCTTCTCCTCACTGGTGCCCCTTATCTGTGTCTCTCCTGCTGCAGCACCCCCTACTGGTGGCTCAGGGCCCCGTCTGGAGGGTCTTCGTGTATGTGTATGTGCAGACATTGATGTGATGACATCAGGCATGCACGTGACATCATCACGTCCTTGTCTGCGCATTTCCAGGTGCCCTCCAGCCATGACCTGGAGTTTACTGTGCTACTGAGCAAAACGTTTGCAAGACATTGAATTAGCTCAAGTCACACTTGTTCAGGGCCACCACCTTTTCCAGTAAACAGTGCCAGGGTAGCTCAGTAGAGATGGAGGAAATTCCTAAGAGAAATATTTTATTTAATTGTAGCTGCTTCCTTGGTAACTGAGGCTGAGGGTTATTCCACAGACAGGTCCATAATCAATTTGCAGTGTCCATGGCAAATTTTGCACTTCTATCCTCTTAACTTTAAGTCACAGCATACAGGAACTGATGCCGAAAGCTTTGTGGTAGAGCCATGGTATGCAGTTAGCTTCTGGATTACCACAATAACTCAAATATTTAATGCTGGTGCCCAGATATGGCCTGTTATTAAATATCTCAGCTCAATTTGTGTCACAATGGTTAAAGCTACAGCCTCAGCACCCTGAGGTTGTGGATTCAAACCCACGCTGCTCCTTGTGACCCTGGGCAAGTCACTTAATCCCCCCATTGCCCCAGGTACATTAGATAGATTGTGAGCCTGCCGGGACAGACATGCTTGAGTACCTGAATAAATTCACGTAAACCGTTCTGAGCTCCCCTGGGAGAACGGTATATAAAATTAAATAAATAAAGCTTGCCCTACAGCTGTAAATGGCTTAAAATCCACTGACTGCCAAGGTTGACTATTGACCCCCATTTGTTTAGCCCAGTGGTTCTCAACCCTGCCCTGGGGACCCCCCAGACAGTCGGGTTTTCAAGATATCCCTAATGAATATGCATGAGAGAGATTTGCATATAATGGAAGTGACAGGTATCCCCAGGAGAGGGTTGAGAACCACTGGTTTAGTCTGTCATCATTTTGTGTGTTTATTGCTACCCCTATGATTATTCTATTATTGCTGTGTTCTGATTATTTATGTGTTTTTATGTATTTTTTCTCTACTTTATAGTTTATCATTTCAATTTTAGTTTCTGAAAATGGGGCATAAAAAATTGCAGCTAAAGCATCCAGTAAGCCATTTGAGAACTTACCTAGTTTCAGCCGGTCCCTGGGAAACTCCCACTTGTTGGCATCATAGGAGAGCTGCTCACAGTGTTCATTTAGAGGGACCTCATCAGAATCCATGATGATTGACAGGTAGCCACTTTTCAGTTCCCCTCCGTTGGACTGGAAATCAACAACAATCTGTCAGATCAACTGTACTTTTTTGTAAGAGAAATAGCACAGTCACATCCACCCGCCTGTCACTTTATTTAGCCAAAACCACAGGCCTCCAGTTTTCCTCCAGCTGTTCTGTAAGCATGCTACACTTAGATCCAACTTAATTGCATTGTTTTTAACAAGAGGAGAAAGTTCAAGTTCATTCTCTCCCAGCGCCTCTTCAATTAAAACCCAATTACTAACAACTCCTCCATAAACTATTCAAGAAAAACGAGATGTTGGAAAAATGTTCCCGTTGATTTAAGGACAATGGAAAATTGCCACACAAAAGAGTTCCAGTCTGTTTTCATTTGTCAAACCCATGGGACAGTTAGAAATTTACCCGTTTTACGGTTCGCATGATGATTACAAGGAGCAACCAAAAGAACATGGCAATCACTCCAGTGCCCATCAGGATAATGAGCTCCAGGTTCGTTTTTTCTTCGGTGCCTGCAAGAAAACAATTGAGCATTTTACGGGAGGCTGAAGCTGAGTTGCTGGTTTAGGCAAGCAGTCAACATACTAAATATTGTTCATTGCTCCAAATATAACATGTTCTGTATATGAAAATTATGTCTGTTAGAGAAATAAATCTCTTATTCATCTACAGACAAATTCAAAAGGGAAAGGCTGCAAATGTAGGCTAGAAAGGAGAGCAATTAGAAGAAAAAAAAGTTTTGTGGCAGGAAGTTCATTGAAATTGTTAATTGCAAGGAGACATTAAGAAAAAAAATTCAGTATCTCTGACCTAAAAACCTGTAAACAGGAGAGGTACAAGAAATGAAGAAACTGGAAAAATGATCAAAGATTTAGAAACCAAGGAATTAGTTTTCTGGGATTCCAAGTTTCAAGTTCCAAGCTTATTAAAATTTTGATAAAACGCCTATCAAAAATTCTAAGTGTTTTACAATATAAAATAGGGGAAGACTAACAAGAGACAATTAAAACAGTACATAATATTGATGTACATTAGAACAAGAGATAATGGGGGAGGGGGGAATACAATATGTAAGTAAAGCAGACAATGAAGGAAAAAACAAAAGGAGAAAGGGGAGATTAGTTTACTGTTGAAGCAAGAGACATTATTCAGTTAGAGAGGTTTTTTTAAATTTACATGAACAACATAAGACCTAATTTGACTGATACTGAGGAGCAATTAAAAGTGTCACTTAGCTTTCAGAGCAGGGGTGTCAAACTCAATCACATAAGGGCCCGAAATCTAAAACACAGGCTAAGTTGCGAGCCAAATATTTTATTAAGATACTTAGTTTTAGTAGAAGTATAGATCCTTCCTCAACCTCAGACACCTGTGGCGCAGTCAAGCACTTGTGTGGAGCGCCCTGCTCCAACCTAGCTTTTACACTGGGACTGGGTCCTTCTGCCTGCAAATGGATACTGAGGCAGCATGGTGAGGAGATTGGAGTGCTGCTGGGAGTGGGGCAGCGCGTTCGGGTGCTTGGAGCACCACTGGGACTGGGGCTGTACAGTCAGGCGCTTAGATGCAGCACTGTCACCGCAGGCCACATAACATGGCCAGGCGGGCGGATTTGGCCCCCGGGCCTTGTGTTTGACATGTGTATTTTAGAGGATTTTGAACTGGTGAATAAATTAGGTAGTGATTTTTAAATCTTTTTGGTTATGTTCAATATTTATCTAGGAATGTTTCCTCTTGTATTTCCTGTATTTACCTTGTGTAACATAAGAACATAAGAAATGCCTTCACCGGATCAGACTGAGGTTCATCAAGTCCGGCGATCCGCTCACGCGGCGGCCCATTTAGGTTCTCTATTATGTAAATACGTTATGTCTTCTCATAATATGGGCTAGATGGAAGACATTGAAAGAAACAATTTGTTTGATTATATTTTATATATTTTTTTCATTCCTTACTATTGTTTGTTGAATTGTATTGAAAATTATTTAAAAAAAAAAAAAAAGATTTAGAAACTGTGCAAAAATGTAAAATCAGTTAGGAGGACAAGTCCTGGCAAACTGCCAAAGGGGAAATGGACCTTGACAAGTGCTAGTTAGTGTAATAAAACAGCAAGGACACCTAACAGTATCCAGGGGTAGAGGGGGGGAGGAAGTGGTATTAAAGGAAGCAAAGTCATCCTGCTTTCATTCAGGTCGCTAATGAGATCCCCCACTTCAAGTATTATGTTCTCTTCCAAAGGCCAAACTTTCAAAGGAACTTTAAGATGATGGAAGCTGTTCAGAAAAGGCTACCAAGGTGTTAAAGAGCCAGGGCCTGTTACACAAGCCCTATAGAAAAAGGAAGAAAGATTTCTAAGTGTAGTCAAATGAAATTCAGGGATAAGAGTTCTTGATCTAAAGATACAGGTTGAAATATACTGAACCACTTCAGCACTATCCACATATTGCAGCTGAATATCTCTATGGACCACCTCGGCACTATCCAGACACTGCAGCTGAATATTTTTACAGAATATCTCAGCATATCTGAATAGGTTAAAAGGGATGGGAATTAGTACGACCACTTTTTAAATACGGATACAATCAAAGCTGCTTACATATTGTAGACTGGTACTTACTTTTAAATGACTTGCCCAGAGTCACAAGAAGCTGCAGTGGGAATCAAACTCACAGCCTCAGGATGCTGGGGCAACTAGGTCAATATGTCTATAGATCACCTCAGCACTGCAGCTGAATATCTGTACAGATTCTTTCAGCAGTGTCTGGATAATGCTAAGGCAGTTCAGCAGCAGAGACGCAATCTATCAATTCTGCTATTTGGCTTAGGGCTACAACAACAAAAAAAGCTGTGCTAAGAACTATCCAGACAAGCTATTATGATACTTGCTGAATGTCGCTTTTATCCAGATAGCACCAGCACCTTACCGCACTTATCCAAATATTCAGCAACAGCCACTATCCAGATAATGCCATTGGATACCTGGATTGTTTTGCCTGTAGCACTCCAGCAGTTTTTTAAAATACTGACTGCTGTAGACTCAGGATCAGGGGGTTATTACTATAGGCCTTTTGCTAGTATGCGCTAAGGCCTGGATTCTGTATAGGACATCTTTTGGCACTTAGATGCTTCTCAAACAGGTCTAGTTGAAAATATCTAAGTTCTGTCTAGGTTGTCCTGGGAAAGGATTGATTATAGGGGCAGGACATCCAAGTCCCATGGCAAACCTACCAACATACCTATTTCTATTCTGGACGCACAGCGGGTGAGAAGTCCCGCTAAACTCTAGAAAGTCAGTTTTGAAAATGCCCACTTGGATGTTATGACTAGTAAGTCGTCCAAGTGCCAGTTTATGCTGTCTTTTGGACATCTATCTTTTTTGAAAATGAGCCCCTAAATCTGGAAATAGTCTGAAGCATCACAAAGATGGACCTAGAGGAAAGGATATACTAAGTATTAATGAAATAGATCTTCCACAAAAGACACAAATTGAACTTTCCATGCAGCCATGAGAGCAACTGTGCTCATACTTATCAAAACCCATGCAGCTGTAATGCTAATATATGCAAAGTATAAATATAAGAACATAAAAACATAAGAATAGCCACTGCTGGGTCAGACCAGAGGTCCATTGTGCCCAGCAGTCCTCTCCCACGGCGGCCCTTAGGTCAAAGACTAGTGCCCTAACCGAGTCTAGCCTTACTTGCGTACGTTCTGGTTCAGTAGGAACTTGTCTAACTTCGTCTTGAATCCCTGAAGGGTGTTTTCCCCTATAACAGCCTCCGGAAGAGCATTCCAGTTTTCTACCACTCTCTGGGTGAAGAAAAACTTCCTTACGTTTGTACGGAATCTATCCCCTTTTAACTTTAGAGAGTGCCCTCTCGTTCTCCCTACTTTGGAGAGGGTGAACAACCTGTCTTTATCTACCAAGTTTATTCCCTTCATTATCTTGAAAGTTTCGATCATGTCCCCTCTCAGTCTCCTCTTTTCAAGGGAGAAGAGGCCCAGTTTCTCTAATCTCTCACTGTACGGCAACTCCGCCAGCCCCTTAACCATTTTAGTGGCTCTTCTCTGTACCCTTTCGAGTATTTTGAAAATCTTTTTTTTAAAGAGGGGTAACCAAAATAAAAGGTGTACATATTTTATTTCAAGGAAAGGAATCTAAATAAGAAAATATAGTAAACACTTTGAGGGAAAAGTCAAAGACACCACCCGGAAACGTTACCGCGCCAGTACTCTGGAACTCACTACTACTTTACTTAAGAGAGGAAGAAAATATTGATAAATTTTAAACAAACTTAAAAACTTTTTTATTCAAGGATGCTTACAATAGATGATATTCTCTCCGTCCTAGACCACCTGCTCCCCTTATAATGAAACAATGGAAGAGCATATCTTCCCTTCCCCCTTTGTGTCGACCCTCTTTGTTTTTTTTTCCTATTGTGACTGTAGTTCTATCCCTCTTTCCTATTTATCTTAGACTGTCATGTTTTGGTTTACGTCTTCATTGTATATCCCCCAAATTTTTATACTCTTTTTTTAATGTAATGTAATGTAATTTTTAACCAGTATATAAAATTTTAATAAACTTGGAACTTGGAATAAAACCAAAATGGACAAGCAGAAAATCCCCAGCTAGTTATGTCACTTTAAATCAGGCTTCAAAAAAACCAAAGTGTCCACCAATAAAAAGGAAAACCAAACCAAAAAGAATTGGCAGAGGCTTTTAACCTCCCGCTCAGAATCGACACCAGCATCCAATATAATAAAGAAAAATCTTAATGGTAAAGGGGCTTCAGTACGGACTCAGTCAGCCCTTCGGTTCATTTATAGCCCCGGGCAAGTATTTATTGATGACCAGCACCATACCAATAAAGTCTAAATAAGCACTGCCCCGTACATCATAATGTCCCAAAAGGATTTTTTCTAAAAGTAAATAAAGGTGCTAATAAACACAAAAACGCTAAATGTAAATTCAAAGTGGGAGAAAAAAGCTGAGAAGCTCTTTAAACCCCCAGAACAAAAACTTCAAAAACAATCAATATAATAATTGAAAAGTGTAAAAATCAATATCTAAACAAACCAAAATTGCTAAGATATAGTTCAACTTAACTGAGTCCCGTACTGAGCCCGTACTGAAGTCCCTTTACCATTAAGACTTTTCTTTATTATTTTTGACGCTGGTGTCGATTCTCACTGGGAGGTTAAAAGCCTCCGCCAATTCTTTTTGGTTTGACTTTAAATCAGGCCCAGCATGTTTAAAAGTTATGAAATTTATTTGGCTTAGGAAAAACTGCTAGAATTGCTTTAGTATCTTTACAAAAACCAATTGTGGCGGGTGGGGTAAATTTCCCAAACTTTTATAAGTACCATCAGGCCAATATATTGCGTCCTTCCTGAGCTCATGGAACATCTTCCTGATTGGTTGTACTTAAGAGTGGCAACTTATGTCCCCATTATGGTTGTTTCAAGTGTTGAGTATCAAGTTACCTAGTTATTACAAGTTATGAAATCAGTAGAATTCTGCATACTATATTAACATTCTCTTTATAATAATGCAGAACATGCATTACATGGAAGACTCCACAATCACAGTTTTAGTTAAGCCCCTTTTGTGATCTACAAAATAACACTTCTTGGAATTTGATAACCATCAGTTTTCCTCTTATTTTTTCATCCAGAGGTATTCCTCTGGGTCTAGTTTGGTATTAATATAACTCCCAGCAAAGAAATGTCTTAGTTCAGTTTCAGTGGGGATACATGAGGTCATTTGTCTCTTTGCTGTTGTTAGTGTTTAACAATTTTTCTAATAGTGAAATTGAACTGTACTGACCCTCTACTGAGAAATATGTTACCGCTTTTGCACAGCCCAGATCATTACATGCCAGACAGATATAGAGACCTCCATCTTCTTTCTGTACTCTTTGAATAGTCAGGATTCGATTTTGATCCTTTAGAATAATGCCTGAAAAAAAATAATCATTTCATTTACTGATAGCAAATAATTTTCTTTAGTTGATCTAAGTCATGACTGTAATAACTGACCAGTACAACATGGCATGGTATGTCATGGGATTCTGTTATTATTCTCATGAAGAATATGCGCAACTTTAAAAATGTGTTACATGAGAAAGCCCATTTTGCATAGAATGTTGAGATGGAAATTGAGATGCCCTGGTCAGGACATTCACAATTCCTCTGGAATTTCCCCTGATATTTACAAATGCAGAGCCTTTTGTAAACTACTATAATGACATGTATCTGAAGGCATGTCCAGTGGAAGCAGCAATTTCAAAAAGCTGAATGTGAAGAAAATGTGTCCTGTTCTCCTCAAATCTCCACAGCCCTTTAAAATTGCTGCTCCCTATAGTACTGATCTTCCCCATCCCAAATTCAGGTCCATTGAACCTTCCTGTCAACATGCATAAACATCCCCAACCCCAACATCATACATATGGGTTCTCCCACCCCAGCATCATAAATAGGCATTTTCCAACAAGGGTAGCCCTATCTCAGTTCTTACTGGGGGCCTCACTGATGACTAGTGGGGGAGGAGGGATGACTTATCCCATTCCCAATCCTTCTGAAGCAGGGATCAAAATGTGTTTCATGGTACTACCAATAGGGGTCAAATTACCAAATAAAGGCTTTTGCAGCTTGACCCCCCCTAGGAGTACCAAGAGATTTCTGCTAGGAATCAATTTCTGCCATTTTGAATCCAATGTACAATTCTGGAGACAACACCTTCAAAAAGATATAAACAAGATGGAGTCTGTCTAGAGAAAGGCTACTAAGGGGGCAGACTTAAATATCTCAATATGTATACTTTGGAAATGCGGGAGAGGGGAGATATTATAGAGATGTTTAAATACCCTCGTGGCTTAAATACACATGATGCAAGTCTCTTTCAACTGCAAGGAAACTCCAGAGTGGGAGAGCACAGAGCTGGCAATGGGTCAACAGGTCATCATGGGTCAAATGGGCCAACCATATTAGATGGGTCATGTGGGTCATGGGTCAGTATCTGCGATCCATTGACCCACGATAAAATCTATCCATAGCAGACATTGCTAGACAACTCTATGTCTTCAGCTGAATGTGAGAGACAATTTAACACATTCAATACTCGACACATATTTACATCACAGCGCAGTAGCAAGTATCCTGAAACTGCTGAAGCTCTTTTGATCGTTCTTGAAGAGTACAAAAATAAGCCGATCAAGTGTTTTTGGAACAGTGACTGGTTCAGGCTGACAGTCTTTGTTATTGCAGTCGCACGACACACAACTCGCACATAGTAGTACTGTGACCATTACAATTGTGATGTGTGTCTTTCTGCCATTTATGAATGAATAGACATCACATTAAGCTTCTAAAGTGTGTAATGAACCAACAATATTTTATGAGAATAGAATGGCATTGTGATTATCCATTAAAATACTGAGGCTTAAGTTCGACAAAGTGGAATGCAAAATTGCGGAGAGCATAGAAAATAAATATACAGTAGTATATACTATAATCATAAATAATAAAAATAAAACAAGAAGAGAACTTGCACCATTGCTGTCACAATTAGAACTAGGTTGGATTTGGGGGGGAGGAGGAAGGTAGTGGGTATATCTGTGGTATGGCTGTGGGAATGCTTGGTTTCTTAATGGGGGTTGGTTTAAAAGGGGAGTTTTTCTCATGGGGGGTTGGGGGGGTCATTGTTTATTGATTGTCGGGGAGTATCAAAGTACAGTTCGCCGACAACTGTGCCTGTTGGTTTTCTCGATTGCTGGGGGAGTGAGAGATCTGTGTTTTTTTGGAGGGAGAGGAGGGCGTTTTGGGGGGGTGTTGTAGGTGGGATGGGGGGCACTCACCATATGAAAATTCTTGATGGCTATTTCTTTGTTCAGGTTAAAGGTGCAGGTACACAGACCAACTGGATGGGCCGTTAGTCTTTATCCACCATTATGTACCTGCACCTTTAACCTGACACTTCGGGGCAAGAGGCCGACCCAGAAATTTTTAGGTCTCCAAATGTATTCATCTTATTAAATGGGGACTGCATGTATACATTTTCAGCTTCACAAACACACATTTTTTATGTACATACCAAGCCTCCTTAAAAATTGTACACGCTGTAGATCTCCACATGTAAACAACAGTTTCTTAAATCACTGTTTACACATGAAGCCAATCACATGTGAAACAAAACCCTGAAGTTTACATGTGGAGATGCTTTTAAAATTACAAATCTTTCCACCAAGAAAAGAAGTTCATGTCTCTCACTTTTATTGCTCTTTCCTCATCTTCTCTGTGACTCTTTTTTCTTGTATCCCTTTGACTTCCTACTTTTTTCTACTTCTTCTAAACCTTGTATGTTCTATACAGAGACCAAACTATAAATATTTTAGTATCATATTAACTGTTCCTTTGTCCCTTTTCTCTTCTTTCGTTCACCTACTTTGCACCTGCAAAGTATCTGCAGGATCTAAAAAACAATCCTTGTGGCACCACCTGCCGTGGAATTGATCAAGGGATAAAACATCTACTTGCAAGGTCATGGGTACTCTTTAGCTGCTCTGAGAAATCATTGCTCAAAGGAGTCCTTTTGTAAAATTGTATGAGAAGATCCTCACCTGAATTTTCAACAACTGTTTTGTTATTTTTCAACCATATGATATGGGGAGCTGGAATTCCAGAGGTATTGCAGGTCACTTCCATGGTTTCACTGATACTTGCTGTTTGATTTGTTATGTTATTTATAATTACTGGTGCCATTCGTGCTGTTAAAAAGAAAATGAAATATTAGTTAGACTAGTCATTCAAGGTATGTTTAGTACCATTAGAGCTTACATTTTGAGTGTCCAGATGGGAAACATTCATTTAAACCTATGTTCCAATGGACATTGACCAGATATTACTAAGGCTAGCTAGACATGATGGGGCCCAGAGCAGATGCTATGGAGGAATCCCCAAAGCTTATTTGCAGGCTGATCCTAAGAACATAAGAACAGCCTTACTGGGTCAGACCAAACGTCCATCAAGCTCAATAACCCATTCTCACGGTGGCCAATCCAGATCACTAGTATCTGGCCAAAACCCAAGGAGTCAAAAATGAAAAATCTCAAGTGCTGCACAAGATACTTAAAAGACACTAAAGAAAGCAGCCAAGCCAATAGATCCATTCAGAGCAACCACACGAAGCACTAAATTGCCTCCTTAACAATAATAGTAATAATAAAGATAAAGTGAAACGTATCCTCGGTGTGAGACAGCAAGCATAAGGAACCGGTAAAGAATCACCGTTCCAAGGCTTCTATGAGTGGCTTATTAAGGAGACAGCTGACTTGCTTAAAGCTGCATGCCATCATAGGATGCATCCTAGTGTACAAAACTAAATGTGGGTTGTTGTTTTTTAACTTGTTTCAGGAGCAATTTAGGAACTGGACTCTTTCAATCTGTAGCATCTTTTAAACATTGTAAACCACATAGAACTTCACGGTCCTGCGGTAAATAAACTGTTATTATTATTATTCAAATCTTCCATAAACATCTAAAATCCTGGTTATTCACCAAATCGTAAATTTTGCTTTTTACTATTTTCCCTTTCACATTAAGGCCCAAATCTGCAACCAGCGCCTAAAGTTAGGCACCTATTTTGGAGGCGCCCAACTAGAGAGGTGCCTATCTAAATTGAATAACAAGCTTTTTAATTAATTAAAAGCCAGACCTTTAGCCCCACCCCCATGGCCTCCCAGCCCCTCCCTGTTACACCCACACCATGCCCCCAGCCATGCCCCCTCAACCTGTTCTTGTCGGTCAGGAGGGCATCCGCGCAAGCGTGGATGTAACGCACTGATGTCACGTGCACACGATGTCACTGTGTAGCATCCGCGCATGTGCGGATGCCCTCCCGACGTGGTCCTAAAGAAGAAGCTTTTCAAAACCCGGACAAAGTGCTGGGTTTTGGAAAGCTGTCCGGGTGCCCGGACATGCCCTCTAAAAAGAGGACATGTCTGGGTAAATCCGGACGTCTGGTAACCCTACCTAGGAGGTAGGTGCCATTAGGTGAAGTTTATAGAATTAAAAAAACCTTAAACTTAGTTTTATGGTGACGGGACTAAATCGCGCGAGACAACGGCGCGCCAACAAATGAGCGCAGACAACTGAGCGCAAGGTTGATGGCGCGCCGAAGAAAAGCACTATTTTAAAGGGCTCCGATGGGGGGTGTGGGGGGGAACCCCACCACTTTACTTAACAGATATTGCGCTGGTGTTGTGGGGGGTTTGGGGGGTTGTAACCCCCCACATTATACTTAAAACTGAACTTTTTCCCTAAAAAACAGGCAAAAAGTTCGGTTTCAAGTATAATGAGGGGGGTTACAACCCCCAAACCCCCACAACGCCAGCGTGATGTCTGTTAAGTAAAATAGGGGGGTTCCCCACCAACACCCCCCGTCGGAACCCTTTAAAATAGTGCTTTTCTTCGGAGCGCCGTCAACCTTGCGCTCAGTTGTCTGCGCGCCGTTGTCTCGCGCGATTTTGTCTATGAACCTAGTTTTATACACCGTGTCATCAACCAACTTGGAACTCGATTCGGTTAATATTAAGAATAGAGTAACACAAAAGAACAGAACAGTAGACTAATTAATTTCCAAATGTTTGGCGAACAAGACTGTCTTCAGGGCCTTCCTGAAAGATAAGAAGGGGCCTAAGCCCCAAATGTGTACTTTAGAACGTAAAATGAATTGTCCTTATATAGACAGCCATTTTACACATGGCAGTGTGCTTTCATACCTTGGATAGGCAGGTGCCTCACCAGACAGTAGTATTTATTAGTCTTTCTATCCTTGGCTACACAGACATAATCCCCTCGATCCTGAAGAGAGATGTTATGGAAGACGAGCTCTGAAGTCATATTTTCACCCATGATAATTGCAGGAGCCGTGTTCACTTTCAGTAGGGTACTGAGATTTTTGCACACAGGCATCGGCAGTCTTTCTTGGTGCTTCTGTGAGCTGCTTGGGCTAAGCTTAAACCACATTATGTTCTCGAAAGTGAGGCTATCAGCCACACACTGTAAGGACACATGATCTCGTTCAGTGGGTTTGTTGCTTGGCTGAACATTAATTTCAAGACCCCCTGGAGAAAAAGAAAACCACAATAAAAATTAACTTTTTAGCATCTGCTACCACTTTTTTTAAAACCTGGAGTTCAGAAGAGGTCAGACTTTTCACGTTTATGTAGCAGGAAATGCAGTAAGTAATCCAAGCGTAGGGTATGTTAAGCATAGGTTTGCCAGATTTTACATTCTTAAAATCCCCACCCCATTACGCCCCAGTCCTGCCTCTAATCCCACTCTAGCCCTGCCCCCGCTGCTTGCCTTGGTCGGGCAGGAGGGCATCCACGATGCCGGGTTCTGAAAAGCCTTCTGAACCCCCGGATATGTCCTCAAAAGGAGGACATATCCAGGAAAATCCGAGCATCTAGTAACCCTAGTTAGGCAATATCAAAAATTATATCAGCAAAGTTTCCTGGGTGCCAACAAAGAAGCTGAGAAACACAGGTCTACTAGGACCTGTGTCTCTCAACTATGCATAAGGATGTATTTGATTGAATATTTTTTAATTTAGCTAAGAATCCCCATGTACTGTGACTAGGATTTTTAAAAAGACCAATTCATATTGGGGTAATTTTATAAACTTTTTTGCACATGTTTTGCACAGTTTTACATGAATAAAAGCTTTAATAAAATGAGCTTCAACGTGGGGAAGTGCAAGGTCATGCATGTAGGGAGAAGGAACCCGATGTTCACTTACAAAATGGGGGGAACAATGCTAGGGGTCAGTAAGCTGGAAAGAGACCTGGGAGTGATGGTAGACACGACATTGAAGGCGTCGGCACAGTGCGCCACAGCCTCGAGGAAAGCAAACCAAATGCTAGGTATCATTAAGAAGGGTATCTCGACCAGAACGAAGGAAGTCATCCTGCCACTGTACCGGGCTATGGTGCACCCGCATCTGGAATACTGTGTACAGTACTGGTCACCGTACCTCAAAAAGGACATGGCAATGCTTGAGGGAGTCCAGAGAAGAGCAACTAAACTGATTAAGGGTATGGAAAACCTTACATACACTGACAGACTGAAAAAGCTGGGGCTGTTCTCCCTGGAGAAGCGGAGACTCAGAGGAGACATGATAGAGACCTTCAAGATCCTGAGGGGCATCGAAAAGGTTGACAAGGACAGATTTTTCAATTTGAAAGAAACCACAAAAACAAGGGGCCACTCGATGAAATTGAAGGGGGACAGGTTTAGAACAAACGCAAGAAAATTTTTTTTCACACAGAGGGTGGTGGACACATGGAACACCCTTCCGGAAGCCGTGATAGGAAATAGCACAGTACAGGGTTTCAAGGAAGACCTGGATAGGTTCCTGGAGGACAAAGGGATTGAGGGGTACAGATAAGAGCAGTGGAAGGTTTAGAGATAAATGAAGAGGTAGGTATAAAATTAGTCAGGGACTGCTGCTCAGGCAATATGCCTGATGGGCCGCCGCGTGAGCGGACCGCTGGGCGGGATGGACCTCTGGTCTGCCCTGGCGGAGGCGACTACTTATGTTCTTATGTTCTTATCATGTGCATACTTTCCATGTTAACATTTATGCCTGCTCCTGAGCAGATGAAAAACGTCCACAACTTCATTCCAGCCACTACTTCTTCAGGTTTAGCCCTAGTACTATAGACAGAAATTTAGGCCCCTAAAGGAGTTTTTCATTAAGCTGTGTTAATCAGCTAACACAAGTTGTATTGCGCAGTGGACATTAAAACAGATCTGCATATTAAAACAGCCAGTGCAGTAAAACTCCTGTGTTAGCTACATGACACTGTAGAGGCGGAAAATGAACATGACGGGTAGATCCAGTGGCCTACTAAGGGGAGGGAGGGTGGATCGCCCCGGGCGCTGTCTTGGTGGGGGCACTGACACCTCCCCACTTCCCCACCATTCTCACACCCTCCCTCTCTTCCATTCCTATTGCATCTCTTTAAATCTTCACCAGCGTGAGCAGCTACTCTGGCCTGGCTCCCTCTGAAATCACTTCCGGATTGTGAGGCCAGGATGTGACATCAGAGGGAAAGCTGACGCCGATGTGAGCAGCAGGTCGGAGAAGCTGCTCATGGATTTATAGGGGAATGGGGATGGGAAGGGAGGGTGCGAGTGTGGCGTGAAAAGAGCAGGGGGTAGCACAGAAGAAGCAGGGAGGCAGAGAGGAGGGCGCTGGGGGTGCTACCTCCCCGGGTGCCTCCTAATCTCACTACACCACTGGGTAGATTGGAGGTGTGATTGTATGTGATATGGTTGCAGACTAGTAAATGTTGTGGCCTTCTAATCCCCTTCCCCACAGAGGTCCAATTTCCTGGTAAGTCAGACCCCTTCAAATGCCTCCCCTAATCTGATCTCCCCAGATATATCACCCCAATAATCAAATCCCTCCACCTCATCAGAGGAGTCTCACTTTTGTATTTACTTGCCTGTAAGATACATGTATATACCTAGGGTGTAAGACACCCTGTGTATATACATACTCGTATACTGCCGTTTACATGCATACATGAATTAAATGCTATTTCCTTATCAGCACATCGCTATTTTTGCATACTCTTTAGAGATACTCTCCACATGCATTTTCAGCCATGTTTAGAGGACTGTATTCAGTCAGGGAAGAATGTAAGAGATCAAGATTCAGTTTTCAAATCTATACTTGCTATTCTCATGACAAAAAAGTACACAAAACAATATTGAAACTGTTCAAGTATCTCTGGCAAGTTTCAAAGGAAAAGCATTTGCATACTTTTGCTTAGTAAATTGGTTCAGTGTTAGCTGCCAGGAATGCCATTTTCAGGTGAGATGTTTAACTAATACAGTAAAACCTTGGATTGAAAGTAACTTGGTATGCAAGTAGTTTGCAAGACAAGCAAAACATTCTATTAAATTTTAACTTGATATACCAGCAAGGTCTTGCAATACAAGTACATACAGTATACACACATCACATCATCACAACTGAGCTGATGGTTCTTCTCTCTCTCTCTCTGACACTACAGAAGTGTAGTGACTGTTCTAAACAAGCAAGGTCTTGCAATACAGACAGTATTTTGTATTAAAGTTTTTGGATTGTGGAGTTTCCATTCTTTCTTATGGGGAAATTCGCTTTGATATATGAGTGTTTTGGATTACAATCATGTTTTCGGAATGAATTATGCTTGCAAACCAAGGTTTTACTGTATTAGTTTCAGTGTCTATGGAATTTTATAGGTCAGGGTCAGGACAGAAACCAAACAGAATTAGGAAGTCAAGTCATAAAGTCTTAGACTTATGGAGGAGTAAATTTATAAAAGACCACTTTATGCAATAGGTACATATATGGTTTTAGAAAATGGGTTGGCCAGTTGCTGATCAGTGGCTCTTAGCCTGATAATGCCATTGCATTTTCATTAACTGGCCATTCCCTAACAAGTTAGGTTAGGGGTGGGCCAGGGATGGAATTTGGGCAGAGCCACAACTTAGCCAGTTATGTGCCTAGTTAATTGGGCAAGAATCTGAATATTGGCCAGTGCCTGGTTAACTTCTGGGTAAGTTGTGCATGCCTTGGAATTGAATATTTGAGTTTAGCGCAGCCTAAGACTGTAGCAGCTTAAAAGTCACTCACTGCCCACAGACTGAATATCTGATCAATTTCTTTGACTGGGTGACCAGAGAATTGGATAGAGGGTGTGTGCTAGATGTGGTGTGTTTAGATTTTAGCAAAGATTTTGACAGTGTTCCACTGAGTGCTCTCGGTATGGGCCCCAAAGTGATGGGTTGGGTCAGGAACTGGTTGAGTGGTAGGCAACAGAGGGTAGTGGTCAATGGAAATCGCTCTGAGGAAAAGGATGTTACCAGTGTTGTGCCTCAAGGTTCTATTCTTAGGCCTGTTCTTTTTAACATTTTTATAAGCGATATTGCTGAAGGCCGCACCTTCAAAAAGATATAAAAAGGATGGATGGAGTCAGTCCAGAGGAAGGCTACTAAAATGGTGCATGGTCTTTGTCATAAGGTGTATGGGGACAGACTTCAAGATCTCAATCTGTATACTTTGGAGGAAAGGTGGGAGAGATGTTTAAATACCTAAGTGACTTAAATGCACATGAGTCGAGTCTCTTTCATGTGAAAGGAAGCTCTGGAATGAGAGGGCATAGGATGAAGTTAAGAGGTGATAGGCTCAGGAGTAATCTAAGGAAATACTTTTTTATAGAAAGGGTAGTGGAGACAAAGACTATGTCTGAATTCAAGAAAATACGGGACAGGCACATGGGATCTCTTAGAGAAAGGAAGAGAATGGTTACTGTGGATGGGGAGACTAGATGGGCCATTTGACCTTTATCTGTCATCATGTTTCTATGTTTCTATTTACTTTACATTTCTATTTATTCAGATTTGCTATATCATACATTAGGACCATCTCAGCAGTTACAATAATAAAATAAACTTGATAGAATTAAAAAGAAAAGATGTAAAAAGTTACAATAGTGGAAAAATGAAGAACAAAGCAAACAGAAAAACAATGGTCTTAGTATATTGTTTCAAAACTGGTGGAGTCTCTAGGGACAGAGTGGCAGAAATCATGGAGCAGCCTGGTTTAACTATTCATAGGGAAAATATGTGTGTATGCCTTAGCGGAGTTTAAAAAAGGCTTGGATAATTTCCTAAAAGAGAAGTCCATAGGTCATTAGTAAATAGATTGGGGAAATCCACTGATTATTCCTAGGATAAACAGCATAAAACCTATTTTACTACTTGGGACCTGGGTTGACCACTGTTGGAAACAGGATCCTTGGCTTGATGGACCTTTGATCTGTCCCAGTATGGCAATTCTTATGTTCTTATGTAAAGGTTAGAACAGAAGAAATAAAATTTAAGAAATAATATTGGCAATGATCCCATAAGTGGAGTGGACCTCAAAACAAAGCATGTACTTCAAACACTGTTCCCAGAAGTAAAATAAAATAAAAGTATTGTCAAAACCAATCACGGAATTACCATGCTTATAATCTGATTGCATTGTATATTGCATTACATAACATCTCAAGTAGACACCAGGAATTGGTAACGCTTCCTGTTTATTTCTGTATAGTTGCTGTTAATAATGAAGTGTGATGCTCTTAAATCTCCAGCTTTAGCTACTGGGACTGAAAATGCAACCACTGCTTGTAGCACCTGCCCTAATGTGGAGCCACTGGACTTACTGGTGACATGGAAGGAGATCACTCGTTCATCTTCCCCGACTTTATTAGTGGCTAGGCATCGGTACACAGCAGACACATTTGCTGTCTGGATCACAAGGCTACTTACTGTCTGTAAGAAATCAAAGTGAGCAGTTTCAGCCAAGAGTGGCCATGAAGGACATTGATGAAATCACCTCAAATAGTGTTCACTGATTTGGAACCATGATAGAACTAGCACCCTAATTCTATATATGGCGCCAAAATTTTTATGCACAAATTTGGGCATGTGCCAAATTTGCATGTGTAATTTAATTGCCAAATGAATCAATTAGTGCCCATTATTGGGTACTAATAGGCGTAGATTTTAATTTGCATATGCATCTTTAGGCACCAGGATCCCTGCACAAATTTTACACATAGATCCAAAAAGGAGGCACAGTCATGGGAGGGGCATGGGTGGCAGTGGCCCAGCGGCATTTCTGGAATTTGCATGCAGTTTTACAAAATAAAAAGGATATGTGCCTAATTTAGGCACAAGAATTTACACCAGGTTACAGCTGGTGTAAATCCTGATGCCCACAATTGGGCGCAGATCCCAGCACCAAACCTATTCTATAAATAGCCCCCAACTCTGAGTGCCGTTTATAGAATAGCACTGAGCACTAATTTTTATCGGTGCTAAATTTTTGGCATCACATATAGAACTTAGTCCTAACTGTGAAATCTACATTCTTGGACAAAACCAACTGAGGTATGAAAGCTTTCCTCAGGAACACATGAAAACCTGATTTGCTGCTTGCAAATATCAGAGAAGCCATCCCTCTTCTATTTAAACTGGTTATTTAGTTCATCATGAGACCAAAATGCATTGCAGGACAGATGAGAAATGAAATGAAGACCTTTTTAACACACTTCTAATCTTTAAAACTTATGACATAAAAAGTACCAGGCCAGAAGAGGGAGACAGTTTCTTGCCTCTCATTCAGTGAGTCCATAGATCAGGCAGCCCTTTAACTCAGAAGAACTTTCTATGCATTATGAGAGCAGTTCTATAAAGGGGTATGCACTTTAAGGGTGTCTATCTGGAGACTATGTAGTAAAGGAAAATAGACACTTACCATATACACTATATTTTATTACATTGGTGTCTTCTATCCCGCCAATACCTTTCAGTTCCAGGCGGTTTACAACAGTTGGCCTGGGCATTTCCAGGGAGAATACATGGGCCGAAAATGGCGGCCTCTCCCAGACTTATTGCAGGCCTCCTCCGGGCCACCAGGCTCTGCACCCAGTCCCTCCTCCCTGCCCTGTCTATCTTACTTCCTCTGCCGCTGGAATCCCTGGCGGTCCAGAGATGTAGTGGGCAAGAGTGTGCTTTCCGTGCTCCTGCCCTGTCACTGTCGTGAGTTACGGCTTCAGCCACTGAGCGGAACGAGCGGGAGCGCGCTTTGGTGCTGCTGGTCGGCGCTAAGCGGCTTCCTGAATGACTCCCGCAAATTCTATTATATATCGAATTATATTCGAGTCAACCATTTTTCCTTCTTTTGGGGGGGGAAATGGGGGTCTCAACTTATATTCGGATCAATTTATATTTGAGTATATACAGTACTTTCCTTTATACAGTACTAGTACAGCACTAAAATACACACTATAATATAGGCATTAACACTTCCACCAGCTAAAGAGCTAGAAGAAATGATAGCACCTAGACTGACATAAATCAGGTGTAAATTAAAGTATCCTATAATTTACATATGTAACCGTGTGCCCCACTCAAGTTCTGCTCAGACTCTGCCCATGTTTTTGTCCATCTACAAACTGTGTGCCATTGCATTTAGATGCCACTTTATAAAATAGAGCTTAGCCAGAATATTGACATTTGAATAAGTATGTGCACACTTAAATACAAATATTCTGGTACTGAGGTCATTTATGGGCCTTTTTGGTGCCTTATTTACAGAATCGCCTCTATTAAAATGTAACTCAGGAGCGGTTAAATGTGCATAGCTGAAGAATGCATATAGACACATGGAGGGGCATTTTTAATAGGACGTCTAAATCCGACTTTGGACGTTTTGACAAATCCTCTAATGTGACTTAGAGCAGTGCTCTTCAACCACCGGTCCATGGACCAGTGCCGGTCCACAGAAATTTCCTGCCGGTCCACAGGGCCAACACGTGCATCAGGCCCAAAACAGTGTTCTTCAACCGCCGGGTCCACAGTGCGATCAATGCGGCGTTATCTTCGAGCCAGCTCCCTCTTCCTAACTGATTCAGTGCACAAAGCCACGGGCAGTGGCTCCTACGGGTATCCTGCGCCTGAACCGGAAGCCTTCTCTCTGACGTTGCAACGTCAGAGGGAAGGCATCCAGATGAGGCAAGGGATGTGCAAGGTGCAATTAGTACTATTATGGGGGCGGGGTCTGGGGTGGAGATTGGGTAGAGATGGGCAGGGTCTGGCCCACGACTTAGCCCAGCGTTCTTCAGCCGCCGGTCCACGGACCGATGCCGGTCCACAGAATAATTTTTTTATTTCTGCTGGTCCATAGGTGTAAAAAGGTTGAAAAACACTGACTTAGAGTGATATACCGCAAGTTGTGTTATGACCCAAAAACCATGGTAAATTAACCCCAGGTTTTTGCTAGGGTTATTTTACTGTCCGGGAGCATCAAGCCGCACAAAGCCACGGCTCAATGCTTCAGGGCTGCAGCTTGAATTCCCCCCCCCCCCCATGTACAGTCACCCCAGCCCTCCCAACCCCCATAGTGGCTACCTGAAAACTCATTAGTGGTCTAGGGGAGCATCCAATAGGGTCCTGGGGCATCTGGTGAGGTGCTGGGCATCAGCCAAGAGCGATGCCCAGTCATTTTTGGCCCCTCTAGCACCAATATCAAAATGGTGCCCCTAACGGCAGTCTCATGTGACTAATGGGATTCCGAACCTACTGGGATACCGCACTTTGATGGATCCTTTGTAACTGTTCTAGAAACCTAGCATGCCAAAGCCATAATGCATAACTGCAAGGGGGCATTCATGTGGGAGGATCATGGGTGGGTCAGGGGTTTAACTAGAATTTACATGCTAAGATTCTAGAATACTGTCATTTAGGCGCACAACTGCAGCATTTAGTCACGAGCATTTACACCAGCAGATTACTGCAATCAGTCACACCTATATATTGATACATAAATGTCAACTTATGCTAATATTCTATCATGGCAATGATGCATCTAATGCCAATATACAGTAGAATTTGCACTTAGCACAAGACAAACTAATGCCACAATTTTAGTGACCTTTTCAGAGTTACCGCTATAATCCTTACAGATCTTAAGGATAACCTATATGTTTGTTGATATCTCCAAATTTAGGGCTATATTTACAGAGTCAAAAAAAAAAAAGGACAGAAAAGTCCATACTCTGGCACCAGTGGCATAGTTGGAGTGAGAACCTGAGATGGAGTACCCCCTCCTCTGGCCAGAGCTCCACCCTCCTCCGGCAGTGAGAAGGTATATGGATCAGTCATGGAGTTGTGGGCTACCTCCATGTGGCCATCGGCTCTGCTGGTCCTCTGGCTTAGAATAGGAAATTGATATCAAAGGGGGCAGAGGTCGACAGAGCCAACAACCATATGAAGGTGAACCACAGACCCATGACTTCTCCAGCACACCTGAACTCCCTGCATGCGGAGCAGACCGCCCCATGCCCCGTCCTTGCTATGCCACTATCTGGCACAGTTCAAAAATAATGCAGCGGTGGCTGAAGAATTCAACATCTTGATCCTTTGTTGGGGGAAAATATCCACACACAAAAATATGCTATCAGAAAACATGGAAACATTGTGGTGAGATGTTAACTGAAAATTTTTAATATAGATATTTCAACAGAATGTTCAAAGTACTTCTTAAAGAGAAATTTACTTGTATGATATTACTGTGTAATTTTTTTTTCCGGAGGCTGAAGAAAATTAAATTAGTATTATCGTATTTTCCACTAAATAAGAAGCACTTTTTCCACCCCCTAAAAGGGGGCGTCTTATGGAGTGAAAAATATGGTATTTTATTTATTAGTTTTAAAAATGTATATACCATCTATATCAATATACTTAAGAAGGGAATTTTTAAAATTGAACTAAAATTCTGTAATGTCTCATGGCATACCCGGAATCTCTTCGGGGCATACCACTGTGCCTTGGCACACAGTTTGAGAGACACTGGTCCATATCTAGATAGTTTCCATATGAAACATGCATAAGAGTATGCTCCATTTCATAACTTTGCCTACTAACCCACTTGCAGGCTTCCTGGAATTTTTGTTCTAATTTTGGTCATAATTTAATCTGGACATGCTGAGACACTCTCTATGTCCCTCCCTTCTATTTCTATCTCATGTCCCTCCCTTCTATTTCTATCTCCCTTCTATTTCTATCCCATCAGCTGTTTCAAAGAACAGCACTTCTCTCTCTGTTGAGCCAGGTGAAAAACAAGAAGAAAGATGACCTCCTGTGCACAGAGAAAAATACTTAGGGCTCCTTTTACGAAGCCTCGTTAGTGGTTTTTAGCGCACGCAGCTTTTTTAGCATGCACTAAACCCGCGCTTCACAGCTAGAACTAACGCCAGCTCAATGCTGGTGTTAGCATCTAGCACAGCCGGCAGTTTAGCTCGCGCTATTACGTGCGTTAAACCGCTAACGCGGCTTCATAAAAGGAGCATTTAGTGCTCTTAGCCTCCATCAGTTAGTGTGAACTCCTAAGGCCATTCCCAAACCTAGCACTCCCACATCAAAAAGGCCACTATAAATTTCAGCTTTTTCTAATTATGACTGGGATAGCCATGTAGATGGTAACTCGTAATTGGAAAAATTGCGATCGCCTCAATTTTCCTTTTTTGGTGGGCGAATTTATGTTCAAGCTATAGATATGAGAAAATGAATGCTGACATGTTGGGGCAAAGCAATTTATTTAAATTGGTTTGGGGACCATTGGCATCTTTTATTTCTTCATTATAGTTGTCTTTTGTCTGTAATTTTTATTTCCATACACAACCAGGGAAGGGGGAGGATGGGGGGAGGGATACTTTTATCTTAATTTTAGCCCTTTGAATACATGCATCCAGGTGGGTGGGAGGAGGGTGGAATTACATTATTACTTTAAATAGGGAAAGGTTATTGAAAGAATCTATGTATTTAAGTTTTTATTGACTAGTTATTGGATGGATGGGTAGGTAGGTTTAAATGCTTATGTATGTCTGTAAGGTGCTTTTCTTGATCTATTATACGTTTATATACTTTGTATTGCACTGTTAATCTATGGAAAAATCAATAAAGAATTTTTTTTAAAAAAAAAGGTCACTAGATTCAACTTAACAGAACATTTTTCATTATGAAAAAACATAAGAACATAAGAATAGCCTTACTGGGTCAGACCAATGGTCTATCAAGCCCAGTAGCCCATTCTTACAGTGGCTAATCCAGGTGGCCAAAACCCAAGGAGTAGCAATATTCCATGCTACCGATCCAGGGTAAGCAGTGGCTTCTCCCATGTCTTTCTCAATAACAGACTATGGACTTTTCCTCCAGGAACTTGTCCAAACCTTTCTTAAAACCAGCTATGCTTTCCGCTCTTAGAAATATGCAGCATAAATGAAGCTTTTGCATTATAAAGACACATTTGTAAAAACGCCTCAACATTTCACTAAAACCACCGGGGTAAATATTCAGACTCAATCAACATAAGTACTTTAATGGCTTCCTCAGGAGTCAAACTGTTGATATATTCTGTTGCTTAAAGAATGACACTTCATATAATGGCACACAAAAGAGCCCAAACACCGCAATATCAATCCACAGTCACTTAAATAATTAAATGAGTCAAGAGAGTCTTATGTCCACATAAATCAAGTTAACACGAAGCATAACACTCATTATGACTCTTGAGGAAGGCACAAAGGTGCCGAAACACAGGCTGTGTTGAGTCTGATATTTGTTTTAATGCAATCAAGTCCCATCTCTACTTTTGTTGATTGAGTACTATTAGGTAGTCTCCGAGACTGGTGCCTGAGTCCATGGCACCTAGTGGTATCTAGTACATTGAAGCCTGGAAGTGGGCATGGTTAGGGGTGCACCGGACTTTGGTATCACTAGGCACTGCTGGCTGTGATTCTGCAAGGACCCTAGGCACCAGAAATGTGGGCCTGTAAAATCCTGGTCTAAATTTCCAGCACCTAGGGTCCTTGCTAGCTGCGATTTTAAATGAGTTTTTAATTGGTTTTTAATGGTGCGCCCAATTATCACGCCACTTAAAACCAATTAAAACACTTAAGTTAGGCGCCAGTAGGCACCTGCTGGCACCTAATTTTTGGCAACTTTTTTCAGAATGTGGCCCTTACTGCAATATATCTCATATTTTTTTATCAAAGTTTAAGAGCCTATCTCACAAAGTCCAAATAGTTTTCTAAGTTGGCTTATTCATTGATATATCATCTATTAAAAAAGAGTTCCAGCTGACCTTTCTTTTCTCCTCAATCATATCCAAATGGGTTTCAGCTTCAACCCAGTTTCCACTTTTGTCACTGATGTCTTTCCAGTATTTGCAGGTGTAAGGATTTTTTCCCAAAGTGTATTGCCTAGTGAGAGAAAACTGAGTTTATTGAATGTCAAACAACAGAAGTCATACTATAGTAATTTGTATTGAAAATATCTACAGCTACAGTATGTTTGCAGAATGTTTGCAGCATAAACCTACAAAGGGATTCAAGAACTCATTTAAGCTCAAAAGGCCAGATTCAGTAAATGGTGCCCCAATGTTATTCAGCAAAGAGCACTTGACACCCAATTGACGGCAGTTGGTGTGCATGTTTTAGTATTCTATAACATTGCGCCTAATGTCCCTGATCCACCCATGCTCCTCCCATAGCTACGCCCCTTTGTTGTACTCTATAACATTTAGGCATGGATGTTAGAAAATAGAGCCTAGGACAGATGCACATGTAGCTCCAAATTGGTGCCAATTAACTTCAATTATTGATTGTTGACAGCTCATTAATTTCTTTGCACACTCATCTACTCTCAGCACCCAAATTTGGGCACCCAACTTTTGATGATCTATGCTCAGTATTTATTTTTAAAAAAAATTATACTCTCAAATATCCAAATATTCTATGTGAGTTACAATATAAAACATACATAATTAAAAAATCAACAAACTAGAATGAACATAATACATAAAAAAATAAAAATTTACAATTAACTCATCAGATCAAAACCAAAACTACCTTAATTATATATCTCAAAATTCAATCGTTCAAGAAAAACATCTCTGAAATAACATGGATTTAATCATCTACTGTTAAAGTATTTACTGTAGTTGTCTAAATTGAAGTATGTGATCAATGACCTTTTTTTCTCATGCTACAATAAGAATTATTCCAGCTGGCTCAGGGTGTATCTTACTTTGCCCTGAAGAAATTTGCTCCAACACAGCTCTTAATGTCATATAATGTCTTTTCCTGAAAATATTTAGTGCAATGTGTTGTCTTTTTTAAAACTCAGCTGCTGTGAGTAAAGACACGGGAATGCCAAATCCTAGAGGTGAATCATTTTAATGATACTGGAAGGGAAGCGGCTATTCTGGGAACAAATGTTCATTCATAAACTCAGTTGGGTTAAGTGAACTGAGTTCAAAGGCAAACAGAAATGGAAAAATTACTAGACTTCTTTAAGCAATTCTTGGGGACACTTGGGGCAGTCGTGTTGGAAGTGGTCAGGCACCAGAAGGAGATGCTAGTGGAAGTCATTTGCAAAAAAACAACAACAGGAAAGCGGAATACTCTAAGCAGGAAGCCTGGCCTTGTGTTGAGCTCAGATAAGTGAGCTTATGTGGCCAGGGGTTCTGACTGTCACTGCTGTCATCAATCAGCTCGTTTCCTCTGAGATCCTCTTTCATACAGATAGGAAAGAGTATCCAGTTCAGTAACCCGGCTCTGTTGCATGCAAAACCCTCATGAAGATCTGTAAGTGGCGCAAATAGCACACATCCAGTACTCTGTGCAGAGTCATGGGCTTACTTCTTACAGCTTTGGAAGGAAGGTATAGAGAAATGTGATATTTAGTTCATAATACAGACGACTGTGACCCTGATTCCCAGCATCTCTCACCTGTCTGAGCTGCATCTACTCCCTCCCCCCCAAAAAAAAATAAAATAAAATAAGGGGGCTGTTGTCTCAGACAAGAAACAAATATGACACCTGATATTAGTGGTAACTCTTGACCACAAATTTATTTCACGTTTTCCCATTTGAAATAAAAAAAGATGACTATTTGGTTTACTACATAATAATATAACACAAGAGGGTAAGAAAATGGAGTGACACACAAGGCGGTCTATGGTACCACTGAAGTATTATAAAACTAGGGGGCATAATTCTTAGTATTCACTATGATTTCTGGAATCAAAATCCATGCAACATGAAACCAACAATAACATACATGTACCTGAGCCAACAATCATACAAACATTGCAATTGTAACTGATCCTGGCCTGCTTTGAGACTAGGAGAGCTGAAGCTCTCTCTGCACCATTCCAGGACCCCTGTCATGCATGGGCAAACTCAGTTAGCCGCACCACATGATTCAGGGTTCTGAAGCTCCCCCTTCCCTTCCCTGCGTTCTGATTGATGATGGCTCAGAGAGCTTCCTTGCAGTGATCATACCAACTATAAGATCCCACTACATGTAGGGCTACCAGACGTCCGGATTTCTCCGGATATGTCCTCCTTTTCAGGACATGTTTCGGGGTCCAGACGGCTTTTCAAAACCTGGCACTTTGTCCGGATTTTGAAAAGCCTCCTCAATCGCGTCAGGCAGGGAAGAAGTCCACACATGGAAAATCTGGCAACCCTAACTACATGGCCCAAATACTCCACTTACTGCAACATTACAAATAACAAACAATAAAAAAGGGATGCATACCTAGATGGGTGGGAGGGAGGGCCTGCTTGTACCTGACCCTAGCAACAGTGGCGTAGTAAGGGGAGGTACGGGGGAAGGGTGCGGTCTGCACCAGACACGGTCTTCCTAAGGGCACAGCAGCTCCCCTCCTCCTCCCCGCCCCCCACCCCCACTCACTCACTCCTTGCCGCCCCCCACCCCCACTCGCTCACTCTTTGCCGCACGCGCCCCTTGCCTTCCCCCATACCTTTTTTGGCGCTCTCTCTGACGTTACTTCCGGGACCCGCGCCTAGGAAATGACATCAAAGGGGAGCTGATACCGGAGAAGTTTAAAAGGTATGGAGAAATGGAAGATGGGGCCCTCGCACGGCAGGAGGGGCACCACAACCCCGGGCGCCGCTCACCCTTACTATACCACTGCCTAGCAATGAATAATGGCTGTGATGGGACATGCAGGGGCTTTAGACTTCACATAGAAACATAGAAAAATGACAGCAGATAAGGGCCATAGCCCATCAAGTCTGCCCACTCTGTTGACTCTCCCCCTTAGTCTATTCTCCTAGAGATCCCGCTCCTAATGACCCATCTCCTTAACTCTACCATCTTAGGGATCCCACATGGGCATCCCATTTACTCTTAAAATCTTGCACGCTGTTGGCCTCGATTACCTTCACCGGCAGCTCGATCCAATGGTCAATCATTCTTTCGGTGAAGAAATACTTCCTGGTGTCGCCGTGAAATTTCCCTCCCCTGAGTTTGAGCGGATGCCCTCTTGTGGCTGAAGGTCCTTTGAGAAAGAAAATATCTTCCTCCACCTCGATATGTCCGGTGATATATTTAAACGTCTCAATCATGTCTCCCCTCTCCCTAGGTTCTTCGAGAGAATACAGCCGTAAATTGTTCAGTCTCTCTTCGTATGAGAGATCCTTGAGCCTCAAGACCATCCTGGTGGCCATCCATTGAACCGACTCCACTCTCAGCACATCTTTACGATAATGTGGCCTCCAGAATTGCACACAGTATTCCAAATGAGGTCTCACCATGGTTCTGTACAATGGCATTATGACTTCAGGCTTTCGGCTGATGAAACTTCTGCGGATACAACCCAACATCTGTCTTGCCTTAGAAGAAGGAAAGCTGAGTGGTGGCGTGCCACAAGGATCGGTGTTGGGACTAATTCTGTTCTCCATTGAGCACCATCCCGAAAACAACAGAGTGTCTGAGCCAGAGCAAGAAATTTCCCACCCCTTCTTGAGCCACCAGTGACAGGAAGGTGGTTGATGGGCAGAGAGCTGGGGGGGGGGGGGCATGGCACCCAGAGCTTTTTATGAGGGGTTACTCAGGTGCACTGAGCACCAGCACCTTTTCCATTGCTTGATAAATAATAATAATAATAAATTTATATACTGTAGGGCCATAAAGTTCTATGCGGCTTACAAAAAATTAAAAAAATTACAATTAAGAACGAAATAATTAGAAATAATACTATAATGATCTAGATGGTTCATTACAATATCCATGCCAGTTAGTTGCCTAAATGTTTCAGGCATTAAACGTCTCCTAAATTCCACATAGGAATCAGAAAGCATAATCAGATGTTTCAGGTCCTTACCCCATAATGCTGCTTGATATGACAGAAAATATGACCCATGGTCCACAAATATTAATAAAAGAGCTCAGGTTCTGTACACTCAGTGCTGCCTTTTCATATATTCTGTGGCTGGTTGCAGAGGGCCTGGCTATTGTGAGGTGGGTCCCTCAGTGATCACCCCGCTCCTGAAGAATAGCCTGGTATTTGAGAACCTGCACCTTTTTTTGGCAACATGTTATAGAAGGTTCCCTTCCAATGAACCCAGCACACCACCTTGTCCTTCTTACAGATAATCAATTTACTATCTCTTCAAAGAGCTATGCAGATAACACTGGAGATTTTAAAACTTGTTAATTAGTACAGTTGTTTCATTAAAGATAGTTAAAGTAGCTTCCTGTCCAAGTGGAGAGGGTAATTTTCACATGATTTTACATGAATAAATATCCATCTAAGATTCCTTGCTGAATCCTGTCCCTCTAGCACAGTTAAAATTGCCTGTGTTGTTTCAAGTAAGAACTTTTACAAGCATCCAAAAAGGGTTTTGATAGGGTTACCAGATTTCTTCATTTAAAAAAGAGGGCATGTAGCCCCGCCCAGTTCTGGCCCCAGCTTCACTCCCACGCAGACCTCGTCTCTTCTTCCCTGAGCTTAGGACCGGGTCTGGAGGGCCTTTGGGCATTCGCGGATATGATGCAATGTCGAACATATGCACGCATGCATGTGACATCATCTCATTGCATCTGCACATGCTCAGAGTCCCTCCAGTCGCAGCCCCGAGCTTGGGGCCTTCCAAAAACCCAAACTAACTGCCGGGTTTGGGATATCCATCGAAGCACCTGGACAGTCCTCTAAAAAGAGGCCCTGTCCAGGTTTTCCCAGACATCTGGTAATCCTAGGTAGTGAAGGGGTGAGGATAGGCCAGGAAAGGGAATGTCTGATAGGGGGTTTCATTTTAAAAGTCCCACCTGGATATTCTGTAGGTCCATTGGCATATACTTCAAAGCTAGCTGCTTTTTCAAAGGGAATCCATGCACAGTGTTTCCCTTTGAAAACGTGCTTTCAGTCTACACTCCTGACTGCAAGCCCCACAGCCAGATTCAAAATCCCTTCACACACACACACACACATACAGTGCACCTCCCACATTCTCTGAAAAGGCTGCAGATCCTTATGCTCACAGTAAAGGGAAGAAACCATCCTCACTAACACTACCGCAGAAGTTCTGAGCTAACCTTTGACATCTCCTCAGACCTGGCATTGCTTATTTATTTATGAACATTTGGTATACCATCCTTCATATCAGAGCAGCTTACATAATCGTCCAGAATGATACACCTATCTACTTGAAAAGATATTAGCAAAATAAGAACCTAATCTCTTTTTCTTTGAATGCTTTAGTTGTAGCTTCATCAAGGGCTCTTGGGGATCATTTATATTCAACCTACTTAAACTCCTCCTTTGCCTACTCTCTTTATAACATTCCCATGTATAGTCTACTCCCTGGTATCATCCTCTCTATATCCTAATAAGCAACTGGTTTTTCAAATAATCAACTTAATCCATATTATATTCCACTATAACCTTCTTCTTAACATTTTATGAAAATCAAATAACCTTTAAGCAATGTAACAAGAATTAATTTTCCCATGAAATGTAATTTATTATGTTATGAAATTCCTATGTAACGTTTTTTTTATGAAATGTAATCAGAAATAATTTCCTATGTAACATAACCAGAAACAATCTCTGATATATTGTATCTATGTCTTTATCTATTCTATTTGCTTTATCTAATAATTATTTTTCTTGGGTACTTTAGCTAGATTGTGAGCCTTCGGGACAGTTAGGGAATTTCTAAGTACCTTTTTTCATTTATTTCAATTTTTATTGCATAATTATGGTATCTATACTGTAAACCGCTTTGAACCTCACGGTATAGCGGTATAAAAGAAATAAAATTATTATTATAATAAATGTTAAACAGTACATAAAAATATTTTAAAAAAATTATATCAAAAACATGAGGAGAGGACGCATAAAGCAATATAAGTTAATTAAACTATGAAACAAAGGGAATGAAAACAAACTCACTGGTGAATAGTATCCACAAATGGCATCACATTTGTGAATTACAATGACTGTTTCCAAATCCTAACTAGGTTCGTGAAATTCTCCAAATCATAGCTGAGTTCCAAACATCAGAAGCTTAAACTATAACATTGTGCTCAGCCTTTTGGTCTTCTGTGCATTTCTCTACATCTGCACTGAACAGCTACTAGCCTCATTAGTATGGACTTGGTGTGTGCACTGTGAGTAAAGAATGACTCGGGGACAATCCCCGCAGGAACTCAATTTCACCATCCCATCCCCGTGTCGCTGTCCCTACCCCATTCCTCTAAGCTCTGCTTTAACCTGTTTTAACTGCAGAAGCCTTGAACACATGATTTTAAAGTGTTTGAGGCTTGTGCAGATGAGGACAGAGGTTGCAGGAAGGGGGCAGGGACAGGAAAAAAACTCATGGAGACAGGACGGGAAAATGTATTCCCACGGGGACAGGGAAAAATGTGTCCTTGTGTCCATTCTCTAACTGTGAGGGGTTGCTAAAAAGTTCTCAGCCCAACCAACAAAGTTGGGGCAGTCTCCCTCAAGGGTTATACACTTAGGCCAGTGATTTTCCACTTTTTTAGTTCCGTCAGAAAAAACTGGAATGAAAAAAGTGGAAATTCCCTGGGCTAAGTGTATAGCCCTCGATGGAGACTATCCCAACTTTGTTGGTTGGGTTGAGAACTTTTCAGCGGCCCCCCTCGTAAGCTTTGAACATGGTTAGCTCCTGCTTAAACAGAGAACCTGAAAACTGTGTATTAAAACCAAGTAAACTGATGCGCAAAGCTGCGCTGGCCTCAAAGAGGGAAATTCAGCGATGCAAGTTAAAAAGTGCTGTGCTTACTGGTAGGCGAAAGTACACTCTTCCTCCAGCTGCCACTGCCACTGAATGCTGACCGGTGCAGGAATGCCATAAACTGTGCAAGTTAGGACTTGAGTACTACCAAACTTATAGGAATCAAGAGAGGTTGATATGGCCTTTTCCCCAATCTGTGGTGGAACTGTAGGCGAAACACATAACATGTAGCAATGAAATGCAGTGACCAGTTTTTCAAGAACACTTACCGGTATATTCAGTATGTAGATTAGACCAGTTGATTATGTAAGGCTGTTGTTTACTAGCTATGACTTCTAGAAGGTTTGCATTGTTCCATTTGCTACTTTATCTTGTCCCTAAATCAGGGGTGTCAAAGTCCCTCTTCGAGGGCCGAAATCCAGTCGGGTGTCAGGATTTCCCCAATGAATATGCATGAGATCTATTTGCATGCACTGCTTTCATTGTATGCTAATAGATCTCATGCATATTCATTGGGGAAATCCTGAAAACCCGACTGGATTGCGGCCCTCGAGGAGGGACTTTGACACCCCCTGACCTAAATCCTAGTTTTATCACACATAACAAGTGAACTATTCTCAAACTATAACACCTCTGTCTCCAATTACTGAATTTTAATTTCTTCTCCTTCTCTACATCTATTAAAGAGGCAATGTATTTTATCTCTTAGCACTGGGCTGTTTAACAATCCTCAGGACATTTTGATCTATCCCAGCTAGGGCTGTCTCCTCTAGTTGTAAAAAACAAAATGCAAAAAAACACCCACTAGTAATTGTGACACCACCTTACAAAGTGTAAAAAGTGCTCAGAACCAAAATGAATGGTGAAAAGATCACAAACGGGGTTACACCCCATAAGCTGTGCCTTTTGTGTCCACTCATTGCACTTCAATCACTTAAGTGGGTGGTTTTTGCATTTTGTATCTTACGTATCACCCACGTGATACTGGATCTAATGTCCCAAGTTCTGTTTGTTTGGGTATCCTCTAGCTCAGGGGTGTCAAAGTCCCTCCTCGAGGGCCGCAATCCAGTAGGGTTTTCAGGATTTCCACAATGAATATGCATGAGATCTATTTGCATGCACTGCTTTCATTGTATGCTAATATATCTCATGCATATTCAATGAGGAAATCCTGAAAACCCGACTGGATTGTGGCCCTCAAGGAGGGACTTTGACACCCCTGCTCTAGCAGTAAACCTGAATTAAAAATTCACTACATATAAGCCACTGGTATGCAAGAGCTAGAGTGCTCTTGCCCAATTATCAGACAGGTAAGAGTACATCTGTTTCATCTTCTAGCTACTGGTGTAAAACTCCAGTCATTTCTTCGGGAACTGCTTTTATTGCTGCTACTTTTTCTCTCAAACTTCTCTCTTCCAGTACCATCCATTTTTTCTTCCTCTCCTTTCTTGCATATTTTCCCATCTTGTCTGATGACATCAGTCAGAAGGTGATTCTCCTTTTCGAGTCCTCCTTTGGGTGTCCTTTTCTTGCTTTTCTGTCATTAATGTCTCCCTCCCTTTTAATGTATAGCATTTCCTTATCACACAAATTTGACTCCCCATTTCTACTTGCTCCTCTCACTGTCTGTGATTAGAGAATGACACGGTGGATGTTACGACTAGCCACGAGTAGCCACGGGTAACCTTCCAAAACGGTGGAGGGGGGAAAGGTGCTCACCGCAGGTACGGGGACAAGGCCATCCACTGCCCCATGAAGCAGTGAATGGGCTTGTCCCCTCAGTTAAGGGAGGGAACGCGCGTGGTCACCAATCGTGCGCGGCCCCCTCCCTCCTTCCTACCTACCCACCTGAATCAATCTACCTTCCTCCCCCCCTTATCTTCGCAGCGCGTTTTAAGGTTTCAGTCTTGTTGAAAGCCGCCAGAGCGTACGAGCAGTCGTGCGTGTGTGGGCGGAAGCTTTTCCTCTGACGCAACTTCCGGTTACATCAGAGGAGAAGCTTACACCCACACACGCACGAACACTCCGGCGGCTTTCGACAAGACTGAAACCTTAAAATGCACCGCGAAGGTAAGGGGGGGGGAGGGAGGTAGATAGATTCAGGTGGGTAGGTAGGAAGGAGGGAGGGTGCTGCGCGCGATTGGTGACTGCGCGCGTTTCCTCCCTTAACTGAGGGGACAAGGCCATTCACTGCTCCATGGGGCGGTGGATGGCCTTGTCCCCGTACCTGCGGTGAGCAACTTTCCCCCCCCTTCCACCGTTTTGGCGGGTTACCCGCAGCTACTCGTGGCTAGCCGTAATATCAACCGTGTCATTCTCTAATCACAGACAGTGAGAGGAGCAAGTAGAAATGGGAAGTCAAATTTGTGTGATAAGGAAATGCTACAAGTTAAAAGGGAGGGAGGGACATAAGAGACATTAACGACAGAAAAGCAAGAAAAGGACGCCCAAAGGAGGACATGGATTTGTTGTAGGCTCTACACTGGCAGATTCTATTCTAAAACACCAGTGGAATTTGGCATGTACCACCTGGATGCCTTATTTTTTTATTGGTATGTCTTTTCTAGACATGCCGATATTATCTTTATTAAAAATTTAACTCCAGGTCATTTCTAGGCAGTTATTTACATATCCTTCCATAAAATTCTGTCATTATAAGAAGTTCCTTGAGAAAACTTTTTCTTTTCAGGCCGCCAAATTTAAAAATGATGTTAGAAGCTTCTTCTTACTTAGATTTTAGGAAAATACTAAAGACTCAATTATTTAACAGGCTGGTATCTCAATGTTTTTTCTCTTAATTTTAACCATGTTTGCATTTCATCCTCACGTTTTTACTCGCATGGTCTGCACTTTCATTTTGATCAATTCTATTGAAATGTATGTACTACCTTTTTTCCTGTATTTTATCAAGATGTTTTTTATTGAAATGTATGCATTATTCTTCATGCTGTGAGCCGCTTAGAACCTCCCTGATATGGCGGCATATAAATAAATTATTATTATTATTATTTATACCAAAATATTAATAAATCCAATCTCATTTTATGCTACATAACTATAAAACATAAAACCTGAGCTAAGAAAATATGCACAGCTAAATGAAAACTCCCAAAACTAAATTGCTTCAGAACTCACCATTTACAAACAGATTAAATGTGTGGCTTTGCTGCTCCCTGGTAATGGGGTTGGTAAGAACAGCAGTGTAATTCCCTTTGTCCACTTCACTCACATCAATAATTGTAAGCGCATAATTCCCCATTTTAAATGTGTGATTTGGGTGGAGAGCTTTCCCATTTTTGAACCTACAAAATGCAGTAGAAAATTTAGTAACATAGTAGTATATTAAATAATGGCAGATAAAAAACAAAATGACCCATCTACGAGGGGCCGCCAAAAAGTTCTCAGCCCAACTAAGAAGAGAATGATGGGGAGCCATGAAATTTACAAGTTATTCCACACTTTTCTTTTCAATGAAATGAAATGAAAAGTGTGGAATAATTTGTAAGTTTCATAGCTCCACATCATTCTCTTCTTGGTTGGGCTGAGATCTTTTCAGTGTCCCCCCCCCGTCCCCCTTGTAGTCTACCCATAAATTTGGCTACTGTGTGAATAATCAGCCTTTAAAATCAAATATTCTCAATTTACCATTTTATTTCTGGCGATGGATATCCTGTAAACTTCACTGGAATTCTGACACGTTCCCCAATCATTGTCTCCACAATGGACTCCATCTTTTCATCAAGGGAGATGAAAGGGTTTGCTGGGAAACAAAGAAAAACAATATGTGAACGTGAAACGTGAAGCTGCAACGTATCCTTCAGCATTGTCATCTTCTGGTGTTTGTGTTTTATTTTGTTTTTATTTTGAATTTGAATGATATTATGTACACCACTTTGGGAAGGCCTGGAAATGAAAGGAAATGAAACAATGGGAGAAAAACTATGGTAAATAGGGCCCTGAGTTTTCTGGACAACCTGTCCAAAAACACCCAGTTGATCATCAAAAAGTGCTCATCCAGAACATCACAAACAGGGCTTTTGCGTGTGTCTTGCACTGTCCAAATTTTCAGCGAATAACCATATTTTAAGAATTCCTCACCATAAATAATGACATTAGTGCTGTTGGTCTTAGTCATGCCACCATTAAATGCTGTGCAGTTGTACGTTCCCATATCTTTCAGGGTCACAGCATCGATGATGAAAGTTTTGGAAAGTTCCAAATAATTCCGGCCTGTTTTTAAGGTTCCAGAGGTATGTACTTTCTTATCCTGCACAAAGTAAAAGTATGACAGGAACAAGTTATTTGTAGAGCCAGCCTTGCCTGCCTAACACAACACAGAAACACACCGGTCAGTTATTTAGCGGACAGCATTAGCCCATGATATTTCATGCTATGGTATGTACAAGCAATGGCACTGAATATGCAGGGCTAAATGTTCCACCTATAGCCTCCAGGCTGGATCGTAAGCTGAATATCAGCTAGGACCCACATAACACTAAATACTTTTGGAGGCCCTTTGAACTAGGGTTGCCAGATTTTACTATAGACCCTAGACCTGCCTTCAGGGCCCACCTAGTTCCACTCATCCCCGTCCTACCCCCAATCCTGCCCCAGCCCTCCCCGCTGCCTGCTCTTGTTAGGCAGGAGGAAATCCATGCATGCATGGATGCCATGCAATGATATCACGCACAAACGCACATGCGTATGACATCATCGCGTGGCATACACGCATGCATGGATTTCCTCCTGCTCGACGTGATTTAGAGGAGGCTTTTCAAAACTCGGACACTGATGGGAAGAGGGGGCAATGTCTGGAAAGCAGTATATACTAATGCTCGAACTATGGGAAACAAGATTCTGGATCTAGAAGCTGTGATGGAAGAAGATGAGTTGGATATAATGGCAATCACAGAGATGTGGTTCATGGAGAACCATGACTGGGATATAGTTATACCGGGCTATAATCTGTACAGGAAAGACAGGGTAGGAAGAAAAGGAGGGGGAGCAGCATTATATGTTAAAGATCATATTAAAGCCACATAATTGCAGGACCTGCAGGGCAAAGAAGAGGCACTGCGGATTAATTTGGAAAGAGGGAATGGTGAATATATTTATATTGGTGTGATATACAGGCCTCCTTGCAAGGGACATTGCAGAGGCATTCTTGGATTCAAGTTTCCAGATCAGAGACCTGAAGCCAGGCCATTCTATGCACTGCAATAGCTACTGCAGATGTTCTGGAGGACATATCAAATGCATCAAAAGCTGCCTGAACCATAAATTTTCAGCTTACTTTCTAATGAGTCACGTTACGATCATCTTACTCCTTTATATCTTCAATAACATTGGCTTCCAATTCAGTTTCGTATAAAATTCAAAATTCTTATTTTGACTTTTAAATCAATACATTGCAATAGTCCTTCATATATTTCATTACTTTTTCATTTTTATTGTTCAACAAGAGCATTATGCTCTTTGAACAATCATCTTCATATTCCTTCTCCACATTCAATTTAATTACATTGGTGTGATATACAGGCCTCTTTCACAGACGGAAGAAGTAGATAGAGATTTAATAGTAGATATTCAGAATATATCTAAAAAAGGGTAAGTTTTAATAATAGGTGATTTTAATATACCGGATGTTGATTGGGGTGTCCCTATTGCAGAGTCTTCTAGAAGTAGGGAGAATCTGGATTCTCTACAAGGAGAACTGTTCCAGCAGTTGGTAATGGAACCCACATGGAATGGGGTCATACTGCACTTAATGCTTACAAACGGGGAAAATACTTCTGATGTTACAGTGGGTGATCATCTGGCATCCAGTGATCACTGCATGGTACGGTTTAATATTAAGATAGGTATAGAGAGGGTTCATTTAAAAGCAAAGGTTCTAGACTTTAAAAATACTAACTTTGTTCGGATGGTGGATTACATCAAGGAATTCTTGTCTGGATGGGAACGTCTGTAAGGAGTGGAGATGAGTAATTGTAAGAGCGACAAACCTTTTGTGAGGCAAGTAAGTAAAAGTAAGAGGAAATGAAGGCCGCTTTGGTTCTCAAAAGTAGTAGCTGAGAAGGCAAGGAATAAGAGGTTAGCTTTTGTAATCTACAAAAGATCACAGAAAGAGGAAGACAGGCAAAACTATCTGGAAAACTTAAGAGAGGCAGGAAACCAAAGCTGCAAATGGAAGAAAAAATAGCTGGCACTGTAAAACAGGGAGACAAGACATTTTTAAGATATATTAATGATAGGAAGAAGTACAAAAGTGGCATTGTGAGACTCAAAAGTGAAGGGGGGAAATATGTAGAAGGTGATAAAGAAAATGCTGAATTGCTTAACAAATATTTCTGTTCTGTGTTCACAGCTGAAGCGTTGGGAGCGGGACCACAGAAGACAAACACAAATAGGGATGGAGGAATGGTAGACCCTGATCAATTTTCAGAGAGTAGTGCTCGTGAGGAGCTAGCTAAAATAAAGGTTGACAAAGTGATGGGGCCAGATGGTGTGCATCTGAGGGTGCTGAAGGAACAAAATGATTCTAATGGCATAGTCCCTACAGCCCAGGAAATCGCTGACCATCTTACAGAGAAAATTATTAATATTAGGAAGTCATTTATAAATCTTTCACTTATAAGTGATTTTGAACAGACTAATTCAGATTTGTTATCCTCTAAATGTTCGAAATTCAAAATACCTAGTTTAAATGAGATAGAAATTGTTCTAAAAACTCTGAATATCAAAAGTTCAAAAGCTGACCTAATACCACCATTACTTCTTAAACAATATTTTAAAATCTTTGGACCTCTGATTCATATATTAGTTACAGAGAGTTTAAATCAACATACGGTTCCCCTAAATTGGAAAAAATCATATATCCGTCCAATTATTAAGGATAAAAATGTAGGTCAAGACGAACTCTCTAATTATAGACCAATATCTACGATTCCATTCTTGGCTAAATTAACAGAAAAAATTGTTTTCAACCAGATATCTGAGTTTATAGAACAAACTAATGTGTTACATCCGAATCAAACCGGTTTTAGAAAACACCATAACACGGAGCACTCTCTTCTCGGAATGACAACTTCAATTCAATATTTCCTAGATCACCATCAATCGGTGCTGTTAGTTTCTCTTGATCTGTCAGCAGCGTTTGATACAATTGATCACCAATTACTCCTTGCTAGACTTCAATTTATTGGGGTTACAGATGAAGTTCTAGCTTGGTTTACATCATATTTTAGTGAGCGTACTTCAATAGTTAATTTCAATAATTCTTCATCCCTTCCATCTCAGATTTCTCATGGGGTTCCACAAGGATCTATTCTTTCACCCTTACTTTTCAATATTTTTCTAGCTCCATTGATGACATTATGCCAATCAGTAGGATTTCATGTTTTTGCATATGCCGATGATATACAATTATTACACCCTTTAAATAATAATAATAATATAATTGAAATTTCATCTATTAATGAGAAACTTGAACATGTATTTTAGACAAAAACAGATTGGCTCTCAATATCAAAAAAACCAATGTTATGCTATTTCCCTGGAAAGAGAATTTTTCTCTTGTTCATCCGATTTCAATTCATAATGTTCCCCTACAATTAGTTAAAAATATAAAAATTTTAGGTGTAATTTTTGATAATAAACTAAATTTCCATGATCATATCAGTAACATTGTGAAAATCACCTTTTATAGATTACGTAAAATTCGTTCCATCTCGAAATTCCTTTGTGCTAAATCACTCACTATACTGATTCACTCTTTGGTGATGTCTAAACTTGATTACTGCAACTCTTTATTCAAAGGAATTGCACTATATGAAATAAAACGATTACAAATTATACAGAATACAGCAATAAAATTAATAAATAATTCTAAAAAATTTGATCATGTAACACCACTTCTCAAAGAGGCACATTGGCTTCCTGTTAGTTACAGAATCACTTATAAGTTATGTATAATTATCTTTAAAACTTTGATTAACAAGACCCCTGCTTTTTTATATAGGTCACTTATTCCATATTCTGCAAAGAGAATTTTACGATCTAGCGAACAAAATCTGCTAACGATTCCATCATTAAAAATCATTAATACAAGGAGACAATTTATCTTTTCTTGTACGGCACCGCAAACATGGAACGCCCTCCCTATCATTTTACGGGAGGAGAAAGACCTTGGAAAATTTAAAACTGAGTTAAAAACTTTCCTTTTTAAAGATGCCTTTTCTACATAATTTTATACTTCATGAATTATTTTTATTTGGTTAAACCTGTTTTAACTATATCCCTTTTGTATTTTCCCTCAATTTTTCTTCTTTACTTTAAAATTGTATTTCATCCCTCCTTTCCCCTTGTTTAACAATGTTCAAATTTAGAGTATTTTAGCCATTATTTAAAAATTGTATGTATTGTAATGTATTGCATTGTTATTGTTTTTCGTTTTTTATATTGTAAATTTTAAATGTACATCGCTTAGAATATCCGATTAAGCGATTTATCAAGTCCCATAATAAACTTGAAACTTGAAACATAGGGAAGTTCTGGTGGCTCCGCTGACTGACCTTTTCAATGAGTCTCTAGAGTCAGGATTGATACTAGAGGCCTAGAGAAGGACAGATATGGTCCCTCTCCACAAAAGTGAAAGTAAATAAGAAGTAGGGAATTACAGGCTGGTAAGTCTGACTTCTGTGGTAAGCAAATTAATGGAAACGCTTTTAAAACAGAGAATAGTGAAGTTTCTGGAAACAGAGGAACATGGTTTCATTAGAGGTAGGTCTTGTCAGACAAATCCGATCAATTTCTTTGACTGAGTGACCAGAGAATTGGATAGAGGGAGTGTGCTAGATGTGGTGTATTTAGATTTTAGCAAAGCCTTTGACAGTGTTCCACACAAATATCTAATAAATAAACTGAGTGCCCTTGGGATGGGTCCCAAAGTGACAGGCTGGGTGAAGAACTGGTTGAGTGGAAGACAACCGAGGGTAGTGATCAACTGAGATTGCTCTGAGGAAAGGGATGTTACTAGTGGTGTGCCTCAAGGTTCGGTTCTTGGGCCTGTTCTTTTTAACATTTTTGTAAGTGATATTGCTAAAGGGCTGACTGATAAGATTTGCCTCTTTGCGGATGATACCAAAATATGCAATAAAGTAGACACCCCAGATGGTGTGAATAACATAAGGAAAGACCTGGCAAAGCTTGAAGAATGGTCTGAAATTTGGCAGCTTTAATTTAATTATAAGAAATGCAAGGTCATGTATTTGGGCTGCAAAAACCCAAGGGAACAGTTCAGTTTAGAGGTGAAGAATTTATGTGCACAACCGAATAGCAGGACTTGGGTGTGATTGTATGTGATGATCTTAAGGTAGCCTAACAGGTTGAAAAGGTGATGGCGAAAGCAAGAAGGATGCTACGGTGCATAGGGAGAGGTATGGCCAGTAGCAAAAAGGAGGTATTGATGCCCCCTGAATAAGACTTTGGTGAGCCCTCATTTAGAATATTGAGTACAATTCTGGAGGCCGCACTTTCAAAAAGATATAAAAAGGATGGAGTCGGTCCAGAGGAAGGCTATTAAAATGGTGCATGGTCTTCATCATAAGGCATATGGGGACAGACTTAAAGATCTCAATATGTATACTAGAGAGGAAAGGCAGGAGAGGGGAGATATGATAGAGACATTTAAATACCTACATGATGTAAATGTGCATGAGTTGAGTCTCTTTCATTTGAAAGGAAGCTCTGGAATGAGAGGGCATAGGGTTAAATTAAGTGGTGATAAGTTCAGGAGCAATCTAAGGAAATACTTTTTTACAGAAAGGGTAGTAGATGCATGGAACAGTCTCCCGGAAGAGGTGATGGAGACAAAGACTATGTCTGAATTCAAGAAAGCCTGGGATAGGCATGTGGGATCTCTCAGAGAGAGAAAGAGATAATGGTTACTGCGGATGGGCAGGCTGGATGGGCCATTTGGCCTTTATCTGCCATCATGTTTCTATGTTTCTTCTTTTCCCTTAGAAATCTCTTGTGCTTGTCCCATGGTTTCCTGAATTGAAATACAGTCCGTAAAAATGGATGATTTACTTTGTCTTTAGTGAACAAAATCACAAGGAAGTTGACTGTTTCTAACATACAGTCCTATTCTGGCTGCACGTTCCTAAAAGCAAACATGTAAATTTTTTTTTTTAAAGTGAAAAATAATTCAACTTTCCATAACCTTGGTGTTTTCAACAGGGCATAGTATCTATGCCACCCACTTCTGTGTTTTCATTTCTATTTAAAACAAAAGCTTTACCATAAAAGAAAACAAACACAACACAATTTGGTGTTTGAAACAAAGCCAAAGTGCCCTGATTCCCAGACCTCCTTTCATAGCGTCAAGTCTTATCTGCTAACACCTCATGAAATTGTTAACAGGCACTCTTTATAAGTAAAAAGAAAACAGCCCATGCAGCGCCACAGAAAATTAACATCATATTGACCTGGACTTCCATACATTTGTTTTATCTGATACAATTACTACGACATTGAATTATATGAAAAATCTAACTACATTACATTAATAGGCTGCATTTTGTCCCTTCACAGATACAACTAACACATTCGTTTGTGTGCATCTGAGAAGCTGAAAGCTATGCCATTGGTAGTTTCACTACCAGCAGGGCCTCCCAAGGTGGGCAGGTTTCAGCGGAGATGTCTGACTATCGATGTACCACTCATCTGGGCAGCAGCAGATGGGCAGTGTTGGAGGTGGATGGTCGCGTTTGATGCAATCAATGATCTGAAACAATGTCCAAACTTAGGATTTTGTTTCTGCAAATTGACAGCGAAATAAAATAACCCTCTTTTCAGCTACAGTGGCAAAATAACATTCAGAATTTAGGAAGTTGGCTGGTTGGGCTCATTATTATATTGTTATGCATACAACTGACCTAATTCTACAACTTGTGTGTATAACTTTCCACACTATGAATAAAGTTGGGCACACATTAAGTCCAAAAGAACTTACTGCGTACACTGACTGCCTTATCCATTATGAGATAAAGGACTTTTGAACTGTAAAGTTTCACGGTTCATAGACAAAAGCGCGCGACGACAACCCAGCGCAGACAACTGAGCGCAAGGCGGAAGCGCGCCGAAGAAAAACAGTATTTTAAGGGGCTCCGACGGGGGGGTGTTGGTGGGGAACCCCCCCCACTTTACTTAATAGAGATCGCGCCGGCGTTGGGGGAAGGCTTGGGGGGTTGTAACCCCCCTCATTTACTGGAAACTTAACTCTTTCCCTCTTTTTAGGGAAAAAGTGAAGTTTTCAGTATAATGTGGGGGGTTACAACCCCCCAAAACCCCCCCAATGCCGGCGCGATCTATGTTAAGTAAAGTGGGGGGGTTCCTCCACACACACACACCCCGTCGGAGCCCTTTAAAATACTGTTTTTCTTCGGTGCACTTCCGCTTTGCGCTCAGTTGTCTGCGCTGGGTTGTCGTCGCGCCTTTGTCGTCGCGCGCTTTGACCTGTCACCAGTTTCACTGATTCTATAATCCCCCTCAGCCTTCACCTTTTCCTTTTCCTGACTCTTGCAACTGACCTAAGGCCTGTTCGATTTAAATCCAGGGTAACTGCTGTTTCCTCACTGACATGGTGAAGGTAGTCAAGGACATATGGAATTGGCCAATAGAAAGTATTGCCTACAACTTATTCATTGACTCTGATTTCCAAATACTGTATGCATATTAGAAATGTACTGAACATTTTTATGCTTAATGTTGCATGAATTCATTAAGTCCATATCATCATCTGTCATTGCTCAGTCTATATATAACTGTTAGCCTTCCAAATCTCATCCCACACAACCCTGGTTAAAACACATAGGCATGACCTCCAAGCCATAGGCAAACTCAAGAGATCTCAGCCTTTAGGATTCCACAGATCTGTTGCAGTAGCGTGCAGTGAAGGCTTTCAGAGGATTCAGTGGATCAGTAGCTATACAACCCTGCTTCCTTTTCTTTCCTTTTTTTATTTTTTGCTTGTTTGTTTACTTTTTGAATGTTGCTATTTCATTTGTTGAGTAGGCAGTCTTCTCAACCAGTCAAACTGCATTGAGCAAAAAGTAAACAAACAAAAAAAAAAAAAGCATGGCTCTTGGGCTGTGATTCTCCGAACCCCCCTGAAGGTCTTGACAGAACTGATTTGAATTTGATTGGCTACGCAACACCTGTCTGTTGTCTGCTCAACCAATAAAATTCAGAGCAGTACCCTCGGGGCCTTTAGGGGGTGGGGCAAATTCCCTGAAGGCCCTGACTGCACACCACTGTGACAAACCAAGAGAATCTATTATACTGTTTCATGACTGGTATAATATTAATGTACGAGAATCTTACCATGATTGAAGGGTAATCCCACTTGAATTGAACCCGAACATTTAGTGCAGTTCGAGCAGTGCATGTTAGGTTTAATTTCTCCCCAACAGCCAGCTCCACTTGGGGAAAGTGGTCCACAGTTAATTCATAAATTTTGAAACCTGAAAAATCAAATGTAGCAAAAATTAAAACATTTTAATGTGTGCTTGCCAAAGATAATACTTTTTAAAAATATCATCTGTTAATTGTGCATCTTTCATATTTTAAAAACTAATACTATTCTCTAAGGAGGTGTGTCAAGATACACGAAAGCAGGATTATAGTGGAAAAATCTCCAGTTGAATTCTGCCACCAGAAATAATTGAAAATCCTTTATTTTTAGTGTTACAAATCATAAAATCTGATTTTCAAGAAAAGAAAAGCACGAACACACAGACATTCATATACATTACTGAAAACAAATAAGAATGTAATCATGCTTTTGTATCACTCCACAGTGTGACCATACCTCAAATACTGGGCAAAATTCTATAATAATGCTCAAAATTTGGCACCAAAATGAATTCGCACTAGGATTCACACTCAACTTTGGGCACAAGGAGTTCCACCAAATGAAACCAGGTGTAAATCCTGGCATATAAATTGGGCTTGGATCCCTTGAATTTTCTAACATTGTACACATTTTAAGGGAATGCCCTTTTCCTACACATGCCCCTCCCGTGATTACACTTCCTTAATTGATCTGTTGGAAACACACATGTATAAGTGTGTTTTTGCACAGACCTGTCATTTTTGCATCCATTATATGAGAGGGTGCTGAAAAGTTCTCAGTCCAAGCAACCAACTTCCTAAATTCTGAGCCGTAGCTGAAAAGAGTGTTCCGAATATTGTTGCTTACTACACTTCAGAAAACAATTGAAGACCTATCTTGTTTTCTAAATATTTGACGGCTTAATGAATTATCTTATTCTATGTAACATGTTTACTTTTATAACTTTTTGTAAACCACATTGAACTTCTGGTTATGCGGTTAATAAGCATAATGTTATGTTATGTTATCTTATTTCATGTAAGTGCCAGTTTGCAGAAATGAAATTCTATGTTTTGACATTGTTTCAGATCATTGATTGAAACTTCTAGTCTGCCTAACCATGTGAACTATTGTCCCTTCCTCTCTCCTACAGATCCAAGCTATCTTGAATTCCAATACACTCTTCGTCTCCACCACCCTTTCCGTTAAAAAAATATTTTCTGAGGTTAATTCTGAATCCATCCCCTTTCACCTTCCTATGCCCCCTCATTCCAGAGCTTCCTCTCAATTGAAAGAGACTCAGCTCATGTACATTTATGCCACGTAGGTATTTAAACATCTCCTCTCTCCCGTCTTTCCTCCAAAGTATACATATGATATTGAGATCTTTCAGTCTGTCTCCGTACGCCTTATGCTAAAGACTACCAACCATTTTAGTAGCCTTCCTCTGGTCCGACTCCATCCAGTTTATATGTTTTTGAAGGTGCAGTCTCCAGAATTCTACACAATATTCTAAATAAGATCTCACAAGAGTCTTAAACAGGGACATCAATACCTTCTTTTTCATACTGGCCATACGGTGTCAGGTCAAAAGCGCACCGGGACAAAGGCGCGCGCAGACAATTGAGCGCAGCGCGGAGGCGCGTGCCACGAAAATTACTGTTTTTACGGCTCCGACGGGGGGGGCGTAGGGGGAACCCCCCCACTTTACTTAATAGAGATCGCGCTGCGTTGTGGGGGCGTTGTGGGGGGTGGGGGGGTTGTAACCCCCCACATTTTACTGAAAACTTCACTTTTTCCCTGTTTTTAGGGAAAAAGTTAAGTTTACAGTAAAATGTGGACGTTTACAACCCCCCAAACCCCCCACAACGCTGGCGCGATATCTATTAAATAAACTGGGGGGGCTCCCCATCAAAACCCCCCATCGGAGCCCCTAAAAACTGTAATTTTCTTTGGCGCGCGCCTCCGTCTTGCGCTCAGTTGTCGGCGCGCACCTTTGTCTTTCGCCCAGTTGTCTATGAACCGGCCATACTTTTCCACTGGCATCTTCCTTACAGAACCACCCTTTAAATGCTTGGATGGGGCCTAAGTACTTAACTTACATCAAATAGTGTGTATTGGCAATGAGGTGTGCAGATCATCAGCAGAACTTAGGTAGGGCTCGTTCTTATACACATAATTTGCAAAATATCCTGTGTTATACAATAGCACGTATTCTTTTCGAATTTAGGCATGTGCATTTATGGTTGATGTAAGAGCATATGCCTAAATTGTAGGGGCACTGATAACTATGCTAGTGTTCTAGTTCCTAGGTATCTAGCACAAACTTGTACCGTGCACAGATTTGACGGCTTATTTTAAATTCATACCAGCATATTTTCCAAAGTATATGCACATTTTTCCTCAGCTCCATCCCCAGGAAAACCTCCACTCAGTTTGGATATTATCCATGTACTGGTCATACAGGTATAACTGTTCTAAAGCATATTGGATACGCACTTTTTCAGTCACTTATTTCCACACATAACACACTGCTGTATGTCCAGAAATGCATTTTCAAATACTTCCTGATGTTCTCAAATATGCTACAAAGTTTAACACTTTCTATGCACTTAGGCCCTGATTCTGTAAGCAGCGCTTGCCGTGGCAGGCACCCAGGGGCGTAGTAAAGGGGGGCGGTCCGCCCCGGGCACCATCTTACTCAGAGTGCCAGCATCCCTCCTCCTCCTCTCTGCCCTTCCCTTCTCACTCCTCCCCATGCCGCATGCAACCCTTCCCTCACCTGTCCCCCCCCCCCGGCCATGCGCGTGTACCCCTACCTTTTTAACTTCGGCACAAGCAGCTACCAACTTGCTGCCTGCGTCAGCTTCGGCGCTCTCTGACATCACTTCCAGGACCCGTGCCTAGGAACTGACGTCAAAGAGAGCGCCAAATCCGATGTGGGCAGCAAGTTGGGGGCTGCTCGAGCCGATGTTTAAAAGGTAGGGGTACACGCGCATGGCAGGGGGAGAGGCAGGTGGGGGCACCACCGACCCGGGTGCTGCTCACCCTTGCTACACCTCTGCAGGCACTTACAAAATGGGTGCCTGCCGCATGTCAATCACCAGCAGTCACCACTTCTAGAATCTCGACTCCCAAGGACCCTAGGCGCCGGAAAGGTAGGTCAGGTTTTTACAGGTCTATATTTCCGGTGCCTAGGGTCCTTCCTGAATCACAGCCGCTGGTGCACAGTGACACTGAAGTCCGATGCTGCCTCTAACCACACCCACTTCCAGGCTGTGGCATGTGCCACTAGTCCTAGGCGCCAGTCCCAGAGGCCGTGTAGTGGCGGCTAATTTTTTTAATGAAGTTTTAATGGTGTGACCATTTATTGTGCCACTTAAACCCAATTAAACCAATTAAGTTGGGCGGTGGTAGAGCAGCAACTACCACCTAACGTTTGGTGGCTGTTGTAGAATCCAGCCCTTAAAGCTTAGTGCATACAACCTCCTCCATTGTAGCATTGATGTCCACAGTTCATTGCTGTCCAGGGCTTAATGTACATTGGGAACCAAGAGCAATGCCACTTGGAGCAGAAGGTAGGCTCATCTGACAAAGAAGGAGGACATGGCCCCATACACTGGTGCTCTTCTGCTCCCCTTGCCAGCTAGTACAATCAAGGATTAAAAGGGAGAAAAGCTCCAGGTTTCTGCAATTTCACTAGAAATCAGTGGCAAGGACCATAGTAACATAGTAGATGATGGCAGATAAAGACCCAAATGGTCCATCTAATCTGCCCAACCTGATTCAATCTAAAAATTTGTTGGGGGGTTTTTTTTTTCTTCTTCTTAGCTATTTCTGGGCAAGAATCCAAAGCTCTGCCCGGTACAGTTCTTAGGTTCCAACTACTGAAGTCTCCGTCAAAGCTCACTCCAAATTCTGTAAAGGGAGATCATGAGCCTTTGTCCACAGAAAGAGACAACAACCTTTCCTAATAACTAGCTCATGCTTAAATCCCTGCCTCCAAGTAAAACTTGGCAACCCAAACAAAAACAGTCCCAGCAGTTCCCTTTTATTTTTAGAATTTTAATTTTGTTTCTGGGGTTTTCTTTTTATTTGTTTTGGGGTTGTTGTTGTTTTCATTTCAGGAACAATGTTGGAAAGAGTATTCTCTCTTTCTGAACAGTGTACACCGTTTCCAACACAGGAAAAATTAAGGGACTTTTCCAGTCAAGTGGGACTGTGAACTTTATGAAACGACACTGGAATCTCTGTTGACATTTCTTGTCCTGCTCAAATGAATGCACATCCCTAAAATAAACCTCAGCCTCAATATAGGGACCCTTTTACTAAAGGATGTTAAACCCTAATATGTGCTTAATGCACGAGAAAATGCTTACTGAAAATGAATTATAGTGTTTTGTGGTAATCTCCCCTTTTCCATGCGCTAACCATGTATTTTTTAATATATTGTTTTACATTTACTTTTTGGAGGGAGTGTTTCATGGGCAGGGAATGAGCCTGGAAGCATTATTCAGCTTTTGCAATTTGATTAGCATGCACTAACTGGGTAGCACAGAGATAATACAGGAGCACTTAGCCCAAAACACGGTCGTGTTGGACTTTTAATTATCGTATTTCTCATTTTGTATTATGTGGTAAATAAAATTTGGGTGAAGCAATAGACAGCTGATTCTCTATCAATCGGCTTTGTTGTTGCCCTACTGTGCAAAAGGACCCTGCTTGTAAGTGGAGCACAGGCATGTAATGGGCGGAGCTTCCACTAACGCACATAACTTACAAAACACTGTAAGCTATGCACTTCTCTGCTGCATTTATGTGACTGCAGTTACTCCAGATCTATGGTTGGTGTAGCTGTGGCTACATAAATTAAGGAATGCTGATAATTGTTGAACGGACCTCACAAACTCCCAATTTCCCAGTGTGTGAAATTTAAAGTTTTCTCTTTGATTCACAAAGTGTTGAATAATGAGGAATAGCGCATGCTGAATTGCCGTGCGCGCTAGACCTTAACACCAGCATTGAGCTGGCATTAGTTCTAGCCGCATAGCGCATAGTGTAGCACGCGGTAATATCCTGTGTGCGCTAAAAACGCTAGCGCACCTTAGTAAAAGGAGCCCTGAGTTCTAACAAAATCGAGTATAACATTAATGAATGAACTTATAATGCATGAGAAGTTGGATGAAGTATAACATATTAAAAGAAAAAAAAGAAATATTATTAGTTAAATTAAGATTTTTTAGAAAAAAAAAGGTGGTTGGTGGTTTTTGCCAATGATTATAGTGGATGCATTATGAAAAAACATATATAGACACCGGATACTGCTTTGTTCCAGTTCTGAGGATTTTTTCCACCACTACATAAATTGTTATATAAATAGATATAATAAGAACATAAGAACATAAGAACATAAGCAGTGCCTCCGCCGGGTCAGACCATAGGTCCATCCTGCCCAGCAGTCCGCTCCCGCGGCGGCCCGAACAGGTCACGACCTGTCCAAATCACCAGAAGGGGCCCCCATGCCACCTTGGTTTCCTATTGAGTCCTATCTTCCCATCAAAGTCCTAGCCCTCCGGTCTTGCACATGCACGACCTGGTCGGGTTTCTATACTTATTTTCTGGTTAGCTTTCTCAGTATCCCACGATCCCTTTATCCCTCAGGAATCCGTCCAGTCTCTGTTTGAATCCTTGTACCGTACTCTGCCCAATCACGTCCTCCGGTAGCGCATTCCAAGTGTCCACGACCCTTTGGGTGAAAAAAAACTTCCTTGCATTCGTTTTGAACCTATCTCCCTTCAGTTTCTCTGAATGCCCCCTCGTACCTGTTGTCCCCTTCAGCCTGAAGAATCTGTCCCTATCCACCCTCTCTATGCCCCTCATGATCTTGAAGGTCTCTATCATATCACCCCTGAGCCTCCTTTTTTCCAGAGAGAAGAGCCCCAGCCTATCCAACCTCTCGGCATATGGGCAGTGTTCCAGCCCTCTTACCAGTTTCGTTGCTCTCCTTTGGACTCTCTCGAGTACCGCCATGTCCTTCTTGAGGTACGGCGACCAATATTGAACGCAATATTCCAGATGCGGCCGCACCATCGCTCGATACAGTGGCAAGATGACTTCCCTCGTCCTGGTTGTTATGCCCCTTTTTATGATGCCCAGCATCCTGTTGGCTTTTTTTGAGGCCGCTGCGCACTGTGCAGATGGCTTCAGTGATGCATCCACCAGCACTCCCAAGTCTCTCTCAAGACTGCTTTCTCCCAACAATGCCCCCCCCAATTTGTAGTTGAACAACGGGTTTTTTTTCCCTATATGCATGACCTTGCATTTTTCCACGTTAAAGCGCATTTGCCATTTGTTCGCCCAGTCTTCCAGCTTGTCTAGGTCCCTTTGCAGGTCCTCACACTCCTCCCTGGAGCTAACTCTGCCGCACAGTTTGGTATCGTCTGCAAATTTTATAACCTCGCACTTTGCTTCCTTTTCCAGGTCATTGATAAATATGTTGAAGAGTAACGGCCCCAGCACCGATCCCTGCGGCACACCGCTCGTGACTCCCCGCCAGTCAGAATATTGGCCCTTCACTCCGACCCTCTGCAGTCTACCCGACAACCAGTGCTCTATCCATCGGTGCACATCCCCTCCCACCCCGTGGTTCCACAGCTTCCTAAGCAGCCTTTCATGTGGCACCTTGTCGAAAGCCTTTTGAAAATCGAGGTAAATGATGTCGATGGGTTCCCCATTTTCCACCCGACTGCTTATTCCCTCAAAGAAGTACAGAAGGTTCGTTAAGCATGACCTACCCTTACAGAATCCGTGCTGGCTTGTTCTCAGTAGGCCATTTCTCTCAATGTGCTCGCATATGCTGTCCTTGATCATAGCTTCCACCATCTTCCCTATAATTGAAGTCAGGCTCACCGGCCTGTAGTTCCCGGGGTCACCCCTCGATCCCTTTTTGAAGATAGGTGTGACATTCGCCAATTTCCAGTCCTCTGGTACCTCTCCAGTTTTCAAGGATAGGTTACAAACATGCTGGATTGTGCCCGCTATTTCTTGTTTTAGCTCCTTCAGAACCCTCGGGTGGATCCCGTCCGGACCCGGTGATTTGCCGCATTTTAACCTGTCTATCTGTTTGAGGACATCCTCTGTACTTACCTCTATGTGCTCTAATTTCTCAGCCTGTTCCCCACTCATGAGCTCCTCTGAGTCCGGTATATTAGATGTGTCTTCTCTCGTGAAAACCGATGAGAAGAACATGTTCAACCTCTCAGCTACCTCTTTATCCTCCTTAATCACTCCCCTCCTATCCCCATCGTCCAACGGCCCCACCTCCTCTCTCGCTGGTCGTTTCCCCTTTACGTAACTGAAGAATGCCTTGAAGTTTTTCGCCTCTCTGGCCAGCCCCTCTTCGTATTTCCCTTTTGCTTTTCTAACCTCTCGATGGCATTCTTTTTGGCATTTCCTGTGCGCCTGGTGGTTTTCCTCCGTTGGATCCTTTTTCCATCTCCGGAAGGATACTTTTTTGTCGTTTATTGCCCTCTTTACTTCTGCTGAGATCCAAATCGGGTCCTTTGACCGCTTGTTCTTGCAGCCTTTCCTGAAACTGGGGACGTACTTTTTTTGTGCTTCCTGCAGGGTGTCCCTGAATAGGGTCCAGGCGCTTTCCACAGTCTCCATCCTAAAGATGTTTCTGAGCTTCCTCCCCACCATTTCCCTCATAGCAACATAGTTCCCCTTCTTGAAGTTGAGCGCAGTTGTTGCGGTCCTCCTTACTATGGGTGTCCCCCTTTCTAAAGTGAATCTGATCGCATTGTGGTCACTGTTGCCTAGTGGTCCTCCCACTTCTACCCCTCTTGCAGGCCCTCCTAATCCGTTCAGGATGAGGTCAAGAGTAGCACTCCCCCGCGTCGGTTCCCTGATCAGTTGCTCCATAAAGCAGTCCCTCACAGCTTCTACAAATCCTGTTTCCCTAGTGCAGTTGGAGTGACCCGTACTCCAGTCTATCCCCGGGTAGTTGAAGTCCCCCATCACTGTTACACTTCCAGTCCTGCACTCCTGTCTCAGTTCAGCTTCCAAGTCGTGTCCGACTCCTTCCGGCGCACTAGGTGGGCGATAATACAGCCCCAGTTTTATGTCTGCACCCTTGTTTCCCGGCAATTTGACCCATAGCGATTCCAGCCCTTCTGCCTTCGTTGCCATATCCATCCCGACCGAGTAGATAGAGTCTTTTATATATAGTGCTATGCCTCCCCCCTTCTTGTGGGTCCTGTCTCTCCTGTAGAGCTTGTACCCCGGTAGCGCCACATCCCATTGATTCTGCTCTGTCCACCATGTTTCTGTAATTCCAATTATATCTAGGTCTTCCCCCTTGGCCACGACCTCTAGTTCACCCATCTTGGCCATGAGGCTTCTTGCATTTGCGTATAAGCACCGCAGGTCCCGTTGTTTTTTCTCCACCTTTGCATTCACCTGGGCCGCCTCTCCTGTTCCCTGTACTTCTGCTTTGCCCTCAGCCTTTACCCTCGTAGCTTTCAGCTTCCCCACATTTCCGCCACCCCACTTCCCCGCTTTTCCTCTGGGTTTTCTTGCCCCCTCCTGGGCCCCAGCCTCTGTTCGATCCCCCTCGCCTTGTGTAGCCCCTATGATACCCTCAGCTTTCGCCCTCGCGCCACCCAGTCCTCCTGTGTCTCCATGCCCTTTAGTCTCTTCCCAGCAAGCTCCCTTTACCTGTTGTTTCCCTCGCTGTCTGATCATAAGATCCACTGGTCTTTCTACTTCCTCCGTGCAGTCAGCCCGTTCAGCATCTGTTCTGGATACTGTTGTCCGAAGCGTCAACATCAGATCAGCTGTCGGCTTTCCCCCTTTCCTCAGTTTAAAGCCCTCTCGATCTCCTTCTTCACATTGGCAGCCAGTAGTCTAGTTCCCTCTGTGCTCAGGTGCAGGCCGTCCCGCCGGTAGAGTTTACTCTTTCCCCAGAAGGACGTCCAGTTCCTCACAAAGTGGAAGCCCTCCTCCTGGCACCATCTCCTCAACCATGCATTCACAGCCTGGATGTCTAATAAGTTGATCTCACGCATAAGAATCTGGTATTAGATAGTGGTTAAGAGGAGGTATTTTATAGAGTGGATCTCCTTTTTGTGGATGTTCTTCAGACTGGTGGGGGCAACAAAAACAAGAGGGCACTCGAAGAAATTGAAGGGAGACAGATTCAGAACAAATGCTAGGAAGTTCTTCTTCACTCAGAGGATGGTGGACACCTGGAACGCGCTTCCAGAGGAGGTGGTAGAGCAGAGTACGATTTTGGGGTTCAAAATGGGATTGGACGAATTCCTGAAGGAAAGGGGGATTGAGGGGTATGGTTAGAGGGATACTATACAAGGCAAATGTTTTAAGTAAAAGATCACTAACAGGTCTTTAACCTGGAGGGCTGCCACGGGAGCGGACTGCTGGGCACGATGGACCTATGGTCTGACTCGGCAGAGGCGATGCTTATGTTCTTATGTTCTTATGGACATAACTAAAACAATTCAAGAAAGACGTAGAGAATTTCCTGCTATGAGAGAAGAAATGAAAAAATTGGGAGCCACCTTTTTGTTAGCATACCCTTGTAAATGCCTTGTTAAATGCTTGGATTTAAAATATGTCTTTTTTCTGCCTGAACATCTAAGATCTTTTCTGGTCCTCAAGGGGTTAGAAGCTCAGAATAATGTACCAAGGGATATGCCGTTTAAGCCTTTACTTCATTTTTGATAACGTTAAAAAAAATTCTCTTTTTATTTTCTCTGTTTCTCCCTCAAATGTTATAATGGTGGTCTAAGAATCTAAATCCATTATTATAAAAAAAGTTTTTTTATTATATATTCTTTACTTTGAAATTGTTTCCTGGGGGATAGGTTTCTGTATTTCTAGAACAAGTAGTTGTACTTGTAAGGATTGTCTAAATGAATAAAAATAAAATAAAAAAAGAGGGAGTATTTTATGGTTTCTGTTACTAATATTATTATGTATGTTGTAATTGTAACCTGCCTGGAATAGTTGAATACAAAATGATTTAAAAAATTTATAAATAAAAAACTAAGGGCTCCTTTTACAAAGCCACTCTAGCAATTCCTGCCCAGCTAGGTTGACCAGATTACCCATTCCAGAAGGGAGACTTTTGGCCAGTCCTGGTTTTAAAATTACATCCCAAAGCAGTGTACTGTAGTATTTGTAGTTCATGATTCTGTCCATTGAAATCAGTGCTCCAGGTCCCATAATGCACCAGAATGAGGTTGGAAGAAATCTAGGACTGGCCAAAAAGTCTCCCTTCTGGAATGGGTAACCTGGTCACCCTATGCTCAGCAAATGCGATGAAGTGGTTATGCTAGTACAGTACTCTCCCAATATTCAATGGTTTTTAGCAGGGGAGACAGGAGAGGGAAGCCAGAAAGGCAGGAGAGGGCTGGCAGAGAACCGGAGAGTGAAGGAAATCGCTCACGGTATGCTCCGCCCGCCTCTTCCTGTACTAAAGTCGGGCCTCACCAATCAGGAGCTGCCCTCTCCTGTCTCTCCAGCTGCCCTCTCCTGCCCGGTCATTCGCAGTCGGAAAATACCACGAATGACCAGGACGGCGAATCGCGGACTGCGAATTCGCCGTGGAGCACTGTATTGTATAACAGAATCTGGGTGACCAATGCAATTATAGAACAGGAACTCATAGCATGTCCTCGATGCAACTAAATGGGAGGAGCCCGTTTATAGAGCTGCCTCCTTACTATGTTGCTCTGTAAAACATCCCAGCATAATTTGTATTTCTGGAAGCACCATAAAATAAGTGAGATGTACCCTCTCAAAGCCTGGTTCCATCCATGAAGGAGAAATTAAACTTTGCCATAGGAAAAACCATCTCCCATCGCAGAGATCCTCATTTTGCCCAGATCCAAGAAATATGACTGTTTTAACAAGGACAAGAAGCTGGTCTAGAACATTTTCAGGTAGTCCACTAAGCCAACTCGTTCTTTAAACTTTAAAAACAATATCTGGGTAAGCAGAGTGTGCAGACTTGATGGGCTGTAGCCCTTTTCTGCTGCCATCTTCTATGTTTCTATGTTTAATCAGTGTCAAGAAGTTTTGTGCAATGCATTACAGCATATACTGTTTTGTCTGGCTTCAGAAAACATAACTTGTGTCAGGGCTCCTTATTGTTCAAAGCTATTTTTACAGGAGAAAAAGGGTGTGCCTCAGACAGCCATTACTGAACCTCTGACTGACTGAAAGAGCCCCCTCCTTTTCCCTGTGAAAACAGGACTTTTAACAATAGGGAACCCCGTCACAAAAGAAAATATGTTCTGAAAATAGACAGAGCGAAGCATACTATGATCTATGAAACAATAGCCTTGGACACATTTATTTGCTAAATTCCCACACTTTCTCCCTTCTTTTGAAAATAATCTAACAGGGAATGTAAGCTATTCATATTAAACTGTTCAGCTGAATACAGAAGCATCTATCATCACTTAATTTAAGAACAAACTTATATTCCACAAATCTACAATTCTCTGCAGTTTACAACCTACATACATTTAAAAACTCTGACAACCAACATATCATTAAAAAGGGAGAAGGGCTGCTGCTGGATAAGGGGAGCAGTGAAGGGGTGATGGTGGACACAGGGAAGGTAAAAGGAAGGGAGAATGGGTGGACAGCTGAGGAAAAAGAAAGACAGAAATACAGAAAGCGGCTAAGGAGAGAGAGAGAGAGAAAGAAAGACAGACACACACACATATATTCTAGCACCCGTTAATGTAACAGGCTATAAGACTAGTACAAATAAACATAGAAACATAGAAATAGACGGCAGATAAGGGCCACTGCCCATCCAGTCTGCCCACCCCAATGACCCTCTCCTACCTTTCTCTGTGAATAGATCCCATGTGTCTATCCCATTTGGCCTTAAAATCAGGCCTGCTGCTGGCCTCAATAACCTGAAGTGGAAGACTATTCCAGGGTTCAACCACCCTTTCAGTGAAAAAGAATTTCCTGGTGTCCCCGTGCAGTTTCCCGCCCCTGATTTTCCACGGATGCCCCCTTGTTGCCACAGGACCCTTGAAAAAGAAGATATCTTCTTCCACCTCGATGCGGCCCGTGAGATACTTGAATGTCTCGATCATGTCACCCCTCTCTCTGCGTTCCTCGAGTGAGTATAGCTGCAACTTATCCAGCCGTTCTTCGTACGGGAGATCCTTGAGTCCCGAGACCATCCGGGTGGCCATTCTCTGGACCGACTCCAGTCTCAGCACATCCTTACGGTAATGTGGCCTCCAGAATTGCACACAGTATTCCAGGTGGGGCCTCACCATGGATCTATACAATGGCATAATGACTTCAGGCTTACGGCTGATGAAACTCCTGCGTATGCAACCTATGATTTGCCTTGCCTTGGATGAAGCTTGCTCCACTTGATTGGCAGTCTTCATGTTCTCACTGATGATCACCCCTAAGTCTCGTATCAATAAGCCCAAGTAATATAATATTACAGGAACACTTGATAAAACAGGTATGTTTTTAAAGATTTTCTGAAGTCATCTAAAGAATCAATTAATCTTAAGTCTTTTGGAACTGCGTTCCATAATTTAGGTCCCACGACCATAAAGATTGATTCTCTATACATCTCTAATCTTATTTGCTTGAAATCCAGAACATCAAGGACTCCTTTTTACTAAGCTACGATAGTGGTTTTAGCGTGCGCTGAATTGCCACGCGCGCTAGACCTTAATGCCAGCATTGAGCTGGCGTTAGTTCTAGCCGCATAGCGCGGGTTTAGCGTGTGCTAAAATCCTGCGTGCGCTAAAAACGCTATCGCAGCTTAGTAAAAGGAGCCCCAAGTAACGCATGGCTACTTGAATGCTAAGTGGTCCAGAGTGGGGCGACAAAAATGATAGGAGGTTTGCGACAAAAGACGTATGAGGAGAGACTGGAAGCCCTGAATATGTAAACCTTAGAGGAAAGGAGGGACAGGGGAGATATGATTCAGACGTAGAACAAAATATTTCCCAAAGAAAGGAAAATGGTAAAACTAGAGGACATAATTTGAGGTTGAGGGGTAGGAGACTCAAGAGCAATGTAAGGAAATTCTTCTTTACGGAGAGGGTGGTGGATGCCTGGAATGAGCTCCCGAGAGAGGTGATGGAGAGGAAAATGGTGATGGAGTTCGAAAAAGCGTGGTATGAACACAGAATCAGAATGTAATAGTAAATATTGAAGAACTAAGGCCAGTACTGGCCAGACTTGCATAGTCTGTGTCTGTATATGGCTGTTTGGTGGAGGATGGACTGGGGAGGGCTTCAATGGCTGGGATGGTGTAGATGGACTGGATTGAGCTTTGATGGAGACTTCAGTAGTTGGAACCTAAGAACAGTACCGGGCAGAGCTTTGGATTCTTGTCCAGAAATAGCTAAGAAGAAGAAGGAACCCCCCTCCCCCCAACAAATTTTTAGATTGAATCAGGTTGGGCAGACTAGATGGACCATTCGGGTAATTATCTGCCGTCATCTACTATGTTACTAAGGCCTCCCTGGAACATGAACTTTTAAAGTTGCAGCTAAACAAAGAGGTTGCTGCTCATGAAGGATTTTAAAAATTAATGTCAGGGTTTTAATATGCTAATAAATAGGCAACCGATGTAATTATTTAAGAATCGGTATAATATGACCATAACAAGGAAATCCTGAAATAAGCCTTGCAGCAGTATTTTGTGCAATCTGTACAGCTCTTACCTCCTCTCCTTTTATGAAGCAGCATTACTGTTTTTTTATCACAGTTTCATAAAGGGGGGGGGGGGTAGTTATTTCTTTGGCAAACATACTAACAACAAATTGCAATAATCAAAAAGCAGATAAATGTATACCTGCACTACAGTTCGAACTGATGATCTTTTTCCACATATCCTAAAGCAGAAGCAGTTAACACATAAGTTCAGAAGATGAAATTTTAAGTTATGTGCAATCTAATATCCTACCGAATCTTCATTAGAGTTCTAGGTGGATTACAATCAACATATTGTTACACAGAATTTTGTATAGAGTTAAATACTCGTATGTTACATAGAATTAGACATGCTACATACATATTAAATTTTTTATCAAATTATATGCACAGTCTATAACAACTCCAGTCCTCGAGGGCCGGAATCCAATCGGATTTTCAAGAGTTCCCCAATGAATATGCATTGAAAGCAGTGCATGCAAATAGATCTTATGCATATTCATTGAGAAAATCCTGAAAACCCGATTGCATTCCGGCCCTCGAGGACCGGAGTTGCCTATGTCTGGTCTATAATGCATCATTCTCACAAAGTCTTACCTATAACCGTGGCCACATACATGGACGAGGAGTAGCTTTTCCCATCTATCTTAGTTTTGCAGAAAATAAGGCCAGATGAATAAATCAGATTGCTAGGGGCAGTGAATCCTTTTTGACTATCCCAGTAGAGTCTGTCACCATCAGGAATCAATTCTCCATCTGGATACTTCTGATGAGATATCAAGAATAGATGAAGTGAGCTCAAAATGCAGTTTCCTGGACAGAAGTTCATTTTCGCTTGCGTGATCAGAACATATACACTGGAATCGAGATAAAAGTAAAATACATTTCATTTTGTAAAAGTGTGCAATATTTTTTAAAGGTTGCACCATTTCAAACCAAAACAAATCTATGCAAAATGAACCCTTATAAGAGCTTCTAATTTGTTTTAATCATTTAGGGATAATTTTATAAAGGATTTTTTTTTTTTACATTTAAAAACCTGTTATACTTGTATAAAAGGTATAGAAATGATAAGTAGTAGTAGTAGTAGTAGTAAAAGGCCTCTTATTACTATTTGGGTTTTTGTCAGGTACTTGTGACTTGGATTGGCCACTGTGGAAACAGGATACTGGGCTAGATGGACCATTGGTCTGACCCATTATGGCTATTCTTAGGTTCTTAAATTACCTCAAGGTTTACATGTGTGGTGATAAGAAAAAAACATAATTTTATGCCACCCACATGCAGGGACTTTAAAGAATACCAGAATTTACAGAGACCAATTACTACAACTGTGAATTTCTTTAGCGTTACTAGGCATATGTAGCGCTGTACATATTGTATGCAGATACTTTCTGTGTCTCTAGCGGATAATGGAGTGTTAGGTGACTTGCCCAGGGTCATAAGAAGCTGTGGTGGGAACTGAATGTAGTTTCCCAGGATCAAATCCTGTGGCACTAACCACTAGGCCTCCTCTAAATAGCCTAGAAACTTATTTTGGGTCATCAACTTCAGAAGGAGGCTGAAGACTGAGGTCATAAATATAACAACTAACAAAAAAAAAAAAAAGAGGAGTCAGTGGTGATTAAACATCATCTTTCTCCCCCCGAAAACACTAGGAATATAGTCGCTGTGCATATATAATCAAAACTCATTAGAGGACATAAGATGAAATTGTGGGGTGGTAGACTCAGGAGGAGCGTCAGAAAATACTTTGTTCACAGAGAGGGTGGTGGATGCTTGGAATGCCCTCCTTGGAAAGGTGGTAGAGGCAAAACCAGTGATGGAGTAAAAAAAAAAGCATGGGATAGACACAAAGAATCCCTGAATAATAAAAAGAAGACAGTATTGACACAAAATTCTACAGATCAAGAGCTTAAGCTTCATTTATGATGAGCACGAGTGTTGCTTAAAAGAGAGCACCAGCAGTGCAGCCAATGCCAGAAGGAGGTACTGCTACAGTCTGACTACAGTATATGGCAAGACGGATTGGGATAGCTTGGGAGTTAGCTTGGACAGTGACTCCAGCGGTGGGGCAGTGTGGCTGATGCCAGGCAGACTTCTACTTCCTGTTTCCCATGTGCAACAATATGGATCAGGAGCAAGAATGCACACTTTTACCATAGCTGGAGTACAACTCATGCCTATCTCAGGAGAGAGGGGAATAACATCTAAGAGTGGAACCTAGCAAGTAAAATGGAGCTCAGTAAATAACATGAATAATTACTGGATTGTTGGTTTAACATTGCCTCAAAAATGAATGTGACTTTTGGGCAGACTGGATGGACCACACAGGTCTTTATCTGCTGTCATTTACTATGTTACTATGAGGCTCACAATAAAAAAAAAACTAAAACATCCTAAAGACCACCAAAGTCGGCACTCAGACATCCTAATTGCCAGGTTGTCCAAGTGCCGATAATCAAAACCCTTTTTTCTGGACATCTAGCAAGACGTTTCTCCCACTGTACGTTCAGAGTTCCAAGGAGCATGCTGGGAGGTATGTTATGGGCAAGACATCCTGAATGGAACTTAGACGCAGTGGCGAAGTAAGGGGGTGGGGATGGAGCGGTCTTCCTAAGGGCACAGCACTCCTCCTCCTTTCCTTGCCATGCACCCCTTGCGTTCCCCAGTACCATTACTTCCCTGGGGTGAGTTTGCTGTCCGCGTCGGCATCAGCATCGGCACTCTCTCTGTGACGTCACTTCTGGGATCCACACTTAGGAAGTGACATCAAAGGGTAAGCTGACACCGACGTGGGCATGCTGCTCGCACTGGAGAAGTTAAAAAGGATGGGGAAGGGAAGGGGGGCGTGTACACAGCAGGGGGGGTGGGGAAGAGGGCGGGAGGTGTGCCACTGTCCCAGATGTCACTCATCCTTTCTACGCCACTGCTTAGACATTTGGAGCTTTTAGAAGCATCTAAGGGCCACAAAGGGACCCAAACTGAGCAGATGACAACTGGATACATTAAGGTATGATCTCCCCCTCTCACTCCCAAAAAAAATCTGAATGAAAGAATACACACCTGTCTCTAGAACAGCAGCACTTGGTATTGGAAATCCTAGTAGAGCTGGTGGATGGGTTAGTAAACCATAGAGAGGAGGACAAAGGCCCATAAGCCACTCCAACTGCTACATTAATGGTGAAAAATATGAGCTCACCAAAATCCTATTATTCTGCCATATAGGTGCCACCTATAGCCATGAGAGCTATTGGGGTGTTAGACCGGTGGGTCATATAGGTTTGGGGAGAGTTTGGAAGGGCTCAGCATAAATTAGAAGGGATATATGGTGAGATGTACTTGTGGCACTCTTTATGTGAAGTTCACAGCAGTGCTTTCCAAGGTGTCCCACTGCTCTGTTGGCATGTCTTTGTGGCCAGTCCATTACAATGATGGCCACTCCCACGTTCAAATGATCTGGTTTTGGACGTTTTCAACTTGAATGTTTCTTTGGTCGAAAATGGGGTATCAAGTTAGGCATCCTAAAGGTTGGATATCCTGTTGGCCTAGACATCCAAGTAGACAATTTAAAAAAAAAAATAAAACCCAATATTTTTGGTCGTCTAGCAGTTCAGCTTTCAACAATGGACATTTCTGTTCTACCGACTTTGGACGTTTAGCAGGAAATGTCCAAATTGGACTTAGACGTCCTTTTTGAAAAAGGCCCTCCACGTTACTAGCACCTGTGGCCAGCTATGACAGCTACCACACATTCAAGAGGTGGCAGTAAGTGCAGCTGCCTCTGGCAGTCTAGGAGCACAGCACAATGTCAATGGAGGTTTAGCAATGCTCTCCCCTCCTTTATACAATTCTTCCTACTAATATCCCCCAGTCACACACCCTGTCTGCTCCTGAACTGAACACCTATAACCCCTGGCATAATGTCATGACCCCCTGCAGTTTCGATACCAATCCAGACCGTCCCCCCAATAACCCAGCCCCAACACACCAACCCCACCCATGCCAAGAAAATCATGCCCTCTGCCAGCAAATCCCCATCCTCTCTGTAGCTTATCTCCCCCTTACTTCGATTCCAGCCGCTTCCTCCCAAGACTCAACAAGAAACCAGAAATGGTGAGCAGTGGACCCAGACAGCAGTGATCCTCCTCTGCTGATTTCCAGGTCAGTGCTGAATTCCCAAATTGCACCAATGAACTGCAGTGGTAGTCTTTAGATAATGCCACTATGAGATCATCCTTCTATTTTAGAAGATATGCAAGGTTACTGCGAGGGGGTCATCAACTGCAACATCAACCTGGGTAGCAGCAGAGGAGGATTGTTGCTGCCTGGGAATGCTGCCAATCATTGCTGATCCCCAGGTGAGTCCCGGGAGGTCAGGGGGTGGGGGAGGGTAGCCCTCAGTGATAGGGTATTGCTGTCAGGGCATTTTTTTCCTGGCAGGTATGAGGTTGGCAGTATTGGGGGAAGGTTCCGGATTGTGATCATAGAATTGTGTCAGGGATTGTGCGCAGGGCCATAGTGAGCTATATGTGGATAGTGTGGCCTCACAGGGCATAAGGGAGACAGAGTTTCCAAAACTGTAACCTATCTATTGTCTTCCCTTCTTGGCTGTGATGTACTGGGAGGGATTGGAGCTCTAGAGTAGTGTTCTTCAACTGCCATGGACCGATGCCGGTCTGCATCGGGCCTGAGACTGTGTTCTTCAGCCGCCAATGCACGGTGCGATCGATGCGGTGTTGTCTTTGGGTCAGCTCCCTCTTCCTCAGTGCTGCAGTGCACAAAGCCATGGGCAAAGACTCCTACGCACGTCCTACGCCTGAACCTGCAATGTCAGAGGGAAGGCTTACAGATAAGGCACGGGACTCGCGAGGAGTGGCTGCCCACGGCTTTGTGCACTGCAGCACTGAGGAAGAGGGGGCCGGCCCGAAGATAATACTGGGGGCGGCATAAAATGGCCAGAAGGCAAGGAACAGCGTGGAGGGAGGGAGACAACAATGGTAAGGGGAATGATTTTATTTTTGAATTTTTTTAATATCATTTTTATTATGGAGTCAACAGGAAAAACAAGCATGATACAAAGATGAAATAGGCAAACAAAGGCAGCAATGAAAAGGAACATCATGTGTATTACTGGCATACTATGTACTCTTGTAGATGGTTGTTATGTTCCTTTTTATTTTTTAATTTAGTGATTGATTTACATCTGCAGTCTGTTCAGGAAGAAATGCATTTGTTTCTTTTCCTTTGGGTTTGTACTGCATGCAAAGTCTTGCATCTTAGGGTCTGTTTGTATATATTAGTACTTTTCATTTTTGGTCCCTTATTTGCATGGGGTTATCTGTGTTTTGGAGGAATAAATACTGAGAAGCATACCGTGTGCTTTGTGTAGTTTAATTTCATATTGTGTATATATGAAACATGAATGGAAAAAATGATGTTACAATTAGTACTATTATGGGGGCGGGGTCTAGGGCAGAGATTGGGTGGAGATGGGCGGGGTCTGGCCCACAACTTAGCCCAGTGTTCTTCAACTGTCAGTCCGTGGACCGGTGCCGATCCACAAAATAATTATTTTATTTCCGCCGGTTGATAGGTGTCAAAAGGTTGAAGAACACTGCTTTAGAGGACATGTCACATGGGGCACATTTCTGGCTTGGGATGGTCCTGGTTGGGAGGGGGGTCATAGAACTGTATCGGGTTTGGATGGGAGGATTGTGGGGTTGTGTTGGAGTTTGCATGGATTGGGTCAGTGGAGCAGGGGGTCTCCATTGTTTTAAAATTTGATCTCACGTCTTCAAACAAAGAGGTAAACAAATCTTTTCTTACCGTATTCAATGTCACATTGAGGTTTGGCACATTTCCAAGGCATGGGATTGTCACAGTTGCATTTTCTCTGATAAACACAACATCAGCCTGGTCATTATGGGAAAGTACAAAAGGAGATCTATGATCTGGAACAAAATAAAGAAACTTTTATTTACTGATGGATTAATGACATGACAAAATACTCATTTTCACTTGAAGTGAAATTTGCAGATGTTTGCTTAAAAATAATATATTTAGGGCTCCTTTTACGAAGCAGCGTTAGTGGCTTTATCACACGCACATTTTTAGCGTGCGGTAACCCCCGTACTAGCCGAAAAACTACTGCCTGCTCAAGAGGAGGCGGTAGCAACTAGCGCGGACAGCAAATTAGTGCAACCGATAACGTGGCTTTGTAAAAGGAGCCCTTAACATAGTAGAGAAACCTGAGGGGAATGCAAACAAGAGACAAGTAGAGATAGGAAGTAAAATTTAAGTTGTTATGAGATGCTTACAGCCTCAGTAAAAAAAAAAATTATAGTAACAAAGAAGCAAATGGTGGTTTGGGATATGTAATTGTTTTCATGTTTTTGTCTTCTATTGATATAGAATGAACTGAAGAAAGACTTTGCATTGTTATTTCCAACCCAATGAAAGTTGGAAAGAATTACGCAAAGGGAGATGAAATGAATGTCTGCCTGACTGGGGCCAAAATAGCCTTCTGAAAAATTAATGGAATAGGATGAAACTTGGACATGGGGGAAAACTCAGTAAAAAGATAAAGTTCGATCAATATTCAGCGCTGGATATACGACAATTAATAGGAAGTCAGTTGGTAGAACAGCAATTGGTAGGGTGACAACTGGTAGAATTATCATTGGTAGGATGCGACAATTGATAGGATGGGAAAATTGGTATTATTTGTTTGCTCTTTTCTCTGATGCTATGTGGAAGGGAGATGTTTAAAGAGGAATCTGAACTATAAATAATGCTCTTGATTCATTAACAGTTGATGATATGTAATCCTACTGTAGTTCCCTGCTATTGTTATATGTTGCTCTTTGAATCATTGTAAATGTTTTATGCTGTAAACCGCTTACCTATAGTTAAGAAATTTTAGAAAGAAAGAAATAAAAATACCTGTATCCAACACTTTTTTCCCCTTGGTGATTCCAGACCAGACTCCTCTTTAGTGCACCTCCAACTCTCCTATACCACCACCAGTGCTAGCTCTTTCCCTTTCTCTAATTTTTCTTTTCTTGATTGGTCTGAGCAGTTAGATGACTACCAACTTGTGGACCAAAATGAAAACCCTGTAACAATTCACCCTTCTCTGCTTCCTTTCCTCCACCCAAAAAATATGCTCATGGTGTCCCATATGGTACTGCCAAAGCGCTCTTCGAGCTGTCAACCATTGGCAAAAATTGCTTATTCCAAGGGCTGTCTTTTGCCCATGCTTGCTTGCTTGCATTTTCCCATTTTGTAACTCACTTTTTCTAGAAAGGCAAGTGGGCAGGAAGAAGAAGAGATCTCTAGAAGTGGGCATGGCTTAACAGGCCCAGATGACCAGGTGTCATTTTCTGTCTCTGTGTGTGTGAATGCAGCGGCAGCTAAAGAGTATTCCTGCCTGAGGGCAGAGTTAGTAGCAGGGATAGGAGGGAGACGGGAGGTCCCGGAGTGTGGCGCTGAACCAGGGGTGTGTCCCAGCTGATATTCAGTGCTGGGGCCCATATAGCTATGCAGCCAAAATTCAGACAGCTTTTGAGCTGTCCCAATTTCAGTCGCTTAGCGATGTGGGTCCTGACGTGCTATGTGGGTCCTGACATTGAACACTGTTGGCACCCACTTAACTGCCAGTTCTTCCCCAACACTGCTCCCTATACCACCTCTGACTTGCTCAGTTTTGGGGAGGGGCTGGTCAAAGCCAACATTCAGTGGTACTGCCTGGTTAAGTGCTGCTGAATATCAGCACCAAGTTCATGGTTTGAATTATTTAATAGTCTGCAATCTCACAGGACATTCTGAAATGATTTGTGCTTACCATAAGACTGGCCCAGGTCAGCAGAGAAAGTGGACCATGTTTGAGGAACTGTACCAGACTTCTCCTAAAAAGGATGGTATGGGAGGGAGAATTGGCAGGCTAAGAGTGCAGAAGAAGGAGTTTGGGGGACTGGCACAGGGAAGGGATAGTGGAATCCAGGACTGGTATGCAGAAAGATAGAGAGGGGGTGGGAAACAGGAAGAGAGATATTTCAAGGACTGGGAGAGAAAGAGAAAGGACCCAGAAATTGAGAGGAGGAAACGTGCGGTCATACTCCTAATTTGTTACTTCTTCCTGCAGCTGTACCCAGCATGGAAGACAGCTCTGGTAGTGTTTGCCATTTCCTGTGATTTTGTGGGAAATGGCCAATTCTGCACCATGAACCAGATTTTGAAGTGGTTGCCATGGCCACAGAATCACAGAAAGCCAGTATTTCTCAACTTTTCTCCCAGAGATACAGAAGACTCAAGAAATCATATTTTTATTCACTTACCTTGAACATAGATAGTTATTCTTGCATCTGCTTGGCTGTCTTCATAAAAGCACTTGTAAGTGCCTGTGTCATCAGTTATTGCATTTACCAGAGTAAGAGTCTCACAAAAAGGGTCATCACTGCAGGCGCTCACAATGATTCGTTTTTCTGAAGAGCTCTCATTCCCTGGCATTGACCATGTCAAAGATCTGTGCCCTCTAAGAAAACACATTTTGTGAAATTATTATTGTTCAAAATACCAAAGTAATGTTTTATACAGAACCAGAACTCTCAAGTAACAAGAAAAAAAAATCTATGAAATATTGTAATACTTTAAATGAAAATAAAATCAATTTCCTGTGTAAATTTAAATGTAAACTTGGCACGCCACACCTGAGTACTCCCACGCTTTGCCTACCACATGTCCGGGATTTTGTCTGGAACAGTTATGATATGGCATAGTGTATGGAGTATAGTATTAGTTAGGCCTATTTTTAATAGTAACTCTCAAGCAACCAGAAACTACATTTATCAAGCATCTATCAATCCCCAAGGGTGCTGGTTAACTGAGAGTCTACTGTATAAGGATCTCACCCTTGTTTAGGCAAAGGTAGGCAATACATCTTCTATTTTCCTCTTACTTCCTGCAATCCTATTCACTTCAAAACCTGCCTCTGTACTCTTTCCACATGCTTAAAAAACCATCACTGCTATCTTTTTTTCTGGTCCACCTAAAACATCTGTGATCATTCATCTTTAAAAGAATTTCATCCTCCCACATTACTTCCTACAAGGCAAAAAATTCCCTGCTATATCAATAAATGTATTGTAGACTTTGGTTTGTTTGGTTTCTTTCCAGTTCTCACCCGACATTAGTAATCACTTTGTTATCACGCCATCATTGTTCCACCATGTGTTTATTCCATGGTTTTTTTTCATCAAGCCAACTTAAAATCCAATTACAGGGCTCCAGCTGTTGACTTCTATAGGTCCATGCACATTTAACTTTCCTCCACTACCAGTGTCTTCCATTCTCCTAACCCTATTGCTGCCTATATTATTCTTTTTCCCATCTACCTGGATAATTCAAGCATGGAGCTGCCCAAGCATCAAATCATTTGCCATTGGTATGTTTCAAATGTTGTTGTTCATTTTTTCATCCATTTTACAAGTCCTTTACAAGTTTTCTCACTAAAGGACTCCTTTTACCAAAGTGTGTTACCAAAAAAAAACAAAAAAACTTGGGAATTAGCAAGCACTAATAGCTTGACAATTGTCCCATATTAAAAGGGCAGTTCTATCACAGGATGCCTAGTAGAAGCCTATTCTTTATAGAATACTAGCCTAACTGGGAACATATGCATCTAATAGGTGCAAGATGAAAGAAAGTCAAGACAACGACGGTGAACAGCACATTCAAGTAGCTTGGATAAGATGGGGACGAGGGATACAGGAAGATAATTGGAGGGGGCAGATAGGGTCTAACGAGGGTTTTTTTTGAGGAGCGGCATGTTTGAAGGCATCAGGTGCAATTGCAGTAGAGAGCGATAGGTTGAAGATATGGCAGATTGTGGGGATGGCAGTAGGAGAGATGTTGATCAATAGACGGGTGGGGATGGGATCAGAGGAACAGGTAGCGAGTATGGAGGAGAAGAGAAGATGTGCAGTTTCTTCCTTCAAGATTTCAGAGAAGGAAGAAAAGGCAGCAGGGGTTGGCAGATAGTCAATAGAGCGGATGGGAGGATGGAGCGGCGGAGGCAATTCGGTCGAGAACTCAAAGTTAATTCTATGAACCTTGTTGTGAAAGTACTCAGCCATGGCCTGGGGAGAAAGTGAAGGAGGAGTCAGAAGTGAGGACACTTTGAGCAGAGAGTCAAGCATGGTAAAAAGACGGTGAAAGTTGGATCCACGAGAATCATTCAAGTGTGCATAGTAGACTTGTTTGGCTAGTGACAGGGTGGATTGGAAGGAGGTCAGAAGAAATTTGAAGTTAACAAAATCAGCATGAGCGTGAGATTTCAGCCAGTGATGTTCCATAGATTGGGCACAGGAACATAAGTAGCAGATCTTAGAGGTCTGGGGTTTGGTGCACCTAACATGCACTATGTAAGTTAAGCAGGTATTTTCAGAATAGCGGTTACATGAACTTTTAGCATGTATATTGTGCACATGCAAACACAAATGCCTGTAAATACCATTTTTCTTATCTAAACCTATAGGGAGAAAGTTATCAATGTGGGTTGTTAAGAAGTTTTATTTTACCAGTTATTAGTAACTAGTAGTAGTAAAGACGCTCATAGGTAAGAATTTGCGCGAGTTTTCCAACTTTGGGATTTTCTGGACAACTCTAATGGGGCAGGAAAAGCACAGTTACTTACCGTAACAGTTGTTATCCAGGGACAGCAGTGGGTGACGTCACCAACGGAGCACCGCAGTGGACAGCCTCGAAAGCATACTTGCTTGAAGATCTTTGTAAAAGCTTCCAAGTGCTGCACTGCGCATGCGCGAGTCCCTTCCTGCCCGAGTTAGGACGCGCGACTCCTGTGAGGAACCTCAGTTCAGATACCTAGCTAAGAAGCCAACCAGGGGAGGAAGGTGGGTTGTGAGAATATCTGCCTGCTGTCCATGGATAACAACTGTTACGGTAAGTAACTGTGCTTTATCCCAGAACAAGCAGGCAGCATATTCTCAACAGTGGGTGACCTCCAAGCTAAGCATAATGGGATGGAGGGAGAGTTGGCAAGTTAAGAAAAAAGATTTTGCAAAACAGATTGGCCAAAATGGCCATCCCTTCTGGAGAAAGTATCCAGACAGTAATGAGAGGTGAATGTATGAACCGAGGACCAAGTGACAGCCTTGCAGATTTCCTCAATAGGAGTTGATCTGAGGAAAGCTACAGATGCCGCCATAGCTCTAACTCTGTGGCCCGTGACTCGACCTTGCAGAGGGAGACCAGCCTGAGCATAGCAGAAAGAGATGCAAGCAGCCATCCAGTTGGAGATGGTTCGCTTTGAGACAGGGTGCCCCAACTTATTTGGATCGAAGGAGATGAAAAGTTGTGGGGCTGTCCTGTGAGGTTGAGGACGTTACAAGTAGAAAGCCAAGGCACACTTGCAGTCCAAAGTATGGACAGCCAATGAGGCTTTGGAAAAAATACTGGAAGAACAATAAATTGATTGATGTGACATTCTGAAACAACTTTAGGTAAGAATTTTGGATGAGTACGGAGGACCACCTTGTCATGATGGAAAACTTTGAAAGGTGGATCCGCAACCAAAGCTTGTAACTCACTGACTCTTCGAGCAGATATGAGGGCAATCAGGAAAACTACTTTCCAAGTAAGGTACTTGAGATGAGCCTTATCAATTGGTTCAAATGGAGGCTCCATCAATTGAGCCAAGACAACATTGAGATCCCAGACTACTGGGGGTGGTTTAAGTGGTGGATGAACATTAAAAAGTCCTTTCATAAAGTGGGAAACCAGAGGATGTGCAGACAAGAGGTTTCCCATCAAGAGGCTGATGAAAAGCAGCAATCGCACTGAGATGGACTCGAATAGATGTAGACTGAAGTCCAGATTGTGATAAGTGAAGTAAATAATCCAAAACAGAAGCCAAGGAGGTAGACATTGGCTCCATATGGCGAGTGGAACACCACGCAGAAAATCTAGTCCATTTCTGGCTGTAACACTGCCGAGTGTACGGCTTTCTTGTACAGACTGAGAGAACTGTATAGAGTCTGTTAGGTTGAAAGGTACCAAGCTGTTAAGTGTAGAGACTGCAGGTTGGGATGTAGCAAGGATCCTTGACTCTGAGTAAGCAGAGAGGGAAAAACTGGTAGAAGCAGAGGCTCCCTGGTGCTGAGTTGAAGTAGAAGGGAGTACCATGGTTGTCTGGGCCACCGAGGAGCTTTCAGAATCATGGTGGCATGTTCTGTCTTGAGTTTGTCAAGAGTCTTGAGAATCAGAGGGAATGGAAGGAAGGCATAGAGAAAATGACCCGTCCAATCAGGAGAAAAGCATCTGCCTCGAGATGCTGGGGAGAATATATTCGAGAGCAGAACTGAGGCAGCTTGTTGTTGAGGGGAGACACAAACAGGTCTATCTGAGGGGTCCCCCATTGAGCAAACACCTGACGTAGAGGCGAGGAATTGAGTGTCCATTCGTGAGGTTACAGAAGACGACTCAATTTGTCCGCCAGACAGTTGTGCTGACCTTGAATATATGCAGCTCTGAGAAAGATGTTCTGATGGATTGCCCAATCCCACAGCTTCAGAGCTTCTTGACAAAGGGAGTGAGATCCCATACCTCCCTGTTTGTTGATATAATACATGGCAACTTGGTTGACCATCCGGACAAGGACTACGTTGTCGTGAAGAAGGTGTTGAAAAGCTTTGAGAGCATTGAAAATCACTCTGAGTTCCAACAGATTGATGTGACAAAGATGGTCCGCAAGAGTCCAATGACTTGGGTATGGAGTCCGTCGAGATGGGCTCCCCATGGTAGGTTGATGAGTCTGCTTTTGAGCTCTCTTCTAGAGTTTCGGCCTTTGCAGTAGCCATGTGCTATCTCGCCTGGCTCCGTATTGTTGATATGGATCCCAATCTGCAGGACCGTCTAGCAAACTTGCCTTGCCAGGGAAATGAACTCTTTGATGATTCTATTGAAGCTGCTACAAAGTGCCTCTCTGAACATGAGCGCTCTTTTGCTTCCTTGATTCAGCCGAAGCCTAAGAATCCTCCTGCTCGGCCATACAAGCAACCACCGCATCATTATCCCCCAAAAACGACACCAGCTTTCTCCAGGCGAAGTTGAGACAGAGTTCTGATGATCTGTTTGAATTCTGGAAGACTTTGTTCCTCAAGAGCCGGGTAGAATTTAGGCAGTAATTTGAGGAAATGGTTAAAATAAGCCATGAAAATGTATTTATAATTGAGAATTCTGTTAGCCATCATGGAATTCTGGTATAATCTGTGGCCAAACTTGTCCATGGTACGGCCCTCCCTGCCTGGAGGGACCGCAGCGTAAAGCTTAGATGGATGAGCTTTCTTTAAAGAAGATTCCACTACCAAAGACTGATGGGATAATTGAGATTTCTCGAAGCCTTTGAAAGGTACTGTGTGATCCCTGGATTCCAGTTTAGATGGAATAGCTGTGATGGAATAAAGAGTTTCCATATTCCTTAAGAAAGTTTGCTTCAATACTGGAGTCATGGGAAGCCTCAAGGTCTCCTATGTCTGCCAAGTACTCAGGTGTATACTTGGAATCAGAGTGGAGATCCAGTTGAAGAGCTTTTCCCATGTCGAAGATGAACCTGGCAAAAGAGGCAGACTTCGAGGCCGAGGCATCTTCAGGAGAAGGAGTGTGAGACTGAGGAACTACTGAGTAGGAGGGAGAAGCCTCTCTGGAATACTGAGACAGAGGCTCAGAGTCCAAGCACACAGTGATTGAGGAAGCTGCACTACCTGCATGAGGAGGAGTCAGTGAATGTTTGCACTTCAAAACCCTCGATGGTGAAGTTCCTGGGGTTCGAGGAACAGATTGAGTTGAGGCAGGAGGAGAAGGCTCCCTCGGAGGCGGTCTCGATGGAGGAGTCCTTGACCTCGATGGACTTCGAGGAGAAGCAGCCGGTGTAATAGCTTTGCGAGACTTATGTTTAGATTTGGAAGAAGTCTCAGTAGCCTTGGATAAATGAGGCATAGAAGTCTCAGTATCCAGAGAAGGCGAAGGTTTCTGTTGTAGAGATGTCTCCTGAGGAAGCTTGGAAGCGAGATATTTCGAATGCCTCGAGCGATGCTTCGGTCGAGGTGGAAGAGACTGTGTCTGAGGAGTAGGTGAAGAGTCACTGGATGAGAACCGGCGAGACTTCCGAGGCTTGCCTCTAGGTGCTTCCACCGGGGTCTCAGACTGCCACTCAGGCTGACTCACAGGAAGCAGGGTCGAGGACGGAAGGAGTTGAGCCATGACCGAGGAAATCTGCGTGGTCAGAATGGCTTTTAACAAGTCCTCGAACATGGGCACCGAGACAAAAGGATCAGGTCTTGAAGGTGCAGCAGTGTGCTCCAAGGAGGGTGACCTCAAGGTTGAGTATTCCCAATGCTTGGAGGCACGCTTAGCTGGAGGTCTAGTCGAGGCAGGTAGGCCAGCAGATATGGCCTAGGATGCCTGTGACTCTGGAGGCTTCTTTAGGAGTAGTACCTGAAGGAGAGACAGGAGACTTACCCGTTGAGGTCTTCAGAGGAGCTGCCGCCGAGGCCTTCGAGACTGAAGGAGTGCAGGAGCCCAGGAAGAATAAAGCCTCTACAGCTGAGAGCAGGGGGGGAGGAGCAGCAAGCCAGAGCTGGGAAGCTGAGAATTATGCTAGACACGTTAACAAAAGAGTGTATGCACCAGTCCCTCTACCTCGCAGGAAATTTCAGCCAGAAGCACACAGGCAAGAAAGGAATCCAGTTCCCAGAGAGAGGTTAGCTTGGGAAGGGAAGGATTCTGAGGAAGAATTTGCGAAGCCAAAAGCAAAAGGGAACTGCAGACGATGTACAAGATGCAGGCAATATTTATTAAAAAAGGAATTGCATTGATATTACAACCTTATTACCAACCTAGGGACCCAACACGGTCCGTGTTTCGGACAACACTCCTTCCTCAGGGGTCCATGGTAAATAAGGGATAAGGCAAACTATTGCCTTCTTGAACCAAAATCTTGACGAGAAAAAATGACATCATGCATGCAAATTTGATAGTGAATCAATCGCTGTTTTAAAATCAGCCAGGAATTGGCCAACAGCAATTGACTCACTATCCTTTAGTGAATCTAGCCCTGTGTGCATTAATATCTGTAAATTGCTTAGAATTTGGCAATTGTACAGTATATAAGGTTTTAAATAAATAAATATTCCCCCAGATTCTATAAAGGGAATGAAAAATTGCATGCTATCCTGAGATGCACATGCAACTAAATAGGCTAACTAGCCAATTTGTGCTAATAATTGAGTGCTAACAATCATTTAATTGCATTAATTAGCAACAGTTTTGATTTGCATGCACAACTTGCTAAGCACCAGCCTATACAAATCTTATAGTGCCCAACTCAAAAGGGGGGGGGTGTAGTCTTGGGAAGGGTATTCACTAAAGATGCATGCAATATTGCTAAATAGCAGTGATCCATGCCAGGATTTACACCAAAGTTTGGGGCAGAAATCGGCTCTAAGCGTTACTCCATAAAAGGCACGCAAATCGAGTGTCATTTACAGAATAGAACGACACGTGGATTTTTTTCAGCGCTTTTTTTCATCCTCATTTACTGAATCTAGTGCATTGTGGCGGCATACCACTCCCTATGCAGTGCCAATACAACAGGAGAGTAAACAGTGATGTGCCGGGTAGGCAAAGGCATGGATGAAACGTCATCCCAAGCAAATGGAGAATTTCTTCCTTCTCTCCTCCCAAGACATGACAAACTGGAAGATGTTTTGAATACTAATCTAGGGTGGAATTTCCCTCTACCTGGGCACATCAACATTTCTATGTATTTTGCACCAATGTCTTTGTCCTAATACTGTCACAGGTGGACTACAGCCCTCTGCAGCTCCAGCTAATTCTGAATGCTGTTACAGTACTAATAGAGGGCTGCATGTGCTGTGACATAAGAACATAAGAATAGCCATACTGAGTCAGATCAATGGTCCATCTAGCCTAGTATCCCGTCTTCGCAGAGGCCAACCCAAGTCACAAGTACCTGGCAAAAAAAAAACCTCAAATAGTAACAGCATTCCATGCTACCGTCCCATGTCTGTCTCAACTTTTCCTCCAGGAGCTTGTCCAAACCTTTTTTAAAACCGGCTACATTAACTGCTCTTACCACATCCTCTGGCAACGCATTCTCTGAGTGAAAAAATATTTCCTCCTTTGGGTTTTAAAAGTATTACGCTGCAACTTCATCGAGTGTCCCCTAGTCTTTGTAAATTTCGATGCAGTAAAAAATCGATCCACTTGTACCCGTTACTACATTGTACTCTTCCTACAAAAACTGCACAGTATCTTACAGGACCAAATTTAAACATCTATACTGTATTTGATTTTCAAGGTCCTCATACAAAATGGGCCAGAGTACTTAAAGAATAAACTATTTCATTAAACACTTTTAGATCTCTAATGTCCTCTCAAGTAGCATTACTATCTATACCCAGGTCAGAAGAAATCAGATGAGGAAATGCCTGCCTTTGAGCCTTCTCAGGAATAGCCAAACTCTGGAACTCACTCCCAGAGAGGTTACTCCTAACTCAAAAGACTATCTGTACTACAGGAAGTAGGTGAAAACCTGGTTCTTCTCCCACAATTTTAATACAAATGGAGTAAATTGTATAGATGGGATCTATAAAATCAATGCCCCCAAAAATACTGAGTGGTATACTATAATCCATGCCTAAGGTAAGGAGGTTTATAGAACCTTATGATCAGGCCCAGCACTTAACTTTAGGTGCATCCATTTGCATTAACTGAAATGTGATTGCATATCCATGCGCCTAAATTAGGTATAGATGGCTCTTATTCTCTAATTCTATACATACATTTGAGGAATGCACTGATCCACCCATGACCCTCCCATTTTCGTGCCCCCCCCCCCCCTTTTTGGCAATATGCATAAATTTTAGGCACAGATCCCATGCCTAAATTTGCACACATAATTTAAATTAAATCCAATTAGTGCAAATAATTGCTTGTTCAGAAGTCCATTATCTTTGCTAATTGGCTCATTATTCAATTAAGTTGTATTTACAAATTGGTCAAGTGCCCACATTTTGCGCACACAACTTAAAGAGCATTATAAAAAGATTTAGGGGGGGGGGGTGCCTGACTATCCACTCGCTCCGTCCTTGGACTGGCTTACTTCACACCTTGTAACTTAGACCAGTTCTTCATATCTTATTCATTTGCCTTCAATTTAGCCATTCATCTACTGTATTTATCCAGCAATCTTGTCCTACCCATCTTGTACCACATATGTATGTCAACTGCCTATTAATATGTTTCATTTATTTATTCAATTTTCTATACCGTTCTCCCAAGGGAGCTCAGAACGGTTTACAAGAATTTATTCAGATATTCAAGCATTTTTCCCTGGCTGTCCCGGTGGGTTCACAATCTGTCTAATGTGCCTGGGGCAATAGGGGGATTAAGTGATTTGCCCAGGGTCCCAAGGAGCAGCGCCACACATTGGGCTCCTTTTACTAAGGTGCGCTACCGTTTATAGCGCACGTAGGATTTTAGCGCTTGCTAAACCCACGCTATGTTTCTAGAACTAATGCCAGCTCAATGCTGGTGTTAAGGTCTAGCGTGCGCGTTAAGGCCCTAACGCACCTTTGTTAAAGGAGCCCATTATATCTATGTTATTTGAATGTTTTAATGGTTTCCTATTGAGACACGTCATTTGTACTATGCTGATATCACGAGTATCATATTTTTGCTAAATGGATTTTCCTCTATGTTACCTATAATGGTATCATTCACATTCTCCTGACATTTCTCAACTTCTGATATATGATTTTTCTAGGGAGCTGTGAAGTGTATACACTTCCCCCTCCATATTCACGGTTTTGCTAACCGTGGGGGTTTTTTGTTCCCAGGCTCCGCCCCCTAATTTGCATCACAGGAAATCGCTGCTCCCAGCGTTTCACAGAGAAAATCGATGCTCCCAGCATTGTACGGAGAAAATCGCTACACTTGCAGGTCAGGTTATTCGCAGTTTTGTGTCTTTATTAGGGTTTTTTTTTTAACAGAAAAACCGTGACTAACATACGACATGACAATGGTGGACATGACAATGAAGCCGACGGCACAGTACGCAGCAGCCACTAAAAGAACGAATAGAATGCTAGGCATAATCAAGAAGGGTATTACAACCAGAACGAAAGAAGTTATCCTGCCGTTGTATAGGGTGATGCTGCGTCCGCATCTGGAGTACTGCGTCCAATATTGGTCGCTGTACCTTAAGAAGGATATGGCGTTACTCAAGAGGGTTCAGAGGAGAGCGACACGTCTGATAAAAGGGATGGAAAACCTTTCATACGCTGAGAGACTGGAGAAACTGGGTCTCGTTTCCCTGGAGAAGAGGAGACTTAGAGGGGATATGATAGAGACTTATAAGATCATAAAGGGCGTAGAGAGGGACAGATTCTTCAAACTTTCAAAAAATAAAAGAACAAGAGGGCATTCGGAAAAGCTGATAGGAGACAGATTCAAAATGAATGCTAGGAAGTTCTTCTTTACCCAACGTGTGGTGGACACCTGGAATGCGCTTCCAGAGGACGTAATAGGGCAGAGTACGGTACTGGGGTTTAAGAAAGGATTGGGCAATTTCCTGCTGGAAAAGGGGATAGAGGGGTATAGATAGAGGATTACTGCATAGGTCCTGGACATGTTGGGCCGCCGCGTGAGCGGACTGCTGGGCACGATGGACCTCAGGTCTGATCCAGCGGAGGCATTGCTTATGTTCTTATGAAAAGTTATTCGCGGTTTTTCTGTATTTGCTGCCATGCTGTTCCCCTATTACCGCGAATGCGGAGGGGGAAGTGTATATTTCTGATACCGTAACATGAAATTCCTATTACTGGGATTCAATTTGCAATCTTCAAGTTTACCTCATTGATTGTATTTATCCTTATGTTTAGTCAATGTACTATTGTTTGTTCTGTAACAAAGTTGTAAGGTTTATGTCAAGCTGTACCTGCTGAGTGAATCTCTTCATAAAGCTGGTTAACAAGTCCCAACAAATACATAAATAAATAGGGTTCCTCTCCATGGGCTCCTTTTACAAAGGTGCGCTAGCGTTTTTAACGCACGCACCAGATTAGCGCGCGCTAGCCGAAAATCTACCGCCTCCTCAAAAGGAGACCGTAGCGGCTAGCGCATGTAGCAATTTAGCGCACGCTATTCCGTGCGTTAAGGCCCTAGCGCACCTTTATAAAAGGAGCCCCGTGTCTCTCTTTTCTTTGAAACAGTTTGTCTCCATTCGCGGTTAGCTCAATTTGGTTACTGCCTTGCGTTTTCACCTGGTACCTTTACGCATCGAAAAACAAACAAGACTGTATCAATAAAACCAGCTTACCTGCAAGTGATGGAAAATGTTTCATTTGCAGGTATTTTAATGGTTTCTTTCTGGATGCTGAGGCTAGGCACATCACCTGTAAGTAAAATTAACATATCACAAAACAAAATCAACAAAAATTGAAGCAACAAGGGAGGGGGGGGAACCCCTCAGAAAGAGAAATCCATTAGAATATACAGAGCATTTGCGCAAAGTGGGTGTGTTTATGGCTCCGCCTTGCACAAATGTGCAGTCCGCACAGTTACTTGTCGTTTGTGCCAGCAGAAGCTCCTGAGCTCTGTCATAACAGGAAGAACAGGCAACTGGCCTCGAGCTAAGCAGCAGAGCTCTGCAAATTCAGAAACCGAGGGTGGAGATCCTGTTTTCCTGCACTGCAAAACTTCAAGGTCTTACGAAAGAAAGTGAGACATTGAAATAAAGTGAACCCCTCATCCGATGATCGTGCTCCACTGGGACAGTGCTCAACAACATTCCGTACAATAAATCGGGGATCTGCCTGCCAAGAGACTGCTGATGAATAATTTCTGCCAAGAAATCATTTGGCATAACCATGCAATAGAAATGTGAGGGCATCTAACCCTGTCTGGTTGTTTGATTTTTTTTTTTTCCTTTATCATGCTTGCCATGTGTTTCCTATGTTTTTGAAGTCTAGTGATTACACGCAGAAGCTGAAAACATGTTGTTCTTTTCTCTGTCCCAAACACCCTCAATTTTAAAGAAAATGCTGACATAATCTCCCTAACACACGCCAGAGAGCACACCATATGTGTGTGTGTGTATACAGTATAGTATCATATTTATATATCTCAAATAAAATGCAAGATAAATATCTCTATATAATTAAGTGCTTGAGAAGATATTTTCATATGAGGAATCATGCAGTGCCTGTTAAGTAGTTTGAAGTCTGTAAGCCCAAAATTACCCTCTGTGGCCAAAGGGCAGTATTTGCATTTTAAATAATCACAATCTTTTACCTCAAGTGGTAAAAAACCCTAACCCAGTGCTTAACTAGAATTAATTCATAGTGAACCTTAAGTCGTTCATGCAATTTTAGTTTCATGAATTAACATTTCTGGCATGACTGTTCCAAATAAAATGGACAAAATACCCAAAGCATTTAATATCAATAACACAGACAGATCAACCATAGGGTGAGTCAGAGGACACCATAATCCTTCCATCCTGAAGGAAATTATCTACCACCAAGAAACAAAATATTACTGGCAGCTCAGGCCAGGAGTCATGAGTGGGCAGCAGTGAGGGTCATTCTCCTGTGCCCCTCTCTGGCATTCCAGTAATCCCTGCCCCTTTCCAGGAAGCCCTAGAGCCAGGGCTTAATTTGAAGACAAAAAGGAAGTGGAACTGTGGAGCTGGGGAGGGGCAACAGGATAGTTGGGGTCAAGAGCAACAGAAAAAGAAGGATAGATGAGGGAGCAGAGAGACTGTTCCATGCTCTGTTCCAGACTCACCCTTTCCCTTTTCTTCCCTGCAGGCTGTCTGGAAGGGAGGGGATGGAACAAACATCCCTACTTCTCTGGAATCTGAAAAAGAAGTTGGGGAGAACTGGATTCCAGGCCATTCCTCCAGAAATTAAGCCCTAACTAGGAAGGAAAAGGGACAAGGACTTCATATGCTGCCTTTCTGTTGGTACAAATACATTCAAAGCAATTTACATATACTGTATACAAGTGCTTTTTTCTGTCCCTAGTGCAGGGGTGTCAAAGTCCCTCCTCGAGGACCGCAATCCAGTCGGGTTTTCAGGATTTCCCCAATGAATATGCATGAGATCTATTTGCATGCACTGCTTTCATTGTATGCTAATAGATCTCATGCATATTCATTGGGGAAATCCTGAAAACCCAACTGGATTGCGACCCTCGAGGAGGGACTTTGACACCCCTGTCCTAGTAGGTTCCCCATGTACTCAATTGTTTTTCTTTACATGTTGTCTTCCTTTTGTTCTTACCCTATTTAATTTGTTTGTTTTTATTTTAACTTTTTATTGTAAACCGCCTAGATTTGCCTTCTGGTTTTATATTTATGGTATATTAAATAAATTGAACTTGAACTTCACAATCTAAGTTCTGTATCTGGGGCAATGGAGGGTTAAGTGACTTGCCCAGGGTCACAGGGAGATGCAATGGGAATTAAACCCAGTTACTCGGGTTTTTTCAGCCCACTGCATTAACCATTAGGCTACTCCTCCAGGAAATAAGCCACTTTGAAAACATGTATTTGCATAAAAGCACATAAGGACCTCGAAAAAGACTACAAAGGGTTGGTGTAGTAAGAAATGGGGAGGGGGTAGAGAAACAGACAGAGGATCAGGCATGAAGAGTCAGTAAATCCCCGACAGGATTAAATGGATCCCTTTCTCACACCTAAGGCCTGCATGCTGCCTCTAGGCCTATTCTAGCCAGAATGGGACAATTCATCGCAGCCACGATGAACTGGCTGCGATGAATCATCCTATTCTGAGAGGAAATGGAGCACAGGGAGAAGAGGGGGGGAGGATGGAATTTTGGGGAGGTAGGGGAGAATTGCCACCCACACACTGAACTGCATGGACAGAGAATTGGGAGTGTGTTGGGGGATGAAAACCTCTTGGAGGGGGGGGGGAGTGTTTACCTGCAATCTTTCTGCTGTGCCCTTCCCCTAGTGGTGGTAGTTTTTGGTGCGATGCCTGAGTCAAGCTGCGGGAATGGTGGTGGCATGCTGGACCGGGGAGAGTGGAAGAGAGAGTCATAGATGATAAGGACCATGCATCACAGCCAATTCAGTGCTGAAATGGTGGCGCTGACCTGGCTGCGATGAATCATAAGAACATAAGAATAGCCATACTGGGAAAGACCGAAGATCCATCGAGCCCAGTATCCTGTTTCCAACAGTGGCCAACCCAGGTCCCAAGTACCTGGCAGAAACCCAAAGAGTAGCAGAGATTGTTATGTCATAATGACTCATTCCACCAATGCCTAAGAGCCAATCTCATCAGTGATGTCACAATGCCTCGATTGTCCTATGCTTGGCTCACATAAGAGCACAAGAGCTGCTGTACTGGGACAGACCGAAGGTCCATCAAGCCCATATCCTGTTTCCAACAGTGGCCAACCCAGGTCCAAAGTACCCAGCTAGATCCCAGGTAATAAAACAGATTTTATACTGCTTATCCTAGGAATAAGCAGCAGATTTCCCCAAACCATCTTAATAATTGGCCTATGAACTTCTCTTTTAGGAAATTATCCAAACCTTTTTTAAACCATTTAAAAAATTCAGATTAGTACACATAAATCGTACTAGTTACAAAAGCTAATTCATAGACCCTTATTGCAGAAAATAAAATGCCATTCATTCTTGTAAATGTATCATCAGATCATGCAAGGGCGATAAAGCTACAGTATCTTCCACCTAGTCCCCCTAAACCTGTGGTTTCCAACCCTGTCCTGGGGAACTCCCAGCCAGTCGGGTTTTCAAGATATCCCTAATGAATATGCAGGAGAGAGATTTGCATACCTGTCACTTCCATTATATGCAAATCTCTCTCCTGCATATTCATTAGGGATATCTTGAAAACCTGACTGGCTGGGGGTCCCCCAGGACAGGGTTGGGAACCACTGCCCTAAACCTTAACAAAATGACTGAAATAAAATAAGTGAACAGTGAGCCCAAGTCATTATCAGGTCACATAGTACCATTAGGTAAAATACAAATGCACTAATTTGGACTTCTTCTGGGTTGCCTGACTTCAGTGGAACAAAGGAACAACTGTGGTTGCCTAAAATGCACTAATGTACATCCTGGGGAAAAAAAAAACAACCCAGGGCTAATCACTATTCACAGAAAATCATAGCTAAGTATATATTAACTCAAAAGACTTGTAACGGACGAGTTAATTCAGAGCAACTGTCTAGTCAGTCTACAACTTGAGGTTTCTTCTATCTTTCATAAAAACAGTATTTATTTATATAAAAAATGCACCTCATTTTTATCTCTTTAATAACTTTTCTTTGTGACATCCTCTTAAAAAATAGTTAACTCATTGGATAACTACCAAACGGCATGTCACATTTATTTCAGTCTTTCAAAAGATTGTATATTGAAGTTCTTGGAACCCCAATCACTAATTCTCAGATCATATATACACGACTGTTAGACAAAACATAAATCAATATTTTGGCTTTTCCTATACTTGAACATCCACAGTAGTCTAAAATGCACAAATGCACATTTAGATGAAAATCCATTTCATAATCCTACAGTATTCCACCACTTGCCTTGGCCGGTTATTACCCATTCTTTCTTGCCACATCATTGTTATTATTGTTATTATATTCAGTCCACTTTGTTCATACTCTTGACTATTCGAGAAGCTCTGTTTCCCAAATACAGTAACTTTTCGTTTAAGCACAAGTTGAATAAAAAACAGAACGCCCCCCCTTCTCCCCCGTACCTGAAGTCACCTGTGCTGTCACTGAGTGGCAAAACCAGAGAGTGATCACCAGTAGCTCCAGCCCGAGTTCCATCGCTCACTACAGACTCGACTCCGTTGTCTGCATCCAAATCACAATTCTTTCCGAAAGACAAACCAAGGATCGCAACCGCGGATCTGCCGAGCTGACCAAGAACCCCTTTAATTTTCGCCTGGGAATATGCAGGGAAAAGGGTCTTCAAAGCATTAGTCCGTTTCCTTCCGCTTGAGAGGAAAGATTTTCCCACACGTTTGAGCGCAGGAGACGCAGCAACATCTGGAGGGTAGGAAGGACCACCTGAATGTGCTCTTGCTTCCCTTGTGGAGAGAGGGCAGGGAATTATAAGCCGCAGTAGCAGGGTTCTGCTTGTTTACATAAAATAGGGAGTTTCAGCTCTAAGAATGACTTGCCCCCCTGCCTTTGAGTACAAAAATCGATCCTAAATCCATCCCATAACACCTCCCCTTAATCCTGCCTCCTTGCCTCCTCCCCTCCCCGAGCAGCTGCATTTGAAAGCGCGGACCTCACGGATCTTAACTGCACATCCTTAAAAATCTGAGGCCCGTGCCACTTTTAGTCTCAGCATAGGTTATGGCTCTGACAGATCTCTATGACAATTTAGCTCCGGTTGATCCTAATGCTTTTCCCTCCCTGAGACTAAAAGTGGCACGGACCTCAGGGCAAAAGTTTTGCCACTTTTAGTCTCAGCATAGAGAGGGAAAAGCACTAGGATCCGTCAGAGCCAGAACCTATGTTGAGACTACAAGGGGGAAGGGGTAAAACGCGGACCTTGTGAATCTAAACCCACACGTCCTTAAAATTATGAGGTCCGTGCCACTTTTTATGTGTAATCTTTTTTTTTTTTTTTTTCAAACAGAAAAGCAACCTACAAAGTACAAGCAACCGTGGAACAAAAACAAAGTAGAACCAGAATACAAAATAGACTAACCCCACACCCTACGGACCTCACGGATCTTAACTGCACGTCCTTAAAAATCTGAGATCCGTGCCACTTTTAGTCTCAGCTTAGGTTATGGCTCTGACAGACCCTAATGCTTCTCCCTCCCTATGCTGAGACTAAAAGTGGCAAAACTTTTGCCCTGAGGTCCATGCCACTTTTTAGTATCTACATAGGGAGGGGGAAAGCATTGGGATCCGTTGGAGCTAAATTGGCATAGAGGTCTGTCACAGCCATAACCTATGCTGAGACTTAAAGTGGCACGGATCTCAGATTTTTAAGGACGTGCAGTTAAGATCTGTGAGGTCCGCGAGGAAGAACCCAGTTATACGTTTTTGTTACACTCGCTGCTTTCCTGCCTTGCACCACTATTAAAGACGTCAGTGATGTATCCATACCCTAAACTAAACTAAACCTTAGGTTTGTATACCGCGCCATCTCCACAAGCGTAGAGCTCGGCACGGTTTACAGAGTTAGGATAGAAAGGAACTCCAATGAAGGGTTAAAGGAAAGGAGCTAAGAAGATAGAGAGGGACAAGGGTACTAGAGAGCGGGAGGTGTTAGATTTTTGAAAAGAGCCAGGTTTTCAGGTGTTTGCGGAAGAGTTGGAGGGAGCGTGAATTTCTGAGCAGGGATGTGAGGTTGTTCCAGAGTTCTGTGGTTCTAAAGGGTAGAGATGTTCCTAGTTTTCCTGCGCAGGATATATCTTTTGTAGAGGGGAATGATAGTTTCAGTTTTTGGGAGAATCTGGTGGAGTTGGGGTTTGAGGAGTTCCAAAAGAGTGGAATAACGGGAGGAAGGATGCCGTGTAGGATCTTGAAAGCTAAGCAGGCACATTTAAAGAGGACTCTGGAGTGTACTGGAAGCCAGTGAAGCTTGGACAGGAGTGAAGAGACGTGGTCGAACTTGCCTTTTGCGAAAATAAGCTTATATGTGAGCAATGGAATCAATGCCCCTCACACCACTATGTTTTAGATTAGGGATGCTATGTACAGATTGACTAATAAAAAAATAAAAAAAAAAGAACAGGGTTATCGAAATCTATCCAGGTAACCCTTAAATTATCACTACTCGGGTCCCCTTTCACTGAAGAATAACGGAAGAGCTTGGGAGAATCTTGAATTCAAGGCGTTCTACAAAATGATAAAACGGCTAGGTTCCTTTTCATTTCAACTAATTCTGAAGAAATGTGTGCCTTATTTCCAAAACAATTCGTTATGAATATTGTTTTCGTTACCCCTGTAGAAGATAACGAAAAATACTTCTTTTTGAGAGCTAATTAGAAAGGCCTGCCAATTTCCTTCTAAGAAGCAGAGAAGATACATATGCTGGTGTCTGGAATCTTTCTGACCCTTGAACCAAGTATTAGTATCCGGGGAACAAAAATGTGCATTCTTTGTTAAAATTAGACTCATTTAAAAAAAAAAAAAAAAAAAATTACTTTCCTGAATTCAAACTTCAGTATTTTAGCTAGGTTTTATAAGTATTTAGTGGGATATAACTGCTTAAAACATTCTTTTATAAAAGAGAGTGTACAGGAGAATCGCAATAAATGGTAAGATGCCCTTGAAATGAAAGTGTCGAAACCCCTTTACTATCATTTATTTAAATGTGACTGAAAGTGCTACATCTGTTCAAGAAAACAACTCGCTTTTACAATGCATCGCAATGGTATCTTTTACAGAATAGTTATGCGCTCCCTAACCCAGTATCTTCATGGAAAATCCTACATAAAAGTTTAAGACATTAAGGGGGGAGGGGGGTGGGTATTTTTAAATATATTTGAAATAAAATATCTTAATAAATGAATAAGGGAGGGGGGTATTATTTTATTTTAAAAGGATCAATTATAAGATGTCAAGTGTATTTGAAAGTTGAATTGATATATGTACTTTTGTACTTGAATTCAGATTTAAAAAAAAACAATCCTGAAATCAAAAGTCGCAGCAAACCAGTCATAAGCACATAAAAAAAATCTATGGTGTCAGATACCTTTTTCTTTCGTTTTGCTTTATTTTCCATAATTATATACCTCCATTATTCAGGAGGGTAGATAATAAAAGTTCAGTTGTTTTACTGTTGTATTTTATCTATGTATATTGTATTTTCATTTATAAACTGGGCTGGGCACTGCTTTATTTTTTTTGGGGGGGGGGCGGGTGCAGTATAGAAGAAATAAATGAAAGGAAATACGTTAATATACTACAAACTATCAAATCAATGTGGCTTGCATATTTTAAGAAATATTTGTAAAACAGAATACTGTCTAAAATTTGATAAGGGACATTCCAAAGGCTCGATTTCAGTGAAATCATATCCCATATAAACCATCACAAATTTTAAAATACATGCAAAGAACATGTCATATCTCTGGCCTGAAAATTGAGTTCACCCAAAGCAAACCTAAGGGTTAAGTACCCCATTAGGACAAGAGGTTTTTATAGTTAAGAAATCAAGTACCCTGTATTATTTACTGAGCTTTCAGTTAGGGAATTGACATTTTGCTTCCACACACTAACAATATGAAAAAATAAAAACGTGAACTGGGGATATGATTAAAATTGTGATGTATAATTGGCACGGTCTATGTGTGATCTAATATCTTTGACACCCAACCACACAGATGAATGCTCTTTCCAAATGTTATTCAGCCCTGTGCTTCACAAATGCTTATGAAGGGGTGCTGAAAAGTGCTCAACCCAACCAACCAACTTCCTAAATTCTGAGTGCTATTTTGCCACTGTAGCTGAAAAGAGTGTTTTCTTATTTCGTTAAGTGCCAATTTGCAGAAACGAAATTCTATATATTTATTACATTGTTTCAGATTGTTGATTGAACCATATCCACATCATTTTCTTCTTGGTTGGGCAGAGAACTTTTCAGCACCCCCTCATTTCTGAGAATGCATGCCACATTCATTTTCCGCTCTCTAGTGGGTTTGTGGATTTTGGGGGGTGGGGTGCCACCTGCCTCAAGGCATATTCGTTCACCTGAGCTCACGTCCCCTTAACTGCTCATCCCCTGATGAGCTTGGGGGGTAGGCATGGACCTCCATGCCCCGCTTTCAGGGTCACCTGACCCACAGCATCGCCACTCAACTGAGCTCTCTTCCGCTCATCTTCCGATGAGCCAAAACCTTGTAACTCGGGATTACCTCAGCTGTGAAGGCCCCAAACCTCCATATCTCCTGAGCGAACCCTATATACAAAGAGGAGGGAGGGAGGGAAAGTCGCCTCCAAGGGAAAGGGAAGCACACTGATCCTCAGAAGCATGAAGCCTATATAACCTCCGCACATCATGCTCTGCTTCTCCTCTCGCAGCCAATCCCTTTCCAGCCACTCGGCGGGAAGCCGAGTCCCTCCTTACCTACCTCTGCCCCTCCTCCCCTTACCCAACTAACTCCACCCGAGCACCTGCAAGCTGTCTCACCATGGGCGACCAACTTGGGCCATCCAGCCCATTGTTATTGTCACCCATCAAGACTGGCTCTTGGGCTCTTTTTAACATATGGATCTGAAATGGCCAAGTTGTCGATCCCTCCCCCCCAATACCCATAATCACAAAGCCCCTTGCTTTGTTAATGTTAATCCTGAAAAAGGTCACAAAACCCATCTTGAACCCATCTAATTTCTGCACTTGGCCCCTCAGCTATATGATAAGCTGTATCAGAAAAGTATCAACATCATATCTGTTATTTGAATGTTCTAATGTGTGCTTATTAGGTGTTTCATAAGTATTATGCTGACATTGTATTATATCTCTGCTGTTTGAATTTCAATGCTGCTAATAAGTATATTTTTAAAACTGTTTCATGGTAACAAAGTAACATAGTAGATGACGGCAGATAAAGACCCGAATGGTCCATCCAGTCTGCCCAACCTCATTCAATTTAAATTTTTTTTAATTTAAGTTTTTTCTTCTTAGCTATTTCTGGGCAAGAATCCAAAGCTCTACCCAGTACTGCCGAAGTCTGCCAAAGTCCTATCACTTTCAGTTTGCTGATTTTGAGTTTATTTCATGTATTGAATTTATGTTTACATTTGGCCTTTTTACTACTGTTTTGCTGTTAATGAAAACTGTAAGCTTTATATTGAACTGTACTTTCTGTATACAGCCTTGGATGAATCTCTTCATAAACCCTCCCTTTTACAAAACCGTGATAGCGTTTTTTAGCGCAGGCTGGTGCGCTGAATGCTGTGCGCTGCTCCTGACATTCATAGAGCTCTTATGAGCGTCGGGAGCAGTACAGAGCATTTAGCGTGCTGGCCTGCACTACAAAACCTCTATCGTGGTTTTGCAAAGGGGGGGGGAGAGGTAGTCAATAAATCCAAATAAATAAATAACAATTCGAGTAGGATTTCTTTCATAGTTATATGCTTACATTATAACTCAGCTCAATCCAGCTAGCCAACTATAGTGAGAAAAAGCGCTTCATTTTCTAAAAAAATATATTACAAGTAAATTCAGGGGGAAAGATAAATATAACACCCCCTCCCCCACCTTCTATTTAAGCACAAATTAACAATATATTACCCCCAATATTACCTTGCAGCAACAAAATCTATACAGGAGCAAATTTACTTCTGATTTATACGAAGAAATGACTTTAGCTGCAGCGGGTCCCAAAAAACATAGGGGTTCTTTTACAAAGGCGCGGTAGCAGTTTAACGCGCGGAATACCACACGTTAAACCGCCTGCCGCGCTAGTACCTAACGCCTCCATTGATGAGGCGTTAGGATTTTAGGCTGCCGCGGGGCTTAGCGCATGATGAAATGTCTGACGCGCTAACCCCCGTAGCGCGCCTTGATAAAAGGAGCCCATATTCTTTATCATGCAAATGAACAAAACAGTTACACGGGAATTTTAAAGAAAAAGGTAGCCCCTAACTGCACAACTCTGGTTCGTAAAGCCAAAAAGGCTTTTCTCCTGAACTGAGAGATTTATACATCTCAATCATTGTAGCCCAGTAACTGCAACCTTTCAATAATACACTTCTCCCTCCGTATTTGCGGTTTCAGCAATCGCGGTTTTGATTATTCATGTTTTTTTTATCTTGCTGGCTCCTCCCCTCAAATTACATCAGCTTGCATAGAGAAATCGCTGAGTCCAAGCATTTACAGAGAAAATCGCTGATTCCCAGCACTTTCTTCATGGTGTTTTGCCTCTCCTTCAGGAACAGGTCAGGTCTCCCACTATGTTATTTGCGGTTTCACCATATTCACGATGGTTGTTAATAGAAAACAGCGAATAACATATGAAAAAGTTATTTGCAGTTTTTCTGTATTCGCAGAACTGTTAATCCCCTATCACAGCAAATACGGAGGGAGAAGTGTACTCATCGGATGGTACGGTATGTTTAATATCACCAAATCAGAAGCTGTGTTAAAAGTTTGGTTTTAAACAAGCAGAAATTACGAAGTTGTTGGTTGTTTTTTTTCTCATTTGCCCACTAGTAAATGCTTTAGATAAGGTCTGAGAAAAACTGTGACACCAGGTTATAATTCAAACTTTCAGTGTTAAAAATTCTAAACTTTGTAAATTCACGGAGACATTGCAGAATCAAAGTTAATTTATAATTTGGGGTTTTTTTAATTGTGTGTTCCAAATCCATTCATTTTTTAAACAGTGCATTCATGCATGTTTTTTTGTGGAAACATGTGCCTTTTAAGCATTACACTTTTAAAAAAACATGGCTATAATATCATTATTGTATTTAATGCATACATTTTCAACTAATAACAGAAACTCTGTAATCACTTAAGAAGACCAGCAGAATATTTGCCACATTTCACAAAAATAATGCTGTTCATAAGATACTCAAGCTAAAAATGATAATTTGTCCAGTTATCCAATGACTTCATTAGTAATGCATTTGATATCCCTTAGCCTTGATTACTGCCTCACATCTTCTTGGCATGCTGTCCACATGTCTTTGGAGATCAATAAGTGTTATTACACTTCTCCCTCCGTATTCGCTGTGATAGAGGATTAACAGAACCGCAAATACAGAAAAACCGCAAATAACGTTTTCATATGTTATTCACTATTTTCTTTTAAAAACTATCATGAATATGGTGAAACCGCAAATAACTTGGTGGGAGACCTGGCCTGTTCCTGAAGGAGAGGCAAAACACGGTGAAGAAAGTGCTGGGAATCAGCGATTTTCTCTGTAAATGCTTGGAATCAGCAATTTCTCTATGCAAGCAGATGTAAATTTGGGGGAGGAGCCAGCAAGATAGTACACTCTGGAAAGCAGTCCTTGCCCAGTCGTCGAAGAACATAGCAGACACCATCACTGCCAAATATGTAGATTCGGGTCTAATCGTTCCACAACACCTTCTTCAGCTGCTTTGTGTTCCAGCTGGCATGTTCTTTAGACCAGTTCAAATGTTTACGACACTGAACTGTGTTATGAAAGTGCATTTTCCTGAGATTTCTTGCTCACAGGCCTGCTTTCACCAGCGAACTGTGCAGCCTGACACCAACACCCCTGTTTCAGCCAGTGACTTACTGTTGTCAGTAGAAGTTAATTTCCAATTATAAAGAGCCATTCTCACTATCCTATCAGTCTGAGGTTTTGTAACATCTTTCTGGCCCCTTCCAGCCTTGTACATAAGAACATAAGAATTGCCGCCGCTGGGTCAGACCAGACCATCATGCCCAGCAATCCGCTCACCCGGCGGCCCTCCGGTCAAAGACCAGAGCCCTAACTGAGACTAGCCCTATCAGCGTATATCCTTGTTCAGCAGGAACTTGTCTAACTTTGTCTTGAATCCCTGGAGGGTGTTTTCCCCTATGATAGACTCCGGAAGAGCATTTCAGTTTTCTACCACTCTCTGGGTGAAGGAGAACTTCCTTACGTTTGTACGGAATCTATCCCCTTTCAACTTTAGAGAGTGCCCTCTCGTTCTCTCTACTTTGGAGAGGGTGAACAACCTGTCTTTATCTACTAAGCCTATTCCCTTCACTATATTGAATGTTTCGATCATGTCCCCTCTCAGTCTCCTCTTTTCAAGGAAGAAGAGGCCCAGTTTCTCTAATCTCTCACTGTACGGCAACTCCTCCAGTCCCTTAACCATTTTAGTTGCTTTTCTCTGGACCCTTTCAAAGTAGTACCATGTCCTTTTTCATGTACGGCAACCAGTGCTGGACGCAGTACTCCAGGTGAGGGCGCACCATGGCCCGTTACAACGGCATGATAATCTTCTCCGATCTATTCATGATCCCCTTCTTTATTATTCATAGCATTCTGTTCGCCCTTTTCGCCACCGCCGCACATTGCGTGGACGGCTTCATCGATTTTTTGATCAGAACTCCCAAGTCTCTTTCCTGGGAGGTCTCTCCAAGTATCGCCCCGGACATCCTGTATTCGTGCATGAGATTTTTGTTACCGACATGCATCACTTTACACTTGTCCACATTGAACCTCATCTGCCATGTCGATGCCCATTCCTCGAGCCTGATTATGTCATGTTGCAGATCTTCGGAGTCCCCCTGCATCTTCACTACTCTGAATAACTTCGTATCTTCTGCAAATTTAATCACCTCGCTCGTTGTACCTATGTTTATAAAGATGTTGAATAGCACGGGTCTAAGCACCGAGCCCTGCGGCACCCCACTGGTGATGCTCTTCAAGTCCGAGTATTGTCCATTTAACCCCACTCTCTGTTTCCTATGCTCCAGCCAGTTTCTAATCCACATGAGTATTTCATCCTCGATTCCATGGCTCACAATTTTCCGAAGTAGTCATTCATGTGGAACCTTGTCGAACGCCTTCTGAAAATTCAGATATACCGCTAATTTTTGATACTTCTAGACTAGTCTCTTCAAAGCACTTGCAGAGTTTCAGTACCTGACTAAAAAAAGTTTTCAAAGACTTCAACTAATTCAGAACACTACGGCCAAGTTGATCTTCGCAAAACGCAAATTTGACCACGTTTCCCCACTTTTGTCCAAACTCCACTGGCTCCCAATAATTTCCAGGGTTCATTTTAAATGCGCCTGCCTAGCTTTTAAAATCCTACACGGCATCCTCTCTCCCCTAATCCCACTATCTTGGAACTCCTCAAGTCCTGACAACACCTGGCCCACCCAAAAACTTAAATTATCCTTCTGCTCACTAAAAGGTATCCTCTTTATGGGAAAATTGGGAAAATCTCTCTTCTTCAGAATCACAGGGCTTTGGAATAACCTTACTACCCCACTACGGAATCAGGTCTCCTTCCAACTATTCCGTAAGCACCTGAAAACTAGGCTTTTCACAAAAATGTAATGCTCTCCTCCCCCTATACTCAACCACCAAACCCATTGTGTTATACCTTCCTTTATTAAGCTCTTGTAAACCGAGCTCTATAATCATGGAGAGGATGCGGTATATAAACTTAAGGTTTAGTTTAGTACCCCGGCCGGTGACACACCTTGACGAATTTTGACTGCAATATCTCAGTAACTGTAGCCTTCTTTTCTTAAGGTTATGGCTGGTGCTCTCTTTTTAGGTGACCAGTCAAGTCTCTTCTGCAAAATTTAGCATACAATTTAGCAAATTTAGGGCTCCTTTTACTAAGGTGCGCTAGCAGTTTTAGCGCACGTTACAATGCTGCACGCGTTAAACGCTAACACCTCCATAGAGCTTTCATTAGTATTTTTCATTTAGCACGTGGTTTGTGCGTGCTAATCTTTAACGTGAGCTAGAAATGCTAGGGCACCTTAGCAAAAGGAGCACTTAGTGTATTAAGACAAGATTCATTTAAAATCACAATCAATGAAAAATAGCAATTCAAATGTTGTTATATTGCACAACAGGCCTTTAGACAACACCCACAAGCTGTGACAACATCAGAGCATCAAAACAAAACACATAAACAATCTACTGTACTGTACTTAAAATCTAAGCAATACATATCAAAAGAAACACGACCGATTGCTTACCTTTTTGAGGTCAAATCCCTAAAAGTCATTCCTAACCACAAAATCACTACACAAATATTACCAGTAATGTTTATAAACAATCAAATAATGTTTATAAATATCATATATTGCTGAATTAAATAAGTAACTGGAGCAACAGTTGAATAAAGTTCTGCGACCTCAAAAAATTTGAAGTACAGTGTTTCCCCTGCAAATTCGTGATTTGCAGACTCAGTTATTTGCGGTATTTTCTGACTGCCTCTTCCGGTCAGAAAATACAAGGAATGAGTCCGCGAAGCAGCCTTCTGCATAGCCGATTCCTCCTCTCCTCCCCCACCCAATCAGCCAATCAGCCTTCTGCACAGCCGATTCCTCCCCTCCCCCCCAATCAGCTAATCAGCCTTCTGCACAGCCAATTCCTTCTCCTCTCCGCCCCCGGTCAGACAATCAGCCTTCTGCACAGCCAATCCTCCTCATCTCTCCCCCCCCTCCCCGGAGCATACCGGGTATGATTTACTGCACCCGCCAGCGCCCCAGCTGCCCTCTCCTGCCTTTTTACAGACTCAAAACCTCATTTGTGGTTTTCAAAATATGTGGGTGTTCATGGAATGGAACCCCTGTGAATTTCAGGGGAGTACTGTACTTCCATAACTTTGGCCTCTGGTATAATTTTATTTTAATTATGTGTTCCAGATCCATGCTTTTTTAAACAGCATGTTCATGCATGTTTCTAAAACCCAAATGTAACATTTTCTGGTAAAAAATTTAAAAAAAATCTCAAGGCTATTCAATGTGTTGCAAGTTTAAATATGTGTTCAGAAATATCATACAGAGTTGACTGAACAATTTTTTATTAAACATTCTTTTCTTTTCTTTTTTTTTTAAAGTATTTTTTTATTGAAAGTATCCAGGCAAACACATACATGAAAAAGAGTCACATTACAGTATCTATATCAAACTGTGAACCGCATGTGGGATACCCAGCAGCAAGATAAGCATAATCAAACATTAACAGGTATAACAAATACAATGTAGTGCGTTTCTACCCACACACTCTTAGGGCTCCTTTTAGAAAGGTGCATTAGGGCCTTAACGCGCGGAATAGCGCGCATTAAAATGCTGCGTGCGCTAGCCGCTATGCCTCCTCTTGAGCAGGTGGTAGTTTTTATGGTAGCGCGCACTCTAGCGTGCGCTAATCCGGTGAGTGCGCTAAAAATGCTAGCGCACCTTTGTAAAAGGAGCCCCTATTTTCCATAGCTTAGAAAAACAATCGCACACGTTGGCCCAACGTTGAGTAGTTTGAACTTTTCCAATTGAGGATTTTTATATGTATAAAAAACATTCTTACTAAATATACATTGCTTATGTAAGAATATTATCAAGTAAAATCACATTGATAAAGGCAATTTTTTGGTAGGACTTCAGGAATAACACGTAGGGGTCCTTTTACAAAGCCGCGCTAGCGGTTTTATTGCACGCACCGGATTAGCATGAGCTATAGCATGCGCTAGCCGGAAATCTACCACCTGCTCAAGAGGAGGCAGTAGCGGCTAGCGCGTGTGGCAGTCTAGCGCGTGCTATTCCGCGCGTTAAGGCCCTAGTGCGGCTTTGTAAAAGGAGCCCTTATTGGATAGAAGGTAGCTGAAGCGCTGTTCCACAGTGTCTTAACATGAGTCCATTTTTTTTGAAAATTTTAAAGTGCAAAAACATGCTCAAAATTCATAATAATCCTAATATTATTCAAATAAATAGTATAAGTTAATACACAAGCTTAGCTTTGTAATCACGTCGGGGAGGGAATAGACAAGCCGACATGACCATGTTTCGCCACTAGGGCTGTCTCAAGGCAAATTCCCCCTGAAAAGATAAAAAAGTCATACGTGAAGCAAAGCATAACAGGATATCTTTAAAGTCCTGAAGTGGTGCTTGAAGGAACAAACCCTTTTTCCTCTCTAATGCATGTTAACGGCTCAAACAGGTTTTTAAAATATGGCCACGGCGTTTTATCCAATAAATTTTATTCCTGATGTTCTATCCAATAAGTGTTATTCCTGAAGTCCTACAAAAAATTGCCTTTATGAATGTGATTTTACTTGATAATATTCTTACATAAGCAATGTATATTTAGTTCTAATTTTCTATGCTTATCTAGAACTTTTCAAAAAATCCATTTAGTGCCTTTAGCTCTATATAAAAAACATTCTTATACATATAAAAATCCTCAATTGGAAAGCTTCAAACTACTCATATATTGCCTGATTTTTGCACCCTTGTGTTAAAAGTAGGCTTTATAACTGATTCCCATGGCCTAAGCTATTGTGCACAGAAAAGCCGCAGTAGTAATTCCCGTGCAGCAAATGTGATGAAGCCCATTGAAACGGAATGGGCTTCACTGCATTTGCTACGCTGGGAACCACTACCACGGAATGCTGCTTCCTTCATTGCCCCGTGTACAAAATAAGTGCCTGTACGAGGGTGTGCTGAAAAGTTCTCATCTCAACCAAGACGTGAATGACGTGGATATGGTTCAATCAATGATCTGAAACAATGCCAAAACATAGAATTTCATCTCTGCAAATTGGCACTTAACGAAATAAGATAACTTTTCAGCTACAGTGGCAAAATAACACTCAGAATTTAGGAAGTTGGTTGGTTTGTTAGGCCGAGAACTTTTCAACACCCCCCTCATATATATGTAAACCGCTTTGAATGTGTAACCACAAAAAGGCAGTATACAAGTCCAATTCCCTGAAACTTGGACCCTAAAGTACTTTACCTCATGTTAGGTTTCAGCCTTATGCAGTAATCCTATTTTCATGTCTTTAAAACAACAGAATTTAAGAAATTGCAAGCACTTTATAAAATCACAGGTCCTTATGGAGGGGAGGAAGGGCTGTGGCTCACTGGTTGAGCATCTGCCTCTTCCCCCAGATGTTGTGAGATCAAATCCTGGTGCTGCTCCTTGTGACCCTGAGCAAGTCACTTAATTCTCCAGTGCCCACCACTTTGAATGTAAGCTTTGAAATGCCAAAGACACAAAAAGGCAGTATACAAGTTCCTATTTCCTTCCCTTTCCTTTCCCTTACAGGGGGGAGGAGTGGCCTAGTGGTCAGAGCAGCTGCCCCAGCACCCTAGTGGTCAGCCTGCTCCCTGTGACCCTGGGCAACTCACCTAACCCTCCTTTGCCTCAGACACCATTAGATTGTGAGCCTGCCAGGACAGATAGGGAAAATACCCACCATAAGATTCACTTTGGGTGAATCTCTTTCTGAAAAGGCAGTTAATTATTCCCAGTAAATAAATTTGTGTTTTGACGGGTTTTCCCAGATTTTTTTCTAAACGGGAGAATTGGGTCACTTTGTTTTGGATATACTGTATATATATATAGAGAGAGAATATTAATAATCCCCAGTCTCTCATTTTGCTCCCCTCACACACATCTTCTCGGTGACTGGCCCTGGCCTATCATTTCTCTTTTCTATGTGCCTTGGTCTGCCATAAAAGGTAGCAAATGTCATGATATTTCAGTTTTAATTTTTTCCTGATGTGTAAAGAAGGCAAAACAATGCAATGTGTGGCGGCAAAAAGGGCGAACAGAATGCTAGGTTGATAAAGAAAGGGATCACAAACAGATCGGAGAGGGTAATCATGCCGCTGTACTGGGCCATGGTGCGCCCTCACCTGGAGTACTGTGTTCAGCACTGGTCGTCGTACATGAAGAAGGACACGGTACTACTCGAAATGGTCCAGAGAAGAGTGACTAAAATGGTTAAGGGGCTGGAGGAGTTGCCGTATAGTGAAAGAATATAGAAACTGGGCCTTTTCTCCCTCGAACAGAGGAGATTGAGAGAGGACATGATTGAAACATTCAAGGTGCTGAAGGGGATAGACTTAGTAGATAAGGACAGGTTGTTCACCCTCTCCAAGGTAGGGAGAACGAGAGGGCACCCTCTAAAGTTGAAAGGGGATAGATTCCGTACAAACGTAAGGAAGTTCTTCTTCACCCAGAGAGTGATAGAAAACTGGAACGCTCTTCCGGAGTCTGTCATAGGGGAAAACACCCTCCAGGGATTCAAGACAAAGTTAGACAAGTTCCTGCTGAACAAGGATGTACGCTGATAGGGCTAGTCTTAGATAGGGCGCTGGTCTTTGACCAGAGGGCCGCCATGGGAGTGGACTGATGGGCATGATGGACCACTGGTCTGACCCAGTAGCGGCAATTCTTATGTTCTTAAGAAGTTTTGGCAAATATGCATCAGTGATAAGAATTTTGAAAAGGCCCAATAAAGCTTAAGTATTTCTGACCAATACCTGAATATATGATTGGATTTAAAAGATGGAGGTGTCCAAAGCCTTCTTAATAAACAGTAGCTTTCCTCTGCTCCCTGTGACCCTGTGCAAGCCACTCAGGGCTCCTTTTACTAAGGTGCGCTAGGGTTTTAATGCACAGAATAGCGTACGCTATATTGCCGCACACACTAGACCAGTGGTTCCCAACCTTGTCCTGGAGGACCACCAGCCAGTCGAGTTTGGGGATAACCCTAATGAACATATATGATGCAGATTTGCATATAATGAAGGTGACAGGCATGCAAATCTGCCCCATGCATATTCATTAGGGCTATCCCGAAAACCCGACTGGCTGGTGGTCCTCCAGGACAGGGCTGGGAACCACTGCGCTAGGCCTTAACGTCAGCATTGAGCTGGCGTTAGTTCTAGAAGCGTAGCGTGCGGTAATTTCCTGCGTGCGCTAAAAACGCTGGCGCACCTTGTAAAAGGAGCCCTGAATGTTCAGTTGCCTCGGGTACCATAATTATATTGTGAGCCTGCCAGGACGCATAGGGAAAATACTTGCCCCCCCCCCCTCTTCTATTAAACTGCGCTAGAGAGCCGCACTAATGGCCATTCACTGCGCTAAAAACTGCTATCGCAGTTTCGTAGAAGATGGGGGTTAGAGTACCTGATTACTATTTAATGTAAACCACTTTATACGTGCAATATAAATAAATTAAATAAATAACTTGTTTCCCAGGTTTACCTACAGGGATAATATATTTTGTCTTCTTTTCTTTCTTGTTCCTGCTTTACCCCCACCCCCCAAATGTGGCTCCATCTGATTTTCATTTCACAGGAGGATCTATAACACCCAGTGACCGAGAGACTTGGAAAACTGGGCCCTTCAGCTGAGACAGCATGCCATTGTCTGAGGCCGGAAGTTCTGCTTAAGAAATCAAAACAGCAACTAAAAAAAAGGAGGGGGGGAAGAAAGAAAGAAAAGAAATCAGAGTGCAGATTTCCTGTTCCCCGGCACTGATACACAGCAGACAGGTTTTGTTTATGCACATCCTGCTTTGGTGGCCAGAACTGGATGGAGAGATAAAAGAAAGAATGGCCGCCTGCTGCTTTCAGACCAACAGCTTGGTAAGATGCATCAGCGGCCTCTCTGATGCCTCTCTGAAGGTCCCTCCTCCTTTTGTTTAGATTGTAAGCTCCTTCGAGCAGGGACGTTCTCCTTCATGACTCTGTACAGTGCTGCGTACGTCTGGTAGCGCTATAGAAATAATTAATAGTAGTAGTAGGAATTTTTGGTCACACAAGATTGGGGAGTATATACTATACATGCAATGACACCTGTGACTCCTGTCTGCAGAGACCATTACATGCCAGAGGAATCTCTAGACAAATATTTGGGGTGACAACAGGGACGCAAGCCAGGTATGGAGGAGGGCAAGCCAAAATGACATATCCGCACATCTTACCCCATCCCCCCACCCCAACTCTCTTTTTCAAATTAGCAATATAAGACACCATGAATCTCCACACATAAAGAAACCCTTACCTTCCAACTAGTTTCAGCTACCAGGTAAAATGTCCATTATAATTAATAACATCATTCAATAAAATTGTCTGTGTAAAGTGAAGTCTAGATTCTGTTTAGGACTGATCAGAATCTCAATACAAACCCTGAACTTTCAGTCCTATATCACAAATTCCATATTCCCCAATAATGGAGCTGTTCCCCCCCCCCCCCCCCCCTCTACAACTCGCCATACAAAAATTAGTCAAATTGTGATAATCACCTCAGTAACAGCACACACTCCTTCTACTGCCAAACACTTTGTTTAAAGCAGATGGGTGTTTGTTTGTATGGTGACTCTACACAGGATGTGAAGATTGAGTATTTTTATTTTGGGTGCCAAATTTTGAGATGTCCTTTAGAGAATTGGGTTTCAGTCAAGAGTTAGATGTCCAAACAATGTCCTTAATGTTATAATATTTTATTATTATGATGTTATTAGAATGGTGATTTTATGGTGTTTTTTCATTATACGAGTAATTGTGATACTGGGAGTTGGATCTAATGCTTTTATTTATTTCTCTTCCATCAGAGAGAGTAACTGGGATTCGACCCAGCAACATTAGGGTAGAAGGCTGTAGGTTTAACTAGTGTGCTACACAATAAGCTAGCAAGATGCATAGCAATTGTAAAACTAGGTCCTGGAGGCATAGCAAAGGAGGTCTACTTTTGAGCGTAGTTTGGGCTTCAGATAGATGTGAGTTCTATAGATGGAACTTAGGCACATTATATTAGAGGTCAGATGGTCAGCAGGGAGTTCATAAGCTGAAACAGAAATAAGCAAGATATGGCCTCTATGTGAACCGCCTAGAACTGCTGGTGTTGACAGTATACAAGAATAAAGTTATTATTATTAAATTAACACAAATGACATTTTGAAGACAATTATGTGGCTACAGATATAATTCAGACAATTTCTACATTCAAATAAATATTAATTAATTTCTACATATTTGAACTGTGAATTGATGTAGGTAAGAATCATTTTAAGCAATTTCTGAAGATAGCTTTAGATTCAGCATGCAAAATCACATAACACAGGCACTAGTAGTTTATAAAGTTTGAAAAATAACAAATCTACCCCTAAAATTCACATGACCTACTGTCCACTGTGTCTCTGTCCCTCCTCATGTCCATATTTTTCCCCTCATCTAAGGGCAAGCATCTCTCTTGTGTTTTTCTTTCTCCATCTTTGGGTGCAGCATCTTTCCTGCTCTTCCCTCTGCTCATCCACCTCCCCCACCCCATTTCAACATCTCTCTCTTTCTCTCTCTCTTCCCCCATCACCATGACTCCAGCCTCTCTCCCACTCTCTTCCCCACTGCCTTATCTCAATCTGTCTTTCATAGGTAGCCAGTATGGCTTAGCCTCCCCAGCTGCAATTATGTTTTTCTCCCCTCCCTCCCACTGTCCAGCAGCAAATAAAATAAAACTGGCGCAGGGCTGCAGTTTCAATTTATGAGACAACTGGGTCTTCCAGTTCTTCCCCCTTCATCATCAGCTCCCTGTTCCAGAGGAAGGTGGAACTGGACCAGCAGAAGTTGAACGCCATACAGCGAAAGATTAGAGAAACTCGGCCTTTTCTCCCTCAAACAGAGAGAGATTCAGAGAGGACATGACTGAAACATTCAAGGTACTGAAGGGAATAGACTTGGTGGAAAAGGACAGGTTATTCACTCTCTTCAAGGTAGGGAGAATGAGAAGGCACTCTCTAAAATTGAAAGGGGATAGATTCCGTACAAACATAAGGAAGTTCTTCTTCACCCAGAGAGTGGTAGAAAACTGGAACGCTCTTCCAGAGTCTGTCATAGGGGAAAACACCCGCCAGGATTCAAGACCAAGTTCGACAAGTTCCTGCTGAACCAGAATGTACGCAGGTAGGGCTAGTCTCAGGGCGCTGGTCTTTGACCAGAGGGCCGCCGCATTAGCTGAATGCTGGGCTCGATGGACCACTGGTCTGACCCAGCAGCGACAATTCTTATATGGTGATAGAGGCTCTGTGTTTTATAAATAACTTGCTGCTGGATGCGGTGGAGGGTGGAGGAGGGAAGAAGGGAGAACAGACAGGAGATAAAAAGAGATTGAAAGGTACTGGCTGGATGGAAGAAACACTGAATGGAAAGAGTATAAAGAGGGGAGATAGCTGGCTGGAATGGTGGAGGAGGGAGACACTGGCTGGAGAAGGGAAGATGCTGCAAGGGATGGAGGGAAGATGGAAGACAGGAAAAAATGCTGGCTGGAAGGGTGAACAACAGGAGGGAGACATTGGCCAGAGAAAGGAAGAAGCTGAATAGAAAGGAAGGAAGGAAGGAAAGAGGGAGGGAGAGAGAGAAAGAGGAAGGGGAGGAGAAATGCTGGCAAGAAGGGAGGAGAGAGAGGGAGAGACACTGGCTGGAAAGGGCAGAAATGCTGGATGGAAAGGATAGAGAGAGGAGGGAGATACTTGATGGAAGGGATAGAGAGAGGAGGGAGATACTGGATGGAAAGGGGAGTAAAGATGGGAGTTGCTTCATGGAAAGGGGGATATGGCAGATGTTGGATGGAAGTGGGATGAGAGTAGAAATGCAGCATAGAAAGTGGAGGGAGAAGACAGATGCTAGAAGAGGAGATAAAAGTTGAGAGATGTAAAGAACAAGGCAAATTGTATTGTAAGGAGGAGAAAAAAGGGAGATGCTAGAGGGAAGGGCTTGAAGGAGGGAGATGCCAGAAGAAAGAGTGGAGGGAATATGCTGGATGGAAGGTGGATAGGGATGCTGGTTGGAAGAGGGAAGGTAGAGAATAAATTCTAGATGGAAAGGGGTAGAGAGAGAGAGAGGGGGTATGTGCTGGATGGAAGGGGACAGAAGATGCCAGGGGTGGATGGGAAGGATAGAGAGATGCTGAATGGAAGGGGGGGGGAGAGAGAGAGAGAGAGATGTTGGATGAAAGTGGAGTAGAGCAAAGGGAAAATGGTGAATGGAAAGGAAGAGGATCATGAAAGACTGAGGGAAAAGAGAAAAGGAAATGGGTGAAGAAAAGAGAGGGATATTGAAGATTTGATAGTAAGAATAAATGAAATCTGGACAGAGAGACAGAAAAATAAATGGCAGAAGGCTGAAAGTAAAAGATCATGTTTAAGATGGATATAGTAGCGGAAGTGGAGAAGACAGCAAGAGAGATAAAAATGATAGCAGGACAAGAAACTCTGCCAAGGATGTTAAGAGAAGATAGGAAAGTAGAAAACCTAAAAAACTTGACACCTAACCTTACCTGACCACTAACAATACCACTCCCCCCTCAGCCACTCTATTAGCAGAACACTTCCAAAATAAAATTACAAATGCAAGAGCTCCCCTCAATGGCAATCCGTAGTGTCTACGGTGAGCTGTCAAAGCTCAAGGTTAACAAAGCAATGGGGCCAGACAACCTGCACCCCAGGGTGCTTAGGGAGCTGAGTGATGTCTTGGCGGAGCCACTGTCCGCGCTCTTCAACCTCTCCCTTAGTACAGGCAGCGTCCCGTTGGACTGGAGGACGGCTAATGTCATTCCACTCCACAAGAAAGGCTCAAAGATGGAGACAGCAAACTACAGACCAGTGAGTCTAACATCGATAGTGAGCAAACTAATGGAAACTCTAATCAAACACCAATTAGATAAGATCCTGGATGAGGAGAATCTACGGGATCCCCGACAACATGGATTTACTAAGGGGAGATCCTGCCAATCCAACCTGATCGGCTTCTTTGACTGGGTGACAGGGAAGCTGGATATTGGGGAGTCCCTGGACATAGTATACCTGGACTTTAGCAAAGCATTCGATAGCGTACCACACCGCAGGTTACTGAGCAAGATGAGTTCTATAGGATTAGGTAACACATTGACGAAATGGGTTGGGAGCTGGCTTGGAGGTAGGCTCCAAAGGGTGGTGGTGAACGGCACCCCCTCCGAAATGACGGAGGTGATTAGTGGAGTACCACAGGGCTCAGTCTTGGGCCCAATCCTATTCAACATCTTTATAAGAGACTTGGCAGAAGGGCTTCGAGGTAAAATAACATTATTCGCCGATGACGCCAAACTGAGTAATGTAGTGGGCAAATGCACAACAGATGAAGATTCAATGCCCGACAACATGATGCACGACCTACTTCTACTGGAGCGATGGTCTAGGACATGGCAACTCAACTTCAATGCCAAAAAATGCAAAGTTATGCACCTGGGCAGCCAGAATCCATGCAAGTCTTATACCCTTAATGGCGAGATCCTAGCAAAAACGGTAGCAGAACGAGACTTGGGGGTAATCATCAGGGAGGACATGAAGTCTGCCAATCAAGTGGAGCAGGCTTCGTCCAAGGCAAGACAAATCATGGGCTGCATACGAAGGGGTTTCGTCAGTCGTAAGGCGGAAGTCATTATGCCATTGTATAGATCCATGGTGAGGCCCCACCTGGAATACTGTGTGCAATTCTGGAGGCCGCATTATCGCAAGGATGTGCTGAGACTGGAGTCGGTGCAAAGAATGGCCACCCGGATGGTCTCGGGACTCAAGGATCTACCATACGAAAAACGGCTTGACAAATTACAGCTATACTCACTCGAGGAGCGCAGAGAGAGGGGGGACATGATCGAGACGTTCAAGTATCTTACGGGCCGCATCGAGGCGGAGGAAGATATCTTCTTTTTTAAAGGTCCCATGACAACAAGAGGGCATCCGTTGAAAATCAGGGGCGGGAAACTACGAGGTGATACCAGGAAATTCTTTTTCACTGAAAGAGTGGTTGATCGCTGGAATAGTCTTCCACTACAGGTGATTGAGGCCAGCAGCGTGCCTGATTTTAAGGCCAAATGGGATCGGCACATGGGATCTATTCATAGGGCAAAGGTAGGGGAGGGACATTAAGGTGGGCAGACTAGATGGGCCGTGAGCCCTTATCTGCCGTCTATTTCTATGTTTCTATGTTTCTATGTTACCCCTCTTATCGAACTCTCAGTTCCCCCCACAGATAGAGATTCAACTGCAGCAGACAGAATATGGTTTCAATTCCCCAACATTCAATGGCCCGAATTCAACAAATACTACAAAAAAATACAGCCATGCATCCTGTGACCTCAACAGCTGTCCACCATATCTCCTAAAAACATCCAGCACAAAATTCCGTGCTTCTCTTCTAAAATGGATACAAATCACACTCATAAGCGGCCACTACCCAACTAACCTCAGCAAAATCATCATTACCCCGATCCTCAAAGACCCTAAAGGACCAATAGACCAAACATCCAACTACAGACCCATTGCCTCTATTCCACTCTATGTCAAAATAATAGAAAGACTAGTTGCCAAATTCCTCACCAATTACCTAGAAAACCAAAACATACTCCATCCCACACAATCTGGCTTCAGAACCAACTTTAGCACAGAAACACTACTAGGATCTCTCTTAGACACAGCCAGACAACATCTTAGCACAGGAAAAAAAATGATGCTAATACAACTAGACCTGACCGCTGCATTCAACTTGGTAGACCATAGCATCCTACTACAAATCCTAGATACAATAGGTAGCACAGATAAAGTATACTCGTGGTTTGAAGGATTCCTAAAATCAAGAACCTATAGAGTTAAATCAGACAAAGAAAAATCTGAACATTGGTCATACCCCCTGCGGAGTTCCCAAGGGATCCCCTCTATCTCCTACACTCTTCAACCTCTATACAGCCTCCCTCAGCTCCCACCTGGACAAACAAGGCATAACCTCATACAGCTATGCAGATGACATCACCATTCTTTTACCCTTCGATCAACCAAAACCCTCCATGACAGACACAATACACCAAACACTAAAATCAGTAGCGACCTGGATGAAAGATCACAAGCTGAAATTGAACCCAGACAAAACTAAATTCATCCTCCTCGAAAACAACAAAATACCAGCCATAACCAACAATGAAATCAATGCAATCAACTACCCCATACAACCCACACTAAAATTACTAGGAATAACAATCGACAAATGCTGTACCTTGCAACCACAAATCAATAAAACAATACAAAAATCATTCTCAATCATGAGAAACTTAAGACAAGTGCGGAAATTATTTGAAAAATCACAATTCCAGCTTATAGTACAGTCCCTAATACTAAGCCTACTACTAGACTACTGTAATATCCTCTACCTCCCTTGCCATGCAACAATAACAAAACAACTACAAACAATCCAAAACACAGCACTAAGACTCATCTACTCATTGAAGAAACATGACCACATTACAGAAGCATATTTCAAATCGCACTGGCTTCCAATCCCAGCAAGAATACAATTCAAATTCTACTGTCTACTATTTAAGACTTTATACGGAGACAGTCCAAGCTACCTGAACAACCGCCTCATCCACAACACTTCAACCAGACATAGGAAAACTCAAACCCCATTCTCATACCCCCCAATTAAGGAAATCAAACGGAAAAAACTATATGATGGCCTACTAGCCACTCAAACAGCCAAACTAGACAACCAAATCACCAATCTACTGACGGCATCGCTCGACTACAAGACTTTTAGAAAAGAAATAAAGACCATACTCTTCAAGAAAGCCCTGAAAAAAGAAATAGCACTGCAAGTTTCAAACACCTCCTCTCACTAAAGCCAACTACCCCAAACAAATAACCATACTCATTTCTTATTCTCTTTTGAAAATGTCCAAGATTCCTTTTTTTTTCTGTAAGTTCTTGTTGTAATACTTCCTTGATAATTCTTTTGTAATCCGCCTTGAATTGCAAGGTAATGGCGGAATAGAAATCCCTAATGTAATGTAATGTAAAAGTCAAGGACTGGGATCATCACAATTTGAACTATTTAATGGCCAGACATCAAAGGTATAAAAAAGAGTTTTATTTTTAATTTAACACAGCTATCACACAACTGTACTCTAATCTAATTTTAAATGGAAAAGAAAGTGATACCTTTTTATTTGACTAACAATACTTGTTATACATTTTTGATTAGCTTTTGAAGGCCTAAACTACCTTCCTCAAGTTAGGACTGTATACTAGTCCAATAAAAAGATAATACCTTATTTTCCTTTTTTTAATCTTAAATTTCAGTTTCTTACACCACCCTCCCTTTTACAAAGCCACACGGCAAAAGCCCCTTGGCCCTTTAAATCCCTATGGGCTTCAGGGCAGTTACCACAGTAGCCAATGCTATCGGGCTTTGTAATAGAGGGAGTTCATTTGTAATGTACTGACTGAAATATGCCAATTTTTGAAATTTACACCTGCTGTCTTTATATTTTGCAGAGTTTTGAGGGGGAAATGCATCACTAATTGGTTGTATTATAAGCTGTGTCTGGTTTCTTGGGAGTTGAGTTTATTTTTTTGTCTACATATTTCTATGTAATGCGCAGTGGCCTCTAAGAAGGCGAATAGAATGCTAGGTATTATCAAGAAAGGTATTACAACCAGAACGAAAGAAGTTACCCTGCCGTTATATTGGTGGATGGTGCACCCGAATCTGGAGTACTGCATCCAATATTTGTTGCCATACCTTAAGAAGGATATGGCGATACTCGAGAGGGTTCAGAAAAGAGTGATGCGATTGATAAAAAGTATGGAAAACCTTTCATATGCTGAAAGATTAGAGAAACTGGGGCTCTTTTCCTTGGAAAAGCAGAGGCTTAGAGGGGACATGATAGAGACTTACAAGATCATGAAGGGCATAGAGAAAGTGGAGGGGGACAGATTCTTCAAACTTTCAAAAACTACAAGAACAAGAGGGCATTCGGAAAAATTGAGAGGGGACAGATTCAGAACCAATGCTAGGAAATTCTTCTTCACCCAAAGGGTGGTGGACACCAGGAATGCGCTTCCAGAGGGTGTGATAGGACAGAATACGGTACTGGGGTTCAAGAGGGGATTAGATGATTTCCTGAAGGAAAAGGGGATAGAAGGGTATAGATAGAGGATTACTATACAGGTCCTGGACCTGATGGGCCGCCGCAAGAGTGGACTGCTGGGCATGATGGACCTCTGGTCTGACCCAGCAGAGGCACTGCTTATGTTCTTATTTTTAGTTTGTGACTACTTCTACTTGGTGGTGCTCTATTTGCATTCTGTGTGCATGTGGGATTAATCTGTAGTAATAAAATTTGTTTAGTTTTTTGGTATGCATACTGATATTTTAGTACCCACTGTAGTGTTTACAGTTAGAGAATGATACGGGGACAAATTTTTCCACATCCCGCGGGAACTCATTTTCCCGTCCCAGCGAGTTCTTTTCCTGTCTCTGCCCCATTCATAAGAACATAAAAACATAAGAAATGCCTCCGCTGGGTCAGACCTGAGGTCCATCGTGCCCAGCAGTCCGCTCACGCGGCGGCCCATCAGGTCCAGGACCTGTGCAGTAATCTTTTATCTATACCCCTCTATCCCCTTTTCCAGCAGGAAATTGTCCAATCCTTTCTTAAACCCCAGTACCGTTCGCTGCCCTATAACGTCCTCTGGAAGCGCATTCCAGGTGTCCACCACACGTTGGGTAAAGAAGAACTTCCTAGCATTCGTTTTGAATCTGTCCCCTTTCAACTTTTCCGAATGCCCTCTTGTTTTTTTATGTTCTGAAAGTTTGAAGAATCAGTCCCTCTCTACTCTCTCTATGCCCTTCATGATCTTGTAAGTCTCTATCATATCCCCTCTAAGTCTTCTCTTCTCCAGGGAAAAGAGACCCAGTTTCTCCAATCTCTCAGCGTATGAAAGGCTTTCCATCCCCTTAATCAGTCGTGTCGCTCTCCTCTCGAGTAACACCATATCCTTCTTAAGGTATGGTGACCAATACTGGACGCAGTACTCAAGACACGATCTCCCCCTGCAGAAACCATGTTGGCTGGTTATCAGAAGTTCGTGTTTTTCAAAATGTTCATCAATTTTTTCTTTTATTAGTGCTTCCGCCATTTTCCCCGGAACAGAGGTCAGACTCACCGGTCTGTAGTTTCCCGGGTCTCCTCTTGATCCCTTTTTAAAGATGGGCATAACGTTGGCTATCTTCCAATCCTCCGGAATCACACCTGTTTTCTGAGATAGGTTGCAAATTTGCTGTAGTAGTTCCACTATTTCCTCCTTTAGTTCCTTCAGCACCCTTGGATGGATTCCATCCGGACCCGGGGATTTGTCAGTTTTTAGTTTTTCTATCTGTCTGCGCACATCATCAAGGCTCACTTCTATGGATGTTAACTTTTGTGCTTGATTTCCATTGAAGAATTGCTCAGGTTCCGGTATGTTGGTTGTGTCTTCGTTTGTGAATACAGATGAAAAGAACATGTCCTGAAAGCTCCGTCCTCATCTGCACCATCCTCAAACACTTTAAAATCATAAGTGTTCGAGGCTTGTGCGGTTAAGACAGAGCTTACAGGAATGGGACAGAGACAGCAACAAAACTTGTGGGGGGGGGGGGGGCGGGACAGGAAAATTGAGTTCCTGTGGGGATGAGGAAAAATTTGTCCTTGTGTCATTCTCTATTTACAATACTGCCTTTCAAGCTAGGGCCTTGTTCTGTGACTCCTGGAAGTTAGTGTTGATATGGTGTGATAGGATTGCTCTATAAGTCCTGAGTGACATTTGTAGTGCTTTGCATTACTTCTAATATGCATTTACTGGGTTTTGGATTTGGATATGGATCACGTCTTTCTGAGGAGTAGCTCAAGTCGAGATACGTTCAGATACAATAGGCATTTTCCTGTCCTGGCCCTGGGGTGAAGAAGGTAATAAAAAAAAAAAAGTATCTGGACTGTGGGTAAGGTGAGCCTAAAAGATGGCAGACAGTGAGTGAGGCACCCTGTCCTGCTACTTTCCTCCTGAAATACATATGCATGTGGTCAAAATGGGCTGGCAAAGGAGTGGCAAGCTATTTTGAGTGGGGGGGGGGGGAGGTGGCACTTGCCATCCTGTGCACTGCCTAGTATACCTTGAGAGGAAAAGTTCAATGTTACATGCATACAATACACAAAATTCTGAAACCACCTAACAATAGCAATACAGACTGTCCACTACCAGTCACTGACAAAAACATGCTCAGTAAATTATGAGTTGTTCCTCTGTAGCTTGCAGGGAATGGTTATAAGCAGACAAGTGTTTAAGTGGCTCATATTTCTTTATGTGTGACAGAGGTCAACTAGTTAAGCTAGGAAATTCTGCACCCAGAGTGTGGATACAGGATTGCAGTCTCTCAAGAATCAGTTCTCTCTCTTTTCTTATGATCTCCGTATGAAGTGTATTGAGAGGGAGCAGAGTTAAAGATCTGCCGTTATGCTGACAATGTACGAATCTTAGTTCCATTGCCCTGGGGTATGAGTCACTGGTCGAAAACCCACACACTGAAATGAAATCTAATGAAAACAGAAATTCTTTGATTCTATCTGGCAACCACAAACCTGGCAACCATCACAAGGGCTCTTATCTCATCTGGGTTTGCTCCTACAACACAGATAGGCAGTCAGAGATTTCCACTAGTCCAGAGCCCTGCTGGGCAGGTTAATGGTAAATTGCACATTAGTGACAATGCCCCGCCAGTGCTAGAGCAGTTGCATTGATTTCTTGTGCACTATGGGATAAGACTGAAAATCGTGACGCTGTTATTCAAGTATAAGAATGGGTAGGATGAGGACCCATCGTTTCTGCAAAATAGTTTCTACTGGCTTGCTGCAGGTTTCTGGGTCTCGCTGCGTCTCGTCAGGTTTTTACCCGCAGCGAGACCCAGAAACCTGCAACAAGCACAATGCCAGCTGCAGAAACCCTGAGAAAACATCTAGTTTCTACTTGTTATAGTCTCTAGGAGAAGAGATTTTTGCATCCTTGGCTATACTACTCTGAAAGGCCAAAACGGTAACTAGTGAGAATGTAAATATGAGAAAAGTCCAAAAAAAAACCCCCCAGATTTCTTCAAATAAATGCTCACGATGTAATTCTTGACCAAGACTAATACAGTACTGTGTTATGGCTTAACATACTCCCATTTATCAAGAGATGCCATGTTCTGGACTTTTGCTACAGGCTTGAAAATGTATCCAAATGTTAAATGGCTCCCATATTAAGAAAAGCATAGTAGCTATAGGACATCTGGCTAGTTAGCTTAATTTTGACAACAATTTGAGTTACTCTGCTCTGGTTTTTCAGGGCAGTATAAATCTTTCATTCTCTATGTCAGCATAGTAGAAAATTGTTAAAGACTCAGGCCCCCTTTTATCAAGCCGCGTTAGGGTTTTTTAATCGACTGCGTTAAAAGCTCCGACGCTCATAGGCATTCTATGAGCGTTGGAGCTTTTACTGCAATGACCGGCGATAAAAATAACCCTAACGCAGCTTGATAAAAGGGGGCCTCAATTATTTGTAACACAATTTTTATGAGATTTGAAGGGTACTACAGACATATGCTGGGTTTTACTAAACGGCAGTAGAGGTTTCTATCGTGGGCCAGCAAGGTAAATGCTCTGATGCTCATAAAGTTCCTATGAGCATCAGAGTATTTACCTCGCCAGCCTGCAGGAGAAAACTCTACCGCCGATTAGTTAAAGGAGCCAATTGTTTTTATTGTATTGTTTTTATTATTATGCATGTTTTTTTCTTGGAAACTGACTAGGTATGATGGTATATAAATTTTAAAATAAATAAATACAAATCAAATATGAATTGAGATAGGAGCAAGACCTGATTGACAGTTTAAAACACACACATCTTTTTCTTAAATAGAATTTTAAGGAGTAATTTTCTAAAGTAATTTTTTCATGTATGTGGCCACATATGTGCATAAATTGTCTCTCATAGATACTGATCAGTATAAAAGTATGAATGTTGATATGATTGCACAGACAGTTGCATGTACAGGAAAGGAGGTTGAGCAGAGAATGGGTAGAGTTCACAAACTTTTAGACTTTTAAAATACTAAAAGGAATCGACAAAATAGAGCAAGCTTACTTACCAGCAGGGGGAAAGGATGGAGAGCAAGAAACAGCTTTATTCACATTGGCGAATGTGACCCAGACTCGGACCAGAGGTCATGGCCTGAAGCTGAGAGGGGACACGGCCAGGACAAATGTCAGAAAGTTCTGCTTCACACAGCAAGTGGTGAACGCCTGGAACTCTCTCCCGGAAGAGATGGTGGAGGAAACCACCATTCTAGGATTTAAGGGAAAATTGGATGCACATCTTCTTGCAGGACACATTGAGGGATATGAGTGACTAAGGTATTCACCAGGGTACGCCTGGCTGAGCCTCCATGTGTGCGGATCACCGGACTGGATGGACTCTAGGTCTGATCCGGTGCAGGCATTTCTTATGTTCTTATGTTCTTATGCGTGTAGACTATAAAATATGCTCATTTATGGGTGTACCTAAATAATCTAGGTGTGGAAATTTGCACCTGCTCTCAAGCAGATATGCATAACTGTCAGTGCCTGCAATGGAGGCATATATTTCTAAGAACATAAGATGCTGGGTCACTGCCACTTATGCTAGTATTTTATAAAGACACAGAGACATTGAAGGTGGAAGTCATTTGAGCCGAGCAAGAGGGACACTTGAGGGCCCTGCTTGAGCCAACATTGGTAGGATCTGACAATTTTCAGCTTTCGTAACCAATCTACAATGTTTTCTTGAGGTATTCTGAAACCAAGATAACTATGGCAACAAAACAATCTAAGGGAAAACCATATTCTCAGTACATACTGCAATTAAATGTTCTAAACATGAGCCAGTAATGCCAGAAAAGATAGCATCAGCTAAATCAAAGGCCAAGAATGGTTATCCAATCATTGTGGACTCCATGCCAAATGGTTCAAGTGAGTGTTAAAGCTAACGCTGATCCTCAATCTGAAATGCCTGTGCTGACAGCCCAGCTTTCTCAATAGCAACTGCAGCTAAATTCATTTGAAGAGAGAATGGAAGTGCACAATATATAATTGCATGAAGTTAGACACAGCCTGAATAAAGTGAACATCTTATAAAAGGATTTAGAAGACCTTGCAAACCAATCCAGCAGGGATAATGTGTGACACTTGGGCTTATCCGGATCCTCCAAGGTTCCTAACATGATATCCTTTCTGTACACCTTCATTCCCCAGATACTCAGGGTATTCTTTGATCCACCTCTGGAACTGAGACAACAGACTTCACATTCTCTCTTTAGTAAATTAGAGCCTTAGAACTTAGTGATGAAAGTCCTTCACCGCTTCAAGCCTTACTAAGTCCTCCCAACTAACCTCATCATCCAATTTCTTTAAAAAAAATGGCTTAATACCTTTCCTATCCATAAATTAGAAACTAATCTTAAACAGATTACTGATAGACCATATACAATAACTGAAATGTTATTCACTAACAGAACATTAAAGACTAACAAAGCTATGGGACCAGGTCAGATCTGTAGCACATTGGTTAGAGTTACAGCCTCAGCACCCTGAGGTTGTGGGTTCAAATCCTGTGCTGCTATTTGTGACCCTGGGCAAGTCACTTACTTTCCCAGGTACATTAGATAGATTGTGAGCCCACTGGGACAGATAGAGAAAATCCTTGAAGTACCTGTATGTAAACTGCTTTGAGTGTGGTTGTAACACTACAAAAAGGCAGTATACAAGTCCCAACCCCTTATATAAAGTTATGGTGGAGAAGTTTGAACCTCATTTAGCTGAAGCATTTAATGAAATCACAGTAGTGTATTGCTTGCCTCTTGTTAACTCTGTTATAATTTCAGTGATCCCTAAGGAAAGGAAAGATCTCAATCAGGAGTCTTTTTACTAAGGAGCGCTAATTGATTCAGTACTCGCTAATGATTAGTTCATGCTAAATGCTAAGACATCAGCATTTAGCACACACTGATCAGTGCACACTAAGGGCTACATGCACTAGAGCAGCAGTGTCAAAGTCCCTCCTGGAGGGCCGCAATCCAGTCGGGTTCTCAGGATTTCCCCAATGAATATGCATGAGATCTATTAGCATACAATGAAAGCAGTGCATTCAAATAGAGCTCAGGCATATTCATTGGGGAAATCCTGAAAACCCGACTGGATTTCGGCCCTCCAGGAGGGACTTTGACACCCCTGCACTAAAGTCAGTGGTCGTCGCTAAACCTGTTTTCACAGCTGTAGCAATGATCGCTTTTACCGATCCAGTGCACAAAACGGCTCACCGCGTGTTTTCCCTTCGATCACCCATTTTCTAATCCGGCCATGCAAATTAGCTAAAACCCCATGCAAAGTAGCCAAGCAATTGATGCACTAACATCGCTTGGCTATGCAAAAAAACAAAACTAGGGGGCAGATGCACTAAGAGAATCGGTAAGACAATGTGGGTCTGCACTGATCCGATTTTTGGGTCGATTCAGAAAGAACTATTGATGCACTAAAAAAAGTTTCCATCAAATGATTCATGCAGATGTTCCTCGCAATCCCTGACTCTGCCATCTGATTGACTGCAATGAGAGCGACTCTCACAAATGCGTAAAGCCAGCAGGGGAAGCCCGAACAGCGGAGAGGCAGGTGAAGCTCTGAAAGCAGCCTCCTGCCACTCAGCCGTTCAGGAAACCTTTTTTTTCCTTTTTTTTTTTTAATGGGCACAGATGCTTTGCGTGTTACACACACATAATATCTGCCCCAATAAAAAAAAAAGGAAACAAAAAATCCACCTCCGCCAATGACAGCCCTTCCCAACGAAGGCACTGTGAACCAGCTCCCCCCTTCACGCACCAGTGAAAACGGCAGGAGGAATGCCCACATCCTTCTGCCATGCCAAATCCCACCCCCCACCACCACCACCATGAAAGAAAATTGGCAGGAGGGATGCCCACTCCCTCATGCCAATGCGACTCCCCCCACCCATGGCAGGGATATGGGAAGGCCCACTCCCGCATCCCCCCTCCCCCCTATAAAAAAGGCAGGAGGGACATCAAGAATCTCTGTTTTACAAGCACTTGGAATAACAGGAGCTTTTTAAGCTTGGGGATGTGCACCCTTGAACTTTGAATACTACTTCTTTATTTTCTGCTGTTTTGGCTCCCTTGGCTTTAAAGCGCCCTTCTGTCTTTAAATCTGAGACTATTTGGCTTGCATTGCAAGATCTGTCAGGCCAGTTCCAGGTATTGTCTCATCAAATTATCAACATTTCTAGAGACTCTTTACAAGTTAAAAAGTTTGTTGTCCAATTTTGAGAAAAGAACTTAAGAACTGCCATACTGGGACAGACTGAAGGTCCATCAAGCCCAGTATCCTGTTTCCAACAGTGGCCAACCCAGGTCCCAAGTACCTAGCAAGATCCCATGTAGTAAAGCAGCATTGAATTTCTGTGTTTAATAATCTTCCAATGGTTGTAATGCTATACCCAAAATATTCTAAGTACTTTGAAAACATACAGGTATTTGACTTGACAACTATATGTACAGTTACAGTGGCATTTGGGTGGGTTTTAGAAGGCTCACATATTCTACCATAAATGTAGTAGTTAGAGTGGGTCATGGGCCTGGGTCTCCATCTCTGTGGTTGACTACACTGCCCACTAGGCTACTCCAGGAACCTGCTTGCTGCTGTATTATGACTGGCCATAACATCTGAAACTATCATACAGGCAGGTATGTACTGTTTCAATCACATTTTTTGGGGGTGGGAGGAGGTCAATGACCACTGTGGGAGTCTGGGGAGAGGTCATCCCTCCAGTGATCATCTGAACAGTTTTGGCACCTTTTTGACACTTATTCATTATTAAAACAGGTGTAGCCCCAGAAAAGTGCTGCTGATTGGGCCACTCAGAAATTTTCTGCCTCATTATGTGGACAATGCTAGTGAAAATGATTTATTGACCATGGAAAGGATTATACACCACCCCAGTGATATCTAGATACTGTTGGGGCAGTTCGAAAGTGAAGCAAGAACAGAGAGAGAGCAAATATCTGGATATCAGCAATATTCAGTTCTGTTATTCTGATAACTTCCGACAAGTTTATCCACACAGAAGCTGAGTATCACTGTTATTCCAATAATGACTGCTCTTTGTGGCATATTCTGGTGGTATTCAGTGCCGTTATCCAGACATAAGCCAGCACTGAATACCTGGGAATATATTTGTACAGCATGACCAACGTTTATTAGAAATACTAATGGAATTAGTATGAACTAATAATAATAATAATTTATTCTTGTATACCGCCATACCCAAGAAGTTCTAGGCGGTTCACATCAGTTAATTAAGATCCGCGATGACACACGGATTTACAAAATTTTGTCAAAGTTACAAGCAACGAAGAAGGGAGAGTGGGATCGCTTTAACAGAGTTTTATTAGAAGTACAAGCAACGTCGAAGGTTTGAGTTGGAAGGTAAGAGAATAACGAGAGAGAAACCAAGTAAGGGGAGGGGGACGGGGGAGAGAAACTAAGGCCCAGATTCTATATATAGTGCAGGCACAGGCCTTAAAAACAGCCACCGAACATGTGTCAATTATGTGACGGCGCCATTTATAGAATTGTGCCTTCAGGAAAGGTAGGTGCCGGAAATGTAGGACAGGGTTTTCAAGGCCTACACCCTTCACATAAATTACACCTTTGGAGGTACTTTATGATGCCTAACGCCATGTCTGGTGTTAGCCACGCCTACAGTGGCATAAGGCGTTTTAAAATGCATCTGTAGGTGCAATTCCAGCACCATTTTTAGGCATAAGTACGTGTCTACATTTTTTTCTTTTAAAAGTTTTTTTTTCTCATTTTTTAATGGCATTTTCAGCTTAAATTAGGTGCCAGTAGGGGGTCTACAGGCACCTAACTTAAAGTGCCGTTTATAGAATCCGGGCCTAAATGCTAAGAAGTCAATAGGTACAAAACTGGATTCACGCATTTAGCACACACCATGTTTTAGTAAAAGAACATATTAGTTTGTAAACCACTTTAGCTGATTTGTTCAGGAAAAGGTTGTAAAGAAATGTAAGGATAAAATAAAATAAAATGGTGAGAGGTTTCTTTGCTTCTCTATGAGAAAAGGATGCTGAGAGGGTGTTGTAAGTTATACTGAATTATGTATTCTGTTTATGTAGCTATTCTTTGTGTATTTGACCCTAGTTCTTAAAGCTTCAGTTTAGCTTTTTCCTCTGTTTCTTTCTCGCACTTTTTTTTCCCCTATCCTCCTGTTTTTCCCTTATATGTTCTTACCTCTTGATATTGTAAACCTTTCCTGCCCTTGATTGTCATTTTGTGTCTAGTATTGTTCAGGGCAGGATTAATTCATCGAGGGCCCCTGGGCACCCAAGTACACTGGACCCCCCTGCCCCGCCTCACCCTACCATGCGCCCAGGCAGAAACAGGAAGCTGCGTCAGAGGGAAGCTTTGTACAAGCAGCACCGCTTGCACAATTACAGTTCCCGTTGCTTTTCTTACCTGCGTTGCTTGCTTGTCTTACTTTCCGTCGGGGGGGGGGGGGCGTGTTGCCGATCAGGGGGGCCCACGTTAGCGATCAATGCTGGAGGGGCCCATCGCTGTTTTGAAAAAACAATGTTGATGCCCTCCTTCATCGGGCCCCCCTGACCATTTTGGGCCCTAGGCACGTGCCTACTTGGCCTATTGGTTAATCCTGCAGATGGTCTGCGCATGCGTCGGAATCGCCCCCCCCAGATCCAGATCAGACCCGGATTTGATCCGGATCGGACCGGTAGGTCCATTTAGTGAATCTAGCCCTTGGTACAAAGCTGTCATGCAAACTCACTGCCAGCATGATACCAACAGTAAAACACCAATAGCTTTTTCTGATGCAATCTGTATGATTGTATACCACATTAAAGAAAGAGGATTATCTCTGAGAAAAGGATTGAAAGAATGTGACCTTTGGTGACCTTAGTATAGCACAATTTTAGTTTATAGATACATGCTGAACAGTTAGATCACCAATATTTGTTTGGGGGGGGGGGGTTGGTTGGTGTTTTTGTGGTTATTTTTAATTGCTGCCTAGTAAAACTAGAAAGGAAAAGTAGTTTGAAATTAAAAACAGTGAATGTGATGCTGGATTACAGCTATTATTGTAATCCTATTTGCCTTTGACTGTGCTCAGCAGAGTAAAATAGTATGGGCTATTTGCTATGTGATTGAAATATGCTACTTTGAAAATGCACTACAAGCCCTAATTCCTTATCTGTCAATTCATTTATCTCTGTGGAAACCGTTCATGAACTTCCTGGTCTGCAGAAGGCCCCCCACAAACTGCTATGACCTACAGTTGCTACTGTTCCTTTAATGAGAAACTGTCCCATCAGATAAATGTCTGGCTTCCATTCAGATACTATTCTGGGTGGCACATGGAAGAACTTCTAAGAAGCACAGGGCTGAATTTTTAGCCAGGATCATATATCTAATTCATTTATCAGATCAAAGAGCCATAAATGATATGGTCCTGTTGATATTCTTCAGCTCACTAAATCAGATTCCCTCAGCTTGAAGCCCAAGCCAGCCTGAAAGAGAACCAAACAAAAAAAGCCATGGGCTACGCAGTCACAGTCTACAGGAGAACTGCCACCAGCTCAGACAGTAATGGCTTATGTTGCACAAGGAAGGTTTTGTGAAGCACTTTAATATTCAATATGATTAATACGATTTAAACTCCTCTTACTGCAGCTCCTCAGTATCTCTCCTCTCTTGTTACTCCCTATACTCCCCTCCGCGAACTCCGCTCATCAGACAAAGTCCCTCCTCTCTGCACCCTTCTCCTCTACCGCCAACTCCCATCTCCGTCCCTTCTACTTTCCTGTGCCGCATGCATGGAACTATCTGCCTGGCTCGCTACGTCAGGCTCTGGCGGTATTCAAAGGCAGACTCAAAGCCCACATATTTGAAGCTGCGTTTAAATACTGACCCAACCAACATATCTGTCTACCACCTTTTAACCCCCTCTGTGTGTCTGTCATAATTGGATTGGAAGACCTTGTGAGCAGGGACCACTTCTTGCATTTACAATGTACAGTGCTGCATGTGCCTGGTAGCGTTACAAAACTGATGTTAGGAGCTTAGTCGGACACCACAGTGTTGTCTATCTGATGTTGAAGAGCCCCCAGGCTAACAGCAAAATATTCTTACTTCAGTTATTAAATCACATTTGATTATGTAATGATCATTATTGTAAGTGGGTCCAACACTGTTGCCTCTTGCACTAGATCCTGTGACCTACTAATTCTTAGTAGGTGTGATCTAAAATAGCTCCCCTTCATTGAGAAACTTTACCTCTCTGTATCATGTTCTGATGTGAGTTTTACCTAGTCAATAGCTTCCCTATTTTATGTTAGCATTTTTTCTTCTGTGACAGTTGGTAAGAAAAATCTGAATATCTTAGGATGTTCACTCTCTAGAACCCAAATTGGCCAATCAAGTTCTATGAGACGAGTATAGAAAATAATTCTCTTTGTATTAATCAACAATTTATTATTTGAAGAGGTTCTTAGAGGCCTCTGAAAAGGCTGCCCCTGCTGCGGTATGTGGCCCTGAGATGAGTGCCTGGCACCCTTAATATGAAGTTCACATAGTGCCCCCTAGGGTGCTCCACTGCTCTGCTGTCATCTGTGTGGCCAGTTCATTAAAAATGCTGGCCCCTTCCTACATGCAAATGGATTGTTTTACACATTTTTAATTTGGCCTTTATTCAATAATGGCAAAAAAAATTAGACATCTAGCTGGGCCATTTTCAATTTAAAAAAAAAAACAAGATAGATGTCTAGCTGGACAAACCGTCTAGCTGGGCCATTTTCGAAAACAAAGATAAAAGTCTTATAGGTTCAAAAATGGACACTTTCTCCAAACAATTTTTGGACATTTTTCTCAAAACATCCAAAGTCAAACATTGACATCCTATTAAAATGCTAAGTTTATAGCAGTCAAAGCTAGACCAGCTGTTTATATAGCCTGATCTGGCCGTTAAACTTAGCCAGTTAACCCTTTACATTTTACAGATAGCTGGCTAAGTCATGCAGTGATGTCACAGGTGGGCAGAGCTATCACAGAACACCATGGGTGAAGTGAAAACTTAACCTTAATTTCCCAGTGTAACTAACCCCCTCCAAACTCCCTAAGGCCTAGATGCACTAAAGTCAGCGATCCTCAAATGATTGTCGCTAATCCAGTTTTGACTAGTTTATCGACAATCGGATATGCTGACCTGATATAGAAAATGGCTCAGTGCTTGGTTTTCTGCAGGATCGCTCATTCTCCGATCTGGCCATGCAAATAAGCTCGTTAATATTGAAATGTCATGTAAACTAGTAGAGCAATTGATGCTCTAACATGGCTTCCCACTGTACATAAAAAAGTGATCACTTTTAGCAATCCCAAAAAAAGCGACTGGTCAAGACCAGTCACTTCCTTGTCCCACCGATACAAAAATATTTATAGCATGCCAAACTTTTTTTTTTTAATGGACAGAGATGCTGTGTGTGTGTTACACATGCACAATATCTGCCCCATTAAAAAAAAAGAACCTCCCCCCCCCCTTGCTGATGACAGGTCTCCCTCACCCCAATATCCCCCTGGCAAACCGACACAGGAGATTGATACTCCCCACCCCCCACACCGGCAGCAGCAAAAATTGCCAGGAGGGATGTCCACTCTCTCAACCCATGCTGACACACCCCCCCCCCATGCCTGCGTTCTTTTGAAATCTATGTGGGCTGTGTGGAGGAGTTTGATAGGTAAATTGGGAGGGGACCCCAGGGTGACGAACCAATTGCCCCTTCGTGGGAACCCTGCTTTTCTTACTTGGGCTGATCGCGGAATTAGTCAGCTGGAACACCTGTTGAATGAGGAGGGAGGTCTGCAACCCCTAACGGCTCTTGGGGATTGCTTGGGTGGGAGCTAGGGTGATACTTTTGCCTATTGCCAGGCTAAACATTATGTTCTTTCACTCCCTCAGGATCGGATTGCGCAGCCAATGGGGGAGCGCCTTAGGGTTTTCTTTGCAGGGGTGGCGATCCACTCCACTTCGGTGTCGGCATTACATAGGTCCCTCTTGGAGTTCACTGAGCCCAAAGATGTGTTACATATTCAAGGGAATTGGGGATCAAGACCTTCATATGGATCTTAGTCATTGGGATATTTTACGAGCCCTGCGGGGGGTTCCTCGCTTGATTACGGGAGCGCTGTTTCGAGAGTGTTATGTGCGAGTGATATATAGGGCCTATTATACTCAGGTGCAATTGCACAAAATTGGGGGTACTAACTCACCTCTCTGTTTGAAATGTGGCCGAGACCCCAATACCTTTGTTCATTCCTTCTGGGATTGTTTGAAGGTCCAAGTATATTGGCAGTCTATAGTCCAGTACTTAAGGGGCTTATTTTGGAGTTCCATTGTAGCGTAACTGGTTTTAGACTCTGTCTCCTTTGTAAATGTTGATGCCAGCAGCCTGGTTCCACCTGGTTAAAGTGGAGCTCATCTTTACAGAATAGGCTCCCCCTTCCCCAGAATGGCACCCTGTTCCTAACAAATCTAAAAGCCTCCTCCCTGCACTATTGCCTCATCCATTCATTGAGACTCTGGAGCTCTGCCAGTCTTTTGGGTCCTACGCATGGAACAGAGATTACTTCTGAAAATGCTACCCTGGAGGTTCTGGATTTTAACTTCCTATCTAAGAGCCTAGATTTGGCATCCAGAACTTCCCTGCCACATTTTCCTATATCATTAGTGCACACACATGTACCAAGACAGCAGGCAGCTCCCCAGCACTGACTAAAATCTCATAAGAACATAAGAACATAAGCAATGCCTCTGCTGGGTCAGACCTGAGGTCCATCATGCCCAGCAGTCCGCTCACGCGGCGGCCCAACAGGTCCAGGACCTGTGCAGTAATCCTCTATTTATACCCCTCTATCCCCTTTTCCAGCAGGAAATTGTCCAATCCTTTCTTAAACCCCTGTACTGTACTCTGCCCTATTACTCCCTCTGGAAGCGCATTCCAGGTGTCCACCACTCGTTGGGTAAAGATTAGAAGAACTTCCTAGCATTCGTTTTAAATCTGTCCCCTTTCAACTTTTCCAAGTGTCCTCTTGTTCTTTTATTTTTCGAAAGTTTGAAGAATCTGTCCTTCTCTACTCTCTCTATGCCCTTCATGATTTTATAAGTCTCTATCATATCCCCTCTAAGTCTCCTCTTCTCCAGGGAAAAGAGACCCAGTTTCTCCAATCTCTCAGCGTATGAGAGGTTTTCCATCCCTTTTATCAAGCGTGTCGCTCTCCTCTGAACCCTCTCGAGTAACGCCATATCCTTCCTAAGGTACGGAGACCAATATTGGACGCAGTATTCCAGATGCGGGCGCACCATCGCCCGATACAATGGCAGGATAACTTCTTTTGTCCTTGTTGTAATACCCTTCTTGATTATGCCTAGCATTCTATTTGCTTTCTTAGCGGCTGTTGCGCACTGTGCCGTCGGCTTCATTGTCATGTCCACCATTACCCCCAAGTCCCTTTCTTGGTTGCTCTCATTCAATAATATCCCTCCCATCGTATAGTTGTACCTCGGGTTTCTGTTTCCAACATGCAATACTTTACATTTCTCAACGTTGAACTTCATCTGCCATCTAGGTGATGTGTGAGGTCCACCGCCTTTGCACCAGGCAGGCAAGTGACCAAGCAATCCTCACGACCACAAGACACCTAACAGTCATTCCTAACCCTTCCCTACTGGGCAGAAGCTCCCAGAGGCATATCTTCAGTGCGAGAGGACATTGCATCCCCTGGTGGGCAGGTCCTGGCTACATGATTGCTTCCAACTTCAGGGTGAAGCTTTCCTTTAAGAAAACCACCCTCCTCTGAAGTAGCACAGAGACTGCCAGACTGGAGGTGGGACTTCTCTGCAACTTCCCTGTGGGTCTCCTCCATGTACTTCTCTGTCTCCCTCAACTCCTCCTAGTCTGATACTCTAGCCTCAAGAGATCGGACCCATTCCTTGATTACTAGGAACTCTTTCCACTGAGCATACACATAAGATCTCTCACCAACTGGGAGATAATCAAATATGTGACACTCAGTGCAAAAAACTGGATAGCCCCTATCTTGCTGCTGGACTGCTGCCTGCATTATAATATTGGTGATTTCTTTGTTAAGTTGCTAAGTGAGTTGGAATATATACACTAAGGTCCCCTAAGATTGCTAGTTATATGTTAGACTATGGTAATGTTTAATTTTTATTATTATTCAATCCACCTCAACCAGACAATCCACCTCAACCAGACACAGAAAAACCCACCTCAACCAGACACAGAAGAACCCATACAAATTCACACACCCGCCTAACAAAAATGTTAAATGAAGAAAACTGTATGACAACCTACTAGCCACCAGAGCAGCGAAACTGGACAGACAACTCACCAATCTGCTGACTTCAACCACAGACTACAAAACCTTAAAAAAAAAAGAAACAAAAACCCTACTTTTCAAAAAACATATAAAACCAATATAACACAACCAGACATGTCCCAAACTTCACCTGCAATACTATCAACTCCTTAGCAAATTAGAAAATATTCAGACTATTCCTTATGTACTTCTTAATATCATAACAATTTTTATGTAATCCACCTTGAACCGCAAGGTAATGGTGGAATAGAAATCGCTAATGTAATGTAATGTAATTGGTAGGTTACCCTCCAAAGATTTCTTAGACTATTTCTCTTGAGAGCTAATTACTAGCTAATAAAGATTAGCTAATTACTTGTTTAGCCTTATAATTGGTTCAAGTGCCTATAAATCAGAAATCAGGCCAGGGATGGGTGGAAGTTGGGGTAGGAATTAAAGTTTAAACTGAAGCTAGCTGTGCTTTATACTGATACTATAGCAATTTTAAAATACTCTCTTAAAATGTTAGCCTATGTAAGCTAAGAAAAATAAACTATCCCTAAAACTCCCTTACTAAGTGAGCAAAGTAATTTAAATAAAATAATTCTCTGAGCTTATCTATTTAGCTTTAGGATTCACTTTTCCCAAGTTTGTAAGCGATTTTCCAGCAAAGTCTTACCAGTGGAAGATCTCTCTGTCTCTGAAAGTCCTCTCACAGCACTTCTTCTGGATCTTAGTCCCTCTGGACTACTGATTGTAATGCCTCTTTTTCTGCTTTCCTACCTATATGATGTTCTGTTTCTCTTCATTTCAATATTTTGACTTGACTTTAAACATCTGATTATGAACCTAGACATACATGTCAAGCTATAGTAATAAAAACAGAAGCATAAAATAATCATAAACTTAAATTTCAAGCTGACATAATGCTATGGATAACAAGCACAGAAGTGTATCATAAAACAAGTGAAATCTGGATGTAAATGTGCCCATATTTTTCCAAGATTAATCAGTAAAGTGAAATATCACTAATGTGATTGTTATAAATTGGTGCTTTAATAACAACGGAACTTGGCCCTTGAAACCTGGGATCCAAGATGGCGACTGAATAGATTGTCTGTGTGTATGCTCCTGACAACCTCCTCGAAGTTTGGACTTTACTAGTGCTTTTAAAAAAATTACCTGGAGTATGCCGAAGCGGAGAGGGAGAAGCGCCGCTGGGGCCTCGCGGCGCTCCGGGACTCCCGGGACTCCCGCCGCGGTTGGTGGTATAGAGGAGCTTATCCGGCGTATGCAGGGCATGTCAGCAGACACAGGGCGGTTATCCCCGCTGGAGACGCTGCAAGGGAACGGCGCGCAGCAGATCTCCTTGGGGCTTGAAACAACCTTTAGCCCTGAAGCAAGAGCACCTCCTCCAAATCCTCAAACGACTAGTTCCCCGAGGGAGGGGGAGCTTCCGGGTGTTGGAGTGCTCCCTCCTCAAGAGGCAGTAGAGTTCGATCCAAGGAATGGAGACTCAAGCTCCCAGCTTTTGCTTGGGACCCTGAGCATGGAGTTTGAGGCACTAACACCTGTAGAAGGAGGTTTAGCACAGCCTGAACAGCAGCTGGAAGACTTGCCAGTGGGTAAGCATTAAACTTTACATTTACAATTTCCACAACTTGTTAAACCCCAGGTGGTAACGTTGGACGCCCTGTGGGACTTGGTAGCTACAATTCCAAAAACTATAGCTTCTCAATTTAACCAAGTGGAAGAAAAATTTAAAGAACATGATAAGGAGATTATAGGATTACAGAAAATAACTACTGATATTAAATCACAGATTGAAACTCAACAACAAAATAATAAATCCTTTAAAGTAATACAGGACGCATTGATTAAGGACAATACCAACCTAAGAAGAAAGCTTGAATCACTTGAGAATTTCTCTAAAAACAATAATCTTAGATTAATTAATTTTCCTAAAATTTCCACAGCAACTCCTAGAGATATGCTTAAACGTTACCTAGTAGAAATACTTGAAATTCCTGAATCTTCTACTCCACCGTTTACACAGGCTTATTATTTGCCTGTTAAAGACACTATTGATCAAAAAAAACCCTCAGGAAGCGAATCTAAATCTAAATCTAAATCTTGGGTTTATATAACCGCATCATCTCCAACAGGTGGAGCTCGACACGGTTTACATGGTTAGGAAGCAATGGAACTCCAGTGGGTTTATAAAAGTAAGTAAGAGAGAGGTTAGGTGTGATAATAATAGGGAGGGGAGGGGATGGGTTACGTTTTGGAGAAGAGCCAGGTCTTCAGAATCAAGAAGTGATTCAAGAACCTTTGGATATATCAGCCTTAATAGAGTCCTCAGACAGGGAAGTAGCCATTCCGGCTACTTTACTCCTATCAGTTGCTCTTACATTGGATAAAACATGGCTATTGAAATTATATTTTAAAAATAAACACAAGGAATTTCTGGGATTGAAAGTTCAAATGTTTCCTGATTTGGCCAGGGACACACAGAGACATCGAAAGGAATTTCTATTGTTAAGACCAGTAATTACTGACCTGGGAGCAACCTTTTTTCTTCGATACCCATGCAAATGTATCGTTCATTATAAGTCGCATAAATTTGTTTTCTTTGAACCCTCACAACTGACAACATTCCTGTCTCTGTCAAGACTGGAGAAAGCTCATGATGTATGATATAAAGAGGACTGCCTTACTACAGTTCTACCTATTACTGTTTATTTCTTTTGAATATGATTGCTTTAAATTCCGTTAGAGTGAATCTTGGATCCTATATGAGGACTTGAGCATGATTTAAGATATAATTTATTTTCTTGGAAATTTAATATTTTGAATGTTTCTTTATTGAATCTTGCTTTTCTGTACAAGTTTAAACTTAATTGATTATAATTGAAAATTCATAAATAAATAAATAAATAAAAAAACAACGGAACTTGCCCAAATGAAAAGAGAGGATGTCATTGTGTCCGTGTAGTTGACATGCAGGTGGCAATTCTCCCAGCAGAAAAGGCAAAAGTCAGGAAACGTGGTGTGAAATGAGAAGGGAGCACTAAGCTCTTTTCCTGCTTACTTTTATATGTTGTGGGTTAGAGGAAGGTCAAACACCATGTTGTATAATCTGCCCTATGCCGAGAGTTTGTCCAAATCTGAAAATATTCATTACACAGAAAAAAGATGTTTGTATTGAACACTATAAAAAATGATAGTGACAGAACATTTTTACTTCACATGTATGTTTATAATCAGGTTATTCCTTCTTTAATATCAGTTTTTACAGCATTCCTTCAAAATCCAGAGCTTAACTTAGAGGCCATGAACTCTGTTAATCAGGTAAGTCATTCTGTACTCTTTTCCTCTGCCTATTCCAGACTGTTCTTTATTTTGATTACACTGGCCAACACTCATTTTGATGCATCAAATGTTAGACCTATTTCTGGGTAAATTTGACTTACTGATTCCAAAAATGGCACCAATTTTCTCCTGTCAGTTCTGAGATACAGAACATGTGCCGTAACCCACTCTTCACTCTGCTTACCAATTTAAAAAATCAGGATATTTTAATGTAGTGTTTAAACTAATATCTTTAAGCATGAAGAAAACAAGTTAAAAATGAAAAGAAAAGTGTACATGAAAATATACTTATTTCATACCAAAAGCAGAAGTTTATGATACAAACTTTCCAGTCATTCGACACACAAGAAGCTCCTTTTGTAAGTTGGTATCTGGCTTCCATTGTTTTTATGTCTTGGTGAAATCTTTCACCTTGCTCTTTGCTTAAGTCACCAAGGTTCTCTGGAAAGCGATCTAAGTGACTATGCAGATAATGGACTTTAACACTCATGTTACAGCCAAGCCTGTTGAAATGAAAGAGCATATCCTTTACTAATTGTCAGTGGCATACCTAGCATATGTGACACCCGGGGCCCATCATTTTTTGGCACCCCCCCCCCCATCTGAACGAAAAACATGATTTTTAGTAACAAGCCACATGTCACACATGAGTACCTAGGAAAAGGCAGCTTCTTATATACTGCAGTGAGCAGTACAACATCAATACACCCATTGTAAAACTAAACAAGCCAGACTATTACAGATCAATCCTACACCGTCAATCCTAACAGAAAACCATGTCTTTCGAACACACAGAACACAGAAAACACCTTCGCCTAGTATGGAATATGTCATCACAAACTAACCCCTCCCCTTTTTACAAAACTGTAGTGTGGATTTTAGCCACCTTGGTAACAGCTCTGACACTCATAGAATTCTGAGCATCAGAGCTGCTACCACCACGGCTGGCGCTAAAAAATGCTCCACAGTTTTGAAAAAGGGGGGATAAAATAGAAATACATAGACAAAGGTTAAATTGAATCAGCAAGAAGCTGGACTCTGCATACAATGCAACACCACAGAAACAGTGACACATGTCTCCTAAAGCAATAAATAAATAGAAAATTTTTGTTCTACCTTTGTCTTCTCTGGTTTCTGCTTTCCTCATCTTCTTGTTACTCTCTTCCTTCCATCCACTGTCTCTCTTCTCTCTGCATCTTCCATTTGCTCTGTTATTGTGCTCTCCCTTTCTCCCCTCTTCCAAATTGGTCTGGCACCCATCTTCTTCCCTCCGCTCTCCCCATAGTCTGGCATCTCTGTCTTCTTCCCTGCCAGCGATTTCTCCCAACTCTCTCTTCCCCATTTCCCTTCAGCGTCTTCTCCCCACTTTCTGTTCCCCATTTCCATTCAGCATCTTCTTCCCACTCTGTCTTCCCCATGTGCTGTCAGCGTCCTTCTCCCCTGTTTTACCCTGTTTTCCTCTCCACCCCACCTTTCCTCCCTTTCTCCCTCCCTGCCCCTTACCTTTGTGGCGCTTTCTCCCCCCCCCCCACCCCCCTCCCCGGACAACAGGCCCGGTCCGACAAACCTGGCGATGTCTAAACTGCCTTCTTAAAGCAGCCGGAGCGTTGTAGTTGCATATGGCTGCCGTAAAGGTCGTCTCTGATGCAACTTCCGGTTGCGTCACAGATGACCTATACGGCAGAAACACGCAGTTTCAACGCTCTAGCTCAGGGGTGGTCACACTTTTTGGGCTTGTGAGCTACTTTTAAAATGACCAAGTCAAAACATCTATCAACAATAAAATTAAAAAAAACAAAAACAAAGCACACTGTACGCTGAGAAAATATTAATTATCATTCCTATACTGGGGTTTTTTCAAAGAGGTCATGGCAGATGACTCTAAACACTGTCACCTCAGTAACAACCATACAAAAATAGACAAATATACCCCCCTCCCTTTTTACTAAAGCACAATAGCAGTTTTTAGCACAGGGAGCTGCGCTGAATGCCCAGGGCTGCTCTCGATGCTCATAGGCTCCCTGCGCTAAAAACCGCAATTGCAGTTTAGTAAAAGGGGGCCATAGTGTAAAATATAGACTGCAGATATAAATTCAGACACATTTTGATCACTAAATTGAAAATAAAATCATTTTTTCTACCTTTGTTGTCTGGTGATTTCATGAGTCTCTGGTTGCACTTTCTTCTTCTGACTGTACATCCAATCTTTCTTCCCTTCTTTCAGCCTGTATGCTTCCTCTCCTCCACACCTCATTCCCTCCCCCAACTTTTTCTTCCTCTCTCCCTGCCCTTTCTTTCTCCCTGCCTCCCTTTCTTTTTTCTCTCTTCATGCCCCCTTTCTTTTTCTCTTTTTCCCTTCTTTCCTTCTGTCTCTCTGGCTGCCCCCTTTCTTTCTTTCTCCCTGCCCTCCCCCAAGCCATTGCCACCGCCATCGGGGAACAGCCCCCCAAGTCACCGCCATCGAGTAACAGGCCCCAAAGCCGCCGCCGCCCCGGGCCGACCAGCATTCCTCTCCCTGATGTCAATTCTGCCGTCAGAGAGGAAGTTCCGCCCAGCTAGGCAGCGATTGGCTGGCCCAAACTTCCTCTTCGACGGCAGAATTGACATCGGGGAGAGGAAGGCTGATCTTCCCGGTAGAATTTTCCGGACCTGGCTGGCTTTGCACCCCCTAAGGCTACACACGGGGTGGACCGTCCCCCACCCCACCCTCCCCCTTGGTACGCCACTTCTAATTGTATGTAATTTTCTGCCTTCTTGTTGCCTGAAAGTTTTTCACAACAACAACAAATAAAGACCAGGCACATGATTCGATTTCATTCATTGATGATATGAAATGTGGATCATTTATAAGTTGTCTGATCTGTGAACCATCGAAAATTCCTTTCTTCGGTTTTTCCATGGTAAGTCCAGGTAACATATGCACTATCTCTCCCCCTATTTTAAGTTCTTGTAAACCGTGTCGAGCTCCATTCTCATGGAGATGATGCGGTATATAAACTTAAGGTTTAGATTAGATTAGATTAGAAGAGTAAGACTTGGGTGTGATTGTATGTGATGATCTTAAGATGGCCAAACAGGTTGAAAAGGTGATGGTGAAAATAAAAAGGATGCTAGGGTGCATAGGAAGAGGTATGGCCAGTAGGAAAAGGAGGTATTGATGCCCCTATATAAGATTCTGGTGAGACCTCATTTAGAATATTGTGAACAATTCTGGAGACCGCATCTTAAAACAGATATAAAAAAGATGGAATTGGTCCAGAGGAAGGCTACTAAAATGATGTGTGGTCTTCATCATAAGGTGTATGGGGCAGACTTAAAGATCTCAATATGTATATTTTGGAGGAAAGGCGAGAAAGGGGAGATATGATAGAGATGTTTAAATACCTATGTAGTGCTCAGGAAACCTTACACACTCCAATGGGAATTCAGATTCCACTGTACTCAGAACAAGTCAGTGGTGTTGGAATTCTTCACCATTCCCTTTACATGGAGAGTGAAAAATATTTTTTGTGGAGATACATTTTTGTTCTTTTTTTCTCTTTTTACATCCTTGTATATTCTACATCCCAATAACTTATAATAGCTTAAAAAGCATATATATCGAAAAGGAATTAAAAGTGTATCACTTAGCTTAAGATCCTTATCGGTTCCCCTTCCCGACGCGTTTCGGATCTTTTTCAAGGTCGGGGGAACTGAAAAATAACACACATAGCATAAGTAGAAGCACCTTAATAACATTAAAAAAAACAAAGATCATTCTAAATCTGCCACTCACCAAAAGATAAGGTTAGTCCTTAACCATACATTTTCTGCCACTGGCTTATCCAACAAGATGGCCGCGGCGTTCATTGAGGGAAATATATAGTCCCTCCCCCCTCCGTATCCTAGCAACCCAGCCGAATCAGGGGAAAATTCACCTCGGATTGGATGGCCCAAGTGGACTGCTGAGGTGAATAAGTAGGGACTTTTGTGGTGAATTTTCCCCTGATTCGGCTGGGTTGCTAGGATACGGAGGGGGGAGGGACTATATATTTCCCTCAATGAACGCCGCGGCCATCTTGTTGGATAAGCCAGTGGCAGAAAATGTATGGTTAAGGACTAACCTTATCTTTTGGTGAGTGGCAGATTTAGAATGATCTTTGTTTTTTTTAATGTTATTAAGGTGCTTCTACTTATGCTATGTGTGTTATTTTTCAGTTCCCCCGACCTTGAAAAAGATCCGAAACGCGTCGGGAAGGGGAACCGATAAGGATCTTAAGCTAAGTGATACACTTTTAATTCCTTTTCGATATATATGCTTTTTAAGCTATTATAAGTTATTGGGATGTAGAATATACAAGGATGTAAAAAGAGAAAAAAAGAACAAAAATGTATCTCCACAAAAAATATTTTTCACTCTCCATGTAAAGGGAATGGTGAAGAATTCCAACACCACTGACTTGTTCTGAGTACAGTGGAATCTGAATTCCCATTGGAGTGTGTAAGGTTTCCTGAGCACTACTTTTTGAGGTTACTATTTTCTCATATTTTGTTGTGAGTCATAAAAGTTTGGTAAATACCTATGTGGCATAAATGCGCATGAGTCGAGTCTCTTCATTTGAAACAAAGCTTTGGAATGAAACGGCATAGGATGAAGTTAAGAGGCAATAGGATCAGGAGTAATCTAAGGAAATACTTTTTACAGAAAGGGTGGTAGATGCGTGGAACAGTCTCCCTGAAGAGGTGGTGGAGACAGAGACTGTGTCTGAATTCAAGAAAGCATGGGATAGGCACATGGGATCCCCCATGCTTCCACCTCCTATCCAGCACAGCAGACAAAAAAGCCCCACTACAAAATCGCTTAGTAAAAAATTAATCAAAAATAATCAAAAATTAAAATTAGTGGAGAAAAAGACCTCAGTTAAGCTTCATGGGTCTGAAAAAACTCCACTCCTTAAAACTATGACACTGAAAACCATAAATATTCAGCTGCATCCAAGATGAATTCTTTCTTCAAAATCCAAAACACATTTGTTTCTTCATTCGAATGCTGAGCGTACCCTAATACCCAACAAGCAATCCCTGTTTCACCAAAGGCTGCTTCAGGGGTTAATAGTTCTTTCCTTACTATACCATGTCATCTCACAATCTGAAATCCAGCTAGAATGGCTAGAAATCTTGGTGTTCTTAAGTCATTCAGTTCTGATATGGTTGTATTAGATTTCAAAGAAACAGTTTGCCTTGGACCCAGCTGAATATTTATAGTTTTTAATTGAGCTCTTTGAGCTTTCTTCTTGATGCTAGCCATACTTTATTGGTTTTTAAAAAGTGGAGAAAATATTTATTCACACATCATATAATTAAACTCTGTAATTTGTTGCCAGAGAATGTGGTGAAATCAGTTAGCTTAATGGGGTTTAAAAAGGCTTGGATAATTTACTAAAAGAAACGTCCATAGGCCATTATTGGTATGGCTTGGGGAAATCCACTGCTTATTCCTAGGATAAGCAGCATAAAATCTGGTTTACTACTTGAGATCTTGGTAGGTACTTGGGACCTGAGTTGGCCACTGTTGGAACAGGATACTGGGCTTGATGGACCTTCTATCTGTCCCAGTATGGCATTTCTTATGTTCTTAAGGGCAGGATGGACAAAGCTCCAACACTATGGTAAAAAAATATCGTAGTAGAAGTGATTTTTTTTTTTTTACTGGTGATGCTCAACACAATAGTATGCAAATTATATGCAAGCTATTTGTGCGAAACATCACCAGGAAAAGGAGGAGAAACTGTGCCTAGCACTTACTCAGAAGAGCCATAGCTAGGCACAGCTCCTCCCTGCAGCTGCAGTTCTCTCCCTCTGCCCAGCTGATGGTAGCTCCGGCCATGATCAGCCAGCAGAGGAGAGGGTGGGAGTTGCAGTTTATTGGGACTTCCCCTGCTGGATCCTGTTTCAGAGCCAGCAAGGGAATCCCCTATCAGCTGTTTGTTTGTTTTTTTAAAATTGGCGTACCCATTTTTTTTCTGATGCTTTTTATAACACTATTGAAAAGACTCTTGTTACCTTTCTCTGGAACTCCAAACCGCCGAGAATTGCATTGGCTAAATTGAAAGCTAACAAAGAAAGTGGGGGTATCAACTTTCCAGATTTTTGTTCCTATCATGCTGCCTTCATCTTGCAACAAACCTCTTATTGGTTCATGACTGCTTCATCTGATTACTCATCGATATGGCTTTCCTGGGAATCCTCTTGTCAAATAGACCACCCTCTTAATCTTATACCTTTTCAACACTTGCCTAAATCTGCTAATCCTATTCTCCATAGTGCAAAAATTGCAGTCTGTCTTATTGAAAGATGTCTGGATAATCCTTGGATGTCATCCATGCAGGCTCCTCTTTGGAATAACAATGCCTTTACAATAAATGGTGGTCTCATTTAATGGCTTGAGTGGCAGAGAGCTGGCATTTGGACTGTTCAGGATCTTCATGATGATTCATCCTGGATGATTTATTCTCAACTGCAACAGCGCTTTCATCTTGCCCACAAGCAACATTTTCACTGGATACAGCTGATCCACTGTCTATCTTCCTTCATGCGAACCTCTTCTCTCACCTCTGACCCGCCTAGTCTATTATCCATGTACGCCAGACTACATGCTATTAAAGGCTGTGCATCCAAATGGTACAAGTGGTTACAAGCAAAAAACTATCAGCCCCTTGGCACTGAGCACAAGTGGGAATTTGATCTGCAGATTTCACCTTTGCAAGACATCTGGAAAAATGTGTGGCTCTACTCAACACGTTCTTCTTGTTCCTCGTCTCTGAAACAATCCATTTTCTTCGTACTACACAGGGCCATATGAACTCCATACAAGTTGTCTCATTTCAAATCTTCTGAAACTGGACACTGCTGGTCTTGTAAGAAAGAGAAGGGCACTTTCTTACATCAACTCTTTTATTGTCCTCTGATTAACCCCTTTTGGCAATCTATTTGGAAAACAATTTGTGGATACTTTTGCATTGATACTCCACTCACACCTGCTATTGTGATCCTTGGTAATCATGTTCTGGATCATGAATTGCCTGAGGCTGACACGAAACTCTTCACCCTGTTGTTGCAATTGACCATTAAGTTAGTCTTGCAGAATTGGAAGAATCTCTCAGTGATAAGCTACTCCATGTGGTGGAACATGGTCTGTGTCACAGCCAAATATGAAAGAGCTGCTGCCTTTAGGAATAAATCCTTGAATTCATTTGAACGTACTTGGCAACTCCTATTGGATGTTTCTTTCCCCCCTTATGTCTGAGCTGAATTGCTTCATGTCATCATGGGTTATTTTATTGTTGCTAATTTATATGGTATGCCTTATCCTCTGCTTCCTTGGATGAGCACTTGCTTATTATTGTGCGTTTGATCTGTTATACTGCACCTCTATATTTGTTCCCTTTTGTTATTCTAGTTTTGTATATTTACTGAAAAACCGAATAAAACTTATTGAACTCTAAAATTGGCGTAGCTGTTGTACTTGCACAACACAAACACATCTTATCCCCTCAAAAACGCCCCCCCAAATCCCTAACCCCACAAAACTACCTAGTAGTCCAGTGGGACCCCCACATACACACACACGGCCATATGGTGCAGGACCCCCCCTACATACATCCCGTACCCTTTTTGCTGAAAAGTTCAGCAGGAGAAATGCCTCTTCAAAATGATGGCCCTGTCCCCTCCTGGTGCATCCCTCCCCCTTGGGAGGGGCTTTAGGCACTTAAGCCAAACAGGGCCTTATGTCGCTCCCCATGCATCCCAGGCCAGTAGGCATCAGGAAGGAAAGGACTGCCATTTTGAAGAGGCATCCCAAGGCAGGAGGAAGTGGGCCTCTCTCCTGCCAAACTTTTCAACAAAAAATGTACAGGGTGTAGGGGGGGATCCTGGCTCATACAGCCATGTGGAGAGGTCCCACTGGACCACCAGGTGATTTTTTGGTGTTGGGGGGCTCGGCGGTAGAGGAGGGCAGACAAGGGCATGTACAGGGGGGGGGGAATCAGTGGGTGGAAAGGAGGGATGGGGGGTCTTTTTTTTTTACTGGGTGTTGAGGCCTTTAATGGCAGGGTCTGCTATCATAGCCTTATTTTCCAGTCAGTGCCTGAGCCAATCAGTGCTCAGGCACTGACAGGAAGGTAAGGCTATGACAGCTCAGATCCTAACATTAAAGTTTGCACAGGAAACAACACATTTCCATGCTGTTCATTACACAGAGTGCTCATTAGAATATTAATGAGCTCCTTGTAATGCATTAGCATAGGGCTTTCAGAGGCTGGTATACTAGCAGCCACAGAGAATCCTTTTGTGCATCAACAGGGCAGCTTTCTGTAGGCCTGATTAGGTATGATAAAACTGCAATTATTCTGCACTCATGTCCCATGGTTCGTCCTTTTGCTAACTTATTGGAAAAATATAAGACCAGAGAATGTCTGAAACTTGTTTATTATGAAAATAAAAGCAAGTCATAGAAAATAAAGCAAGCTGTATAAAACAATAGATGACTATGTATAAATATTTCTGTGTATATATATAGATAGATATTGCTATAGATATAAATATAACTATAGATCAGCACACAATTAGTAAATAAGACTAATTATATTACACAATATATGTATTCCTACCAACCAATTCCTGATAAAAGAATATATGTAGCAACTCTGATATAGCATGGCTAATTACCAAGAATCCTGAAAGAACTTTATCCTTACCAAGCAAAGATAATCTCTATCTAAACCCAGCAAACTATAGAAATAAATCCTCTGCCTCACCCTTAGATTCAGCTGATGCCAGCTCACTTGGGGTAAAAGATTTATCTCGGGCTAAAAGCAGACCGAGAGCCCAGATGTTCAATCAGGATAGATATAGAATCCTCACTCTGTCACGGCACAAGGTTTTTTCCCTCAGATAACAGCCACAGCACACCATTGCCAGTACTTCATGGTACAGGTCATAAAGAAGAGACCAAGTTCATTAGTGTCCAAACACAGTCTTTCTCACACACACACACACACACACACACACACAAACACTCTCACACTCACTCTCTCTCTCTCTCTCTCTCTCTCTCTCTCTCTCTCTCTCTCTCATTCTCTCTGTCTTTCTCTCGGCCAAGAATCTTCTTTTGTCAGTTTTTGTTCCCTGCAAAGAACAAAAGAACCTCACAAGTTTTGATCTGAAATCTTCCAAATCAAAACTTGTCTTAAGTCTAGTTTGCGTGGGCTCTCTGGTGGGCGTCATACAGGTGACACACAGGGACCAATCAAGACCTGTCCAGCAGAGGATGTTCGGTCACATAGAAGAAGAATAAATAGTCTTCTTGTAGAGTCCACTGAGACACCAACATATCTTGCCCACATGATAAAATCACAAGGCATTGCTCATAGCAATGCCTGCAAAACTGTCTCTCTTCTACAAGTTCTCACAGGAACAGAATCCCAGAGCTGGTAAATGTCCTTGGCTGTGCACACACAGATCTTGTAAACAAGTCCATAATGCTTCAGGAGAGATAAGATGATTCTTGGCCTAAGTTTGTAGGCCTGAAAGCTCCAAAAGGTAGGGCAGGGATAATCCCTACATTTCTATACCAGTAAGAATGCTTTAACAATTCTTACTGCCACAGAAAGCATTTGAGCATCGGGACCTAAGAGCATTCAGTTGGTGCAAATCTGTCATTATCCAGTCCCACTGAGTATACTACCTAAAGGGCTGAAGAAATGGGATTTAAGACTTGCCCTGAACATCTTATAAGAAAATGTCCCTTAAGTGTTTATGAAAATACCAAAAAAACAAGGAGGCAAGTACAAACTTTGGAAGTAATGGATAACACTAGGAAACATAGTAGTCCTAAAAGAAATCCCCAAATGTATTAATAAAATGTGTCTGAAGTCACGTTTCGCCTAATAAAGAAGCATCAGGGGATAGTGAATGTTTTTAAAGCACAAGTGTTCTTTGAGACTTTAATATGAATGTCATTTAGAATAGTAAGTAGTAGAACTGTGAATCTGTAGCTGTTAGCTTGATGTAGGCTGTTTTTGGAGTTTTCAGTATGGTAGTTTATTTAGCTAGGGCTGTGGGGGAGAACTGATAGTTTAATATCGATAAATGATAGCAATGCGATTAGATGATATAGTTCATACAATCTTTTATATTAGGTTGATGATAGTCTGTGTCAATAGAATATATTGTTTAGCTGTGGCTATGCTTTATTTAGGTTGTCCTGACTGTATGCATTTGGTGAATGTGTAGTTATGAATGACGATAGAATTTGTGAAGAAAGAGGGAAGAATAACAGTGCTTTTCATTTTTTAGGCACTTATGAGAATCAAGAATCAATAAAATATTCAGATAAGTGGTCTATAAATTAAATTTTGATACATGATTGATTATTTATTTTAAAAAATTTAAGATTGCTAAATTTGCACATAATTATTTGGGAGAAGGAGGAGGACCAGTGATTCCATTACGGTTTTATTCGGCTGAACAGCTATTTCAGCTGATCTGTATGCATTAGAAAAACCAGTCTGAGGTCCTTCCTCCTTCCTCCTTCAATACGACTGATGTTTGATACAACAGCATGAATTGTCAGGCAACAGATTAGAAGAAATATTTTTTCTATAAGAATCAATTGAACAACAATTGGGTTTGAATTCCATATTTGGATGCAATCGAGATTGTGAAATGTGGAATCCATCCAAATATATTTTTGTTCGTTTAAAGCACAAGAAACATAAGTCAAAAATCTTTCAACTCAGTGGAAATAATCAACCGCCGCTGCCATTGTAACAGTCAATAACGTGTTTATGTTCAGTGCTGTGTATGTCTAGTAACACTATAGAACTGATAAATAATAATAATAGAATCTGCTCAGAAAGAAGGGGAACACATTTCATAAGAAAGGTTCTGTGAAGAAGAAAACATTCACATCTTTGGTGATTTCAACCTAGCTTAGGATATTACCAGTACAGCAAGACAGTAATCATGTACAGAATGAAGGACTCGAGCAAAATGAATAGAGTAATTGCAGAGGAAAGATAGGGATACTAAACTAAACTAAAGCTTAACTTTATATACCAGGTCGTCAACCTAAGGAAGCTCGATTCAGTTTACAACAATTAGATAAAAACTAAAGAAAGTTTACAATCCTCTATAATAAAACCCTAAGCGCGCATGCGCGCTTAGGGTTTCATGATCCCTGCCACCGTGCTGTGTGCCTCCATGCCGAATTTGATTTGCGGTGCGTGGGGCAGCTCACGATGGCTTGCTGCGCGTGGAGAGATTTGAGCGGTGGTGGCGGTTTGACTCCTGCGCTGCCGCTGCCGGGACACCTCTTCTCAGCCATGGACCTGCAAACGCAGCAGCCGCGGGGCATTTGCTAGGCCGGCCCACTTAGATAATGCGAGGTGGGCAGGCCTAGCAAAAGCCCTGAGCTGCCCAGGCTAGCAGATGCTGGACATGGGGAGCAGAGACAGAAGAAGGGGTACTACTGGACAGGCGGATCAGGTAACAGGTGCTGCTGGACAGGGGGGGAGGTGAAAGGAAGGGAGAAGGCCTACTGCTGGACAGGGGGAGCAGGGAAGAGGTGCTGCTGAACAGGGAGAGGTAAAACGAAGGGAGAAGGGTTGCTGCTGGACAGGGGGAGCAGGGAAGAGGTGCTGCTGGACAGGCAGGAGGTAAAACGAAGGGAGAAGGGCTGCTGCTAGACAGGGGGAGCAGGGAAGAGGTGCTGATGGACAGGGGAGGAGGTAAAAGGAAGAAAGAAGGGCTATTGCTGGACAGAGGGATCAGGGAAGGGGTGCTGCTGGACAGGGGGAGGTAAAACAAAGGGAGAAGGCTACTGCTGGACAGGGGTAGCAGCAAAGAGGTGCTGCTGGACAGGGGGGAGGTAAAACGAAGGGAGAAGGGCTGCTGCTGGACAGGGGGAGCAGGGAAGAGGTGCTGCTGGACATGGGGGTGGTAAAAGGAAGGGAGAAGGCCTACTGCTGGACAGGGGGAGCAAGGAAGAGGTGCTGCTGGACACGGGAGAGGTAAAACGAAGGGAGAAGGGCTACTGCTGGACAAGGGGAGCAGGCAAGGGGTGGTGGTGGACAGCCGAGGAAAGAGAGAGACAGAAAAAAAGACAGACAGACAGAAAGCATCCAAAGAGAGAGAGAGAAAGAAAGAAAGGAAGACAGACACACACATCTATTCTAGCACCCGTTAATGTAACGGGCTTAAAGACTAGTGATTAAATAAAAACTAAAGAAAGTAATAGCAAAAGTTTCAAAGAGATTAGTTTTCAAATTGTTTGGCAAAAAGAAAAGTTATTAGAAGTTTGCGGAAAGATTGGAAAGAGCTGGGGCTTCTCAGAACTAAAGGGAGTCCATTCCATAGTTGAAAAAGTTTAAAAGCCAGAGATTGACTGAAGATCTTAACTCCTTTAATTCCTTTTTTAGATGGAAGGGAGAGTTTGAATTGTTGAAATCCTCTTGCAAAGGAAAATCTGTAAGCATTCCATAATAAGGGAACAAGGGGAATAATAATGCCATATAAAATTTTGAAAGAGATGCAGGCACATTTGAATTGATTTCTAAGATAAACCGGAGCCAATGAAGACTCAGGAGCAAAGGGGAAGCATACCTTGGGAGCCAGAAACACCCCCCAATGACCCAGACCGTTCCATAGCTTTATTGCAATCCATCCAGGAAAGATATGGATCCGCGCGATGGTACGACCACATCTGGAGTACTGTGTCCAATATTGGTCACCGTACCTAAAAAAGGACATGGATCTACTTGAGAGGGTTCAGAGAAGAGTGACAAGAATGATAATAGGTATGGAAAACCTTTCATACGCAGCGAGGCTAGAAAGGCTGGGGCTCTTCACCCTGGAGAAGCAAAGATTTAGAGGAGACATGATAGAGACTTACAAGATCATGAAGGGCATAGAGAAGGTGGAAAGGGACATATTCTTCAGCCTATTGGGTACTACAAAAACAAGGGGGCACTCATAGAAACTGAAAGGGGACAGATTTAGAACCAATGCTAGGAAATTTTTCTTCACTCAGAGGGTGGTGGACACCTGGAATGCGCTTCCGGAGGATGTGATAGGACAGAGTACATTAAGGGGATTCAAAGAGGGATTGGACAAGTTCCTGAAGGATACGGGAATTGAGGGATATAGATAGAGGTAGAGATAGGACCATGAAAGGGTATAGATAGAAGAAAAATGGGGATTAAAGGGTTTTAGACAAAGGATCACTTATGGACCTGATAGGCCGACGCGGGAGCAGACTGCTGGGCGCAATGGATCCCTGGTCTGACCCAGCAGAAGCAACTTCTTATGTTCTTATGTTCTTAAATATTTTAAATAATTAAAGACTGAATTGGCCACATTAATGCTCTTGACATGCCTATGGAGACAGCAGATAAGACAACCAAATCTCTGACAATGGCCTACTCTTTCTGAGAGAATTATTTTCTTGTTTATCTTAAACTGGGGTGATGGTATCTTGCTAATTTTAACTGGAGTGATACAAGTAATATAGGGCCAGTGATGGGGAGGAGGGGAGGATGATTTTTTTTTTTCATGTTATTAACAAATTAAACGAGAGCGTACATTTAATATGTTCATATAATGAGTCAAAATGTTGTGTGATCGTGGCACTGAGATATCCCCCTCTTCAAACCCAGCATGTACCCAAAAAGAGGGAGAAAAAGCCTCAGACTAATGTAACAGTATAGAACCAGAAGGTACAAATCAAAACTGCTTTTAATACTTTCACTGGCAAAAAAACCTCCCTCACAGAACAGCTCAGGTTTAGAAAAGGGCAAAGTCACCCGGAGGCACAGCAAGGACTTAACTGCACTTTTCAAGGCTGTATTGTTTGTTCCCCTGATGAGCCAAACATTGGTGAAACAAGTTTGCTTGGGAAGATGGAGAAGACATGACAGCGTTGGAGCTCAAGTCGTCTTTTGTCAGCTAAGTCCTTGAATGTGCCTCCGGGTGACATTGCCCTTTTCTTTTTTCTTTTTTTTTAATTTATGCAAATTTTATAGTTACAATATCAGATGATACCAAGGAAAAAAGGATTCTTAACATAATTTAACAGTATTTATACATACAAACAAAATTTCTTTCAAAGCCCACAACAATGAGGAGACATGGCACCTTTTCTAATTACAAAAAGATAAGAAGAAAACAAAGAAATGGTTCTTGATTCATACTTATGAATCTTAAACCCTTCAATAGATTCATAAGTATGAATCAAGAACCTTTTCTAAACCTGAGCTGTTCTGTGAGGGAGTTTTTTGCCAGTGAAAGTATCAAAAGCAGTTTTGATTTGTACCTTTTGGTTCTATACTGTTACATTAGTCTGAGGCTTTTTCTCCCTCTTTTTGAGTGTATGCTGGGTTTGAAGAGGGGGATATCTCGGTGCCACGATCACACATTTTGAATCATTTTTATGCCATTTAACCATAATTCACAAGAATATTCTTGTTAAGAAATGCAGAAAGTAAACTCAGTACTTGAAGATTATTAAGAAAAGAAAAATATAAATCTTCATTAGACCACAATAGCTGAGGGCCCAGGCAAAGAAAAGACGAGAGATTTATTGCGGAAATAAATCTACAAATAAGGCTTAACAGCTAATCCCACTGTCACAATACCTGTTTATAATAACTAAACATTACCAACTAACAATTTCTTCAAATCTATAAATGCTCTTAACTGCTCCAGGGCAAAAAATAAATACATACTTTACCCCTAAATATTTGATCACAGATTTACATGGGTAGGCCAAAGAAATGAAGCCCCCAGAGATACCAATTCAGTTCTCATTGCAAGAAACAATTTTCTCCGTTCCTGCATTTGTCTAGTCACGTCTAGGAATATCCAAACTTTTCTGTCGTAGAATAATACTTGAGAGTTATGAAAGAATAATCTGAATAAAGGATACTAGCAAAGTGGCTCTTTCAGAATTTTCAGATATAGTTGTTTCAACAAATCTGCAACATTAAAAGAGCACATTTTAGGAGGGGGTCAGAGGAGTAGGGAGGGGTGGTTTTGTTTTCTTTTTCTTTTTTCCCTTTAAGAAACATAAAAACTGGAGCTTACAAAGGGACTTGCATTAGAGAATCCTCTCTGGGGACCCTTTGGCCTACAAGTTGTGGGGGTTTTCTGGGGTTTTTTTTGTTGAACTGCTGTTTGGTTAGCTTGTTCTTGTTAGCTGTTGCTGCTGTTTATTGTATGCTGCAGATGTTACTGTGCTAGTATTGTTCTTATTATTGTCTGGTGGATTGTTATCCTCTTTACATTGCTTCTTTAATAAAAATATTAAAAAAAAAGAATACACTAAACCCAGATTTCACCATACCTTAGTGAAAGGGTCCCATTATTTCTGCAGCTCCCATTATTTATGTTTGGGGCTATTCACTAATAATGCACAGTAATGGGAAAAACATATTAGCTAATCAACTTGTTTAACTGACCTAAAACTGAGTTGAATGTTAGGTGCTAAATTATGACAAGCATTTTGCTATAACATCCAACACTTTATGGAATAATGTGTTGTGTGTTGAGACATTTGCCTCAACAGTAGACGTGTGTCTAGTCTTGTTCAAATAAAATTATAGAATGCTGCCTCTTGAGACAGCTTTAAAAATAATTGAAATGTTTCTATAAGAGTGTACGTGACTTTTTGTTGGTAAGCGCTCAAAGTCATTGTCTAAAAATTTGAAGTGTCACCCATAATGCAGGACAGTTCTTGCAGGCTATTCACTTGGAATTTTTTGTCAGGGCAGAATTCAAAGTTCTCACAATTTCTACATTTTTTCAAAGAACAATAACCAAGAAACTTCTTATTTTATATAATCATGAACTTTTAAAATTAATTTCATGTTTGGTTAATTGATAAAAAACATCCTATGCTAGGTTCATGGCTCAACAAAGCCCTCTTTAATTATGGATATTTTTCTTAAGCAAGAGTGTATTTAAACAAACCCTGAAATATTTACCACATTACAACCTCATGACTCACAAACCTATTTTGTATCTTCAAGTAAATCTGATTTCATCGCGGTTCCCTTCCTCCTGTCCTCCAGATTCATAGAGAGTGCAGAAATAAGGAAAGGAAGCAGCAGAGTGAATGTAAGAAGGAAAATCTAGTCTATTAAGGGCAAATTCTATACAAAGCGGCCAAAAATTAGGCACCATATAGGCACTGTTCAATGCAATTCAAGTAAAATTGGGTGCTGTTTAATGAAGCACGCTGAGCAGCACCTGTTTTAGAGGCTTCTAATAAATAGGCCAGTTCTAGGCACAACTAAAAGTTAGGCGCCCATGTGAGTGCTTAAGCACGCTTAAGAGCAGTCATTCTGCAATATGGTGCCTAACACATAGCCACAACCACGCCTAATGTACATAGTGCCTATTTTTTTGAAGGCCACCTAAATTTTTAGAGGTACCTTATTGCAGAATCGATTTTCTTGTTAGGCGCCTAAGTTTCAATTATTGCTGATTAAAAAGCTTAATTGAACTTGTTGATCAATGTAGATAGGTGCCTATCTAGTTGGGCGCCTCCCAAATAGGTGCCTAATATTAGGCGCTGGTTACAGAATTTGGGCCTTAGTGCCTGCAATTACTGTAGAGAGCTTTCCTCTCCTTTTGTTCCTCTTTCTAGCATTCTCTCTCCCTCTCTCTTCTTCACTCCCCTTGTCCCTCCTCTGGGCACACTTGTTCTCTCCCCTCATTCACCTATGCTCTCTTGGCAATAGTGAGTCAAGAGAGCCTCCAATATTTCAATGTATCTGAAGATTTTCTTCAGGGTACGGCATATGCACATTCACGGCCTTTCAGTTTATTTCTTAGGATATGCCTTAGAATAGAGAAAACAAGTGCAGCCCTTTTCTTTCCTGGGGAACACATTAGCTAGACTAGGAATTCCTTTATCCGAAATTCCAAAAACCGAAAGCTCCGAAAATTGAAATTTGACACAAAACAGAAGTAGTTAATGACATACCCTGAAACCAACACAGGTGCATGTGTTTCAAGATTCCACTCAGACAGGTAAGTTGTTGAAGTTTTACAATGAGAGTGATGACCAGAAATTAATGAAAACCAGAAAAACATTCCATAGGGCAAAAAAATTAAGATTTAGATCATGTGCTGATTGAGTGGTTTCAGCAAAGAAGACATGAATGCATGCCATTGACTGGTTTGATGGTAATGAAGCAAGCCCAAAAATATCATCAAGAACTGAACATTGACAGTGAGTGTGAATATTCAGAACGGCTGAAGAAATTTAGGAAACACCACAGTATTAACTATCTCAAAGTCTGTGGTGAAAAAGATTCTGCTGATTACAAGGTAGCTAAAAATTACATTGATGAATTTGCTAAGCGGATATCTGATGGAAACCTTGGTCATGAGCAAATTTACAGTGCTGATGAAACAGCTTTCTATTGGCACTATGTTCCTACAAAAACATTGACTCAAAAAGAAAACGTACTGTGCTTTACATATACGACTGTACCCTTATTTTATTGGGTTTTCCTACAAAAACATTTACAATAGCTGATTAACAAGCACCATCAGATTTTAAGGACATAAAGGACTTGATAATCTAATCTAATCTTCTATTTATGCGTCGCTCATACCTATACATGCTCAAGGCGACTTAAAGAGAAGAGAGAGTGATGGGAGGAGAGGGGAGGGGAGAGGAGAGGGAGGAGAATGGGGAGGAGGGGAAATAGGAAGTAGGAGAGAATGTGGAAGAAAAAAGAGAGAGAGAGTGAGAGAGGCTGTAGGAGATTAAGTGGCAAAAAGATGGGTTTTCAGTTTCTTCTGGAATATGGCGTGGCTAGGTTCTGTTCTGGACGTTTCTGTGAGGTAATTCCAAGTTTTTACTCCTAGAAAGGTAAGCATGGAATGGAAAACTCATTTGTACAGAAGATTTTTTGTGGATGGGAGACTAAGGGCCTCTTCTATCAAACTGTACTAGCAGTTTGTAGCGTGGTGAGCCGTGCTGAAAGGCCCGCACTGCTCCCGATGCTCATAGAGTTCCTATCAGCATCGGGAGCAGCACGGGCCATTCAGCACAGCTCTCTGCCCTAAAAACCGCTAGCACAGTATGATAGAAGAGACCCTTAGTATTATCCTGTTGAGGGTTCTGCGAGAAGTAGACCATGCCATTGAGAAGAGCTGGATGAGAGGAGTCGCTGAATTATCATAAAGTATGCAATGAATGATGCATGAGATTTTGAATGTTATTCATGATGGGATGGGTAGACAGTGCAGCTGTTTGATGAAGGATGTGACCGAGTCATATTTTCTCAGGTTGAAGAGTAGTCTTATGGCAGTGTTTTAGTAACTGTTCTTTTATTTACCAATGCTGCAGCCAGCCCATACATAGATGTTTTGTGTCTCCAGTATCCTGCTATCAGCTCTGAATAACCAAGTATAAAATGTCCATGTCCATAGATGTTTGAGAAACACTGACCACTGCAAGCTGAACATTATCCCAAAAATAAGTAATGTTAAAAATGCTTTTATAACACATTAACAAACTAAGGGGTTGATAACAAAAAGATTTACTCTGCTAAAATTATGTTTTGCCAGGGAAATCTACTCTGTTAAAAACATGACCCTTCTAGCTAGCTAAGTGATTAAAATTGCAATCATAAGAACATAAGAAAACCAATGATCCATCTAGCCCAGTATCCTGTTTCCAACAGTGGCCAATACAGGTCACAAGTATCTGGCAAAAAATCCGAATAGCAACATTCCGTGCTACCGATCCCAGGATAAGCAGTGGCTTCCCCCATGTCTGTCTCAATGGGAGGCTATGGACTTGTCCAACTACTACTAACACTTATCATTTCTATAGTGCTACTAGACATACACAGCACTGTACATCAAAACAATGAAGATGGAGTCCCTACTCAAAAGAGCTTACAATCTAGTCAAGATAGACAAACTGGACATAAGAACATAAGAGTTGCCGCTGCTGGGTCAGACCAGTGGTCCATCCTGCCCAGCAGTCCGTTCACGCGGTGGCCCCCAGGTCAAAGACCAGTGCTCTAAATGAGTCCAGCCTCACCTGCGTATGTCCCAGTTTATCAGGAACTTGTCCAGCTTAGTCTTGAATCCCTGGAGGGTGTTTTCCCCTACAACAGACTCCGGAACAACATTCCAGCACTCCACCTCTCTCTGGGTGAAGAACTTCCTTACAGTTGTACAGAATCTATCCCCTTTCAACTTTAGAGAATGCCCTCTCGTTCTCCCTACCTTGAAGAGTGTGAACAGTCTGTCTTTATGTACTAAGTCTATCCCCTTCAGTAGTTTGAATGTGTCGATCATGTCTCCTCTCAGCCTCCTCTTTTCAAAGGAGAAGAGGCCCAGTTTCTCCAATTTCACACTGTGCGGCAACTCCTCAAGCCCCTTAACCATTTTAGTCACTCTTCTCTAGACCCTTTCGAGTAGTACCGTGTCCTTCTTCATATACAGCGACCAGTGCTGGACGCAGTACTCCAGGTGAGGGCACACCATGGCCCGGTACAACGGCATGATAACCTTCTACGATCAGTTTGTGATCTAAACTAAACTAAACCTTAAGTTTGTATACCGCATCATCTCCACAGAAGTAGAACTCGGCACGGTTTACAGGAATTGATATAGAAAGGAACTCCAAAGAAAAGTAGAAGAACTTGGTACAGAGAAGTTTAGAGAGACTTAGTATATCGAAGAGGGAGAGGTCGTTACATTTTAGAGAAAAGCCATGTTTTTAAATGTTTTCGGAAGAGTTGGAGGGAGGTCCCCTTCTTTATCATTCCTAGAATTCTGTTCGCCCTTTTTGCCGCCGCAGCACATTGTGCAGACAGCTTCATCGTCGATCAGAACTCCCAAGTCTCTTTCCTGGGAGGTCTCTCCAAGTACCGCCCCGGACATTCTATATTCATGCATGAGATTTTTGTTACCAACATGCATCACTTTGCACTTATCCACGTTGAACCTCATTTGCCATGTCGATGCCCATTTCTCGAGCTTGATTATGTCACTTTGTAGATCTTCGCAATCCCCCTGTGTCTTCACTACTCTGAATAACTTTGTATCGTCTGCAAATTTAATCACTTCACTCATCGTACCAATGTCATTTATAAAGATGTTGAAGAGCATGGGTCCAAGCACCGAGCCCTGTGGCACCCCGCTGGTGACACTCTTCCTGTTTGAGTATTGTCCATTTACCCCCACTCTGGACAAGCCTTTTCTAAATCCAGCTATGCTAACCGCTGTTACAACATCCTATGGCAATGAGTTCCAGAGCTTAACTATTTATTTTAAAGGTATTTCCATGTATGTAACTTCATTGAGTACCCCTTAGTCTTTGTACTTTTTGAAAGAGTGAAACATTGATTCACTTTTACCCATTCTTTACCACTCAGGATTTTGTAGACCTCACTAATATCCACCACCCCATCCCCTCTCAGCTATCTCTTTTCCAAGCTGAAGAACCCTAGCCTCTTTAGCCTTTCCACATACAAGAGGAGTTCCATCCCCTTTGTCATTTTGGTCAGTCTTCTTTGAACCTTTTCTAATTCTTCTGTATCTTTTTTCAGATACTGTGACCAGAATTGAATGCAATATTCAAGGTGAGGTCGCACCATGGAGTGATATAGAAAAATGATAAAATTCTTAGTCTTATTTACCATCCCTTTCCTAATAACTCCTAGCATCCTGTTTGCTCTTTTGTGTCCCCTCCCTCCCCGCACCACTGTATTCTGGGTAGAAGATTTCAGCGTATTGTCCATAATGACACCTAGATCTTTTTCTCGGGTGCTAACTCCTAAGGTAGACCCTAGCATCTGATAAGTATGATTTTGCTTTTCTCCACATTAAAGTTCATCTGCCATTTGGATACCCAGTTTTCCAGTTTATAAGATCTTCTTACAATTTTTTATAGTCTACCTGTGTTTTGCCCTCTTATTCAAAGTTTTGTGTCATCTGCAAATTTAATTATCTCACTCATCAGTCTGATTTCCAGATCATTTATAAATATGTTATAATATAAATATGTTAATAGCACCAGTCCCAGTACAAATCCTAGCGGCATTTCACTATTCACCCTCCTCCAATTAGAAAAATGGCCATTTAATCCTACCCTCTGTTTTCTGTCTGATAACCAATTCCTAATCCACAACAAAACATTACCTCCTATCCCATGGCTCTTTAATTTTCTCAGGAGCCTGTTATGAAGAACTTTGTTAAACGGTTTTTGAAAATCTAGATACAGTAGGTCAACCGTCTCACTTTTATCCACATGTTTATTTATGCCTTCAAAGAAATGAAGCAAATTGGTGAGAGAAGACTTCCTTTGGATGAACCTATGTTGACTCTGTCCTATTAAATCATGTTTGTCTACTCGTTCCATAATTTTATTCTTTAAAATAGTTTCCTCTATTTTACCTGGCACTGAAGTCGGCTTACCGATCTGTAATTTCTCAGATCACCCTTGGAAATGTTTTTAAAACTTGGCTGTACAAATTTAGCTAGAGATCATTCTTTTAAATAGTGAAATGTTTCTCAATATAGGGTCAGTTATATATTTGTCCACTAACCCCTGCAATGCATTCCAATGTACCACTAGGTGTCAGGTGCCACCATTATCAAGACAACAAGAAGAGCATACTGTTGGCGTCTTCCCTGGATCAGATAAGTATTATGGGCCAGATTCTGCAAATGGCGCCATAATCAGCTGACACCTTCAAAAACAGCATTAATCATATGTCAATCACAGCTTCTGTCAAAGGTAGGTGTCAGAAATGTAGGCCAGGTTTTTAAAGGCCTACATTTCCAACACCTATCTTTGATGGAGAATCACGTCTATCAGTGCCTGACGTCAACTCTGCCTATAACCACACCTACATTCAAGTTTAATTAAAGTTTAATAATAATTTGATGAATCGTTTAATCTAAATTCTAAGCGATGTACATGTTAATAAAATTACAATGTAAGGGGGATAATACAATAAATAAGACTAACAAGATTATTGACAAATTTGATAAGACTAGAAACATAAGGGAGGAGATGGGTAAGAATTACAATTTATATAAAAGTTGAAGAAACAAATAAGGAGGACACATAAGGAAAGGGAAAAAGGAAAAAATTAAATTAAATTAAATTAAATAGAATTAAAAAAAAATTTTTTTTTTAATGATTACTTCAATAAAAAGTTTAGAAAGAAAAAATGATATTGGTTCAAAGACTAAATGATTAATTTATAAAGGCATCATTAAAGAGAAAACTCTTCAGTTTACCTTTAAATTTTTCTATATTGGTTTCTTCCCTTAAATGGCTAGGGAGAGAATTCCAGGTTTGGGGAGCTGTAACTGAAAAGATCAACTGTCGTCGAGTATTTATAATTTTAAGAGAAGGAATCGTTAGCAAATGTTGTTCAACGGATCTTAATGTTCTATTGGAGGTGTAAGAGATTAATAACTTGTAAATAAAAGCTGGAGTTTTAGAAAGAAGAGATTTAAATGTAAGCAGACATAGTTTATATATTACCCGATGTGCAACTGGAAGCCAATGGACTTCCTTAAGAAGGGGTGTTACTTGGTCGAATTTCTTGGCTTTAAAAATGAGTTTAATGGACGTATTTTGAATGATCTGTAGACGTTTGATTTCCTTTTGAGCTATTTCGTTGTACAGAGCATTACAATAGTCTATTTTAGAAATAGCGAGAGAGTGGATAAGAATATTAAGAGAATTAGCACAAAGAAATTGAGAAACAGAACGAATTTGTCGAAGCCTAAAAAAAGAGGATTTGACAATACTACTGATGTGGTCATGAAATGAAAGTTTGTGATCAAAAATAACTCCTAGAATTTTAATTTTATATACTTCTTGCAACGGAAGACCCTTGATAGTAATCGGAAGGTTAAGTTTTAAGTTATCCTTCCAGGGAAAAAGCATAACATTTGATTTATTGATATTCAGTGCTAGTCTATTATTATTCAGCCATTGAGATATTTTTTCAAGTTTCATATTTATTGATGGTATGTCCAAAGGGTTATTGGTATCTATAGGATGGAATAGTTGAATGTCATCGGCATAAGCAAAAACATTGAAGCCGACGGATTGACACAGGGTCAGCAATGGGGCGAGAAAGATATTGAATAGAAGTGGAGACAGTATAGATCCTTGAGGAACACCATAAGTTGTGGTGAAGTTATCAGAAGTTTCGTTATTGAATAACACAGATGAAGTACGATCGGAGAAATAGGATTGGAACAAAGATAAAACCTGGTCTGTGACGCCTATAGATTGGAGCCTATTTAATAAAAGCTCATGGTCGATCGTATCAAAGGCAGCCGAAAGATCTATAGAAATTAAAAGAACTGATTGGTGGTGATCCAAAAAATATTGAATGGATGTGGTCATACCTACTAATGAGTATTCTGTGGAATGGTGTTGCCTAAAGCCTGTCTGGTTTGGGTGCAGGATGTTGGTTTTTTCAATAAAGTCTGATATCTGATTAAACACCACCTTCTCGGTTAATTTTGATAAAAATGAAATGTTGGCTATTGGTCTATAGTTAGACATATCTTCAATACTAATTTTTTGATCTTTAATAATAGGACGAATAATTGATTCTTTCCAGGCTTTTGGCATAATACTTTGTTTTAAACTTTCACCATTGACATATGGTGCCTGTAAAAGCCAAACCTGGTGCAGCAGGATGGCCAGGCTTGCCAGGAGAAGTCAGTACATACAGCCAGGACACCAGGTGTAACTGAGCCAAAAATTTTTTATTTATTATAGTGTTGTCTAACACATCAATTTAATACAATCCACAACCTTAATAATCCAAGGGCTTACCTCAGCCATTCTGCTTTACCCTTAGACATTCTTCTGTTCCTAAGGCTCTGCTTTAGCCTATGTCTAGGACCTTCCCTCCTGATCACAGGCCTGGGGAAGATATATTCCTCTCTGTGTAGGTCCCGCCCCTCTGACTCGGCACTCCAGACCCTAGAGCACTCTGGGACATTTAGTTCTACTGCTTCCTGCTGCCTAGTGAGACAAATGCAGCCTTAGTGAGATAGATCCCTGAAGGTATGGCACATGTGACTCATAGGTAGAGCTGATGCCTCTCCACCCAGAGGTTGTGAAATCAAATCCCAGTGCTGCTCCTTGTGACCCTGGGCAAGTCACTTAATTCTCCAGTGCCCACTGGAGGATTAAGCCACAAAAACATGGTATACAAGTCCCCATTTCCAATCTGTTATAGCACTACCTCTAAACATGATTCCAGCACCTAGTATCACAGGTGCCTTCTGGCACCAATTTTTTTAAATGAGAATTTCAGTGGTTTTTAAATGGTGTAATCAATTAATGCATCAATTAATCCAATTAAGTTAGGAGACGGTATGGCCTCTATGGCCACCTAACTCACAGCACCATTTTGAGAATCTTGGCCTATTTGTCCAGGGGAGTCCAGCAGCATGGAGGCTGTCAGGTGTCTGGGCTAGCAATGCCCTGAACCAGATATCCTCAGTAGGGGGGGATCCAAAGCCTATTGAGCCACAAAGGAATTTTTCAAGAGTGTAAGAATCCTGCATTTTTTTAAATGTCTCACTTTTTGTCAGTGCATGAGTCAGTCCCCACTCATGCACTGCCAGGAAGAGAGACATTTACTCCCAGTGCAAATGAATGCAGCATGCATTGTTTTTTCAAGTTCAAGTTTCAAGTTTCAAGTTTATTGACATTTAATGAATCGCTTATTGCAATATCTAAGCGATGTACATATTAAAAGCCACCAGACGGTGGTTTAACAAACAATTTAGACAGGTTAGACATAAAACAAACAGTTTACTAATGATAGTGTTAAAATTGACGAAAAAAAGTCAATGTAACTTAAATAAAGTTAAAAATTGTTAAAATCTAGACAGACATGAATTAGTAGGGAGGAGGGGGAAAAGTTACAATGTCATTATTTGTTGAAGTTCACATAAAAGGGAAAAAACAATAAGGAGCAAAGGGATTTAATAAAATTTTGTCAAATTATTATAAGATGTAGGAAATTTTAGTATGTCATTTCATGTATCAAATGCATCTTGAAATAGAAAAGTTTTTAACATTTTCTTAAATGATATAAGGTCTTTTTCGCTTCTAATATAATTTGGTAGGGAATTCCATAATGTAGGGGCCATAATGGAGAATATGTCATTTCTTCTTGTGCCGATAATTTTCAAAGAAGGGATTGATAATAAATTTGAGGAGGATGATCGTAGAGAACGTGTAGAATTATATGGAATTATCATTTTAGATATAAATTGAGGTTCATTGAAGATTATTGTTTTATAAACCAAAAATATAATTTTAAAAGTAATTCGGTGAGAAACGGGAAGCCAATGTGATTTGATCAATAATGGGGTGACATGATCGTATTTTCTTGCTTTATGAATTAATTTTATTGCAGTGTTTTGAATTATTTTGAGTCGTCTTTTTTCTTTCTGAGTTGTGTTAATTAAGAGGGAATTACAATAATAAATTTTAGAAATGATTAGAGAATGAACCAGAATATTAATTGATTTGGGATCTAGAAAGGTAGAAATTGAACGTGGGGGAGCTTAAGTACCTTGGGATATTTCTTAGTGCTAATTGGTCTGCTGTATATCAGCGCAATATTGTGCTTCGGCTTGCCCAGCTCCGTGACAGTTGTCACCATTGGGGGGACCTTCCTCTGTCTCTTTTTGGTCGGATAGTCTTAGTTAAGATGGTTCTGTTGCCCAAGATTCTCTACCCCCTGCAGATGATCCCCTTCTGGCTCAAGGGGGCGGAAGAAAGGGCCTATAGGTCCTTTATTGGTTCTTTCATCTGGCGGAACAGGCGGGCCCGAAAAGGCTATTGGAGACTTACGCAGAGTAGAGAGCGGGGAAGACTGACACTTCCGGACCTCCGGCTGTACAATGTGGCTGCCTTGCTGCGTTGGGTACATGAACTTTCCACGTCTAGTTCCCGGTTTGCCCCCCCGAGCTTGTTTGATTCATGGGTGGCTCCCCACAGCGCGCTGGCCTGTCTTGATGTCCCTCGGTGGCGGCGACCTCGGGTGGGCTGTAATTCTTTGTGGCTGGACCCGCTGCGGCGAGCCCTGCTCTGGTGGTGACGACGGATAGGAGGAGGGGAAGCGGGATAACTGGGCCTTCCAGTCTGTCCGGGGAAACCCTGCGTTTCCACCGGGAGTTGGAGGGACACGCAGTATGGCGGCAAGTTTTGGCACTGGGTTTTGCTTGGGCCATGTCTGCTCGTCGTCCTCTGAGGCTGGGGCCTTCCCTTTGTATGCCGCTCTCGGTTGCCACTGGTCCCTCCCCGACATGCCTTTCTTTGCTTACTTGCAATTACGACATTTTTATTATTATTATTATTATTAGCAAATTTGATTGATCGCCTATTAGAATCACTAAGCGATGTACAAATCAAAAATTTATGAGGACTGTCGGCGGCATAGCCCCCTGGGATCCTGTTTTTTAAGGGTTGACCATCTTTTTCTCTTTCTCCCTGCTTCTTTGAATTCTCTGTCCACCTGGTACAGGTATGCCAGAGCGGAACGGCCAGACTCTCACCTCCAACACTTGGTCTCTAAGTGGACTGAGGAGTTGGGGGAGCCCATTGGGCCTGAGTTGCTGGTGGCCTGCTTTTCTAGTATACCTAAGGGGGCCCGGAACGCTCAACTGCAGGAAATACAGTTTAAATTGTTACATCGTACTTATTTTACCAGGGACAGGGGGGTGCGGGCAGGTCTCTGGGATTCGGATACCTGTGTGAAATGTCAGCGTATGAGAGGTACCCTTTTTCATATGTTCATAGAGTGCCCGATATTGGGTACTTATTGAAATGGGGTGCTGGATTTCCTAGCCCGCATAGTGGGTTTGCCCTTTCAGTGGTCTTATTTACTCCTTGTGTTGGGATGTGAGGGGGAGGTGCTAGATCAGGGCTTGGGTTTGGAGCACTGGTGTTTTCTGTACACGGCTCTGTTGGTGGCCAAGCGTGGGGTGCTTCGCATGTGGATGGATGTCAGTGCGCCTGAGGTGTTGGGATGGAAGCGATCCCTGGCTGAGGTGGCCAGATGGGAGATCCATAGCTGTCAGGGGACGTTGTCTGCGTCCCGCCGCTTATATCGCTCTCTTTGGGACGCGACCTTACTGGAGGTTGGCTCCTTGTGATTGTTTCCTTTTCATTCCTAATCACTCACATAGACGGGGGTGGGGGGGATTCTGTGTGTGTTTGCTTGTGGAATGAGTGTAGGTGTGGATGAGTTGTTTGGCTGCTGGGCTTTAGGGGATATTGTTTCTTTTCTTTCTATTGGAAAAACCTGAAATGTACTGATCAGCTTGTTTTCTTCTTCGTTCCTATTATTGGATTTGTGATGTTGTTGTTTCTGGGATTTTGCTCTTGGGGGGTGTTGCAGGGTGTTGCACCTCCTCCCTTTGGGTCTGTGGTTTCCTGCTTGTTTTGCTGTTTTCATGACTTGTGTGTACCATGCTGCCTTGTTTTGGCTGTTCAGTGTTTTCAGCTTAATAAAAATTATTTCAAACAAACAAACATTGCGCGCATTAAAGCTGTTACCGCAGCTTCGTAAAAGGAGCCCTAAGTGTGTCCCCATACGCCTTATCACAAAGACCACTCACCATTTTAGTAGTTACAGTACAACGTTTTTCAATACAAATTTTATCATAACGTGACACATTCTAGGGATCTAATTCCAATACACATAATATACAGTTTACAGGTTAAGTTTGACATAGTTACAGTGCAAGATTTATCAATATCAAACAGGTTAAGACAGTGGCCAAAGCCAGAGGGATGTAGGTTAAATTGTATCTCAAATACCATATTGAGTTCTGGATATTATATATAAAAAGGCAGCTAGGCTACAAGTGGTCTACAAAAACGAAGTGTAACCAAAATTGTTGAGCCTGCATCAGAAGCCAAAAAATTAAACCTATGGATCTACTGTACATACAGTTTACTGAACATTCTTATATGGGCTTTACCTATGAAAGGACCTAATGTATTTCTCTCAAAAGAAACAATCTTTTTTCCCAACTCTACTGAACAGTGCACCATTGCAAGATGTTAAAGGACTGTGTTTGTCCTTTTCCAACAGCTGCCAATCCAGGTTACACATACCTGGCAAAATTTCAGATAGCAAGATTCTATGCTACTGATCCCAGGGATAAATGCTGGCCTTCTCAGGTCTGTGTCCAAGAAATTGTCTAAACCTTTTATAACCATTTACCTAAGCTTAACAAAGAAAAGCCTCCACACACTCCAACTAATCCAGAACACCGCGGCCAAACTTATCTTCTCAAAAAGTAAATTTGACCATGTCACACCGCTCCTATCCAAACTCCACTGGCTTCCCGTTATTTCCAGGGTCTACTTTAAATGTGCCTGCCTAACCTTCAAGATCCTCCACGGTATCCTTCCTCCTTTTATCCCTCTATCCTGGAATTCCTCAAATCCAACCTCCACTAGATCCACTCAAAAATTAAAACTATCCTACCCCTCCTTAAAAGGCATCTCCCTTGTTGGTAAACTTGGCTCTTCCCTCCCTTTCAGAATCACTCAGTTCTGGAACAGTCTCCCTTCCCCTCTCCGCAATTTGAGCCCCCTTCTACCATTCCGTAAGCATCTGAAGACCTGGCTCTTCTCCAGAACGTAACCCCGTCCCGCTCCTGGCACTCTCACACCAACCTCTCTTCTCTCATACTTATATAATTCCACTGGAGTTCCGTTCCTTCCCTAACCATGTAAACCGTGTCGAGCTCCATCTGCGGAGATGATGCGGTATATAAACCCAAGATTTAGATTAGATTAGATTAGATAACCCAGATATGCTAACTGCTGTTATCACGTCTTAAGGCAACAAGTTCCATTGCTCAAAAATTTGAGTGAAAAAAATATTTTCTCCTATTCTTTTTATAAGTATTAACATGTAACTTGATGGAGTGTTCCTTAGTCTTTGACATTTTGGAAGAGTAAACAATCGATTCATGTTTACCCATTCTATTCCACTCAGGATTTGTAGACCTTTGGGGAGTAGCAAGTGGGAGAGAGGCCTAGAAAAACTGTTAAGTCAAGCTGATAAAGAAAAGGCTGAATTGTTTAACAAATATTTCTGTTCTGTGTTCACAGTTGAAGCGCCGGGATCGGAACCGCAGAAGACAAGCATGAATAGGGATGGAGGAGTAATAGACCCTGATCGATTTTCAGAGGGTTGTGTTCGTGAGGAGCTAGCTAAAATAAAGGTAGGCAAAGTGATGGGGCCAGATGGTGTATATCCGAGGGTGCTGAAGGAACTTAGGGAAGTTCTGGTAGCTCTGCTGACTGACCTTTTCAATGAGTCTCTAGAGTCGGGAGTGGTACCGGAGGACTGGAGAAGGGTGGATGCGGTCCCTCTCCACAAAAGTGGAAGTAAGGAAGAAGTAGAGAATTACAGGCCGGTAAGTCTGACTTCTGCGGTAAGCAAATTAATGGAAACGCTTTTAAAACAGAAGAGGGTTAAGTTCCTGGAATCATGTGGATTATATGAATGGAGGCAACATGGATTCACTAGAGGTAGATCTTGTCAGACAAATCTGATCAATTTCTTTGACTGGGTGACCAGAGAATTGGATAGAGGATGTGCACTAGATGTGGTGTATTTAGATTATAGCAAAGGCTTTGACAGTGTTCCACACAGACTTCTAAAAAATAAACTGAGTGCCTTTGGGATGAGTCTCAAAGTGACGGACGGGGTCAGGAACTGGTTGAGTGGAAGGCGACAGAGGGTAGTGATCAATAGAGATTGCTCTGAGGAAAGGGATGTTACCAGTGGTGTGCCTCAAGGTTCTGTTCTTGGGCCTGTTCTTTTAAACATTTTTATAAATGATATTGCTGAAGGGTTGTTGGGTAAGATTTGCCTCTTTGCGGATGATACCAAAATCTGCAATAGAGTAGACACGCCAGATGGTGTGAATAACATGAAGAAAGACCTGGCGAAGCTTGAAGAATGGTCTGAAATTTAGCAGCTAAAATTTAATGCAAAGAAATACAAGATCATGCATTTCACATTTGGGATGCAAAAACCAGAGGGAATGGTACAGATTAGGGGGTAAAGAATTTATGTGCATGACAGAAGAGCGGGACTTGGGTGTGATTGTATATGATGATCTTAAGGTGGCCAAACAGGTTGAAAAAGTGACAGCGAATGCTAGAAGGATGCTAGGTTGCATAAGGAGAGGTAAGTCCAGTAGGAAAAAGGAGGTATTGATGCCTCTATATAAGACTCTGGTAAGACCTCATTTAGAATATTGTGTACAATTCTGGAGGCCGCACCTTCAAAAAGATATAAAAAGGATGGAGTCGGTCCAGAGGAAGGCTACTAAAATGGTGTGTGGCCTTCATGGTAAGGCATATGGGGACAGACTTAAAGATCTCAATCTGTATACTTTGGAGGATAGATGGAAGAGGGGAAATATGATAGAGACATTTAAATACCTACGTAATATAAATGTGTATGAGTCAAGTCTCTTTCATTTGAAAGGAAACTCTGCAATGAGAGGGCATAGGATGAAGTTAAGAGGTGACAGGCTTTGGAGTAATCTGAGGAAATACTTTTGTACGGAAAGGGTGGTAGATGCGTGGAACAGTCTACTGGAAGAGGTGGTAGAAACAGAGAATGTGTCTGAATTCAAGAGGGCCTGGGATAGGCATATGGGATCTCTCAGAGAAAGAAAGAGATAATGGTTACTGTGGATGAGCAGACTAGATGGGCCATTTGGCCTTTATCTGCTGTCATGTTTCTATGTTTCTATATACCCCTCAGCCATCACTTTTCCAAGATAAAGTGCCCTCTTAAGCCTTTCCTCATATGAGAGGAGTTTCGTCCCTTTCAACATTTTGATCATCCTTCTTTGAACCTTTTCTAATTCCACTATGGGGCTCACTTTTCAAAAGAAATAAACATCCAAAAAATGGCATAAAGTGACATTTGGACGTTTTTCTTGCTAAAACATCTAAATCACAATTTTCAAAACCCATATTTTAGACATTTTTCTTGGCTGTTCTCCCTTTGTTCATCTAAATTCCAAGGGTATGTGTTGAAGATGTTTTTTTAGGTGGGCTTAGGGCAAGCTTAGGATATTAGAGTGTGAGCCCACCAGGACAGATAGGAAAAAATGCTTGAGTACCTGAATAATTTGTAATCTGCATAGAATTGTAGGATATGAGGAATATAAATAATTAAATAAAGAAAATTAATTTGGATGTTTTGCAGCGATAATCAAACATTTACCATAGCAACCAGGGCTAAACCTCTTTCAAAAATGAACAAGGCCCAAAAAGGTGCCCAAACCTACCATATGATCACTGGAGGGATTAAGGCATGACCCCTTCTTTCTCCCCCAGTGGTCACTGACCCTCTCCCACCACCCAAAGATGTGAAAGAAACAATACATGCAGGCTTGTGTTCAGATCGGCACACAGACTTATCTGAGCAGAGCAGAGGGGTGCTCTAGAGGGTACTGCAGTGAACATCTCATTAAAAAGACCGAGGTACATATCTCACCATAACCTGCTTATATTATATGCCTTCCAAAACCCACCCAGAACCTAATGTACCTATATAAAGATATCACCTGCAAACCTAAGGGTTATAGTTGTGGTGTACAGGTAGGTACAGTAAGTTTGGGGTGGGTATAAGCGGGAGATGGTGAGATGAGGTTAAGGTGAGATCTCGGAATTTTTAATATGTTCACTGCAGTACCCCCTAGAGTGCCCCTCTGTTCTGTTGAAATGTGTCTGTGGATACTGCTAAATTGCTTGTTGCTTCTTTGTCCCAATAGCTTGTTTGTGTATGTTTTTCTTTTGGACATTTTGTTTTCAAAAATAGTCCTAAAACAGTGTATCGCAAATTGCTTGCCGAGGCACACTAGTATGCCCCAGCAGATTCCAGCTGTGCCATGAGATGCCGGCAAGGAGCAGAGGCACCAACGTTGGCTGACTGTTTACAGGACGTGCCTCTCGCAGCGAGAGGCACGTCCTGTACACAGTTAGCCAGCGCCTTTCCTCCTCGCCGGCACCTCTGCTCCTTCTCCTCACCTCTCCTTCTGCAGCATCCCTCTACCAGTGGTAAGAGGAGGTTCAGGGCCACAGCTGGAGGACATCTGCGCATGTGCATGACATCATTGTGTCAATGTCCACACATTTCTGGGTGCCCTCCAGCCGCAGCCAGATACTTGACACTGGGTATATTCTCAAAAGGTCACTGAAAATTAAATGCTGGAATGATGAATGCTGTTTGAATTCTATAATTGTAGTTAGGCATGCAACTATCACTTGTCACAATCAGAACAAGGCCCAAGCACCTCTGCTAAAGCCAGTTCCAGAGCCCTCCACCACTGCTGGAAATAATTCCCACAGAGCTGCCCTGGAAGATGAACCCCATGAGTTTGCAAGCTCCTTCCTTTAAGGATGAGGAGTATCAAGTATGAGATAGAAAGATTTTGAGGGAGAAGGTGGTTTCCATGGAGATGTTGGTGTCAGAGGAGCTCAGGGAAGATCTGGTATCAGCCCCAGAGCACATGGAGTGTGTTAGTGCTGAGGACTTGGGTGGAGACCATGAAATGGAAGAGATGTAAAAAGTAGGAGTGGAAAACGTTCCAATTGTCTCTTTTATCCTCAGGGTAACAACATTGGAGTGGTACGAAAGACTCTATCATGAGAAATAAGTGTCCCAAGGGGAAGAGTTGTCGAGAATTCCTAGAAAGAGGCGATACTACATAGTAACATAGTAAATGATAGCAGATAAAGACCTGAACATTCCATCTAGTCTGCCCAGCAGTTATATGCATTATAAATTCACAATTAAATTAAATTGTAATTTTTTTTCTTTGTTATTTCTGGGCCATAGGCCGTAAAGTCTGCCCAGTACTGTCCTTAGGTTCCAACTACTGGAGTTGCCATCGATGCACACTCCAGCCTATCCAAACCATGTTGTCATTTGCAAGATACAGACTGTAAAGTCTGTCCAGCAGCATTCATTTTTTAATTAGAGATCCTCTGTGTTAATCCCATGCTTTTTGAATTCCGTCACTGTTTTCCTTTCCACCACCTCCTTCAGTAGGGTATTCTAGGCATCAACCACCCTCCCAATGAAAAATAATTTTCTAATATTACTCCTATGTCATAAGAACATAAGAATAGCCTTACTGGGTCAATGGCCCATCTAGCCGAGTAGTCTGTCCTCAAGGTTAATCCAGGTCACCAGTACCTGGCAAAAACCCAAAGAGTAGCAACATTCCATGCTACCAATCCAGGGCAAGCAGTGGCTTCCCCCATGTCTTTTTCAATAACAGACTATGGACTTTTCCTCCAGAAAATTGTCCAAACTTTTCTTAAAACCAGCTACGCTATCCACTCTTACCACAACCTCTGGCAATGCATTCCAGAGATTAACTATTCTCTGAGTGAAAAAATATTTCCTCTTATTGGTTTTAAAAGTATTTCCCTGTAACTTTATTGAGTGTCCCCTAGTCTTTATAATTTTTGATAGAGTGAAAAATCGATCCACATGTACCCATTCTACTCCACTCAGGATTTTCTAGACTTCAATTATATCTAACCTTTTTAGACTTTCCTCATTCGAGAGGAATTCCATCCCCTTTATCATTTTGGTCGCTCTTTTTTGAACCTTTTCTAATGCCGCTAAATCATTCTTGAGATAAGGAGACCAGAATTGAACGCCATACTCCAGTTGAGGTAACACCATGGAGCGATACAGTGGCATTATAACATTCTTAGTCTTGTTAACCATCCCTTTTTTAATCATTCCTAGCATCTTGTTTGCTTTTTTGGTCACCGCACACATTGGACGGAAGGTTTCATTGTGTTGTCTACAATTACACCCAGTTCTTTTTCTTGGGTGCTAACCCCCAAGTTGAACTCTAGCATCCGGTAACTGTGATTAGGGTTATTCTTCCCAATGTGCATCACTTTGCATTTGTCCATATTCAATTTCATCTGCCACTTGGATGCCTTCTCTTCCAGTTTCCTAAGGTCTGCACTGCAGTTAGTACAAAACGCAGTGACGAGAATAATCAAAGGGGTAGCTTGGAATGATTATATAACACCAGTATTGAAAAGTCTCCATTGGTCGCCAATCCAATCAAGGATTGAGTATAAAATTCTGATGATTGTACACCAAGAACTTTATGGAGTAACATGATGGTATTTAAGTCATACATTGAAACAATATATACCTTCTAGATCATTAAGATCAGTCTTCCATGAGGTTATCAATTGAAGTGCTTGGTGAAACTCATTACAAAAAGACTCAAACACCATTTCTGTGGCAGGTCCTCAGAAATGGAATGCTTTACTGGGATACTTGAAATTATGTAAACATAAGATGTCTTTTACAAAGCAACTAAAAACATATCTGTGAAAGCTTTTTACTAGTTAGCGGTGTTTTAGTTTTAATATTCTGTTTTATCAAAATTTTATTAGCTATGTGCTAGTTTTAGTAGAAGAGGGATGAGTTGTGGGGATTTGGTAGGAAAATGTTATCATTAGACTATATCTGTGTATACATGATTGTGTAATTTACACTGTAAGATGTTTGGGTACTAAGTGGAGAAGAAATTTTTTAAATAAATAATTTTTTCCACAATCTGCATGTGTTTTAACAACTTTGAACAGTTTAGTATCATCTGTAAATTTAATCATCTCACTCGTCGTTCCAATTTCCAGATCATTTATAAATAAGTTAAATAGCACTGGTCCCAGTACAGACCCCTGCAACATTCCACTGATTACTTTCCTCCATTGAGAAAAATGACCATTTAATCCTACCCTCTGTTTTCTATCTGATAAGCAATTCCTAATCCACAACTGGATTTTGCCACCTATCCCATGACTCTTTAATGTTCTCAGGAGCCTCTCATGAGGAACTTTGTCAAAAGCTTTCTGAAAATCTAGATACACTACATCAACCAGCTCACCTTTATCCACATGTTTATTCAAACTTTCAAAGAAGTCAAGCAAATTGGTGAGGCAAGATCTCCCTCAGCTGAAACCATGCTGACGCTGTGCCATTAAATCATGTTTGTCTACGTGTTCCACAATTTTATTTTTTATTAATTGTGTCTACCATTGTGCCCAGCACTGAAGTCAGGCTTACCGGTCTGTAATTTCCTGGTTCTCCCCTGGACCCCTTTTTTAAAATTGGCATAATATTGGCCACCCTCCAATCTTCAGGTGCTACAGACAATTTTAGTGACAGGTTGCAGATCATTAACAGCAGGTCAACAATTTCATGTTTGATTTCTTTTAGTACCCTGGGATGTATACCATCCGGTCCAGGTGATTTATCACTTTTTTAACTTGTCGATTTGGCTTAGTACATCTTCCAGATTCACCAAGATTTCTTTCAGTTCCTCTGCATCATCACCCTTGAAAACCATTTCCGGTTCAGGTAGATCTCTTACATCTTCTTCCATAAAGACTGAAGCAAAGAATTCATTCAGTCTCTCCACTATGGCCTTAACCTCCCTAAGTGCCCCTTTTGCTCCGTGATCATCCAACAGTCCCATGGATTCCCTCACAGGTTTTCTGCTTCTGATGTACCTAAAATAATTATTAGTTTTTGCCTCTTTGGCAAGTTTCTCTTCATATTTATTCTTAGCTTCCTTTATCGATGCTTTGCATCTAACTTGTCAGTGCTTGTGTCTCTTGTTATTTTCTTCATTCAGATCCTTTTTCCATTCTTTAAAGGATGTTTTTTAGCCTCTAATAGCCTCGTTCACTTCACCTTTTAACCATATTGGCTTTAATTTCCTCTTCTTTCCACCTTTGTTAATGCGTGGAATACATCTGATCTGGGCTTCCACACCTGGTTTACAATCCTAACCTTTACAACTGATACTTTTAGCTTCTTTTTAACTATTTTCCTTATTTTATCATAGTCGCCCTTTTGAAAATTAAATACCTCTACAGTAGACTTCTTTCGAGACGTCACTCCAGATATCAGTTCAAATGTGATCATGTTTTGCCCTCTAATTTTACCACTTTCACTTCTCTGGAAAAGATTTAGTTCTATATTAATACCTTTGAAGTATTTAAATATGTGTATCATATCACTCCTGTCCCTGCTCTCCTCTAGAATATACCTATTACCTGTTCGCCAGAGCTTACAATCTAATCAGACAGATAAACAGGACAATTGGGGAAGGGAATTATAGGAATTGCAGGCAAAACTAACATATCTATTTCCTCCCACAAGAATTCTAGCATGTGAATTTGAAGGGGAAAGGAAGCTGAAAAATGCTCAGTAATGACTATTTGCCAACAATCCCTGTTGTTTTACAATTACTGGAAATTGCCTGCTGACTTGTTACAGGAAAACTCTGGTACAGCAAATCACAGTTATCTAAACAGTTTGTCACCAATGAAAGGATTGCTTTGGCTAAATCCTTCCTTTCTAAGGTCTGAGCTGGAAAATCTGACACAGACACATGAATATGAAGCATTCTGTTGATGACACCTGTTCATTTTATCCACAGGCTGGTTTCTAATTCCTGTCATTTTAAACAAATTCTCAGTGAACAATGACCTGTTGCTCATTCACACCAATTCTCATTTTTTGGAAGTGAGATTTAGGGGGGTCAATATTCAAAACAATGTAACCAGCCAGAAACACCTCCTTGCTGGTTACATCGCATGTTCAGGGCTAAGTGGTCATTTTCAATGGCAATTGATCAGATAGTATGAGCATATTACTTAAAATTACATTGTTTACCAGGACCTTGTGAGACTGGAAGACTGGGCGTCAAAATGGCAGATGACATTTAATGTGAATAAGTACAAAATGATGCATGTCTCACTTTATATTGTCCATCATATAATGCTCTGCCCTACCAAGTTTCAAGTTTCAAATTTTTATTAAAATTTGTTATCCCGCTTATCAAGTTTCTAAACGACTTACAACTATAAAATTATAAAATAAGGGATATACAAACTATAGTCATAACGAGACAGTACTAGACATATATTCACAATGGACTTTGAGAATGAGGGGTAAAAGGGGTATAATACACAGCCTCTATTGTGCAAGATCCTACTGTTCTATCTACTCTATACTATGTCCAAACGCTGTCAGACAATACTTTGCCATGGGAGGAGAAGTGGTACTGGGCAATGATCCTTCAACTTGCACTCCGAAGCCAATGAACCAAAACTTTGCCACATTTTGTCACACTGCCACTTTTCTCTCTCACTCTACTATACTATACATTGTATCTTTCATACTATAACTGCCACACTATATGTCTACTGTGCTACATTTTCATATTATTCCCACTACACAATATTTGCCATCCCATGTCTTCCGTGCTAAGTTCTACCTTGTTACATATCATAAGAACATAAGAATTGCCACTGCAAAGTCATACCAGTGGTCCATCGTGCCCAGCAATCCTCTCACGCGGTGGCCCTTAGGTCAAAGACCAGTGCTCTAAATGAGTCCAGCCTCACCTGCATACGTTCCGGTTCAGCAGGAACTTGTCCAACCTTGTCTTGAATCCCTGGAGGGTGTTTTCCCCTACAACAGCCTCCGGAAGAGCATTCCAGTTTTCCACCACTCTCAGAGTGAAGAAGAACTTCCTTACGTTTATACGGAATCTATCCCCCTTCAACTTAGAGAGTGCCCTCTCATTCTCCCTACCCTGGAAAGGGTGAACAACCTGTCTTTATATACTAAGTCTATTCCCTTCTGTATTTTCAAGGGAGAAGAGGCCATACTAGGTTAGCCACACTTATGTACAATATCTCCCATACTATGTTTGCCATACCATAATATGTATATACAGTATAATACTAGGTTTGCCATGTGATGTTTGGCATGCTATGCTTGTATATACAATACTAGGTTTGTCATGCAATGTTAACTATACTTGTTATATAACGTTTGTCACACCATGTTTTTCCATACAATGCTCATCATGCTATGTCTCACCATACCATGTTATGTTATGTTTTACCACGCTTTAACTGTTTTGCTATCTCTATCAAACAATTTCCTGCCATACCATGTTTGCCAACACCCTGTATAAAAACATATAAATATGCATGCAAACTCTTAACCCATTCTGAGCTTCCCTGGGAGGACGGGATATAAATTAACTAACTAAATAAATGTGAGAAAGAGGAACCCAAACTATACCTATGTGATGCTTCAAGTTTATTAGGATTTTATATACCGCCTATCAAGGTTATCTAAGCGGTTTTTACAATCAGGTACTCAAGCTGGGTTCTATGTTAGGAGTCACTGCCCAGGAAAGGATCTAGGTGTCATTGTTGAGAATACATTGAAACACTCAGCTCAATGTGCAGTGGCGGCTAAGAAAGCAAATAGAATATTAGGAAGTTTCAGGAAAAGGAATGGAAAACAAAGATGAAAATGTTTTTTTAGAAAAACCCTTGTATCACTCTATGGTATGGAGAGGCTAGAGAGGCTGGGGCTCTTCAGCTTGGAGAAGAGACTGTTCAGTGGTGATATGATAGAGGTCTATAAAATACTGAGTGGAGTGGAAAGGGTAGATGTGAATCACTTGTTCACTCTTTCCAAAAATACTAGGATTAGGGGGCAAGCGATGAAGCTACTAAGTAGTAAATTTAAAATAAACCTGAGAAAATATTTCTTTACACAACGTGTAATTAAGCTCTGGAATTTGTTGCCAGAGAATGTGGAGAAATCAATTAGGTTAGCAGGGTTTAAAAAAGGCTTGGACAATTTCCTCAAAGAGAAGTCCATAGGTCATTATTCAGATGGCTTGGGGAAATCCACTGCTTATTCCTAGGATAAGCACTATAAATATGTTTTACTACTTGGGATCTGTTGGAAACAGGGTACTGGGCTTAATGGACTTTCGGTCTGTCCCAGTATGGCAATTCTTATGTTCTTATAAAGTAGTCCCTGATTTCAATTAATTTATCTCCCTGATGCTACATTTACCCAGTTGAAATCACCCATTATTATTGTGTTACCCAGTTTATTAGCCTTGCTAATTTCTGATAACATTCCAGATGGTAGTACTGTACATTCCTATCCATAGGGAATCCAAGGTGTGTTTTTGGCTCCTGTAGAATTTTCAGTCCAATTCGATTCACCCTATCACTGTGATATAGTTTGTAATCCGGTACAACAGTGTCCCATTGGTTATCTTCCTTCCACCAGATCTCAGAGGTGCCTATTATATCTATCTTTTCATTTAGTGCAATAAGTTCTAACTCTCTCATTTTGTTTCTTAGGCTTCTGGCATTTGCATACAGACATTTCAAACAAGTTTCCAAGTTTATTTAAAATTTTCTATCCCGCCCTAGGGAAAACCTGCAAGGTGGCTTAAAATACACATTATACAAAAAATAATCAACATATAATACAAAACAAATAAAAAATATACAAAAATTAGCATTAACAATTTGTCTTCCAAGATCCTCATAGCACTACCCATTATACCTGAGAATAAGCATCAGAAAAAAAATAAGTCTTTAAGTTTGTCATATCTATTTACAATTTGCTTAGCAGTTGGCATGGATAATTTGCAATCTTCAAAATCAGCCTTCTTTGTATTTAAGGAAACCTGGTCTACTGTGGCATGTATTGCAATCTCACTATTGGGGACGCTCTGTCTTCCCTTTTATGATGATATCTTTTAAAGATATCTTGTTCTGAACCATGGTCTTTTGAGCGACTGTCAGCCTTCCCCCAGTTTCTAGTTTAAAAGGTGCTCTATCCCCTTTTCAAATGTTGATGCTAGCAGCCTGGTTCCACCCTGGTTAAGATGTTAAAGCCAGAAGACCCAATTACCCACAGCTCTTAGCGTGTCTTCGAGGGGGAGGGGAATCGCAGCTAGCAACCAATAAAGTCCCAGGGACCGCCATGGATGTCAAACAGCCTGTGCTCAATCTCCAGTAATGACTAGAGGTGAGCTTCACTATAAGAGAAACAATTCCTGAGCCACAAAAGAGTTAGTGCAGGCTGGCTAGGTAGGTACCATGAACAAAGGTTGCCCTCCCAGCTACAGACCTCTTATAGTGAGGGTCTGTGTCTCTACTCAGGCAGAGATGCCCCAGGGAACCTGGGGATCTCTGTGGTCTGTAAAGCCTCTAAAAGTGGGCCAAAAGGCTTAAAAATAACAAACTGAAAACAAAGCAGATCAGAAAGACACTTTCAACTCACAAATAAGAGAAATTGAGGAGCACAGAACACAGAGCAGGGATAGAGGAGGCAGAGCCAAAAAAGGTAGATAACTCCTTCTACACAAGGAAACAGGAGCCCAGGGGAGGGCTGAGAGTGCTGGGCCAATCGGGCCCAGCAAAAGAAAGAGGCAGTGCTGAAGGAAGAGCTGACCAATCAGGTGACAAGGTGGGCCTGCCATAAAAGGGGGCCAATGTTAGAGGAGACATCAGACAGCCAATCACTCAGCGCAAAATTTGAGCAGATTGAAGAAAGGAGAGTTACTGCCTAAAAACAATAGCCTGCACCAATCGGACACCAGGGAAGAGATGGACCCCAAGGGAGACTGGAAAGAAGAAGGGACCAGGAAGCAGGGCAGTGAGGAGCCATGCAGCTGGAGAGAGAGGGAGTGGGCAGGCCCTGAGAAAGCAGCAAGCAGCGTGAAATGAGAAAGACTAGTCCAGGCAAGTGGGAGAAAAGCAGTCAAGATGGGAACAGAAGAAAAGCCACCGGAAGGAATGAAGAGAAGCTGCAGGTTAAAAAAAAAGGTGGGGGGAGCTGCTATTGGAAGAAGTGAGCCTTTGGAGAAGCTGAAGGGGCAGAGGGCGAGAGAGAAAGAGCATTGAGACACTGCGCTACAGGGGAGAGAGAAAGAGAGAGCAAGCCCAGCTGGAAGCAGGGAGGAGAGCTGGGTATGAGACCCCTGAGGAGAAAGGAGAAGAAGCCCAGGTGAGTCTCAAGTAGCCTCACCCTGCTCCTCTGAGAACTTTGCTTTGAGCCTACCCTCTGAGAATTTTGCATAAGTCTGCCTGCCCTCCCCCCCCCCTCAACAACAACCCCAAGAATTCTGCTTAAAGCCTGTTTTAGCAGAAGCCTCTGGGGTTAGTGCTACTTAGCCAGTGGTTGTAGTCAGTGCAGGAAGGGTTGGAACAGCCAACTGAGAGAGACATAGCAGATACTGCAGTTGGGTGGGCTAGTTAGGACACCTCCCTCTCCCCCCCACCCCCCTCCCCCCATTTCTCTCTCTCTCTTTTTTTTTTTTTTTTTGCATTTAGTTAGCCTTCCCTCTCTCTGCCAAGTCCCCTGTTTGCTTGTTTTTAGTTAAGGGTTTTCCTTCATTGATTTGTTATAGTCAGAGTTCCTGAGTTCCTGAGTCGACAAACTGACCTCAGCAGCCAATAGAGGTGCAAACCCCGAGGATCATGGTACCCAACACAAGACAGCTGCAACATTTACAGATACTCTATTAGACAGGTAACATGTACTGTACTAGGCCACATTCATCCTAGCATGACACATTTCAGATCTGTGTATTTAAGTTAATGATAATGTGCATTGTAGTGTATCTGTCCTAAGGGATACATATGGAATGTAAATTTGCTGATTGAGGGTATTTGTGGACAGGAGACCATTATCCTAGCGTGTAAGGGTGGCCACCACACGAGAAGGGGGACTAACTTATCTGAGGATAGAAACTCCGAATGTGGTCAGTTGAAACACATTTGTAAGCTTATTAATCACCGAATGCCACCCAGCCTTACAAATTGGTACCTACCCTGAAGAGCTTACCTAGTGCTCTTCACAAAATTTTGCTCAGTAAACTTTATACTTCTTTTCATGTTGAATCCCTTGGTTGTGTGGAGTTATTTAGGAAACCTGCTAAGTACCGTGACACTTGCATCAACTTATATCTAGAGGTAATTGTACCACTCCACACAAGGGTCCACATTCCATACAAGCAGTAGTAGGTGTGGGGCCACAGTGCTCAGGCATGCGCTGTCAGCTCTGCCGAACCCCTGTCTCTCTGAAGTCAACTTCCTGTTTCAGGGCAGGGGACCTGCAGAGCCGACAATGCACGCCTGAGCACTGTGGCCCTGTGCCTGCTACTGCTTGGCTTGTCCACTGTTGCTGCTGCTCATTGGGAGAAGTAGCAGCAGCCGCAAGAGATGGGAGTTAGGGAGGAGGAAGGTTACGATGGCAGCAGCGCAGAAGCAACATGTGTAACACCTGAATCCACTAGTGATTTTTCCTGTTCTCTCTTCTAGAGAAATGCCGCATTCGAAATGCAAGGGTAGTGTCCGAGCCGACCCCATTACGGTTAGGACATCTACCCCAGTTCAGCAATCAATTTTGGATTTTACTGCCGTCACCACAAGTTCCTAAGGAGTACCTGGAGAAGTGCCTGAGCTGTCTTCACCCGGGGGGAGCGGTTGGAGACTTCAAGCCAGAGGTGTCGCTCTCCCCACCAGGAGCTGTTCTGCCGCCACACCCTGTCGTGTTCACGGTCCTGCCGGAGGAGCCCTGCATGGAATAGAGTCAGGGGAAACCCCTGATCAAGGGGCTGGGCTCGCGACAGTTCAAGCAAGGCAGGGAGATTTGAGAGCCGGCTTGGATGCTGGCCCTGGAACAGCAAAACCGGCGGTGATCACTCTCGAAACCACATGTGACGATCTCGAAAGACGGAACTCTTACATGCAAGTCATTAATCTTGTCAGTACTGTTGACGATCTTGAGAAATCTGTTAAAACCGTTAAAGAAGAATTTGCTAAGGAAATTAAACAAGTCAAAGAAAATGTGGTAGAAGTCCAGGCTGTAACTAACAACCTGGTTAAAGAGAGAATGCTTTTGACTAGAAAAAGTGTAACAATTGGAAAATTACAATCGAAGGTTAAACATTCGTCTTCTGAATTTTCCTAAATCTTTTGGTATAGCTCCTTTGGATATGCTGAAAAGATATTTGACAGAAATATTAAGCATTTCCCCTGAGCATTTACTTCCAATAAACCATATATATTATTTGCCTGCTAAAAAAGTGATGGGAACTGCGCCAGAGATGCAGCAAAAAGAAGATACTTCCTTAAATGTTACCGAATTGTTGGAAACCACACTTTCTGAAAATATGGAAAGAGCTACTTTATTAATATATTTTGCCTTTGAACAAGTTTTGAACGCAGTTATGAAATTATATTTTCGTAACTCTAAGGGCTCCTTTTACAAAGGCGCACTAGCGGGGTTAACGCATGTGACTTTTCATCACGCGCTGGTCAAAAACTACCGCCTGCTCAAAAGGAAGCAGTAGCAGCTAGTGCGTCCAGCAGTTTAGCACGCGGTATTACGTGCGTTAAACCACTAACGCACCTTTGTAAAAGGAGCCCTAAATCTTTGTTCTATGGTAAAAAAAAAAAAAAAAGTGTGGATGTTACCTGACGTCACTAAAACTATGCAGGAGCGAAGGAAATTATTTCTTACTATGTAAAATGAAACATTAACTCTTGGAGCAATAGTTTTAATAGTTTATGCTAGTAAATGTTTAGTATAATTTTTTGGAGTTAAATATGTCTTTTTTACACCAGATCAATTACGATCTTTTTGGGATTTGAAGAAACTGTAGTTGAAGATTAAGGGATCATTGCTGTTAAACTTGTTTGTTGCTGATTTTGTTTTCCTCTTTGAGTCTCTCTTTATCATACCCTCCTCCTCCATTGTGGTGGTCTGAGGAAGATGATTCATTTTTCTGTTTTGTAGTTTAGCATTATTGCTGAATTTTCTAGTTTATGTTTTCTTTCTGTTTTTCTTGTACAAGATCACTCTTGTGTATAATATTTGAAATTAAATTTTAAAAAAGGAGAAAGGGGCTAAACCAGCAAGGGAAAAAAAGTGCCGGTACACCGTCTTGACATGTACTGGCACATAAAAAGCCCTAATGCCCACGAAAGCTACCCAGTAGCTGACTTCTGATTATGCCGCTGGTAACACATGCAAATGCCATTGCCCTAAACATTTATGTGCATAATAAATAGGAAGATAAATGTGAATGACTGGTTTATAGAATTGCCTTTATGACATGTACTCACCTGGAATGTAAAGAAATTTTCTCAGGGAATGGAGAAAAAAAACTGGAGCCCATATGTTGTTACAAGATGTACTTGATGTAAAACTCAGTTGACTTTCACGTGCAGAATCATTTGATGCTTTTGAAAAACGCTTCATTTCATTGGAGAAACAATAAGTGAATCTGAATGCTTTAACTGGACTGGCAGCCCTTTCCTTACATTAAAACTGAAGCCTTCTCTATAGCTATGTTCGAATCTTATCTATTTCAAACACAGTTTTCAGTCTCCTCACGGCACTGGGTTGCTGTAAAAGTTATCAAATGCATATAGGTCTACCCTAGTTTTGTCAAGAAGATCAAATCCAGGCAATGGGAGGGCAGGGGGAAATTATATATACACTTAGCTGACCTAAGCTTAACTGAGACATTTTCTTTATCAAGAACTGAACTGCAAAACGGGATAAGTAAAAGCAATTGTTACTTTAAACACTGTCCTTGAATTATTTTTTCCCTTCAGTACCCTCAGCAACTGATGTTTTTGGTTTACTGCAGGAAGTTATACACTAATCACACTATAAAACTCTGACCATTAAGGGAAGATTTTAGCAGCAGACAGACATGGCAGATAAGAGACTGTGCCTTTCTTGACAAGAGATAAAATAGCGCATGTTTTATTCCTCATTATTTGACTCTATCCAGTGTTTTCCATTGTAGAGAGCCTTACAAATTAATGTGAGACGTCACAAGGGTAAAAAGCTGCCAGTGTTCTATAATTAGAACATTTCCACACCTGATGGAAAATAAAAGGGGTGCCTGGACCATTTCCTGCCATATTTTTCCATAGGTCAGATGACAAAGTAAGTCTAAGCTGTCATGGAATTTGTGGTACAGATAAAAAACATACAAAATAAAAATTGGTTTATTATTTAATTAGCCTGTCTTTGCAATTCTAGTGCCTTCTGGAAATGGGTGCTGTGCACTCAAAATATACAGTAGACATTTTTTTTTTTAAGTCAGTAATTGCTTTTGAAGGATGCTCCTATTAAATTGTAGCCAGTCATATTCATGTTTTTCAACTCTATTTTTGAGTTGCTTGCTAGCACCCAAAGTGTGAATTCACTGTTAATTGGAATTCAAAATTTGAACATGACATGTCCCTATTTCACCAACATTTAGTGGTGTTCATCTTAAAACATATGGGATAGATGTAAAGATGTCAATATGTATATGGAAGAAGGGCAGTAGAGCTGAGATATGATAGAAATGTTTAAATAACTCTGGTATAAATGCACAGGAGGTGAGGCTTTTTTCAGCTGAAAGGAAGGGGGGATAGGATGAGAAGACCTCCTACTTCCCCTTGCAGTATATTCTTGATCAGCAACTCATTCGCATCATTAAAAAAGGTAAACAAAAAATGGCCAGTAAAGACCCTAAGGTCCAACTAACCTGCCCCACATGGGTAACTGTTCTAAAACATGTTCTTTGGATGCATTTGAATGTCTCCATCATATTTTCCTCTGTGCCTCCTCTCTTCTAAGAGAAACTTATTTAATTATTCTCCAGTCCTAAAACTATTGATACTCCATATTGGCTGCCCCTCCCTTGATGATTTCTATGCTGTCCACACCATACTGAGGGCTCCGTTTACGAAGATGCGTTAGCATTTTTAGAGCGTGCTACAATGGTGTGCGTGCTAACCCCGTGCTATATGGAAAATACTAATGCCGGCTCTATGGAGGCGTTAGTGTCTAGCGTGTACAGAATTGTAGCGCGCGCTAAGCGTGCGCTAAAACTGCTAGCGCACCTTCGTAAAAGGAGCCCTGAATCTTTTCAGAGATACAGCCTCCACAGTTGCATGCAATACTCTGCTTCCTCCCAATGCTCCCAATGGACTTGTACAAAGGCTTTATCATCTCTATTTTCTACATATGCTCCTAGTATTTGATTTTGGCCACTGTCGATTACTGTTTTCACTGTCTTGAGATATTTTTAGTCTTAGTGGTATTTACTCCCAGTCTTTGAGGGTTGCAAACAGGTCAGCTTTTTAGAATATTGCTAAAGAATATGCATGAGATAGATGTGCATACAATGGAGGTGGTATGCATTCAGTATTCTTTATGACTATCCAAGAATCTTGACCCATTTGTAGGCCTTTAGGATGTGAATACAACTAATGTATCCTGTTTAGTGCACATTAATACTAGAGAATGACACAGTGGCTGTTACCCGTAGCTAGCTGTGGGTAGTCACGGGTAACCCGCCGAAACAGTGGGGGGGGGGAAAAGTGCTCACTACGGGTACAGGAACAAGGCCATCTACAGCCCCATGGAGCAGTAAATGGCCTTGTCTCAGCAGTTAAGGGAGGGAACTTGTGCAGTCACCAATTGCGCGGCCCCCTCCCTCCTTCTTACCTACCGGCCGCATCTATCTCCCTCCCACCCTCCCTCCCCCTTACCTTCGTGGTGTGTTAGTGTAATTTGTGCAGGCCGCCAGAGCCTGCCTGAAGGCGCGTGTATCTGGGGGTGGAAGCTTCTCCACTGACACAACCGGAAGTTGCATCAGAGGAGAAGCTTCCACCCGCAGACACACGCGACTTCAGGCAGGCTCCGGCGACCTGTCCAAATTACACTAACGTGCTATGAAGGTAAGGGGGAGGGAGTGAGATGCTCGAACCACGTAAGGGGTGCTGAAGGGGAGTGGAAAGAGGGAAGGGTGGTGGTGGAAAGGAATGGAACAGACGCTGAAGGGGGGGAGGAGAAGAAGCTGAAGGGAAATGGGGAAGACAGAGTGGGGAGAAGATGCTGAAGGGAAATGGGGAACAAAGAGTGGGGAGAAGACGCTGGAAGGGAAGAAGACAGAGATGCCAGACTATGGGGGAGCGGAGGGAAGAAGATGGGTGCCAGACCAATTGGAGGGGGTTGAAGGGAGAGGCACAGTAAGAGAGAAATGGAAGACACAGAGAGAAGACAGACAGTGGATGGAAGGAACTGAATAAGAAGAGGAAAGCAGAAACCAGGCAACAAAGGTAGAAAAAAAAAATTCTATTTATTTTCTTTTTTTCTTTTTTTTTTTTTTGCTTTAGAATAAAGTAGTATATTAGTTGTGTTGATATAAATTTATAGTGGAACACTATTTAAAGACTGGAATGGATCGAAACCTCAAATGTTGAATAACAAAAATGAATGGAAAAAACAGGGCTCTTATCAGCATAAAAGATAAGTGCATTAATGTTATAACTGATCGTTTTGAAAAGTGATAAAGTGTTAAGTGCATAGTTCACTGAATTTAAAGTTTTTTGTCGATCAGTTTAAAGAGGTTTTTGACCGATGATAGAAATCCTGTCCCTGCTATTTACCACCTTTGAGTTCATATTCTTCGGTGGTGCAGGTGTCTGAGGTCTTTTCCTCTTATTAATAATCATTCACATAGTTGTGTATAGGAAACCTGTTTTTCATTCATTTTTTATACCAAAAATTTATAAACAGCAGCCAGAACTTTGATTTATATGGAAGGAATAAGCTAAATATTCCCCTTGTCATTCTCTAATTAATACCTCACTCCCCAATTATGTGCTGTTTCCTATATCTATATCCAGGGCTCCTAGGCACATAAGCATACTGGGCCCCCCTGGCCTTGTCCCGCCCACACCACACCCCATTTTCTTATTCACTTATATTTCTTTCTTTTTTTAAAATTCAAAACAAAGATTACCATACCAGTGCATAGTTTTTTTTCTATGCAACCCCCAAACATCTCTGAACAAATCCCTCTTCCCTTCCCACCTACTTACCCAGGACTTTAACTCTGAACCCTTTCCATACATACATAAAAGTGTTCAAATATATTGTAAAGCAGTAAATACTATCCAAAATATAAGTCTATATTAATAACCAAGTTTACAATGCCTCTCAACTGCCTCACTCTATGTCAACCAACTGTAACCTATATGTATGTATAAACAACCAAATCGGTAATTCTTCTAGTACGTTCCACTCCATGTATGATAACTTGTAACGAAACAAAAAGGCAAGCAGGCCACCAAAGAATCCAACATGAAACAAAAGAAGATTAACAGAAAATAATGATATTCAAATCAGGTTTATTCCAGGTGCTCCCAAGAACCATGCCTGATGCATTTTGCCAAACAAGGCTAGTCACCGCTAACAGAAAACCATGTCTTTCATACACACAGAACAGAGATACACCCTCATCCAGTATGGAATACGTAATCATAAACTGAAAATAGAAATATGTAGATGAAAGTTAAACTGAACCGCCCCCTAATACTCTGTAAACTATAAATATAGCAGATGTAAATTTGAAGAAACTGACAAACAATCACCACTTTATAAATTAACAAATAGAAATAAAACAAAATAAGAATATACCATTTTTCAATTAACTTTCAGAGGCCATAGCCTCCTTCTTCAGGTTAATATAGTATACTGCTGTTACATTATACATACTGTACCTCTTAAAATCTTCACCAGCATGAGTAACTTCTCCGGCCTGCTGTTCGTGCCAGCCTGGTTACCCTCTGAAATTACTTCCTGGTCGCGGGGCCAGGAAGTGACATCAGAGGGAAAGCCAATGCCAGCGCAAGCAGCAGGCCAGAGAAGCTGCTTGTGCTGGCGAAGATTTAAAGAGATATGGGTGAAGAGGGAACGTAAGTGTGGCATGAGGGGAGGGGAAGGAGCAAGGGGCATAGAAAGAGCAGTGGGGTGGAAAGGAGGGCACGGGGGGGAAGGTGCCATTGACCCAAATGCCTCCTACTTTTGCTACACCACTGGCTATCCCTTGAGGATTCTGCTATTTCTGTTTGAGCAATGACTATCACTACATCTACCTGAGATGAAGGTTTTACGATCTTATTTATCTTAGACTGAAAAAAAAAAAAAAGCCTACACAATCTGGAGCAGCAAGTTGTATGGGATTTTGGTATGGGGCAAGAGGTATGGGAGTTTTGTACTGGGGGCTGTGTAAAACACCTCACTAATCTGAAAAGCTCTGTACTAAGATTAGAACTTAGAACATCTTACTTAGAGAGATTCTCCTTTCTGTTACCTTGCCAATATGGCTTCAGACCTAATTTCAGCACTGAATCCCTGCTGGCCTCTTTAATCTCAAAGATTCAACAACTTCAATCTCATAATAAGTTTTCTATCCTACTACAATTCGATATATCTGCGGCATTTGATGTTGTCCACCACGATATCCTAATTTACCAACTTGCTGAGATAGGCATTGATTCCACAGTCTTATACTGGTTCTCAAAATTTTTATGATCCCGCTCTTACACTGTTTATATGAATGGAACCATGTCTTCTCCTTGGAGACCACTATGTGGTTTTCTCCAGGGATCACCCCTGTCCAGTGCTCCCTCTAAGCGGGCGGGTGGTGTGAGCAAAATTTTTTCCCCGTGCGCTAAAAATATCGGGCGCCAGCGCCAACTCGCCCGATTCTCCTCTCGCCGCGGCCTGCCATCTCCGTACGCCGTGCGCTGTGACGTGACATTGTGCGCTGCGAGGCAATATTTTGTGCGCCAGCGCACGCCAGCGCAGCTTAGAGGGAACACTGCCCCTGTCCCCTCTTCTTTTCAACATTTATATGTCTTCTTTGAAATTCTTCCATCTATCTCCCTTTGAAACTCTATTTACATATGCAGATGACATCTTTGTCCTTCTTGAGATAGATTCGAACCTCACTAACCTCACTGAAAATATAACAGCTTGCATAACAAAACTCCAATCCTGGGTCCTCTCTGTACAAATGAAGCTGAATGAGTCCAAAACAAAACTACTCTGGCTTGGCCCAAAATTAGATCAGTTACCCACGCTCATTCCACTACCTAAATGGTGAGACCTTGGCTAGGACCACGGCGGAACGTGATTTAGGGGTGATCATTAGTGATGACATGAAGGCTGCCAATCAAGTGGAAAAGGCTTCCTCCAAGGCAAGGCAAATGATGGGTTGTATCCGTAGGGGTTTTGTCACCAGGAGACCTGAAGTGATAATGCCACTGTACAGATCCATGGTGAGACCTCATTTGGAGTATTGTGTTCAATTCTGGAGGCCACACTACCGGAAAGATGTGCGGCGAATTGAGTCGGTTCAGCGAATGGCCACCAGGATGGTCTCGGGGCTCAGGGATCTCACGTATAAAGAAAGGCTAAATAAATTGCAGCTGTACTCACTAGAGGAACGAAGAGAGAGGGGGGACATGATTGAGACGTTCAAATATGTCACGGGCCGTATCGAGGTGGAAGATGATATCTTCTGTCCTATAGGTCATTCGACCACCAGAGGGCATCCACTGAAAATCAGGGGAGGGAAATTTCGAGGTGATTCCAGGAAATACTTCTTCACAGAAAGGGTGGTCGATCATTGGAACAGTCTACCTCTACAGGTGATTAAGGCCAGCAGCGTGCCAGATTTTAAGAGAAAATGGGACATTCACGTGGGATCTCTAAGGGAGTAAAGTCAGGGGGGTGGGTCTTTAGAGTGGGCAGACTTGATGGGCTATAGCCCTTTTCTGCCGTCATATTCTATGTTTCTATGTTTCTATGTTACCTTCTGGTCCCACATTGCAGATCGAATTCTCAAGCAAAGTTTTGGGCATAATTATTGACTCTACACTTTCCTTTAATGATCATCTCAACTCTCTGGTAAAAAAATGTTTTCTTTAGTCTTCCGCCAGTAACATTTTGCTGTCCTTATACAATCAATTATTCTTTCCAGACTGGACTATTGAAATTCCATCTATCTAAGTCTAACCAAGAAAAATCTTCAAAGACTTCAGCGGATCCAGAACACTGCGGCTAGGTTGATCTTCGCAAAAAGCAAATTCGATCATGTTTCCCCTGCTTCTGTCAAAACTTCACTGGTTTTCGGTGATTTCTAGGATTCACGTTAAATGTACCTGCCTAATTTTTAAGATCCTACATGGCATTCTTCCTTCCCTAATCCCACTATCCTGGAATTCTTCAAAACCTGACACTACCAGATCTGCCCACAAACTCAAACTATCTTTCCCCTCGTTAAAAGGTGTTATGTATGCAGGTAAATTAGGGAAATCCCTTTTCTTCAACTTCACTGAGCTTTGGAATAACCTCCCTGCCCTGCTGCGGAACCTAGGCTCATTCCAATTATTCCAAAAGCATCTGAAAACCTGGCTTTTCTCCAAAACGTAAAGCTATCTATTTAAAATGTAAAGCTAGCTATCCTCTTCTTAACCTCTAATTTCTTATCATGTCCTTCCTTCATTTATTGAATTACCTGTAAACCATGTCGAGCTCTATCTTTATGGGGATGATGCAGTATACAAACTTAAGGTTTAGTTTAGTTTAGTTTAACTTTGACTAATATTATCTGAGATAAAAATTATTTTTTGCTGGCTTTATCTTTCCAGGTTGCAAAGTCATCTTCTCCCCTTGTTTTTACCCATCTTCTTTCCAATTTGCGTTTGAGTTCAATTAATTCTGGGGCAAACCATGCTTTCTTTTTCTCTCTAACTTTCTTAGTTTGCAAAGGAGCAATATCATCCAGAACTTTTAATTTAGTCTCTGCCTAAACTTGAAAAATTTGTGACAGGCATCTACCTTGTTTCATAGATACTCTACAGGAATATGTCAGCTATCTGATCTGATCTTATTATCCATTGCCTTAATGCAGTAAACTGGACATTAAATTCATTTTAAAAATGATCTGACAATGGCATTGGCTGGGTTTTCCAGTCATCAACTATCAGTTGTCCAGACTCCAGAGCTCAAGTTAGCAGAGGCAATAACATCAAGCTGCAGGAGAGCTCCCTTGATTAACCACACTCAGACCTACTGTTACATGGGCTATCTGAATACAGGATACGCTTCTCTGTGAAATCAGCAAGTTAGCATTTCCTGCCACTCTTTTCACTACTTTATCATTACACAGTTCTTCACATTAACTTTGATCCAGTACATGATTGCCTGGCTAATCTTTTAATCACTAGTCATTTTGACTGATCAAACCCAACTACTCATTTGTTTGTGTTATCAGTATCAAGACCTAAACAACTGATACCAAGCAGATATTTTTAAAGTGTTTCCACTAAATGATAACAGTTCAGGAAATACGAGGCCCCTAGTACCATACCTTATCTACATTTTAATCCAGATTGAGTTTAATGAGATAAATTCTATAAATGGTGCTCAAATCCAGGCACCAGAAAAAACTGATGCTAGGCATATTCTATAAAAGGTGCTCTGGGCTGAGCGACCTTTATAAAATGGTGCTTAGAGCCGATTCCTGCATCCAGCTTTGGGCATGAGGAGCTACTTTTCCGTTTAAGCTGAGCAGGAGACCTCCAACTGCATTGTTACCAGCAGGGGGTGGCGCTTCAACAGTCTGTTTTCAATTGCCAGGGACAGACATATTCCCTGGATTCCTGCAGAACTTGCCTATCCCTTACTATTGAAAATGTGATAGTGAAACAGTACCCCCCACTGGCAGGACTATAGGTGGAGGACTGCCGCTCAGCTTAGAGGAAGCAATGATGAGGACTTACACCTTCTAAAACCTGGTGTAAATCCTGCTACACAAGTTGAGTACATAACCCTGGTATTCTAGGGGAGAGTGTGGCGCAGTGGTTAAAACTATAGCCTCAGCACCCTGAGGTTGTGGGTTCAAACCCACGCTGCTCCATGTGACCCTGGGCAAGTCATTTAATCCCCCAATTGCCCTGGGTACATTAGAGAAATTGTGAGCTCGCCGGGACAGACAGGGAAAAATGCTTGAGTACCTGAATAAATTAATGTAAACCGTTCTGAGCTCCCTTGGGAGAACGGTATAGAAAATTAAATAAACAGTTCTGTTAAACACTGCACCTAAATCTTTGGAACACCTCTCATAGCTATGCTCCCTTATGAGTTGTGCACGAGACAGTTTAGGTGCATAGAGTTATAGAATAGCACGTAGGCAGATGTGCACAAACTGCAAATTATTGCCAAGTGCCAATTAACTCTAATTAATGGCAATAATTTGGTTGTTAGTACTCAATTGACTAATTAGTTTATATGTGTGCATCTGGGCTCTGAGCCCAATTTGGGCACCCAACTGTGATCAACCTGAGTTGGGGGGGGGGGAATGCAGTTGTTTGTGTACTCTACAGCCCATGATATTAATACAAGAAAAAATACTAGGATGACATCAGAGAAAGGGCGGGACCGCCTGAAGAGGAAGCAGCGCAGCACAGGGCTCTGAGAAGGGGCAGGACCGCCGGCAGAGGAAGCAGCTGGGCTGGCATCCGGAAACAAGGTAGACAGCTTCTCCATGGGGGGGGGGGGGCTGTGGGGGTGCGAGCGGTTCTTCGGGTGGGGGTGCGAGCGGTCCTTCGGGGTGGGAGTGCGAGTGCTCCTTCCGGGTGATGAATCGGGCATCGGGGGGGGAAACTATGTAAAAAAAATTTTGTACAACGCGCTCACGTGTATAACGCGCAAGGGTATGCGCGGTTTGTAAAAACCACGTATAACGCGCGCGTTATATGCGAGAAAATACGGTAATATTTGATGGCAATCTATCACTCTCCTACCACATATCACAAGTCATATCTACCTCATTTTACTATCTCTGTCAGCTTTGGAAAATCCGATCTTACCTTTCAGAATTGGACTTTGCATAGCTCCTCTATGCCTTCATCCTTTCCCACATGGATTACTGTAACACATTGTTTAATGGCCTGTCTGCAAAAAAATCTACACCATCTGCAATGAGTGCAAAACGCTGCACTCCTAAAGAACCTCAACATTTGTGACCCAATCTCTCCAGCCCTAATCTCAGCCCACAGACTGCCCATCAACAGACGCTGTATCTTTATGGGCCTAATATTGGCCTACAGGACTTTCCATTATGAGGTGCTAAGTTACATATCCGCTAATCTAAAACCTTACACACCCAGATGAACAATTCATTCTAAAAATGAGAAACGACTCACCAATACCTCCAGGACGATCCCTCCACCTGGGAACAGCATGTAAGTGTTCCTTCACCCACTTCCTTCCAAAACTATGGAACCTGTTACCCCCACACATCAGATCATTGGAAAGCCTGATGGACTTCAGAAAAACAGTGAAAACCTTCCTCTTTCGATGACCCATTCACAGTCATCAGACTGCGGTGTTCTACAAGGTTCCCTGTTGTCTCCAATTCTTTTCAGCATCTATATGACCACATTAAAATTCTATAAACTAAGGGCTCCTTTTACAAAGGCGTGCTGGCAGTTTAATGCGCGTAATACTGCACGCTAAACCGCTGGCCATTCTAGCTGCTACCGCCTCCTTTTGAGCAGGCAGTAGTTTTAGGACAGCACGGAGGTTAATGCGTGATGAAAAGTTGCGCGGCTAGCGAGGCTAGCGCGGCTTTATAAAAGGAGCCCTAAGTCTTATCAAATCGTTGTTTATTTATGTTAATGATATTTTCATCTTGCTTGAAGTAGACTCTAATTTGAGCAATTTTACAACTAACATAAATTCTTGCATTTCTAAATTAGTCTTGGTCATCTCAGGTTCAAATGAAACTAAACGCAGCAAAGATAAAACTATTATGGTTTGACCCTGAAATTGTAAATCTGCCAAGTTCAGTAATTCTCAATTCCAGTGATGTTTTGTCCACTGAGTCATCTTCCAGAGTGTTGGGAGTCTTTTTAGATTCCACTCTCTCCTTTCATTGTCAGGAAAAGTGTTCGCCATTTGTTCCATCAACTTCATTTTGCAGTATCGGTCCAGTTTATTATTTTGGCACAACTAGATTATTGTAATTCCATTTATGCTGGTTTAAGTAAAGGAGATGAGAAAAGGCTCCAGTTAATTCAAAATACTGCTGCAAGGCTGATTTTTGGAAAAAGAAAGTTTGACCATGTGTCACCTTTGCTGAGGAGTTTACACTGGCTCCCTTTTCCCTTTTCAGTTTAAATGCGCTTGTATAGTTTTTTAAATGATATATGGACTCTTTGATCCCTTGATCTCTTTATCTTTAAACGCCTTGAGATCTACAGGTAATAGAACCATTCATATGTATAAGCTTTCCTTGCCTTCTACAAAAAGTATTACGGTAGATCTGCTAGTAAAATTCCTCACTCTTTTCCTTATTTACTAACTGTGATTTGGAACGATCTACCTTTCCAGATAAGATCTTTTTTATCTCCTCAGGTTTTTTGAAAAATTCTGAAAACTACCTCCTCCATATTGAGGCTATGTTGAAATGTGGCCATACCATGGCCAGCAAGCAGTATATTGAGACACTCAGGAAGGTTAGAAAAGTCATTAGGAGGAAGAGACTGAACAAGAATCTGGAAACGATCCACATTCACCATGAAAATGCACGACCACACACATCTTTGGCAAGAAATGAGGTGATCGGCAAATTGGGCTGGTCCCCTGTAGGCCTATGTCTGTACCACCATTTTTAGGCTTTGGCCTAATGAGGAAAAATAATTTTGCTTTCTGTCAGCATCTTGGAATTTCAAACTGATTGTCTGTTTGCCAGAGGCCCACTACCTGAGGAATGTGTGATAAGTAAGAACACCAGATTCATCTGGTGTGATATAACATTAGCTGAGCTGATGTCACCTGCTGGTAATATTTATTGAATGGTAGTGTGGGTAAAATGGGGGGGGGGCAGAGGGTGAGAGGAATATATGAGGTCATATCAAGGGTCTATACAATAAGGACTGACAAGTTTATAAGAGGAGGTAAGAAAGGGTTAATAGACAGAGCTTGTAAGAAAGAAAAAAAATTAGGGAGGTTTCTAAGGTGATAGGGTGAAGCAGTCACGGGATTGGTTGGATGTTGTGGCATTCTGGAGTGAGTTTTGTGAGGAAAGGGAAAGAGTAAAATAGTCTGTTCAGGAAAAAAAATTATCCCTCCCTCCCTTCCATGTATGCTGGTGCTATGTTTTGTGTCAGGGGGGGGTATTGGTTTTATGTGGACTTGAGTGGGTTTGGTTGAGCTTATGGGGTTGGGAGAAGGTAGTCACATCTTTGGGTGGGGTGGAAAATGGGGTTTGGCCCAGTTGGATGTGGGAGATGAGCAGTTAATAAATAAATAAATTTAACACTCATAGGCGACACCGCTGCGAGTCATGTTTGGGGGGAGGGGAAGCATGGCCTTGCATCACCGTGGGTCATGTTTGGGGGGAGGGGAGGGGAAGCATGGCCTGGCGTCACTGTGAGTCATGTTTGGGGGAATGTTATAAGTTTAAAGACTTAACGGGAACTAGTTTTGACACTGAATAGATCTGGAGGGGGGGGGTGAAATATGCATTGGGGGTTTGTTGGTTATGGACATGGATTGTATTGTAAGTGGAGATAATATTCAGATAGATAATAAAGCTGCGGCCAAATATTTATTCCAATAAAATTGAGTTGTGTGATTATTGATTGATGATGATTAGCTTTCAGTTGCAGTTGACGGGAATGCGAATGCTAATGTTAGGCGAATTCAGAGCTTAGCTGAACATAGCTTTCTTATCTCCAGGATAATTTATGAGGTCACTAGGCCTTGGGAAGTTAATGCAGGACACTTCATATGTGAGAACGAAATCTGCTTTGCAACTAGGACTTTATTGGACAGAGATTACCCCTTGGGACAAGAAAAAGAGAGGACGTGACCAGTCTCAGGTAGATTGGATTGGAAGATTGCAGATGGAGTTGGAAAGTTGGTCGTGAGAGGTGGAGAAGGTAACTTCAAGTTTGTGCAGGAGAGAAGAGAGGTGTGGGTGTGAAGAGTCGATGACAGCCTGGACCAGAGCCTATGCACAGCTCAGGTGCACTTGGGATGTCCTGAACCAAGTTACTGGGACCAGTTTCTTTGTGTCTCCCTGCACTGGAGAGAAATAAGTCTGAGATTGTTTCATACCAGAGTGACTGCACCTCTGGTCATCAAAGAATTCACAGCCATCAGTCCCCGCTTGTATCCTTCCCAGAACAGAGCCTTGAGACAGGTCGTAAACAGACTGACACCCTGCAGCACAGAAGAGGCCGGTTACCTGTACAAGAAAGAAATCTTCACATTGGAGACGTTCCTCTTTCTCATTGGTGAGCAGGCATATACCTTCATAGATGCTTTAGCTGGGGTAGACAGACAGATTCACGACTATTCTTTCGTGCTTTGGATAGATTTATGAGAATAGAGTATGGCAAATCCTTGCTGGGTGTTCTTTGCTCTTAGTAACTTAGGGCTCCTTTTACAAAGATACGCAAGAGTTTTTAGCGCACGCACCGGATTAGCGCAAGCTACCTGAAAAACTACCGCCTACTCAAGAGGAGATGGTAGCGGCTAGTGCACACAGCATTTTAGTGCGTGCTATTCTGCGTGTTAAGGCTCTAACGCACCTTTGTAAAAGGAGCCCTTAGTCTCTTTGCATAATCTAACAGCATTATTATTTGAGTGTATTTTCCTGTGTTATTTTGTTCATTTATGAATATCTACCTATCTATGCCTGTATTCAGGCAAGTTCGTTTTCTGTATTAAAGAACCACATAATAAAGACAATTGCTTTCAGGATAGTGTGGTCATTGTCAATAAGCAAATAGACAAGCTAAAAGTTGTTTAACTGGGACCATTTTATGTTAGTGTCAAAATCCTTCCTCGAGGGCTGCAATCCAGTCAGGTTTTCAGGATTTCCACAATGAATATGCATGAGATCTATTAGCATACAATGAAAGCAGTGCATGCAAATAGATCTCATGCATATTCATTGAGGAAATCCTGAAAACCCGACAGGACTGCAGCCCTCGAGGAGGGACTTTGACACCCCTGCCCTAAACATAGAAGATTTTATTATCAGTGATTGCATAGCCCTAATCATCCTATACCCCCATCCACTGTACAGCCCAGATCTGGCACCCTCCAACTTCCACCTGTTCGGTCCAATGAAGGACAGTCTTTAAGGAAAACATGATGACACAGATGAAGTGAAAGTGACTGTGAAGAAGTGGGCTTAACAGTGCACACTTAAATTTTTCAAAGAGGAATCGAGAGTTGGGTTCAACAATAGCGCAAATTCATTACTTGTTACTGGTTTTGTAAGTACATAGTAACATAGTAGATGACGGCAGATAAAGACCCGAATGGTCCATCCAGTCTGCCCAACCTGATTCAATTTAAAAAATTTTTTTTTTTTTTTTTTTTTCTTCTTAGCTATTTCTGGGCGAGAATCCAAAGCTTTACCCGGTACTGTGCTTGGGTTCCAACTGCCGAAATCTCTGTTAAGACTTACTCCAGCCCATCTACACCCTCCCAGCCATTGAAGCCCTCCCCTGCCCATCCTCCTCCAAACGGCCATACACAGACACAGACCGTACAAGTCTGCCCAGTAACTGGCCTAGTTCAATCTTTAATATTATTTTCTGATTCTAAATCTTCTGTGTTCATCCCACGCTTCTTTGAACTCAGTCACAGTTTTACTCTCCACCACCTCTCTCGGGAGCGCATTCCAGTCATCCACCACCCTCTCCGTAAAGTAGAATTTCCTAACATTGCCCCTGAATCTACCACCCCTCAACCTCAAATTATGTCCTCTGGTTTTACCATTTTCCTTTCTCTGGAAAAGATTTTGTTCTACGTTAATACCCTTTAAGTATTTGAACGTCTGAATCATATCTCCCCTGTCTCTCCTTTCCTCTAGGGTATACATATTCAGGGCTTCCAGTCTCTCCTCATATGTCTTCTGGTGCAAGCCTCCTATCATTTTCGTCGCCCTCCTCTGGACCGCCTCAAGTCTTCTTACGTCTTTCGCCAGATACGGTCTCCAAAACTGAACACAATACTCCAAGTGGGGCCTCACCAATGACCTGTACAGGGGCATCAACACCTTCTTTCTTCTACTGACTACGCCTCTCTTTATACAGCCCAGAATCCTTCTGGCAGCAGCCACTGCCTTGTCACACTGTTTTTTCGCCTTTAGATCTTCGGACACTATCACCCCAAGGTCCCTCTCCCCGTCCGTGCATATCAGCTTCTCTCCTCCCAGCATATACGGTTCCTTCCTATTATTAATCCCCAAATGCATTACTCTGCATTTCTTTGCATTGAATTTTAGTTGCCAGGCATTAGACCATTCCTCTAACTTTTGCAGATCCTTTTTCATATTTTCCACTCCCTCTTCGGTGTCTACTCTGTTACAAATCTTGGTATCATCTGCAAAAAGGCACACTTTTCCTTCTAACCCTTCAGCAATGTCACTTACATACATATTGAACAGGATTGGCCCCAGTACCGAACCCTGAGGGACTCCACTAGTCACCTTTCCTTCCTTCGAGCGACTTCCATTAACCACCACCCTCTGGCGTCTGTCAGACAGCCAGTTTCTGACCCAGTTCACCACTTTGGGTCCTAACTTCAGCCCTTCAAGTTTGTTCAACAGCCTCCTATGAGGAACTGTATCAAAGGCTTTGCTGAAATCCAAATAAATTACATCTAGCATATGTCCTCGATCCAGCTCTCTGGTCACCCAATCAAAAAATTCAATCAGGTTCGTTTGGCACGATTTACCTTTTGTAAAGCCATGTTGCCTCGGATCCTGTAACCCATTAGATTCAAGGAAATACACTATCCTTTCTTTCAGCAACACTTCCATTATTTTTCCAACAACTGAAGTGAGGCTCACCGGCCTGTAGTTTCCTGCTTCATCCCTGTGACCACTTTTATGAATAGGGACCACATCCGCTCTCCTCCAATCCCCAGGAATCACTCCCGTCTCCAGAGATTTGTTGAACAAGTCTTTAATAGGACTCGCCAGAACCTCTCTGAGTTCCCTTAGTATCCTGGGATGGATCCCGTCTGGTCCCATCGCTTTGTCCACCTTCAGTTTTTCAAGTTGCTCATAAACACCCTCCTCCGTGAACGGCGCAGAATCTACTCCATTTTCTAGTGTAACTTTGCCGGACAATCTCGGTCCTTCTCCAGGATTTTCTTCTGTGAACACAGAACAGAAGTATTTGTTTAGCACATTTGCTTTCTCCTCATCACTCTCCACATATTTGTTCCCAGCATCTTTTAGCCTAGCAATTCCATTTTTTATCTTCCTCCTTTCACTAATATATCTGAAAAAATTTTTATCTCCCTTTTTTACATTTTTAGCCATTTGTTCTTCCGCCTGTGCCTTCGCCAAACGTATCTCTCTCTTGGCTTCTTTCAGTTTCACCCTGTAGTCCTTTCTGCTCTCCTCTTCTTGGGTTTTTTTATATTTCATGAACGCCAACTCTTTCGCCTTTATTTTCTCAGCCACTAGGTTGGAGAACCATATCGGCTTCCTTTTTCTTTTGTTTTTATTGATTTTCTTCACATAAAGGTCCGTAGCCATTTTTATCGCTCCTTTCAGCTTAGACCACTGTCTTTCCACTTCTCTTATGTCCTCCCATCCTAACAGCTCTTTCTTCAGGTACTTTCCCATTGCATTAAAGTCCGTACGTTTGAAATCTAGGACTTTAAGTATCGTGCGGCCGCTCTCCACTTTAGCCGTTATATCAAACCAAACCGTTTGATGATCGCTACTACCCAGGTGAGCACCCACTCGAACATTAGAGATACTCTCTCCATTTGTGAGGACCAGATCCAATATCGCTTTTTCCCTTGTGGGTTCCGTCACCATTTGTCTGAGCAGAGCCTCTTGAAAGGCATCCACAATCTCCCTACTTCTTTCCGATTCCGCAGACGGAACATTCCAGTCCGCATCCGGCAGGTTGAAATCTCCCAACAGCAGAACCTCCTCTTTCCTTCCAAACTTTTGGATATCCACAATCAGATCCTTATCAATTTGCTGCGATTGAGTCGGAGGTCTGTAGACTACACCCACGTAGATAGAAGTTCCATCTTCTCTTTTCAGAGCAATCCATATCGCTTCTTCCTCTCCCCAGGTCCCTTGCATTTCGGTCGCTTGGATATTGATCTTTACATAGAGAGCTACTCCTCCACCTTTATGACCATCTCTGTCCTTCCTAAAAAGATTATATCCCGGTATGTTTGCATCCCATCCATGTGATTCACTGAACCATGTCTCTGTGATAGCAACAATATCTAGATCTGCCTCTAATATCAGGGCTTGCAGATCATGAACTTTGTTGCTTAGACTGCGAGCATTTGTGGTCATCGCTTTCCAGCTATTTTTCAGCGATAATCTCCTTTTTCGTATGGATTTTTGTGTCGTTTCACTTTCCGTTGCAATACTAAGAAATGAGTTGCTGATATTGCTTATGTTGCAGCCTTTACTACTATCACATCTTTTCTTTTGCCGGGGGTGGTCTCTATAATTGTCCTTCGTACATACACCACCCCCACCTTCTAGTTTAAATGCCTGGAAAAATATTGTCTAAATTTCTCTGCAAGGTTTCTTTATCCTGCTGTAGTAATATGTAGCCCATCAGTGTAATATAGCTTCTTGTCCTTCCATGTATTTCCCCATCCTCCTATGTACCTGAAGCCTTCTTGATGACACCAGGCTCTGAGCCATCTATTAAAGTCCTCTGTGTTTTTCATTCTTTGCTCTCCTTTTCCATATGCAGGCAGTATTTCAGAAAAAGCTAAAGTCTTTACAAAAGGTTTCACTCCCTCACCAAGCTCCCGAAAAGCTTTCTGTGCTGCAAGTGTGGAGTTGTTGGCCAGGTCATTTGTTCCCAGATGGATAACAACATCAGTGTTAAAATCCTTAGTTTCTTCCTTAATTATAGTCAGTATTTGCCTGGAACTCCTGGTAGCTGAGGATCCTGGAAGACATTTCACTATTTTGGACTCCTCGCCCTGTGTTCCAAGGTTAATGCCTCTGATGATGGAATCCCCCAACAGTAATAGTTTTCTGTTTTTGGCTTTTTTATTTGTACTTAGGGTGCTCTTGTTCTCTTGAGTATCCTTCATTGGTTCCAGTCCCACCTGCCTTCTGTTTTCCTGAGTATAGCAGTGCACTAGTGGAGCGAAGGAATTCTGTAGAGGTAATATTAGTGAAGGTGGATGTTTCTGTGTTACATGTCGCAGTCTTCCTGAGCCTACTGTGACCCATTTATTCCTGGGCTGTTTTATTCTTTGAGGTAGAGGTGGTAAGTTGGTATGATTTTGTGGAGTGATGGAAGCTGCTTTAATTGTATTCAATTCCTGTTTAAGTTTGCAGAGCTCCTCCTTAATACTGGCAAGTTGAAGACAGATGGGGCAAGCCTTAAGCCTCCAAATAGTATGTCTTGGAATTAAAGCACCACAGTGATTGCATAGAATAAAGGTCATCTTGATTGGTTGTGAAGTCCTGATTATATGGGTCTCTATATATGAATAGTGGTCCCTGGGGTTGGTGGGACTATAAGTAAGGCTACTAGTAAGGCAGAAATATAGGCTCTATACCACCTAAAACACAGTATTTTAAACAAAACTGCAGGAAGAAGAAATAAGATTTAACAGAGGAAAGAGAAGGATTTTTTTGTGCTTTTTTATATTTTTTTTTAGTAAGAAACAGGGAGGAGAAGAGAAATTAAGCAGATATAATGCTGAAAACCAGTGAAAAGAGCAGAATATGAATTGGTGAGTAACTTAGCTTTTAGAAGTTCACAGGGCAGCCTTGTTTCAACAATGTCCCAAAGATAATGCAATTAACCTTACAAGTAAAACAGAACCCTTCCCTTCTCCACCTAATCAAAGGGAGGGGTTCTGTTTTACTTCTAAGGTTAATTCACGGTTTCACCAATCGTGGTTTTGGTTATTTTCAGTTTTTCATTTGCAGGCTCCGCCCCCCCCCCCCCCCCCCCCCCCCAAATTACATCAGAGAAAATTGTTGGGAGCAGCATTGCACAGAGAAAATTGCTGGGAGCAGCGCTGTACAGAGAAAATCGCTGGGAGCAGCGCTGTACAGAGAAAATCGCTGGGAGCAGCGTTGTACAGAGAAAATCGCTGGGAGCTGCGTTGTACAGAGAAAATCGCTGGGAGCAGCGTTGCACAGAGAAAATCGCTGCGAGCAGCGTTGTACAGAAAAAATCGCTGGGAGCAGCGTTGCACAGAGAAAATCACTGGGAGCAGCGTTCTACAGAGAAAATCAGTGGGAGCAGCGTTGTACAGAAAAAATCACTGGGAGCAGCGTTGTACAGAGAAAATCGCTGGGAGCAGCGTTGCACAGAGAAAATCGCTGGGAGCAGCGTTGTACAGAGAAAATCGCTGGGAGCAGCGTTGCACAGAGAAAATCGCTGGGAGCAGCGTTGCACAGAGAAAATCGCTGGGAGCTGCGTTGTACAGAGAAAATCGCTGGGAGCAGCGTTGTACAGAGAAAATCGCTGGGAGCAGCGTTGTACAGAGAAAATCGCTGGGAGCAGCGTTGCACAGAGAAAATCGCTGGGAGCAGCGTTGTACAGAGAAAATCGCTGGGAGCAGCGTTGCACAGAGAAAATCGCTGGGAGCAGCGTTGCACAGAGAAAATCGCTGGGAGCTGCGTTGTACAGAGAAAATCGCTGGGAGCAGCGTTGTACAGAGAAAATCGCTGGGAGCTGCGTTGTACAGAGAAAATCGCTGGGAGCTGCGTTGTACAGAGAAAATCGCTGGGAGCAAATTTGCACAGAGAAAATCGCTGGGAGCTGCGTTGTACAGAGAAAATCGCTGGGAGCAAATTTGCACAGAGAAAATCGCTGGGAGCAGCGTTGTACAGAGAAAATCGCTGGGAGCTGCGTTGTACAGAGAAAATCGCTGGGAGCAGCGTTGCACAGAGAAAATCACTGGGAGCAAATTTGCACAGAGAAAATCGCTGGGAGCAGCGTTGTACAGAGAAAATCGCTGGGAGCAAAATTGCATAGAGAAAATCGCTGGGAGCAGAGTTGTACAGAGAAAATCGCTGGGAGCAGCATTGTACAAAGAAAATCGCTGGGAGCAGCATTCCACAGAAAAAATCACTAGGAACAGCGTTGCACAGAGAAAATCGCTGGGAGCAGCATTGCACAGAGAAAATCGATGGGAGCAGCATTGCACAGAGAAAATCGCTGGGAGCAGCGTTGTACAGAGAAAATCGCTGGGAACTGCATTGTACAGAGAAAATCGCTGGGAGCAGAGTTGTACAGAGAAAATCGCTGGGAGCAGCCTTGCACAGAGAAAATCGCTGGGAGCAGCGTTGCACAGAGAAAATCGCTGGGAGCAGCGTTGCACAGAGGAAATCGCTGGGAGCAAAATTGCATAGAGAAAATCGCTGGGAGCAGCGTTGTACAGAGAAAATCGCTGGGAGCAAAATTGCATAGAGAAAATCGCTGGGAGCAGAGTTGTACAGAGAAAATCGCTGGGAGCAGAGTTGTACAAAGAAAATCGCTGGGAGCAGCATTCCACAGAAAAAATCACTAGGAACAGCGTTGTACAGAGAAAATCGCTGGGAGCAGCGTTGCACAGAGAAAATCGCTGGGAGCAGCGTTGCACAGAGGAAATCGCTGGGAGCAAAATTGCATAGAGAAAATCGCTGGGAGCAGCGTTGTACAGAGAAAATCGCTGGGAGCAGAGTTGTACAGAGAAAATCGCTGGGAGCAGCCTTGCACAGAGAAAATCGCTGGGAGCAGCGTTGCACAGAGAAAATCACTGGGAGCAGCGTTGCACAGAGGAAATCGCTGGGAGCAAAATTGCATAGAGAAAATCGCTGGGAGCAGCGTTGTACAGAGAAAATCGCTGGGAGCAAAATTGCATAGAGAAAATCGCTGGGAGCAGAGTTGTACAGAGAAAATCGCTGGGAGCAGCGTTGTACAAAGAAAATCGCTGGGAGCAGCATTCCACAGAAAAAATCACTAGGAACAGCGTTGTACAGAGAAAATCGCTGGGAGCAGCGTTGCACAGAGAAAATCGCTGGGAGCAGCATTGCACAGAGAAAATCGATGGGAGCAGCATTGCACAGAGAAAATCGCTGGGAGCAGCGTTGCACAGAGAAAATCGCTGGGAGCAGCGTTGCACAGAGAAAATCGCTGGGAGCAGCGTTGCACAGAGAAAATCACTGGGAGCAAATTTGCACAGAGAAAATCGCTGGGAGCAAAATTGCACAGAGGAAATCGCTGGGAGCAGCGTTGTACAGAGAAAATCACTGGGAGCAAAATTGCATAGAGAAAATCGCTGGGAGCAGCGTTGTACAAAGAAAATCGCTGGGAGCAGCATTCCACAGAAAAAATCACTAGGAACAGCGTTGTACAGAGAAAATCGCTGGGAGCAGCGTTGCACAGAGAAAATCGCTGGGAGCTGCATTGTACAGAGAAAATCGCTGGGAGCAGCGTTGCACAGAGAAAATCGCTGGGAGCAGCGTTGTACAGAGAAAATCGCTGGGAGCAATATTGCACAGAGAAAATCGCTGGGAGCAGCGTTGTACAGAAAAAACCGCTGGGAGCAGCGTTGCACAGAGAAAATCGCTGGGAGCAGCGTTGTACAGAGAAAATCACTGGGAGCAGCGTTGTACAGAGAAAATCACTGGGAGCAAATTTGCACAGAGAAAATCGCTGGGAGCAGAGTTGCACAGAGAAAATCGCTGGGAGCAGAGTTGTACAGAGAAAATCGCTGGGAGCATCATTGCACAGAAAAAATCGCTGGGAGCAGCGTTGCACAGAGAAAATCGCTGGGAGCAGCGTTGTACAGAAAAATTCGCTCGGAGCAGCGTTGCACAGAGAAAATCGCTTGGAGCAGCGTTGTACAGAGAAAATCGCTGGGAGCAGCGTTACACAGAAAAAATTGCTGGGAGCAGCGTTGTACAGAGAAAATCGCTGGGAGCAAAATTGCATAGAGAAAATCGCTGGGAGCAGCGTTGTACAAAGAAAATCGCTGGGAGCAGCATTCCACAGAAAAAATCACTAGGAACAGCGTTGTACAGAGAAAATCGCTGGGAGCAGCGTTGCACAGAGAAAATCGCTGGGAGCTGCATTGTACAGAGAAAATCGCTGGGAGCAGCGTTGCACAGAGAAAATCGCTGGGAGCAGCGTTGTACAGAGAAAATCGCTGGGAGCAATATTGCACAGAGAAAATCGCTGGGAGCAGCGTTGTACAGAAAAAACCGCTGGGAGCAGCGTTGCACAGAGAAAATCGCTGGGAGCAGCGTTGTACAGAGAAAATCACTGGGAGCAGCGTTGTACAGAGAAAATCACTGGGAGCAAATTTGCACAGAGAAAATCGCTGGGAGCAGAGTTGCACAGAGAAAATCGCTGGGAGCAGAGTTGTACAGAGAAAATCGCTGGGAGCATCATTGCACAGAAAAAATCGCTGGGAGCAGCGTTGCACAGAGAAAATCGCTGGGAGCAGCGTTGTACAGAAAAATTCGCTCGGAGCAGCGTTGCACAGAGAAAATCGCTTGGAGCAGCGTTGTACAGAGAAAATCGCTGGGAGCAGCGTTACACAGAAAAAATTGCTGGGAGCAGCGTTGTACAGAGAAAATCGCTGGGAGCAGCGTTGCACAGAGAAAATCGCTGGGAGCAAAATTGCACAGAGGAAATCGCTGGGAGCAGCGTTGTACAGAGAAAATCGCTGGGAGCAAAATTGCATAGAGAAAATCGCTGGGAGCAGAGTTGTACAGAGAAAATCGCTGGGAGCAGCGTTGTACAAAGAAAATCGCTGGGAGCAGCATTCCACAGAAAAAATCACTAGGAACAGCGTTGTACAGAGAAAATCGCTGGGAGCAGCGTTGCACAGAGAAAATCGCTGGGAGCAGAGTTGTACAGAGAAAATCGCTGGGAGCAGCATTGCACAGAGAAAATCGATGGGAGCAGTGTTGTACAGAGAAAATCGATGGGAGCAGCATTGCACAGAGAAAATCGATGGGAGCAGCATTGCACAGAGAAAATCGCTGGGAGCTGCATTGTACAGAGAAAATTGCTGGGAGCAGCGTTGTACAGAGAAAATCGCTGGGAGCTGCATTGTACAGAGAAAATCGCTGGGAGCTGCATTGTACAGAGAAAATCGCTGGGAGCAGCGTTGCACAGAGAAAATCGCTGGGAGCAGCGTTGTACAGAGAAAATCGCTGGGAGCAGCGTTGTACAGAGAAAATCGCTGAGAGCAATATTGCACAGAGAAAATCGCTGGGAGCAGCGTTGTACAGAGAAAATCACTGGGAGCAAATTTGCACAGAGAAAATCGCTGGGAGCAGAGTTGTACAGAGAAAATCGCTGGGAGCAGCGTTACACAGAAAAAATTGCTGGGAGCAGCGTTGTACAGAGAAAATCGCTGGGAGCAGAGTTGTACAGAGAAAATCGCTGGGAGCAGCGTTGTACAGAGAAAATCGCTGGGAGCAGAGTTGTACAGAGAAAATCGCTGGGAGCAGCGTTACACAGAAAAAATTGCTGGGAGCAGCGTTGTACAGAGAAAATCGCTGGGAGCAGAGTTGTACAGAGAAAATCGCTGGGAGCAGCGTTGTACAGAGAAAATCGCTGGGAGCAGCGTTGCACAGAGAAAATCGCTGGGAGCAGCGTTGTACAGAAAAAATCGCTGGGAGCAGCGTTGCACAGAGAAAATCGCTGGGAGCAGCGTTGTACAGAAAAATTCGCTCGGAGCAGCGTTGCACAGAGAAAATCGCTTGGAGCAGCGTTGTACAGAGAAAATCGCTGGGAGCAGCGTTACACAGAAAAAATTGCTGGGAGCAGCGTTGTACAGAGAAAATCGCTGGGAGCAAAATTTGCTGAGAGGAAATCGCTGGGAGCAGCGTTGCACAGAGAAAATCGCTGGGAGCAAAATTGCACAGAGAAAATCGCTGGGAGCAGCGTTGCACAGAGAAAATCCCTGGGAGCAGCATTGCACAGAGAAAATCACTGGGAGCAGCATTGCACAGAGAAAATCGCTGGGAGCAAAATTTTACAGAGAAAATCGCTGGGAGCAAAATTTTACAGAGAAAATCGTTGGGAGCAGCGTTGCACAGAGAAAATCGCTGGTAGTAAAATTGCACAGAGAAAATTGCTGGGAGCAAAATTGCACAGAGAAAATCGCTGGGAGCAGCGTTGCACAGAGAAAATCGCTGGGAGCAGCGTTGTACAGAGAAAATCGCTGGGAGCAAAATTGCACAGAGAAAATCGCTGGGAGCAGCGTTGTACAGAAAAAATCGCTGGGAGCAGCATTGCACAGAGAAAATCGCTGGGATGTGACTGGAGCTCGTCAAGGGAGACGAGAGGAGGCTTTGGGTGGATGGGGCTGGGGGCAGAATGGGACAGAGCTGGAGGTGGAACTGGACAGGACTGGACTGAAATGGGGTGGGACCAGAGACAGATCAGAGCGGGACCTTGTGTCCAGGGTTTTGTGGCCCAAAATATGGTAACCATAGTTATCGGATAATGCATGTGCTATTGTAATCTGCATAGGTATATGCAGAATTTTTATTTTTTTTTGATAATAAATAAAATAAAGTGCATACCATCTGGATACAGCATTCTCCCTTCAAGGCATGCCCTTCAGTGGGATTCACTAAGCAAACTAATCGTGTATCGATCGGTTTATGACCCCTTTGCAACCTAATTTTACTCCGGCCCGATTCACTGACCTCTCTGCCAATCCAAATCTGATCCGCGTATGCAAATGAGGGGAACGGCATGCAAAGTAGGCAGGGATGCGATTCACAAAACAAATTTTGCAATCCGACTGGGCTGGCTGATCAACCCAAGAAGTGACTGCTGGGGACCAGTCGCAAACAACCTTTCCGACTCTCGAGCTCCATTGAAGCCCTGCTCTCTGCACGCCCTGTTCTCTGCTGCCCCAAATCTCTCCTATCTGCCACCTAATGCTCTGCCCTGAATCTGTCCTGCCTGCCACCCCAAATTGCTGCCCTGCTCTCTCCCGAATCACCGCCCTGCTCTTCCCCTGATCTCTCCTGCCTGCCACCCTGAATCTCTCCTGCCCTTCCCCGCACTGCAAGCCCGTGGTTTTAACCCACAGGTTTAAAGCGGGTTAAAACCACAGGCTCGCTGGGCTACAGATGGTCTGCATATGCGTCAGGATCGCACACTAGCGATCCATGTCGTCAGATAGGGGTGTTCCTCCGATTGCCTCCATTTGAATATTGCCAGATTGTGAATCCATCAGACCTGCCCGGATCAGACACGGATTGGTCACGATCGGGCAGTTTAGTGAATCTAGCCCTTTATAAGAGACCATAATAAACATGGTATAGGTGGTACGAGTTAGACTCCTAATCAGTCCTTCATGTGTGAAACCGCCCTTGAATATTTTACAGTAGCTTCTGTCTAGTGTGAAGTGAACGTGACACCCCTCTGCCTGCTGTTTGAGGAATGGAGTAGCATACTGGCCCTCAGTCCAATGGGGTAAAGACTGGGTGCTGTGTATAAGATTGTTTCTAATTGGAAGCATCTGTGTGTGAAAGTGGAATCAGAAGAGAATAGGTTAAGCTGAGGGAGACCTTTTACCCTGAAAAGCTATATTCTGGATAAAGCTGGTCTACCCCAGCATCCAGGAAGTCAGCCATCCTACAGACTGATTGTTTTAAAAGTATCGCAGACACAGACAATACCCAATGCTGTACAATGTTAGGATTGAAAGAACTGTAACTGCTTTACACTTGAGTTTAGTACAGAGAGTCAGGGAACCCTACTCCAATATTTGAGTTAGCATTTGGAAGAACTTCTGTGCCAGGGCCTTGAAGAGAAATTCTTTCCCCCACTCTTCCAGTCCCATCTCCAGGGAGAACCTGATCCCTTGGAGAAAAGCATGAGAGCAATTAAGGGAGAGGACTGGGAAGAAATAAATGTTTTATGGAGCCCTGTAAATCCAGTGATGGACTAGCTGGAGACCCGAACACCCTCTTACTACTACTACTACTACTACTACTACTTATTTCTATAGAGCTTCTACATGTAAAGCAGCGCTATATATTAAAACATTCAAGACAAAAGATAATCATTACAAAACAATCAATTTTACTGGAGAATGATTGGAGCACTTTAAAATTATGAACAATTTCCTTGGAATAAAAGAAACCAAACAGTGCAGTGCTGTAATCTAACATGCAGAGATTGTTTAAAGGAGATGTAATTACCTCAGCAGGCATACAGGAAGTGACCTAATTTTCATCTCCCTTTTGTCTTTATGACTTTTTTGTTTATCTAAAACAAAAGATTGTCTTCTGTTCACTTCAAATCATTGAGCAGTGATGACAGAATGGATTACCAGGAAATGTTATAATAGTTTCCTGTCCATCCTGAATGGCAAACAGTTGGACTAATTTACCTCTCTCTTCCTTGTACAGTACAGTATACTCCAATTGGAGGAGTAGTTTAATTGTTAGAGCAGTACACTGAGAACCAGGAAATGCCAAGATTTAAATCCCACTGCTGACCCTTGTGTTCTGTTTTACATATGAACTTAACAACTCACAAGCAGTTTTATAAATAAGTTCTATAATATCTAATATAAAAGAACATATGAACATAAGAATTTCCGCTGCTGGGTCAAACCAGTGGTCCATCGTGCCCAGCAGTCCACTAAAAATAATTATTAAATAATTTTTAGTGTGTCTAGTGAGAGATTTGTGCTTATAAGTATATTAAAATAAATTGGAATACACACGCAGGCTCAATGATGGTAATATAATTGAGTCTCCGTGTGTATTTCAATTTATTTTAGTACACTTATAGGCACAAAACTTTCACTGAGCACACTGAAAATTATTTAATAAAATGATTTTAATGTTAGATATTATAGGTTGTAAAAGAGGCCGTAAGTCGTGGTAGAAGTGTCTGTAACTAAGACCCGGATTCTGTAACTGATGCCATTGTTATATCAATCGTGATGGCACCGGGTACAGAATTGTGCAGGTGATACTTTAAGACATTGTCATTGGCAGGCAAATACTAATAATACATTATTATCTTTGTCTTATACACTACTACACAATACAGATTGAACTAACCAGTTTACACTTTAAAAAAATCATAAAAATTCAGGTTTACAACCCACATATAGGCAAGAAAGAAATATCAAAACTTCCCCCTTCCACAAGCCAGCATTAGCCTATACTAACATCTCTGTTAGATTAAATGGTAAAAAGCCATGCTTTTTACTAACTTCCTAAATTTCTTCACTTTATTCTCCAGTTGAAGCTCTCTTGCTAGGCAATTCCAACATTGAAAAGAAAAAATCACTCTATAGACCTGTTCAAAGAGTAATGTAGATGATATAACTCAGTTCACAAAAACTTGCTCAGAATCAAGGAGGGGAAAACTGGGGCGAGCCCCAGAAAAACCACCTCACAGCCCAATCATCGCATGGAGAGTAAACAGAAACGTTATATCATTCCATATGCTTTTTGAGTTATGAAAAAATGCTAACGTTCAGCACTATGTTTACTAGGCTTTTAAGTCAAAGAACTGAGCAAACTTAACTTGCAGCTTGCGGGTTCCGACGTGCACGTTTCGATCCTGCCTCAGGGAACACACAGGAATAGATGAAAAAACACATACGATAGGTACAGGGATTCAGAACGGACTGCTGTCTCACATATAGAAGCGCAAGTAGCGCTTGACTCTCAAAGAAGTCAAGCCGTAGCGCTTGACTCTCAAAGAAGTCAAGCCGTAGCGCTTGACTCTCAAAGAAGTCAAGCCGTAGCGCTTGACTCTCAAAGAAGTCAAGCCGCGCTACTTGCGCTTCTATATGTGAGACAGCAGTCCGTTCTGAATCCCTGTACCTATCGTATGTGTTTTTTCATCTATTCCTGTGTGTTCCCTGAGGCAGGATCGAAACGTGCACGTCGGAACCCGCAAGCTGCAAGTTAAGTTTGCTCAGTTCTTTGACTTAAAAGCCTAGTAAACATAGTGCTGAACGTTAGCATTTTTTCATAACTCAAAAAGCATATGGAATGATATAACGTTTCTGTTTACTCTCCATGCGATGATTGGGCTGTGAGGTGGTTTTTCTGGGGCTCGCCCCAGTTTTCCCCTCCTTGATTCTGAGCAAGTTTTTGTGAACTGAGTTATATCATCTACATTACTCTTTGAGCAGGTCTATAGAGTGATTTTTTCTTTTCAATACACGCACCTTTTCACTCTTGTTACATTGATTGTAACTTGTCCCCCTCTTCCTATTTGACTAGAGGCAATTCCAACAAGCAGGAGCTACAACTGAATATTAAATTAATAAACATAAACCTAAATATAAGAGGGGCCGCTGAAAAGTTCTCAGCCCAGCCAAGAAGAGAATGACGTGAAGCCATGAAACTTACAAGTTATTCCACACTTTCCTTGGCACTTTTTGTTTCATTTCATATCATTGAAATGAAAAGTGTCAAGAAAAGTGTGGAATAACTTGTAAGTTTCATGGCTCCACGTCATTCTCTTCTTGGTTGGGCTAAAAATCTTTCAGCGGCCCCTTGTACTTGAACACAAATTAATAAGTAAATCTGTCTCTTTGAAAATATCCTGAGAGCTGCCATATTCATTTTGTATAGACTCCTTATTAATGTGGCAACCACATTCCTTCAGTAATCATTTAACACAAAGGGGTCCTTTTATCAAACTACGGTAAGTACTACTGCTTCTTGGCAGTGGGAGGAATCTATAAGAACATAAGAATAGCCTTAACTAGGTCATACCAATGGTCTATCAAGCCCAGTAGCCCGTTCTCAAAGTGCCCAATCCAGGTCTCTAGTACCTGGCCAAACCGAAGGAGTAGCAACATTCCATGCTACTGATCCAGGGCAAGCAGTGTTCTTCTCAATAACAGACTCTTCCTTCAGGAACTTGTCCAAACCTTTCTTAAAACCAGCTATGCTATCTGCTTTTACCGCAACTTCTGACAACTCATTCCAGAGCTTAACTATTCTCCAAGTGAAAAAATATTTCCTCCTCCTAGTGCAGAGGTCTCAAAGTCCCTCCTTGAGGGCCGCAATCCAGTCGGGTTTTCAGGATTTCCCCAATGAATATGCATGAGATCTATGTGCATGCAGTGCTTTCAATGCATATTCATTGGGGAAATCCTGAAAACCCGACTGGATTGCGGCCCTCAAGGAGGGACTTTGAGATCCCTGTCCTAGTGTGACCTTTTCCTGCACCCCTTGGGATTTGGGCACCACTGGTTAAGAAACCCTACCCTAACTATTTTTCTGAACTGACTATAGTCACCTATCAAACAAAACCAACAAAATTTGAACACAAAGACTGTCAGGCAGGTAGGCATTTATTTACTGGGTGTTCGCAAAAAGGTAATATTTTAAATTTAATCTGTTATTTTTCTAATAACTACAGCTAACACTAGATATAAACGTAGCCATCCTTCTGTTTTCACTGCCTGTAACAACCTGCACCTGAAAGTTACTGAGGAAATTGCACTGGGTGACAAGTACTTGGCCTTCCAACATGGAATTAATTAGTGCTTAAAATGTTTTCTCAAATCTTTAAAAAGAAAATACTTTACCTTGACATACCCTGAAGGGTGTATATCCCCTGAATTGTTTTCTCATATGGAAAGTATTAGTTGCACAAACAGAGAGCCAAATAGATAGTATTACAAATTAATCCCATCAACTTTTCTAAAGAAAGTGAATTATCACTTCCCCCCCCCCATTTTTGTTTGCATATCTCTCTTTAATATCTGACCTTTGCCCAAACAGCCTGTAGAATAATTAAGCTGTTATTCCTCCCTTTTCTACATGATGTAGTTTTTATATCTGATGCAGTTTTTCTCAAAGAGAATTTATTGAAGCTGTGTGACATATTGACAATTTAAGCACATACAAGGACAGCCCTCTGCGACCTTGAAACTAGTGCTGCTGCATGAGCCAAGCAGTGACTAAAGCTTTCTTACAAAATAAAGACCTGTTTATCAATGATTTTTCTTCAAATGGCCTCTTACTCCCAGACTTTGATGTTCCATGTTTTGCTTGCAACTTAAAAAGTCAATTTGAGCACTTATTCAGGTGCATGAATTAATTTATTTACAATTTTTTTTTGTTTTATAAATCTTTATTCATTTTAAAGCCAAAAATAAGTGCCACATATTATACAGTCATTTTATACTTTAACAGCATTTAAATTCAATCCCCCCGTCTACATATCCAAAAATTGCACTCAAATTAAAAATATATCTTCCCACCCATCAATGGGCAAAATCAACAATGACTCCTTACAGAATTTTGTCAATGGCTCCCAAATATCCATAAAAGTCCTATAATGTCCCTGTTGTATGGCCATCATACGTTCCATTTTAAAAGTGTGACATTACTAAACTATACCTTCTGGTGGAATTCTTTGAGCATGTATCATAAATTTGAATCATATGCTTATGAAAAGAAAAATATAATTCGACTTTCCAAAAATTTGATACAATGTAAATCACCCTGGAAATTCCTGGACTCATATGTTCAATCTATTTCATAGACACTCCTCTCTTCTTCTTCTTCCTCTTCCTCTTCTTTTTCTTTACCCCCATGTTTTGACTTTTTATTTTTTTAATTTTTTTATTTTATTTTATTTTATTTTATTTTTTTTTTCTTCCTTCAATTTCTCTTTCCTCTTATCTTTTCTTTTACTATTTTTTCATGAACAGTCCTAGTACTTTAGATCTTTTAAAACGATTCAATTCTACATTGCATAATGTAACTGAATATTTGTTATACTAAATGTTTTGTTTTATATTTTGATACCATGTACTTGAACTGTTTCTTATATTTTTTCAAAAAATCAATAAAAAATATTGAACTAAAAAATAAAAAATAAAAGTGTGACATAGAGATTCCCACCAAAAAGTATAATTTAATCGATCCCAGTTTTTCCAGTTCCTCAAAATAAGTTGTATGGCAACTTATGTTCTTCTTATGTTCTTAACCCCTGCCATTATAAAGAGAAGTTTGTTATTCCGAGCAGATATTTGGCTTTTAGCCCTCATTGACGTACCAAATAGGATGGTATCATACATCAATGCCAATGGATTTTCCAATATTTTGTTCACTTGGTCCCAGATGGATCTCCAAAATTTAAGTATCAAGGGACAATAGTACAATTATTTATAAATAAGGGTGGTTTGAAAAGTTTGGTAAAAAAGCAAGTTAAACAACGTACTCTCCATCCAGGGCTATACTTTTCCCCTCTTCTATTAAACTGCACTAGCAGTTTTTAGCACAGAGAACCACGCTGAATGACCCGCGCTGCTCCCGACGCTCATAGGAACACTATGAGCATCGGGAGCCGCATGGGCCATTCAGCGCGTGCTCCCCGTGCTAGAAACTGCTAGCGCAGTTTAATAGAAGAGGCCCAAAGTCCAGCAAATTTTCAGTTTTTATGTAAGCTATTTTTCCTACAATATGAAAAAGCTGGAAAATCGTTGGACTAACTGTATTGTTTAGCTTGCTTTTTTAGAAGCATAAAGAGTGGAGTCTCAACACTGTTACGACCGTGGTAGTCGAGAGTACTAGATGAATAAAAAATCTCAAAATCTTTAGTCTTACGAATTCAAGTTTTATTAATATGACCGATAGACACTTGTTTCTGTATCCATTTAACACTGGCTTTAAATATGCCGTCCAACGTCTGTGCCTCATTTTGATTTTCGCCATTCACTCCTGACAGTGTTGATCAGCTTCAGCACAAACATGATGCTTCAGCTCACAGATTGGGGTAAGTTACTCAATGCGATACGATACTGGTTTGGCCTTTACCAAATAGATAAATAGTCAATTTTGTTTTCAAGAGCTCCATTCGTAAAATTGATTCCAGTGTCCCACGACTTAATTGGTTATATGGTAACTTTTGTATTAGTCTAGTATTTATTGGAGCTTATTGATAGATGCTTGTTTCTCTATCCATTTAACACTAACTTGTAGAGTTTCCATTCAGCGATATTAAATTTTACTCTGATCCAGACACATGAGAACATGATGTTTGCTCCTATAGACGCTGCCTGCACTTTGTTTTTCCACTGTTCAGCCAATCTAGTATTAACCGTAATAAAGTTTCAGCTTTATTTGCAAGTACAGAAATTCACCATGATCTAATAAATTAACACAGGCCCTTGGTTTTGTTTTCTTCCATTTATACGCGCCGTGTGTTTAATTTTCCACAGAGACAAGTAGGCAGCATTTTTTTCCTATATGATAAACGGGATGAAGACTTTGTAGTATATAAAATGCAGAACTTGCCATGTCAAATTTTGGTGTTCACTAATAGATTCAAGGGGTGTACAACTAAATCTCTTTCAAATGGGCATGCTATGGTTTTAAGCCTTATGTCCGCAAGTACATTTATGCAAAATGTCTCTCTAATATCATTTTTATAGTCAAACATCTTCACTAGTTTCTTGGTATATTCTCCTGATTTCCCACTAATCCTTGGGTAGGCTCATTTAAATTTCAATAACTTCACGTGGTTGTTCACCCATTGAAACACGCATGTTCATCACCTTCAGCTACATTATAATTTTTCACCATCTTTCAGGTTTCCTTTTTATTCACAGAGCATTCATTCCCACAACACCATTGCCGCGCACGCTAACCCCGTGCTACATGCCATAAACTAACGCCAGCTCAATTCTGGCGTTAGCGTCTAGCGCATGCGGCAATGCTGCGTGCACTAAAACCTCTAGCGCAGCTTAGTAAAAGGAGCCCTAAGTTCAGACTCCCCTTTTTCCTATGCAATTCCACCTTATCAGCCCCCTTCTAATTCCCTCTAATTCATGAAGAGAATTAGAGGGGGGGGTGAAGAGGTGGTAATGGACTATTGAGGGGATGACAGGCAGATACAGTGAAATCTCGGTTTACGAGTAACCCGGTTTGCGAGTGTTTTGCAAGATGAGCAAAACACTCAGCAAACTTTTGACTCGCAAACCGAGTGTTGACTCGATTTGCAAGCACTCCCCCCCGATAACCGGCATCACTCCCCCCTCACAAAGGCCCCCTCACTTGAACCGCCCCCCCCTGCACAAACCAGCCCCCCCCCCCGAACAACTTAAACTTCCCCCCCCCCCCATCTGGCACCAGCACGCAGGCACAGATCGTGCCGGTGCCTAGAAGATCTTCCAGCTTCTGCGCAGATGAATGCTCAAGGCAGGCAGAAGCCGGAAGATCTTCTAGGCACTGGCACGATCTGTGTCTGCGTGCTGGTGCCAGACACGGGGGGGGGTAAGTTTAAGTTGTTCAGGCGGGGGGGCCGGTTCACACAGGGGGGAGGTGCTGGTTCACGCGGAGAGGGGACTTTGCGAACGGGGGGGGGGAGCAGCGCTGCTGGCCTGGGGAGGGGGTGGGAACGTATCAAAGCGAGTTTCCATTATTTCCTATGGGGAAACTCGCTTTGATAAACGAGCCTTTTGGATTACGAGCATGCTCCTGGAACGGATTATGCTCGTAATCCAAGGTACCACTGTATATTGGTAGGGTTAGGATTTAAACGCAGAGGTATATGGTAAACTTTTATCACTGTTGCAGGAGGGGGGAAAGTGTGGTGCAGTGCTTTAAAGCTACAGCCCTAGCACCCCGAGATTGTGGGTTCAAACCCACACTGCTCCTTGAGACCCTGGACAAATCACTTAAGGGCAAATTCTATAAGAAACGCCCAAAAGTTAGGCGCCTAATTAGGCACTCTTCAGTGCGATTCAAGTAAAATTGGATGCTGTTTAATGAATCGCGCTGAGTGGAACCTATTTTGGAGACGCCCATTAAGCGCGCGGCATTATAGCGAGCGCTATTCCGCGTGTTAAGGCCCTAACGCACCTTTGTAAAAGGAGCCCTACGTTCGCCTCAAAAAAACGTTCAGCTGAGGGATGGGCAACCAGCGCTGCAATCCAGTCGGGTTTTCAGGATTTCTCCTATGAAGATGTACATGAGATATGATTGCATACAATGGAGGCAATGCATGCAAATAGATCTCATGCATATTAGTTGAATACACTCACTATTCAAGAGAAGCTATCAACTTCAAAAATTCTTCTTAAAATTCCAATTTTAATTTATGTATTATAAATCCCTCAAAAAGCAGTTTCATTCAATCTACAAATGTCAAATACATTTTATATCTATAAATCTACCCATCAGGAGACCCTCCCCCTCTACATTCACCTAAAGTCAAAAATGTCAATAAAATTTTTTTGTTTCCTCTGTCAATTGCTGCAATCACAACATTGTTACTGGCATTGGTTCACTAGATACTAGTTGATCAGTAGTTTATTTCCATAACTGGTTCCCCTCATGCATATTAGCTGGGGAAATCCACACTTCCTTCTACATCCCTATATATACCACTCCCATTTAAGTATTAATTCATCTTACTAACTACCAGGGATTCCCTCCTTCTGACCTTCTAATTACAAAACATGCCATCCTACCTCCTTATTAAGTCCACCAGGTTCCATAGTTTTCCACTGGTAAATTAAACGCTGTTCTCTACGTAATAATGCATCTGTCACATTCCCCCCTCTAACAAGATTGACCTGAATCAACACTACAAATCGCACGTCATCAATTTGATGCCCCGCTTCTACCCAATGGCCAACCAGTGGGGTTTCAAGTGTTAATAACTTCAAATTGCTCAAATGCTGAGCAATTCTCAGCTTAATATTTTGTTTGGTCTGTCCGAGGAACCATTTTCCACAGGGACACTTCTCTTATGTATTAAGTCAACTGTATATGTAGGTGCAGTGGGATTTGGGTGGATTTTGGAAGGCTCACATAATCCACCATAAGTGTAGTAGTTAGAGTGGGATATGGGCCTGAGTCCCCATCTCTATACTTGTCTACTTTGCCCTCTAGGCTACTCCAGAGACCTACTTGCTACTCTAATAGGACTGCCCAGAACATTTGAAGCTGTCATACAGGCAGATATGTATTGTTTCATTTACATCTTTGAGGGGGGGGAAGGGGGTCAGTGATCAATGGAGGACTGTGGTGGTTCATGCTTACATCCCTCCAGTGGTCATCTGTTCAGTTATTGGTCACTTATCCGTTGTTTAAAGCAGGTCTAGCCCCAAATGTCTAAATTGTGCCCTGGACATAGTCTAAAATGTTTGATTATGGCAGAAAAACATCCAGGTCATAGTCCTGCCAACACTATGCCTATAACATGCCCCTTTGAGATTTAGGCTAACTGTGGAAGGTCAGCCTAGAAATCCATCTAGAAAATAGATTTTGAAAATAGCAAATTGGAAGGGTTTGGCAAGAAAATATCCCCTTATGCTACTTTTTGGATGTTTTTCTATTTTATTTTTTTTTCAAATGAGCCCATAGTATTTGTCATTAGTTTTCTATATTTTTGTAAACCACCTTAATACTTTAGTACAAAGCAATATATAAAAATCAATAAATTTGATCCAATCCAAGATGGGGGGTGAATGTAATTCCTATATACAATGAGATAGTGTATTCATGAGAAAAATACTTAGCAATGGACATCTTGCACATGGTTTGAATAGACATAATACGTGGCCCCATGTGTACTAAAAAGAAATGTTATACCACAAAAACTTGGGGAAACAGGAATGATGGAAAATTATTGTTTATTTGCATGCATAGGAGTTATGGACCCGATCTACTATGAGGGTGGTTTGAAAAGTTTGGTTAAAAAGCAAGTTGAACAATGTACTCTCCATTGATGGCTATATATCTGGAGTACTGTGTCCAGTACTAGTCACCGTACCTCAAGAAAGACATGGCGGTACTTGAGGGAGTACAGAGAAGAGCAACTAAACTGATAAAGGGAATGGAAAATCTCCCATATACCGACAGATTAAAGCAGTTAGGACTTTTCTCCCTGGAAAAGCGGAGACTTAGAGGAGACATGATAGAGACCTTCAAGATCATGAAGGGCATAGAAAAAGTTGACAGGGGCAGATTTTTCAAATTATGGGGCAACACAAGTACAAGGGGGCACTCGGAAAAATTGAAAGGGGACAGGTTTAGAACAAACGCTAGGAAGTTCTTTTTCACTCAGAGGGTGGTGGATACATGGAACGCGCTTCCAGAGGCTGTGGTAGACAGGAACACATTAAATGGTTTCAAAGAGGGTTTGGATAGATTCCTAGAAGAAAAAGGGATTGAGGGGTATAGATAGATATAGACCACTACTCAGGCAATGGGCTTGATGGGCCGCCGCGGGAGCGGACCGCTGAGCAGGATGGACCTATGGTCTGCCCCAGCGGAGGCAACTTCTTATGTTCTTATGTTCTTACTTACTCCAGCGAGTTTCCAGTTGTTTTTGGTTTTTTTGTATCGTAGGGAGAATAGCTTATGAAAAAAACTGGAAACTCGCTGGACTAATTACAGGTGGCAGTAGGTGTCCTATCTGGAAGCCCATCGGGAAGCATGTTTAAAAAAAAAATTGTGCAATGAAGGATGCCTAGTTTGTAGGCATCTGTGGCGCATCTACAGAGATGCGTAGGGATGCCTAAGCATGCCTAAGGCAGGTTGTGGGCATGGTTTCACCGAGAAGTGGCCTTGGGCATGCTTAGGCATCCCTACGCATCTCTGTAGGCAAGAGACAGATGCCTTAAATGTAGGCCTTTTAAGTAATGTAGATGCGATTCTCTTTAGAATGCCGATGCATGATTGACACGCGATTGGCAGTCGCCTCTTAGGCGTCCGCCGAGATCGACATGCTAGAGAGAATCAAGCCCACGTGTATAGACTTTGATGGAGTCTATATTCCTTCACTTGCTTTTTTACCAAACTTTTCAAACCTCCCTCATATCAAATGTTAACTTGGGTTAATGTGAGATATGCAATAAATAATTAAAAGACAGTTAACTGAAAGCTGAAAATGAGCTGGGGTCTATGGTTGTGCAACAGGAATGAATTTGGGCTTAAAGCACTTAAGATTTGCATCAACATTTTTAATTTTGCTACGACCCCCCCCTAATCTTATCTCATCACTACCTCTATCTATCTGTCAACATTATTGTTAGTTGCTTGCTTTTAATTTAGAAACTAAAATCTATTTTTTGCTGATCCAAGTGTACATTTCTTACGTCATTGAAATCACTGATAACAAGAACAATTGCAATTATTTTCACAGTCTGATAGAATACAAGAGAAACAACATAAATTTTTGTTCAGAAATGTCATCTTTCTGTATGAATTTCTTTTTCTCTTTATATTGTGCAGAAAAAACAGGCATGACTTCCTGTACACAAAATAAGCTTAATATTATATAATTTATGACATGGAAGAATGAAGTCAGCATTGTTTTCACATTTCTAAGTTCACTAATAAATTATCTTCTGTTTCAGAGCTGTTTCCATTGTGAAGATGTCATTAGGCTCAGGGCTCCTTTTACTAAGCTGCATTAGCGTTTTTAGCGCAAGCAGCACTTTAGCACATGCTAAACCCGTACTACACAGCTAAAACTAACGCCAGCTCAATGCTGGTGTCAGCGTCTAGTGCATGCGGCAATTTAGCGCACGCTATTCCACGTGTTAATGCCCTAACGCGGCTTAGTAAAAGGTGCCCTCCGTTTTTCCAAATTCATGATTTAGAAAACTTTCAAGCAGATAGGTATTTCAGCCACAGAAAATTACAAATAAAATCCTCTGGAATTTGTTGCCTAAGAATGTGGTGAAAGCAGTTAGCTTAGCAGGGTTATAAAAAGGTTTGGCTGATTTCCTAAAATAAAAGTTCATAAGCCGTTATTAAAATGGACTTGCTAAAATCCACTGCTTATTCCTAGAATAAATAGCATAAAAATCTGTTTTACTCTTTGGGATCTTGCCAGGTAGTTGTGACCTGTGTTGGCCACTGTTGGAAATGGGATACTGAGCTTGATGGACCTTCAGTCTGTCTCATCATGGCAACTCTTAATGCACCCTCAAAGTTCAGAAAAACTTAATATGTACCTGCTGATGTTTTATTAGATTGATGAGTTGATTCTTATGGCAAAGTTTTATGTAACTATTTAATTTATATGTACTGTTTATTATTTATGATTGTGGCTATGTAAACCGTATAAGTAATATACGGCATATACATTTTTAAATTAATTAATTAATAAACTCCCTCAGGGCTGGCTTTGGCAATTATGGGAATTGTGAGGACCCTCGCCCGGCACTTAAGATTTCAAATGATGTGTCAGGATTGATTGATTGATTGATTGATTTACAGCTGTCCCTGTGAGAAACTGAAGCCAAAAAGGCAATAAAATGGTGCTATCCCTCTGAGAAGTGCAAAACCAAAGTGTGAGGGGGAGGAAATATAAGTGCTGGCTGGCCGTGCCGTGCCATGGGAGGAATACAGAGTATCAGTGCTGAGGAGCACAATTACTAAGAGGGAGGGAGAGAGAAGGAGACAGAGTGGTTGGTAGAGATGGAGAAAGAAAAGACACTTTAAGTTTTGGTCAGCTGCCAGTTGCAAAACTGACTCAGTTAAGCACTGGGTCCCACTCCCTAGTAGCACAGTACTCTGTGTTGCTCCTCCCTCCTGTTGACCCTGCTTAAGGTCAACCCTGAACTCCCTTTTAGATGAACTTCTAGACCAGCTCCTTTTTTGCATTAAATGATATATTACCAGAACTGTTGCAGTGTGCATGACCCTCTTTAGCCTTCATAGGATGTTGAGCAACCCCGATATTGAGCAAACTCATCAGAACATAAGAATTGCCACACTGGGATGGGCCAAAGATCCATCAAGCCCAGTATCCTGTCTCCAACAGTGGCCAACCCACGCCACAAGTACCTGGCAAGATCCCAAGGAGTACAACAGATTTTATGCTGCTTAGCCTAGGAATAAGCAGTGGCCGATGAGGGACAATTGGATCTAAGTTTAGCACCCCCCAATCATTTTAAAAAGTTGGATCCAATGCTAGCCTTTTTCCCCACTATGTAAGCTCACACTCTTGATTAGGCAGAGCAAGCACATTTAAATATGTTAAAAACCAATTACACAGTCTGGCTGTTCATTTTGAGAAATTCTACCCAAGTTGTAATTTTATATATATATATATACTTGTACTTCTATATCATTTATAAGTTATTATATTGTTAAAAAATAAAAAAAGAAGAAAAAAATATCCACTATAATAAAACACCACGCGCGCATGTGTACTTCAAACTCCATGCGTCCGTGCTTTGTGCCTCTGTGCCTCCGCATGCGCAGTACACCACCGAGCAGGGAAGTGCTGGGGAAGCCGAAACTGTCCGATCCTAGAAGCCTTTTCACAGGCGAACAGACAACCCGGAAAAGTCTGTCTTCAGCTCCCTCCTTCCACCCAACCCGCACTCAGTCCTTCCCCTCATTTACCTGCATGAGAAAGAAAGCACATAAATAAGGCAGGCGGTTTCCACTAATCTCCCCCTCCCCACCCCCGAAGTCTTGAGGCCCACTCCGGGGCTACGGTGTCTCGCAAAACCTCTTCAGCTCCCCTAGAGGTGGCCTGTGAGGAGCTGCTTACTTATCCCGCACAGCAGAAGTAGCAGCCGCCCTGCACCTCTAGCTCAGCATCTCCCCCATCCCTGGCTGCCTTCATCACGCATTCACCAAACATAAAAGCGTCTCAGCGCACGATATCAACGTCAGAGTTGGCGGCAAGGGCTTAAATCAGCGGTGGTGGCTAGAGGGGCATGTAGAGGGACAGACAGACAGGGGGCCAGGAAAAGAGACAGACAGACAGGCAAACTGGTGGCAGGAAGCGAGACAAAGACAGGCAGGGAGCAGGGAGAGAGACAAAGACAGACAAGCAGGCAGGGGGCAGGGAGAGAGACAGAAAGACAGGCAGGCAGGGGGCCACAGAGAGAGACAGAAAGACAGGCAGGAGGCCACAGAGAGAGACAGAAAGAAATACAGACAGAGGGTCACGGAAAGAGATAGAAAGAAAGAAAGTCCTCAGTGCCCCATTGTGCTCAAAGTCTACACATCTATTCCAGCACCCGTTAATGTAACGGGCTTAAACACTAGTTATATATAAGATCATGACTAAGTTCAAATGAGATCCTAAGAAGATGTTGGCTATATCAATGAGTATATAAATGGCTGATAATAGCAAACTGAGGATTCATTATATATTTTTAAAAAACTGATTTAAACTACAACTTGGGTAGAATTTGTTATTATACTATTATGGATAATCTCTACCCTTGAACACCAATAATTGTGGACTGTCATTTAATGTACATTTTGAGAATCATATTGCTAAATTCCGCAGGTGATTTTATGTGTACAAGTACATAAGAATTGCCATACTGGGACATACTGAAGGTCTATCAAGCCTGTATCCTGTTTCCAACAGTGGCCAACCCAGGTCCCAAGTACCTAACTAGATCCCAAGTAGTAAAAGAGATTTTATGCTGTTTATTATAGGAATAAGCAGTGGATTTCCCCAAACTACTTACGCGAAAAACTTACACTTACAGACTTTAAGTCAAAATTAGACATTTCTCTTTCTCGTTGCTTTTGACTCCTAATTGTCCTTTTAAGGACTACCCAGTATTTAGAAGAAATCTTAATATCTGTTCCCCTTCCTATTGTTCTTCTCCCTTATATGTTCTCTTTTTCTTTACATATTGTAGTTCCAGCCCTCCTTTACCACTTGTTTCTGTTTGTTAATTTTTTGTTAGTTTATTAGTTCTTAAAAGCTAGTATTTGCCTTAGTGTTGTGTGTTTTTTTAAACTGTATTTTAGTCAGTAGATGGTTTTAAAATTTTTGTACACCACCTAGAAGGTTTGATTAGGCGGTATAAGAAATTTTAAATACATTTGAAACTTGGAAGCCTCTTAGAATTTTGTTAAGGCCCTCCTCTGTTATTCAGTTAAAAGGGTCCCATATGTCTGTGTCAGGAAAGGGCAAGTTTGTGCGCTCCTGGTTAGCTGACTGGAGAAGGTGCTGCTCCTTGTGACCCTGGGCAAGTCACTCAATCCTCCAGTGCTCACTGCTTTGAATACCAAAGCCACAAAAAAAGCAGTATACAAATCCCCATTCCCTTTCCCTTAAATCCTAGTGGAGACTTTTAATTCTGTTGACAAAGTATGAAGCAAAATCATTGTAGTTCAGTTTTGACGGAGCAGGCTGTTTCTGTTGTGGGGGTTGCAGGAGACTGGCTACTATTCTGAACAGGTGCTTGATTGACTTGGCAACCTGTTCAATGCATTGAGAGGAATATTGTTTATTGGCTGTTGTTAAGGCTTGTTCATATATTTCTTACAGTTTAGCCTGAACTTCAGGTTGACTAAGGCCTTAGCAGAACTTCCTCAATCATCTGAGTGAGCTATCTGTCCAAAGGAATAGACCCTACCTGGACCCAATATTGTAAGATCGTTCATTTAACCGTCAACAAAGTCAGATAAATGAAGTGCCGCTGAGATACCGTGAGGCCCTGTTCTTCCAGCAAGGTCTGGTTGCCGAGGAGCACCGTTTTGTAATCCCACTCAACATTGCGTTGCAGGACTGAATGAAGTTGTGTAAAGGAAGAGTTCCATATGGATAGTTCAGGACATTCCAAGAAGGAATGCAGTAGCATCCCTGGGGCCCCACAACACTTGGTACACAAAGTCTCCTGACTCTTTAATAAAAATGATGTTCAAAAAAAAAGGAGAACTTCCTGCCTCCTATTAAGGAAGGGACTCCTATACCAACCAACTCAACTAATTCAAGAATTTACCTGCCACACATAGAATGGAGTGATTGAGAGGAATGTAAAGGAGTGCTGACTCATGTCAGGAGTTGAGAATAGTAAAGTTCCAGGATATACTAATATACAATCGATACCTCAGGAGTTTCCTGCTGCTCATCTTGAATAGAGACTGCTATTGAAGTTTGACCCTATTGGATAATCATTAGATTTGGAGTTGCTGATCAAGTGTTCTTCAACCTCTTTACACCTATGGACCGGCGGAAATAAAATAATTATTTTGTGGACCGGTAAACTACTAGGACTGAAATTTAAAAAAACTATTTCCGCCCCATCTCTGCAAGCTCGGTCCCTGCAAACCATCTGATCCCATCCGCACAAGCCTCAGTTATGATTTTATATTGAACTAGTCTTATAGCCCATTACATTAACGGGTGCTAGAATATATGTGTGTGTGTCTGTCCTTTCTTTCAGTCTTTCTTTTTCCTTGGCTGTCCATCACTACCCCTTGCCTGCTCCACCCGTCCATTTTCCCTTCCTTTTACCTCCCCTGTGTCCACCACCACCCCTTCACTGCTCTCATTATGCAGCAGCAGCCCTTCTCCCTTTGTTTGACCTCCCCCCTGTCCAGCAGCACCTCTTTCCTTCTCCCCCTGTCCAACATTATGCCTCCGTTCCTTTTTCTTCACCCCGCCCCTGTCCATCAGCACCTCTTTCCTTCTCCCCCTGTCCAGCAGTAGGCGTCCCTTCCTTTTTTTCCCCTTGGCAAAGGATGTTTTCTGCCTCACCAACTCTTTTCTGCTTCTAACAGCTTCAATGTTGTGACCAAATCCTACCCAGCTACAGCCCTACACGGAGCTACTTCAAACTAAGTGCTCAGTTCTTTAATAACTCCTTTTCTCAAGTTTTCTATTGTCATCTCTTTCTTTAATTTTGAAGCTAACTGCAATTGTCTACTCCTTTATGCCTTCTCTTTTTCTCAGTCTCTGTTCTCACTGCTGGTTTATCATTTCAGTCTGTTCTGGTTCTCTGCATGCAGGTCGCTGCCCTTCCAATGTGCTGCTTTCTCCAAGCTCTTGTGCAGGACGTTTGGTGGGTGGGGGCTTTTGTTCTGTTTTGTTTTGCCTCTGCTCGGCAGTTGTTTGCAGAGCACGCGAGGCCAGCTTTTCAGCCCTTCTCGAGGGGGCGGGACTGGCTGGTGAGGAGCTTCGGGGGCTGCTGCTGTTAGCCCCGGTCCTTTGATGGGTCATGCCGCCTCTGAGGAAAGAGGAAGTTGCATCATCAGAGGCAGCCGCGACTCAGCAAAAGCCCCAAGGCTGTCTTAGTGAATCGCTGCGCTGGCAAGTACCGAAAGCTACTGTGAGGGGAGAAAGGCATTGTCGGAGGATCCCCATGATCTCACCAGCCCTGCGTGGACCGACAGGAAATTGCAGCTCATCAATCTCGCCAGACCTGTGCGGACCAGCAGGAAATTCCAGCTCATCAATCTCGCTGGCCCTGTGCGGACCAGCAGGAATTTTCTGCGGACCAGCACCGGTCCATGGACCGGCGGTTGAAGAACACTGTACTAGATTACTAGATGATCTTCTCAGAAACCAAGACAGGGAATTTACCTCGGTGTTAGTACTGCTGGATTTTTCAGCAGCTTTAGACACTGTGAATTATGCTATCATGACTGGCAGAAACAGGTTACAATGGAATAGAACTTGCTTGGTTCAAGCTTATCCATCAGATAGTGGATGCTGTGGATGGGCTATTTAGCCTTTATTTGCCTTCATGTTCTGTTTCTATGTCCATACTGTTTGATAGCATCTTGTTGCCACCATGGGCACTGACCTGCGTGGTACAAGGATCGATTCTGTCACCTTTATCTACCTCAAGCCACTAGCTGAGTGGATTGGGTCGATGTACACTTAGTTCTATATCTACTCAGATCACAAGCAGCTACTCATACCCATTGAACCTGACTTAGCCACAGCCCTGAATAAACTATTTAACAGCAATTCAAGAATGGGCTAAAAACAACAAACTTTGCTTGAACCCAAGTAAAACCAAGCTTCAAAGGGTTCTGGAAAAAACTGGGCATATACCCAAAATTAAAATCAAAGAATAGCATCCAAGATGATAAAGGAGATGGAACTCCTCTCATATGAGTAAAGACTTTTAGGGCTCTTCTGCTTGGAAAAGAGAAGGCTGAGGGGAGATATGATTGAAATCCTAAGTAGAGTAGAATGGGTACAAGTGGATCGATTTTTCACTTTGTCAAAAATTACAAAGACTAGGGGACACTCGATGAAACTGCAGGGAAATACTTTTAAAACCAATAGGAGGAAATATTTTTTCACTCAGAGAATAGTGAAGTTCTGGAATGCGTTGCCAGAGGTTGTGGTAAAAGCGGATAGCATAGCAGGTTTTAAGAAAGGTTTGGACAAATTCCTGGAGGAAAAGTCCATAGTCTGCTATTAAGACATGGGGGAAGCCTCTGCTTGCCCTGGATTGGTAGCATGGAATGTTGCTACTCTTTGGGTTTTGGCCAGGTACTAGTGACCTGGATTGACCACCATGAGAGCAGGCTACTCGGCTTGATGGACCATTGGTCTGACCCAGTAAGGCTATCCTTATGTTCTTATGTAACCCGTTCTGAGCTCTTTGGGGAGGACAGAATAGAAAATGAACCTTGAAATATAGCTAGACTGAAATTGAAAGGGGAGAGGTTTAGAACAAACACCAGGAAGTTCTTTTTCACACAGAGGGTGGTGGATACATGGAACGCTCTACCAGAGGATGTGATAAACAGGAGCACGCTACAGGGGTTCAAAGAAGCTTTGGATAGGTACTTCGAAGACAAAGGGATTGAGGAGTACAGATAGAGTAGAGGTAGATTATAGGGATGGGATTAGAGGTAAGTTACAAAATTAATCTCCCCTCACTGTTCAGGCACTAGGCCTGATGGGCTGCCGCGGGAGCGGACCGCTGAGCAAGATGGGCCTCTGGTCTGACTCAGCGGGGGCAACTTCTTATGTTCTTATGTTCTTATGATCCCCCAAATCCAAGCAACCTTCAAGAGCTGCTTCTATCATTTGTGACAACCATGCTGCCTTTCTCTATACTTTGAGAAGGCAAGTCTTGTCACAGTTGTGCATGCCATGATAACTCAAGACTGCAATACTGTAATGCACTTTACACTGGTCTGATTATAAAGTATGCACTAGCTCCAATTGAATGCTGCAGCAAGACTAATCAAAGGTTGTAAGCAATGCGTCCACATCATACCATTTCTACAAACCTTCACTGGCTACCAGTACACACAGGGCTAAATTTAAAACTCTATGTCTGACCTTGAAGGTCTTTAAGGGAAATGGCCCAGAGTACTTGAAGAACTGGATCTCCCTCTACACACCTCCAAGATCATTAAGGTCCTTCCAAGGTGAATCCCTAACCACAGCCTCTCCAAAGGACATCATGAGATGCGATACCTACCTGCAAGCCTTGGAGTAGCCTCCATACTCTGGAATGCACTCCCTATAAGACTTTGTTTAACACATGACTATCTCTACTTGGAAGCTTGGTTCTTCACCCAGATCTTTAATGGAGGAAATAACTAACTGGCTAGTCATTCACATACAAGATATGACACCAGCTGAATATACTATAGCAGGACTTACTTATCCACTCCTATCCTAGCAGAGATTATGTATGAGGAGTGTCAATGTCAATGGCAGGAAGGGAGGTCACCAACTTCTTCCTTACTGAGGCCACACTAGGGCTGTTCCAGCAGTGGGTCTCATAAGCTGGTAGGCACTAGGCATCTATACCAGTCAAAGAGTACTTCGTTGTGGAGGAGGCCTGAGCCAAAAGTGGGGAGCCCAGACCCCAAGCCAAGTCACTGCTACACATTGTTCTGGTTGTTTGAAAATAGAACCCCAATAATGCCCGGTACTGTGTGATTTCACTATCTTCATATCAGATAAGCTTTAAAGTTCCTTGATGGAGTCTCCCATTGAAAATGTATATGTTTTCAATAATTCCATGTGCTTCTTAAGCATTCATTTATATTTGAAAGCATATTTCTGTAATTATATAAAGAATGTGATTCACAAATGGTTATAGTGAGTGAGGTAGATGAATGATTAAAGTAAAGGTTTATAAAGAGCCTGGGATAGGCATGTGGAATCTCTCGGAGAGGGAAAGAGATAATGGTTACTGTGGATGGGCAGACTAGATGGGCCATTTGGCCATTATCTGCTGTCATGTTTCTAGTATCCCATTTATTTATTCAATTTATTTGACATTGTTTCTCCTATAGTCCAAGCCATATTTAACATGGCCAAACTGAAAAGAGAAATAAAACATGCAAATTAATGTGAACAATGTAAGAGCTGTTTGTGCATTAAAATTAAAAACAAGCTGTAGGAACAAGCACTTCCTCCTCACAGCTTGACTGTTCAGGTATTTTAATGTCTGCTGTTCATCTGTTCATCAACACTTTATGACAAAACAAACAAAAACATTTGCTTGCTTCCCCACTGTCATCAAGCACTTCCTGGGGAGGTTCTGTAGGGGTGCCACCCTCAGAGGACAGGAGAAAGTCACAGTTCTCTTCTGAGCTCATGACTTTACCAGCTGCCTTATACCATAAGTCTTTCAATGGAAGGATTTTATTATGCTCCATGACTTATAAGTGGAGTGGTGTATAGCTTTTTCCTTCTGTTTTTGGAATGTTATTGAGATGCAGCTAAAAGGTGGAGTGTATATTTGTTTTGGTGATACACAGAAGTATTGAACTCCACGTACCTTCTGATTTGAACTGTAGTTGACATTATAATTTATATATTTCTCCACTTATTAAGATTTATTAACTTTTTATTCACCCATTATCAAATCTCCAACAAAACCTTATTTTATACCTTTAGAAAACATAAATACATCTTTCTTGTTAATATCCACTTATATGAAGATTTAAATGCAATAAATTTATGGTCCTCTTTTACTAAGCCTTGATAGAGGTTTCTACCACGACCTGGTATGCTAAATGCTCCAATGCTGCTCCGATGCTCATAGGAATTCTTTGAGCATCAGACCAGCATCAGAGCATTTACGGCCTTATTCTGTATTTGACGCCCGGTCTCAGCAGCCGCTTAAGCAGCTTTTGAGAATCGTGCACGGGTGTCCCATATAGAATTGCATCTGAATTGCATCTGATGAACCTAAAACCCCAATTCTCTAACTGGCATTCATGTCACAGGCACCAGTTAGAGAATCACATTGCCACTGAGCTAATCATGTCAACGGAATCTCCCTTCTGCGATCAGTATAGTGGCCACACCAGGGAACCTGCCCCCCCCTCCCCATGAAGTCAGCCTGCAGGAGGGATGCCCTCTCCCTTCTGCTGAAACCTCCGAAGCCCCCCCCCTCTGGATGTCTTTGGCAGGAGGAGTACCCAATTCCTCCTGCCGCAACGGTGAACCCTCCCGACACAGTCCATGCTAGGAGTGATACCCACTCCCTCCTGCCACTGGCCCCATCATCACCCAAACCCCACCAAGCATTCCCCGATTCCACCCCAACACTCCCCGACTCCACCCCTGACACTCTTGGACACCCCAACATCCCCCAGATATTCCCTGACTCCACCTTGTAGGGGTGTTTCCTTATTTGCACCTGAAGGTTAGGCCTCTCTGACATCATCAAGCCTGAACCATTGTTTGCAAGCAATCATTCCAGCCTGAACCATGCAAGAAGAGAAAGAAGAAAACATCTTTGCTGTTTCTGCCTGATGCATTCTGGGTATGTACCAGAACTGTATTCTAGTCAAGGACATCCAGCTATGCCTACATGCTCAGCCTGTGTGAATATTGGGGGAGGCATGGCTCTTATGCTGTTTTTATCTAACGAAGGTGCCTCTGTTTCACAGCCTATACAAGACTCTATACAGAAAGGCTATTCATCTAAGTTATGTTTCGGGATTGGTCCGGAGAAGTCATCTGACGAGATCCAAAAGAAATGTGCCTAATTATTAATTTAGTCTGTGCTGGGATGTGAGAGAACTTGCATCTTATCATAGGTTTTCTCTGCACTTCTTCTATAATAATTAAGACCTGAAAAGTTACCTCATGTGACTCTCTGCCTGAGAGAGAGAAACCAGACTTTTTATACATTTGGATTCCATCACATAAAGGAAACCTTTGCTGTCAACCTAATTTACAGCTTCTCCAGCTGCTGACGGACTGTTCCTAAACAGAAGAATTTCTATATCTGCTAAGTGGAGGAAAGACATCTTCCATTTCACCTGATTCTGTGCTACGACCTAATTGGATGCTGAAAATAAGGAATTATATGTCTTTTCAGCTGGGTTAGAGAGAGAATTCAATTGTCTTTGGAACAAGGAAGTGAAGTTCCTCTTGGTGATAAACTGTAATAGATTGCTGTTAATCAGGAATTATTATTATAAGGAATTATTTAGAGTGTAAGAATTAGTTTTACTCATTTATCTAACAAGTGTGGTGTGATAATTATGTACTGAGTTTCATATATGTATTCGGATATTATGCGAACAATAATTAGTTATTGCTGCTGGCTTATGAATTATATTTTTCTATTTCTCATAGCCTGGGTCTCTATTCTTAGTATAAACTGGCAAAATAACGAATCTTGGGTAAGGAGATTATGGTTTTCCCTAGCATCTGACAAACAGGCACGTATTTGTTTATGTAACTGATTAGTCATCCATAAATCTTACTATAACCTGGATAACTCCTGGAAATCCTAATATCCTCCTGACACTCACTGACTCCACCCCAACACCCCAACACCTGCTACCCTCCAAACTCCCCCCCCCCGAAAGCCCCTCGTACTTTTATCTGATGACAGGCAAGAGGGATGCCCACTCCCTCCTGCTGGCAGGCCCGCCACTGCAAAATGGCAGGCCTTCCCCTTCCTGGTGCATTCTGGGATGCACTGGGAGTGGCCTAAGACTCCAATTGGCCAGATATCTAAAACCTCTGGCTTTAGGTATCTGGTCAATCAGAGTTTTAGGCGACTCCCAGGTGAAAGCACACCCATGCCTAGCCTTGGGCGAGCTTAAGCAGCCCTATGTTTCTCCCTAAACAGTGACAGATGCCTACGGTGTAGGTGGCCTGCCTCAGAGTGGGGTTTGTTTTTTTACGTGCGTCCCGATTAGCGGGTTAGACATCAGTAGGACACCTACCACCATCTTCAATTGGGACACCATTTATAGAATTTGGCCCTCAGTTTTGAGCGCCATATATAGAATTCAGAGGATAACTTACAGAATACTTTGAATTACACATGTATTACCACCACTTAGGGCCAGATTCTATAAATGGCACCTAGTGGAATCTACACTGTAGACACAGCTTGGCACGGTTGTCAATCAACTGCTAGGCACCATTTATTGAATCATGCCTAGTGGTGCCTATGCAAACAGGCATTGCTAGGCATTTTAGGCACCTACGTCGGATGCCTAACGATGCCTAACAACCACATCTATTCTCCACCCATAACCATGCCTATTATTTGAGATAGGTATCCTTAGGCGTGGGGAGGATGCCTCAACTTAGGCATTGCTAAAAGTTCGATTCCAAACTCTTAAATTTTTTAATTAATGGGGGGGGGTTTCTTTGATTGACTGAAAATCAGCTTGGTCAATTACACCGATTAAGCCAATTAAAAAAATAAAAGTTAGGCACAGATCCCAAAATTAGGCATCGCTGGGCGGCTGCAATTAGGGTGCCTAGTGGCATTTAATGTAGGCGCCATTTATAGATTATGGCCCTTAGGTTCATATATTTATGCTGGTCCTATTGTACATATGTGTATATATGCTCTATGGGCGTTCGTATATAGGTGCGCTGTTATAAAGTTATGTCCCTGGAGGATTATACCTGAATAGATTCTCTGCAGCAGGCTTATACCAATACAATTCTTGAACTGAAAGAATAGGATCAAAGACTTGGGCGAATATCTGGCATGTATGCCCATATGCCCGTATATGTTAGTATTCTGAACATTTATGCATTAACCCCTTTTAAGAAGCCGCGCTAGGCTTTTTTTTATCGCCAGCCACGGCAGTATTAGCTCTGACGTTCTTAGAAATTCTAAGAGCATCGGAGCTAATACCGCTGCGGCTGGTGATAAAAAAGCCTAATGCGGCTTCATATCTTAATTTCGTTAAGTGCCAATTTGCAGAAACAAAATTCTGCATTTTGACATTGTTTCAGATCATTGATTGAACCATATCCATGTCGTTCTCTTTTTGGTTGGGCTGAGAACTTTTCAGCACCCCCTCATATGTTTTCTTTGAACAGGCTGGATTATCCTTCTTTTTATCTGAAAAGATGGCCAGGCTTCATCTGATGATGATACGAGTCCCCAACTTGTCTACTCCAGAAAAGTAGTAGATGTTATCTTATGTATGGGAGATCAGGTTTGTTTTTTCTATTGATTCTATTTCATCTTCTCTTTTGGTTATTTTGCCCCTTGAATGATAGTATGGACTATATGAAGTTTGTTAGCTTATGATAATGAGCGTGAAATTCTTTATTATTTATCTTGTACGAGGGGGTGCTGCAAAGTTCTCAGCCCAACCAACCGACTTCCTAAATTCTAAGCTGAGAAAAGTGTTATCTTATTTCGTTAAGTGCCAATTTGCAGAAACGAAATTCTATGTTTTTTGACATTGTTTCAGATCATTGATTGAACCATATCCACGGCATTGTCTTCTTAGTTGGGCTGAGAACTTTTCAGCACCCCTTCATACATACATCCACTGCTGAAATGGCATTGTTTGAATCTCATTAGGCACAAAACATTCTATTTTTGATTTGTTCGTTAGTGCTACTATATCTTTGATCATCACCAGATACATGTGAACCCAGAGATGCAAACGTATGTTATAGGATGTAATCTTGAACTAAAATAAATTCCAACTCATCGGATCCATTGACTAGGTCCAAAAAAAACCCCACAGTTTGTTATAACAAACAGCATACCAGCACTTATGCTTCAAGGGGTTAACCTAGGAATCATATTAAGACTCTGAGGAGCTTTTAACTGAAGCAGATAGATCACTTGGACTAGCTGATGCAAAGCTTTTGTTTGTGCAAGTGTTGGTCAGTGGATATTTGATATCGGGTTGTGTACATGTTGTCTGTGCCACTTTTTCCCAGCGACCACACTTATCTATTCTTTTAACAATATTTGGCCAATCACTTGCAAGTCAAAGTGCTCAAAAGGGCCATGATAAGGATCCATTAGAAGCCAACTGCTGAGGCTTCATATTTCACTTTTGACAGTAAATGTATCACATTTGTTTATGAGAATTTCTAGGGATTTCTTTTCCCCGTAAAGGTCACTTCTAAAAATCACCTTTCACCAAGTTAAGGAGGAAGTGCTGTTTTAGCAAACCTATGTTCTGTTTCCTTTTCAACTCTCATCTTTCTGAGCTCAGGCAAACTAAAACTAGGAAATCTTAAACAGCTCAGCTGTACCTCTCATAAAAATTTATTTATGTATTTATTTATTTTTAATTTATTTAGTTATATATTTAGCCCGTCCTCCCAAAGGAGCCCATAATGGGTTACAAGAGTACATTCATAGAATGGGTAGGACAAACTTTAGTGAGAAATACAGACTTTACAGTATAAACAAGGGGGGTTTAGATTGCAGCAGGGGTGCCCAAATGGTTGATCGCGATCGACCGTAGATCGCAAAGGCAACGCGAGTTGATCACTTTGCCTTTGTGATCTTGTTCTTCCTGCCTCCCCGAGCCAGGCCAGGCATGTACAAGTGCCGGACCCACAAGCCTTCACCTCCGACGTCAATTCTGACATCAGAGAGGAAGTTGTGAGCCAGCCAATCGCTGCCTGGCTGGCCTGGAACTTCCTCTTCGAAGTCAGAATTAAAGTCAGAGGGAAGGCTTGTGGGCCCGGTGCTTGTACACGCCAGGCCTGGCTCAGGGAAGCAGAGAGGAATAAGCGTGGTGGCTTGGGGGGGGGAGGGAGAGAGAAAGAATCAGGGAAGTGGAGATTTTGGCGCAATGGCTTGGGAAGAGAGAAATAAAGACAGGCAGGCAGGGGGAGAGAGAAAGACAGAAATAAAGAGGGGGCAGGGGGAGAGTGAAAGAAAGACAAGACAGAAAGAAAAGAGGAGGGGGCAGAAAGAAAGAAATATTGGATTTACAGAAGAAGGAAGTGCAACCAGAGACTCATGAAATCACCAGACTTAAAAAGGTAGGAAAAATGATTTTATTTTCAATTTAGTGATCAAAATGTGTCAATTTTGAGAATTTATATCTGCTGTCTATATTTTGCACTATGGCCCCCTTTTATTAAACTGCGATAGTGGTTTTTAGCGCAGGGAGCCTATGAGCGTCAGGAGCTGTGAGGAGCATTCAGTGCGGCTCCCTGTGCTATAAACCACTATCGTGGTTTAGTAAAAGGGGAGGGGGTATATTTGTCTATTTTTGTATAGTTGTTACTCAGGTAACATTGCATATTTTAAAGTCATCTGCCTTGACCTCTGAAAAAATCCTGAATACAAATGATAATTAACATTTTCTCTGTGTACAGTGTGCTTTGTGTTTTTTAAAATTTTATTATTGGTAGATCATTTTGACTTGATCATTTTAAAAGTAGCTCGCAAGCCAAAAAAATGTGGGCACCCCTGGATTACAGCATTTACAGTGAAGACATAACATACAGACTTAAAAATACAGACTTAGGGGCCTCTTCTACTAAACCACACTAGCGGTTTTACTAAACCGCACTAGCGGTTTTAGCGCGGGAAGCCACGCTGAATGACCTGCGCTGCTCCCGACACTCATAAGAACTCTATGAGCATCGGGAGCAGCTTAGGCCATTCAGTGGGGCTGCCCGCGCTAAAACCGTTAGCGCGGTTTAGTAGAAGAGGGGGTTAGTAGACATAGGGTGGATTAAATTGCAGCATTTACAGTGCAGATATAACATGGAGCTTTTCTAGCAGGTGGGTGAATCTTTGCTGTCGGAGAATGTGGTGGTAATTCAAGTTATATTTGCAGTGGCCTGCGAGTTTAGAGATATCGTTTGGTGTATTAGGCGGTGTCCTTTAGATCCATCCTTCAAGGGAGTAGACATGGGTTGTTAAGAGGCTAGGTTTGTAAAGAGGAAGATTTTCACAGCCTTTCTGAAGTTCCAAAGACTGTCTAGTGATCTAATGGATGGGGAGATGATGTGCCATAATCTGGGTATGTAATGAGAATAAGAGTGTGCTTGGACAGGTGCTTAGGCTCGGTGCTTGGACCCATGCTCTTCAACATCTTTATAAACGATCTGGACATTGGTACGACGAGTGAGGTGATTAAATTTGCTGATAATGCAAAGTTATTCAGAGTAGTGAAGACACAGGGGGATTGTGATGATCTGCAACGTGACATAATCAGGCTTGAGGAATGGGCATCAACATGGCAGAAGAGGTTCAATGTGGATAAATGTAAAGTGATGCATGTAGGTAACAAAAATCTCATGCACGAATACAGGATGTCCAGGGCGGTACTTGGAGAGACCTCCCAGGAAAGAGACTTGGGAGTTCTGATCGACAAGTCGATGAAGCCGTCCACGCAATGTGCGGTGACGACGAAAAGGGTGAACAGAATGCTAGGAATGATAAAGAAGGGGATCAAGAACAGATCGGAGAATGTTATCATGCCGCTGTACCAGGCTATGGTGTGCCGTCACCTGGAGTATTGTGTCCAGCACTGGTCACCGTACATGAAGAAGGACACCATACTACTCGAAAGGGTCCAGAGAAGAACGACTAAAATGGTTAAAGGGCTGGAGGAGTTGCCGTACAGCAAAAGATTAGAAAAACTGGGCCTCTTCTCCCTCGAACAGAGGAGATTGAGAGGGGACATGATCGAAACATTCAAGGTACTGAAGGGAATAGACTTGGTAGATAAGAACAGGTTGTTCACCCTCTCCAAGGTAGGGAGAAAGAGAGGGCACTCTCTAAAATTAAAAGGGGATAGATTCCGTACGAACATAAGGAAGTTCTTTTTCACCCAGAGAGTGGTAGAAAACTAGAACGCTCTTCCGGAGTCTGTCATAGGGGAAAACACCCTCCAGGGATTCAAGACAAAGTTAGACAAGTTCCTGCTGAACCGGAACGTACGCAGGTAGGGCTAGTCTCAGTTAGGGCGCTGGTCTTTGACCAGAGGGCCGCTGCGAGAGCAGACTGCTGGGCACGATGGACCACAGCAATTCTTATGTTCTTATGTTCTTCGGGCTGTCTCAGAAATGTGCGAGCAGCCAGGTAGCAGGATTAGCCTTTTTTCTGTTTGAGATCTCAGTGATCGGTTGGGGACATAAATTTGTAGTTTTGATGCTATGTAGTTTGGTGGCATCTTGTGGAAAGTCTTGAAGGCTAACACCAAAGCTTTGAAGGCGCATCGTTTTTGGATAGGCAGCCATTGCATGGAAGTTAGTGCAGGGGTGACGTGGTCACGGAAGCCCAGGTTTTTTAGGAATCGTATTGCGGCGTTTTGCACCCATTGGAGATGGGAGAGTGTTTTTGCTGGTAGGCCCACTAAAAGGATGTTGCAGTAATCTAGGTGGGATAATACAAACACATATAGTAGCTGGGCAAAATCGCTTCCTGAAAAATAGGCTTAGCTGGTGGAGGTAATAGAAGGATGAAGACATTATTTTTGATATATGGGTCTGAGAGCGACAGGTTTGAGTTGAGAGTCACTCCTAGGCTACGGACATTGTCTTTGGCTGTGAGGGTGTAATTTCCCCAAGAAAGAGATGGGCAGGGGTATGTGACCTTGTGTATCCAGAGAAGTTCTGTTTTTGACGCGTTGAGCTGTAGTTTATTTGCAGTCATCCAGTTTTTTATTTCTGTTAGGCAGCAGTGAAGTTTTTTATTTGTGCATCTCGGTGTTGACCTAGGGGGAGGTAAAGCTGTATGTCATCTGCATACGGGTGACATTCAAAGTCAGTTCCCTGCAATGTTAGTTCCGTATTCTTTGCATTTATTTTGATGGTTTGTTAGTTCTTTATTGTTTGAATTTATGGTGATGATCATCACATTGGCGGGCTTTTATCAAGCTGCGCTGCCAAGCAGCACACGCTAAATGCCAAGCTACCCATAGGAATAGAACAGGTGGCTCAGCATTTAGTATGTTCTGCTTACCAGCACAGCTTTGTAAAAGATCCCCATTGTTTGGTCACTGGGTTATAAACAGATTAACTACAGATGGATATTGCAAAATGAGCAAAAAATACTAACCAATACAAGGTTAAGTTGCCCATGTGGGGGATAATTTTATGAAGGTTTTTTCCCCACATGAAAGGCCTAGTTACACAGAAATAGGCCTTTTATAAAATTTACAATGCACTGATTCTGAGAAGTTTGTGTTTCATTTTGAAGATTTATTTTTGCTATTTACATAAAATGAATGTATTTTTATGTGTAGAATTGCTATTCTATTTCCCCTTTTATCTTATATTTTCTATTATGCATGGACATAGATGCATTTCACATCTGAAAATATACATGTGGAGATAATTTTATGAGGGAGGGAGCCTAATGAAAGCCAGTTTGGGGCACCTTTTTATGTACCTGCTTATTATAAGGGAGTGTGTGGTGCAGTAGTTAGAGCTACAGTCTCAGCATCCTGAGGTTGTGGGTTCAAATTCCATACTGCTACTTGTGACCCTGGGCAAGTCACTTAGAGCTCCTTTTATGAAGCTGCGTTAGCGGCTTCAGCGCGCGTGACTTTTCATCACGCGTTAACCCCCACGCTAGCCAAAAAACTACCGCCTGCTCAAGAGGAGGCGGTGGCGGCTAGTGCGGCCGGCGGTTTAGCGCATGCTATTACGTGCGTTAAACCACTAGCGTGCCTTCGTAAAAGGAGCCCTTAATCCCCCATTGCCCCAGGTACATTAGATAGAGTGTGAGCCCACAGGGACAGATAGGGAAAAATGCTTGAGTACCTGAATATAAACCACGGCTATAAGTGGTATATGAATACTAAAAAATATATAAACCAGTGCGATGTCTAATACTAGATATACAGAAAATTATATATATATAGTGAGAAAAGCCTTCAGATTAATTTGTACCCGGAGTCCTTCAGTAGAGGATATGTCAAGGATGATATTTTTTACTTGTCTTTTATTGAGCTTTTCATGTGCACCAAATAATAATTTCTCACAAGTGCTACTTTGTGAGTTTGGCTTCAACAAATTCTACAAGGCAATATAATAAATTAATAAAAAGCATATGAGTACCCACTTATCTTCTTGTCCCCCCACAAATGCCCAACCACAGTTCCATTAAAATTAAAAAGCCGCCCAGACTCCTGACACAGTCCTCAAAAAGAAGACATGTCCAGAGAAACAAGATCATCTGGTAACCCTACTCTTATCTCTCCCTATACTCCACTCCGGGAACACCATTCGTCAGGTATGTCTCTCTTGTCTGCTGCCTTCTCCTGTACAGCCAACTCCCGACTCCGTCACTTCTGCCTTGCTGCGCTGTATGCCTGGTACAACCTGCCTGATTCGGTACATTGGGCACCGCCTATGAAGGAATTCAAGTCCAGGTTGAAGACTCACTTTTTCGAAACTGCATTTGTCTTAACCCTACCAATTTGTAAAGCACCACATATGTTTGTCATTCCTTCTGTGGACCCCTCCTCTCTCTACCTCTTCTCCTTTTGTATTTCCCTACATGAGCAGCATATATTGATTCACTTTTGACCTGTGTGTCTTTCATAATTAGATTGTAAGCTCTTTCAAGCAGGGACCATCTCTTGTGTGTTTAATATACAGTGCTACATGCATCTGGTAGCGCTATAGAAATAATAAATAGCAGTAGTAGTAGGACTCTAGATTTCACTTATGTATCCCAGCATTCATCTGCCACCCACCCTTGTCAAGCAAGGTCATTTCACTCCATCTACTCTGGTCAGAAAGCCTCTCTCTTTAAGTTCTCATCTTATCTTTGTGCCTTTTTCTTTGGTCTTTTTGCTGGCTTTCTACTCATCACTCAACAGCCCCTGAAAAGAAACGATGTGTGAGTCAGAAGGTACTTGTGAGACATGACATGCAAAATCATTTCTTATTTTCTTATTCAGGCTAGGGATTTTTTTTTTTTTTTTTTTAATCAGTTTTGCATCTCCAGACCCTCCTTGTATTATCAGCTTTTGCAAATTTTTTAACCTGGTCTCTTCCTTACCTCTTTCTATTTTTATTGTTGGAATTATTCCATTCTTAGTTTATTGGAGTATTGCTCATAACAAGTTTCCTTAATTCATTTCCTGATGTCTCTGGAGCAACTTGAGCTCCATTTTCTGGCTCCCTTTCAAACTGAATTTCTACTCACTTAGAATTTAGCATATGTTACTGTTCAGTCTGCTTTCTGGAAACTCTTTACCTGGTAGATCTTCCCTATCTCCAATTTTAACCAATCACCCACCCAATTTCCTGTTAGTATAGGTTAATCCATGACTGGGGGTGAGAAGGTGTGCCTGCTGTTTAGGCAATAATGATCTTCTGGTAGGATCAGTGTAGCAGATATGCAGTACATTGATGGATGAGAGGAAGAGCTACCACAACAAACCTTTTGCACACATTACGTACAAGAATAAAAGGAGTTCATGAGCTGGATGCTGCCAGGTTTATTATACAACAAAAAGTGGAATGAGACTAAAATTGAATTTATCAATTCAATTGCACTGATAGATCGTTTATGGAAGAAAGCAAAACCTCAGACCGCAATGCTACATCTCATAACAGCTAATGGCCATTTGACAAATTCAATGTTGTGGTTTCAATCATTAATCCGCCTCCATCCCTTTGATATAAGTGCAATAATTCATTAAATGCAATAATTAATATAAATACATTTTTATAATCAATTAATTTTATGATTTTATAATAAATAAAGTTGATATGGTTGTCAAAAATTCATGATAAAGTTGTATAAGGTCATATAAAAATTCTGTGCAAAATAGCAATTTTCAGAATTCATATGGTCACTGAAACTGACTCTGTTTATGGGACTCACAAAAATTCTTAGAAAAACTATTAATCTAGGTGAATGAAATCAATGCTATTGCAAAATTTCATAAGAATTGTCAAAACAATACAAACAGATATATCAAAGGATATCAAATAGTCTCTGGATAATGAGTATCCGTATGGCAAAATGCCAACGTTGGTGATGTCACATAGTCCCAAACTGGTTCTTAGTCAACAAGGCAATGTTGCCTATATTCACCCAAAAATGGTCCTAGGGTGCAGAAAACCAAAGGCAAAAGGACTGTGTGGCAGTGATGTATGACTGAAAACTAGGTGGGAAGAGAGCAGCATATTATCCGTGGGGCTTCAGAGAAACTGTGCAAGCTTCAATATTGTCCTACCTCTGTTCAGTTCACTGGTTAAAGAAGGAATAGCTGGGCTTAGGACACAGTGGGGGGGGGGTGCTTAAAAGAAGTTGGGGTGTGCTTTATCTAATACTACTGGTACATAGGTATCTGAAAAAAGAGGAGGGTATAGCTTACTGGAGAGCCTTTAAAAAGAACTTGGTCTTTGGATTAAAAATGCTCCCTTTGTCCTGCTTCTCTGAAAACATTTTACAATTTATGGTGCAAGATTAGTCACTGGGGCATTTTGGAAAAGTGAAAGTGTCTACTGTAACAAGAACCCTGAAAGAGATGACAGATCATCAAGGAGAAGTAAACTGATCCTGGTAGAGACCCACTGCTCTTTCAAACAATATAGAAAACATCAGATGGCATTTATAATTTTGTGTCAATTCTAGTCTGAGTCAACAGAAAGAAAACAACCCGATCAATATTCAACCAGTGGTGGTCAGTATTTTGCTAAATGCTGACCACCACAGGCAGAATTAGGGCATGTCTGGGCACTGAAATTGAATATCTGGGGTCATACCAGCATGTGCTGGCCACTGGGTCTTATGTGGATCGTAAAAAAAGAAGACATGTGGCCCCACCTCATTTCATCCCCACCCCTGCACAAAGTTTATCTCTTCTTCCCTGAGCTCGGGGCCATGTCTGGAAGGCTTTTGAGCATGCACAGATGCAATGTGAAGACCACATCGCATCTGCGCATGCTCAGAGGTCCTTCCTCTGGTAGCTGGGGTAGTTGGGACCTTACAAAACACAAACTAACAGGTTTTGGAAATTCCCCTGGGCACCTGAGCAGTCCTCTAAAAAGAGAACATGTCCAGATTTTCCCAGACATCTGGTAACCCTACCAATATACAACCAGAACCTGCATAAGAGAAGCAGGTGCTCTCACCACGTCCAAGGTGCTCTATCACCCCCTCCCAATCTGGAAGCCCCTTCCTCACACCCCCAATGACAGGAAACCTTCAACCGAGCTCCCTGTGTGTCTTCTTGGTGGTTTAGGGATCCTAAGGCCAAGAGAAATGTCAACTCGCTCCTGCCCATCACGGCTCCAGTCTCATAATGGCTGCTCTCTAGCAGCAGTCATGCAGTAATGGTGAGTACCATGAGACTGCCATTAAAAAAGTCACAGAAACCATTGTAAGGTCAGAGCTGAGAAGGCACGAGTAAAAGGACATTGGTCCTCTCTATAAGACCCCCCCTAGACAATCAAGGATATTCATGATAGGCACAGGTGGAAGATGAAGGAGCTCAGTCAGGAGCTTCTTCTTTTTAGGGGTAGAAGGGAAGTGGAGCTTTATTCACAATCTTCATATCATACTCAAACAATCCAAATAAGACAGCAACAAACCCCAGGGAGCTATCCGGTGACAAAACTAGCTCCCTTTAATTTTGCAACCTTTATCATCATCATACAAGCATGACCTACGGTATCATCAGGCCAGGCCTCCCTTGGTAGTGCTTTCATCTACGAGTGCTACATTTCATTCTTTATTAACTGCAATTCTTCCCAGGCACAATACCTCTATTTTCTGCCCAGGCTCCATCAGCTCCGAACTCCCTCTCCCAAATATCCTTTAATCCCAACCCCAACAAAAACAAGAAAAATACCCAATAGAACAGACAGACTCTCAAAGCAAATACAGACACAAACACAGAGGAGAGGAGAATGGAATACAGTCTCATAGAAAAAAACCTGACCCTAAACTCCCTGTTTCTCCACACAATAATCCCCACACTTCCACGCAAATCACTAAACAATCCCTCACCATAGCTCTCCCCTCCCACTGTTTCTTTCCCCAGCCAATCATGATCTCCCTTACATTATTCCCTTGAATTCCCCTGAGGAGAGGGAGGGGCACTAATAAACTTTAATGCAGCTACCTGGAATTTAATTGGGCATTAGCCAACATTTAGCTCAGTAAGCTCAGCAGCCAAAGTTAGGACAGCTTTTTTGCTGGTTAGTGATCTGAATATTGCTACTAACTGTATTGGCTCTGCCAAAGCTTTATCTATAGACCACCCTAGCATTAACCAGACAGTACAGGGAAGCAGGGTTGACTCAAGGCAATCTGCTGCCTTAGGCAAAGAATAAGATGCCCCCTCCCGCCACTCACTTCCTCCTCAAAACTACAATCAGGGAGTAAGATGGGTTGGAATGATAGACTACAGCAAACTGACAGGAGCCCAACAATTAGGCTTATTACAAAATCATGAAAATATATAAACCATATATATTTATTAGAGCTGCACATTGATTAATCATGATTAATTGTATAATGCATCCCCCTCAGCACTGCAAATGTTCTAAACATCAGTACACCTCCAGGGATCAAACAGTAAGAACCCTACCTAATACAGAACAAGGGATCCCAAACTAGAGATAAGAAAATAGAAATCCCAAAAAGTTAAACTCAACATATACTGCAACACTGGAGAAGCAAAACAAATGCATTTTCTTTTTATCATTTATTGTTTATTACACTTGATATACCGCCTTAGTTGCAGCACAATTCAAGGCGGTTTACAATAAAATATATATATCCCAGTTAATAAATTCAAAATAAAACAATTTTTTCTATCTGCGCATGTCTGTGCATTTTATTTTTCCATCATGATGATCCGTTTTTCTTTTCTGCTTTCCTCTCTTCTGCTAATTCTCCAGTGGCCACTATCCATTTATTTCTCCTCCTGTCTTATTCCATTCCTTCACTATATCTGTTTTTGACCTATTGATCTTTCTTTTAAAGCTCTCTCGTTTGGTTTTTCTTTTCTGCCTGTCTACTCAAATTTCACCCTCTTGCTCTATTCCTTTTTATTTTTCATCTACTTCTCAACTTTCTATCTCCTCTCGCATTTTTCCATCTCACTCATTTCTCAGCCTCTTGTTGCCTTTTTATCTTTCATCTGCTCCCCATTACCCTCTGCATGCACTACCCTCCTCTTACTCATCTCTTTGACAACATTCCCTTAGCCTCTTCCACATGGATCCACCATTCCTATCATTGTCCCTCCTTTACCCCTGGTTCCACCTTTGTAATCCAGGATTTCCCCCCTTCTGCCTCTTCCCCTGAGTCTGACATTTCTCCATTCCCCTTCTGCCCCCAATTCCTTCTCCCTCCCCTATTTTTCTTCCTCTGCTCTCCCTCTCTTTCCCTCTTTTGTTCCTCCTCCACCTCCTGTGTCCATCTTTCCCTCTTCTTCCTTCTTCTGCCTTCCACATCTCTCCCTCTTCCCATTTGCCTCTACTGCTCTCCCCCAAGTCCATTTTACCCCCAATGTCTTAATCCCCTTCTGCCATCCTAAGAACATCTCTTTCACTACCTCTTCTGCCCCTGCAGTATTGTAAGTCCATCTCTCCCTCTCCCTCTTCCTCCCCCTCCATCCTCCCCATCTCTACCTGTCCCTTCCCTACCTCCCTCTACCCTTCTCCAAGTTCATCTCTCCCACCTTCCCTTCCTTCTATTATCTCATCCCTGAGTCTAACATCTCTTCCTCCCTTCTGCCATCCCCTCTCCTGAGTTCTTCTCTCCCTTTAGACCCTCTCTCAAGTCTGCCATTTCTCCTTTTCTCTATTCTTTTTTTTTTTTTTTTTGTATTCTTTATTCATTTTCAATATTACATAAAGTGTTATAATATATTCACTCACATAAATAATAAATACATCACTTAGAATTATTCATTGATACATCTCATAAATTCTTATCCCCATCCCTATCCCATTCCACCCACCCATATATTTTATTATCATATAAAACATGTGATATTAAAATACCCCCCCCTGCATCTTAAAATAATAATTAATATAAGGGAATCAGTTTTACTTTAATCCTTACAATATTTCGTTAATGGTTTCCATATATCTTGAAACCTTTTCTCTATTCTACTCATTGAGTCTACCATTTCTTCCTCCCTGCTTTCTAGCACTCCCAATCCACCCCCAATCCTTTCTGCCTCCAGTCCAGAATCACTCACTCACACTGTTTCCCCCCCCCCCCCCACTGCCTCCACAGTACCCCATCACACCAGGCCACAGTCTAGCATCTTCCCCTTCCTTCCTGAACCTCTTTCAGCTTTCCCTTTCCTCCTCCAAGTCTCTTTAATCGGGAGCATCAGCCGCTGCCTCTGCTGCATCCCAGCCCCGGCATCTGTCTTTCCCTCCTGGCCGGCATCTCTCCCTAACTCCCTACTTGTTTTGTTTGTATTTTTGATTAGATTGTAAGCTCTACTGAGCAGGGACTGTGTCTTGAATGTTTTACTGAACAGCACTGCATATGTCTAGCAGCGCTATAGAAATGATAAGTAGGAGAAGGAAAAGGAGGAACTTTACACTAGTTGAGCTCTAGAAGCAGGAACTGAAAGAACATTACAAAGTAAGCAAATGTGGGGGTGCACACATTTGGGAATGCCAAAACCTGCCATGAGCATTGATCCTTCCTGCCTGCACATGCAGCTTGGCTTTTTAGCTTTAAGCCATGTCATACAGGAAGGAAGTCCAGTGGGAAGACTTGACAAATGGAGATTACGAGACTGACTCTCCTGCACTGTACAGCAGTGTAGATAGGTTGCTTGTGACAGAAGTCCTGGGGCTCTGATTTCTAGGTTGCAGGGGGGGCTCCAGAAATCCTCACTTTGACCCTGTCTGAGTATTTAGTCCTGGCACTTTGTAATGACATTACTCACTTGTGTGCCTGATTATATCCTGTTTGCCAATGGAAAATGATGAGCACTTCCAAGAGACAGGATGCTAAGTTTAATGAACTATTAGGCTGAGTATCATACTGCTTACATTCTAATGGTGACTGATGAAACTTATTAGGATACTGTTTTATGATATGGTGATAATATAGCATAGGGCAGGGCTACTCAATTCTGCTCCTCGAGGTCCCCAGGCAGGCCAGGTTTTCTGGATATCCACAATGCATGCAAATCTCTCTCATGCATATTTTATTTATTTACTTATTCACAATTTGCTATACCGCTATAAGCACTGACACGCAGGATTACGCGGTGTAAAGTCTAAGAGAATAAGTAGGAAAAAGAGCTCCATTAATTTGAGGGGGAAAACAGTCATACAAAGACTAGCAAATACACTCACAGGGAGATGGGGGATCGCCAAGCCACAATCCAAGACCAAAATCAAGAGCGAAATATTCATTGTGACTATCCTGAAAACCTGGCCTGCAGTGTAGTCCTCTATCTTAAGCATTCTCGATTACTGTAATATTATATATTTAGGTGCCTATAAGAAAATTCTCAAAAAATTGAGAGTTGTTCAAAATACTGCAGTTCGACTCATTTAAAAAAATGGGAGCATATTACTCCTTTTTATCAGAAACTCCATTGGCTGCCAATAGAGTCTAGAATTTTGTTTAAATTTTCATGCATTTGTTATAAATCAGTCTTCGGTATGTCACCAGGTTATCTTGTTTGTCATTTCTCTTTGAGCCATTCTAATAAGAGTACACGTAGAGTGCATTTGTTTAAATATCCCTCCACAAAATTCTGTCTTTATAAGAAGTTCCTTGAGAGAACCCTTTCGTTTCAGGCCGCTAAACTGAATGCGTGGCTTGGAAAAATTATGTTAGAGGTCTCTTCTTATTTTGATTTTAGAAAATTGTTAAAGACACAACTATTTGATAGGTTGATATCTTAAAGCATTGGGTATTAATTCTCTATAGTTTTTTTCATTCAATAATTTGATGTATTTTATCTGCATTGTTTGCATTAGTTTTACTTGTTGTGAACCGCCTAGAACTTTTTTGGTTTGGCGGTATATAAGAATAAAAATTATTATTATTATTAAAACAGCTAGCGCGCCTTAGTAAAAGGACCCCTATGTGACTACTAATGGAACCGAAACGGATCAGTATTTATGTGTTACTTGATATAAGTTTAACAATATTATAGGATTTATATTTTTAACACTGAGGGCTCCTTTTACAAAGCCGTTCTAGCGGTTTTATCGCAAGCACCGGATTAGTGCGCGCTATAGTGCATGCTAGCCAGAAATCTACTGCCTGCTCAAAAGGAGGCGGTAGCGGCTAGCACATGTGGCAATTTAGTGCGTGCTATTCCGCGCTTTAAGGCCCTAGCGTGGCTTTGTAAAAGGAGCCCTGAGAATTGTGCTCATAGATTAGTCTTTCTGAAAATTTACAAGGACTGAATGCATAACTTTAAGGGCCTCTTTTACAAAGCCACGCAGCAACAGCCCCAAAGCCCTTTAAATCTCTATGGGCTTCGGGGCCCTTACCGCAACGGCCAGCGCTAAATTGCTTTGTAAAAGAGGACCTAAGTGCAGAATTTCACGAAACTAAATTTAGGAGCATAAAAAGAGGATAGCAACAGAGGCAAACTTAAGGCAAGGAAAAAAATTTAAGAGCTTAAACACTGATTTTCAGCAATAGGCTCATAAATGTAGGCAAATGATTGGCAGGTCTTTCTTTGTAAGCATAAATTTTAAGCTCCTAAATTAAGATGAATTTTCAGCTGAAAATTTATGCTCATAAATTAGGAGCTCAGCTGTTTTTTGAATATCAGGCCAGTCATTCTCACTTTTAAAGAAAAATGAATAAAACATGAAAGTGATGGGTTTGATGGACCATTTGTCTGACCCAGTAAAGCTGTTCTTATGTTCTTGAAATGGCTAATAAATAAGAACCTAGCTCTAGTACATTTTCTCAAAATTCATTTTCTCATGAGTTGCTGGAGTGTGTGTGCACCAACCAGGAAGCATCTGTTTCTTCCCTGTGCCTCTCTAACCCCCTGCTGGCTCCATCAAGGCTGCACAAGTACCAGAAGCAACTCCCTGACAGCTCCCAGCAGGAGGTTATAGGTCAGCCAGAAGTGCAAGATCCAGATTCCAGAACAAACCCCCTAAGTATTGAAAAGATAACTTGCTGAACAGTTAATTTTATTTCCAGAGGTTGAATAGTATATAGGAAACCTCCTTCATTTTACAAAGAGATTCTCACAGATTTCATACAGATTCTGTGACTTAGCAAACACTGCATTCTCATACAAGGAGACCAATTTACAAAGTGATTTCCATTGATACAAAATGTTTTATCATCATCCCAAATCTGCCCACCTTGTATACAGGTAAAATTAGGTACATAATGCAATGAGTATGCTTTTATCCACATTTTGGAAAGACATCCTGGGCTGTTCAGTTGGATTTTCAGGATTTCCACAATGAATATGCATGAGATCTATTAGCATACAATGAAAGCAGTGCATTCAAATAGGTCTCATGCATATTCATTGGAGAAATCCTGAAAACCCGACTGTATTGCGGCACTCGAAGAGGGACTTTGACACCCCTGCTCTAAACCAATGGTCTCAAACTCAAACCCTTTGCAGGGCCACATTTTGGATTTGTAGGTACTTGGAGGGCCTCAGAAAAAATAGTTACTGTCTTATTAAAGAAATGACAATTTTGCATCAGGTAAAACTCTTTATAGTTTATAAACCTTTCCTTTTGGCTAAGTCTTAATAATAATATTGTAATTTATAGCTGAGCAGAAGTCCTTCATCTGCAATTCTGGCAGTGGGGGGTGCTGTTTCACTACTAAATTTTCAATAGTGAGAAACAGGCAAGCTCTGCAGGACACCAGGGACTAGATGCACTAAACACAGTCGCTAAGATCGTGCAGGTTGCTGTGGGCTTATTTTTTGGCCAATTCTGGAACAGCAATCAATGTTCCAACAAGTTTCAAATGATTTGTGCGGAGGTTCGCCTTAATTCCATCCGATCAGTCGCCGTGAGATTGACTTTAAGATGCGCAGAGCCGTTTAGTCAAAGCCCAAACAGCTGAGTGGCAGAGGAAGACTCAAAGCAGCTTCCTGCCACTCAACTGTTGGGGCTTTTTTCATTTTTTTTTTTACACACGCACATTATCTGCCCATTTAAAAAAATGTGAGCTGCCACTGCTCCCCCACAATGACAGTGCCCCTCCCCTGACATCCCATCCCAGAAACAAAATAGAGGCAGGAGGAATGCCCACTCCTTCCTGCCATAGTGAATGCCACCCGCTCCAGCCAAACCGCCCCCCCCCCGCATGTCAATAAAAATCAGCAGGAGGGATGCCTACTCCCTTCCCCCTCCCCGCACCAGCCAAAATCAGCAGAAGGGATGCCACCACAAACACTCACCACCACAAAACTGTTGCCCCACCACCGGCGAGGACACCTCCTCAAACTAACCCTTCCCATCCCCTTCCCCATTCTTCCTTAAAAAAAAAATAAAATTGGCAGGAGAGATGCCCACTCCCTCCTGTCACCGTAATCCCCCCCCCACACACACACATTAAACTGACACCCCCGGCCAGGACCCCCTCCCTGAACTGACCCCTCCCCTTCCCCACACTTCCTTAAAAAAATGAGCAGGAGGGGTGCCCTATCACTCCTGCCACCAGATGCCCCATACCCCTCACACCCACAAACTCTGTTCATTCTGGGATGCAAAGGGAGTGGCCTAAGGTGAGCCATTCAATCAGTCAATAAACCAGCCAAACCGGTTTAGCGACGATTGTTAGACGATCAGAGACTTTAGTGCAGGGGTGCCCAATATGTCGATCGCGATTGACCGGTAGTTCAGGAAGGCAATGAGAGTCGATTGCAGAGCCCATCCCTGGCTCCATGATAGGTTCGTGTTTCTGTCCCGATCTACCGGGCCAATCAGCCTTCCTCTTCCCACCATCCCCCACCACCCCCCTGCAGAAGCGTCAGACCGACCAGCATTCCGCACCCTGATGTCAATTCTGACGTCGGAGAGGAAGTTCTAGGCCAGCCAATCGCTGCCTGGCTGGCTCAGAACTCCTCTCCGACATCAGAATTGACGTTGGGGAGCGGAATGCTGGTTAGCGCGACGCTTCTACAGGGAGAGCTTCGGGTGGCGGTGGCAAACCTAGTGGTTTGAGGGCCTGTTTCCCGAAGGCGGCGGTGGCAAACCTAGTGGCTTGGGGGAGGGCAGGGAGAAAAAAAGAAAGGGGGCAGGTAGGGAGATAGAAAGAAGGGGGGGGGCAAAGAGACAAAGAAAGAAGGGAAACAGAAAGAAAGGGGGAACAGGGAGTCAGAAAGAAAGAAGGGGGCAGGGAGAAAGAAAGAAAAAGTTGGGGGAGAGAATGAGGTCTGGAGGAGAGGAAGCATACAGGAGGCTGAAAGAAGGGAAGAAATATTGGATGCAAACAATAGGTATTACAGACCAGGTACTATCCTGGTTCCAATCTTATTTTTCAAATCGCTCCTCATCTGTTTCTTTCAATAATACAATTTCTGACACTTTTTCCACAACGTACGGTGTTCCTCAAGGTTCTATACTCTCTCCTCTTTTATTCAATATATTTCTTTCTCCTTTGTTGACTTTATGTCAATCAATTGGTTTCAATACTTTTGCTTATGCTGACGATATACAGCTTCTACATCCTATTAATCCTGACAACCCTTCTGACATAGCCCAAATTAACACAAAACTTGAACAAATTCACTACTGGTTAATCAATAATCGTTTAGCTTTGAACATCAATAAATCTAATATACTGCTTTTTCCTTGGAAAGACAACCCTACTCTTATTTCGCCAATCTCTATCAATGGACTCCCTTTACAAGTAGTACAAAAAACCAAAATTCTTGGTGTAATTCTGGACCATAAACTTACTTTTCACGATCACATCAGCAGTGTTATTAAGTCTTCTTTTTTTAGACTGAGACAGATACGCTCTATCTCCCAGCTATTTAATAATGACTCTTTGAAAATTCTCATCCATTCTCTTGTAATTTCAAAATTAGATTACTGCAACGCTTTATTCAATGGTATAGCACAAAAAGAAATCAGACGTCTTCAGATTATTCAGAATACAGCCATCAGACTTATCACAAAAGCCAAAAAATTCGATCATATAACTCCTCTTCTTAAAGAAGCTCACTGGCTTCCAGTAGCTCACAGAATAACATACAAACTTTGTCTGCTCACATTTAAATCTCTTCTGTTTAAAACTCCGGCCTTCATTCATAAACTATTAATTCCTTATTCCTCCAATAGAACCCTAAGATCTGACCAACAGCACTTATTAATGATTCCATCATTAAAAATAATAAATACGCGCCGTCAGTATATTTTCTCAGTAACGGCTACCCAAACTTGGAATTCTCTTCCCATCTATTTACGCGAAGAACTTAATTTAGACAAATTTAAAAACAAACTGAAAACTTTTTTATTTAACGATGCATTTGTTATCTGATTTATAGTTTTCTTTTTAACATCTTCCAACTACATTTGTTTCTATTCCTCTTTTCTTCACATATTCAACTATTTTTATCCCATCCTTTTTGTGTTTTCCTTATTTGGTTCCCCACTTTGCTCAATTACATTGTAACTTCTTCCCCTACCTTCCTTTCGTTTCCAGTTTGTTTAGTTATCGTCTAGTCTTGTCAGTTTTTAATTATTTTAAAATTATTTTATTTTGTAACTTTATTAATGTGTAAATCGCCTTGAATATTGAAAAGGCGATTAAACAAATAAATAATAAACTTGAAACTTGAAATAATAATAAACTTGATGCACAGTCAGAAGAAAGTGCAACCAGAGACTCTTGAAATCACCAGACAACAAAGGTAGGAAAAATGATTTTATTTTCAATTTAGTGATCAAAATGTGTCCGTTTTGAGAATTTATATCTGCTGTCTATATTTTGCACTATGGCTCCCTTTTACTAAACTGCAATAGCGTTTTTTAGCGCAGGGAGCCTATGACCGTCAAGAGCAGTGCGGGGCATTCAGCACAGCTCCCTGCGCTAAAAACTGCTATTGCGGTTTAGTAAAATGAGAGGGGTATTTTTGTATGGTTATTACTGAGGTGACATTGCATAGAGACATCTGCCTTGACCTCTTTGAAAAACCCCCGGAATACAAATGATAATTAACATTTTCTCTGCATACAGTGTGCTTTGTGTTTTTTAAAAAATTTTATTCTTGGTAGATCATTTTGACTTGGTCATTTTAAAAATAGCTCGCAAGCCCAAAAAGTGTGGGCACCCCTGCTTTAGTGCATCTAGCCTCAGGAATAGGGTTACCAGTCATCCGGATTTACCCGGACGTGTCCTCTTTTTAGAGGACTGTCCAAGTGACCAGATGGCTTTTCAAAACCCAGCACTTTGGATTTTGAAAAGTTGAGATCGGGGCCGAGTCTGAAGTGCATCTGCACATGCATGGACGCGACGCGCTGATGTCACATGCATGCGTGTAATGTTATCACGTTGCATCTGTGAATGTGCAGATGCATTCTAGACTCGGCCTAAAGAGACAAAGTTTGGCTGGGGTTGAGGGGCAGAACAGTGTGGGGCCATGGCAGAACAGGGCAGGCCCGGTGACAGAATGGGGCAAGGCCATGCATCCTTTTTTGCCAGATGCAAAATCTAGTAACCTTACCCAGGAACCCTGCCCTGTTCCTAACAATTGAAGCACTGACAGCAATATAGTTGGAGAACTCCTGCTACGCTTAGAGGAAACAGTGAATTGAATTGCCATGGCAGGATTGGTATGGAAACTGAAGCAATGCACATAGCTTTGTATTTTGTAGCTACAAACCATATTAGCATACTAAGGAAGTGCAATTTTGATAGTACAAGTTCATACCCACAAGTCCTCAATTAAGGGTAACAGAGCCAGAGACCTGTACATTGAAACCTTCCCTAAAACTCATGTTTCAAAATAAAAAGGTCTGCCTGTTTATGTGAAAAAAATAAGGCCCCCCAGAGGACGGGAGCAATAGCAAAACTCATATCTTCGTCCATCTTGATGGGGATGCCGGCACCCATCCTCCTGTCTGCTCCCCTCCCCTTGCCATGCATGTGCGCCCCTTCCCTTCTCCCGCACTTCTTGTTGCCGGTGTCGGCTCTCCCTCTCTGATGTCACTTCCGGGTCTCACTCCCAGGAAGTGACATCAGAGAGAAAGCCGACACCGATGCTGCTTATGCCGGGAAAATTAAAGAGGTACGGGGGAAGTGGGGTTGGGATGGAGGGGAAGGCAGAGAAGAGGGTGGGGGTGCCACTCACCCTCGCTACACACTGCTCCTCAGTGTTAGTGGATGGGAATCTGGAGACCATGAATTGGACTGTGTTGGGTTGCCCAGCTTGACACCTGGTACGAAATGTATTCTTCAAGTGCTGGGTTTTTCTTTTTGGTCCCTTGAAAACCTCTGGATCTCTCATTTTTCTTTACTCCTGCTAGTACAAAGCCAACCTAGCATTATCGAAATGGTGACAGGACAAAAGCGCACGCGACTTCAGAGTGCCGACATTGGAGCGTAGACAATTTGACGCAAGACCTCAGCGCACCGCCGAAAAACTTACTTTTAAAGAGCTCCGACGGGGGGGTGCCCCCACTTTACTTCATAGTCTTTGCGCTGCTGTTGGGGGGGTGTGGGGGGTGCAATCCCTCACATTACAGACAAAACTTAACTTTTTCCTATAAAATCGGGAAAAAGTTTACTCTATAATGGAGGGTTCCAACCCCACCAACGGCAGCATGAAGAGAATTTAGTAAACTAAGGGGGGGTTCCCATTCACACCCCGCGTCAGAGCTCTTTAAAAGTAAGTTTTTCGGTGGCGCGCTGGGGTCTTGCACCAAATTGTCTGTGCTCCAAAGTCGGCGTGCTGAAGTCTCACGCGCGAATGTCTATGAACATAGAAACTCTGAAAGTGGTTTATTTAACTGAATAATTTGACCAAATGCTTCTGCTTGTATTTTTGTTATTTCCATTTCACAGCAGGGAATATTGCTTCTAATCTCAGTGTTTTACTCACAGGGCTGGGTTCAGGGCGACCCTTCTTTCCTGTTTGAAGGATCATTGAGTGGAGCCCCTTTTGAGTGATGCCCCTTTTTCCTGGTTGAGGGGCTTCCAGATCTGTTCCATCAATTGCTATTCTATCAAGCTATGCCATTTGATCTTTTTCTCCAGACATCAAAAAACACTTTCTCCATTTGCAAGTAACAAGCTCAGTGTTGCATCATGTAAGTTAAGTGGATGTTAGTAGATACAGCTGTAGTGTGGTGAGCACCTTGGTTACATCAAGATCAAATTACCCTACCGTGCAAAAGCAGATTCACACTTGTGTAAATTTTTCATGTGCCCAAGCAGTAATGCAGTTTCATAACATGCCTTTTCTACTTCTAAGATAGGCTTTACACCTGGGGGGGGGAAACGTATAAAAAGATCTTTTGTGACATTTGAGGGCCTCCTTGCATCAGGCCTTGCCAGGTCAGGACTTTGAATTGGCCAATACAAAATCTCATTTTCCTTTAGTGGCGAAGCATCCTAATGGTCAATTCCCACTGCAAATCCTTCTGATTCTAGGCAAGTCACTTAACCCTACATTGTCCAGGTACAAAAACATATCCCCCTTCCCCCCCCCCCTTTTATCAAGCTGAGCTAGAGGTTTTTAGCTCAGGCTGGTGAGGTAAGTGTGCCGATGCTGATAGGAATTCTATGAGCAGCAGAGCATTTACCATGCTGGCTTGCGCTAAACTCCTGTAGCGCAATTTGATAAAAGGGCCCCTTAGATTGTGAACCTATTAGGAACAGAGAGAGTGCCTGCATATAATAAAAAAAATGTAAAGTGCTTTGGTTGTATCAATATAGCAAATGCATTCTGTAGTAGAATAGATTTATGGTCAAATGTCTTGCTGTATGATCCACTTTTGGCCTAATGTTCTCATGCTGAATTTTCTGATAACAATGCAGAATTTATGGCTCCATCGATAAACGCAATCTATTCAGGCTGAAAATCAATCTCCCAACCATAATACCTTTACTAGCATTCTTCATAATCAGGATGGGATTCGTTATTTGGAAGGCAGTGTCCGATTTTCACTAAACAGAACATTTGTTATTGTGATCAAAAAGTTCAAATTTTTCACTCGCCTGTCCAGGAAACATCATTCCAAGCTTCGTGGGTCATATTCTCTAGTTGCTCTTTGGCTAACCTGAAGAGGGCAGCAATTTCTTTTTAGAGATCAGTGGTTTCTTCCTAGCTATTCCCCTTGGATGCCATTCTCATTCAGTTTATTTTCTGATGGTTGATGCATGAATTTGCACATCATCTGCAGTGAGAGGTCTGCAGATCTTTTACAGTGCAAAGGTCCTTTGAGAACTAATGAGAATGTTTTAGTAAAGAAGAATTAACTGTGTCCACATCTGTTTTTTACCATCTTCCTGCACCTTTTACAGGTCAGTGGAGTAGATAAACAACTTCCTGCAGCTGCTGATATATCTGACACTGGACTGCTTCAGAAAGTGTGCATCTGAAAGATAAACTCTTTGGTCTCTTACAGCTTTTGATGAGGCCTGAGACTGAACTTGACCCTACCCTATCTTTAGCAATTAATATCAGCATTGCTTTGACAGTAATGAATACAAAGTGTAGAATGTTTCATAGGGTCTTCTGGTCACAGAACTTTGGTTTTGGGGAAGTTGTTTGCATTTATGCATTGAGACAAACTAATCAGCTTTATATAATCAAAGGGGGCAATATTCAAAGGGATAAATCAGCACAGTAGTCCAGCGCTGCTTTTACCGGCTACGCATGATTAGGTCCATATCCAAATTGTTAGAACCTGTTTCTCTGAATATTTTGATCCACTCTCTTGTGATTTCCTGCATTGATTATTGTAATACTCTCTACAAGGGCATAACTAAGAAAGAAATAAGAAGACTTCAGATTATACAGAATACTGCAGTAAAGATTATTTTTAATGCAAAGAAGATAGACCATGTCACCCCCCTCCTTGCCAGTAGAACACAGAATCACTTACAAAATTCTTGTACTAACTTTTAAAACTAGAAAAAATAATCTTCTTATCCCTTATAGTCCTTCTAAGACTCTAAGATTGTCTGCTAAAAATCTTCTATCTATCCCGTCTCTGAAGTATATCAACACAATGAGGTCTACCATTTTCTCTGTTAGTGCTCCATCTCTTTGGAATAAAATGCCGGCCCATTTACGGGAAGAATCAATTCTTCACCATTTTAAGACAAAGTTAAAAACATTTCTTTTCCTTGACGCTTTCGAGTCCTAAATGTCCTTTTCAGGGCTACATAGTTTTATTTTATTTTTTGCCACCCTTCCTTTTGTTTTCTTCCCAATATGTCTTTCTCTCTACTTGATCATTGTAGTTCTAGCCCTTTTCCCTTTTGTTCCTGTTTGTTTTTGCTTTTAATTGTTTTTAATAACTATTATTGTTTTTAATGATGTACTGTTTTCCTAAATATGTTTTTTTAGTCAATACATGTTTTTATGACATTGTTCACCGCCTAGAAGGCTGATTGGGTGGTATATGAAATCTTACATAAATTTAAAACTTGACATATCTGTACAAACAGCCACAGCCACTAAATATACAAGCTCCCAGTCTGTGAATTTTCTGTAGCATTATCTGGATTCTGTAAACGTTGCCTAAAGTTTGATGTGTATTTTGGGAATGGATCACAGATCTGCATGTAAGCTAATTGACTACATAGGTGATAACCAGTAGCATAGTAAGAGGGGGGCAGGCCACCCCAGGCGCCATCTTGGTAGGGACGTCGGCACCTCTCCACCCCCCTACAACACACTCGCACCCTCCCTTCCACCCCCCATACCTCTTTAAATCTTTGCCAGAGCGTGCAACTTCTCCAGTCTGCTGCTTATGCCAGCATGGCTTCCCTCTGACATCACTTCCTGATGTGATGTCAGAGGGAAAGCCAACCCTAGCACCAGCATAAGCAGCTTCTCCTTACTCGCACTGGCATTGGCTTTCCCTCTGACATCACTTCCTGGCGTCGTGACCAGGAAGTGATTTCAGAGGGGAGCTAGGCCGGTGCGAGCAACAGGCTGGAGAAGGTGCTCATGCTGATAAAAGATTTAAAGAGGTATGGAAGAGGGGGAGGGGAAGGGAGGGCACAAGTATGGCTGGGGGGGCAGAGAGGTGATGGCACCCTCACCAAGATGGTCTGCCTCCACCCCCCCTTATTACACCACTGGGGCCTGGTCAGGTCAGGGGCATTTCCAGGATTTAGGTGCGTGGTTATAGAATACTTACATTTCTGTACCTGAGGGTAGTTGAATGTGAGCATTTACACCAAGGGCCCAATTCTGTGTATGTTGCCTAAAGAATCAGTGCTGATTAGTGTGGTGCTATTAAATAAACCCAATAATTGAAGAATGCCAAATACAACCACCAATATAATTCAGTGAAAAAAGAAGGTAGATAAATTGAAATAACCATTAGGGTGTAATATACTGTAAATAGACTAGAAGGAAACACAATCTAGATATAATTTTCCAATATATCACAGATATGAAATTTTTTTAATATTGGCGAAAGTCCTCAGTTTTCACAACTCGTACAGGGAACAAGACCCCTTAATCAGAGTTGTTAACTTTTATTAACCCAATTGGGTAAATTTGTGTGAAACATCCCTGGACCTCTCGTTTTGTGTCAAAACGTGCTGAAACAACAACAATAAAAAAAGTCCTTCCTTCCGTTAATGTTCAATATAAACTACAATCTTGGTGAAATCAACATAGTTCATTTTCCAGCGTCCAAAATCTTAGCAAAAAAAGCCATGTCCACTTCACAGTTGTAATGCTGGTCAAAACCCCCCAAAAGGTAAATGCTGTACTTGTCTCAGGAGTTTCAGCGGCGTGCTGTTCACTAGATTTTGTATTCATCATGTATGTACGCTAAATCAGGGTCGGGAAACTACGAGGTGACACCAGGAAATTCTTTTTCACTGAAAGAGTGGTTGATCGCTGGAATAGTCTTCCACTACAGGTGATTGAGGCCAGCAGCGTGCCTGATTTTAAGGCCAAATGGGATCGGCACATGGGATCTATTCACAGAGCAAAGGTAGGGGAGGGACATTAAGGTGGGCAGACTAGATGGGCCGTGGGCCCTTATCTGCCGTCTGTTTCTATGTTTCTATTACCCGCATAAATGCGGCCTATAAATGTTTTAAATAAATAAAAAATATTGTAAAGACTTAGAGACATTTAACACATATGGAAACCAACATATTAAGGTGTTCTAATACTTTTGCAATGTTATTGTACATATATGTACTATTAGCATAAACAATCTAAACCAATGTATCGCAAACTGTGTGCTGCAGAATACTAGTGTGCCTCCTGAAATTTCAGGTGTGCCGCTGGCGGCGAGAGGCACATCCTTTAGGAATCAGCCGGTGCCAATGCATCTCTGCGCATCTTCCCTGCCGGCACCCCCCACAGGCAGTTCAGGGCCCGTCTGGAGGGCCTTCGCACAGGCACAGACATCGATGTGATGATGTCATGTATGCGCATGATGTCATTTTATTTTTATTTATTCAATTTTCTATACCGTTCTCCCAAGGGAGCTCAGAATGGTTTACATTAATTTATTCAGGTACTCAAGCATTTTTCCCTGTCTGTCCTGGCAGGCTCACAATCTACCTAATGTACCTAGGACAATGGGGGGATTAAGTGACTTGCCCAGGGTCACAAGGAGCAGCGTGGGTTTGAACCCACAACCCCAGGGTGCTGAGGCTGTAGCTTTAACCACTGCGCCACACACTCCCCTCTCATTGTGTCGACACCCACACACCTCCAGATGCCGTGAGCTGCGGCTCGACAAAGTCTGCGGGACACTGATCTAAGAAGAGATTAAGACAGAGGTTGAAACGTATGTATAACGGTTAAGTACTACCTATTACTGCAAAGACAAATCGCACATGTTCACACTCCAATGTTCCCTCTAAGCCAGTGGTTTTCAACCTTTTTACACCTATGGACCGGCAGAAATAAAAGAATTATTCTGTGGACAGGCACCGGTCTGTGGACCAGCGGTTGAAGAACACGGGGCTAAGTCGTGGGCCAGACCCCGCCCATCTCTACCCAATCTCCACCCCAGACCCCGCCCCCATAATAGTACTAATTGCACCTTGCACGTCCCGTGCCTCATCTGGAAGCCTTCCCTCTGATGTTGCAATGTCAGAGAGAAAGCTTCCGGTTCAGGCACAGGATGCCCGTAGGAGCCACTGCCCGTGGCTTTGTGCACTGAATCAGTTAGGAAGAGAGAGCTGGCTCGAAGATAATGCCGCATCGATCGCACTGTGGACCGCCGTTGAAGAACAGTGTTTTGTGCCAGGAAATTTCTGTGGACCGGCACTGGTCCATGGACTTGTGGTTGAAGAACACTGCTCTAAGCCGCACAGGAGTCTGCCACTTGTGTTCTAACTGCAGGGCCTCCTGCAGCCTTCTTGTAGTTTGAATGTGTAGGGCAGCTGGGCTCCCATCAGATTCCACTACCTACAGTGCTTCAGACCTTGGGAGGGATACAGTACACCCTGCAGTCAGAACACAGGCAGCAGACTCCTACACACCATAGAGCAGGGGTAGGTAGCCGTGTTTGTCCAGTGACATAACCCAGTTAGGATTTAATTTATTTTCAAATAAATAATAAACTGAAAAAACAAGCAAATCAACCGTCAAAACAAGGGGGTAACATAAATAACATTTCTCAAGTTTCAAGTTTATTAAAAGTCTGTTATATCACCAAAGCAGGCTTCAAGGCGGTGTACAACTAATACTAAATTTAAAATAACAAAGGGGGTATAACAATGAATATGCATGATTGATTTATATGTACTGTTTCTATTGCATGCAAATAGATGTCATGCATGATGATTGTGGAAAACCCAACTGGATTGTGACCCTCGAGGGCCATGGTTTCCCATCCCTGGCGTAAAGTTTTATAACACCCCTGTATGACACTGAGGTCTTTTCTCTATTTTTTGATAAATTTCACTTCATCTGTCTTGTTGGTGTTTAAACAGTGCTGGGGTGACTTTTTTGGATGGTTATAATATTTGAGTGAGTTTTGGGGCATCCTTACTTGCTTTGGATTGATTTTTGTAGAGAGAATAATGTCATACTCAGAAAAATTAACAATGACTACTTTTTGTTACAATTCTGCATTAATGTGCTAACTTTAATGCTAGTAAATAAAAGGTGCTAACATGAGCTAATTCATGCCATTGTTAAAGCACTTAAGTATACTGGCCTTAGGATATGTTAGATGGTAACAGAGATTCAGCCCTTATGTGGATTTTTCAAGGTCGCCTCAAGAATTTGCAAATGAAAAATGCTTATTACATATGAAGAAAATATTCTTCGAGAAACACAATTCTACCAATGTTATCAAACATGAGCATGAAAGACCAAGGGCAGCTGAATGTAGCTCATAATCAATGTTTTTCATGTGAAGGACTCAACAACACATAAGAGACTAAAGGGATTAAGTTAAATGCAAGTGGTGTGGATCCATCAACCTTATCACTCAGGAGAAATAATAACAATGTCATTAGCTGAAGTTCCCAAAATAACTAGATTTCCTGCCCTAAAATCAATCAATCAGAAACAGGTTAAGCTTTGCCTTTGTTATGACATTTTGGTAAAGTCATAAAGGCTTCTTTGCTCTTTCTCTGTCAACATCAGTGTGCTCATGGGAAACCCTATCTCAAACTACTGGAGCACAAAGGAAACATCTGACCATTCAATCTTAAAAAGATAGGCCCAAAGGTTTATTCTGCAAAATTGTAAGAATACACAGCATGAAAGAAAATGGACCTAGAGCAGTGGTCTCCTACTCAAACCCTTTGCTGGGCCACATTTTGCATTTGTAGGTACTTGGAGGGCCTCAGAAAAAAAATAGTTAATGTCTTATTAAAGAAATGACAATTTTGCATGAGGTAAAACTCTTTATAGTTTATAAATCTTTCCTTTTGGTTAAGTCTTAATAATAATATTGTCATTTATAGCTAAAGAGACATATGATCAAGAAAATGTTTTATTTTACTTTTGTGATTATAATAAACATACTGAGGGCCTCAAAATAGTACCTGGCGGGTCGCATGTGGCCCCTGGGCCTCGAGTTTGATACCACTGATGTAGAGCAGTGCTGATTTGAGCAATCATTGGAAAAATATTTTCTGTACTATTTATTATTGTGTAAACCAATTTGAGATTTAGATATTATAATTAAAGTGGCCAATTAATTAAAGCCAAGCACATCCCCACATGTAGAGAAATTAATATGGGCTTAAAACTGTTGCATGCAGTTTACTAAAACTGTGTGCAATTTCTCATAAGAGCAAGCTGCACAGTAGGGTTTAAGTTCAGTACCTTAACCCAGTGATTCCCAACCCTGTCCTTGAGGAACACCAGGCCAATTGGGTTTTCAGGCTAGCCCTAATGAATATGCATGAAGCAAATTTGCATGCCTATCACTTCTATCATATGCAAATCTCTCTCATGCATATTCATTAGGGCTAGCCTGAAAACCCGATTGGCCTGGTGTTCCTCCAGGACAGGGTTGGGAATCACTGCCTTAACCTACACGGGCTGGGTTTTGTTTTTTTTTTTTGTTTCACTCTTCTTGTTTTGGGGGGTTTTTAATGCATGCAAACAGCTCTTCTTATTTCTTGGCCTCCCCTTGGCAGGAAGAGATTTACATGTTACAGGGTCAGAGTTGAAAGGAGGGAGAAAGAGGACCTTAAATAGGCATGTAAATGGGTGCATAATTATAGAATAAAGTTAGTTATGTGCATAACCTAATTAGCTAATTAGCACTAAATTGACACTTAATTGATGATAATTAGCCTTAACAAGTACAAATTGGCACTAATTTATAGTTACATATCTGACTTATGCTACTATTTGATATACTGAGAGACTTCTAATGGACCAATCAGGACACACATTTAAAAAAATATATTTATTGATGCGGCGAATGATGTCTACAATGTAGACATCTGTCTTATGCCTACGGAAGCACCTATGCACACCTATGGATGCCTAAGGCCGGCTTAATCCAGAAGTGGCCTTAGGTATCTGTAGGCAGTGCCTAGGCGCTTCCATAGGCATGAGTCAGACACCTTAAATGTAGGCCTGTAAAAAGACATGATTCTGGACACCCATTTTGCAGGTGCCTACTGCAGAAGGTACCATATGTCCAGAATCAGGCCCTGAGCACCTAATTCCTAGGGGTGTAACTACAAAAGGTATGTGGACCTGGGAGGGGCAAGACAGGGCAAGAGCATGCCAAGCAGTTAGGCTTAATGTTTTAGAATACTGGCAGTCACGCACCTAACTGCCAGGACTTAGGCGATAGCATTTAAACCAGCCTTTGACATGGGGTAAGTGGTCACATCTAAAATGAGCCATGAAAATGTTTAGTTATGCTGGTATTCTAGAATGGCAATTACATGCCTAATTTTCAAGCACTTTGTGTCCATCTTTCAACTTTTACTGAATTTCCTCCTTTGTAGCCTGGGTACAAATTATATTGCAATGACACTGTGCGTCAAATTGAAGGAAAGTTGGCTCTTTTTGTTAAAAGGGGAATTGAGTCTAACAGAATAAATATTCAGCAAGAAACAAATAGGAATTCCATGTGTGAGGGAAATAAAATACTGGTAGGATTATACTAAAGGATAAAGAGTAAAGGCTCATGGATTTGATATACAGACAATCCACGAGTTAAGAAAGAGTTACATTTTTAAAGCTGTTCTTAAAGCAGATTTGTATGTAACTCAGAACTTGAAGATTTTAAGATTCTTGCTGCTTACTTCTGCTCCCAGCTGACAGAAGGGCCAACTGTCCCTACCAGTGTTCCCTTTAAGGTATAGCATACACAACCACACACTGTTCTTAATGTGGCCATGCATCATTCCTGAATCTGCTATGGGAGAAGAGTAGGAGTCTATGTCTCTGGAAATACCGCTCAGTGAAATCAAATGAAGCTGCAACTGCGTTCTTAAGTATGAGTCGTACTTAAGCTGGGCATCTGTAACTCGGGGGCTGCCTGTACTGCTTTTTTGTGGTACAACCAAGGTGGTTTACATATATTTTTTATGCAGGTGCCATCTGACAGGCCAGAATGAACAGAAAGATGTTGAAATGTTAGCAGAAATTAGGGAAGCTAGCAAATTTGGCGACACTATAATCAGGGGTGATTTCAATAACCACCATATAAACCAACTCCAGAAAGGAGGACTCACCTACTATAATTATCAATCAATACTGTTTCTTATCATTGCCACCACAAAAGAGAGAGTGCACAGAGCAAAATTCGAGGGTAGGAAAAGCCTTAGATTTTCAACGTAAGTTGCATAGAGAATTTTTCCATGCTCCCTTTTTTTCTTTCACTGAACTAAAAACATACCCTCAAGCACTCAATATAGCTAAAGCTAATAATTTGAAAAATATATCCAACTTTTCATACAAAATAAGTTAGTCTTATCACAAATTTCAAAACTAGAGTATATTTACTATATCAATCAAACAAATTTGAAAAAAATGTGAAAAGTACTTGCTGGGATCCTTTTAGACATTCTAAACACTGTTCCCAGGGCTTCTTTGAAAACCTTACTATAATTCTTTAAACATTCAAAGCACCTGTTCCTGAAGCTCATTTGAAAACTCCGACGCTGGCAGCTTGGATTGCCGCTGTTTCAGGGAAATCACTAATCTCTCAGGTAGTTCAGTTCACAATCCTTCAGCCACATCAAATAAATATTTATTATGCTTTCTCTTTTGTTGTAACAATGATAAATTGATAGTATGTTAAAGAAATGTTATTGATTGATAATTATAGCAGGTGAGTCCTCCTTTCTGGAGTTGGTTTATATGGTGGTTATTTTTCCTACTACCCATTTTATGATTATTTCAATTACCTCAATAACCACAATGAAGACAACAGTAATGATAAATTTTCAAAGCATATGGACGTCTCAAAAAGCTGAAATGGAAGTTCATGTGCTTGAAAGGTCCAAGTACCAATTTTGGAAAGGCAATGATGTTATGCAGATTGGACACGGGAACATATTGGATCTTAGAGGTCAGCCAGGGCTGGGGTTTGGCGTGCCTTATAGCGTGTTATATGGGAGGAGCGAGGGTATCAAGGACTGCAGTTTTGTAAAAAGGGGGGAGGGGGGAGTAATTATCTCACTAATTATTCTTATCTCTAGTTCATTGATAAATATGTTAAAAAGCAGCAGTCCCAGCAAAGACTTCTAGGCAATGCCACTATTTACCCTATTCTATTGAGAATATTGACCATTTAACCAAAGTCAGCGGAACACTGCTTTGTCTGTTTTTTTGGGGAGGAGGCAGGAGCTCTTCTCTAGCGCATGACCTATCAGCAGCTCCGAGTCCCCCATCCACCTCCTCCTTGCACTATAGTTTTAAATCTTCATGCAGCCGCCATGCAGTGTCCACGAGCAGGCCTGCCCTCAGAAGTAGAATGATGAGTTCCAGGGCAGGCCTCTTTGCTGCTGCACATTAGTTGCCCGAAGATTTAGAACCATAACACCGGGAGATGAGAGGGCAGGCAATAACCGGTGACTGAAAATTTTTGAGGAGGCCATGGCCCCCTGTGGGCTCCCTCATTCCGACACCTATACAGTGGCGTACCTAGGGTATGTGGCACCCGGGGCCCATCATTTTTTGACACCCCCCCCCCCCATGTAAAAAATTTTTATTTTTTTTTGCAATAACCATGACATGGAATAAATGGTCAGAATAGAAACAGGCAGTGAAAATTTTCTTTTATTGAACCTCATATATGTAACCATTATTCCAAACATAACATAACATAAATTATGTCTAAATTGTCATGACATTAGAAGTACATATGGAGTAGTTGCAGGTGATGCTTGGGACAGTTCTGATTGTGTTAGTTCGGTTTTATGTGTTTTTTGAATAGAAGAGTTTTTATTTCTTTTTGAAGGTTTTGCAGTCTGTGGTTGATATCAATTGGTTGTAGAGTTGGGGGTCGAGTGTTGCAGCTCGAATGGCTAGGAGGTTGTCGAACAGTTTTTTTCTTTTGACGTTTTTGGTTGGAGGGTGTGTGAATGGTGCACAAGTTCTCCTATGTCTGTTTGAAGTGGATTGAATTATTTAGCTGAAGAAATTAGTTACCCCCCCATTCCACACACATTAATTCTCTTCCATTTTTGTTCCCATTATAAAAAACACTGATAAGTTCCCAGAAAAAAATACATTAAAATAAGAAGTGAAAACAAAGGCCCCTACAGATGAGAACATAACATAAGAATAGCCTAACTGGGTCAGACCAATGGTCCATCATGCCCAGTAGCCCATTCTCATGGTAGCCAATCCAAGACACTAATACCTGGTCAAAACCCAAAGAGTAGCAACATGCTACCGATCCAGGGCAAGCAGACACTTCCCCCATGTCTTAATAACAGATTATGGACTTTTCCTCCAGGAATTTGTCCAAATCTTTCTTAAAACCAGCTACACTATCTGCTTTTAACATAACTTCTGGCCACTTCATTTTTAAGTTTAGATCTTTCCTTTCAAACAGAGACCTTGCTAGATGTCAAATACAGCACAAGGTAACTTCACATGGACTTAGCTGTGCAGGAAATGTGAATCTCCTCATACACCCACCATATAGTGCAAAAATGTGCAAAGGTCTGTTTTTTCTTTCAATCACTACATAGCCTAATGCCACACAAGCAGCGCTGTTACAAACATATTCTGTAGGTCAATGCTAAGGATAACAAAGTTTCCTTCCTTGGACCAGAAGGAGATAAACCACTGGAAGAGATCCCAAAACAACACCCAAAGACCCACTCAGTGTGTGAATCAGTTGAGTGGAGTGGACTAACTGGGGGGTGGAAATGGGCTCGGAGTTTGCTCAGCAGAATTTCCCAGACCACCTCTTCCTCTCAACACATTGACACGCTGCCACCATCACCACTAGGAACACCTCACTGGGTAGGCCAGCTATGCTATAAACTTTATAAAACACATTATTATATTTTCTTATAAAGCACATATTTTAACTGACCTCTCTGACATCCTCAGCCTTTCCATTCACAAAAATAGAAGGAAGAAAAGTTCCCATTTCCTGCTGTCTCATGTCCCCGGCCTATACAATATTTTTTTCTGCAGACCCTTCAAAAGTCTGACCAAATCCTCGTTTCACTTGCATTATAAAGTACTGAGGATGCCATCTCTCCCCAATCCCAGGTCCTAAAGTCTAAGACAGTAGCGCAAACTAATGCTGCCAGATACAGGAAAAAAAAATTTTGATTCGATTCAGCCCTATTGAATTGGTTTTTCAATTCGATTTTCCTGCCCAGTTGGGTGATTTTTTTCAAAACTCCTGGTGGGTTTTATAGCTTTTTCACCCCCTTTGGCTTCTCCTAACCACACTGGCGCTATGGTGTAAATAAAATAAAGAAACAAAAAGGACTTTTCCTCTTTCTGTTAAATCCTAGCTCACGTTTGCAGTCCAACACCAGCTCTGGCAGGATACACATTTCAAATCTGACATGTTATAATCACAAAACAGAAAATAAAATTAATTTTTCTACCTTTTGTTGTCTGGTTATATTTCAAATCTTGTTGGTCCAAGGCTCTGGTTTTCTTCTGATAACTTGCTTGCCAGGGTCTCCTTCTTTCTGCATGCTAACCATCCATCTGCCAACTCTGTCCTCCCTTTCCATTTCCCTTCCCTTCCCAGGAAGTCTGGTATCTTTCCTTTTTTTCATCTCCCTCCACAGATCCACCTTTTCTTAAATACCCTTTCATCCGGCATCTCTCCCTCCTTCCCCACCATCCCAGAGTCCACCATCTCTCCCTTTCTTTTCCTAATTACCCTCCTATCCAGTATCTCTATCCCTCCTCCACACCATCCCTTGTGTCCAATTTCTCTCCCTTTCTGTTCCTTCCCTCCCTAAATCCCATGGTCCATCATCTCTCTCCCTCTCCTCTATTTTCAGACCCATTATTTCTTCCCCCCCCCAAAGTTTGGCATATGCATGTCTCTTTGAACACCCCCTTTCCTCCGTGTACTTCTAAATCATGGTCCCCCCCCAAGGCCTGTCCCCCCTTAAAGGTCTGCCTGTCCCACCTTGAAGGCCTGCACCCCCCTTGAAGGCCTGTCCCTTCCCCTTGTAGGCCTGTCCCCCGCCTTGAAGGCCTGCCTGCCTGTCCCCCCCTTGAAGGTCTGCACCCCCCCGAAGGCCTGCACCCCCCCGAAGGCCTGTCCCCCACTTGAAGGCCTGTCCCCCCCCCTTGTAGCTTCTCCCCCCCCCCCTTGTAGGCCTGTCCCCCCTTGAAGGCCTGCCTGCCTGCCTTTCCCCCCTTGAAGGCCTGTCCCCCCTTGAAGGCCTGCACCCCCTTGAAGGCCTGCACCACCCCCCTCGAAGGCCTGCACTCCCTTGAAGGTCTGCACCCCCCCCCCCGAAGGCCTGTCCCCCACTTGAAGGCTTGTACCACCCCCTTGTAGCTTCTCCCCCCCTTGTAGGCCTGTCCCCCCCTTGAAGGCCTGCCTGCCTGCCTTTCCCCCCCTTGAAGGCCTGCACCCCCCTTGAAGGACTGCACCCCCCCCCCCGAAGGCCTGCACTCCCTTGAAGGTCTGCACCCCCCCGAAGGCCTGTCCCCCCCTTGAAGGCCTGTTCCACCCCCTTGTAGGCCTGTCCCCCCTTGTAGGCCTGTCCCCCCTTTAAGGCCTGCCTGCCTGCCTTTCCCCCCTTGAAGGCCTGTCTCCCCCTTGAAGGCCTGCACCCCCCTTGAAGGCCTGCACCCCCCCTTGTAGGCCTGTCCCCCCCCTTGTAGGCCTGTCCCCCCCTTGAAGGCCTGCCTGCCTTTCCCCCCTTGAAGGCCTGTTCCCCCCTTGAAGGTCTGCACCCCCCCCAAAGGCCTACACCCCCCCGAAGGCCTGCCCCCCCCTGAAGGCCTGCCTGCCCCCCTTGAAGGCCTGCACCCCTTGAAGGTCTGCACCCCCCCGAAGGCCTGTCCCCCCTTGAAGGCCTGCCTGCCTGCCTGTCACCCCCTCCCCCTTGAAAGCCTGCTTGCCTGCCCGCCCGCCCCACCCTGAAGGCCTGATGCCCCGACCCACCCCGAAGGACCGCTCGCCCCCCTGGCCTCCCCGCACCACCTATGAAGCAGCCGCAGCAGGATCACGAAGTCAGTGTCAGCGATCCGTGCGCTGCTTCCTGCGCCACGGTCCCGCCCCTCCTCTGACATCAGAGGAGGGGCGGGATCGCGGCGCAGGAAGCAGCGCAGGGATGCTGACGCTGACTTCCCGATCCTGCTGCGGGCTGCTTCACAGGTGGTGCAGGAAGGTCAGTGGGGCGAGCGGTCCTTCGGGGGTGGCGGGGGACTGAACGGCAAGGCCGGGAACACCCCCTTAGGGCTGGCACCCGGGGCGGCCCGCCCCCCCCCCCCGCCCCCCCCTAGGTGACCTATACATTTAACCATACTCTCTATTTTCAACCAGTTCTTAATCCATAATAGGGATTACCTTCTATCTCATTACTTTCTAATTTCATCAGATGTCTTTCATAAGGTACTTTGTCAAATGCCTTTTGAAAATTCAGATACACAATATTAAATGGCTCACCTTTATCCACATGTTTATTTACCCCTTCAAAGGAATGTAGTAGATTGGTGAGGCAAGATTTCACTTGACTAAATCCATGTTGGCTTTCTCTTATTAATCCATGCTTAAGCATATGCTCTATAATATTTTTCTCTATAATAGTCTCTACCATTTTACCCAGCACCTTTATCACACTCATTGGAGTTTAATTTCCTGGATTACCTCTGGAACCCTTTTTAAAAATTGGTGTTACATTAGCCACCCTCCAGTCTTCCAGTACAATGCTAGATTTTAAAGATAAATGACAAATTACTAATAGCTCTGCAAGTTCCTTTTTCCAGTCCAGGCAATTTACTATTCTTTGTTTCAGTGTCTCTTTCTCATCAGCACTGAATACCATTTCTAGCAATGGTATCTCTCCATCTTCTTTTGTGAAGACCGAAACAAAGAATTCATTGAATATTTCTTCTTTGGCCTTGCTTTCCCTGAATGGCCTTTTTTTTTTTTTTAACCTCTCGGTCATCTCGCAGTCTGATTCTTTTCTTACCTTCATGTTTCTAATATACATACAAAAGTTTTTACTATATGTTTTTGCCTCCTAAACAATCTTTTTAAGATCTCTCTTTGCCTTCCTTATCAGCACCTTGCCATTCCTTATGCTGTTTTTTATTATTTTCAGTCAAATTCTTCTTACCCTTTCTGAACGATTTTCTTTCATGTTGGATAGCAAGTCCTTCACTTCACTTGTTACCTATGCCAGCTGCTGCTTTGACTTCCTTCCTCCTTTTAAAAATACATTTAGGGCTCCTTTTACTAAGGTGCGCTAGCGTTTTTAGCGCACGCACAAGATTAGTGTGTGCTATAGTGTGCGCTAGCTGAAAAATTACCGCCTGCTTAAAAGGAGGCGGTAGCGGCTAGCACGTGCGGCATTTTAGTGCACACTTAGCACACGCTAAAACCACTAGCGCACCGTTGTAAAAGGAGCTCTTAGTCTGGGCTTCCAGGACGGTAATTTTGACTAACATCCATGTCTGATGTAAATTTTTGACCTTTGCAGCTGCTCCTCTAAGTTTCTTTTTTTACCTTTCTCCTCATCTTATCATAATTTCCTTTTTTTAAAATTAAATGCTGTTCTTTTGGATTTCCTGTGTGTATTTACTCCCTCGTATATCACATCTGATCATATTATGATCAGTATTATCAAGTAGCCCCAGCATCATCTACTGCACTAAATCATATGCTCCACTAAGAACTAGGTCTAGAACTGCTTTGCCTGTTGCCAGTTATTGAAGTAGCTGCTCCATAAAGCAGTCCTTGATTTCATCAAAGATTTTTACCTCCCTATCATGCCCTGATGTTACATTTACACCAAGTAAGCCCCTTCTCCCTTTTTCTAGGGGCTCCACCACATCCATGACCTCTCTAGACTAAGGTGCCCCCAGTGCTTCAGCATGTACTCTCACCACATATGGGTTCCATTCCCTTCTCCCCTTGTTGGGTATAGGATCAGCAGCAGCTTCACTCTCCTAACTTTGTTGGGATTTTCCTTCTGATCGTCTCCTTTCCTCTTTTCTTGACACACAGTGCTTTGGAATTTGTCTGGCTCAAGCTAAAACTCTACTATTCCACACTCCTCTCATACAAGAAACAGGTACCACCCCTCACAGGGCTGGACTAAGGCCAACTGATACCCTTAGCACAGCCCAACAATGGTGCCCCTTGGCCCTTCCATTGCTTAACTAACAAGGCGTTAAGACTCAATAAGTGCTGAGAAGTGTCATAAGAACATAAGAAACGCCTTCACCGGATCAGACCAAGGTCCATCTAGTCCGGCGATCCGCACACGCGGAGGCCCATTTAGGTGCTCCTTTTTGGAGACCCGGTTTTCCCGTATCCCTCAATATGATCTGCAAGAAGGTGTGCAATAAGAACATTATTTTACAAAACAAAACTTCATATATTTATTTATATTTAGTTCAATAAATTTTATTATATAATACTTATAGATACAACCAAGTCATAACAGATTTACATTATACATAGAAACCAACAATCGTCCTATACAATAACAGTTATATAATACATCAGAAAAAAAAAGTATTAACACAATTAAAACAAAGCACAAATAAAGGTAGCTCACTAGCAATTACCAATAGATAATAACAATAATCAACATATAATTAACAGCATGGATGTGCATTAATAAATTTCAACAAAATAAATCTGCTACATCACTATGGGCTCCTTTTATGAAGGCGCGTTAAGGCCTTAACACAGAGAATAGCGCGCGCTAGCCGCTACCGCCTCCTCTTGAGCAGGTGGTAGTTTTTCGGCTAGCGTGCACTAAAAATGCTAGCGCACCTTCGTTAAAGGAGCCCTATATTTTATGAGAGGTTTCTATATCTTATAATATGTGTGCAAACTACCTCTTTTTTTCAGCAAAAGCCCTTTCGAATTTAGCTATGAGACATACAAAATTCCACCAAGTAATATACTCTATCCTCATAAAATTTTTCCAATGGCTAATTGTTTTAATTGCCAAATTTAGTAATATTCGCAATAATTTAGCCAGCTCATCTGTGATTGAGGCTTTTAGACCTATTCTGCCCAACAAATGAACTCCCAAACTTGTTTCCAAAAGTATTGTAAATGTTCACATTGGAAAAGTAAGTGAACTAAAGTACCTGTATCTTTGCCACCTTTTCATGAATAGATTCACCCAAAATGGATTACAATACATTGAATAATAATTGGTTACTCTTAAGTTTTTCCCTATCTGTCCCGGCAGGCTCACAATCCAACTGTGGTACCTGGGACAATGGCAGATTAAGTGACATGCCCAGAGTCATAACTTCAGGGCCATGCAGGTTAATGGATGTGACAGATGGCAGTGAAAGAGTTAAGGGCATGATAGCTAGGGGAAAAAACTCTGAGGTGCCCCCCCCCCTCCTTGCCTATGTACATGTTTCTTTTGCTTAATGGTTAATCTAGGACTGACTCAACCTTTTTCTTTCTTCTTTTCTCCCTTGATCTCTAAGATAGAGAACCAAGCTCCTTCATGGGTCCCTGAGCAGGAAGCCTAATATTTTTCTTCTTACATCTTAGTGAACTCCCTTTAGGAAAAGAAGATACCGAGCGCCTGTTTGTAGTAGAGAATGACACAGGGCCAAATTTTTTTCCGTCCACAGAGGAACTCAATTTTCCTGTCCTGTCCCCACAAGTTTTGTTTCTGTCCTTGCCCATACCCCATGTCTGTAAGCTCTGCCTTAACCGCACAAGCCTCGAACACTTATACAGCGGAACCTCAGTTTGCGAGTGTTTTGCAAGACGAGCAAAACACTCCCTCAAACCTTAACTCGCAAAATGAGCATCCCCCTCACTCGAACCGGCATCGCACACCCCGACCGTGAACCCCCCCCCCCCCCGAGAACTGTATTGCACCCCCCGTGCTGTAAGCAGCATCCGCCCGCCCACCCACCCACCCAAACAAGCTCCTTACCCCATCTACTGCAAGCCGGTGCCAGTTAAGGAAAGATCCTGCCTCTTGCCTGGGCTGGGCCTTGAACATCTGTGCATGCTCAAGGCCTTCTGGCTCTTGTTCTCTCCGAGATCTCCGGTTTGAGCAGGGGAAGGGGTGTGTGTATGTGATGGAGCAGTACCGGTAGCCTCGAGGAGGGTGGAGGAGGAGGAGGTGGAGCGAATCAAAGCGAGTTTCCCTTACTTCCTATGGGGAAATTTGCTTTGATATACGAGCTATTTGGTTTACGAGCATGCTTCTGGAACAAATTATGCTCGTAAACCAAGGTTCCACTGTAATTTTAAAGTGTTTGAGGCTTGTGCAGATGAGGACGGAGCTTGCAGGAATGGGACAGGGACAGGAAAAGAACTCGCCAGGATGGGACGGGAAAATGAGTTCCCACGGGGGAAACTTTGTCTCCATGTCATTCTCTAGTTTGTAGCTACTCTAAACCAGTGCTTCTCAGCCCTCTCCTGGAAGCCTATATAGCCAGCTGGGTTTTCAGGATTAGCACAATGAGTATGTATGTGATAGATCTGGGTATTGGAGTCCTGCAGTATGCACATCTGTCTCTTGCATATTCATGTTGGTAATCCTAAAAACCTGATTGGTTAGGTGTGCATCCAGGAGAGAACCGAGAAGCACTGTTCTAAAGAACAATAAAACAGTTCAACAAGGAATAAAGAGAATCTAGCAGCCTTTTCCATTATATTTACCTTTCTAAAGAAAGTAAAATATACATTAGATTGGCAATACATGTGTTTACATGTGTGTGTCTCAGTATATATCTCTGGATTATAAATAGACATAAACAGAAAGACCAGCCATTACATCCATTCATACATTTGCTTACTTGTAAATCTAAAGAGACACTGCATTTCTAATCTAAGTACCTTAACTTCTTTTGCCGTTTCAATAGCTCTGTCATATAATAGCCAAATACTCTTGTGTAATGAAATACCCACAAGAAGTCATTAAAAGGCCACAGGGAGCACGTTAAGTATAAGGTCTCATTTTCCTTTCCAGGGATTTCTTTCCTGTCATCTTTATTAAAATGTTATTTTCATGATCCATTCATATCTACTCTTGAAAAGCAATTACAGCTAAGAGCTAATCCCTTAGGAAGAATAAAGTGAAGCACAGATGTAGTAAACAGTTCAATAATATTCCTCTTTAAGAAAAAGCTGAACACTTTTCTAAATGATGGTATTCAAAGGTCAGCTTTAGAAACCAGCCAACCAGTCTGCCCTCCATACAAGAATATTTAGTGTCGAAACTCAGCATTCTCCTATCAAACACAAATGTATGCAACTTAGTTTTAAATAATCAGAACTGTTTTGAGCTATGAAGGATTGAATTCTCATTATTATTATTTATATATTTATCATTACCTATTTATAGCTCACCTATGTCCTAAAATAATTACTGAACATATCTGCATATCAGAAGAATCAGATTATTTTCAGTTCATAAAAATTAATCAGTATTTAGATTTGACCTGAAGCATTTTTTTTTCCCCAAATAAAACATTGGCTGTAGAGTTTCAAAAAATGACATATATTCAACACTACTATCTAGATAGGTGGCAGCCTTGAATATATGTGGAAAGTGCTGGCCACTGTAGCTATGGAGGCAATTCTGTAAATTGGCACTCCATTTAAACACTCCAATACTGGGCGCTGGGCACCAATTCTATAATGGTATCTGTGTACTAAGATGTCATTAATAATAATAATAACTTTATTCTTATATACCGCCAACAATCTTGCGACTTCTAGGCGGTTCACAATAAAGAGAAACTGTGCAGGCAGCGACTTACAGAGTATAGCAGTGTACATCTGATAGTAACAGCATTAGTAATAGTAACAACAGTTTATATACTGCAGGACCGTGAAGTTCCATGCGGTTTGCAATGAATTAGAAAAATTCCATAAATTGGTTGGAGCATTCATAGTTAGTGATTAGGGGTTGACAGTTTACAAGATCAGATTTGGGGGGATTACGAAGGAGGCTATTATCCTGATTCGTTACCTAGGTATTTCGAGAACAGGTATGTTTTTAGGTGTTTCCTAAATTCTCCATAGTTGTTTGTGTGTGTAATTAGTTTTTCTAAGTCTTTGCCCCATAAGGCTGCTTGATACGATAGAAGTTGTTGATGGTATCTCTTATATTTGAATCCTCTAGCCGGTGGGGAGACGAATTTCAGGTGTGCTCTTCTCTCATGTCTGCTGGTTGGGAATGAGAAGAGGTCTGTTATGTATTTAGGGGCTAGACCAGATAATACCTTGAAGCAGAGACATCCCAGCTTGAACTTCTTACGTGCCTCCACTGGCAGCCAGTGCAGGAGTCGGTAGGAAGGGGTTATGTGATCGGACTTCTTCAGCCCGAAGATCAGCCTGACTGCTGCATTTTGTATCAGTTGTAGTCTCTGCATTTGCTTTCGGGAGATTGCCAGATGGGTAATGTTGCAATAATCAAGGTGGCTTAGTATTAGGGATTGTACCAGAATTCTGAATGCAGATGCGTCGAAGTATGCTCTAATGGATCTGAGTTTCCATAGAGTAAAAAACCCTTTTTTGGCCAGGGAGTCCACGTGGTCTTTCATGGTTAGACCTTGGTCCAGTATTACCCCCAGAACCTTCATTGTTGGTTGAATGGGGTAGTTAAGATTGTTAATGCATAGTGATTTTGTCGTGATATGTGGGTGTGGCGAGGCTATAAAGAATTTAGTTTTGTCTGAATTGAGCTTCAGTCTGAATTCTGAGGTCCATTGTTCCATCAGGTTTAGAGCCTCTGTTGCTGTGGGGGTGATTTCGGAGGGAGATGTATTAAACGGGATAATGATTGTGAAGTCATCCGCATAGCTGAATACTTTTATACCCCTCTGGGCCAACTGCGTGCCTAGTGAAGATATATAGACGTTGAAGAGTAGCGGGGATAGTGGAGACCCCTGTGGAACGCCTGATGGGTTTCTCCATGTTTTAGAGAGGTTGCTGTTGAAGCGTACTTGATAGGTGCGGGTCGTAAGGAATTCTCGGAACCAGACAAGTACCTCACCTCCGATGCCGATTGCGTCTAAACATTGTAGCAATTTTTTGTGATCTACCAAGTCGAAGGCCAAGCTCATGTCAAATTGCATTATTAAGGCATTATGGCCCTTGCTGAGTAAGTTGCGTAAGTATTCTAGGGTCGCTGCAATCACCGTCTCGGTGCTAAACAGAGGTCTGAAGCCAGACTGGGTTTCATGTAGTAGCGAGAACTGATCAAGGTAGTCCATCAATTGGGTGTGTACTAAACCTTCCATTATTTTTACGAAGAATGGTATGGATGCTACCGGTCTATAGTTGGTTACTGATGTTAGGGATTGTTTACGATTTTTCGGAATTGGGGTGATTATAATGTGGCCGTATTTCGATAGGAATTTTCCGTTTTTGAAATTATTGGTCATATGACTCCACAGTGTTAGTTTAAAGTCTAATGGGGCCGCTTTCATAATGTAGGGGGGACAGGGATCTAAAATGCAGTTTGATTTAGTATATTTTTTGCAAAGTTTTGTGAAGTTATTCCATTCAGGATCCTGGAAGGAGTTCCAGAACATATCCACTGGTGTTTCATTTTCATGTATGTTGGCTATTTGATGTTCATATGTGTTGTTTGTTGGGCAATTGTTCCTTAGGTTCACAATTTTTGAGTCAAAGTGGTGCGCTAGATCGTCTGCTGATGGAAGTTTTATGTCGTGCATGGATTGGTTGTGGCGTGTGGTATCAAATAAATTTTTAACCAGGTTGAACAATTCATGAGTGTTGATTCCTTTTGAACTCGTATCGGATGTATGTATTTTGGATGAGTAGAATGTTTTTCTTTTTTCTTTTATCAGTTGTTTGTAGTCCTTTATGTTTGATCTCCAATTGTTCCGGTCTGATATTTCTCCTGTTGTATTCCAGATCCTTTCTAGTCGTCTTACTGATTGTTTCATTTTTAATAGTTCAGAGTCGAACCAATTATTATATTTATTTGGGCGGTTTGTTCTGTTTCGTTTAGGGGCTATTTTATCTAAGATGGATGTGCTTGTTTTCGTCCACTGTTCCCAGAACTTGTCCCCTTCGTTTATCTCCTCGCGCAATTCGTAATGTGCCCAGTATTCCTCTGGGTTGATGTGGCCCCTTGTGAGATGTTCTTTTTTTATCTTTGGGTGGGTTTTTTCTTTTGGTTGGTTCCAGATTAAGTTAAAGTAGTAGGTGAAATGATCGGACCAGATGTCGTGGTACCAGATACCGTCAGATATAGAAATGGTGGGATTTAGGATTTCTTTTGAGGACATGGCTACCAAGTCTAACTGATGGCCTTTTTCGTGAGTATGTGTGGATGAGGGGAAATTGTAGTTGAGTGAGGATAGGAAGTTTTTAAAATCTTTTGTGTCTGGGTTGTCCTCGTTCTCTAAATGTAGGTTTACGTCTCCTGCTATAATGTTGTAAGACGGGGTGATTGAGTTATGTAGAATAAATTCGTAGAAGTCCTCTCTGGCCTTTGACCAGCATTTTGGCGGGACATAGAATAGAATACAGGAGAGGTACTCTTTTAGATCCTTGTTGCTAATTTTGCATGCTAGTGTTTCTAATTGGTTGGTTATCTTGGAATCTACTAATTCAAGTTCCAGTTCTTCCTTGAGGATGATTGCCAGTCCTCCCCCTCTTCTGTCTTCGCGGTTTAACATGTGAATTTTGTAGTTATCTGGTATTAGGTCGTTTAGTATTGGATCCTCTTCGGACAGTAGCCAACTAGCACGAGTTAGCATAGGTGCTCCTAAGTTTAGGCATGGTCATTTATGCCATGCAGATGTAAATGGGCACACTTACATTTGCAAGTGACGAGCATAACGGATAGTATTCTATAAGCTACACATATCACTTGAAGACAGGCCTGTGGCCTGCACATTCTCAGCCCTGGAGTCATGAACTATAGCACTGAGACCACATGTGTCAAACACAAGGCCCGTGGGATGAATCCGGCCCGGCTGGCCTTTTTATGTAGCCCGCAGCAACGTTCCCAATCTTCCCCTTATGAGACAAGTGTGTCCTCCCCTCTGCGGCGGTCTGACGCCACCATGCCGGAAAGTCCGCCGGCCTCGGTAGTGCTGTTCGTGGCTCCCCCTCCTGCCATGGTCCACCCTGGGCAGAAACAGGAAGGTGCGCATCATTGGAGACAGACCTCGGCAGGCAAAAAGCAGGAGGAGCCATGCACAGCACTCCGGAATCGCCGAGGCTGGCAGATTCCCCGGCCCGGCAGTGACATCAGACTGGCGCTGGAGGGAAAGGCACAACGGGCTGTGAAGAGAGTGAGATGAAGGGAAAGAGGTTGGACCTGGGGTAGTGTGGAGAAAGAATGAAAAAGATACCTGAAGGGAGAACCGTTGGGAAGAGAAAGGGAGAAATGGTGGACCTGGGGGGAGGGAAGCAGCGACATCGGACCTGCGCCGGAGGGAAAGGCACGACGGGCTGTGAAGAGAGCGAGATGAAGGGAGAGAGGTTGGACCTGGGGTAGTGTGGAGAAAGAGGGTAAAAGATACTTGAAGAGAAACCTGTTGGGAAGAGAAAGGGAGAAATGGTGCACCTGGGGGGAGGGAGGCAGGCAGACAGGGGGAGAGATGGGATGGGTGGCAGTTAGGAAGAGAAAGGGAGAGAAGTTGAATTTGGAGATGGAAGGGGATGGAGAAATGTTAGACCTGGGGGTGGAAGGGTGAGAGAGATTCAGCATCTCTTTTTTTTTTTTTTTCCTTCCATCTCATTGTTCAGCATCAAGGGGAGAAGGAAGAAGAACAACAAAAAAGATATGGAGCAAAATGTTGGACCAAGAGGAGAGAGGAAGAGAGATAGAAGGAAATAGGAGGCTGGGAAAGGAGTGAGATGGAAAATGGGAGAGCTACAGAATAAGAGAAAATGGAAAACTGATAGGTAGCTGAAAATTTAAAAAGGAGAAGGATGAGAAAGAGGGCAAGATTTCAGTGGACAGAGGCAGAAAAGAAAAAAGGAGAAAAGTTGAAAGGGAAAAATCAATATGTTAGAGACAGGGACTGGAGCAAGAGAGAAGAGTAGAAAAAAAAAATGGACAGCAGACACTGGAAAGAGAATTAGAAGATAGACAAAATCAGAAAGAGAAACTGGGATCAAAAGCAAAATGACCAGACAACAAAAGGTAGAAAAAATAATTTTATTTTCTATTTTGAAATTACAATATGTCAGTTTTGAAATATGTATCCTGCCAGAGCAGATGTTAGACAGCAAGCGTGAACTAGGACCTAAAAGAGAGGAAAAGTCTTTTGTATTTATTTTGTAGCCGGCGTGGGGTTGGAGAGATTGCATCCCTATACTTCTACTAAGACTAACCCCCTCCTTTGCTGGCGCGCAGCGTGGGTTTTGGTGCCAGCGATTGATCTGATGCTCACAGAGGTCCTGTGAGTATCGGAGCCGCCACCGGCGCTGGAGTCCACACTGCGCTTCAGCGAAGGAGGGGGCAAGTATCTTAATAAAAATCTGGCCCAGACTTAGCCTGCGTTTTAGATTTCGGCCCCTTATGTGATTTGAGTTTGACACCCCTGACTTAGACACTACTTTATAGAATAGCACCTAAGGGGCCCCTTTACCAAACCAGTATAAGGTTTAGCATGCCCTTACACGGGTCTTTCCCATCTGCTAAGGTCATTTTATTTATTAAGATTTATTTACTGCCTTTTTAAAGGAGTTAATCAAGGTGGTGTACAGCAAGAATAAATCAAACATAAGCAACAATTACAGCAGTAAAAAAAAAAATATCAGATTACAATACAAAGTATGTCATAGTATGTTATATTACAATGTCAAAACAATGCATTTTAATAGACAGCTTAAAGCAGTTTTCTTCATTATAAGGCTGGTGAGCCAATGGCAGGCCTCATGAACCTTTTGGGTAGCCTGCACAGTCCTTTAGTTTTGTTTTTTTGCTGTTGCTTACAAGCCACGGGCTTTGCATTGAAAAACTCTGCCCAGTCCAATCTGAACTTTCTCTTTCTCCCTTTCTTCCCTACTTCACAAGTCCATCATCTCTCCCTGCTTGCCAACCCGACATACTTATAAACAATTATCTTCTCAGCAGCAATACAGCCAGGATTTCTCTGGTTAACCCCAGGAGTCTTTCCGCTGAATGTCCCTCCCATGTGGCAAGCGGAAAGGACCCTAGGGTTGGCCAGAGAGAGCCGACCTGCATTGTTGCTGGGATGATGATTATTTGTAATGCTGTCAGGTGGGCGAGAATAGGCATTCAGGAAGGGATGTCAGACTTTCAAAAGTGGGAAGGGAAAGGAGGATGGAAGAAGAGACATATTGTCTCATAAACTTGTTGCATTTCTTGATTCGGCTCTTTGGTGTTCTTTGTGTATAGAGGAAGAGTTACTCTATCAACCTGTGCAGTTAACAGAGACGTTAAGCCCACTTTTGCATTACTATCAGTACACCCCTTGTACATCTGATTTTGTAATACTCTGGCATGACTGATAATTGAAATTGTTGGTTTTAAGAAGCTATGCAAAATCAATAGAACTTTACTGATATTGCTATGCTATAAAAAGGCTAAAAAGATAATGCCCTTTAAGAGTTGAACGTGATTGTTACTTTAAAAAAGAAACACATAGATCTAATATAAAAGACCATTTTTGACAGGACATCTAAGTCTGACTTTGGATGTCTCCTGCAAGACGTACAAAAGTCGGGGCAGGGAAACAACCATTTTCGAAAACGCAAGATGCCCAACTTTTTTTTTTTTTTTTATGACTCATCTAGACATCATGGCCCTTAGGACATCTATCTATTTTTGAAAATCAAAACATCCCAAATGCTAGCTAGAGGTTTGCTGCATTTTTGTTTTTATTTAAGGCGGATTGGCTCATGAATTACTTTGTATCCCTTGTCCAGAATATTGTTTCTTTTTATAATTTAATAAAATACATTCAATATAAAATCATAACAGGCTTGTGAGGATGGGATCAGATGGTTTGTGGGTACCGAGCTTGCGGAGACGGGGCGGAAATGTGTTTTTAAAATTTCAGTCTTAGTAGTTTGCCGGTCGACAAAATAATTATTTTATTTCTGCCGGTCCACGGGTGTAAAAAGGTTGAAAAACACTGCTTTAGACGATGTAGAATCAGACGAAAAGTTGCTTGAGTTTTCACGACTGCAACAAAAATTTGGTATTGCTAAAACTCAAAGTTATAGGTGGTTGCAGTTGAGGCAGGCCATTCAGGAGGGGTTCCCTGACTGGAAAAATCTTAAAAATCAGTTTAGTTTGCCGTTCCTGTTCTTCCAGGCGGATTTCCTGGGTCCTCAGTCTGCTCAGTGGTATAAATTAATATCTGGATTTCTGAATAAGAAACCAAAAACTGGTCTTCGTGACATTTGGAGCATCGAGATAAAGCATCAGATTACTGCGTCTCAATGGCCACGAATTTGGACTTGGAGGATGAGATGTACGGTGTCTGCATCTATGAGACAAACTTGGTTTTTTTGTTTGGACCCCAGTTCGGTTACAGAAATTAGATAGTTCCAAGTCTAATAGGTGTTGGCACTGTCATCTCGAACCTGGGACATTAGATCATTTATTATTTTATTGTCCCTTGATACATCAATTTTGGAGATCCATTTGGGATCAGGTAAACAAAGTAATGGAAAATCTAGTGGCACTAACATATGACGCTGTGCTATTTGGCACTATGATGAGAGCTAAAAGCCAAATATCATCCCATAATAATAAACTTCTATTTATTATGACAGAGGTTGCCATACAGCTTATTCTAAGGAATTGGAAAAACTGGGATAGACTGAACTATTCCTTTTGGTGGGAGTCTCTCTGTCATGTTTTTAAGATGGAACGTAACATGGCCATACATCAGGGATATTATAAGAAATTTCTGAAGATTTGAGAGCCATTGACAAAATTTTGCAAAGAGTGATTGCTGATTATGCCCTTTGGTCATACACGTCCAGGGTGGGTGGGTGGGAGGGCGGATTGGAATGTATTTTTCAATTCTCAATTAGAGTATAGTTCTTAGATATAATTATGGGAGGGGGGGAGTGATAATCTTTTTGTCATAGATTAAAATTGTGATTGTATTTAAGTGCTTTTATAGAATTATATGATTGTATTTTATTTTACACTTACTTATAGCTTTAAAATGAATAAAGAAATTTAAAAGAAAATAAGAAAATTAGTAGCTTCTGTTAGTGATAAAAAATGTTTAAATTTCTTTTTTTCTATTAAATTGCTTGTTTAAACTTGTTGTTTCTAGATACCTCCGCCAGTAATGTGGGCTAGAAAGTTAATTTATAATTATAATTAGTGATTTGTAATTTATAATTATAATTAGTGATTTGTAAATTCTTGTTTTCTTATTTGATCCTGTAATTAAAATGGAAATTTAATAAAATAAAATTGGGAAGTCCAAGATAGCCACTGCAGAAGCAATTTTGGTACCAAAAACGGCTAGGGGGAGCTACAATAATGGCCAAAAAATTCCAAAAACAAAATTTTAGGGGTGGGGACCCTCAAGAAAGCCCCAGAAACTCTTAAAACACCTCAAATCTACTCCATTCCGATGTCTTCTATAGAACATAATGGGCTGTACTCAACAGTGCTGCTATGTGCTGTGCCTGTATCAGCTCTCACTGGAGCTGGAGAAAGTAAAAGCTTTTCTGCCTCAAATAAGAAAGCAGGATATCCAGGGGCTAGTCTCTTCAGGCTGCCTTTTACATAGGCTGAAAAGCCTGAAACCCTCTACTCCACCAGTCTCCACACGATTCTTTGGGGTTGAGTGGGAACGCAGCCATCTCCTGCAAGGTCTCCCAACAAGCGCCCAACCAGCTTGGAGCCAAATACAGCCTGTGCTCATGCGCTTCCAAAAAAAACCAGGTGAGCAGACTCCTAGGGGCTGATCCAAGTGTTAAGGCAGGGTCACCAGATAGGTGCCATGCAGCAAGGATGGCCCACCCATCTATAATCTCAGAATGCTGAATTTGCAGCCTCTCCCAGGCAGAGCTGTCCCAGGCCTACTAGGAACCTCTATAATACCCGAAGCCTAAAAAAGGTCAGATAAAACCCAAAAATGAGAAATTTTAAACGAGCAGATGAAAAGACACCTTCTCAACTTGGCTGCAGAAGAAAAAATCTGAGGAGGGCAATACCTGATGATGCAGGGAGGCAGAGTTGAAAATGTAGATCATACCTTCTGCAGTCCTCGTGGGTAAAGATGAACTACTCGTAGGTTCAGGACTCATGTGCTTTTTGCACTGGAAATGCTGTTGGGTCTATATAATACTTATCCAAAAGGTTTACCTTTTGCAGATTTTGACTTTATTTATCATGCTAGCAGTTGAAATTATTCTGATTTTTGTAGACCTGCTATCTCTGGGAAATTCTATATTGAAGAAACTGTAATGTGTGATTCACTATCTTTTCCTGAGTGAAGTTGTTTCCATCCATTTTTTTGCTTTGTCCCAACTCGTGATTCTTTACAGAATCAGATGAGGGATCAAGTTAAAGTTAAGGTCTATAAAATATGAAGGTAAATGAAAACAAAATGTTTATGTAAATTGCCATACGTATCTTTAGGATATGTGAGAACTGAAGCTGATTTTATTGCATCTAATAAAAACAGGGAAATGTAACTTTTATCCAGTGAACTAAATATAAGTTATAGAAGGCAAAATATTTGAACTGATACAATAGCTACTAGACTAAAACAAAGGCTAATAATGACACAAAAAATCAACTGGTACATAAAATTTGGACTTCCCAAGCTTCAGGACCTCTCCTCAGTTAACTGCACATCTAACAAACCATACACCCTTCTGAAGTCAGTGAGTCAGGTTTTACAAGAATAACTCACCACATGAGTTCTGCTGTAACTATCAACTTGTATTTAAGATAGAAAACACTTTAATAACATTTCAATTCCCATTCTTCAAATGCTAATAATTTGTTACTGAAAACAATGTTTTGGAAATTTCTAAATGAAAAGTCTACAATAAGATTCTTGTGTAAGTTATATTAAAAAATAAACGGTATCAGTGCTTTTCGATGCTTTGGGTATGATATAAAATTTCTTTGGTAGAATTCATGGCAGAGGACTGCAGACAGTGCCTGACTGCACAGTACATACAGCACCACAATCCACCAGGTCAGGTTCCAGCCTCCAAAAGTGACACTCATGGCCACATATATCAAGAGTTCTGCAAAATAGTTTGGGCAAGACACACTTTCAAACCAGTCCCCATAAGGAACACTATGATCCAAGTTAACCACTTCACCTGAAAATTTAAAAGGAAAATGAAAACAGAAGTTAGATGAAATGTTAATGTGCAAAAATTAGATATGAATCTTGGAAAGCTGCAAAAAAAGTTCAGAAATCTGCAGTAAATACTTGCTTTAATATACAGTACACAGAGAGCGGCATTTTAGAAAAGACATTAAAATTGAAATTCAGGTGTCCAAGTCAGATGAGGGAGTCTACCGGAGAGAACACGCCAGAAACTAAAAATAAGGTAGAGTCTCTATGGGTCAAAATTCCAGGAACAAATGGAACGGAAACGAAGATCGGCATCTACTACCGATCCCCAGGGCAGCCTGAAGAAAGTGATGGAGAAATGATGGACGAGATTAAACGCAATTGCAAGGGAGGCAGTTATCATAGGTGACTTCAATTATACGGGGATAGACTGGAACCTAGGCACCTCCGGCTGCAGTAGGGAGACCAAGTTCCTGGATGCTGTAGGCGGTTGCTTCCTGGAACAACTTCGCACGAAAAAAACTCCAGGAACTGCCACACAACCTATAAAAGAAACCAGTTGGCTCAGTCTTATGCTAGTGATCTTTTGTGACTATGGGTTCCTGAGGAAGGGATTGTGTTCCCGAAACCAGGCTGGTTGGACCTGGTATCCTGTGGCGTTTCATCTATCTTTTTTCTGCCCTCTGGATGAATTGTATTACCTACAGCTAAGTCCATTGCCTTTTTCATTGTTTTGCTACTGGGAGTTGACTGGGGGGGTTCACAGAGTGGTCGTTCATTGACTACACCTGTTATTCACTTTTTGGTTTGTGATTTTTTTTCACTTTTGATTTATTGTACACATTACGCACACATTAGGTGCCCGATGATGGTGTGCGGGTGGAGGTATATTACCTTTACTCGAAATTGAGAAGCGCTGGAGTATTGGTTCCTTTCGCTGCCCCCTCACACTGAGGGCACCTTAATACTTTATTATTTGAATTTCACGCCTTGTTTGCATGGTGTTTATTCAGGTACTTTGTCTTGAGCGACCACTCTCTGAACCATTTGACTACTCTGCCTTTTTGTGGGTTCCTGGAACAACTTGTCAAGGAAAATATGAGAGGAAATGCAACTCTGGACTTAATTTTAAATGGACTACGGGGACCGGCCAAGGTGTAGAAGTAGAAGGGATGCTGGGAAGCAATGATCACAATATGATCCACTTCAACCTGAACATGGGGACAAAACATCGATCCAGAACAACAGCCATGGCACTGAACTTCCGAAAAGGGAATTATGAAGGGATGAGACTCATGATGGGGAAGAAGATTAAGAAGAGGATAAGCATTATAAAAATGCTAGAGCAAGCATAGTATCTTTTTAAGGACACAGTCACCGAGGCGCAAAATCTATATATACCAAGAGGGATCCAAGAGGAAAAAGAACAAGGAACCGGCGTGGTGCACTGTAGCGGTGAAGGATTCGATCAGAGACAAGAAGACTTCGTTTAAGGAATGGAAAAGGTCAAAAACAGATGAAAACTGGAAAGAGCACAAACAACATCAAAACAGGTGCCATAAGGGGGTAAGAGGGGCCAAGAGACTACGAAGAAAAAATAGCCAACGAGACGAAAAACTTCAAGCCGTCCTTTCAATATATTAAGGGGAAACGACCCGCGAAGGAAGTGGTGGGGCTGTTGAATGCCCATGGAATAAAGGGAGTGCTAAAGGAGGACAAAGCCAACGCCGACAAACTGAACACATTTTTGCATCTGTATTTACCGAAGAGGATATACACAACATACCGGAAGCTGACAGGCTATACGCAGGAAACGAAGACTGGAAATTGACAGGGTTGACAGTCAATCTAGAAGAGGTATGCAGGTAGATTGATAGGCTTAAAAATGATAAATCCCCCTGGACTGGATGGCATCCATCTGAGGGTAATCAAGGAACTGAAAGGGACTATAGCTGAACTGCTTCAACTGATAGCCAATCTATTGATCAATTCGTGAAGGATTCTGGAAGACTGGAAGGTGGCGAATGTTACTCTGATCTTCAAGAAATTTTCGAGGGGAGATCCGGGAAATTACAGACCAGTGAGTCTGACCTCGGTACCGGGAAAAATGGTAGAGGTGCTGATAAAGGACCGCATCATTGACCACCTTGATGGACACAATCTGATGAGGACCAGCCAGCACGGCTTCAGCAAAGGAAGATCTTGCTTGAAGAACTTGCTGCACTTCTTTGAGGAAGTAAACAGGCAGATAGACAAGGGTGACCCGGTTGACATTGTATATCTGGATTTCAGAAGGCGTTCGACAAGATTCTGCATGAACGACTATTTCGAAAAATTGTGAGCTATGGAATCGAGGATGAAATACTCACGTGGATTAAAAACTGGCTGGTAGATAGGAAACATCGAGTGGGGGGTAAATGGACAATACTTAGACTGGAAAAGCGTCATGAGTGGAGTGCTGCAGGGTTCTTTGCTTGAACCTGTTATCTTCAACATATTTATAAATGACCTGGAAATTGGTACGACGAATGAAGTGTTTAAATTTGCAGACGATACGAAGTTATTCAGAGTAGTGAAGACGCGGGAGGATTGCGAAGACCTGCAATGTGACATAAACATGCTCAAAAAATGGGCCGTGACATGGCAAATGAGGTTTAACGTGGATATGTGTAAGGTAATGCTTGTCGGTAACAAAAATCTTATACATGAATATAGGATATCCGGTGCAGTACTTGGAGAGACCCCCCAGGAAAGAGACTTGGGAGTACTGGTCAACAAGTCAATGAAGCCGTCCACGCAATGTGCAGTGGTGGCGAAAAGGGCAAACAGAATGCTAGGAATGATTAAGAAGGGGATCACGAACAGATGCCGCTGGTATGCCCTCACCTGGAATACTGTGTCCAGCACTGCTCGCCGTACATAAAGAAGGACACAGTACTACTCAAAAGGGTCCAGAGAAGAGCGACTAAAATGGTTAAGGGGCTGGAGGAGTTTCCGTGCAGTGAGAGATTAGAAATACTGGGCCTCTTCTCCCTTGAAAAGAGACTGAGAGGGGACATGATCGAAACATTCAAGATAATGAAGGGAATAGACTTAGTAGATAAAGACAGGTTGTTCATCCTCTCCAATGTAGAGAAAACGAGAGGGCACTCTCTAAAGTTAAAAGGGGATAGATTTCGTACAAATGTAAGGAAGTTCTTCTTCACCCAGAGAGTGGTAGAAAACTGGAACGCTCTTCCGGAGGCTGTTATAGAGGAAAATACCCTCCAGGGAGATTCAAGACAAAGTTAGACAAGTTCCTGCTGAACCAGAACGTATGCAGGTAAGGCTAGTCTCAGTTAGGGCACTGGTCTTTGACCTAAGGGCCGCCATGTGAGTGGACTGCTGGGCACAATGGACCACTGGTCTGACCCAGCAGCAGCAGTTCTTATGTTCTTTTATATTCTCACTTCTGGGTGACGTCATCAATGGAATCTGGCATGGATAGTCAAAAAGTGGTGTACTCACTTTAAAATTGTCCATACTGCGAATGTGCTAGTGCCTTCCCACCTGACGATGGCTCATGGAACCTGCAGCTCAGTAAGATAGCTAAGAAACCAACTAGGGAAGATGGGAGGGTTGTGAGAATATATGCCTGTTGTCCTTTCTCCGAGGACAAGCAGTCATCATATTCACACATCTAGGACTCCCAAGCTGCCAGGGTCATGCCTCTTGGAAGTTATTGGAATAATTCTCCAAACAGTAATGGGACGTGAAGGTATGGTTTGAGGACCAGGTGGCTGCTTTACAGATGTTCACAATAGGTGTGGAAGATTGGCTACTTAAGTTGCCATTGCTTGAACTTTATGAGCAATGACACAGCCTTCAAGTGTCAGTCCAGCCTGATCATATGCAAAGGAGATATGGTATGCCAGCCATGTGTAGATGATTCTCTTGGAGGGCTCCAAATTTGTTAGGATCAAATAACACAAAGAGTTGATAGTTCTGAGAGACTTGGTTCGATCCAAATAGTAAGCCAGTGCACGTTTACAGTGCAATGTGTGTAGAGCCGCCTTACCAGGGTAAGAATGTGGTCTTGGGAAGAAGACAGGTAGAACTATAGACTAGTTTAGATGAAATACAGAGACAACCTTTAGGAGGAATTTCAGATATGTGCAGAGAACCCACCCTATCATGGATCCAATACTAGTGCTTGAAGTTCCCTGACCCGACAGGCAAGAAATCACAAGAGGTTCAAAAGGAAACTTCATCAGAGTGGATAGCACAATATTGAGATCCAAGGCAACAGTTGGAGACTTGAGAGGAAGCTTGGTATGGTAGAGGTCCTTCATGAATCTGGAAATCAAGGGATGTACAGATAATGGTTTCCTGTCTAATAGCACTGAGATGAGCTCGCACTAAAGTAGTCTTGAGACCAGAATTGGAGAGATGAAGGAGATTGTCCAAATTTGACAGTAGGGGACAAGTAATCAGATCCAGCAATTGCAGATTACACGAGATAGTGAAGTGAACCCTTTTGAAATTATAACACTGCTGTGTGGAATGTTTTCTGGGAGCTTCTATAATGGCTGATACTAGTGCAGATAGTGTGAATGCATCTATTTGTTTGGAAAGAGATATCATGCTGTGAGTGCTAATGAGCATAGGTTGGGATGAAGGGGAGAACCTTAGTTCTGTGTCAGCAATGTTGGAAACAGCTGAAGCATAAAGGGTTCCCATACACTGAGTTTCAGGATGAGAGAAAACTATGGTTGACGTAGCTGAGGTGTTATGAGAATCATGATGGCTTGCTCTTGGTGAAGTTTGAGTTTTCCCAACGATAGGCACTGGAGGGAATGCATATAGAAACCTACCTCACCAGTTTAGGAGGACGGTATCTGACTCCAGACGACTGGGAGTGTAGAGTCTAGAACAGAAGAGTGGAAGTTTGTGGTTGTGGACAGAAACAAAGAGGTCTACATTGGGGGTATTCTAATTCAAGAATATCTGTTGCAAAAGGGGTGTGTTGAGCAACCACTCATGAGATTGAAGGACTCTGCTTAGTTTGTTTGCTAAGATGGTTTGTTTTCCTGTGAGATAAACTGCTTTGAGGAATATGTTGTGAGCAATCACCCAAGACCAAATTTGTATTGCTTCTTGGCAGAGTGGGTAAAACCCTGTGGATTCTTATTTGTTTAAAGTAGAACACGGTGACTTGATTGTCTGTGTGAATGAAGATTACTTGATTATGGAGGTGATCCTGAGAGGTGCGAAGTGTGTGGCAAATTGCTTGAAGCTCTAGTAGGTTGATGTGAAGAATTTTCTCATGAGGAGTCCAGATGCCTTGGGTATGCAAGTTTGTTGAGGTGGGCTTCCCATCTGAGCATGGAAGCATCTGTGGTAAGTGGCTTCTGGTGCAGTGTAGACAGGAAGAGAAGACCCCTAGTAAAATTGGCCGGAAGCATCCATCACTGAAAAGACTGACGAAGCTCTCAGGTCACATGAGTCCAATGAGTATAAAAGGGTCCACTTAGAAACTCTGAAATGTAGACATGCAAACGGAATGACATAGACTGTAGATGCCATGTGATCCAGGAGATGTTAACATTTGTCATACAGTAATGGCACAGGCAGGTAAGATTGTCATGTCTCTGTTGAATCAGAAAAGCTTGAGCCTGTGTTGTGTTTAGGAGAGCTCCTATGAACTCTGAGGTCCGAGCTGGTTGAAGATATGATTTCTGGTAGTTGACTGCAAATCTAAGAAGTTCCAATAGATAAACTGTGGAATTGATGGCATGTTGAGCTTGTTGTGATGAAGAGGCCTTGATAGCCAGTCGTCTATGTAAGGAAAAACACTTCTTCCTCCATATTCGCGGGGGTTAGAGGCAGAGCCAGCCCACAAATATGGAAATATGGAAGAATCGCAAATAACTTTTAGGGATGGCTCTAACCCACTCCCGCCACCTTCCTGCCTCCTGAACCTTTCCACACCTCACCTGGTGGTCTAGCAGTGAAGCGGAGCAAGAGCAATCTTCCTTTGCTCCTGCCCCCTGCAGTCATCAACAAAAATGGCTGTTGCAAGTTCCTGTGGTCTCACGAGACTACAGCAGGAACTCACGGCAGATATTTTTGTTGATGGCATGGAGCAGGAGCATAGGAAGATCACTCCTGTCCTGCTTTACCTCTAGGCCACCAGGTACAGTGTGGAGAGGTCCAAGAGGTGGGGGTGGGTCAGGGTTTAGAAACTCACGAATAACTGAAGTCGCGAGTTCTAAACCTGCTCATTTGGAGGGAGAAGTTTACAGTATTCCCCCGAAATTCACGGGGGTTCTGTTCCAGAAACCCTTGCGAATCTTGAAAAAACGCGAATATGGTTTTTCATGGAGGGGACTGGAGAGGGCAGCGGGAGAGGCAGGAGAGAGCAGCTGGAGCACCAGCGAGTGAAGGAAATCACTCGCTGTATGCTCCGACCGCCTCTTCCTGCACTAAAGTCAGGCCTCACCAATCAGGAGCTGTGTGTTAAAACAGCTCCTGATTGGTAAGGCCTGACTTTAGTACAGGAAGAAGTGGTCGGAGCTGAGAGAGGATAAAGCATGGAAGTTCTGGATACATCCCTGTAAGTCCTGACATTAGTAAACCAGGTGAAGGAGGATGGGAAAAAGACAAAGATCACTTTTCTCTTTACAGAAAAACTGCCCTCACCCCCTGCAACTGACATCTACCTTATCTATCTCTGCAGATGATAGAAACAGTAGATTAACTGTGGAAAGATATTTCACCATTGACTAAAGAGCATGCAAAGATGGAGAAATACGCTGTTTTATAAGTTCAATTAGCTACTGTAGAAGTAAAACTAGAGAAAAAGCAAAAGGTCCTGAGGCTGTGGGTTAGCTGTGGTTTTACACCAGGCCCACCCAGCCAGATACCATGAAGAAATAAACAGACCATGGTCAGAAGGCAGAATTCTCAGAAGAGAGAATTCACAAGAAATATCATCTAATAGAAAGTATCAGAGATGTTTGCAGTTGGGAGGGGGGCTTGTGCTCGGAAATACTAATATGGTGGGGAAACAGGCATTTCGGGGAAAAAGGTAGGTCTTACGGAAAACAGAGTGAACATATAACATGACGCAGGTCAACCAGCCAATAAAGGAAGGTAACTAGGCAGTAGTGCATAGGTAAATAACCAATAAGGATGTATCATGTGATGTAGACCAACGTGGTGTTGGCCACTAAGAAATGTATAAAAACCAGGCCTTCAGAAGGGAGAGAACAGAACAGACATCAGAGGACCTCTAGGCCTAGAGATCACCTTCTGTTACGCTATATGCTAAATGATTTATTCCTGTAAGCTGTTATTGATTGGCTAAATAAATATATACTTATTGAAACCAGTATATAGCGTTCTAGGTCTCATTACCGAGGTAGGCCTGGACAACTGCCTACATCAGAGCATACAGCGAGTGATTTCCTTCACTCGCCAGCGCTCCGGCTGCTCTTTCCTGCCTCTCCAGCTGTCCTCTCCTGGTCGGCGGTCGCGGTCGGAAAATACCACGAATGACTGGTACTGCGAACCGCCGACCGCAAATGACCAGGGGAACACTGTACATGAAACCTGCATGAGCTGAGGATTGCGGTGACTACCACCAAGCATTTCATGAACACTGTAGATGCTGACACCAGACCAAAGGGTAGTACTCTCTACTGGAAATGGCATGACCCCACTCAAAAGTAAAGATATTTCCTGTGAGCAGGTAATAGTGGAATGTGAGTGTACACTTTTTTGAGGTCTAGAGAAGAGTCATGTTAAGAGAACTCCCAGATAGACCAAATGAAATGTCTCCTTCCCAAAGTATTTGTTGAGAGCATGGAGGTCTAGAATTGGCCAGAGACCCCCGGTTTTCTTTGGTATCAGGAAAGATTTGGAGTAGAACCCTCAGCCCCCTCTCCTGCAGAGGAACATGTTCTATTACATTGAGCTGGAAAACTGTTAAAAGCTCTTGGTGAAGGAGGGTCTTCTGGAGAGAGCTGAAAAGAGACTCTCTTGGGGGTTGATTCAGAGGCTTTCATAGTTAAGCATATGGCATAACCCTGAGCCACCACTTGGAGAACCCACTGGTCCGATGTTATGAGGGTCCAACGATAGTAAAAATGATGGAGTCTGCCTCCTATTAGAAGATCCCGAGGGAGAGAGAAATGCTGGCAATGCTCTCTAGAAGGGAGTCACAAGGACTGCTGTTGCTTGGATTGTGGCTAAGACCGAGTCTTTTGCTGTCTCTGCTGCTTAGAACGTCTCTGAGTTGTTGGTCAAGATGATATAGACAGTTGGTTATATTTACATTTGGAACAATAATAAGAGCTTTTGGAGGTATTGAAGTATTTTTGGAATGATTGTTATTGAGATGATTTGGTACTTGACAAGGTTGTTATGCATTCATTATGGATCTCGATCTCTTGTGTAGCCTCTTCAATGTGATTTCCAAATAGATCATTTCCTAAGCATGGGATGTTGGAAAGGCACTCTTGAAAAATTGGTGTCCAAATCAGAAATGCGTAGCCAAGTCTGTCTGCACCTTGCAATGGAGACTGTCAAAGAATGGGAGGTGATGTCAAAAAACATCAAATGTAGATCTGACCATGTTGGAACAGGTTGAGTTGGTCTGATGGAAGTAATTGCTCATAAGTCAGTAGCTGTTTAATTAGAGATTTCAAATAAAAAGTCAAATAAAATTGTAGCTGAGTATTCTATTTGTGAGCATCATTGCTTGGAATAATCTTCTGCCAAATCTGTCCTAGGTTCTGCCCTCCCTGTCAGATGGAGTATTGGTATAGATATGAAAACTGTTTTCTCGCTTTAGGCCTGACTCAATTACCAGAGACCAGTGCTGTAGTTGTGACTTATCAATCTCTGAACAAGATTGGATTCTGTATAAAGCGTCCAATTTACATGGGGCTATTAGCACAGATAATGGTGTTTTCCAGTTTTTAAAGAGGGTCTCTTTCATAAGCTTAAATGTAAGATTATGTAGAGGCACTTTGATGCAGTCTTTAGGCCACTGCTTGCAGTCTAAGGCCTCTATGAGCTTTGCCCTTGGTTCCTCCTCTCACCCATGTTAACAGGGAGTGCTTGTCTCATCTGTCTGATAAAGTTAGTAAAGGGCAGACTTTCAGATGGGGACCTACGTCGAGGAGGAGATAGTGAAGGATCCAATAATATCCCATAGGACGGTGTCAGGTCAAAAGCGCGCCGGGACAAAGGCGCGCGCAGACAATTGAGCGCAGCGCGGAGGTGCGCGCCGCAGAAAATTACTGTTTTTACGGCTCCGATAGGGGGGGCATGGGGGGGGAACCCCCCACTTTACTTAATAGAGATTGCGCCGCGTTGTGGGGGCGTTGTGGGGGGTTGTAACCCCCCACATTTTACTGAAAACTTAACTTTTTCCCTAAAAACAGGGAAAAAGTGAAGTTTACAGTAAAATGTGGAGGGTTACAACCCCCCAAACCCCCCCCAACGCCGGCGCGATCTCTATTAAGTAAACTGGGGGGGCTCCCCAACAAAACCCCCCGTCGGAGCCCCTAAAAACTGTAATTTTCTTCGGCGCACGCCTCCATCTTGTGCTCAGTTGTCGGCGCGCTCCTTTGTCTTTCGCGGGGTTGTCTATGAACCCATAGGACTCATCAGCAGAGAAGTCAGGGTAGTCGTCGTAAGAGCATAGTGACAAATTGGAATCGGAGTGCTCAATGTCAGCTCTTCTAGGAGGCTATACCAAGAATACCAAAACATAAACTTAATTAAATGTTTAATTTATTAATTTATTTAATTCAATTCATATCCTAAAAATTGCCAAAATTTATTTCATCTACATTTAAAATCTACAATAACAAGTAATACAAAGTGCAGAGAACTACTAATGGCAAAATCATAGGCTGGAAAAAGCTACAGGTACTATTTAAAGCTTTTAAATAGAGTCCATCAATCAATCATAAGAACATAAGAAGTGCCATCTCCGGAACAGACCCTAGGTCCATGAAGTCCGGCAATCCGCAAACGCGGAGGCCCCGCCAGGTGTACCTTGGCATAGTTTTAGTCCCCATGTTACTCTAATCTTCTCATAAGGAGAAGTGCATCTAGCTTACCCTTCAAGGCTCTTAATGATGCTACGTTTTGAAGCCATTCAGGCCCAATATCTCCTTGAGTTGTAATACGTAGACTTGACCAAGCCAGTTGTTCTTTATATTCATAATCCAATAAGAAATGCTTAATCAGTTCTGAGGTTCTCTCTTCTTAATCCTTATTGTTTTCCAATTTTAGTTACTTATATTGTTCAATCAGCATAAACCTCCAACTCCAGCTGAGTTTCAGTTGAGTCCATCATCAGGGAGGTTGAAGATATAAGTACTGAAATTACTTCTGATACAGATCTCTGGCTGAGAGTTCCGGCTGGGAAACATCAAGCTCTTCTAGGAGAACATCGAGAAGAGTGCCGAGAATAGGACGATGAATGTCGTTAAGAAGTCAGTGTGCTCCACTCTCTAGAAGTCGACACTTGGGTCCTGTGTCCCTTTGATGTAGAAGCTCATTGTTGAGGGGTCCAAGGTAGATGCCTTGATGGACTGTGTGGCTGATGCTCAGACTGTGTCTAAACTGGGAGAGATGGTGCTGGAACCTGCCCCAGGTGTGTCTGAACTAGCCCAGCTAATTCCTGGTATAACAACAGCCGAAGCTGTTCCTGCAGTGATGGCACCAGTACCAATATTGGCAAGGGTATATTACACACTGACTGAGTTGGGTGTCGAGGTGTTAGGGACCTCGATGTCAAGGGATGTCTTGGAGAAAACACCAATTGCAGAGATGGCAATCCAGCACTGGAGCGTAGACGCTTAAGAGTGCGATCAAGAATAATAATAATTTAATTTTCTATACCGCCAACACCGAAAGAGTTCTAGGCAATTTACAGACAAGAAGAACTGGACAATCAGTGATAAAATATAAGTAAGCATCAGGCATATATATAGTTACATAGTTACATAGTAACATAGTAGATGACGGCAGATAAAGACCCGAATGGTCCATCCAGTCTGCCCAATCTGATTCAATTTAAATTATTATTATTATTTTTTTTTTCTTCTTAGCTATTTCTGGGCGAGAATCCAAAGCTTTACCCGGTACTGTGCTTGGGTTCCAACTGCCGAAATCTCTGTTAAGACTTACTCCAGCCCATCTACTCCCTCCCAGCCATTGAAGCCCTCCCCTGCCCATCCTCCTCCAAACGGCCATGCACAGACACAGACCGTACAAGTCTGCCCAGTAACTGGCCTAGTTCAATCTTTAATATTATTTTCTGATTCTAAATCTTCTGTGTTCATCCCACGCTTCTTTGAACTCAGTCACAGTTTTACTCTCCACCACCTCTCTCGGGAGCGCATTCCAGGCATCCACCACCCTCTCCGTAAAGTAGAATTTCCTAACATTGCCCCTGAATCTACCACCCCTCAACCTCAAATTATGTCCTCTGGTTTTACCATTTTCCTTTCTCTGGAAAAGATTTTGTTCTACGTTAATACCCTTTAAGTATTTGAACGTCTGAATCATATCTCCCCTGTCTCTCCTTTCCTCTAGGGTATACATATTCAGGGCTTCCAGTCTCTCCTCATACGTCTTCTGGCGCAAGCCTCCTATCATTTTCGTCGCCCTCCTCTGGACCGCCTCAAGTCTTCTTACGTCTTTCGCCAGATACGGTCTCCAAAACTGAACACAATACTCCAAGTGGGGCCTCACCAATGACCTGTACAGGGGCATCAACACCTTCTTCCTTCTACTGACTACGCCTCTCTTTATACAACTTTATATATATATATATATATAGTTCTTAGCTGGATAAGAATTTCTTAAACAAGTAGGTCTTTACAAGTTTCCTAAAAGAACAATATGATTCAGTTTGATGGAGCATATTATCTAACCAAGATTGAGCTTTGCCTGCTTGTAAGGCCAAAACTCTATCAAAGAACTTCTTGTAACAGCTCAAGGCAGCCATTTCCTATGAGCGATCTGCACAGAGCAGAAGCGTGGGAAGATCGCTCCTGCCCCGAAAACCCACTAGACCACCAGATAAGGCTTAAGGGGGGGCTTAAAATATCCAGGGGGAAGCGGGGTAAGGGGCATATATGACATAAACTGAAGAAAAAATCAACGGGAAGGCACAAAAAAGACCAAAGTTTGATGTGTTTAAAGAGAACTCTAAAACAAAGTTCCTCAGCTCCTCAGAAACTAAGAATCACAGGTTCTGCGGGTCAATAGCAGGCAGGAATGTACCAGCACATGCACAGCACAGATGGTCCTAAAGATTTAAAATAACAGTACACTTTTTGACTGTCTGTACCGGATTCCGTGGATAATGTCACCCAAGTGTGAGAATACGATGCCTGCTTGTCCTTGAAGAACAGCACTGTTCATACAGCACAGTTACTTACCGTAATAGTTGTTATCCAGGGACAGCAGGCAGCTATTCTCACATATGGGTGACGTCACCGATGGAGCCCGGATGTGGACAGCCTCGCAAGCAGACTTGCTTGTAGAAATGTAGACGTTTCGAGTCAGCCGCACTGCGCATAAGCGAGTGCCTTCCCTCCCAGCGCAGGGCAAGTCTCCTCAGTTTAGATAGCTAGCAGAGAAGCCAACCAGGGGAGGTGGGCGGGTTGTGAGAATAGCTGCCTGCTGTCCCTGGATAACAACTGTTATGGTAAGTAACTGTGCTTTATCCCAGGACAAGCAGGCAGCCTATTCTCACATATGGGTGACCTCCAAGCTAACCAGAATGGGATGTTGGGAGCATTGGCAACTTAGGAGAATACATTTTGTAATACCCTCTGGACAAAATGGCCATCCCACCTGGAGAAAACATCTAGACAATAGTGAAAGTATGAACCAAGGACCAGGTAGCAGCTTTGCAAATTTCCTCAATAGGTGTAGATCTGAGGAAAGCTACTGAAGCTGCCATTGCTCTGACTTTGTGAGCTGTGACTCGACTCTGTAGTTGTAATCCAGCCTGGGCATAGCAGAAAGAGATACAAGCAGCCATCCAGTTGGAGATGGTACGCTTAGAGATTGGATGTCCCAACTTGTTTGGATCGAAGGAGACAAAAAATTGAGGAGCAGTTCTGTGTGGTTTGGTGAGTTCCATATAGAAGGCCAAAGCACGTTTACAGTCCAGAGTATGAAGAGCTGATTCTCCAGGGTGAGAATGAGGCTTTGGAAAGAACACTGGAAGAACAATGGATTGGTTGAGATGAAGCAGAGATCACTGACTCCGTGTAAGCAGAGACAGAAAAACTGGTAGAAGATATGGCTCCCTGCTGCTGAATTGAAGTAGAAGGGAGTACCAAGGTTGTCTTGGACACCAAGGAGCAATCAGAATCATGGTGGCATGATCGTTCTTCAACTTGACAAGAGTCTTGAGAATGAGAGGGAATAGAGGGAATGCATACAGGAAGAAATTTGTCCATTCCAGTAAGAAAGCATCTGCCTCGAGGCGATGAGGAGACTATATCCTGGAGCAGAACTGGGGCAGTTTGTGGTTTTGGGGAGCTGCAAAGAGAGCAATCTGAGGTGTTCCCCACTGTGAAAAAATGTGATGCAGAGGCGAGGAATTGAGTGTCCATTCGTGAGGTTGCAGAAGATGACTCAAATTGTCGGCCAAGCAATTTTTCGCCCCTTAGATGTAGACAGCTTTGAGGAAGGTATTGTGGCGGATTGCCCAGTCCCAAACCATCAGAGCTTCTTGACAAAGGGAGGGAGATCCCCCCCTGTTTGTTGACATAGCACATGGCGACTTGATTGTCCATTCGAATGAGGACTACCTGGTCGTGAAGAAGATGTTGAAAATCTTTGAGAGCATTGAAAATCACTCTGAGTTCCAACAGACTGATGTGAGATTGACGATCTGTACTGGTCCAGTGGACTTGAGTACGGAGACCATTGAGATGAGCGCCTCAAGCATAGGTTGAGGAATCTGTTGTGAGGACCTTCTGATGGGGGGGGGGTGTTTGAAACAGCAAGCCTCTGGAGAGATTGGAAGAGAGCATCCACCAGCGGAGAGACTGTCTCAAGGAAGGAGTGACTGCAATGTGTCAAGAAAGTGGGTCGAAGCCTGCATCTACTGAGATGCCAGGGTCCACTGAGGAATTCTGAGGTGAAGTCTGGCAAAAGGAGTCATATGTACTGTGGAGGCCATGTGACCTAATAGTACCATCATATGTCTCGCTGAGATTGAAGAGCGGGAAGACACTGCATGACAGAGTTGAAGGAGAGCTTCCAGACATTGTTTTGGAAGGAATGCTCTGAATTGGATAGTGTCCAGAACAGCTCCGATGAATTGTAGATTCTGAGAGGGCTGAAGTTGGGATTTGGGAAAGTTGATTTCGAATCCCAAACTTTGTAGGAACCACGCAGTCCGTTGGGTCGCTACAATAACCCCCTGAGATATGGAATCCTTGTTGAGCCAGTCGTCTAGGTAGGGAAATACCTGAAGACCATGGTTCCTTAGAGCTGCTGCTACCACTTGGTGAACACTCTGGGAGATGAAGCCAGGCCAAAGGGTAGCATGCTGTATTGATAATGCAGATTCCCCACGCGAAATCTGAGATATTGACGGGAGGCCGGATGAATGGGAATATGAGTATAAGCCTCCTTGAGATCCAGAGAGCATAACCAGTCTTTCTGATCTAGAAGGGGATAAAGGGACGCCAGGGACAACATGTGAAATTTTTCTTTGATTAAAAATTTGTTGAGAGCCCTGAGATCCAGAATAGGTTGCAGATCGCCCGTCGTCTTCGGAACAAGGAAGTAACGGGAGTAAAAACCCCTGTTCTGCTGTTCTAGAGGAACTGGTTCGATGGCATGGAGACATAGCAGAGCTTGAGCTTCCTGAAGAAGGGTGGTCTGGGATGGACTGGAAGGATACTCTCTTGAAGCTCTGGTGGAACCTGAGTGCAATGAAGAGAGTATCCTTCCCTGATGATTGACAGCACCCAGAGGTCAGATGTAATTGTCTCCCATTGGTGATAAAAATGATGGAGACAACCTCCAATGGGGGGAAGAGAGGACAGAGACAGAACGGTGGAGGTTATGCTCTGTTTTAAACAGTCAAAAAGGCTGCGCGGCCTTAGGTGCAGCAGGTAGAGATTTCTGTTGCTTCTGATTCTGCTGTTTCTTGGGAGGAGGACAAGTGTAAGGAGCTGCTTTGGGAGCAAAACACCTCTGGAAAATTGGAGGAGGTCATGCAGGCTTGGCAGGAGCTGGTTTAGGCTTTGGTCTGACAATGGAAGCAAAAGATTGTTCATGTTCAGCCAATTTCGTGGTGGCTGCCTCAATAGATTCATCGAAGAGGTCATTGCCTGCACAAGGAATAATAGCCAAGCTGTCCTGAAGATTAGGGTCTATGTCAATGGTGCAAAGCCAGGCCAGGTGGCACATTGCTACAGAACAAGCAGTTGCCCTGGCGAACAACTCGAAGGCATCATAAGAAGACTGGAGAAGATGTAATCTGAGTTGTGACAGAGTAGCTATGACTTCTTGAAATTCAAAGTGCTTCTGTGTATCTAAATAGCTGAGAAATTTAGGAAGAAGATCAATGAGGAACTTGAAATAAGTGACAAAATGAAAATTATAATTGAGGACTTTGGAGGACATCATAGCATTTTGGTAAAGGCGACGTCCAAACTTGTCCACAGTTTTCCCTTCCCTTCCTTTCCAGGAGGAACGTTAGCATAAACTCTGGAAGTATGGGATCTTTTCAAGGAGGACTCCACAAGCAGGGATTGGTGAGACAACTGCGAATTCTCAAATCCTCTGGAGTCCAATTTGCCTGGAACAGCAGGAATTGCATAAGGAGTCTCCAGGCATCGTGTAAAAGTCTGACACAAAAGCTTGTGAAGAGGAAGCTTAAGTGACTCTGCAGGAGGTTGAGGAAGATGCATGACTTCGAGGTACTCCTTAGAGTAGTTAGAAACAGCATCCACTTGAAGGTCCAGGTCAGCATCCATCTGGCGAAGAAAAGAAGAGAAAGATAGCTGATCCGCTAATGCCCTGTCTCGAGAGGGTCTAGAGGATCTCGAGGCAGCCTGGGTCGAAGAGGAAGCCTCGGCGGGAAAATAGTCTTCAAACGAATAAGGAGACTTGGACAAATCAACAGAAGCCGCTGAGTCCTCGAGGTCTGGAAGCGGAGACCTCGATCGAGGAGTCGGTGGTCTGGTAGAGCTGGAAGGTGTAGATCGAGGCTTAGTTGAAGAAGGACGCTCTTTGAAAGAAGAGATATGCCTGGAGGTATGCCTCAAGGAAGGCCTCGATCGACAACAAAGAGTGGTGCTTGGAAGCAGGTCTCGAGGATCGAGGAGACTTCGCCCCAGAAATGGAAGCAGACATTGCTACCAAGGAATGGATAGGGCTAGAAGCTGTAGATCGAAGTTCAGGAGGCTTGGTGGAGGAATCTCGAGGCACTCCCAAAGACTCTGCTCCTTGTATGGAGTATGAGGATTCCTGTCAAGGCACTTGCAAAGAATCTACTCCTTGCTTAGAGTGCATAGATGCCAGACCAGACACTCGCAAAGACTCTGCTCCCTGCATAGAGTGTGAAGTTTCAGCTCGACGCACAGGAAGAGGCTCGATCTTGCGGGAGTCTGCAGAATGCCCAGGCTAGATTAGAGTAGCCAGCTTCGGTCCCATTTTGGTTAGGAACTGAACAAATTGCTGCTCTAACATGGTCTGGAAGGAAACAGGCAAGGATGGATCCGCGTCTGAAACCAGACCACCTGCTACGGCTGGAGGTTCCAAAGTGGCAGTGGAAATGTGCTTCGACTTGGAAGTCTTACAAAGCTTCAGGACCATCACTGGAACTTTCTGCTGAGCTATCTGACCTGAGGATCCAGGGGAAGATACAGCAGGTGTACTCAAGAAAAGAGCCGCCGCAAAAGAGGAAGGTTTGATGAGGCTCGAGGTCGGAGTCATGGAGGCAAGAGGACCCTTGGTAGAAGGTGGATTCGAGGCCGCTTTTGAAGTCGAGGGTGTGAGCTTCTCCACTAAAATCCGACAACATTTAAGGCCTCGAGGTTGAAGAGTAGCACAGCGCTTGCACGACTTCAGTTGATGGTCCGGCCCAAGGCACTTGAGGCACCAACGATATGGGTCTGTGAGGGAAATCGCATACTGGCACTGGATACACTACTTGAAGCCCGTTGCTGGCCGGGACATAGGAGGAAAAATAGCCACAGCGAAGTCGAAGCCCTTGGGCTGCGGCCGAGCGGCCTGCCCCGCCAGTCGAACGGAAGAAAATAAAATAAGATTTTTTTTTTTTACTAGAAATAAAGAAAAGAACACAGCGATTCGTGAAGAAAATAAGCACAAACCGCGGTGAGAGAAGGCACGAAGTAACAAAGTTAAACGCCGAGAGTCAAAGATGGACTTCTCGGCTCCGCGGAAAACTGAGGAGACTCGCCCTGCGCTGGGCAGGAAGGCACTTGCGCTTGCACGGTGCGGCTGACTTGAAACTTCTACGTTTCTACAAGCAAGTCTGCTTGCGAGGCTGTCTACATCTGGGCTCCATCAGTGACATCACCCATATGTGAGAATAGGCTGCCTGCTTGTCCTGGGATAAATGCTATTACACATTTGAATACAGGCTGAATTGCTGGTTTCAGTAACTTTATAAGCTGAGAACTATTATTGGGGGGAGGGGGCGGAACTTACCACATTCACTTTTCCTCAGATTTGCGAGAATCACATGACACTGAAAATGATGACAAGAAGCCCAAATGAAAATCAGCATTCCTATGAGATGGTGCCAGCGTGCTTGATCAACAAGGTCTGAAAGAGACACTGAAAGCAATTTACAGAAAAGTGACACCAATGTTATTACTAAAATTGCAAAATGGAGAAAAAACTTGTGCTCAACAAAACATACACAAACTGTGATAAGCCAAGTATCAAAATTGTGAAATACTACTAAGGTGAAACAACCACAAGCAAAAAGACCTTAAACACCTAGATGTGAATGTAATCCACATTTTTACTGGGGTACTGAATATTATCATTGGTCATAAAATACCCTGTGGTGTTATTTTATAGAAAGAGAATTAATTGACATTACAGTCCTGGCAAATTTAAATCAAGGAGGGAAATGTAAGATGCCATTATGATGAAAAAAAATGTATAAAGGGACACTTATCTTGGACCCAGCAGAAGCCAAGACCATTACCTTTAAAGACTTAATCAGGGGCTGTGTCACCCAACACGAATGGTATAAAGAATGCTTTATTCATCTGTCATTCTAATATCGTTCTCATTCCAACAATGACCTGAAAGTACGCTGCTTTGATGGCCTGTAGCCTTAGTTTCCACATTTGAAAAGTTGTTGTCATTGGCAGTGAGAGAAGAGGTTGGGCTGGCAGCAGTGCAGTGTCCTTTGTATATTTGTTTCATCACAGTGGCGCTCTACATTTCATTTGATTTAAATATGCCAGGAATGTAATGTCAGAAGTGGCATGGCAGAGGAAAGGCCCTGCTGGGCTTGGCCAGAAGCAGCCTGTTTATAGGCACTTCCCTTTGCTCGCCGACTGCCTTTACAGATTTGGGTGAGGGAGAGAGGGTTTTCAGGACCAGCTCTATTGCTTCAGGAAAGGAGGGGAAGGGGGTGTCAGGACTGGCTCTGCTGCTTCAGGAACAGAGGGAGGGAGATTTGTGGCTGCTGCTGCTGCCTCTGGGGTTAGAGGGAGGGAGGAGAGTTATTGGATTAGGTGCACTACTTTGGACATTGAGGAGCACGGGAGAAATTTTTGCCAACAATTTTTTTGCCGGTTGGTTGAGAATGCCGGTTAATTGAATACTGGTAAACTGAGATTCTACTATATACTTATTCTTAAAAGAAGCTAGTGTGTGTTATCCTGTTTTACAATAGAAATTAATGGATCAGACTAGACTGTTCTTGTTCTAACAAAATGTAAAAAGGTTTTGTGCTGACTTGTAATAGGGTACAATCAGGCAAAAAACATTTTTGGCGCTGTTCGGCAGGAAACTATGTTTAAAGAGGGAAAACCCAAAGGTTGTAAAAATTTCTGGATGGAATAAGAGTCCATATGGGATGCTGGCCACTGTATGGTCTTTACAAACCGGATTAGGAGAGGTTTTGAGGAAAGCTATAAGAGACGGAGAACCTTTAGCAGTGATGAATTGCTTTGAACCGAGTCACATTGTTAAAGGAAAGAAAAGGATAGAAATGAGCCAGAGGAGAAGATTATTGTTTCCAGCTCACAGGAAGCAACATAAGTGTTTTAGAAGAAAAAGATACAGGAGGTTGTAGAGCTGGAAAGGGAAGATTGCAATTTTAAAAGTCAGGTTAACTATGTTGTAAGGTCAAAATAAATTGTTAATGCATAAAGCAGACACCTACTAGCATGTAGCAGAGAGAGCTGCTGAGGATCTCTAATTAAAGTATAATGTACTGTTTGTGTGTATATATCTCTCTATATATACATGATAGACAGATAGATCTTGCATGTCTAGAATGACTCACCTATTGCACTGGAAATTATTTTATGGCAGTTAGTATGTAAGGGGGTGTCATGCAGGCAGTGGCGTACCTAGGGTATGTGGCACCCGGGGCCCATCATTTTTTGACACCCCCCCCCCCCCATGTAAAAAAAATTATTATTTTTTTTTTTTTTTTTGCAATAACCATGAAATGGAATAAATGGTCAGAATAGAAACAGGCAGTGAAAATTTTCTTTTATTGAACCTCATATATGTAACCATTATTCCAAACATAACAAAACATAAATTATGTCTAAATTGTCATGACATTAGAAGTACATATGGAGTAGTTGCAGGTGATGCTTGGGACAGTTCTGATTGTGTTAGTTCGGTTTTATGTGTTTTTTGAATAGAAGAGTTTTTATTTCTTTTTGAAGGTTTTGCAGTCTGTGGTTGATATCAATTGGTTGTAGAGTTGGGGGTCGAGTGTTGCAGCTCGAATGGCTAGGAGGTTGTCGAACAGTTTTTTTCTTTTGACGTTTTTGGTTGGAGGGTGTGTGAATGGTGCACAAGTTCTCCTATGTCTGTTTGAAGTGGATTGAATTATTTAGCTGAAGAAATTAGTTACCCCCCATTCCACACACATTAATTCTCTTCCATTTTTGTTCCCATTATAAAAAACACATTGACACGCTGCCACCATCACCACTAGGAACACCTCACTGGGTAGGCCAGCTATGCTATAAACTTTATAAAACACATTATTATATTTTCTTATAAAGCACATATTTTAACTGACCTCTCTGACATCCTCAGCCTTTCCATTCACAAAAATAGAAGGAAGAAAAGTTCCCATTTCCTGCTGTCTCATGTCCCCGGCCTATACAATATTTTTTTTCTGCAGACCCTTCAAAAGTCTGACCAAATCCTCGTTTCACTTGCATTATAAAGTACTGAGGATGCCATCTCTCCCCAATCCCAGGTCCTAAAGTCTAAGACAGTAGCGCAAACTAATGCTGCCAGATACAGGAAAAAAAAATTTTTGATTCGATTCAGCCCTATTGAATTGGTTTTTCAATTCGATTTTCCTGCCCAGTTGGGTGATTTTTTTCAAACTCCTGGTGGGTTTTATAGCTTTTTCACCCCCTTTGGCTTCTCCTAACCACACTGGCGCTGTGGTGTAAATAAAATAAAGAAACAAAAAGGACTTTTCCTCTTTCTGTTAAATCCTAGCTCACGTTTGCAGTCCAACACCAGCTCTGGCAGGATACACATTTCAAATCTGACATGTTATAATCACAAAACAGAAAATAAAATTAATTTTTCTACCTTTTGTTGTCTGGTTATATTTTCAAATTTTGTTGGTCCAAGGCTCTGGTTTTCTTCTGATAACTTGCTTGCCAGGGTCTCCTTCTTTCTGCATGCTAACCATCCATCTGCCAACTCTGTCCTCCCTTTCCATTTCCCTTCCCTTCCCAGGAAGTCTGGTATCTTTCCTTTTTTTCATCTCCCTCCACAGATCCACCTTTTCTTAAATTACCCTTTCATCCGGCATCTCTCCCTCCTTCCCCACCATCCCAGAGTCCACCATCTCTCCGTTTCTTTTCCTAATTACCCTCCTATCCAGTATCTCTATCCCTCCTCCACACATCCCTTGTGTCCAATTTCTCTCCCTTTCTGTTCCTTCCCTCCCTAATCCCATGGTCCATCATCTCTCTCCCTCTCCTCTATTTTCAGACCCATTATTTCTTCCCCCCCAAAGTTTGGCATATGCATGTCTCTTTGATACACCCCCCTTCCCTCTGTGTTACTTCTAAATCATGGTCCCCCCCCCAAAGGCCTGTCCCCCCTTAAAGGTCTGCCTGTCCCACCTTGAAGGCCTGCACCCCCCTTGAAGGCCTGTCCCTTCCCCTTGTAGGCCTGTCCCCCCCTTGAAGGCCTGCCTGCCTGTCCCCCCCTTGAAGGTCTGCACCCCCCGAAGGCCTGCACCCCCCGAAGGCCTGTCCCCACTTGAAGGCCTGTCCCACCCCCTTGTAGCTTCTCCCCCCCCCCTTGTAGGCCTGTCCCCCCTTGAAGGCCTGCCTGCCTGCCTTTCCCCCCTTGAAGGCCTGCACCCCCCTTGAAGGCCTGCACCACCCCCCTCGAAGGCCTGCACTCCCTTGAAGGTCTGCACCCCCCCCCGAAGGCCTGTCCCCAACTTGAAGGCTTGTACCACCCCCTTGTAGCTTCTCCCCCCCTTGTAGGCCTCTGTCCCCCCCTTGAAGGCCTGCCTGCCTGCCTCTCCCCCCCCTTGAAGGCCTGCACCCCCTTGAAGGACTGCCCCCCCCCCGAAGGCCTGCACTCCCTTGAAGGTCTGCACCCCCCCGAAGGCCTGTCCCACCCTTGAAGGCCTGTCCCACCCCCTTGTAGGCCTGTCCCCCCCTTGTAGGCCTGTCCCCCCTTTAAGGCCTGCCTGCCTGCCCTTCCCCCCCCCTTGAAGGCCTGTCTCCCCCTTGAAGGCCTGCACCCCCCTTGAAGGCCTGCACCCCCCCCTTGGAAGGCCTGTCCCCCCCCTTGTAGGCCTGTCCCTCCCCTTGTAGGCCTGTCCCCCCCCTTGTAGGCCTGTCCCCCCCCTTGTAGGCCTGTCCCCCCCTTGAAGGCCTGCCTGCCTTTCCCCCCCTTAGAAGGCCTGTCTCCCCCTTGAAGGCCTGCACCCCCTTGAAGGCCTGCACCCCCCCCTTGAAGGCCTGTCCCCCCCCCTTGTAGGCCTGTCCCCCCCTTGTAGGCCCTGTCCCCCCCTTGAAGGCCTGTCCCCCCCTTGAAGGCCTGCCTGCCTGTCCCCCCTTGAAGGCCTGCACCCCCCCCCAAAGGCCTACACCCCCCCCCCGAAGGCCTGCACCCCCTGAAGGCCTGCCTGCCCCCCTTGAAGGCCTGCACCCCCCCCCCGAAGGCCTGTCCCCCCTTGAAGGCCTGCCTGCCTGCCTGTCACCCCCCTCCCCCTTGAAAGCCTGCTTGCCTGCCCGCCCCGCCCCACCCTGAAGGCCTGATGCCCCGACCCACCCCGAAGGACCGCTCGCCCCCCCTGGCCTCCCCGCACCACCTATGAACAGCCGCAGCAGGATCGCGAAGTCAGCGTCAGCGATCCCTGCGCTGCTTCCTGCGCCACGGTCCCGCCCCTCCTCTGACGTCAGAGGAGGGGCGGGATCGCGGCGCAGGAAGCAGCGCAGGGATGCTGACGCTGACTTCGCGATCCTGCTGCGGCTGTTCATAGGTGGTGCGGGGAGGCCGGGGGGGCGAGCGGTCCTTAGGGGTGGGTCGGGGCATCAGGCCTTCAGGGTGGGGCGGGATCGCGGCGCAGGAAGCAGCGCAGGGATGCTGACGCTGACTTCGCGATCCTGCTGCGGGCTGCTTCACAGATGGTGCAGGAAGGTCAGTGGGGCGAGCGGTCCTTCGGGGGTGGCGGGGGACTGAACGGCAAGGCCGGGAAACACCCTCTTAGGGCTGGTACCCGGGGCGGCCCGGCCCCCCCCGCCCCCCCCCTAGGTACGCCACTGCATGCAGGATATATTACTGAAGCAGAACTCTCAACAAGATACAACACCTACCCTCAACAAAAAACCTCAAATATTGGCATATATTCCACTCCATGCTTACCTTCCTAGGAGTCAAAACCTGGAATAACCTCGCAAAACTCAATCAGAACAGAACCCAACCACACCTCATTTTGGAAGAACCCTTCTATTTGATAACTGAATTTTTTTTCAACAAATTAACTCTACATGAACACTCAGTATTATCTTGATACCTACCAAGCTTCTCTCTCTCTTATTTCCTATCTTTTCTCCCCTTCTTCCCCTATTCCCCCATATTATATGTAACTTTTTTCTCATTACATTATAAGTCGCTTTGAGCCTGTACAGGTATGTGTGAAGCACAAATACTAGATTAGATTATTAAAAAAAAATCAAGGCCTGCATTTATAGCAGGGCTGCGATACCACCTCATCAATCCAACCTTTGCCTGCCCTGCCGAGATGCGCGTGTGAGCCCGGCTCCGCCCCTCCCCCGAGTCCGGGATTTTGCCACAGAATCGCTCCATCGGGAGCCTTTGCCTGCCCTGCCTGCACGAGGTGCGCGTGTGAGCCCCGCTCCGCCCCTCCCCCGAGTCCGGGATTTTGCCACAGAATCACTCCATCGGGAGCCTTTGCCTGCCAAGCCGCCGAGGAGCGCGTGTGAGCCCCGCTCCGCCCCTCCCCCGAGTCCGGGATTTTGCCACAGAATCGCTCCATCGGGAGCCTTTGCCTGCCCTGCCGCCGAGGTGCGCGTGTGAGCCCCGCTCCGCCCCTCCCCCGAGTCCGGGATTTTGCCACAGAATCGCTCCATCGGGAGCCTTTGCCTGCCCCTGCCTGCACGAGGTGCGCGTGTGAGCCCCGCTCCGCCCCTCCCCCGAGTCCGGGATTTTGCCAGAGAATCGCTCCATCGAGAGCCTTTGCCTGCCCTGCAGCCGAGGTGCGCGTGTGAGCTCCGCTCCTCCCCCGAGTCTGGGATTTTGTCACAGAATTGCTCCATCGGGAGCCTTTGCCTGCCCTGCCGCCGAGGTGCGCGTGTGAGCCCCGCTCCGCCCCTCCCCCGAGTCCGGGATTTTGCCACAGAATCGCTCCATCGGGAGCCTTTGCCTGCCCTGCCTGCACGAGGCGTGCGTGTGAGCCCCGCTCCGCCCCTCCCCCGAGTCCGGGATTTTGTTAGAGAATCGCTCCATCGGGAGCCTTTGCCTGCCCTGCCGCCAAGGTGTGCATGTGAGCCCCCCTCCGCCCCCCTCCCCCGAGTCCGGGATTTTGCTACAGAATCGCTCCATCGGGAGCCTTCGCCTGCCCTACCTGCACGAGGCGTTGAGCCGTTTCCGCCCCCCTCTCCCCCGAGACCAACGGGGAGCCTACTCTTTAAACTGCACCACACACCGGCACAGGAGAGGAGAGGAGCTGTGGGAGCCCTGCTCTGCCCCTCCCTCCAAACTAGCGAGATCTCCAAGCGGTTTCAATTCAGGAGAAGGGCAAGCTCCTCCACAGAACACAAAGCACTCGAGCTCTCCCTAGCTGCATACAAACTGAATACTTTCTGCATCCTTAACCTGCATTTATAATTAATGTATAACTGCTTAGCCTGCATGTATATATCGTACAAGCTACATGTTCTTTAACTAACCCAACTGCATATACAGCCTATTATAACTAGCAGCAGTTAGTTACTCAAGCTCCTCCAACTCAGCTTGTTTGTTCTCTGATTCCTTTCTTTTTTTCTGTTTCCTAGCTTTTCTCTTCTCTAGCTGCTCCTCCAGTTGTCTCAATTAATAACAATTCAACTCAAAGCTCCTGACTTAGCTCTGTCACATTTGACCCTCCATTAGACTCCAGCTACGACAGTAGGACTCAGCCAGGACTTGATAGCGAGACTCTCCTGAATTCCCTCCGACCCAACGCCTCAATTCCCCATCCAGCCATGTCCCCAACTCTTCAGGCCACCACCCTCCCCGCCCCCCCCCCCCCCCCCCCCCCCCCCCCCCCCCCCCCCCCCCCCCCCCCCCCCCCTCCCACCACTTTCCAAACCACCCTCCCAACCACCCCCACTCCTACCACTTCCCCTACACTCCTTACAACACTATACTTCACCATCCCCATTATTACAGGCCAAGGCAGATATGGTGATCTCTCCTCCCAACCTAAAAAAAGCCACACCAGAAACCCTGCCAACCTCATCCCCATTCTTCCCTCTCCATAAGCCCCTTCCAGCAAGGCACTCAAACTGGCACTCATAAATGCAAGATCAGTTAACAACAAATCCTTCCTCCTACACGACCTCAATCTATGACAAGACTTGGGACGCCCTCATGATCACCGAAACCTGGCTCCAAGACAATGATGGGATAACACTAGGCGAACTATGTCCTCCAGGCTACCAAGCCCTAGCCTGCTCACGTACCGCTGGAAAAGGAGGTGGAGTGACTGCCATTATCAAGACCTCCACCACACCAAAACTGATAAACTCCATCAATATACCCTCCCTGGAAGCACTTGCTTTCACCATAAGCCACAAACACAAAATCGCCCTCATACTCCTCTACAGAACCCCTAGCTCCCCAACAGATACCCTAGAGACCCTCCTCGAATTCATCACTGAACTATCCATCTCACACAAACACGTGACCATCCTGGGAGATTTCAATTTCCCAGACTACCCCAACACCTCAGGACAAATTGACAACTTCCTCTCCTCCCTCACCGACATGGGATTTCATCAAGCTATAACCACCCCCACGCACTCAGCAGGCAACATCTTAGACTTGCTCTTCACCCTCAGAGGCCCAACTGCAGAGCCCCAACAAACAACTTATACCACCACACCAGTCCCATGGTCAGACCACCACCTCATTGAATTCAAACTCCCACTTGAAACTACCTAGCCCCACGCAAAGACCCTACCCCTCCCACCCTACGTTAACTCCCTAACTCAGTCAGCCCTCCAGCAATGGCCGCGGGCATTCGCACCCTAAACGAAACCTGCACCCAACATCCCCACTCCATTGACCAAGCAGCCTCCGCATGGCACTCCAACATCCAATCCCTCTATAATAGCCTTGCCCAGACAAAAACAACCCAAATAATCACCAACAAAGCACCTGCTCCCTGGTACACCAGTGACCTCCGATCATAAACGATCACTGAGGAAAGCAGAAAGGATCTGGATCAAACACCCGAACTCAGAAACCAAAGCCCAGTGGAATAACATATCATACAAAGCTGCCATCCTAGAAGCGAAAAAGACCTACTACTCTCGCCTCCTTCAACTAGCCCCTTCTAGATCCAAACAACTGTTCACCCTCACAAACCAATTCTTCACCAGCGCCCAAAGAAAAAGTCACAACAACCAAACAGAACTTGATAGTGAGACTCTCTCGGACTTCTTCCAGTCCAAAGTACAAACCATCCGAGATAATCTTGACACCAACACCAAACCCACTCCTATTCAGCCCCAACTGATTCCAAATACCCCATCTTCCGTCACTCTCTCCCAATTTCATATGGCCACTCATACCGAGGTCCTCGAAACCCTGAGAGAACTCAAACCCTCCAACACCATCCTTTATCCCTGCCCATCCAGCCTCCTGCTGTCTACAGAAGATGCCATGGCAGAATCCATCCTCCCCATCATTAACACCTCTCTAACCACTGGGACTGTTCCCCTCAGCTGGAAGTCAGCTATTATTAAGCCCACTCTCAAAAAACCCACCCTTGATCCTAACGAACCCGGCAACTATCGCCCAGTCTCCAACCTCCCATTTGTCTTCAAACTCCTTGAACGAATTGTGCTCCACCGACTACACCCTTTCATTGAAGAACAAGCTGCTCTATCCCCTGCCCAGTCCGGCTTCCGAAAAGGCCACAGCACAGAGTCAGTACTCCTTGATATCATTGATGACAGCTGGGCAATACTCGACAAAGGCAGTGATGCCCTACTAGTCCTACTTGACCTCAGCGCTGCCTTTGACACAGTCGACCACCACCTCCTCACATCCAGACTCTATGACCTCGGAATCAAGGACACAGCCCTCCAATGGATCACCTCCTTCCTCCATCAAAGGATCCAAACTGTCCTACTAGGGACACACAAATCTCACTCCAAGCCTATCAAATATGGTGTTCCTCAAGGCGCCCTTCTATCCCCCTCCTATTCAACCTCTACATCAGGCCTGTCATTGATATAGCACAGAAATATAGCATTAAAATCCACTCTTATGCAGATGACATCCAGCTGCTCCTCCCACTAGGCGAGAACCAGTCGTCCCAAATTGCTAACCTACAACAATGCCTATCTGACATGAAAGCTTGGATGTCAAACAACAAACTTTAACTTAACGCCTCTAAAACCGAACTCTTATGGATCAGGAAAAAAAGCACCAAATACACACGTCCCACACTAGCATGGGACTCCACTCTATTAACGGCAACAGATCAGGTACGCAGCCTAGGAGTAACCTTAGACGGACACCTATCCCTATCTGCCCACATATCCCAAGTAATCTCCACCTCCTTCTACTACCTCCGCCAACTGAAAAGGATCAAACCCTACATCTCCACACCTGACCTCGCCCCAACTCCTTTACGCATATGTCCTCTCCAGAATGGATTACTGTAACTCCCTATTTAATGGCCCTAACCAAAAATAATCTCAAACGCCTCCAACGGGTCCAAAATACAGCTATCCGCCTCCTATACAACCTCAACTACCATGATCCTGTCTCCCCAGCACTCCACGCTGAACACTGGCTCCCAATTAGCCAGCGCTGTGCTTTCAAGGCCCTAGCAATAGCCCACAAAATAATTTATACCACCACCCCCTCCTACATAAAATCCAAGCTTCCCATCTACACACCCACTCGCACCCTCCGCTCAAAATCGGAAATACGCCTACGCATTCCCCCTGGAAGGTCCCTCCTCTCAGAAACTGCCCGCAAACGATCCTACAGCCACTTCATTCCACATCTCTGGAACCAACTCCCCCCTCAACTCAGACAACAGATCTCATTATTGACATTCCGTAAAATGGTAAAGACCCTCCTCTTCAACTAAAGGTCACCCTCAGTCCTCACCCCCCTTAAACCCCCCTCTCTCTTCCCTCCCCTGTCTAACTTCTCCCTAAATTTCGGTTACAGTCCTCTCTTAGTCTGTACGCGGATAAATTGTATCTAAACTCAAATAACTTGTACTAAACTAAACTACTCATACCAAACTAAACGACTGATACTAAACTAAACTACTTATACTTAAACTCTTCTCTTAATTTGCTGTATACTCCCTGTATTTAACTACTTCGCAGTCCTGTATGTCCAAACACTTAACCTATAGTACTTCTTATTTGTCTAATTACTCTCCATTGTGTATGTTTACCTGTAGACCATTCTGAGCTACTGGGAGAACGGGATAAAAAATCTAAATAAATAAATAAAAATAAAATAATGAAGAACTTTGGTGTACATTATGCGCTGCCATACAGTATATTAAAGAGGAAAGGATGAAAGTTGCAGGTTTTTTTGGGATAGGTTGCCCATTGCTCACCACCTTAGCTAGCAGATTATCCAGCTCACCTAACTGTACCCCACCCTGGCATCTTGTTGGTCTGTCTTGTTTGTTTAGAAATAAGAGGCAGAAATATCATTAGGAAATTTTGCTTCATAAACAGGGCAGTGGATACAGTCTTTATTCACATTTTCCATTTAATGATCCTGCTGCTATTGATTTGAATAACAAATTATTGCTGGGTTTTATTAGACAGTGGTAGAGGATTCTACTGTGAGCTGGCATGGTAAATGCTCCAACGCTCATAGAATTCCTATGAGCGTCAGAGCATTTACCTTCCCAGCCTGCAGTAGAAACCTCTACTGCCGTTTAGTTAAAGGAGCCCTATAACAGCAATTAAGCCATTAAAAATAAATTCAGTACATTAAGGAAGTAAGAGCAATGCTCTGAACAGGCACTTACCAGTCCAGACTTCAAGTGACACTTGAGATAGCACAGTTAAACCAAGAATAACATAGTAGCTCAGACCAAAACAGTACTGGACAAGGTGAATTACTCCTGGAGAGAAGACACTGATGAAGAGGCACTCCATCAGCCTTCGAACACTATGCAGCCATAAAAGTTCAAGAACCAAGAGGACAGACAGCTCAGCACCTATAAGTTAAACAGACATGATAGGCCATAAAATGTTCCTGTTCGTTAACAGTTTTATTCGCAAATTCTAACTGATTTAACATTTTTTTCTGTATAAATAAAAGCAAATTCATTCCCAGTAAAACTTATCTGTGATACCCACCAGATCAAAAATCGCCATATTTCAACGATGGACACACCTGAAAGCAAAAGCTATTTTACCTCTATGTTATGCTGTCTACACTGAAAATGCTGAAATTTAAAACCCCTATGTCCGAAAGTCTGTATTTCCCACTAAAGTTTACTCTTGTAACCTAAGAAAGAAGAGGCAAGCTAACCCAATCCAGATTAGGGCACAGCTGACATGACTTTCGGGGCTTCTACCCAGGGCATTGCTGGTTATGGATACAAGGGACTCAAGTCCTGAATCTGCTGTTCAGTGCATTAAATTTTAGGCTCTCCATTTCTAGAGTTGTGTGCTCTTGTATTTCTTGTCTCCCTCCAGATTACTACTTATTTCTACAATGCTGCCAGACAAATGAAGTGCTGTACATTTATATTAACCATGAAGAGACAATCCCCTCTCAACAGAGTTTATCTAATCATGAGGGATTTCCAAATATACAAGCGTTATTTTGCTCCCATTTGAGTACCTGCACAATTGAAGAGGTGCAAAGTAGGCGATGCTCCGGCTGCCTCTTTATCACAGTCTTCTCAGTCAGGGACTAATCCCCATGGAGAATCCACAGCGCTTTGGTCTTAATGCATGGCTTTTGAGTGCTCAGCGCTGATTCGCAAAGGCTATTCCAACTTGGTTATTGCCATGCTGCTTTGGGCTAAGAAGCCCTCTACTCTGATGTCTTATGCAAAGGTCTGGCGGGCTTTTCAGCAATGATGTGCCAAGGACTGCTTCAGGCTCCTATTCCGGTGGAACTGCTTCAGGCTCCTATTCCGGTCATCCTGACTTTCCTTCAAGTTTGTGAAAAAGGCCTGACTGTGGCTTCCCTCAAGGTACAGATGACCGGTCTTTCTTGCTTTCTGACACAAGATCGCAGGTCTTCACCGACGGCTAATCCTGATGTGACCAGATTCCTCTTGGGAGCTCTCCAGTTGAGGCCTCTACTGAGGCGTCCCTTTCCAACCTAGAACCTTAATGTTGTTCTGAAGGGTCTCACTAAAGTTCCACATGAGCCCTTCGAGGGAGTCCAGCACAGTCTGGTGTGGCAGGCCCATGCAGCAAAAAAAAAAAAAAAAAAAAAAAAAAGCAGAAGCCCCGATCTCCACAGCAAGAGCCTCAAACTGTTTCTTAAGAATCATGTCCACATTGCATTCCTGAGCATCCTTCAGCATAATACCACCTTCGCTTGGGAGAACAGGACATTCGGCTGGTCAAAGAGCTACTGGAACTCTGGTGCCACGGGGATAAGCTTAGCTATGGCCTTAGCCACTTTCAAGGACCCCTTTGGGGTCTTCCACTGCTCCGTGACCAGGGCAGTAATGTCCTGATGTGCTAGAAAGGAAGAGGTCTGGGCGCTAAAATCACTCATGACCGACATCAGAAATAAAATGCTGGACAGAGACTGACTTGAAAAGGCGGTGGACACAAGGATCGCCCCCCTGGCCAGGAACCAAGCCTCTTAGCTACTGCCTGAACAGGGAACATGAGTCATCCAAGACTGAGTCAGAACCCAGGGATAAAAGTGGCATGAAATCTGACAATCCATCCGACCTGTCGTGATCCAAAAGATCACCAGAGCCAGAGGCCGGCTTGCTTACTCGAGAAGCAGACACTGTGAAGGAAGCCTATATATCACACCAATGTAAATATATTCACCATTCCCTCTTTCCAAATTGATCCACAGTGCCTCTTCCTTGCCCTGCAGATCCTGCAATTGTGTGGCTTTAATATGTTCTTTACAAACAGCATTTGATTTATGTGCTCTTACTGTAAACAATCCTGCCATATTAACGATGAGGTTAACATTCAAAGACACAACTACTCCTAAATTTAGAACCATAAAAAGTGGATGGAAACATGGATGGAATAAGGGAGGAAAATGGGTTAGGACTCGGGAGCTTAGCTGTGATTTTCAGCACTAGGCTTATAAATTAGACTCAAATCTAATGACTGATGGGCCTAAGTTTATAAACAGAACTTATGCTCCTAAATTAAGGATTTTCAACTGAAAAAAAACTAACCCCCTCTTCTACGAAACTACGCTAGCAGTTTCTAACGCAGGGAGCCGCGCTAAATGGCCCACGCTCATAGGAACTTAATGAGGGTCGGGAGCAGCTAGCGTGGTTTCATAGAAGAGGGGGTTAGGGTACAGTTCTGTAAAGTGGTGCCAAATATAGGTGCTCCTAACCTGTTACAGAATAGTAGTGCAAAGCCACTTTTGTGTGCTGGTGTGCCTAACTGCACCTTGCAATGGTCACATCTGATATTCTATAAGGAGCGTACATTGCAAGGCAGAATACCCATGACATGCCCATGTTTCATCCACTGGTACAGCCCATTTGTTGTTATGTCCCATGTGATTAGTACACCAATTTCATAAAATAGCCTCTAGTACATACACATAAATGCCAATTTTGACGTTATTCATTTATCAGTTACTGTGTTTATTATACTACTTTATCTGACTGGCAGATCTCAGTGGAGTACAATAGAAACTAAGTTTAAGAAAAGAATGCCACAATTAAAATAAGAAAGGTCAACATGCAGACAAGAAATTACATAACCACATAATCATACTATAGATTAGTATGTGTATTTAACACCTAAATTTAGATGCCCTTCATAGAATTGCACTTTTAGACTCCTAAGTTTATTTGAAAATAGTACACAAATTTAGAGCTCAGATTCTTATGCATATTGGGTCAAATTTAGGCCACGCCCCAGCCATTCTTTTTTCTCCATTTGAGCCACCATCCAGAATGTATCCATATTATGACTGTAACATTAAAAAAATATTTATGTAGAAAGCACCTACCACTTACCCAGATTCTGGTACTCTGATTCCTTGTTGAGGGCACCAAGCACAGTTTGAAGCCATCCTGGAAAGGAAACTTTAAGAACAGAGCCCGACTAAGTAGCAGAAGCAGGAATCCATTCCAAAGAACAGACACAAATAAAAATGAGAGAACCACCTGCAGAGAAAATAAGAATCAATATTAACTGCTTTGACTTCCCAAGTTCCATTAACATTTCCTACTTAGTATGTTTTACCAAACATATGGTTTCAAAGGAGCCAGTTACGCTGTAGGTGCCAGTAGATGCAGAGCACCCTCAACAATGAGCAAGCTCTTTCACTGTCTACAAAGGAGGTGATTTGTAATGTGCCTGGCACTCCTATTCATTTTGAAATGTTGGCATCTATGTCCAAAGTCAGTTTAATTGGTGTTAATCATTATGGTAATTGACCAAGCCATTTAAAACCAATTAAAATGCAATTTAAAAATGTAGGCACCTACAAAAAATGGCACCATAATCATGTCTACAGAAGAGACTAACATCAAAGTAGACATGTTCACTGTTTTCTATTAAAAACCATCGTGAATATGGTGAAACCGCGAATACCATGGTGGGAGACCTGGCCTGCTCCAGAAGGAGAGGCAAAACACAGTGAAGAAAGTGCTGGGAATCAGCGATTTTCTCTGTAAACACTTGGAATCAGCAATTTCTCTATGCAAGCTGATGTAATTGGGGGGGAGGAGCCAGCAAGCTAAAAACCGCGAATAATCAAAACCGCGATTGCTGAAACCGTGAATTCAGAGGAAGAAGTGTATATGTTTAAATAGGACAAGTTTAGTACCAGGAGTTGTACTACTACTAGTATTTATCACTTATATAAGCACTGAAAGGCATATACAGCGCTCTACATTTTGACAACCAATAGACGATCCCTGCTCAGAAAAGCTTACAATCTAACTTGGACAGACAGACATATAGGGTTGGGGATGCAGAACCCAAGGCGAGAGGAGTTAGGAGCTGAAAGCAGTCTTGAAGAGGTAGGTTTTTAACTTTGAATTTAACACTGCCAGAGACGGAGCCCGCCATAGCGATTTGTGCAGTTTATTCCAGGCATACAGCGCAGCAAGATAGAAGGACGGAGTATGGAGTTGGCAGAGGAGGAGAAGGGCACAGTTAAGAACGACTTACCAGCTAGGCGGAGATTGCGGGGGAAACATAGAGGGAGATAAGTGAGGAGAGATAGTGAAGGGCAACTGAGTGAATGCATTTGTAGGTAAGAGGAGTTTGAATTGTATTCAGAAATAGATGGGAAACCAATGATGTGACTTTAGGAGGAGTACCGGTAATGTAAGTATAGCATCTCTCATGAAATATGAGTCGTGCAGCTGAATTCTGGACAGATTGAAGGGAAGAAAGATGGCTGAGCAGTAGACCTGACAGTAGCGAGTTGCAATAATGTAAGCACGAGGTGATGAGGGCATGGATAAGGGTTTTGGGTAGTGTGCCTGGAGAGGACGGGTCAGATTTTGGCAATATTATAGAGGAAGAAGCAGCAGGTTTTAGCAATGTTGTATCTGGGTGGAAAAGGAGAGAATCAAAGATGACTCTGAGATTGTGAGTAGACAAAACAGGGAGGATGAAAGTGTTGTCCACAGAGACAGAGAACGGGGGAAATGGGAGGTGGGTTCATACGAAAGGCGTTCATACGAAAGGCGTTCCATGCCCTTTGTTATTTTGGTGGCTCTTCATTAAACCTTTTCTAATTCTGCTATATCTTTTTTGAAATATGACAACCAGAATAGAGAATGACACGGTGACAAAATTCATCACCATCCCCGTCGCCGCGGATAACCGCGGGAAACCATCTTCATGTCATTCTTTAAGGAGAGAGGGAAGAATCAGAGTATGAATGGCCACAACCACTGACCCGCAAGCTTTGCTTTGAAGAATACTGGTGTAGAAGGACCGAGGTTGAAATAGACACTAGAAAATGACATAGGATTATTTCCCGCGGTTATCCACGGGGAAGGGAACGGTGATGAATTTTGTCACAGTGTCATTCTCTAAACCAGAATTGAATACAGGGATCTGGACAGGCCCTGTTGGCCTCTCGACTCCGCACCCCCTACCCCCCCCTTGAACTCTTATTCTTGCTATGCCAGTTCCTACTTCTCCTATACCCCACCCTCCTTAACAGCATATGCGTCACTTGACAATGTACATGCAGAAATCAAAACACGGACACTTTCTGTTGGGAAAAACCCCAACCGCAGCTGTTAATTGGAAACCAAATTAACAGCAGAATAATAACTCCTGAGCTATACATAAGTGCCTTGAGAAACCAAATATATAGCCTCCTGCCAGCAAGGGACTGGGGGATGACATGGACCTCATGCCCCAATGGGTCACCCGAACCAATGGCATCAGCTCCATCGCTTACTGGCAGCCAACGCTCATCGCCCGATGAGCCCAGAAACCAGTAGCTTGGGTATCACCGCTACTGCGACATCCCAGGCCCTGCTGCCCATATATACTACGCCACATAGAAGGGTGGGAGGGAAACAGACCCTGAGCCTCAGAGATCCCGGCCCACTGAGATTTCTTTCAGTTCCTCGTCATCCTTGAAAACCATTTCTGGTTCAGGTAGATCTCTTAAATCTTCTTCAATACAGACCAAAAAATTACCGTAATTCAATCTGTCTGCTATGGCCTTGTCCTCTCTGTGCCCCTTTTGTTTTGGATTCCCTCAGGCTTTCTGCTTTTGATGTACCTGAAAAAGTTGATACTGTGAATTTTTGCTTCTGTGGCAAATTTATCTTTATATTTTCTTTTAGCCTTATTTATCAATGTTTTGCATCTAATTTGCATTTTTATTTTGGGAGGTGTCATTAATTCAAAATTTCATTTTTAGATACATTGGATCTTTTAAAAAAAAAATTTATATACAGGGGAAGCCTCTGAGCAGAGCTCCGCCAGAACCGCTTCAAAAAAGCGCAGATATGCCCCTCTAATTGAGCACTCCACAATTTTAATAAGAGCGGATGGCAACGGGAGCCAGAGCATGTCACCAGACGGAAATTGGATGCTTATCATTTTTGCGGGGAGCAAACAAGGTCCGCAGAAATCCACAAGAACTAGCCCCTCACAGGAAACATAAATGGCGGAGCCTACGGGTGTGCCTCTCAGCCATGAGGCACAGAGCATGGTCACAACTTCTCAGCCATGTGAAGAGTTTCACACATAATCGGACTTCCTCAGAGAGCTGTTACTGGAGATCCGTACCGAAATGCAAACCATGAGAAACATATCATCAACGTGGTCACTGAAATGAAACAGGAGCTAGTGGACCTCATGCGGTGGCAAGATGAGGTGGAAGCCCATGCAAACGAAGTGACTGAGGATATGATTGAGGTGTGAAGCAAACGGTGGAGGGCTTCCGGCAGGAGAAGAGGCCCTTTGGGACAAACTGGAGGACTTAGAACACCGGTCCTGCCAGTGTAATTTGCGGATACAGGGAGTACCAGAGGAGGGTGCCTATCAGAATGCAAGGACAGGTGGCCCTCGATATTTTGTACGGACATATTGCTTCCGTGCCAGATCTTGAAACTGAGAAAGCTCCAAGGCTAATTTGCTGAGGGTCATAGTGCTGTGCTTAAGCAGTTTCAGAGTTATAAGAGGAGATATTCCATGCAGCAAGGAAGTTGCCGGAGTATAAATAGCATATCACTGTGGACAAATACGAGGATGAGGCAGCGGGTCACACTGTGGAAATGCAAAGATCTTCAGCCAGTGATAACCATCTCCAGAAGGAAGGATTGAGGTATCGTACCACTTTGCGATGGCACTCACTGTGAGGGAACCACTAGGAGATTGCGCACTCTGGACGAAGCATGGTCAGTCTTACACTCTCTATAAGCACCTAATCTCACGGAGCGGATGCTGGGTGGAGCAGGAGGATCTGAACAGGACAGGTCCACCAGTTGCAAGTGCCAGACCAGGCAAAAAGCGTGCCAGGGAGATCGGATAATGGACAGCCCACCTGAATGGAGTGTGGAGGATATAGTGATACTGACTCATTCTTTTGGTGGAGCTTTCCGTCAGAGATGGGGCTGGAGATTATACAAAGGGAGTGGGAGATGGTGGAACAGAGGGGTTAGTGGGTGTGAATCGTGTGTGTTTGGGGTTGGGTCTTATCCTATTATGTCAGTGGTGGCGGTGTTGAACTGAGCTTTTGCTAGGGGGCGGCTGGCCTGGATAGTGTTACTTCCTCTTGTAGGGGGTCTTGGGTCTGGTTGGACAGGCTCAGGCCACATGGCAGGGAGGGGGTTAAGGTGGGGGGAGGTAGCGGGGGGGTGTTAGGGAGATCCTCTATTTCTGGTATTTGATTTTGGGTGGCCAATTGGTGCTCTGGCATAGCTCGGTCAGGGCTGGGATGGCCGGGCTGCCGGATGTAGTGTTTGTGGGGAATGGAACTCTCCTAACACACAACTGTTCTGGTTAAAATAGTCACATGGAAAGTGTGTGTGTGTGGGGGGGGGATTAATTTTCCCATTAAACGCACAAAGATTTTACAACAGTTACAGAGCCATAAGGTGGATAACACTTTCCTCCAAGAAACCACTTGAATGATTACTGAACATGCAAAATTGATAGCAGTGGTGGGTGGGGGAGTGTGTAGCTGCATTTACATCTACTAAACTTCAAGTAGTGGTGATATTGTTTCATAAGGAATTTGCTGATGACCCTGCAACTAATAGCTAGATAATGGGGAGGGAAGATGTGTGCTCTGTCGGGGATCGATAGCATATAGAGATATGGTGTTTTGTAGTGTCTATGCCCTTAATGTATGTGATCCGGTCTTCTTTATCACCTTGACACATAAACTGTTGCCTTACGCGCATTGTCATCTTGTGGTTGGGGATGTTAGAGTGGACTGCATGGGTCCCGCAGGCCTGGAGCACAAGCAGGAGCATGGGAGCTTTGTCATTTCAGTGACCAATTTAGAGTTAATTGATGCCGGGAGGGTGTGGCATGGTGAGGAAAGGGATTTCACACACGTCACGAGCGCATGGTTCTCAATTGCGCATTGACTACCTGTGGGTTACTGAGTCGGTGTTCCTGGAGTTAGAGAGGGTGGATATTAGCTCATATACTATATTGGATCATGCATGGGTTAGTAGGAAAGTGGTCGGGGGAAGTGCCATTTCCACAGGCAATATGGTGGGTGTTTCCTTTAGCCTTTTATGGGAATGTGAAATTTCGGGAACAGATATTGCATCCTGGAAAGAATATAGAGAGCACAATGCATCTCGCGAAAGGGGACCTGATCCTTTTTTAGGGAGGCGGCCAAGTCGGTTCTCCACGGGGATATCTTAAGTTATGGTAGTCATTTTGAAGAAGGTGCAAGATCACAAAATTTTTGAGATTAGAAAAGTTGATTCGCAAGGCAAGGCAGCGAAATGGGCATACACATAACATTACTCATCAGCAGGAGTTAATTGAACATTAGGTGGCTTTGAACACACTCCTACATCATGTGGGTGTGCAAATCTCTCCCATATTATAAGTACCAGTTCTATCAGTTTGGAATAAAGGGGGTAGCCTCTTGGCCTGCTTGATCTCGGTCAGGATGGGCCTGAAGTGGGTGCAGACCTTGAGGAATGAGAGGGGGGACAAGAGTAACAACAGATCAAGGTATAAGTGAGATTTTCCTCCAGTATTACCAGCGGTTATATAGCCATCCTCTGGAGGAGGGGGTGCTTGCATCCCTCTATTTGGAGGGTTTTGCAGCTGCCCTGCGTAACTGCACAGGCCAAAGAGCATTTAAATGCGCCCATTTCTCCTGAGGAGGTTTATTGAATGATTACGCATAGTCCCTTGATGAAAGCGCCTGGAGAAGATGGATGTGGACTGAATTTTTATAAATTGTTGGGGAGCGAAGAGATTGCACAGCATTAGCTAAGTTGTTTTAATGTTATGATTCGAGCTGTCGCCTTACCGGAGTCCATGAATATCAATTGTATTGTGGTGTTGCCGAAACCCCGTAGAGATCTGGAATTGGCAGATTCATATAGATTCATATTTCTTTATTAAATACAGAGGTCAAGTTACTGGCAAAGATTATGGCCAATGGAATGGCCGCAGTTCTGCCAGGAATCATACATGATTCTCAGGTTGGCTTTGTGCAGGGCAGGAATACTGTATATTCAAGAATGTGTGGAAATTACTCCTGTCGCTGGAATATAGGGCTCATATGAATTCCCCGTCCGTGTTGATCAGCTTCGATGCTGAGAAAGCATTCGCAGGGTCAGGTGGGATTTCTTATTTGCCACTCTAACTGCATATGTCTTTGATGGGTTCTTTGTTTCGGCGGTCCAGACATTGTATGCCTCACCCCAAGCTAAAATTGTGTTGAAGGGTTATGAGTCAGAGAGGTTTTCATTTCATAGGGGCACTAGACAAAGCTGTCCATTATTGCCTTTATTATGTGTCTTAACCCCGGACCCATTAATTCAGGATATCCATTAGATGCCTGCAATAAGGAGGATTGGGTAAAACATCCTTCAAATTGGCGGCCTTTGCCGACGATTTGCTGGTGCATTTGACGGAGCCCCAATCCTCTCTGGCATCCTTGTTAGACATGGTCAAAGAATATGGGGACTATGTTGGGCACAAATGGGATTTTGCAAAGTTGGAGGCACTGCCTTCCTCAGAGGAGGTGAAGGCTTTATTGGGGGGGGGGGATCGGTTCCTGTGAAATGGGCAAACGGACTGTTTCTTTATTTGGGGGTTCTGATTTCCATGAATACCTCCTCCATCTACTGTCTGAACATAGACAGGTTGCAGCACACAACGACTACCTTGTTGGGAACTTGGCGGGATATCCCTATCTCATCGCTTGGTCGTTTAAGCTTGATTAGAATGACCATTCTGCCAAATGGCTTTGTGATGCAAAACCTTCCCTTTGAGTTGACCGGGGAAAGATCTGAGTATTCTGAATAGAGGGTTCACTAAATTTTGCTGGGCTGCTAAGAAATCAAAATGGCCCCTACAGATACTTTGGGGAAATTGGCAGAGAGGGGGTCTGGGCACATGCCAGATATGCAGACGTATAACTATGGGTATAGAGACTAAACCAAGCAAGACAATTGCAACACAGACAATGCCAGGCAGACAATCGCGCGCAGGACATCAGCGCGCTGGATTTGAATCACTATTTTAAAGTGCTCCAAGGGTGTGTGTGTAGGGAAACCACCCACTTTACTTACAACTGTTGGCACTCCCGTTGTGGGGGTGAAACCCCCCACCCCGATTATAGAGGAAACAGCCTTTTTCCCTCTTTTTTAGGGAAAAATTAGTTTCCTCTGTAATGGGGGAGGGGATCCCCCCCACCCCAACAGGAGTAAAGTGTGTGGGGGGTTCCCCCCCCAAGAGAGCTTTAAAATACTGTTTCAATCCAGCGCGCTGACATCCTGCACGCGATTGTCTGCCGGCATTGTCCACGTGCGATTGTCTTGTGCGGTTTTGACTCATCACCATAACTATACGCCCAAACACCTGGGCGACTGGGTGAATCAGATCCGAATGTACACCCCCCGTGAAGATGGAATAGGAATTTTTATGCACCCTTTAATGTTTTAGCTCTGCTACATAGAACTCGGGATCAGGTTCCTGCCTGTATCAGAGGTAGCATTCTTTTTCCTTCCTTGCAGGAGGCCTGGCATTGGATAATGAAGAAATTGGGGAGCGACGTTTAAGTGTCAGATTTATTGATGTTAAGGGGCAACCTCGTCTTTTCTGCCAGGGTGGGAGTGCAGAATTTTACAGGACTGGGGGGGGGAGGTCACAAAGTATCCATACATTAGAACATATATTGGGGGAGTATGGGGGGTGTAATGTCTTTTGAGGATTTTTGGAGGTTGGTGGGTGACACCCTGGAGAGTCGCTATTTGCATTTCCATCAGGTGGGGCACTATATCGCAACCCTCGACAGAGTACAATTGGGCAAACAGGGAATAAACTCTGTCAGTTTGTTTCAGCGGAAGAGGATACCTTGCTGTCAGTGGCTGGACTCCATAAGAGTATTCAAGTATTAGTGCCTGCACTAAAGATTTTACAAGGATTCACGTGGGATGGGAGACTGAACTGCAAGTAGATTTGGGACAGTGGGATATGGCCCGCACACTGCTCTCCACACCGTTGGTGACGCCCTGTGCTTGGTTACAGGAGACCCACTACAAGGTGACGCTGTGGGCTTACTTTACTCAAAAACAGCTATTTTATAGTGGCGGCTGACAATCACCCCTCTGTATGAAGTGTGGGCAGGGAGAGAATAAGCTGGGACATGCCTGCCCTGTTATTCAAAGTTTTGGGGTTTTGAATAGGACATGTTGTAACAAAATGGGGTGATTTTGGACATCAGCATATTTGTCTGCACTGTGTTTGGCATATGCCACCAGTTTGTATTTCTTGCATTGTCTGCTTTTCTGTTGACCTCAATAAAAAATTGTTTAACCATAAATTATTTATATACAACCTATCAATGGAGGCTGTTTTAAGCAGTTTTACATTTAGATATTCAAGCATTTTTCCCTATCTGCCTGGTGGACTCACAATCTACCTAGTGAACCTGGGGCAATGGAGGATTAAGTGACTTGTCCAGGATCACAAGGAGCAGCGCAGGGCTTGAACCTACAACCTCAGGGTGCTGAGGCTGTAGCTCTAACCACTAGGCCACTCCTTCCTCCATGTATGAGAGACATTTACATATAATGGAAGTGACAGGCATGCAAATCTTCCCCATCCATATTCATTAGAGCTATCTTGAAAACTTGACTGTAAGTAACATAGTAAATGCTGGCAGATAAAGACCTGAACGGTCCATCTAGTTTGCCCATTAGTTTTTCTCATTAAAAATACATGATTAAGTTAACTTGTCTCTTCTTTGAAATTTCTGACCCATAGACTAAAGTCCACCTAGAATTGTCCTAGGTTCCATACTGCTGAAGTTGCCATCCAAGCTCCAGCCTATCCAACCATCCCGCTGTTTGCAGGATATCTACTGTATAGTCTAGCCAGTAACGTCCCTCATGTTCCAAGTTAGTGGAGATCCCATTGTTGCCCTCGTGACGGCAACCAATCAAGAATGGGCACAGGGGTGAGGCTTGAGATGGCAAACATCGCTCCTGCCCTGCACAGCACAGCATTGTTTGGAGGAGGCAGCCAGCGTAGTTGTCCAGAAGGTATTTACTGGCGAGGGAGCTATTTAAGGAGGGGGATGATGTATTGCTCCATGTATAGGCTGCCCCATTTAAGCAAGCCACGCCCACTAGGCCGATTTGCAAATCTATGTATAGGCCATGGCCTATATATGGGGAAATACGGTAAATATTGTTAAACTAGTAGATAGAATTCCTATTAAAGCATCAGTCTTTGGGGAGTGAGAAAGGAGGGGCTTATTATGTGATGATCTGGGTGTTTGAATTTTATTTGATTTTAAATAGAGGTAGAATGGGGTTGATTAGCCTTGTGCTCTAAGGCATTAAGGAATACAGATGTCTCAGTGTGCTTTGTGTAGTTTAGTTTTGTAGTTAACATTATATATTGCTAATAAGATTATATTGATCATACAGTATATGAAGAATGAATGGAAGAATCGTTATTACAATTGGTACTACTATGGGGGTAGGTCTTGGCAGAGCTTGGGTACCTCCAAACAAAAAGGCATTTTTGCTGCCCCCTGAAATAGTCTATTGCTCTATCTCCTAGCTTCTTCCACAAAATCAGTGTCCCCACTTAAAAACATAAAAGACATTTTTTTTGAAATTGCCCGTCCTGCAAAAAGAGATGCTTCTCAAGACCAGTACTGTAAATTAGTGCTGCCCGATTTCCAATTTGAATCGATTCACTTCGGGTGAATCGATTTACCCCCCCAAAAAATTGGCCTCCCGATTTGGTGACTAACCCCTCCCCCCTAAGCAAGAATGACAGCGCTGCCTCTTGCTGGCCGGCTGCTGCTGCTTTTGCTTTAAGGGGCGAGGGTCAGTCAGGAAGTGCTGCAGTGTCCTCCGGCTTCCCCCTGACCTCCTGCTTTTGCCTAACTGTTGTTCTGAGACGGCAGCCCGTCCCCCGGCTCTTGTTTGCCGGCCTCCTTTGCGCTTCTTCCACCAAGCCAACCGGGCTAGAGTGGAGCCGCAGGAGCGACGTCAGCACCGCTGTTTTGAAGCGCAGACGACCGGGGATAGAGAGCTCAGCCCATGAAGAGCGTGAAAAGAGGGAGGACTGACAGGAAGGAGCTGGATACCTCTGCTTCCACAAGCAGCAGCCTGAGGACATATTGCCATCTTACCACTACAGCCTGTCCAGGTGTGGAGCCCTCTGGGACCTCAGCCTCTGCCACCAGTGCTCCCCCAGCCCATCTTGCAGCCGCCGGCACTCACCCAGTTGCAGCCACCACAGCTTCAATGAACGCGGAGAGGCCTCGCCCACACCCTGCGATTGCCAGCACTCAAGGGGCGCCTACAGCCCTGCTACTGCCCATGCTAGCCATCTACACCCACAGCTGCAGTCCAAGAAAGATTTCAATAACTTTAAAATGTGGAAGGTGCCTGTCTTTTGAGTGCCATGGCCGTTTAAGGGCACAAATTCCTCCATCTGACAGCAGCCTTGCACTGATCAGGGATTGACCTGATTTTAGTTGATTTTTCTGCTAGGTTTCTATCTATTTAGATTTTAAAAAAAAATTCTTCTATATATTCAGTTTTGGTTTAATTATTTTTCTTATCTTATCTTATTTTATTTCAATTTTATTTTAGTGGGATGGTTGTTTTTTAAATTAAATTTATTTAATTTCATTCTTCCTCCCTATTTTATCCATATTATAGTTTTAGACTGTGAGCCCATCTGGGAGTAGAGAATATTTTAGTGTAGAAGTACACGGAGGGAGGGAAGGGGGGGGGGGTTAAAGAGACATGCATATACCGGACTGGGGGAAGGAGGGGATGAAGAAATAATGGGTCTAAAAACAGAGGAGGAGAGAGAGAGATGGGTGGACAATGGGATTTAGGGAGGGAAGGAACAGAAAGGGAGAGAAGTTGGGCACAAGGAATGGTGTGGGGGATGGGTGGGTGAGAGATACAGATACTGAACAGGAGAGTAGTTGAGAAGAGAAAGGGAGAGCTGGTGGACCCTGGGGTGGTGGGAAGGAGGGAGAGATGCTGGATGAAAGGGTAGTTAAGAAAAGGTGGATCTGTGGATGGAGACGAAAAAAAAAGAAAGATGCCGGAAGGGAGGCCAGAGATAGCAGATGGATGGTTAGCACGGAGAAAGAAGAAAGAAGGAGACCCTGGCATGAAGACAACCAGATGCCTGGGACCGACAAGATTTGACTAATGACCAGACAACAAAAGGTAGAAAAACTAATTTTATTTTTCCATTTTGTGATTACAATATGTCAGATTTGAAACGTGTATCCTGCCAGAGCTGGTGTTAGACCGCAAACGTGAGCTAGGATTTAAGAAAGAGGAAAAGTCTTTTTTGTTTGTTTATTTTGTTAACACCACAGCCCCAGTGTGATTCGGAGAAGGCAAAGGGGGTGAAGAGGATATAAATAAACCACCAGGATATTTAAAAAAAACATCCAATTGGGCAGGAAAATCGAATCGAATAACCAATTCAATAGGCTGAATCGAATGGAATCGAAATGTTTTTTCCCCGAATCGGCAGCACTACTGTAAATAATGATAAAGCATCCTGGTGCGTTTAGATTAGAAGCTAAGCGTGACGTTGCTCGTCCTCCTCAGTTCTCCAAACCACCACCTAGCGACGGCCTTTACTCCGTCTCTCGGCAAAATCATGTTTCGGTCCCAATAATGAGGACATGGTAGTGGTAATTCAGTTCTAAACGACTCTACATTTGGCCGTAAAGAGCGAATAGCGGCAGGAACGCACCATGTCCTTACCTTTTGGGCAGGTAGTAGCACCTGGTGGCCGGAAGCTGACCCCGCCGCCGTACAGTCTTGCCGTAGCGGATGAACTCCTGGAAGAGACCGCTGGGTAGAACGGAGCTAAGATGCACTAACAGCGCGGCCAAGAAGGCTCCGGCCAGGAACAGCCAGAACCCGGCCACCACGGACAACATGGCGGCGAGCAGCAAAGGGTCACAAGACGCCCCTGTAGGGAGAAACCAGCTGAGCTCTCCCCCGCAAATCCTTTAGCAGCTTTTTTTGTGCTAGAGGAAAGTGTGATAAGAGTTCAGTTTTGTGGACGAGGGAACCTAGGGCCGCGTACGATCACCCCCCCCCCCCCCCCCCCCCCACACACACACACACACACACACAAAGTAGACCGATTCGGCTGATCCAGCGCTGTTTCTGCAGTTAAGATCTGTAGTGTGATGGCAAAATCGGGAGTACTGTACAAATCTCTGCAAGCACTCCGGGTGGGACTGGGTAAACGACGGACACACACGGATTTCTATGCTAATAGAGATCCATAGGATCCGCCCTTTACATTATTCTTTTTCAAAGAACGGGTCTGGGGCATTTCCTCCAGGCAGCTCCCAGACAACCCAAACTGGCCTGAGGTATTTACGTCTCCTAGCGCGATAAGAATCAAATATTTAACAACTAAGGCCAACAATTCCCGCCCATTCTTAAACTATATACATCCCTTCTCTAACGCAACTTCCTGCTTCCGGCGGGGCAGAACGTGGCAGCGGAACAGAACTGGCGTCAGTAAGGGGCGGGGCGCCGGAGAAGGAAATCATTGGGGCCGGCGACCTCAGACATGAGTTTGGAGGTAGGATTGAGATTGAGGTACCGGATCGCAGATGGGGAGGAGAATGGAAGGGAGAGTTAGATTATTGCGGGAGGGAGTCAGTCAGTCCCCGGTCCCGTGTGAAGAGAGATGCTGGGCGTGTGAAAGCGTGAGGGTAGTCAAATGTGTGTGACTTGGTATCTCTGAAGACAGCTGTTTCCTACAAAGATTGAGTTGGGGTTGGGGGGCGGTGGGGACAGGAGTCACTATTACTCTGTCTGCCTCCTACCTTCCCTCCTTTAGTCGATAGGAGGAGTTACTACATTTTATATAGTCAGAAATAATGTGGGGGCCTTGAATTAGGCTCGTTTGTTTAAGGCATATGTAGTAGAATGGTAGAATAGTCTTTTTCTCTACCTAATAGAGGTGGTTACATCCTTTATATTAGATGGTTACAATTTAACTGCTTTCTTGAAGTCTTTCCCTCTACCTAATACAAGGTGGTTACATTCTTTATTTTAGATGGTTACAATTTAACAGCTGTTCTAAATTTGTGGTTGTTTTTAGTCTTTTTGTAGAATGGGGTGGGCCATAAAGACCATGACATGGAGTGGGATTGGAGATTTTGGTTAGTCCAAACTCTTTAACTAAAAAAAAGTGTTCCACTTCTCTAGGCATAGGATTCACTAAGAGTTTACCTTGTCTTGAGTGAGCATTCTTATTGGTGTAGGTATTTTCTCTCCATTTGTAGTCATCCACACTTGTCCTTTTCCCCAAATCTTTCTTTGGTCTCTGTCTGAACTTTAGGAGGGGAGATTGCATGATAAAGTGGAGGACAAATGTAGCCTGTGCCATGTGCGCGGGGCATCCAACGCGTTTGTGCCTGACTCAGGAGAGAGCGGGTCGGAAGAGGAGTTGGAGCGGGGCGCCTCTCCAAGACTGCGACACATGGACTCCACTGCAGCGGTCACCAAAGTGGACCTCCAGCAGTGGCATGCGACATTAAGCATGAGGTGATGGCGGTGAAGAGAAATATCAAAGACGCTGTGAAGGAAATTAAGCAGGACCTGACAGACCTCATGGGGAGGGTGGAGGACACTGAGCGCCGCATCAGTGAGCAGGAAGATGTTGTTCAGGAGCTAAGTGGGGCATTTGAGACGGCCCAAAAGGACTGGCAGGATTGCTATGCTTATGTGGAAGACCGGTCACGCAGAAATGATGCTGCATTCGCGGAGTGCTGGACACCTCAGAATATGCTGACTCTGTGCGGGTGGTGCAGGAGATCTTCAGTGCAATCTTTTCATCGGAGGGGGAAACTCAGGACAATAACTTTGTGCTGACAGTGGACCGAGCCCAAAAAGTTAGAGTACCCCAGAGATATCATTGCCTACCTGCATAATTTTGCCGACAAGGATAAGATGGTGAGAAAAGCCAGAGAATTGGGTACTTTTGAGTGGAAGACACACAAGGTGGAAGTATTTCAGGACTTGTCGGCGATTACTTTGCAGCGGAGACGGGACTTTTGCCCGATAGTGACGATCCTGAAACAGAACAACCTGAGGTATCGGTGACTCTTTCCCTTTGGGTTCATTATTATTAATGGAGCCCACAAGAGAGTTACTACTGTAGCGGAGGCAGGAACGTTGTTGCATAAAGAAGGGATGCTGAGCGCGGAAGACCCCCACCCTGGGGAAGCCAATGGCTAAGAAAATGGAGAGGTTTCGATGGAGAGAGAGTGCAGTGCGTTCCCGGCGGCAGGGGTCTGGAGGTCGGGAAATCGTGAAGGCAGATTGCATGAATACCTGAGGAGGAGTGGAGAGAGATTGGCGGAGGTTCCTTGCCTGGCTGTTTTTGGCCATATTGGGACACTGCAGTGAAATGTACCTTTGGGTTAATATTTTTTCAGTGTGTCTGAGGTTGGATGTGATGGGTTTCTGGTATTGGGGGGAGTGCATGTGGTGATTGTGTGGTGAAACTGGAGGAGGAAGGAGGAGGGGGCAATGGGATTTGGTGGGGTTACATGAAGTCATGGAGGGGATGAGGAGAATGTGGGAGTGGGGGGTGGGGATGGGGTAGAGGTAGGTAACGGCAGGATTCTTAATGAGTGGCATTGGATTGGGAAGGAGAGGGGGACTGTTGTGGGTTTGTTTGTCAATGACACAGGGGGAGGGGATAAAGTAAGGGTGGGTAGCTTTAATGTTAAAGGTCTTAATATGCTCCGCAAATGTCAACTGCTATTAAAGGAGTTGAAGAGATTGCGGATTGATATCAGTTTTGTTCAAGAGACACATTTTGTGAAATCTGGGGAGAAATTGATACAATATAGAGAATATCCACATAGAATTTGGGCTTCTAATAAGAAAGAACAGAAAAGTGCTGGGGTGGGTATCCTGTTTGCTCAGCATCTCCAGATCATACCTGAGCAAGAATGGAGGGATGGGGGGGGGGGGCGTTGGGTTATCTGGGTGGGGCAGGTTAATGGGGAATTGGTAACTTTAGTGAATCTCTATTCTCCTAATTCCAAGCAGGGTCTATTTTTGGATGAAGATTTGGCCAAAGAACTGTTCAAGCTCCGATTTGGATGGATGTGAGTTGGGGAGTCCCGAGTGTTGGTGCCCGCTATTGGAGATTGTTACAGGATCCTTTGATAGTACACAAGGTTCAGCAGGTTATTTTAGACTTCCTGGAGCATAATAATATCTATTAGTACTCTCCAGTAATGATTTGGGAGAGTTTGAAAGCTGTTCTTTGGGGAGAGCTTATTTCATTGGCTATTCATAAGAAAAAGACCAATCTTCAGAAGGAGTAAGCCCTGAGGGTGTCCCTTTGACAATTAGTTGATCAACATAAGGGGGGCGTCAATTAAGTTTAGGATTCAGGAAGTTAGGGAGGAGTTGGGGAAATTAGAAGATGAGGTGATTACATTTAACCTTGAGAGACTTCGCTTAAGGTTCTTTGAGTCTGGAAATCGGGCTGGTAAATTGTTAGCGCACCGCCTTAGACTTAAACACAATCAAACATCATGGCTATTAAAGATCCCACGGGGTGCGATGCTGACAGCTGAGGAGGCCATTCAAAGCGTTTTCAGGAATTCTATCAAGAACTTTATACGCCTGAGAGTCAGGGGTCTGAGGAGGCCATTGGGAAATATCTAGCGGACTTGGGCTTGGCATCCTTGATGGAGGATGAGGTGCAGGGGTTGGATACTGATATTTCTCTGGAGGAGGTGCAAAATGCGATTAGACAGCTTAAATTGGGGAAGTCCCCAGGGTTGGATGGGTTTATTTTATAAGAAGCTTTCAACCCTGGTGGCTCCACTATTGGTGCGGGTCTATAATAATCTGAGGGATGGGGCACAACTGCCTTTCTTTATGCAATTAGTGGGTATAAGTTTTCTTAAACCTGAGAAGGATAGTTCCCAGTATAGGATCTATAGACCGATTTCACTGCTGGGGATAGACATTAAAATCATGGCTCATGTGTTGACAGATAGATTATCCGTACATATGCCTGAGCTTAGCCGTCCTGATCAGGTGGAGTTTATAGGTGGGGAGGCAAGTAGCTGATGGGATTCGTAAGGTCTTGAATTTGGTGTGGTAGGCCAGGTGCAATGGGGCCTCTTGGGTAGCTGTGGCGGTTGATGCTAAAAAGGCTTTTGACAGCATGGATTGGCAGTTTATGGCAGCGGTACTTTGACTTATGGGGCTGAGGTCACGTTTTATCTCTTGGATACTGTCTTTGTATAATACACCGATGGCATGAGTTAAAATTAATAGGGTATACTCCTCTCTGTTTGAACTTCGGAGAGGGGCGAAGCAGGGCTGCCCTCTATCGCCTCTGCTCTTTGCTTTGGTGATGGAACCACTTGCTCAAAAGATTAGGCTGTCAGAATACGGGGGTGCGTATTCAGGGCTGTGAACACAAATTATCCCTGTTTGCTGATGATATCTTAGCTATTGTGGAAGGGTCGGAGTGCTCGCTTACAACTTTTCAGGATTTGATGTCGGAATATGGGGTGTTGTCTGGATTCAAGGCTACCCTAAGACAGAGATCTTGAATATCTCAGTTCCTGAGACGGATATTCTGGGAATAAAGAGCGCTGTTCCTTTCTGGTGGGTTAAGGGGCCTATTCTCTATCTCAGTATCCAATTGAGGGTGGATTAGCAATCGTTGTTCCAACTTAATTATGTTTCCTTGGTAGTGGCACTGTCTAGGGATATGGATAGATGGGATAAATTATACGTTTCTTTGGACACATGGAAGTAGTCTGGATGATGATTTTCCTAAATTTCTGTACTTTTTTCAGGTATTGCCTATTGAAATACCTAAACATATTTTTCAGCGATGGCATAGGAGATTGTTGCTATTTGTGTGGGGCAGTATGTGACCCCGAGTGGCATGGTTTGCAATGTTTAAGTTTAAGGCGGAGGGGGGTTTGGGTATCCCTCATTTGGAGCATTATTATCATGCGGTGCAGTTACGGGCTGGGGTTGAATGGCATGCTTCTCCAAAGAAGTTGTGGGTGCAGGTTGAACAGGGTTTGTTGAACAGTTACTTTGGGGAGAGGTCCCTAGGGTCTATGATGTGGGGGAAACTGGGGAAAAAGGATTTTATGGCCATAGATAATCCGTTCACTAGGTGGACCTTGCGGATTTGGAAAGGGGATGCACAAAAAGTTGGGTAAGGTAAAGGAGTGCATCATCTTCCTCTGAGGTATGCTTCTGATTTTGTTCCGGGCAGGGAGGGGTGGGGGGGGGAGATATTTAAGAGGCGGGAGAAGAAAGGGTTGCAGTACGTTGGTAAATTCTTGAAGGGAGAAGCTATTTGAACTTTCCCTGTGTTTCAGTCTCTTTACCAGCTGGAATCTAGGGATCTTTTTTCCCTATTTGCAAGTAAAAAATTATCTTGTCAAGTTTCATCAGGTGGATCCTACTACATATAAGCGGTCTGAGTTTGAACAGCTGTTAGGGGCCCAGTAAAACGAGGTTGTATATGGGTGCATTGGGATGGGGGAAGGAAACCCTCGTACTTACTGGCCTGGGAAGAGGATTTGGGGAGGGTGTTCTGGTATAGCGGTATGTCTAAAAACTCAACTGTTCCTAAAGTATCTAGACAACTGACCCACTCATCTTCTTTCTCCTCCATAGTGATTCCTCTGCCTATTAATCTCTTTCTCCTCAACAATGCATTTCCGGTCCTATTAACTCTCCTCTTCTCCCCTCTTAAATTCAATCAATTTGTACCTCGCTTAATCTATTGTAAACCGCATAGAACTTAATGGTATTGCGGTATATAAACTGTTATTGTTATTATTATTATTATTTGAGGATGAATGGGAGAGAATCGCATATCGGATGCACCATCTGGCAGTAGCGCCTGTTTTGGTGGAAATTGCTTTTAAACTGCTGGTAAAGTGGTATATGACCCCAGTTATTTTGAGTAAAATGTCTGCCACCAGCTCTGTCACCTGTTGGAGGGGGTGTGGGCAGAGGGGAAAGTTTATTCATATGTGGTGGAGCTTTTGGGGGGGCAGGTGTTTGGGTATGTGGGGGCATTACTTCAGATACCCTTAGCGGAGCGGGTGGAATTAGCGGTATTGGGGATACAAGTGGGGGGAGTTGATGATACTCAAGATAAATTGGCCCAGTTGGCGTTTACAGCAGTGAGGTTGATTGTGGCTCACTATTGGTTAAAGCCCCACTACACCTACCTTAATTATGATGAGGGACAAATTGGGATGGGTGTGTGAACTCTACAAGATTTTGGCCTTGTTGACACGGACATGGCAGCAATATTTGGCTGTTTGGAGCAGTGGAGGGTTTGGTCAGGGGGGGTCTGATCAGGGCTGATTGGCTGGTTATTGGTTTTATTTGGGGATTTTGTCTGTTCTACCATGGTTCTAATTTACATATAACTTTTTTGCCTTGGTTGTAATGAGGATTGTGAAATTGTTGGGGGATTTGGGTTTGTGGCTTATAGCCTGTTGGGGGGGGAGGGGGGTTCACTAAGTGGGGTATTCTTTGTGGGGTATTGGGGGGGTATTCTGTATTATTTTTCTGGCTTGTTATACGGTTTTTGTGAGTGTTTCTTATTTTAAATAAAGAATTACAAAAAAAAAAAAAGAAATGTATGTTTGTTACTTCCCATCTGTCAAACTTCTAGGAGCTTCCTTCTGCTTGTAAAAGAAGAAAAAATTATCAGTTTATTATGAAAAATTGACAAATTCTGTTCTCAAAACCATCTATGCTATCTTTGATTTGGTGGAAATTTTAAAGTCCATTATTCCTTTCTTTGCATTGTATGCTTCTGTCTTTGCATTGTGAAGGAATACATTTCAATACAATTTGCAGCCGTCTGTACCATGTAATTTAATAGCCCTCTGAGCTATTTTCTGCATTTTATCTGTAAACGTGAGTTCATTGGTATGTTTTTCTTGTGTGTAACTGGACAGGCTGATTAGTGTTATGTAGAAGAACATTTAGTTTTTCTGAGGAATTTGTAAGTATGTCTCTGATATAGGGTCATTTCTCCACCCACCTTCATTCCTGTTAAGAAATCTTCTGGGACCTTGGATTCACTTCCTGGGTTACTAGCACTGATGGTGCTCCAGGTTATGTCTAACAGATAAATGAATGCCCTTGGTATTTACTCTCTTTGAGGGCTACCAACATGCCAGATTTTCAAGAGATAAGAGAGATCTGCATGCCTAACCTCCACTATATGCAAATCTTACTCATGCATATTGATCAGGGATATCCTGAAAACCTGACTCACAGCAATCTTCAAAAATGTGGTTCGGTGCTTGGTTTTTTAAAAATTTTTTTGTCTCTTCCAGGGTTGTGTAAATGAGCAAATTTTGATATTTATCAGAATAAATGATTCTCAAAACAGCAGACTGTATTTAAGCAGCAGCTTGTTCCACATTGGCTGTAGCTGTTCAGGAAGCAGTAGGGGTTATGAATTCAGTTCCAGGCTATTTGCTCTCCAAAGAGTCTTGCATGGCCAGTTCTGAGCCTTGAGGTTATTCCCTTTTAACTGGAGCTTCTATGCTTAGTTTGTCTTCTGTTAGGTAGTTTCATTCCAGTCCTCTCCAGTCTCTGACTCTTGATGGAATTGTCTCACTTTAGTTTGGGGAGTAATCCTAGATTCACAGCTTATTTTTCAACCACAATTACCAGTAAATAGCATAATACAAAAATACTTTCTTGACCCTTTAATTGGCAGATGGTGAAACAGCTGCTTTATGTAACATGTTGAACGAGAGCAACAATGCCAAGTAACAAGCATTTGGAGATGCAGATTTCCCATAAGAACCATGAGCAACAATGCCAAATAAAGGGTAAAATTGAAACAATTGAGAGCTGTATGTGCACATATTGTTCATAAAGTGCACAATGCTTTTATTGTAAGCCACTTAGGGTTTAGATCAGGGGTCTCAAAGTCCCTCCTCGAGGGCCGCAATCCAGTCGGGTTTTCAGGATTTCCCCAATGAATATTCATGAGATCTATTTGCATGCACTGCTTTCATTGTATGCTAATAGATCTCATGCATAATCTTTCAAAGCCCATCTATGTCTAAGCACAGTAGTTGAGGTAATTTGAAAACGCTTGGATGAAGAATTATTTTACCTTCTACAGCAGAAACAGCTTTTAAATGAATTTGAAGAAAAGGTCTAAACATTCTCAACAAAGAGTTGCTGAAATTTATTCAAAGATGCATATTAAGGGAAGTCTTAAACGTTTTGAATATCCTCAAGGATAGTGCCAAGTCCATTATTTGAAAATTGGCAACAGAATGGCACCACCAAAATACTGGCTTGAACAGATTGTCAGTCCAAACTCAGTTGCTGAGCAAAAAGCTACAGTGGTCTTTGGCTGAGATGAGAACAAATAAACTGATTAATAACATCAAGATAACATATAGGCCATGCTTGTGAAGAAAGCCACTGCAAAGAATGAATTAGTGGGCTCTCCATGCATGTGGGTGAATGCTTTGTGATCCAATAAGGCCAAAGCGGAACTTTAAAACCCTGGTTATATTAAAAGGGGTATACAATTAATACATGAAATCTTTCTGGGTTCAGTGTAAACAATGCGTGATGTTAAACAGCACATCCCCCTGCTAACAATATGCTTATGGTTAAAGCATAATAATAATAATTTATTCTTATATACCGTCAGACCACAAATGGTTCTAGGTGGTAGCAGGTAAGGCTGAACATCTAGCGAATATACAGTTCAAAAAGATACATCAATTTCTAGAATGTACACAATATATTTTATATTTATAAAGCAATTAGGAAGCTTGGGTTACAAATTTGTCAAATAATTGTGTCTCTAATAGTTTACTAAAAAAAATAGGACGAGACTCCTGCATGCGCATGATTTTGCCAAACCAGGCATTCATTTTGGCTGCCTGGAAAGAGAGTTCTCTCAAGAAATCTGATGGCAGCATCATGTTATAGGTTTGCTTTGAAGCAGTGGGGATGAGAGTCTTTTAAAAAAATCTGTGGCATTGCTTGAAAGACTGCAGTCCACAGAATATCTGTAAACAACTTGAAGGACTATTCTGCCAAGAAGATTAGGCAAAATTGGATTGTCCTGCTGTGCAAAGTTAGATGTTTAATCTTCAAAATAAATCTTTTATTAAGTACATACAGAACAAACAAAAAACACCTTCAACTTTCAATAATCCACCCCCCAAACAGTAACCATATAAGTATCTAACAATTCCCAAGGCACTCGTAAATAAGGTGAAGTAAAATGCCTGTTGCCCTCTTACTTGTGTGGACCAGCAATGATCTCCATCGCTTAGTCTGCATTTATTTTTTGTTTAATAGGAGTCCACAGCAATCAGTATCTAAGTTATACATGCTGATATTTTTGATCGTGTACCGTGTAGCCAAAAACCCCTGCTATTGCTGATCTAGCAGTGTATCCTGCAACTCAAATGCCCCAAACTTCTGAGTAGCCACACAAATCTTTCTTCTGGTTTGAGTCTAGCAACACAAATAGCTGACACTATTCCACTCCCCCAATGAACTTTTCAAATACAGCTGGTAACCGCCATTAGTCTGCTAAAGTTGTAATGCACAATTTGAAATGTTGCAGTGCATATTGCAAATGTAACCATGGGCAGATCTGATATCAGGAAGATCAAACTCCTCCCCCCCTTAAGATTTGAAAAGTCTTAATCTTCCCATCTTGCACCCGCTGCCACAAAAACCATTTCTATCTGAATTGGATGGGACACAAACATACCAGGATATAATCTTTTTAGAAAAGAAAGAGATAGTCAAAAAGGTGGCGGAGTAGCTTTCTCCAATATTGGTCCAGAAGCTAAGCTAGATTTGACCAGGTCTAGTATACATGGGCCAAAAATTGGGAAAAATCGCTTCAGGAGAAAAGGAGGAATAACTTCATGACTGGTTCCTTTGGTGTTTATTGAATTAAGGCATCTCTTAATTTCTTGAAGGGTTGGCAGAGTGAATTATAAACATTTAGAAAATGGGAGCGTTAAGGGTTTGTTTCCTGCAGTAGCATTACATATCCTATCACAGGTTGAAACTATTCCAGAGCCTATCTCCTCTTAACTTCATCCTATGCCTTCTCATTCCAGAGCTTCTGTACAAATAAAAGAGACTCAACTCATGCACATTTACGCCACATAGGTATTTAAACATCTTTTCTCCTATAAATGGTTTCTCATATAAATGGTTTTTCAGGGGGTAACCCACCACTTGACTAAACATTCTTTTTTTTTTTTTTTTTTGTTATTTTGCAAACATTTATTAAGTATCCAATTGCATAATTGTTTTTGTGACGCATTAAAACTACTATTTTTAGAAATGGGCCACGTATCTGATACATTGTGTTTCTTTTTTTTTTTTTTAGTTCAAAATTTTTATTGAATTTTTGAAAATACAAAAAGTGATGCGAATAAGATGCAAAATGTAATAAGGAGATGCAAAGAAACTAAACATATGCATCTGGAAGATAATAAATATAAAAAATTTATGCAAATAACCCAGCATCAATAAAGGGTGAAAGAAAAGAAGAAAAGAGAAAGGAAGAGAAATGAAGGCTATGAGTAAATAGTCAACAGAAGTCGGAACAGTCAAGGAAGAGAATGAGATTGAGATTGCATAAAGGTGTCCAAATATTGCCAAGGAGATTTTAGAGTGGAGGTCGAGGTAGCGAGTCTCGATAGTCTTGATATATGCAATTTCTCAGAAGCAAATTGTTCGTATCGATGATAAAGACAGAGTGAGTTCCACCAAAAAGTGTAATCCAGAAGAGAGGCTGATTTCCAGTTTTTAAGAATGTGCATAAGGGCCAAGGCAAACATCGTGTCAATCAGCTTAGGAGGACAGATCGAGTGAGCAAAATGGGGATATTGTGAGCGCAAGATAATCATGTCAAAATGGAGATCGTGAGGACATAAGGTAATAGCCTTTATAGTTTTCCAGATACGAGACCAGAAAGATTGGAATGCGGTGCAATGAAATAACATATGATCCAAAGTTCTTTCGGCAGATATAAGAACATAAGAAGTTTCCTCCACTGGGTCAGACCAGAGGTCCATCACGCCCAGCAGTCTGCACCCGCGGCGGCCCATCAGGTCCATACAATGCCAGCAATTAGGATCCGGTCTCAGTTTCGCCTTCCACTTATGATGAGGAGTCCAGACAGCTTGCCACATGAGGAAATACAAGGATTGGGAGACTCTGGATGAGAGGAGCGGTCGATTGGTTTTGGTCCATAGAGTCATCCAGTCAACAGATGAAATCAAAATAGTGAGCATGGAGGACCACTGTTGTAAGTCTGAAGAGGAGAGCATATAACGATGATCCCGAAGAAGTTTGTAAAACAAGGATACAGCTCCTCCACAAGAAAGGGCTTTGTCGCTCCACTGGTATAGAGTGTGAGGAGAAGAAGAGGAAACAGCTTGCAGATTGAGAGAGACAATAGCTGAGGTAAGTAAGTTCCATTGAGAGTAGTGAGGTTTGAACAGAGGGTTAAGAGAGCAGAAGGTAGAAAAAGGGATGATCAAATTATTATGGAGAAGTTGACCAACCATCCAGAAGCCAGCATTTTGCCAGTATTTCCAGCAAAAAGGTTTGCCGTTATGTGTAAGTTTTGGGTTATTCCAGAGAGACATAGTATGGCAGTCAAAAGAGGAGAATTCCGCTAGATCATCCAAATATCGTATAGCATGTTGTGTCACACCCAGTAAAGGATAGCATTTCAAGCGACGGGGAATATTCATAGTACAGAGGGCTAACAAGGGACATGGTTGACAAATATGTGTTTCCATTTCCAGCCAGAGAGGGAGATCATTTGGAGGCTGAGGTCTAATCCAACAGGTACCATATTTTGCCAAAGAAGCCATGGAGTAAAACTGAAAGTCAGGAAGGTTCATGCCGCCATTTTCCTTGGAAGCATTCAATTTGGAGAAAGCTATACGAGGTCTTTTATTGTTCCAAATAAAAGAGGAGAGTTTGCGATTAATCCAGTGAAAAAGGGATTTATTAATTCTAGAGGGGAGCATGGATAGAATATAATTTAGTTTGGGGGCTAAGGTCATTTTAACTGATGCTATTCTGCCCCACCATGAAAGAAACATTGGGGACCAGTTAGATATAGCCTTATTGACAATGAGTTTAACTTTGGAAAGATTTAGATCCATGACAAGGGAGGGGTCTTTATGGACCAAAATTCCCAAGTATTTGACAGCAGTATGTGACCAATGAAATGGAAAGGAATCTAAATCAGATTGTGAGATAAGGTCATTAAGAGGGAAAAGTTCTGATTTTTCCCAGTTAACAGAATATCTGGAAAGCAAGGAGTACTCATTGATAATATTAATAAGCACGGGGAAGGAATGGATCGGATTACGAATGAAAAGAAGTATATCATCTGCATAAGCAGCAATTTTAATTTGCCTACTAGAGGTGGAAATACCGTCGATAAGGGAGCTTTGACGGATGGCAATCAACAGTGGTTCTAAAGCTAAGTTAAACAACAAGGGTGAGAGTGTCGAGTGCCTCTGTGCAAATAGAATTTCTTAGATAGATTATTATTTATCCAGTCTTAGATAGATTTATCCAGTCAGTGAAATATTCGCCAAAGTTGAACCATTGAAGAACCTGGAGGAGAAAAGGCCACTCCACGCGGTTGAATGCTTTTTCCGCGTCAATGGCCAATCCAACCACCGGTTCGGAGAGATGTTTGACATGAGCTTTGATATGATGAAAAAGGCGCAGGTTATCACCGATGTAACGGCCTTTTATGAATCCAACCTGATCTTTGTGAATCAAGGTGGCTATAACTGTATTTAGACGAACGGAGAGAATTTTGGCCATGATTTTATAATTAAATTTAGAAGGGATATGGGTCTGTAGTTCTTAACCAATGTGGGATCTCTGTTGGGCTTTGGAAAAACTATTATTGTAGCCTCAGCAAAATTATATTGCTTCTCCGGAGTGAGATGAATGAAGTTGTAGTAATTTAGCATGTAAGGAGCTAAGGAGGGGCCAAATAATTCGTTAGTAAATCCATCAGGGCCGGGAGTTTTGTTCTTGGCTAGGAGGGATAGTGCAGTGAGAATTTCGGAAGACGTGATAGGAGAGTCTAAACTAAGTTTGGTTGCTTCATCCAGTTTAGGGTGATCAATGGTGTCCAGGAAATCATGGAAATTGGGTGTTTGTGGAGGAAGTTCTGAAGAATAAAGATTAGTATAGAATGATTCAAATTGTTTTAAGATTGCATCTGTGGAAGTAACCGTTTGGTCTGACGCGGTGTGAATAGAGGAGATATTGGTTTTTGCCTTTTTTGTGTTAAGATATCTGGCGAGGGGCTTACCCATAGTGTTATCTCCTATATAATGTCCAGAAGCCAGCACAAACAAATCTTTCCTAGCTCTGGAAGAAGAGAGACAATTATATTCATATTTCAATTTCAATAATTGTTGGTAAATAGAAGGGTCGTAAGAGTGTCCCGACATGTGTGTGATTCAAGTTGTTTAATATGGGCTTCTAAATCTTTTTCTTTCTGCAATAAGATTTTATTTTTCCATGCGGAGAGTTTAATAAATTCACCTCTGAGGGAGGCCTTGTATGCTTCCCAAATGGTGGAGGGACAAATTTCGGGATCTTTGGAGTTAATAGCAAAAAACTCTGAGGTGAAGGATTTTATTTTGTCAACTATATCGGAATCTAATAGCAAATGATTATTCAACCTCCACGCCGGGGATCTGGAATTGGAAGACTGTAAGGTTAGATGTAGGGAGAAAGCTGCATGATCAGTCAAAGTTATTGGGTGCAAAAGTGCAGAGGAGAGGGCGTGAACGAGTTGGGAGGAGATCAGAAAGTAATCAATTCTGGTGTAAGTCTGGTGGGGTGGAGAGAAGTGAGAGAACTCCTTGCCTTTCGGATGTAATAATCTCCAGGGGTATTGTAAGGAAAAATTTGTTTTGAGGTTGATCAACTCTTGATAAGATTTAGATTGAGAGGGCTTACAAGAGGAATAGCGATCTAAACAATAATCTTGTATTTGGTTGAAGTCTCCTCCTATAATCAAGGGATAAGAATTAAATTCAATAAGGATGGCCTGCAGTTCACGAAATAAATCTGGGTGGTCCAAAACAGGGGCATAAATATTTAAGAATACATATTCCACTGAGTGTAACACAACATGTGCCAAACACCATCTTCCCTCCGCATCAGTCCTCTGTGCCAGAATAGTTATGGGGAGGTTTTTATGAAAAAGTATGGTTACACCATTTTTCTTTCTGTTGGAAGCAGGGGACGAGATAGAAGAGGAGTAACCGTTAATGGAGAATTTAAATGAAGCAGCAAAGGGAAGATGGGTTTCCTGAAGGAAAACCACATCAGGATGTTTGGAATTGATGTAATTAGAAATTTTTTTCCTTTTGATGGGGTGATTTAGCTCATTAACATTGAATGACAATATGTGTAAATCAGCCATAATCAGTAGAAGAGAATATGCAAACAAGTATATGCAGATAGAAAGAATACCAAACAATACCGTTCCAAAAATACCCAGTCTTCAGAGTAGAGAGAGAGAAAAGGAGAGACAGGGAAGATAAGAAAATACAAGAAACACATAGCATGGAAATATGAGACAAACACATGCTAGATGTGTGTAAACAGAACAGTTTATGGGTGCTCCTGCAAGAGAGAGTGAGAGATGGCAGGAGTGACAGAAAACAGCTCCACACCATTTCAAGAAGTTAAACATTTCCGTTCTAGCCTGGAAAAGGAAAATGACATCTGATGTTCAGGTCATAGCGTTCTTTACAGAAAAGATGAATTCTTTGAGGTCCTCCGGTTCAGTATATGAGGTGGTGCGATTGTTGTATGTGACTTTCATACAAGCCGGATACATAAGACCATATTTAGCTCCAATGTCTTTAAGGTCTTGACGGTGAGAGAGAAATAATTTCTGTTTTGATGCAGTGGACTTCGCAAGATCAGGAACGATGTAAAGCTTTTTGCCTTGGTAGAGAAGCTGCTGATGTGATTTGGTAGCATTCATGATTTGCAGCACATGAGGGAACCGCAATACCTTCGCGACAATTGGCCTGGCAGTGGCTTGATGTGCAGTCAGATGAGACGGGACCCGGTGAGCACGCTCTATTGCGAGCGGGGTTGTGAAGGTGAGGCCCAATATTTTCGGGAGGAGAGAGGTGAGGAAGGCAATCATGTCGGATCCCTCAGACGATTCAGGTATCCAGATAATTCGTAAGTTATTCCGGCGACTGCGATTGGCGATATCCTCAAGATCCCATTGGAGGGTAATTATCAGTTTTTCATGCTTGTCCATGAGGAGAGATTTAGCTTGTAGCGTAGCTGTTTGCTCTTTTAAAACGTCAAGGCGATGTCTAGCATCTACGAACTGAGAGTTGAGTGATTCTAGCTCCTCACGCACCATTTTAGTTGCCTCAACTTGTTCCTGCATCACTGATTTGAAAGAGCGCATTTCTCGAATCATAATGTCGAGTGGCGCCATTTTTTCCAGCGATTCTGTCTTTGGCCGCTTACCGCTCAGAGGCTGAGTAGGGGTAGAGTCGCCTTTGGAGTTTTTCGGCGGCGACATGAGTTAATGGAGCCTGCTACAGGGAAAGCAGAGAGGCGTTGTAAAATATGGCTGGAACGCGCAAAAATCAGGAAATCGGTGCGGGTGTGGAGGAGCAATCATTCCATGCGTTCGTTCATGTCGCTTAGCAGGCTCCGCCCCCTTGACTAAACATTCTTATACACATTTTGAATTTAAACATCTATATCATATCTCCCTTCTCCTGCCTTTCTTCTAAAGTATACAGATTGAGATCTTTAAGTCTGTCTTCATATGCTTTATTACGAAGACCACGCACCATTTTAGTAGCCTTCCTTTGGACCAACTTCATACTTTTTATATATTTTGAAGGTGTGGTTTCCAGAATTGTACACAATATTCTAAATGAGGTCTCACCAGTCTTATATACAGGGGCATCAATGCCTCCTTTTTCCTACTGGCCATACCTCTTCCTATGCACTCTAGCATCCTTTTAGCAGCCGAAAGATCAGCGTTGATGACATTCCCATGAGGCAGTGATTCTCCGATTCCAGCTACTGTAAGAGAGCTGAGGCAGGGTTCAGCACATTCCCAACATGGGTCAAAGTGAGTAAAGGCTGTCAGTCTGCGAGGATTTGGGGGAAGGTGCCTAAATTTCCAAGTTTTGAAGGTTTCTGCATGTCCCCTCTGTTTCCTCCACCTGAAAAATCCTAAAATTGTTGTTTTTAGAGTTTGCTGACTGTGAAGAATATTGCAATTTTGGTGTGAATTTCTTAGTGGTGGCCATCTTGGATTTTTAGCAATCTTCTTTTTTTTTTTCACAGGCTTCCTGCTTCTCCAAAACTGCATTTGTTGCCTCAAAACTTGTTGGGATGGAGTTTTTGGGCTCTCCTAGTGTGAATTCTTGCCAGGATTGCATGCTTCTTGCACCTCAGGAGCGTCCTTATGCCACATGGCGCAGCTGGGAGTGGTGGCAGCGCAAAGTTTGCCCCCTCCCTTATTAAGCAGGTGACTAAATTCTCAGGTAGCCCAGTGGGGTGACCTTCTTTGTTTTCAGGGCTTGGCACAGCTGATAGTTCCATGCACAAAGTGCAGCCTAAGAAACACAAGATTGTCATCTAAGGGTGACTGTGTCCCAGAAGCTGGAGGCCTCCTCGGACTTTATGAAATTTGTGGAATGAATTTCACAGCAGGCATTCTCGCCCCTGCATAGACCGCTCTGCCTCAGATAATTCTCTCAGCAGCATTGCTTCTATGGGCACGTCTTCTAAGTCAGCCGCTGTTCCAGCGCTGCCTGATCCTGATCAGGGTGATCCTTATGATCCTTATTCTCTGGCACAGCACTCCCCGGGACGGTGACCAAGGTCTGTATTCTGGCTCTTCGGAGCCCTCTAGAGCTTTAGAACCAGGAGACGATCCCATGGTTCTGCACTTGTTTAAGTCTGCGACTTTGCTGGATCTTATTTCCTGAGTCTTTGCAGGAGTTGAATTTGGTCACTCAGCCAGCTCCATCCACTTCTTCCTCATGGCTTTGTGGTATGCACACCCAGATATAAGCATTTTAATTTCAGAGCAATATGACTCTCTGGAAGATGCTCTTAAGATAGCGAGGGTTTCAGGTTTATTTAAAAATTTGATATACTGCCGTATTAAAATTCAAAGCGGTTTTACATAATATAAAAACAAAGTATAATAAGAACGTACGTTAAAAACAAATTACAAATAATGCTACAAACAATCATACGCACTGACAAACATCAACATCGATACAAGATGGAGAAGGGCAGAAATACAATTTGCACAAAGTGAAAGAGGGAGAGAGGGACCAAAACAAAAGGAAGGGGAACAAAATATAAATAGTCTAGAATAATGTAAAATAAGCTAAAATGATTAAAAAATGGCAAGGAACAGATTTCCTTTACCGTCCTCAGAAGGACTATTATACACCGAATGTATCTTTAAAAAGAAAGGCCTTCAAGTTACTTTTAAATTTATCAAGGGATGTAATTTCTCTTATATAATTTGGCGCTGAATTCCAGATGGTAGGGGCCGTAACAGAAAAATGCTAGTGCGCATAGTGTTAATGTATCTTAAAGAGGGGATAGATAGCAAGTTTTGATTAGATGAACGTAATGTACGATGGGGGTGTGTGGGGGGGTAGCCTGTTAATAAAATTAGGTTAGCTGGAAGTTATGGTTTCTTAAGTCGGTAACATTATTTTATAAAAAATTCGATGATCAATAGAAAGCCAGTGAGCATTGATCAAAAGAGGTGTAGACATTGGGACACTAGATCATCTGTTGTTCTATTGTTAATTGATACTTAGCTTCTGGAGGTCAATATGGGATAAAATTAATAATATTTTGGAATCATCAATTCCTTTAACTTATGGGGCAGTCATTTGTGGTACAATATTACATGTTAAACCCTCTTTAGATCAATATAGAGGTCGTCTTATCCTTAATGACTGGAATAGCCATCCAGATGATCACCCGAAATTTGAAGAAATCTGATCGTTTAAATTTTTCATTCTGGTGAGCAAGTCTTTGCTCTAGTTATAGATTTGAAAGAATAAATGCTGAAAATTTAGGACATGGTAATATATTTAAATTAATCGGTGGGCCCATTGGCATCTTATGTTACCTCATTGTAATTGTTGACTGTGAATCAGTTTGTGCTTTACTATGGTACATATCCAGGGCAGGGGGGAGAGGGATTCTTTATGTCAAATTGATTTTTGAATATTTATAATTGGGATGGGTGTGAAGATATCATTATTCAGAATAGATAGGATATTTATGATAATATATGTTTGTGTTATACGGAATGATAATTGGGTGGATGGGTGGGGGGGAAGGATGATTATGAACATGAGAAAGATGAATGTGCTTTTATTGTATTACTGTGAGTTGCATTGGTTGTATTGCACTGTTGTAGTTTTGAAAATTAATAAAGAATTAAAAAAAGAGGTGTGACGTGATTGTATTTAAGTGCTTTTGAAATAATTTTAATGGAAGTATTTTGAATAATTTGAAGACGTTTTATTTCTTAGTGATTCCTTTGTATAGTGCATTACTGTAATCTAAGCATGAAATAATGAGCGAATGAATAAGAATATTTAATGAAGATTGATCTAATAGGGTGGCAAGAGATCTAATCATTCGAAGATGATAGAAACATTTCTTAACTACTGAGCGTATTTGTTCATGGAACAAGAGTTTTCCGTCGAAAGTAACACCGAGAAGTTTAATAGAGGTGACTATCTGAAGAGAAACTGATTTTATTGTTATGGGGCAGGGAAGAGTAAGACCTTCCTTGACTGGGAAAATCATTACTTTGGTTTTGCTGATGTTGAGGGCTAGCATATTTGTGCTTAACCAATGGCTTATTGGTTCCAGTTTCAAATTAATAGACGAGATATCTGCAGGGTTGTCCAAATCAACAGGGTGGGTAAGTTGAATATCATCCGCGTAAGCGAAGATAGAGAACTCAGTGGATAGAGGGCCATGTCTTGTTTGTACCCTCTGGCACAGGAGTGCCAGCAGCTTCTGGGCCTGCCTTGAGTGGGTTCTTTGGTTGCACAGGTGACTAAACGTATCTCTCTTCCCAGCGAAGTTAGTGTGGTACTTAAAGATATGCAGGACCACCATGTGGATGTAGTTCTCCAGAGGCTTTTTGATATAGCTGCTTTTGGCATAGAGGCTGCTTCGATGGCATCCTTTGTCACACACACCTGTCTGTCTCGGCTGCGCACCCTGGAGAGTGAGGCTGTTGATCCTTCTCCTCAACTCCTTTTGGCTGGGGGTGATTATGTTGTTGATGCTTTATATGATCTTATGCGGGTACTGGCTAAAATGTCAGCGTACACTATTTCTGCTCGCTGGATGCTCTGAATCCAGCAATGGCTTGGTGAAGACCGATGCCAGTCTTCGGGGCTGGGGAGCTCACTGCAATCGTCCCATTCAGTGTGGAGCTGTATTCCACTCCTATTTCCATGGTGCTTGCTTTTTTTTCAGGTGGGCCTTGATAAAGGGCTTACTATGGCTTCTCTGCAGGTCCAAGTCACTGGGCTCTCATGTTTCAGAACTCAGGACTGTAGTCCTTCCCTGGTGTCTCACCCTGACGTGGCCAGATTTCTGAAGGGCGCTTTTTGTATGAAACCACCATTCCCTTTGTGAGACCTTAACTTGGTTTTTCTCTGGCCTCACCAAGGCTCCTTTTGAGCCTCTGAAAGATGCTTCTCTCTTGGGACCTGACACTGAAGGCAGTTTTTCTGGTCACCATTACCTCAGCGAGATGTGTCTCTGAACGCCAGGCTCTATCTTGTAGTTAGCCTTTCTTGAGGATCTCTGGGACTAGGATCTCTGTCCACACGATTTCTTCGTTTCTACTGAAGGTGATGTCGGTCTTCCATGTTAATCAGGAAGTGCATTTGCTTGTTTTTCAGCCTATAGGTTCTAAGCCGCAAGCCGCATTTTGCAGAAATTGGATGTCCGAAGAGTTCTTTTACGTTAACTGGAGGTCATTAATGACTTTCGTCTCCGACCATCTTTTTGTGCTGACTCATTCTACTAAGCGGGGTGCTGCTGTTTCCAAGGTCACTATTTCTAGGTGGATACGTAAGGTCATTTCATTAGCCTACATTCTATGTGGTAAACAGTCTCCTGTGTCTGTTAAAGCACATTCTACCTGAAGCGTGAGCTCCTCATGGGCTGAGGCTAAAGCATTCTCCCTTGAGGAGATCTGTAAGGCAGCTACTTGGTCCACTCTGCACACTTTTGCCAAATTCTATAGAGTCTTCAGGGTCTTCAGTCTTGATGGTCAGTGCAGTCAGCCCACTCTAGCTTTATAGAACTGGTTTTGTATGTCCCACTTGTCTAGAATGTCTCACCTACTGGAAAAAGAGATTATGTATTTATCCTTGTAAGCTGTTTTTCAGTAGATAAGTGAGACATCCTAGATTCCCGCTCAGTCCTTCCGGCACCTGCCTACTGTCTCAGTCTGTTTATACCTCTCCAAGTTGATTCTTGGATGTCAGTCAGCCCATGGGCTGGGAAGAATCTGTATATATGTTCCTGTTTTATGCAGGGGGGTCATTTCTGAGCTCCTTTGATGCATTTGTTGGCTGTTTGCAGTTAATGTTCGCATATTAATTCTTGAGCAGAACTGTTTATGGACTTGATTGCCATGGATGTCTCTACTTCCTGTTTTGTGAGGTGGCTCTCGGTGCTTGGGTACTAACTGAAGGTGAAGCCAGAGAGCACAGTGAAGTAGAGCAGAGTCACAGAAAAAATATGGAGTGGATTCCTTCTGCATATGGCTTGTGGCCATTGGGATACACTCCACTTATATAGAATGTTTTGCCTGTCTACTGGAAAAGAACTTACCAGGGTAAGTACATAATCCCTTTTTTTATGTTTACATATTAGAACACAGGCTCAAGGCTCTGAGCTGATGATCACAAAAGTGCCACCTCTTATTCATATTCTGTTCCAAAATATTTCCGAAGGCAAAGCTATACTTCATAAGGACAATCATATCACTATTGTGTTTACTCTTTAAACACATCTGCTTTATGTCTGCCTTTCACTGGATCATTTATCTTCCTTTTTTGTGCTCTTTTTGCTCAGAGAGCTATAAAACGATTATGGATATTATGGGTACGGTTCCAGAACTGTCATTACTGTTACTAATTGTTTTGTTTTGTTTTTAACCAGGTACAGAAAACGCCCACACAGCTTTCTCCAGTACTTTCTGAATATGTGGAATCCATTGCAAAGGATAATCTGGGATTTATCCATGCCTTTGTGGCTGCAATATCTGTCATCATTGTTTCGGAATTGGGGGATAAGACCTTCTTCATTGCTGCTATTATGGCAATGCGTTATAATCGCCTCACTGTGCTGGCTGGGGCGATGCTTGCCCTAGGACTCATGACATGTTTATCCGGTGAGCGCATTTCACTATATTTGTTTACAGAGAAAACTTTGCTCAGTTAGCCATTTGTTCAATAATAAAACCCTCCATGGTAGCAGCTAGGAAATAGAGAAAGGTCTCAGTCTAAAACAGGGTTGCTCAATTCTGGTCCTCGAGATCTACAGGCAGGTCAGATTTTCAGGATATCCACAATGAACATGCAAGAGAGAGATTTGCATACCAAGAAGGCAGTGCAGGCAAATCTCTCTCATGTATATTCATTGTGGATATCCTGAAAGCCTGGCCTGCCTGTAGATCTTGAGGACCGGAATTGAGCAGCCCTGGTACAACAGTTTATTCGATTTTGCAACAGGCAGCTTTTCTCTGTGGCTAAACTCTTGCTCCAAACATGAGTTGATTATATTTCAAAGCCATCTCTCCTGTCTATTGGTGCAGTCAGGGAAAGAATTTTAGTGGTGTGTAAAAAAAAAAAAGAACCAATGCTAGGAAGTTCTTTTTCACTCAGAGGGTGGTGGGCACCTGGAATGCGCTTCCGGAGGTTGTGATAGGACAGAGTACACTACGGTGTTTTAAAGAAGGATTGGATAAATTCCTGAAGGATATGGGGATTGAGGGATACAGATAGAGGTAGAGATAGGATTATGAAAGGATATAGATAGAAGCATAAAGGGGAATAAAGGGTTTTAGATAAGGATCACCTTACAGGTCATGGACCTGACGGGCTGCCGCGGGAGTGGACCTCTGGACGCGATGGACCTCTGGTCTGACCCAGAGGAGGCAACTTCTTATGTTCTTATATAAACCAGGATCTTTAGATTTTAAATGATATATTTCTAGTGCAATGTGTCTAGTAGTCCCAAATGCTAGGATTATGCATCTGAACCTGCATGTTGCTTGCAGAATGATTGCACTCATCTTTCAACTCCACCTCCTCCCCAGTAGGCTGCTCCTGTCCCCTCAGTTTTTCTTCTGCAAGCAAGTTGCTTAGATGTGTTTCTGATCTGATCTGAATTTTTTTTAATTTTTGGGTTTGTTTTCTTTTTTTCTTTTTTAAGTTCTTTATTGAAAGATTTTGAAGACAATAACAATGCAGAAAAACAGGAAATGGGAGGTTAGAGCCACTATTGATCCATAAATCCATAAGAAACAAACTCTGCCGCCATCCCCCCCATACAAAGATCCTCTTCCCCGAATAACGAAGAAGAAAGCCCACTGAACCTCGCCCCCCCAAAAAAAAGGGGGAAGTATACAATCCAAGAAATACTCTTTCTAAAAGTTCCATCCAAGTGATAAAAGGGTCCCAGACTTTATTAAAAAAGATGTCAATCGACCAGATTTTAAGGCAGTCAGTTTACATTACATTAGTGATTTCTATTCCGCCATTACCTTGTGGTTCAAGGTGGATTACATAAGAATTGTTATGATATTAAGAAGTACATAAGGAATAGTCTGAACATTTTCTAATTTGCTAAGGAGTAGATAGTATTGCAAGTGAAGCTTAGGACATATCTAGTTGTGTTATATTGGTTTTATGTATTTTTTGAAGAGTAGGATTTTTGTTTCTTTTTTGAAGATTTTGTAGTCTGTGGTCAAAATCAGCAGATTGGTGAGTTGTCTGTCCAGTTTCGCTGCTCTGGTGGCCAGTAGGTTGTCATACAGTTTTCTTTGTTTGACATTTTTGGTTTCACGGGTGTGTGACTAGTGTGTGGGTTCTCCTGTGTCTGGTTGAGGTGGATTGAATTAGTCGATTATTCCAGTAGGTTGGGCTGTCTCCGTTTATAGCTTTAAATAGTAGGCAGTTGAATTTGAAGTGTACTCTGGCTTGTATTAGGAGCCAGTGTGTCGTGGTATGCCTCTATGATGTCATTAAAAAAAACCCCTATATTTCCCCGCATTTAGGCTGCCCCATGTATAGGCCGCAGAAAAGGGCAGCCTATGTTTAAAAACTGGAAGATAAGCCGCCCCATGGTATTAGCCGCGGCTTATCTTCCGGTACCTCCCTCTTCCTTTTTCAATCATCCCCCTCCCCCCGTACCTTTGTCGGGGCCCCCTCGCTGGACGGCGTACAGCTCGGGTCTCCAGCGGTGCAGAGCAGGCAGTTGCGATCGCTTCGGCACTGCTTGCTGAATGGCAGGTCAGCTCTCGTGAGAACTGACGTCAACCACTCGGCAAGCGGTGCGGGTGCAGGCCAGATGCCGAAGAGATCGCAGCTGCCTGCCCTGCACCTCTGGAGATTCAAGCCGTGCGCCATCTGATGTCCAGTGAGGGGGCTCTGAAAAAGGTACAGGGGAGAGGGGATGATTAAAAATTGCTGCATAGGCTGCCCATTTAATTAGGCCACATCCCATAAACGGGTTTGTAAAGCCCATGTATAGTCCGTGGCCTATATATGGGGAAATACAGTAATCCAATTTACAATAGACAGTCTCCAAAGAAGGGGTGATAATTTTTTCAAATTTCTAGCCAAAGCCAACCTAGCTGCCACAAAAATGCATGAAGCCAATTTGTGTGTAGAGGGTTGAACCCCTGGGAGTCTAACATTCAGCAGATGACATTCTGCTTTAACTGGATACCGTAATCCGGAAAACTGTGGGGAAAAAATGGCTATCCAATAACTGCAATTTAGGGCAGGCCCACCATAAATGATACATTGTCCCCTGACCATCACAAGCTCTCCAACAGTCTCCAGTCCCCAGATGGTACAAGGTGTGCAAGCGGGCAGGAGTATTATACGAGCGATACAAAATTTTGTGTCCATTCTCTGTCAAGTTGCTTGCTGTGGAGACTTTAAGCAAATAAAAAAAAATGTCTCCCATTGCTTTGGTTCTAATGTAATCTGCGTCTTTCTCCCAGTGTTGAGTATAATAAGAGAGCAGCTCATGATGAGCTCCCCCTGCATAGCGACACTGAACAGAAGTTTCAGTTTGAAGAAGGCGGTTTTTCTAAGTCCTCTTCTGAAGAGAAGAACACTGGGTACAGGTTTCTAGGTGATGCTCTGGTCCCAAACACTGGAGACACCAGCGATGTGGGTCAGTCACAGAGAGGGGCCGGGCACAGCGACCTCACTTCTTAAATTCCGTCTGCGGGTGTGACATCGACAGGAAGACCGCCTTGGCAAAATCGAAGTCCTTAGGGAGTAGATTCGGTATATAAAATGAAGATTAGATTAGAGAGAAAAAATAGATTTTTTTTTTTTAAAAAACTGGAGGGTAAACTAAATGAAATAAAGAAAAATAACACAAAAATGACTGAAAAGTCACTGACACAAGAGCGGGAAGGCAAAAAAGTTTTCAACAGCCTTTGAAATGCGTTGTCTTAGCTCCGCAGAAACTAAGAAATTGAGGAACCACGCGCCTACGTCAGGCAGGAAAGCATTCATGTATGCGCGGTGCGGGCTGATTGCAAACTTTCTAAAATTTAAAGTTGCAATTCACTTTTCAATTGTCGGTACCGGGGCAATGTCAGTGACATCACCCATGTGTGAGAATATGCTGTCTGCTTGTCCTGGGATAAAAGTGGATTTCGGGTCTTTTGACCACCTCACCTTCATTGTTACCCCAGACAGTGACTACCAGGACCTCTCGGGATAAATAGGTCTGGTCCCGGTCACGCCTCCACATAACTGTGCAGCCTGCACTCTACCCCTTAGTGGAAGAACCTGGGGTGAAATGGCTCCAGATTCTGGAGACCCAAGCAGATCTGCAGCTGTATAGGGGGTTTACTGCAGCAGCAGGGAACCCCCCAGAAGCAGTCAATATTAAATGGAAAAGTGTGCAATCTCCTGCTGAAGAATGTCCCCGCAGGGTGAATCCACAGCACTAGGGCAAGACCTGCGCCAAATATAAATTTAAGTGACTAGAATTTAGAAAAAAATAAATCACGAGCAGAAGAGACAAGACCCTACAGCTAAGGCTATAGGAAACGAAACTGGGTGAGTAACAGGAGATGATCACAGAAGGAGGGGCTAGAATTTGATTTTGAGTTCCCTACAGTTTAAGGCTGGAAGAGATAAATAACTCTATGGTGTAGATTCCAGAGGTATTGTACAAGAACTAGCCTTGCTTAATCACCCCTTTCAGGGAAAGAAATACTACAAGTGATAAGGGCACTAAAATCATGCACAGCCCCAAGATTTGACAGGTTCTCTCCAGAATTTGTATAAAATGCTGTCCCTATCAATTAGCGACCCCCCTCTTAGTGTTCTACGAACACACACAGAAGCCCGGCATGCTTCCCAGATATGCTAACGAGGCTCTCATTACCCTAATACCAAAGCCAACAAACCTAGTGATGAGGTTGAATCTTACCAGCCAATTCTTTATTAAATATAGACATAAAAATTTTTGTATGTGTTTTGACCGTCTGCCTAGCTCCTATACTGCCCACCATAATAACCATGGAACAGGTAGACTTTGTTAAACACAGACACTCCATATTGAATGTTAGACATGTCCTACTAGCTATGTCTCAAGCTCAATGACAACAGCAGCCTGGCCTTTTAGTGTGTCTTGGTGCCGCCAAGGCATTTGACAAAGTTAATTGGCACTATCTATTCCAAATATTAACTTATATTGGGATGGACGGGTGGTACTTTAATTCCATTACAACACTGTACACTGAACCCAAGTCATTTGTACTGGCCAGTGGGGTGCGAACAGCTGATTGGTCAATGGGATGGAACCGCTGATTCACACCCTATTGCGAGATGATGAACTTGTGGGTTTGTCAGAGGGGCCCTCAGCTTTTGCAGGTGACCTCCTTACCTTGGCAAATCCACAACAGTCTTTACACGGAGCCCTAGAAATTCTGGACAAATTTCAGCTCTATTTGGGCTTAACTTTAAACAAGCAGAAATCATTAGCTTTTAGTTACAGAATTCTGTTTGTGACCACTGGGAGAGCCCCTTCCCTTTACAGTGGGCAAAACATCACCTGGTATATTTGGGAGTAAAGATACCTCAGGTTGAATAAGGACCCTCTTTTGCATAAAACAATCCAAAAATTGAAGACATGGTGTACATATCCACTTTCTTTGCTGGGGCATATAGCCCTCTATAATATGCTGGTACTAGGTAGTACCCGAGTGGTTATATTTGTTACAGATGCTCCCAGTAATGCTGATTCGCAAACTTGCAAGCATATTTACCAACATAATAAATCTTTGTCAGCATACTTGTGGCGAGACTGACGCCCTAGAATACCACTGTTCACTTTAATGTTACCTAAAGAACAGGGGGGCCTGGGCTTACTGAGTATGTCAAATAAGACATATTAATGACTGGTTTTATAATACCAAAAGAAAAAGCTGATCTTACGGACAAGCCTACGTCAAATACCCACGGTCAAATATCAGGATAAATATTTCACAGGGCAAATGACTGCAATAAAAAATACCTTCTGTGCATCTTCAATCTAGCAGAGTGGGTGTGGAAGAGATGGTTAGAAGAAACCAAAAAGAACACTGTGGAGTGACGATATTCCTGAAATGGACTTTATTATGTCAAAGTTCCAAAAGTACAATAAGGCAATCCACATAAAAATAAAATGATCCACATAAAAAACCTAAAGGACCTAGTTCGCTGAAAGCGTAGGACCCAACACGGTCCGTGTTTCGACAAGATAGTCTTTTTCAGGGGTCCCTGAAAAGTCCTATGGTGGTAAACGCATGGAAAAACTTGATATGTGGAGACTTGTTAAAAAAAAAAAAAAAAAAACCCCGCTGGAAGAGATGGAATGGAAGAGATGTTTACCAACAATTTACTCTAAGATAAGTGTGATTGACTGTTCAAGTATATTTAAATGAAACAAAAATTTTTTATTGCAGTCATTTGCCCTGTGAAATATTTAGCCTGATATTTGACCATGGAGTTTTTTAGACCGAGGATGTGTTTGCCTCTTCAAATGGGTACTTGAAGTAGGCTTGTCCATAAGATCAACTGCTTTCTTTTGCTTATCTGGTGGACACTGAGATCTAGGTTCTCGAGTACTGTATATTTCTCTCACACATTGCTATATTCTGAATGTATTTCATTCTATATTTTGATATTTAAACATTCAATTGGAGTTTTTTTTCTTTTTTTCATGGTTTTGTAATACTACATACTTCTCTGTGACAGAGGTGGAATGTGCCTCCTACCATCCCTATCACTTCAGCTACTTGCTACACACCAAGAAATTGGCTGAGTTCACGAAGCTGGAGTGATGTCTTTTTTGCCAGCCATGAGATTGACCTGGAAATAACTATGTAAAATGCTGGCAATTTCTCCACAAGTTACTGCTTGCCTACCCTTGGTGGGCAACGGGAGCTTCTGTCCCAGTATGAATCGGGCGTCTTTTCAATCTTGGGTGCAGAGGGGACTAATCTGTGTCCCACGCTATATCTTCAACAGGGACTCCACTTAGTTTTGAGGAATTACACAGATCTTTCAAGCTCCTGGCAAAAGACTGTTACGCATAAATCCAATTTAGATATTTTTTAGCAGAAATATCATCGGTGGCATTAATGGAGGAAATGCAGGAGAAATTGTTGGAAGCTGTATGCCTTACGGCTCAAATACAAATCTTGCTGAGATTTCATCTTAAATTTCTCCAAGAACTAGCAGGAGATTTGAATTATGCTGGAGTGGCTCATAAGTGGTCTCAAGATCTACAAGTTTCTATAATATCTGAAATGATAAAGCAGGGCATCAAATATGAACATAAGTACCTCCTACAAGCTACTGAGAAAGAAAGGAATTACAAATTTATTTTGCAAACATTCTCTGCCCCCCAAACAGGGCGTACCAAGCAAAGATTTGCTCGGGGGGATTACTGCACCAAGTGTTTGCAAGCCCATGCTAGCCTGGGCCACATATTCGGCTTTGTCCTCATATTTCCCGGTTCTGGATGCAACTTATTTCTTACATAGCGGGGATTTGGAACTTTATCTGGCGGCTACATCCCAGCTTCTTCTTTACTCTGAATGTTCATATGCATCCAGTGCAACTGGGGTGTAAAGCCATCCTCAGAAGGGCAATGGTGATGGGCATCTACACTTTCTCATTGGAGATCTTTGAGCCAATAGGCACTTCTTGAGAGACCGGACTTTTCTACCTTGGACTCAAGAGTAGGGAAACTATTTTGTCAATGCTGGACACAGTTTTGTAACGCGTTAACTCCTTATATCCAAGATAAATTTCTCCATTGACAGTACCTGCTAATGTATATATGATATGTTCCAATACCCCCCCCCCATTGTGAGTTGCTTCTGTTCCTGTGGTGGGTGGGAGGGGAATGGGAAGGCATGGGGTAGGGTTGGGTTGGATAATGTGGTTTCTTGGATTGTACAATATTATTGTGGATGGATATTTTCTGTTATAATATGCCAATAAAAATGATTTAAACATAAGCGATATTGCTGAGGGGCTGTCAGTAAAATTTGCCTCTTTGCGGATGATGCCAAAATCTGCAATAGAGTAGACACCCCGGATGGTGTGAATAACATGAAGAAAGACCTAGCGAGGCTTGAAGAATGGTCTGAAATTTGGCAGCTAAAATTTAATGCTAAGAAATGCAAGGTCATGCATTTAGGCTGCAAAAACCCAAAAGAACTGTACAGTTTAGGGTGTTAAGTACGGTACTTATGTGCATGACAGAAGAGCAGGACTTGGGTGTGATTGTATGTGATGATCTTAAGGTGGCCAAACAGGTTGAAAAGGTGATGGCGAAAGCTAGAAGGATACTAGGGTGCATAGGAAGAGGTATGGCCAATAGGGAAAAAGGAGGTGTTGATGTTCCTGTATAGGACTCTAGTGAGACCTCATTTATTTAGAAGAGATGGTTACTGTGGATGGGCAGACTGGATGGGTCTTTTCGCCTTTATCTGTCATCGTGTTTCTATAATAGCATTAATATTCTGGGATACCTCAGAACAGAGGTTATAATTTTCTGATCTATTTTCAAGATCTTCCGTTTTGCCCAGATTTCCCCTGTCCTCCTTTCAGGCACTAAATGAGTTTTGATGAATGTCTTTGAGATTCTCCCCACACTCAGTCATGTGGTGCTTCAGTTCATCTTGCCTTGCCCCCAGATCATATGTCTGATATGTAACTGTACTGACTGCATTTTTTGCCTTGAGTTCACGCAATACATTCATGACATCACCTTGGGGTTCTACTGTAGACACGTCTCTGGCTGCATATAAAATGTTAAATCTGTAGGTTTTGGTGGAAGTCTCCTCTTAGTAGGTTATCATTCCTCTTGAAGAATCTCAAAGGGCTCTACTCTGCCCTCATCTATAATATGATCAAATTCTCAAAACCTCGTATACCCTCCTTTCATTACACCCCCTTCCCCCTCCAACCGAACGACGGTTCATATCAGATTGGGGCTAATCTGAGATTTTGCTTTTATATGAACCAGTACACGCTACGTCTGGAAAGCATTTTGTGCTGTTCCTTTAGACAGGCAGGTAGGCATATTTTTTGGTCAAGACATTCATTTATTCAGGCAAACTTTGTTTCACTCTCCACGGTTAGCACAGACCATCTCTTTTGGAAGTTGTCTTCAGGAAACTCTATTTGGCAGACCTGATCTTTGGGAGGAGCTGGTGCTGGAATGAGATCAAGGAATAGGAATTGACACAAGATTGTCTGCCAAAAAGTGGATTGAAGATAGCGGAGCTGGATCTTCTCATTGGGAAACAAATTGGAGCCTCTATCTTTGAATATGGGATATATACCTGGCACTGGCGAATTGCTATAACATGTTTTTGTACTGTGTGCCAGAGGGATGATGCAAGTGAGATTTTTCATTATCTAGAGAGCACTGTTTGGAGGTCTAACAGATTTGTACTGTTTCGAAAGCATTACTGGCCAGCAGTGTTGTTAAACTGACCAGGTTTACTAATTTAACAACTTTATATATTTTGCATATGATGAAAAGTAGTGATCTTGGTCCATTGCTTTTTGACACCTGTGACAAGATTTGTCTTGTTGAGCGAGTGTGCAAATTTTCCAGTAACATTGGAGCTTATGTTAATAGCTTCCCCAGTCTGTTTTAAAGAGGAAGTAGTAAGAATTAAGGCCTAGATGCACTAAAGATGATCGGTAATACCGACTGGATCACTGTTGGCCGATTTTTGAGCCAATTTTGGACGAGCGATTGAGTTACCAAGTTTGCATGCAAATGATTTTCATGGAGGTGCAAAATCATTTGCATGCAAACCTAACAGATTAATGAATGAGTGATTGACACATGTGCAGAGCCCTAACAGCAGTGAAAGGGGAAGCAGCTGTCCTGCTGTAAAGGCTTTTTTTATGACACAGATGTGTGTGTTACACGTGCACAATCTGCCCCATTAAACCCCCCCCCAAGAAAAAAGTGCCCTGCGCTGATGGCCCTCCCCAACAACCCACATGGCAGCGAAAATAGGAGGGATGCCTACTTCCTCTTGCCTGGCCGAATACCCATACTCCCACCTGGTCCTGGATCCCCGTGCTACTGACCCTTCCCCAAACCAATCCCCTCCCCTTCTCCAAAAATAGGCAAGAGAGATACCTACTCCCTCCTGCCAAGCAGAGCACCCCTGTCTGGGTGGGGGAGGGCAGATTGTGTGTGTGTGTAATATACGCGCGCACACTGCCATTTAAAAAAAAAAGCCCAGGCAGGCCTGTCTACCGACAGGTCTGCACCAGTCAGCTATTTCGGGTCAGTAGAAGCGATTGCAATTTTGTGTGGTATGTTAGGGCATTGATCGGTGGGCTAGTTTGCATGGGATTTTAATATTAAATGGAATAGTTTGCATGGTTGGATCGTAGAATGAGTGATCACTCAGAAAAACACATGGCCAACAGTTTTGTGCAGCAGGTCGGTTAATCCGATCGATCGCAAAAATGGTCAAACTGGTTTAGCAATGATCGTTAGTTTAATGCACCCCTAGTAAGTCTCCATGCTGCACCTGTTGAGGACCACCTTACATGAATCTCTTCATAATGGCAGTGGTTTAATCTTAGTTAAATCTTTAAAAAATATCAGTAGGGGCGTGGCTTGGACGCGAATGAAGACGGTTGGGTGAAAGAATAGCTCCGTACAAACAGGCTTAATTTTCAGGAAAAAACTACAAAAAAAGATTTTACACTTAAATTAAAGTTTGCCTCCTTAATCAAGTTGGAGAAAGAGGGCTGCCTCTCTCGATCCTGGTGCGTTTTTGAGTGAGAGTCGGGAGACAGAGGTCCCGTTTTTATTTCTGGGAAGTGAGGAGTGAAGGGCTAAGTACGTCTCAGCAGCTCTTGGATATTATCGGAGGAGACTGATTTGAGACGCCGTAGGGCAGAGGAGGCTTCCTTTCCCCTCTTTGGCACGGTTTGAGTCCTGCGGTGTGAAACGCTCGAGGAGAGGTTCCCCGAGTGGGGTTTGCGGGCGGTTGCTCGATGCGCGATCGCGGCCATCTTGGATCGTAAAAAATTAATTATTAATTGACAAAGTCTGGGACTACCGGTGAGCTGCTTAGTGATAAGGATAAAGGTTTTGAAACGCTTAATGCCTGTCATACTAAGGAAATAGGCTGTCTTGGATTAACTGTCCTCTGCTGGAAATAAAGCAAGGTCTGTAGTAAATTTACTGGGCAATCTCTGCTGTTGTATCTGAAAGATCAGGTATAGGAGATTGTATGTTTTTCTCAGCGTTTGGTCCATGAGAAAAGGACAAATAAAAGGATTAATGTAACCTGAAAAAAAAAAAAAAAAAAGTGACATTGAGATAATTGAGAGATACTGAAATAAAATATTGGATGGAATATTGCTCTCCTTGGTAGAGGCTGCGATTGGGCTTATAAGAAGAGAGCTAGAAAAGAAGGCTACAAATTTTTCAGCACTGAAGCCAGATGTCACAATAAGTTTGGTAAATTAATCCTATAAAAGAATAACCAGCCATATCTAAAAAGGAATTACTACTCTGAGTCTTATTGCCTTCATAGAGACTGAGATAAGGCTTGAAGGAGGAAAAAAAAAAAGATCACTGACATTTTTTCTCAAAGCAATAGAACCTAAGACAAATAACTTACAGTTGCTTTAAGAATACTGAGAAAAAAAAAAAAAAAGGGGGCGTGGCTTGGATGGATGGTTGGATAAACGAATAGCTCCTTATATACAAATAAATTAAAAAGATCTACTATCAAATATTTTAATTTTAAAGAAACTAAAATATATATTGAAATATGACATCAACTAAACAAAATAAAGCTGAATTGGGAGCTGGAACATCGGGAAGTAATAAGAGGTCGAAACCTGAGCCAGGTACACCCTCTAAAATCCCATTACCAACAGAAAAAAATCTAGATGTTATGGAAGAACTAAGACAAATAAAAGAAATTGTCTTAGATAGTAACAAAAAACTACAAAAAGCAATGGAAGATGCTGCAATCCTAACTAAAAGAGTAGACATTACAGAAAATAGAATTTCAACATTAGAAGATATTACAGAACAATTAAATACAGATATGAATCACAGCAAAATCATATGGAAAGAAATAACAGAGATAAAAAAAAATCTTGAAGACAGCCGGAATCGTGAAAGACGGAACAATTTAAGAATAATCGGATTACCTGAAGGAGTGGAAAAGAATGATCCGATTGCATTCCTTGAAAAATTTCTACCTAAAATACTACCACTGAAATTTAAAACGGAACTGGAAATTGAAAGAGCTCATAGGATTCCAACACAAAGAATTATCACTCAAACAGGTCCAAGAACTTTAATTTTCAAACTTTTAAGACATCAACAAGCAGTTGAAATTTGCCAAATAGCCAAGGAAATCAAAAATCTTAAATGCCAAGATTCAAAAATATACATTGTCCCGGACTTTGCAAAAGAAACAGCAACAAGAAGAAAACAATTTTTAGACATGAGACCACAACTAAGATCTCTAGGAGCTAGATTTGGGCTCCTCTACCCAGCGATTATGAAGGTTACCATTGCTAACAAAACGCAAAATTTTACAGATCCAAAAAAACTACAGGAATTTATAAATCAACTGGAGCAACCTATGACAATCTAAAAAACAATTAATGAGTTCATACTAAAGAATATTGACGGTTAAAGATAGTTCAGAACGGAAAACAACGGAAAAAGAACACACAAGGATCGAATTAAAGACTTAAACAACTCGCAACATTCTCCATGGAAAACAAGAAAACTGAAAAATACAAAAATTCTAGAATTCTACTCAGAATAAATAAGATAAACTTACTGGAAGGAACGAAATTGAATTGAAACACATCTCCGAACTCAAATGATGACGAAGAAAGTTTTTTCAACAAACTTAAAATATACTGATTGAATGAGAAATTTTGAAAGCGGAGTCATAATAAGAAAGAGAATCATCCTTCAATCACATAGAATATTATAAAAAAAAAAAAAAAAGAAAAGAAAAGGGGAAAAAAAAAAAAAAAATAAGACGAAGTGATTGGTTTGCTATATTTCCGGTTGAAGGTGGTACTTTGGGTTTAATTTTGCGCTTCAGATACATTAAAATGCGTTTCAAATACAAAATATATGAAAAGAATGTATCTGAGACGCAAAAATTGCCTGGGAAAAAGAAAAGAGAAAAGGAAGAAAAAGGAAAAAAAAATTTTTTTTTTCTTTTTAAATATATATATCTCAAATTTTATGTTCTTTTATTTATTAAGTGGAATTTTAGTACCCACAATTGTTCAACCTGGCAATTCTCTATGAGAGATAAAATGAGGGTTTTTGGCACAGGACTTCACTCTTATCTGTACAGGCCTCAGATACTTTAAAATCATAGATATCTAGAGAGTATACTATTGAGACAGAACTTATAAGAACTCTAATGGGAGTGTTAGCTTCTTTTAATTGACACGCTCTTGTGAATTATAACAAAATAATGAGTATAGGAGATGGGAGGATTTCTGTGCTGAAGACTCTTGTTACAGTTCTGAGGAAAGAGGCTAAATTGGAAAGCTTTTTAAAACAAAAATAATATTCCACCTGAAAAGAAACGAATTGTAATGAAATGTTCTTAGATATAAATGATTTAATATAATCATTCTTATGGATTTAAAGACATACAAATACAGAAAATAATCTTTCAATACATAAGAATAAAAAACTTTTTACTTATTCTTATAATTAATAATAAAATAAGAGAAAATATACAGAAATAGGGAAAAAATGGTAGTACTTTAGATAATTATTAATAGCTTGTCGGAGTTATCTAAATCTAACCTCAACCTGCGTATCCAAGTTTTCGTAATTAATAAGGGGGGGAAGGGAGGGATAAGAGGGATGGGAGGGAATAAAAGGGAAATATATAAGGTAATCATGGGAATAAGGGAAAAAAGAGAAATGAAATACTTAAAACATTGGGAAAATATACATAATTTAATACCTGAAAATTTAAAAATAAATGGATATTAAAATTATGTCTTTAAATGTTAACGGTCTAAATCATATGATTAAAAGAAAAAAAGCACTATCATTTTTAAAAAGGCAAGATGCAGATATATGCCTTATACAAGAGACCCACCTCTCACATATAGAATCTAAAAAGCTAGAAGGAGGCTGGGTCAAACAGTGTTTTTTCTCACCAGCTACAGGGAAAAAAGCAGGTGTTGCTATTTTAATTAATAAAAAATGCTCTGCTTCATTTAAACTAAAAGCTTCGGATATTCATGGAAGATGGATAATGGTGGAAATGAATATGGGAAATACTACCATGACGTTAATCAACATATACGCCCCTAATTCGAACCAAAATGAATTCTTTAAAACTCTTCAACAACTGATCATACCACTGGCTACTTCAAATCTTATAGTAGCAGGGGACTTCAACGCTGTAATGGATCCTTTATTAGATAAAAACCCAAGTAGAGTTATGAAATCTATGGGACTAGATAATTTGATTCAATCTTGTGATTTAATAGATATATGGAGAATACTTCATTTTGATGGTCGGGAATTTTCTTTCTGTTCTCATGTTCACAATTCTTTTTCAAGAATAGATTATATCTTTACTTCAAAACATCTTGCACATCAAGTGACACAAGCAGCCATTGATCCAATTATTCTATCTGACCATGGTGGAGTGTGGATCAAAATTAAAATTACATATCAAAATAATAACAGACCAATTTGGAAAATAGATAATACAATGTTGGTTGACAAAAATTTTTGTGAAAATCTTCTAACAAAAATGAAAGAATTTTTTCAAATAAATGATAATGATGATATTAACAGAGAAACTTTATGGGATGCCTTTAAGGCAACAATTAGAGGACAAATAATTTCTTATTCGGCTTTTCTAAAAAAACAAATTAAAAAACAATTTTTAATCTTAGAAAAAGAGATAAAAAATTTAGAATCAAAACTTATAGAAAAATGGGAATATTCTATTCAACAAGAATTATTAAAATTAAAAGGTAAATATAATGAGATCTCATCTAAGATGATTAGGAAAGATTTATTTTCTCAACAAACATTGTACTATGGTAATTCAAACAAATCAGGAAGAATATTGGCAAACTATCTTAAAGCGAAAAAAAGAAAAACAAAATTAATAGCAATAAAAGATGAAAATGGAAATACATATACACAAATTGAACCTATATTAAAACAATTCTTAAAATTCTATAAATCTCTTTATTCTTCCGAAAATTATCCAAATAAAGAAAAAGATGGTTTTGAATTTTTTAAAATGTTAGAGGGTCCAAAAATTCCTGAACATATAAAACGAAGTTTGGAAGAACCAATATCACTAAAAGAATTAGGAACAGCTTTGAAGTCCCTTAGAGTTGGATCCGCTCCAGGTGGTGATGGATATACAGTGGAATTTTATAAAACATTTCAAAACTTTTTATTACCCTATTTATTAAATCTCTATCAATATCAACTCAATAAAGGTTGTATTAAAGGCACTATAGCAGAATCTTTGACTATTGTTTTGCCAAAGTCCAATAAAGATCCCACTTTGGTATCAAACTATAGACCAATATCTTTAATAAATGTAGATGGAAAATTATTAGCAAAAATACTTGCGCTAAGATTAGCTAAAACTCTCCCCCATATAATAGGTATGCATCAAACAGGATTCGTTGCTCAAAGACATTCATCTCACAATACCAGATTAACATTCCATATGTTATATTTAACAAAGAAAATGAATGAACCTACTTTTGCAATTTCATTAGATGCAGAAAAGGCCTTTGATAGAGTAGAATGGCCTTTTATGTATCAAGCAATGGAATGGTTTGGTATAGGTCCTGGATTTATACAAATGATACAAACAATGTATAGCTCCCCTTCTGCTAGACTATATATTAATAATACGTTTTCAGAAAAATTTAATTTACAGAGAGGAGTTAGACAAGGATGTCCCTTATCCCCTTTGCTGTTTGATATTGTTTTAGAACCCTTAATATTAGCTATCCAACAAGCTAAGGAGATACAGGGTATACCTCATTCAGATAAAGAATATAAGATATCTGCTTACGCAGATGATTTATTACTATATCTGAAGAATCCAGAATCCACCATTCCACATCTACTTGATTTGATTGAGAAATTTGGAAATTTTTCAGGATATAAAATTAATTGGAATAAATCAGAAATTCTTCCACTAAATATACATTGTACAAAAGGTTTATTTGATACATTCCCTTTTGTTTGGAAGGAAGAATATATTAAATACCTTGGAATTTTGATAACAAAAACAGTAGACGAAACAATGAAAATTAATGAAAAATGCTTATTACAAAAAGTAACAGAAATGTGTGAGCAATGGAATCCTTTGCACTTATCTTGGTGGGGAAGAGTACAAACGGTAAAAATGATGATTTTACCGGTAGTATGTTACCAAATGGGGATGATACCAGCTTTCTTTCAAGATTCGTTTTATACAAAAATTAATAGGACTTTGACAAAATTTATATGGCTTAATAAAAAACCAAGAATTGCTCTAGCGTCATTACAAAGACCAATTAAGGAGGGAGGGGTAAATTTTCCCAATTTTTATAGGTATCATCAAGCCTATATCTTACGTCATGGTATGTATTGGATCCTCCCAGAACCCACAGATAATACTCCAGATTGGTTTTGGCTAGAATGGAGACTTATGTTTCCATTACGTCTTAATCATGTAATTAGTATCAAAATGCCAAGGTTATACAAAGATCATAAAATATTTATGGATACCTGGAAAACTCTAAAATACATAAGTAATCTTACTCAAATTCCAATTAGTAAATCAACCAACCAAACTATATGGCTAAACCCCAAGATCAAAATTGGCGGTTTTAAAGTCATCTGGAAACATTGGATGATAGCAGGCATTCGCACTTTGGATGATGTAATTAAAAATGATAAATTGCTGGAGTTTTCACAATTGCAACAAAAATTTGGTCTCAATAAAACACAATATTTTAAATGGTTGCAATTGAAGCAATCTATTCAGAAAGGGTTCCCTGAATGGAAAGATCTTGCTAAATATCACAGTTTGGAATTCTTATGTTTCCAGATGGACTCAATAGGTCACAAAGCCGCACAGTGGTATAAATTAATATCCGGATATATAAATAAAAAACCAAAAAATGGTCTTAGAGACATTTGGAGCATTGAGATAAAACACCAAATTAGTGCATCTCAATGGCCACGACTTTGGTCTTGGAGGCTAAAATGTACGGTGTCAGCATCTATGAGACAAACTTGGTTTTTTCTTCTTCATAGAGCTTTTTGGACCCCTACTCGTTTACAAAAAATAGATAGTTCAAGATCTAATAGATGCTGGCACTGTCATATTGAAATTGGGACATTAGATCATCTTTTATTCTTTTGTCCATTTATCCTATCATTCTGGAAATCAATTTGGCCCCAAATTAACAGATTGTTAGAAAATCCAGTAGCCTTGACATATGATACTATATTATTTGGAACAACTATGAGAGCAAAAAGTCAAATTTCATCCAGTAATAACAAACTTTTATTTATTTTAACTGGAATTGCAATACAACAAATTACATTCAATTGGAAACAACATGATAGATTGAATTATATGTTCTGGTGGAATTCGGTATGCCACATATATAAAATGGAACACGCTATTGCAACACACAAAGGATACATGAATAAATTTAAAAAAATATGGGGACCATTAACCGATTTTTGTAAAGAAGGATAATTTTTCCCATAAATAAAACTGGAAATATTTGAAGACCGTTAACATGATTTCTCTAATGAATTTTTCCCATGATAAGATAATTGTAAAGAGGGAAATGGGGTGGGTTTTTCAATTTTGTTTATTACATACTAAATTAATATTCAAAGAATGTACAATAAAACTGATTAATGTATTATTGGTTGGGAAGGAGGGTGGGACAGGGGATTATTATATTAATGTTAAACTTGATATTAATATATGAGTTATTCAAGTGTGTATTTAAGTTTCTATTGAGTTTATTTGTAACACTTGTTGTAACACAAAAAATGAATAAAGATTTCTAAACATAAACATAAAAAATATCAGTAGCACTGTGTTTGCTGCATGCTATTCAAGGTGCTGCCTCCTTTAATCTCACACCAATGGCTTAGGTGGTGCAGTTTCCAAAGACTTTTGAAGGTTATAATTTACCTATCAACCAAGCTGTAGATATAATCCCTTAGGTGTACAGTGAAATTTATTAGGCAGAATGCCTTTTAAACTGAATTTTTACAAACCCTTTCACCTAATGAACAGGGTGCTTATGCCATAAATATATTTACTAAATCCCAGTGTCTGATTAATGCTCATTGTATTTCTACTTGCTTTGCTTTCCTTTTAGAATTTTTTTTTTTTTTACCAAGTCCAAACATTTTTGTAATGACCTGCTGTGATTTTTGTTTTCTTCTAGTTTTATTTGGCTATGCTACAACAGTAATCCCCAGAGTGTATACATACTATGTGTCAACAGCATTATTTGCAATTTTTGGCATCAGAATGCTTCGTGAGGGTTTAAAGATGAGCTCAGAAGAGGGCCAAGAGGAGCTGGAGGAAGTTCAAGCGGAAATAAAGAGAAAAGATGAGGAAGTAAGTCTTGGTGCTCTAGCCATGTGACTCATATGATGTGTTTCAGGCTGTGACTGCTGATGAAGCAGTATTTAGAGTCCATGTGATGGGACTCAGGCAAGTACCGCACTTCTGGTGGGCCCCAGTGATTAGGGATAAGGTTCTAAACAGTTATGACACCTACTTTCACCTACTACAGCAGTACCACATATGCATGTTTTCATTGTTTCATGAGTAAATCAAGGAAATATTTTTGTTGTTTACCTGCAATTACTTCACTTTCTTTTCCAGAGATAAATAAAAAAAGATTCAACATTGATATGTGAACATTTCTTAAGAAAAAGGACTGATTTTTTTTCACGTGACTGTATTACCCATAAATCAGAATTCATGGTTCAGTCAATGATGGTTCAGTCCTGATACAGCAAAGGCCAGCAACAAAATCTTTCCACTGCCATGCTTGACAATCAGGATGAGGTTTTTACTTTGGAAGACACTGTTTGGGCAAAAATCAAAGTGTGTGTTGCAACCAGAAAATTCATGTTTGATTCACCTATACAGAAAACAGTATTTCAGAAGTCTTGTATGTTATCTAGATCACAGTTCTTCAACCGCTGGTCCGCAGACCAGTGCCGGTCCGCAAAAAAATGTTGCCGGTCCGCGAAAGATTCGGGTCCCCAGCCACAGCAAAAAGTGCCGGCGTCAGCTGACTTGCAACTTCCTGTTGCCGTCGCTATGCCGACACTCCTGCCTTCCACCTCCTACTCCTGCCGCGTATGTCTCCGCACCCCCAGACAAGCAGGGGCAGCTTTGTGTGCTTTTAACTTCGGCACACAGCTGCCCCTAAGCAGTATTTTAGCCGCGGTTTCATGAGGCAGCCTCGGGGCCTTTGATAGGCCGGCCCACATCACATCATCAAAGCGGGCCGGCCTACCAAAGGCCCCGAGGCTGCCTCATGAAACCGCGGCTAAAATACTGCTTAGGGACAGCTGTGTGCCGAAGTTAAAAGCACACAGAGCTGCCGCTAGCCTACATAGAGGAAACATTTGCTGGAGGGAAGGAGGGATGGGAGAATGGGTACTCCTGGACAAGGGAGGGGAAGGGGCAAAAATTACTGTTGGATAAGGGGAGGAGGAAAGGGAGAAGGGGTACTCCTGGACAAGGGAGGGGAAGGGGCTACTGCTGACAGGGGAGAAGGGAAAGGGAAGGGATGAGAATTACTGTTGGATAAGAGGAGGAGGAAAGGGAGAAGGGGTACTCCTGGACAAGGGAGGGGAAGGGGCTACTGCTGACAGGGGAGAAGGGAAAGGGAAGGGACGAGAGTTACTGTTGGATAAGAGGAGGAGGAAAGGGAGAAGGGGTACTCCTGGACAAGAGAGGGGACGGGGCTACTGCTGGCAGGGGAGAAGGGAAAGGGAAGGGATGAGAATTACTGTTGGATAAGGGGAGGAGGAAAGGGAGAAGGGGTACTCCTGGACAAGGGAGGGGAAGGGGCTACTGCTGACAGGGGAGAAGGGGAAGGGATGAGAATTACTGTTGGATAAGGGGAGGAGGAAAGGGAGAAGGGGTACTCCTGGACAAGGGAGGGGAAGGGGCTACTGCTGACAGGGGAGAAGGGAAAGGGAAGGGATGAGAATTACTGTTGGATAAGGGGAGGAGGAAAGGAAGAAGGGGTACTCCTGGACAAGGGAGGGGAAGGGGCTACTGCTGACAGGGGAGAAGGGGAAGGGATGAGAATTACTGTTGGATAAGAGGAGGAGGAAAGGGAGAAAGGGTACTCCTGGACAAGGGAGGAGAAGGGAAAGGGATGAGAATTACTGTTGGATAAGGGGAGGAGGAAAGGGAGAAGGGGTACTCCTGGACAAGGGAGGGGAAGGGGCTACTGCTGACAGGGGAGAAGGGGAAGGGATGAGAATTACTGTTGGATAAGGGGAGGAGGAAAGGGAGAAGGGGTACACCTGAACAAGGGAGGGGAAGGGGCTACTGCTGACAGGGGAGAAGGGGAAGGGATGAGAATTACTGTTGGATAAGGGGAGGAGGAAAGGGAGAAGGGGTACTCCTGGACAAGGGAGGGGAAGGGGCTACTGCTGACAGGGGAGAAGGGAAAGGGAAGGGATGAGAATTACTGTTGGATAAGGGGAGGAGGAAAGGGAGAAAGGGTACTCCTGGACAAGAGAGGGGACGGGGCTACTGCTGGCAGGGGAGAAAGGGAAGGGATGAGAATTACTGTTGGATAAGGGGAGGAGGAAAGGGAGAAGGGGTACTCCTGGACAAGGGAGGGAAAGGGGCTACTGCTGACAGGGGAGAAGGGGAAGGGATGAGAATTACTGTTGGATAAGGGGAGGAGGAAAGGGAGAAGGGGTACTCCTGGACAAGGGAGGGGAAGGGGCTACTGCTGACAGGGGAGAAGGGAAAGGGAAGGGATGAGAATTACTGTTGGATAAGGGGAGGAGGAAAGGAAGAAGGTGTACTCCTGGACAAGGGAGGGGAAGGGGCTACTGCTGACAGGGGAGAAGGGGAAGGGATGAGAATTACTGTTGGATAAGAGGAGGAGGAAAGGGAGAAAGGGTACTCCTGGACAAGGGAGGAGAAGGGAAAGGGATGAGAATTACTGTTGGATAAGGGGAGGAGGAAAGGGAGAAGGGGTACTCCTGGACAAGGGAGGGGAAGGGGCTACTGCTGACAGGGGAGAAGGGGAAGGGATGAGAATTACTGTTGGATAAGGGGAGGAGGAAAGGGAGAAGGGGTACACCTGGACAAGGGAGGGGAAGGGGCTACTGCTGACAGGGGAGAAGGGGAAGGGATGAGAATTACTGTTGGATAAGAGGAGGAGGAAAGGGAGAAAGGGTACTCCTGGACAAGTGAGGGGAAGGGGCTACTGCTGATAGGAGAGAAGGGGAAGGGATGAGAATTACTGTTGGATAAGAGGAGGAGGAAAGGGAGAAGGAGTACTCCTGGACAAGGGAGGGAAAGGGGCTACTGCTGACAGGGGAGAAGGGGAAGGAATGAGAATTACTGTTGGATAAGGGGAGGAAGAAAGGGAGAAGGTACTGCTGGACAGGGGAGGAGGAACATTGGAAGGAAACAGCTGGCAGGGAGATTAGAGGAGGGGAAGGAGTCAGGATGGAATGGAGAGATCAGATGAGGGAAAGGGGAGAGATAGAGGAATGACAAAGTAGAAAGAGATTGATGCTGGGAAGGGGGATCAGATGAAAAATAAGGAAAAAGGGACAAAGATGCTAGATCTGGTGTAGGAGAGAGGGGCATAGAAAGAATGCAGATACCATATGGAAGGGGGAGGGGTAGAGGGCAGACAGTGGATGGAAGAAGCAGGTGCTGGATTGAAGAGACAGAGGGCAGACGCTGGATGGAGGAGAGTGAAAAAAAGATGAAAGCAGAAACCAGAGACGACAAAAGGTAGAAAAAAATAATTTTATTTCTATCTTGTGATTAGAATATATCAGATTTAAAATATGTATCCTGCTAGAGCTGATGTTAGACATAACTGGGGAGTGCAAAGCCCAGGCAGTGCATCTTTAGCTTCTAGTTGACTTAGGGCTCTCTCTGACCAGGAGGCAGTTGCCCTAGTTCCACTCCCCTAACACCATTCCTGCCATGTGTGACTGTGGTATTCTGTTAGCATGATATTTGTGTAGCATTCTGTAATAATTTGGCTTATTCAGTTTTCTTGATAGTAGAGGAGATATATGTGAAGGGGAGGGGAGACGGGGGTTTTGTTGATCCTTGCCCTATGTTATTTATATTTATAAAATGACAATTGTACAGAATATTGTTTCTTTTTATACTTTAATAAAATATGTTCAATATAAAATCATAACTATTTGAGGCTTGTGCGGATGAGATCAGATGGTTAATGGGACCGAGCTCGAGGGGATGGGGCGGCAATGGGGTTTTTAAAAATTTCAGTCTTATTAGTTTGCCGGTCCACGAAATAATTATTTTATTTCCGCCGGTCCATAGGTGTAAAAAGGTTGAAGAACACAGTTCTTCAACCGCCGGTCCGCAGACCGGTGTCGGTCCGCAAAAAAATCTTGCCGGTCTGCGAAGGATTCAGGACCCCGCCGCAGTAAAAGGTGCCGGCGTCAGCTGACGTGCAACTTCCTGTTGCTGTCGCTATGCCGGCAATCCTGCCTGCCACCACCGACTCCTGCCACGTATGTCTCCGCACCTCCAGAAAAGCAGCTGCCAGGTCTGTGTGCTTTTAACTTCGGCACACAGCTGCCCCTAGGCAGTATTTTAGCGCGGTTTGATGAGGCAGCCTCGGGGCCTTTGGTAGGCCGGCCCACATCGCATCATCGAAGCGAGCCGGCCTACCAAAAACCCCGAGGCTGCCTCATGAAACCGCGCTAAAATACTGCCTAGGGGCAGCTGTGTGCCGAAGTTGAAAGCACACAGAGCTGCCGCTAGCCTACATCGAGGAAACATTTGCTGGAGAGGGAAGGAGGGAAGGGAGTAGAGGTGCTCCTGGACAAGGGAGGGGAAGGGGCTACTGCTGGCAGGGGAGAAGGGAAAGGGAAGGGATGAGAATTACTGTTGGATAAGGGGAGGAAGAAAGGGAGAAGGGGTACTCCTGGACAAGGGAGGAGAAGGGGCTACTGCTGACAGGGGAGAAAGGGAAGGGACGAGAGTTACTGTTGGATAATAGGAGGAGGAAAGGGAGAAGGGGTACTCCTGGACAAGGGAGGGGAAGGGGCTACTTCTGACAGGGGAGAAGGGAAAGGGAAGGGACGAGAATTACTGTTGGATAAGGGGAGGAAGAAAGGGAGAAGGTACTGCTGGAACATTGGAAGGAAACAGCTGGCAGGGAGATTAGAGGAGGGGAAGGAGTCAGGATGGAATGGAGAGATCAGATGAGGGAAAGGGGAGAGACAGAGGAATGACAAGGTAGAGAAAGATTGATGCTGGGAAGGGGGGTCAGATGAAAAATAAGGAAAGAGGGACAAAGATGCTAAATCTGGTGTAGGAGAGAGGGGCATAGAAAGAACGCCCAGATATATGGGAGGGGGAGGGGTAGAGGGCAGACAGTGGATGGAAGAGGCAGATGCTGGATTGAAGAGACAGAGGGCAGACGCTGGATGGAAGAGAGTGAAAAGAAGATGAAAGCAGAAACCAGAGACGACAAAAGGTAGAAAAAAATAATTTTATTTCTATCTTGTGATTAGAATATTCTCATGGAGATGATGCAGTATATAAACTTAAGGTTTAGATTAGATTAGATTAGAATATATCAGATTTAAAATATGTATCCTGCTAGAGCTGATGTTAGACATAACTGGGGAGTGAAAAGCCCAGGCAGTGCGTCTTTAGCTTCCAGCTGGCTTAGGGCTTTCTCTGACCAGGAGGCAGTTCCCCTAGTTGCACTCCCCCTAACACCATTCCTGCCATGTGTGACTGTGGTATTCTGTTAGCATGATATTTGTGTAGCATTCTGTAATAATTTGGCTTATTCAGTTTTCTTGATAGTAGAGGGGATATATGTGAAGGGGAGGGGAGACGGGGGTTTTGTTGATCCTTGCCCTGTATTATTTATATTTATAAAATGACAATTGTACAGAATATTGTTTCTTTTTAAACTTTAATAAAATATGTTCAATATAAAATCATAACTATTTGAGGCTTGTGCGGATGGGATCAGATGGTTAACGGGACCGAGCTCGCAAGGACAGGGTGGCAATGGGGTTTTTTTAAATTTCAGTCTTATTAGTTTGCCGGTCCACAAAATAATTATTTTATTTCCGCCGGTCCATAGGCATAAAAAGGTTGAAGAACACTGATCTAGATGCTGTTTGGTGAATCTGAGGTGGGCAGCAATGTTCTTTGTAGAGAGTCCTGGTTTCTTCTTAACTATCCTCCAGTGAACACATTCCTAGGGGTGGTCTTTGCAGGATGACACACATGGGTATAGCCACTGTTGTCTTCAACTTTTTTTCAGTTTGGGTACTGTCAGTGAATCAGTGGTACCCCAAATGTTTACAAATGGTCTTGTAACCCTGTCAAGACAAATGAGTCTCAGCTATTCTTCTATACAAGTGATATGATAGGAAGTTCCCATTTATTTTTGGATCTTTATATGGGACAGGATACCGAAGCACAGAGTGGGTGATTTACTTGTTACCCTATTATTCAGACATTTGTTTCTTGTTAATTAATTGTGCTGAGGAAATGAAAGGTTTACACACTAATTATGGATAACACTTATGGTTTCTACTGTGTCCCAAGAAACATAATTGTTTATACCATTTTTATTACATTTAGAAGAGACTGGTTTTAATTAAACATGAATATCATGGTAAGAACTTGTAATTCACATTATCCCAGGACAAACAGGCAGCATATTCTCACAGATAGGTGATGTCATCCACAGAGCCCAGTACGGATGGTCTAAAAAGTATAGTATCACTTTAACTCTTTAGAAGTCTCGAGACGGCCCATACCATGCATGCATGAGTGCCTTCTGCCCAATGTTGGCTCGCGGGACCATCAGCTCTTCATTTTCCATGAAGTGAAGAAGCTGTGTTTTTGGAAACTCCATTAGTGTGTATACTTCTTTACAGTTTAGTGCCTTCCTGTGCAGTTTATTCATTCTTTTTCTTCAAGTATTTATTTACTTTAATTTAGTGCTTCATTTTTTTTCCTTTTCCTTAAAATTGTTTTTGGGCCTTTGACCCTTCAGCCACCCTTTTTTCTTCTGCAGCTGTCGAATCATTTTCAAAAGAACATCTACCTCTTCCATTGGTAAACATAACTTCTTTTGACCTCGCTTCAGCTGTTTTTCCTTTGATGTCAAAGCTTTCTAGCGGTTATAAGAGGTGAACTCAGTGCAACGGGACCATTTCGGTCACAGATACGCACACGTGATGCCTTCAGAGCGGACTCTTGTACATGCTATCTTGCACTTCAATCTTTGGGACTTCCTCGATGTCGGCATATTCTGCAATGGATCCTGCTGCTTTAGCAGTTGGTACCAACATCGGCATTGACACCATCCTCGACATCTGACTTGGTACGACCATCAGAGAAACAGGCAGAGAAGCATTCTTCCCCTTCGCACCAGGCATCGCTGACTACCTCAGCATCAAATTGATGCAGTCAAAATGTCGACACAAGTAGTGCTCCCCATCGGTGCAGGCTGTGTTACCTCTGAGGCATGCCTCTTCATCGAGGTCACCAACACCTCAACACTCTGCCACACCATATGTACAGATTGCCCTGGACACAGTACTGGCGCTGTCCATACTGGACCAAATTCAGGAGCTGCTTCAGAAGGAGCTGGCTGTCATTCTGCAGATGCATCTGTCACCTCTGCCTGCACCTACTTCGGTACCGGCCCAACCTGAGCATGGTTATTCCAAGCCTTGTGGTAGCAGATCTCATTCTCATCAAAAATCAAGATCTCTAGATTCCTGGTTCTGAAGCTCTACATCTTCTTCCACTGACTGGTACCATGGGCATACTAGAAATTCTTCTCGACGCTCCAATAAGCACCATAATCATGTTAAACAGCACCAGACTTCTTCCTCTCCATGCAAATCTCTGAGGACTGGCCATTTGAACTCGTATCTGTGGATGCATGTTGGGTCTGAACAAGAGTTATCTGCCCCAAAGTCTTATGGGATTCCTTCAAGCCCTTCTCCACCACCTCCCAGAAGGAGATCTCAACCAGAGAGTTTAACCTTTATTAAATAGCCTGATCCACGAGCTTCCCATTCATCAATCTTATAACACATATCTCTGCTTCCAGTCAGAAATCAATCATATTCAGTGCAAGATGCTACCCTACAACATCACATCAATGCCACAGTGCTTCAGCTTCTCTCACTTCTACTAGTCAGTTGATGCTTTATCAGCTAAGGAGGCACAGACCCTTGTCCTTTTGGCAAACAGTGCTAAAAACCTCTTCTTCAAAGCTGCCAGAGCATCATATGCTAATAACCCTTTTCAGATTTTAGCATCATTGTAAAGGGCATTTTTTTAATGCTTTGTTTGATGATTTTGGACTGTTATGCTCTAGTGTGTATGTATATTATCCTAGAAACCACTGACATTTTGGGCGGTATAAAAACTTTTTAAATAATTTTAAAAAAGGCTAGATTTTACCTTCATCTCAATTCCATCACATCCGCTTCATTTAACGATCTCCACGCTTCATACTTTTGTACTCTCTGCCAATGATTACAGTTTCCCGAAATTAAACATTCTGCATTCTCATCATTTTATTACCACTGAATTACTTCCAGCTAGACCTTCAACTCCTACATTCGCTCCTTTCTATACCTATAATATGGAACAACTTCTTCACATTTCATCAACATTGGACCACCATGATTCTCATTTCCTTTTCTTTTTTTCAAAAGTTTATTGAGAAAATGCAAAAAGATACAGAACCATGAACAATGGCAACCAACAACCCAGACAATCGCATCCCCCCACCCCGCCAAAAGTCATACTGGGATTCTTCAGTACGAGACAAAACAGTCCAAAGCAGAACATGACCCCCCCCCCCCACACACACACACACCTCCTACCACCCCAACCCCCCATCCCAATTGTTTGCAGAAAACCAACTAGAAACTACCAGATTAGCTGGGTGAGACCACTAGGAGGTCGATGACCACTTGATGTAAGGATCCCAAACCATCAAAAACTGAGAGAGGCGATTATGCATGAAAGCTGTCAATTTAGACATACGAAAAATAAACGCTAATTTTCCCAATAAATGCTGCCTAGTTGGTGGGTGAACCTGCTTCCACTGTGCAGCCAACAACAGTCTGCTAGCTGTAAACACATGAAAAGCCAAGGTCTGACAGGAGCGTGGCAATGCCCCAAGCGGCATATGCAATAAAGCACTGCCTATAGATTTACGAACAAGTCACCGCAGGCTGCTAAGCAAGATGGAATCGATGGGGTTAGGAGAGACACTAACTGCATGGGTCAATGATTGGCTGAGTGGCAGACTTCAGAGGGTGGTAGTTAATGGTACCGTCTCTAAAACATCGGAGGTGACCAGTGGAGTGCCACAGGGCTCGGTCCTGGGTCCACTCCTTTTCAACATATTCATAGGGGATCTGATTCAAGGGCTTCAAGGTAAAATAACACTATTCTTCGATGACGCCAAACTATGTAATATAGTAAGTGAATGCAGTTTACAGAATTATATGGCGCAGGACCTGCTTACATTGGAAAGTTGGTCCTCAACCTGGCAGCTAGGCTTCAATGCTAAGAAATGTAAGGTCATGCACCTCGGAAGCGGAAATCCATGCAGGACGTACTTCTTGAACGGAGAAACTTTAACTAGGACTTCAGCAGAACGAGATTTAGGAGTAATCATCAGTGCAGACATGAAAACTGCCAAGGCAGATATTGGGTTGGATCGATAGAAGTTTCGTCAGCCGAAAGCCTGAAGTCATAATGCCATTGTACAGGGCCATGGTGAGACCTCATCTGGAGTACTGTGTGCAATTCTGGAGGCTACATTACAGTAAAGATGTGTGCAGAATTGAATCGGTTCAGCGGACGGCCACCAGGATGATCTCGGGGCTCAAGGGTATCTCGTACGAAGAGAGACTGAACAAATTGCAGCTCTACACTCTCGAGGAATGTAGGGAGAGGGGAGACATGATCGAAACATTTAAGTACCTCACGGGACGTGTCTAAGTGGAAGATGATATTTTCTTTCTCAAGGGACCCTCGGCCACAAGAGGGCACCCGCTCAAACTCAGGGGCGGAAAATTTCATGGCGACACCAGAAAGTATTTCTTCACAGAGAGAGTGGTTGATAATTGGAACAAGCTTCCAGTGCAGGTGATCGAGGCAGACAGCGTGCCAGACTTTAAGAATAAATGGGATACCCATGTGGGATCCCTACGAGGGTCAAGATAAGGAAATTGGGTCATTAGGGCATAGACAGGGGGTGGGTAAGCAGAGTGGGCAGACTTGATGGGCTGTAGCCCTTATCTGCCGTCATCTTCTATGTTTCTATGAACAGGTCTATGAAAAATTTCCATGAGAATTTCGAACACCATAGTCCAATAGGGGGGGGCCACTGTAGAGCAATCCCACCAAATGTGCAAAAACGTACCTCTTTGCCCACACTGCCTTCAACACAAGTCAGAGGTGTGCGAGTAAATACGGTGCAAGCGAACTAGTGTAAGGTACCACTGGTAGAGCATCTTATATCCATTTTCCACCAAAGAGCTAGCAATTGAAGGGCGCAGCAAGCATTTGAAAAGATTGGCCCACCATCGAGGAGCAAAAGTCTGCCCTAACAAAGTCTCCCATACCTGAATAAATTTGATTGGGGGGCATTTTGGGAAGTAAGTGCCTTTATAAAAGCGAGTAACACATCCCCAACCACAACTGCCACCCATGGCCCATTCCAACAAAGTTTCCGGGATCAACAACTCGCCCAGGGCCCTACGCCGAAGAAAATCGCAGACCTGGTGAAATCGAAAGAAATCCAAATCCCCCAAATCATAGGCCTCCCGTAAATCTGAGTACGAAACAATCTGACCCTCATCAAAAAAATCCCCCAGATCCGCAAGGCCCTGGAGGGCCCAAGTTTTAAATCGCATATCCAGTCAACCGGGCATAAACCCCTCCGCTACCCAAAGTGGCGTAGATAAAAAATAACACTTACCAGGGAGCAAACGAGCCCGAGTACAGGCCCAGATGTTAAAGGTAAGAGTGAGAAAAGGGTTAGAGCCTCTTAGCAAAGCCCGGGCCTCTGGCAGAGACAGCCAAGGAAGCCCAACACAAAGGGCATCATCGATATGCGGGTGTTCGATCTTGACCCAACTTTTAGAGCGGGCTTTACACCAAGTCAGAAATGCCTTCAATTGGGCTGCAACATAATAGCGCTTCAAACAAGGGACACCCATCCTACCATGGTCCCGGAATTGATATAACACACTCCTTTGAACCCGCGGAGTCTTACTTTTCAGATATACTGAAACAATTTCCTAGAGACCCTGCGGAAAAAGACATCTGAGTGGAATCGGCAAGGCTTGAAAAAGATATAAAAGTTTCGGTAACACCATCTTCACACTCTGAATGCATCCAAACCAAGAAAGAGAAGAGGCCTCCAATTTATCAAGATCTGCCCACAAAGATTTAAGCAAAGGAGAAAAATTCAAATCATAGAGTGACTGAGGACTAGAAGGAATATTAATCCCATGATATTTGATACTTTAGCTGCCCATTTAAAAGGGAACCAGCGTTTCAACCGAACCCTATCACCTGGAGTCACCGACAAATTAAGAATCTTGGACTTATCCATATTTGTCTTAAAACCAGATACCTGGCCAAACCATTCAAGTTCCGCCACTATTCCCGGGAGAGAGCTCACTGGGCGCGTAACAGTAAGCATAATATCTGCAAAAAGCAGCAGCTTAGTAGAGACCTCACCATGAGTAAAACCCCGGATGTCCTGATGGAGACGAATATGGTTGGCAAAAGGCTCCATTGCCAAGGCAAAAAAAAGGGGAGACCTCATTTCATTTTCTTCTTCAGTTCAATATTAAAGAATGAATTCCTCTTAAAACATTCAGTTGTCATATATCTGACTTTGTTTTTCATCTGCCTATAAACCTTCGCTAGTGTGGCTTCTCTTCTGTGATAATTTCCAATTCTCAATTCCAGTGTTAACTTCTACTACTTCATGTGGACACAGTTTCTCTGCTGTTATCTACAGGACAGGACTCCAAACCATCATCCTATCATCAGTACTGCATTACCTTATTTTTGGACTTTAAATAAATAAATAATGGAATGGAATGGAATACCTTCAAACTTTAGAAAGACAGACATAATTCCACAACACAAGAATCTAGCTTACCTCGCCTCTTATCAGTTCTGTATGAATACCTGTGGACCCCTGTCTTCAGATACATGTCCATTGCTTTCTCCCTTCATACAGGACGTCAGGAAGTCGCAACCTTCATTTTCTTTTTCACAAGTTGAATTCCCTATTTCTACAACTTCTGCCTTCATCTTTGCAACATAGTACTTATGCAGAACAATTTTCAATTGGTCTCTCTTCTGTACACTATTTTTTCAAGCATTTTTGCACCCTATAAGGAGTACCCATCAAATTCCTCCCATTCACTCTATAGAAGCATGAAACTTCTCAAGACCATATTATCTACCTAGAACTGGAATATTTACTCATTGCATTTAAACCTGCCTTGACTTGCGGCCTACCTTGAGCTACACCCAAACAGCATCTTGTTTACTACTAGTCTTCACCCAACAGTCTGACATCTTCAGTGACCATCACCTGGATCTCTCCACAGTCAATGCACTGCATATCCTACTGCCATGTTCAGGCTGGGCTGTCACTGGGCAAAGGTGCATCACCTCATGACTAAGCAACGTTACCAGCATTAGTAGTTACTCCATTTCACTATCATTGTGGCTTCATTGTGGCTACTTCTGAAGCAGACTCTTAAGTCCCTACAATACATCATAGGCAATTACAACCTAAGACATGCGTGAATTCTAAGATACCAGTACCTTCTGTAGTTCCTGCTCAAGTTCATAATGAGCAGTTCTATAATTATTTATGTAATGAAGACTATATGTTGAGTGAGTTGAAATTTGTTAGGCATTAAAACGTACTTATGAATATTATTTTAATGGAAACCGCTTAGAGCAGGGGTGTCCAACCTTTTGGCTTTCCTGGGCCGCATTGGCCGAAAAAATGTTTCTGGGGCCGCACAAACGTGCAAACGCTGTAGTAAGACAGAGGAGGGAGCCGGCAAGACAGTAAAAACCCAGGGCAGCAGAGAAAAACACTGCATCACCCTCGACCGGGACCGCACAAAACACGGGGCCGCAGGTTGGACACCCCTGGCTTAGAGTATAGGCAGTATATAAATTTTTAAATAAATAAATTTTTTCCAATTCCATATTTGCCATGTTTATTTTCAGACGTAATTGTTGGTTCGGCAAACATTAAAAAACCCCAAAACACTATAGGGTCCTTTTATCAAGCTGCACTAACCACCGCGACCAACTAAAAAATGCACGCTCAATGCAGACGTTAGCAACTAGCGCGGCAGGCGGATTAACGCACGTTAAACCCCTACCGCAGCTTGATAAAAGGACCCCTATAACTTCTTTATTTCATTGCCAATTCCCTCCATCCCATACATCATAGCTAGGGAGTCCCATCTGTAAGAATATGCTGCCTGCTTGTCCTGGGATTGCTATTCAGGGACAGCAGGCAGATATTCTCATAACCCTCCCATCTCCCCTTGTTGGCTTCTGCTGAACTGATGGCCACATTGGGCGGGAAGGCACTCGTGCATGCCCTGTACGGGCTGTCTCAAGACTTCTGAAGAGTTATTGATACCACACTTTTAGACCATCTGTACTGGGCTCTGTGAATGATGTCACTCATCTGTGAGACTATCTGCCTGCTGTCCCTGGATAACACCTGTTACAGTGTGAATAACTGTGCTTTATACAGTAGTTGGGATTCACAAACTTTCTTTGCATTATATGTATGTGTACAGATTGGTATTTATAGATAATATTTAATAAGAGATTTACAAAGTACTGAGTATTTGAATAATTTAATACTAGGACTAGAAGACATTCCATGAAATTAACTAGTTGATTTAAATGACAAACCAAGTATTTTTCTTAATCAAGCAATTAAGCTCTGTAACTTGTTGCTAGAAAATGTGCTCAAGGCTAGTATTATAGCTGATCTTGGCACCTCTAACATTCTTAGGGTTAAAGTTTTTGGTAGCCCTGGTAAGGTATCGAGACTTAAAATTCTGCCTCTCCCTCTCTGGATTAAACTTGCCAAGCAGGGAGTATTGTGTCAAATGTTGCTTGCTTATTTGATTCCTCTAAGCTGTGGTTCATCTTAATCTGCAGCTTCAGCGGTCCAAACTATTAAACGGACCAACAGATGTAGAAGTAGGAATGGGACAAGGTGTACCTAAGAAGAGGTGGCTGCATTGTATCTCTCCAATTTTTGTGCAAGCTTTTACTTTAACATTTTTGGCAGAATGGGGTGATCGGTCTCAACTCACAACTATTGTTTTAGCTGCTAGAGAGGTAAGTGAGATCTGTGCAGTAAAGTACAGTGGGATAACTTTCTACGGGAATGCAAAAATGTTACAAATTCTCACTCAATGTACTAATCAAGCAATGGTTCAGACCAGTGCTTGTTGTCCAAGTAATATGAGTTGTGAATCTCCCTTTTGCAATTCATCATTTGTAAAGTGACATTTTAGTTGATGTTTGAAGGGGAAATAATAAATGTTACCTTAATTGATGCTTTTATGATTTATTATACACTATTTTGAATGAAATAGCTCCAAGGAAGAGGGTATACAAACTTTTATAAATAAATAAGGGACTTGGTGACCTAGGATTGGATTTTCAGCATGTCTCAGGGCACATCTGTTTGTATGCTGCAAATGGGAGTGACATGTGATGTAAAGTGCCCCTCACAGCATCTCCAGACTGATTTTATGGTAATCCAACAGCCAGTGAATGAAAAACATAGTAAGAAGTAGTAGATAGGGCAATATTCTTTACTCTTCAGAGTTCTCAATATATTAAGAAAGCTCAAATGTTTTCAGTAAACTGAATTTTCTATTTTCTTGAACTTCCTTTTTCAATTGTTAATGCCCAGTCATGCCATGTGTGCTTGATTAGGATCCATTTGGTGTGGCAGTAGGTGGAACAGTAGGACACTGCTTGTGCACTGGCCTAGCTGTTATTGGTGGAAGAATGATAGCACAAAAAATCTCCGTTAGAACTGGTAAGTAACCAGGTTTTATGTTCTGTTCCCCTCTTTTGGTACGTCCTTTTGAAAATTTTTTGTTTTTATTGACTTAGTGCCTTTCACATAAACACCTGGTAAATAATTTTCTTCAAGGACAAATAGGATATCAAGCTCTCGCAGCATGGATGACATTGTTGACAGAGCCTGCACAAGAGAGCTTCTCATCTTAGTACAGTATGTACTATGTAGTAAGCTTTGGCTTACTACATAGAAAGGATTAAGCCACACAAGACTTCACCTCAACTGTTTATCTCTTTTGATCCTAATAGACTGGGCCAGCCTCTCACCAGGAGAACTGTTTCCACATGGTTAGCAGTCTGTATTCCTTCTGCTGTGCTCAGGCTGGGCTGCAACTCGAGGGACGTGTTACAGCACACAAGGTCTGAGCTATGGCAGCATCAGTAGCTTTCTTACATTCCACTCCCATTGATGAAATTTGCAAAGCAGCTACTTGGTCCTCAATTCATACATTCACATCTCACTACTGACTAGAATCCTATTCCAGATGAGATGGTCATTTCGGCCAAGCAGTATTACAAAATTTATTTTGTTCTTAATGGCCAACTCTCTCCAGCCCATTTCAGTAAGCTAGGGAGTCCCACATGTGATAATATGTGGCCTGCTTGTCCTAGGATAAAGCACAGTTACTTACTGTAACGGGTGTTATCCGGTGATAGCAAGCAGATAGTTTCACATCCCTCCCACCTCCCCTGGTGGCTTATTAGCTTGCTTATGGAATTGAGGTACCGTGAGCCAGCAACAGATGGGAAAGCATAAGTGTGCAAAAAAATTCTGAAAACTTAAGTGCAAGTACATTTTTACCACTGTCCGTACCAGGCTCCTTGGATGATGTCGCCCACATGTGAGAATATCTGCCTGCTGTCCCCAGATAATACGGTAGCTAACTCTGCTGTGAGGACCTTGGGCTTCCAATTGGGCTATTTGACTTGATTTTATATACATTTGCCAAACCAGATATCCCATAAGAAAGCCCCAGGTGGCTTTAATGAGTATATTTGTGGTAACAGTATCTGTTATGGATACTCATGCCTGGGGCTCAACCATGGAAAGGGTAGATATGAATCGCTTGTTCACTCTTTCTAAAAATACTAGGACTAGGGGACATGCAATGAAGCTACTAAGTAGTAAATTTAAAACAAACCAGAGAAAATATTTCTTCACACATGTAATTAAACTCTGGAATTTGTTACTGGAGAATGTGGTGAAATCAGTTAGCTTAGCAGGGTTTAAAAAGGTTTGGATAATTTGCTAAAAGAGAATCCATAGACCATTATTGAGATGGCTTGGGGAAATCCACTGCTTATTCCTAGGATAAGCAGCATAAAATCTGTTTTACTACTTGGGATCTAGCATGGGTACTTGAGACCTGGGTTGGCCACTGTTGGAAACAGGATACTGGGCTTGATGGACCTTCAGTCTATCCCAGTATGGCAGGGGTGTCAAAAGTCCCTCCTCGAGGGCTGCAATCCAGTTGGGTTTTCAGGATTTCACCAATGAATAAATATGCATGATATCTATTTGCATGCACTGCTTTACTTGTATGCTAATAGATCTCATGCATATTCATTGGGGAAATCCTGAAAATCCGACTGGATTGCGGCCGTAGAGGAGGGATTTTGACACCCCTACAGTATGGCGATTTTTATGTTCTTATGATGCTTCTCATAAATTTCATTCACAAATATCTAAAAGAGATCTTTGAGAAATGCAGCACAAACATATTTTTAGTACAGAGAAATCTGCTCTGTTTACCTTTGGCATTGGTTTTCATGGATCCTTCAGCTACATTGGATGTCGGGGATGCGTTGGCATAGAGAGCACACTGTCCACTCTAAACACTAAGGGCTCCTTTTACTAGGTTGCGCTAGCATTTTTAGCGCGCGCTGAAGATTAACGTGCGCAAACCCTGTGCTAAATGAAAAATACTAATGCAAGCTCTATGGAGGCGTTAGTGTTTAGCGTGAGCGGCATTGTAGCGTGTGTTAAGCGCACACTAAAATTGCTAGCACACCTTAGTAAAAGGAGCCCTGTCAATAGAGGCCCTCGAGACATCAGAATTCTTTTCACTGTTAATAATCTTTTGTAAACCACGTTGACCTTATGGTTACGCAGTTAACAAGCACAATGTTATGTTATACTATAAAACACCAGGTTTCTGGATTCAAGAAGCAGCAGCTTCCTTATCATTCCATGCTGGTCATATCTGCTCTCAAACCGGCCAAATGTTTAAAGACTCATTCTTCTGTGCCCCTGAGGAGAGAAGCTCAGAAAATGGAGTCTTTTGGAAGAATTTTTTTTTAGAATGGTATGTTGATTTCCTGAATAGCTTTTTCTTAGCTGCTCATGTGCATGTGCTTGTGAAACAATGTGTGCACAGTGCTGGGGAATTTTCAGACACTTGATCCTGGGAGAAGGTTGAGCCCCTCGATTCAGTAGTGGGTAAAGAGAAGGAGTATGGAAAATACATGGTCTGAGTAACCTATATTTTTTTCATTGCATCAATAACTTCTACATAAGAACATAAGAATAGCCTTACTGGGTCAGACCAATGGTCCATCAAGCCCAGTAGCCCGTTCTCACGATGGCCAATCCAGGTTACTAGTACCTGGCCAAAACCCAAGGTGTCGTAAAATTCCATGCTACCAATACCATGCTATCCGCTCTTACCACATCCTCTGGCAGTGCGTTCCAGAGCTTAACTATTCTCTGAGTGAAAAAAAAATTTCCTCCTATTGGTTTTAAAAGTATTTCTCTAACTTTGTAATTTTTGACAGTGAAAAATCGATCCACTTGTACCTGTTCTATTCCACTTAGGATTTTGTAGACTTCAATCATATCTCATATCCCCTCAGCCGTCTCTTTTCCAAGCTGAAGAGTCCTAACCGTTTTAGTCTTTCTTCATATGAGAGGAGTTGCATCCCCTTTACCATCTTGGTTGCTCTTCTTTGAACCTTTTCTAGCACCACTATATCTTTCTTGAGATAAGGAGACCAGAATTGAATGCAATACTCCCAGGTGAGATCTCACCATTGTGACAGGGAAGCTCCTGTCCCAGTGAAAAGGACTGTTAAACCTCCCCAGCATGCAGCATGGGGCTCTGTAAAACCTGGCCTGGAGCAAGGACAGCATGCTCAGCCAGGAGGGAAAGTGCATAAACAGGTTGTAGCACAGCCCAAAAGCCAGGTGGGGAGAGCACTGAAAACTAATTATCTCCCCTATCAATCCTTTCCTCAAGCCTAGAAGCATAAACCCAACCTAGAAGAGGGTGGAGTCAGCCTCCGTAGGGAGCAGGTTGAAAAACCTCAGGGAGGAAATCAGCTGGAGAAGGAGGAGGACACAGCTGGCTCTGATTGCGGGAGCCAAACAACTCACAGTGTGCCTAGCTTCCACAGGCAGCCCAATCCTCAGCAGGGACGTCTTGCCAGAGGCCAGTTCACAAGGAGGGGCAGTGTAAACGTCAGAAGGTATGGGGACTGGCCCAGCGATACTCAGGGAGAATGGCTGGGAGTTTATCCGGAGTTAAATGTTCCAGGAGAGCCAGCCAGCCTGCAGAGAGGGGGATGGGAGGAAAAGCTTGGAGTGGATGTGGGAATGGAAAGCCAGGGTTCCCAAGAGTGTGAGTGGGAAATGTGTAGTGACCCTGGGAATAGTGTGTGTGATGAAGACATGGACCTGGGAGGGTACAGTGTGTGAGGGTCCCATCCAGTCTTAGTAAGAAAGTTTTCTGTTTTCTTTAAACTTGAGCCAGAGCAGGGCTGCAAGCAGGGCTGAGGCAGCCTACTTAATTATATGAGAATGCTTCTGTAAATAAACCCGTATCCAGACTCCCTTGGAGCAGAAGATAAAGCAGACAAGGGTCAGTTCGGGAGGGCCTGGAGACCTTAAAACCAAAAGGGAGGCGTGGCCCGCACAGCCTGTCAGGCAGGGCTGTGAAGGTTCCTTGGGAGCAGGGTGAGTTAAAGCAAGAAGCAAAGTTAATCTTGTTGGTATTTGTGACTATGAAAATAGCTGAAACGTGAGGAGGCTGGCACGAACAGTGCTCAGCTGTAAAGCCAGAAGTAACTGTGGTCAGGAGAGACTGATAAATCCCAAAAGGGAATATGAGACAGTGAAAGCACTGGACTACCGTGGAATTTTGGTTTTGAATTATGTTTATTTTGATAAAGATTGACTATCCAGTTCCTGAGTCAAGCTCCATATGACTCACCTATACGAAAGTACAGGAAGCATCTAAGAGAGTCTAAGACCAAGTTTGAATGTTTTTTTTCTTATTTTCATTTGGGAACACTAATAAACCTGGTGAGGTTCACAGCAATCCAGTATCTGGGTTTTCCTTCACCTGACCACATAAAGGGCGCAACAAAATTCTTACTTGTGGTCCGAGCCGAGCTTTCCCACATACCCGGAGACTGGCTCGGCCACACCATGGAGCGATACAGGGGCATTATGACATTCTTAGTCTTGTTAACCATTCCTTTTTAATAATTCCCAGCATCCTGTTTGCTTTTTTGGCCGCCGCCACATATTGGGCAGAAGGTTTCATCATATTGTCTACAATGATACCCAGTTCCTTTTCTTGGGTGCTTACCCCCAAGGTGGACTTTAGCATCCGGTAACTATTCTTCCCAATGTGCATCACTTTGCATTTGTCCATATTAAATTTCAACTGCCATTTGGACGCCCAGTCTTCCAATTTCCTAAGGTTCGCCTGCAATTTTTCACAATCCGCATGCGTTTCAACAACTTTAAACAGTTTAGTGTCATCTGCAAATTTAATCACCTCATCCGTCATTCCAATTTCTAGATCATTTATAAATAAGTTAAATAGCACCGGTCCCAGTATAGACCCCTGTGGCACTCCACTGTTTACTCTCCTCCAATGGGTTTTGGCATCAGTAGACTCACCTGGCTTTGGTTTCAGACCTAGGATAGGATATGCTAGAAAAGCTTGCTGATTTTCTGTGCTGTACAGAAAATATTTTTAGAGATGAGCTGCAGGAGGCTGCTACCCTAATCAAGTAGTACAGTGACACTCTTAAGACTCTGCCCAGGCTTCTTATTCTAGGTAGTACCAGAGTAACAGGTAAAGAAAAGGTGTAGCTATCCTCCTCCCTTTTTTCCAGTCAAGACAGGGATCTTGCTGTTGACCCAGACAGCAGAAGACCTAATTAGCACCACAGCCAAAACCAGAAATGTAGATTTACTGTCTCTACAAGAGCATAGTTAGCATCCCAATATCCATGCCAAACAACCTACTGGTAGGAAGGAATCTATGACTTTTTGCACATTGCTGGGCTTAGTAGACTAGGGAACAATGTTAGATCTATTGGAAAACAATGATCATAGCATGATCAAATCTGAGCTGATATCTGGAGTGAATTCACTAAGGAAATCTACTGTAGCAGCATTAAATTTTCAAAAGGGCTATGATAAAATGAGGAAAACAGTTAAGAAGAAACTAAAAGGATTGGTCGCAAAGGTGAGGACTTTAAATCAGGCAGGGATCTTGTTTAAAATTGAAGCTCAGAGTAGAGAGATATTCCATGTATTAACAAAAGCGGAAAGAAGAGCAAATGACAGCCAGCATGGTTAACAGGTGAAGTGAATGAAGCTATTGGAGCCAAAAGAACTTCCTTCAAAGAATGGAAAAAGGATCCGAACAAAGAAAAGAAGAAGCAACATAAGCACTGGCAAGTTAGATGCAAAGCATTGATAAAGAAGGCTAAAATAGAATATGAAGAGAAACTTGCTACAGAAACAACTTTTTCAGGTACATCAAAAGCAGAAAGCCTGTAAGGAATCTATGGGACTGTTGGATCATGAGGAAGAAAAAGGGGCACTCGGGGAGGACAAGACCATAGTTGAGAGCTTGAATAAATTATTTGCTTTGATCTTTATGGAAGAATGTGATAGAGATCTACATGTACCAGAAATAGTTTTCAAGGATGACAATGCAGAGGAACTGAAAAGAAATCTCAGTTAACCTGGAAGACATACTGAACCAAATCAACAGGTTAGAGTGATAAATCACCTGAACTGGATGGCATACACCTTAGGATACTGAAGGAACTCAAACATGAAATTGCTGATCTGTTAGTGATCTGTAACCTGTCATTAAAATTATCTGTAGTACCTGAAGATTAGGGTGGTCAGTGTAATGCCAATTTTTGAAAAGGGTTCCAGGGGTGATACGGGAAATTACAAACCAGTAAGTCTGACTTCAGTGCCTGGCAAAATAGTAGAAACCATTATAAAGAATAAAATTATGGAATACATAGACATAGACAAACATGACTTTATGGGAGAGTCAACATGAGTTCACCAATTTGTTTCATTTCTTTGAAGGCATGAATAAACATGTGAATAAAGGTGAGTCAGTTGATGTAGTTTATCTAGATTTTCAGAAAGCGTTAAATTTAATTGAGAGGGCATAGGGTGAAGGTGAAAGGGGACAGATTCAAAAGTAACCTCAGAAAACCCTTTTTCACAAAAAGGGTGGTAAATGCTTGGAACAGCCTCCCGGTGGTAGAGACAAAAAGTGTATCTGAATTCTAGAAATCTTGGGACAAGTATGTTGGATCTCCTGGGAAGATGGCATGGTTAGGCAGACTAGATAGGCCATATGGTCTTTATCTGCCTTCATTTTTCTCTATTTCTATGACTCTCAATGAAATTACATGGAAATACTTTTAAAACAAATAGGACAAAATATTTTTTTGTTTACTCATTGAATAGTTAAGCTCTGAAGTTTATTGCCAGAGGATGCAGTTAGCTTTTCTGGGTCTAAAAATTGTTTGAACAAATTTCTGGAGGAAAAGCCCCATAGTCTGCTATTGAGATAGACATGGTAGAAGCCCTGGTATCATCATGGAATGTTGTTTCTAGTTGGGTTTCTGCCAGGTACTTGTGACTTGGATTGGCTACTATTAGAGGAAGGATACCAGGCTAGTAGGACTATTGATCTGACCTAATATGGCTATTCTTATGTTCCTATCGCAATTAGTCAGGTTCCAAAGATCATCCATCAGGAATACCCTCTGCATCTATTTGAAACGTCATCAAACTGCCCACTGAGGGCATCATGGTCAAACACTCAGTATCAGGAAGTAATTGCCAAAGAGCATATGCTGTTGAACCTAATTCCCCAAAGTAAAGAGGGCAGGGATTTTATTCCAAGTATTTTCTGGTGGCAAAAAAGATTGAGGAATTCCTTCCCTTCCTAGACCTAAGGTTGTGAACGAGTTTTTTTAGTGGCAGTGATTTCAGTGTACAGAGTGAGCTCCACAACTTTAGTAATTGATCCACTTTATACTAAGCTTTTTAAGTCTCTTGTTTAAGTTGTTGTTGTATTTCCATCTTAACGAGTCCTGCTGACATTTTTCCCAGGTATCACATCCACAAAGGTGAAAGTGCATTGTACACTTTGGATTACTGGAGAGCCTTGGCCTTCTGTTTGGAGCACATTAAACTCTTTAGTAAGTCACTGTCCAATTCCTGTAAGCTCAGCCTTAACCACACAAACCTTGAACACTTAGAGGGACATAATCAAAAGAAACATCTAAGTCCGTTTTGGGCCTAAGTTGCCCAAAGTTGGACATGGGAAAAAGTCCATTTTCGAAAAATACGTCCAACATAATTTTTTTTCCAAAAATTGTCTTAACTGTACGTCCAGCCATCTGATCGTCCAGGCTGCTGAATCGTCCATCTTTATACCACATTTTCGTCCAAAAATTTGTACAAGTCACAAATGCCTAGAAAAAGACCTTTTGGGCGTGGGAGGAGCCAGAAAAGTGATGGACTAGACACCAGATATGGCACCAGAGTAGTGGGGTACCTTACAGAGCACTGCTGTGAACTTCATAAAAAGGGTGCCACAAACATTTCACTACAGCTCCCTTATAGGTCATGGTCAGCCCCCCAAAACACCCCCAGAACCTACTAGACCCACCTATCTACCATCCCAATAGCCCTTATGGCTGCAGGAGCCACTTATATGGCAGTACAAAAGGGTTTGGGTTTTTTTTGGGAGGTGCACATTTTTCACCATGAATGCAGTGATTAGAGTGGCTTATGGGCCACCTCTCTGATTCACTAACCCACCCCCAAGACCACTGTGTAGCTGTACTAGGCTTTCCTATGCCAGGCTGCCAGGTGCTGATGTTCTGGAGGCAGATATGTAAAGTTGTTGTTAGGATTTTTATGGGGTGGGGGTGAGGGGGTCAGTGATCACTGGGGCAGTGTGTGGGGGTCTGTACTTTGTGTCTGCAGTGCTTATCTGGTCACATTGGATATCTTCTGTGGACTTAGGCCTGGTTTTAGATGGCCTAAGTCACAACGTCTAAGTTCTGTCTAGGCAGTGTTGTAAAACTTTCGGCTATACATGCAGTATGACTAAGTCTAGGATGGCCTACGTCCCGCCTAAATCCCACCCTCGACATTCCTCCTGAAACGCCCCTTTTAGCTCTGGCCGTTCAGCAGCACTGTGAAGGCCTAAGTCATTTTTAAATACGTCTAAAACCCGGTTTGATTATTGGCACTTGGACAACTTGTGTTACTGATTGTCCAAGTGCTGATTTATGCTGTTTTTTTAGATGTATTTTTGTTTTGATTATGAGCACCTTATGATTTTAAAGTGTTTGAGGCTTGTGCAGATGAGGACAGAGCTTGCAGGAATGGGGTAGGGACAGGAAAAGAACTCAACGGGAAAATGAATTCCCATGGGGTTGGAGAAAAATTTGCCCTGTGTCATTCACAGTCCATTACTGTTTGGCCCTTCAGTCTTTCAGAATCTCTTTGGTAATTAGAATCTAACTCCATTCACCATAGACCCTTTCTTTTCTGTTCCAGGCTGCCTTAAAAAACAAACAAAAACCCCACCAAACAAAAAGGGGAAAATGTATAAAAGGCAAGTTGGCACCAAAAACATTGGTGGCTGCTTGTTGTGGAACCTTGTTTTTCTTTTTTGTTGTTGTTGAAGGCAGCCTGTAACAAGGGAGTCCATGCTGTGTGAGGACTTGCTGTCCTGATTTTTGTTGAAGTCACTCAGATGCCTGTTGCAGGTGGTCTCTGTGCACAGCAGGATAAAAGTCCTCACACACCCACCAACTCCCCATTGAGTTTTATTCTAGTTGAGCTAGATAACTAGACTGCAACAGTGGCATGTGGGAAATGAGACACATGCCTGGTGAAGCATCTCAAACGTTTCTAGTACAAAGTAAACTGGAGCAGTTTTTCCACATGGTGGTGCCTGTGATGAAATCCATGCTGTGAGAACTTTGTATCCTGCTATCCATGGAGAACACCTTTTACAGGTAAGTAGCTTTGTTTTATGCAAAATACATTCTGTTGGCATCCCTTTTTAGTTGTGATTTATAAAAATACATGAATGACCATAATCACTGCAGATATTAAGGAATGTTTTGCCTCATTAAACAACTTATGCCTGAAGTTTGACTTCAGAATTGTATAGCTTTTCAATCATATTATAGTGTACCTGGTTGAGCTTTAAAATGGTGTTATTTCCGCATGGCTAAAAAAGTGATTAATCTCCAGAGGGAGCATAAACTCCCATTTCTTGTTGTCATCAACATATCTATCCAGGACTTGTGGATTATGCCCATGTAAGGGCAGATGAAGATAGGACTCGGAATTGTGCTATGCCCTAGTAGCTAGTGTGTAGCTGAAACAATTCAATATTCCTCTGTCTCTCTGGATACTTGTTCCTGGTCCAGTAACCCTGGTCATAATAGAGTTGGGGGTTAATTAATTTACTTCAATTTCTATCCTGTCCTCCCAGGAGCTCAGACAGGTTACAAAAGGACATTCATAAAGCAGTACAAAGACATTTTTGAGATCATAAGCACATGGAGAGTTGCAGAAGGATACTTACAGTAGATTAAAGGAAGTCACAGAATATTAAGAAATGCTGGTGCAGACAAGGTGATCATAGGAAGAAAATATGGAGGAAGCTGTTCAGTGGCCTTTTGGGATACTCTAGGTCTGGGCCTTTCCTGCAGCTTCCCTTCTTATTGAGTTCTTCTTCAAAAAAAATACAAGGGAGTGAAGTTCATGGGAGAGTGAGCATTTGTTGCCTTTCCTACCTAGCTTCCACAGAGAAAAACATTTATCTCTGAGACTGTCTCTTCTGGAGGGCATTTTTCTGAGAGCCAGCGAGCTGCTAGTTTTACTACCTTGGATTCCTAAATTCCAGTTGAAGTTAGGCACTGCTCTCGCTGTTCAGCGAGGAATTCAGGGCAATGTGTATCTTGTTCTCTCCCACCTTCCACCTCCCCCGCTGATAGCAGGGCTTTGGGTTCAGATTGTGTCTCTGGGATTTCCATGAAGCCACTGACAGCTCAGCTGTTCACAGAGCAGAGCAATGATGGTCATTACAGAGCTTTATGTGTCAGATCTGCTGGCTTCAATGCTGTTACCAGCAGCTCTTCAGTCACTCCTCGGGTCCAAGCAATTTCTGGCAGGCATTTTTGAGGGTTCCTCAACTTCAGGGGCACAACAGTATGTCATCTTTCCCCCCCAGATTTTGTACAACAGCTTCTTCAGACTTACTTATTGAAATGGATCCAGGTTTCCTCAGACCTAGTTCCTGCTTCCTGTAATCAGCTTTCAGAGGACTTACAGTAGTTGTTAAGAAGAGGCAAGTACTTCCTCCTCCTGACTTTACATACAGATGTATTATTTTCTGAGACCCACTATGTCTTGTCTTATTCTATTCCTTTAGATTCTCTTGGGGATAAGGATGATTTAGAAGAGGGTGAGCTTCCTAATGATGAGGGAGATGGCTTTTCTCTTCTATAAAGATGAACTTACTACATTGGGCCAGTTCTGGATCTTGTAAGCAATATATGAACCAGATGAGGCACCGGCCCAGGGTGCTAGTGATAAAGGGGACCAAAATCCCAGTCCAGCATATCTCCCACTCTCCCCTGCAGATATGGGAAGGGAGGTGGTGGAAGATGCAGGACTCGGGCTTTTTTTGCCATTTATCACCAGAAGATGGGAAGGGGAATTGAGACATAGGGGAGCTACCAAATTGTGGGGAAAGGAATACCGATGCATATGTTAGCTCAGGGCATTGCAGCCTTTACAAGAGCAGTAGATATTTTCCACATTACAGCTCTTATTCCTCTTCTGTCTCAAACACTGTCATGTAGGGACCAAGAAGTCCCCCAAAGACTGGTCATATTCATGAAACCATGTTTGAATTAATTTTTCATGCAGTGGAACATTTCGAATTCTGGGCTTAAGGTTGCTAGAGCCAAGGCCAGACTTTATTCACTTCTGCATGATGAGTTGGAGAAGCTAAAACTCCCCATATAGGACTCCTAGCTCACTGCATTTACTAAAAAGATTATAGTTACCTGTTCAGGGCATTACTGCTTTAAAAGGACACGCAGGATCACAGGATTGAGGCATCTCTTAAGAACATAAGAATATAAGCATTGCCTCTGCTGGGTCAGACCAGGGGTCCATCGTGCCCGGCAGTCCGCTCCCGCGGCGGCCCCCCAGGTCCATGACCTGGAAGTGTTCCCTACCTAACCTAAAATATCCATACCCTATTCGCTCAATGTCCTGTAAGGTAACTCTATCTGTACCCTGTAATCCCCTTCGCTTCCAGGAAGTCATCCAGTCCCTTTTTGAACCCCAGAATTGTACTCTGTCTTATCACCTCTCCGGGAAGCGCGTTCCAGGTGTCCACCACCCTCTGAGTGAAGAAGAACTTCCTTGCATTCGTTATGAATCTGTCTCCTCTCAGTTTTTCTGAATGACCTCTTGTTTTAGTTGTCCCTGCTAGTCTAAAGAATCTGTCCCTCTCCACCTTCTCTATGCCTTTCATTATTTTATAAGTCTCTTATCATGTCCCCTCTCAGTCTCCGCTTCTCCAGGGTAAAGAGCCCCAGCCTGTCTAACCGTTCGGCATATGACAGGTTCTCCATACCCTTTATCATCCTCGTTGCCCTCCTCTGGACCCTCTCGAGTATTGCCATGTCCTTCCTGAGGTATGGCGACCAGTATTGGATGCAGTATTCCAGATGTGGGCGCACCATTGCTCGATACAGTGGCAGGATAACTTCCTTCGTTCTGGTAGTGATACCTTTTTTGATAATGCCCAACATTCTGTTCGCTTTTTTTGAGGCCGCTGCACATTGCGCCGCCGGCTTCATTGTGTTATCCACCAATACCCCCAGATCTTTTTTTTGTTTGCCTTCCCCGAGTGCCCTCCCTCCCATCGCGTAGCTGTACATGGAGTTCCCTTTCCCTATGTGCAAGACCTTACATTTCTCCACATTGAAGTTCATCTGCCATTTTTTTGCCCACTCACTCAGTTTGTTCAGGTCGCTCTGCAGTTCTTTGCATTCCTCAACAGTTCTGACCCTACTGGAGAGTTTTGTGTCATCCGCGAACTTGATAACTTCGCACTTTGTCCCCATTTCTAGATCATTAATAAATATATTGAACAGCAGTGGTCCCAGCACTGACCCTTGCGGAACACCACTTGTGACCCCTATCCAGTCAGAGTAGTGCCCCTTTACTCCTACCCTCTGTTTCCTGTCCGCCAGCCAATTTTTGATCCATCTGTGCACGTCCCCTTCCACCCCGTGGCTCCACAGTTTCTTCAGTAAGCGTTCATGGGGCACCTTGTCGAAGGCTTTTTGGAAATCTAGATATATAATGTCTACTGGGTCACCTTGGTCCAATTGCTTATTTATCCCCTCAAAGAACTGCAGTAGATTTGTCTGGCATGATCGGCCTTTACAGAAACCATGCTGGCTCGATCTCATCAGATTATTTTTTTCTATATGCTCATTGATACCTTCCCTGATCAGTGATTCGGCCATCTTCCCCGGAACAGAGGTTAAGCTCACCGGTCTGTAGTTTCCCGGGTCGCCTCTCGATCCTTTTTTGAAGATCGGTGTAACATTCGCTATCTTCCAGTCCTCCGGGATTACCCCTGTTCTCAAGGACAGGTTGCAAATATGCTGCAGTAGCTCTGCTGTTTCATCTCTGAGCTCTTTCAGTATTCTCGGGTGGATCCCATCTGGGCCCGGAGCTTTGTCTTTTTAGGTAACTCATGAATTTAAGCTAAGGTAACAGGGTCTTATGTTGCTGGGGTCTGTCTCTGTCTGGTTCATCAAGCTGCTGATTTCTCCATGGATTCTGATTCTCATCCTTTTAGACTTTCCTGCATTAGAAGCTGGTCTTGCATATTTGGTGGGTGGCTGTTCTCAGGAGATGGCCTTAGTGATTTCAGCTAGATGCCTTTGACTTCACAATTGGGTGGTAGATGTGGCATCAAAACCTGTTCTTATAAAGCTTCCCTTTAGGGGTAAATTACATATTATTTGAGAAGGAACTGGACAAATTACTTAAGGACAGGGGGATTCTTAATCTCATCGTTTGCCTGAAGACATACCAAAATATTCTTATAGATTTTTCTAGTCTTGTGCTCACTTCTATGATATAAAAAGATATAGGCCTGAGTGTTCTGCACCTTTTTCGTGGTTGTGTTATCAGCAAAAAGTAGCTTTCCTTTTAGGGAGAGAAGAAATCAGGACATTCTTACTCTCGACTGTCCAATTCCAATCATCTGTCACAACAAAGGTGAGCAGGTTCGCTCCTTGGAGCTAAATGGCTAATAAACTATCTGGAACTCGGAGTGCTGCTGGCCATTGTTCCAGTTCTTCATCTAAAGCATGTCTGAGTTCTTTTGGACAATATGAATGGTTTCTTACATAAACAGACAGGGGGAACTTGGAGTTCAGCCTTAGATTTGCTTCTTTGGGTGGAAAGGGGTCTGCAGCTTGCATTGCGGAGCATCTGGACACTCAAGCGGATTATCTCAGCAGGAATGCTCTAGATAAGTGGTTCTTAAGCCTGTCATGGGGGGACCCTTAACCAGTTGTGTTTTCAAGATATCCCTAATGAATATGCATGATTGTTACCTCTATTATATACAGATCCCCCAGGACATGTTTAAGAACCACTGCTCCAGACCCAAGGGAGTGGACTCTTTCCAAGTCTTCTCTCATAACCTTGAGATGGAACATGCCTCTCATGGATCTGATGCCATGAAGGACAACACAAAATTTCCCAAATTCTTTAGTCCCTTTAAGGAAGGAGGAAGGGGCCTGGCTCTCAAGGAGTAGATGCTGTTCTCCAGCCCTGGCCAACCCACTCTCTTCTGTACATATTTCCTCTCTGGCCCTTGAAGGCCATGTTCTCTTGTGCATTGTTTGCCATCCAGGCCAAGTGATTCTACTGGCTCCAGATTAGCCCAGGAAGCTTTGGTATAAAGATCAGGTTCACCTTCAGATACAGTCTTTGCCATTTTCCATACGGAGAAAGGGCTTCATCATCAAGACCCCATTCTGTTAGAGAATCCTTCCTGCTTTGATATAAACTGAGGAAAAAAGGATATCATGAAGATGTAATTTCTACACTCCTTCAGGCTAGAACAGACATGGGCAACTCGGGTCTTCGAGGGCCGGAATCCAATCGGGTTTTCAGGATTTTCCCAATGAATATGCATGAGATCTATTTGCTTACACTGCTTTCAATACATATTCATTGGGGAAATCCTGAAAACCCGATTGGATTCCGGCCCTCGAAGACTGGAGTTGCCCATGTCTGGGCTAGAATGTGTTCTGCAGTACATCTAGGCTTATGCCAGGGTCTGGAGAGTATTTGAAACATGGTGCAAAGAAAGAGCGAATTCTTCCTTTTTAATCTTTGCATGTGCATATTCTGATCTTTCTTCAACAAGGTTTTAAAAAAAGGCTTGTCCCAGTATGCTATAGAGCAGAGTTTCTCAACTTCTTCAAGCCAAGTACCCCCTAAGGGCTCCTCATTAAAGGTGCACTAGTGGAAAATTCTAATGCCAGCTCTATGGAGGCGTTAGTGTGTAGTGCACACGCTAAAACCGCTAGCGCAGCTTAGTAAAAGGAGCCTTAAGTCTTATAAATATCAACCAAGTAACCCCGCCCAAGCTCCACCCCTGTAATAATAATACTAATTGTAATGCAATGTCTTCCATCCATTTTTCATATACATCTTAATACATAATGACATTTTTCATTTACATCTTAATACATAATAACAACCACAAAATTAAAAAAACAAAGCACACTGTACACAGAGAAAATTTTAATCATTTATATTTGGGGTTTTTTTCAAAGAGGTCAATGCAGATGACTTTAAAATATGCAATGTCACCTCCGTAACAACTATAGAAAAATAGACAAATATAGTGCAAAATATAGACAGCAGATATAAATTCTCAAAACTGACACATTTCAATCACTAAATTGAAAATAAAATCATATTTCCTATCTTTACTGTCTGGTGGTTTCATGAGTTTCTGGTTACATTTCCTTCTGATTGTGCATCCAATATTTCTTTCTTCATGCCTTCTGCATGTTTCAACTCCAGACCTCACTCCCTTCCCCAACCAACATATCTCTCTCTCTCCCTCCATGGTCCAACTTTTCTTCCTCTCTCCTCCACCCCCATTGGCAACATGTCTCCCCCCCCTCTATCACTGTCCTTCTCTCATTCCCTCCCTTGCTGAAAAAGGGAGTGGAGAAAGAGAGATGTCCTGGGTGCATCTCTCCCACTCCTCTACTGCCACATCCAACTTTTCTCCCTACTTTCTGCCAGTGTATCTCTTTCTGCTTCTGCACATTTCTTCTCATCTAGTCATTCCTTCCCCCCAACCAACATCTCTCTCTCTCCCTCCATGAGTTCAACTTTTTTTACTTTCTGCCTTCTCCCCCTGAGTGTGACATTTCTCCTTCCCTCCCCATCCATCACTCACTCGCTCTCCCTGAGTCCAGCACTTTCTGCCTCCTGCACACTTCTCTTTCGGACCTCATTCCCTTCACCAACCAACATCTCTGTCCTTCCACGAGTCCAACTTTTCTTCCTCTCTCCTCCACCCCTATTGGCAACAAGTCTCTCGCTCACAGTGTCCATCTGTCTTGAGAGATTCAGGCATCTCTCCCACATCCAACATTTCTCCCTCTTTCATCTCCTGGATCATGTGCAGCATTTTTCACCACTGCCCACTAGCCCCATGCTCATTTCTCCTTCTTCTATCACCCCTCTCCAGCACAATGCAACATATCTCCCTTCATCAATATGTCTAATATTCCTCCCCCTTGCAATCCCCTTCAATCTGTTCCCTCTCCACCACCATATCCAACATTTCTCCTCTCATCCTTCTCTCTCCCATGCATCTCCCTCTCTATGACCAATTTTCCTTTCCCCATGTGCCATCATCTTTCCCCGTCACACACTTATAGCCAACAATTCTCCCTTTCTATTCCCTCCCTCCTATGTCCCAAGTTAGTGCTCCCTTCCTCCCTCTCTTCTGTATCCCATGTTCATGCCACCTCCCCCTCCCTGCATGTAAGTTTCCTGTCCGTAGAAGCTGCTGCTGCCTCCGGGGATCCCGCCTTCCTGCTGGGAATCCCCCTTCCCCCCCCCCGAAGCCAACCCAGTTCTTGTTCAAGCTGCACTCGCTCATTCTGTCTGCAGTGGGGATGGTGCAAGCAGTGATTCACATGCTGCATGTGGCTGACCTACAAGCTTTCCCTCCAACGTCAATTCTGACGTCGGAGAAGTTTCAGGGTCAGCTACTTACGTGCAGTGTGTGAATTGCTGCTTGCAAGCAGTGCTGCTGAAGACCAAAGGAATGAGTGTGGCTCAAAGAAGGTGGTAACTGTGTCTGCTTCGGGGGCAGGCAGAGATTGCCAGAAGCGGCTTCAGCTGTGGGGGGCGGGGGAAGCAGTAATGCAGGATCCCTGGAGGTGGCGGCCTCTATGAACATGCAGGAATTGGTGGCCAGGCCACGTACCCCCAACAAGCGGCCCGTGTACTGTACCGCGTGTTGAGAAACTTTCTATAGAGATTGTGTGAACAGTTGTTCACTAGCTGCTCATCCAAATTCTTAAGGGGTTTGAATTGCTTGCAGCCTCATCTCCATCTGGCATGTCCTCTATAGCAATGGTTCCCAACCCTGTCCTGGAGGACCACCAGGCTAGTCGGGTTTTCAGGATAGCCCTAATGAATATGCATGGAGAAGATTTGCATGCCTGTCACTTCCATTATATGCAAATCTCTCTCATGCTCTATAGGATCTTAACTTGTTGCTGAAGACTCTTCAAAAGCCTCCTTTTCAACCTTTGAAAGGAGCTATCTTACTCCAAATATTTGCCTTTTTGGTTGCTATTACCTTAGCTAGGTGAGTTTGAGTTGCAGGCTCTATCATGCAGGGATCCTTTTCTGATCTTCCTTTTTTCTGAGGCAGGAATTTCCATTTGAACTGTTCTTCCTTTCTTCCTGAACTTACTGATTCATGTTAATCAGCCTACACTGCTCCTGTCTTTCCATAAGGAAGATTGTGGCAAGGTCTGTTCTGTCTCAGATTATTGGATGTCTGCAATATCCTTCTCGGATATCTTGAAGTCATTAATGAATCTGACCATCTTTGTTCTCTTTCTGGGTCCCAAATATAAAGGTCTCACTTCATTCAGTGAGCTACTGTAGGCTTGGATGCAAGAAAGCATTTCCTCTGCATACATTTTGTCAGGTAAGCAACTGACTGTTCTCGTTGGACCACATTCAAGTACGGTAGAGCAGTTGCAACCTCTAGAGCAGTTCCTCTGGATGATGTTTGCAGGTCCAGATGTGGTCCTGGCTACATACCAAGCACTCCAGGCTTGATCTTGCTGCTAGAAAGGATACAGAGTTTGAAGTTTCATTTCTCTTAGCAGGAATTTCCCTACTTGAGAACTGCTTTAGTGCATCTCATATCTTGCTGTTTAGAAGAGGAATGAGACCTTTTTGGTGGTGGTATGGTTTATATTTTCTTACTGCTTTGTTATTGGGATACTGAATTGCCCCAGGTCCACACTGCCTATTTGAGCACAGCACAATTCTGAGTCCTCTCGCTCTACCTGCTGGTAGAAAGACATAACCCACAAGTAATGGACTGCTGGTAGAAAGACATAACCCACAAGTAATGGACTGATTTGTTGAGATAAGTGGAAAGAAAATTAGCAGATAAGAACCAATTTCTCCTTTTTGGAATTTGTTGATGCTATATTTAATTAAGGTTGGATGTAAACAGGGAGTTTCTAACTTGTAAATTTTATTCCAGTTAAGTCTTTAACTGCTTTTAATATAAATGTTTTTTGTTTTTTTTTGGAAATAATTTTTATTGAGGTACAGCTATCGCCATAACAAAGAAACAGAAGCTACAACCCCACAGTATGAAATTTAATGAAAAAGCTCTCTCTCATATATCCTCCTAGCCTTCACCCAGTCTCTGTCTCTTATGTATGCCTCCCTAGTCGCTTTACCCCTCACCTGGCTTCTGCTACAGAAGAAACAGGATTCCTGCTTCCCTACCACGACACAGCTCTCTGCATGTGCTGGAGTTTGGGTTGGTCTTACAAGACTTGAAACTGCAATACCAGTCCAAACATCTGACACTGTGTGGCTCAGGCTTACAGAGAACCGAGTTGTGATGGGGAAGCAGGAATAAGAATTGGCACTTCCGAGGAGCAGAAAAAAAGCTCTTGGTGGGCTGGATTCTGGCCAGTGAGCCATAGGGTAGACAATTTGAGAAGCTGAATTTTAAATATGGAGCATTGTAAATAAAGGATCTTAGTCGCACCTTTTTAAAAGCAAAATGTGTAAGTGAAATATTGAATGCTAGGACAAAATGGAATTTTGCTCTTAAAATAAAACTTTTCCCTTCTTTCATAAATTTTCTTTCTTTTTTTTTTCAGTGACAATCGTAGGTGGCATCGTTTTCCTGGCATTTGCATTTTCTGCACTGTTTATAAGCCCAGAAGCTGGTTTTTAACAGACATTTAGTTTCATGTCTCAGGAAAGATTGAATGTGCTTAGTTAGTACTGTATTTTCTGTCTATAACGTATAATATGCTGTAGCAATGAGCAGCTCATAAAATATTTGTACAGTGGGTCTAACTTTTTTTTTTTTTTTTGTATTACGAGTTTGACCCATTTATGAAAGTATTATCTGCAAGGGGGGTGTGTTTTATGGAGTAGAATAAGTAAACTTATTTTAAGAAGTATTGGTTTCTATTGGATAAAATGCTGGGTCACCACTAGTTGGGGATTTTTTTTACGATATTCCTCCCTATATAGACTCTTGTTTCCAAGCTAAATAAATAATTGAGTTGAAATCACACAGGGCTAGATTCTTAAAGCTTTAATGCTGTCACTAAATTCTTTACTGGCGGTTTAGCCTGTACACGGTTTAGCGGCAGATTATCAAAATAGATTATCTCCGTTTTTAGTGAGGTTTCTAGCAGTCTACGACATGCAAATGGGCTCTTCAACGTTGAAATGAGTCCTCTGGATTTTATAAAATTGCTGAGTCATTTTCTAAAAGCAGTGTCGGCTTTTAGCTACAAAAAAAAGCAAGTGGTCCAGGGGTGCCGGTCAGTATCTGAGAATGCTAGAAAGCCTGTGTTGTGATGCATCAGGAGAGATGCCCATTCTCTCCGCTGTATCACAACACCCCCCCCCCCCCCCCCCCCCCCCGCATCAGGAGAGATGCACACTCGCTCCTGCCTGCAGCACTAAATTAAAAAAATCCTGCCGTGACCCACCCTCCTGCTGCAGTAAACTACCAACCGTGACTGGACCCAACTGCTCCCTCACTAGTAGTAACTCCCTCTCCCTTACCTCAATAGATGAGTCAGAGGGACGTGGACATCATCTACTGCTGCATCATCTAAAATGGTAATTACCATCCCTGGTGCATCTTGGGATACACCGGGGAGGAGCTTGAGGCTCTGATTGTCCCAGGGTGTTTAAGGCCCCTCCCCTTAACTAGGGCCAATCAGAGCCTCAGGCCCCTCCCCAGATGCATTGGGAAGGGTCCTAAGGCTCTGATTGGTCCAAGTTGTTTAAGGTCCCTCCCATAGGAAGGGCCTTAAACACCCTGGATCAATCAGAGCCTCAAGCCCTTCCCTGGTGTATCCCAAGATGCATTGGGGAGGGGAATTACCATTTTAGATGATACAGCAGCATCAGATGTCCATGTCCCTCCGGCTCATCTGTTTGAGGGAGAGGGGGTCACTAGTAGTGGGGCAGTACTTGGGCCCGGGGTGGAGAAGGTAGTTTACTGCAGCAGAAGAGAGTGGGAATCTCTCCTACTGCCGAAGGGGGAGGAGGTTTTGGTTGGATGGAGGTCACGGTCGGATTTTTAAATTTAGTTTAGTGCTGGAGAGAGTGGGCATATTTCCTGATGCAAGGGGGGGGGGAGTCGCTGCAGGATTTTAGGGAAGGGGTGTTGTGATACAGCGAAAAGTGTGGGCATCTTTCCCGCTGTTGCGTTTTGTTTCTTGGGTTTTTTTTAATGGCATTGACACATGCAAATTTAGGAAATCTTCACTTCTGTCCACCGACCTTATTTGCTTGCGCAATTATTAAAGAATTTCTTGGGTTTTTAGATTCGGTATCGGAACAGCTGTATTAGCAGACTGTCGCTTTTTAACGCAGGATTTTGAGAATCTTCCTCATAGTGTATAGCAATCAAGTGTCAATATTTGACAAATGTAGCTATGGCAAATGAATTCTTAAAAGATCATATGGTAGAGATGTAATATTTTATTTCAGACACATGAAATTATAAGAAAAACATGTCAATAAAAGTGGTGATTTTTTTTTACATTTCATTCTGATTAATTTGTCCACTTCTTTAAAAAAAGTGTTTTGCCATATGCACAGAAGGATCATTTTGATTATATAATAAAGCTTTTAGCTAAGAAAAATGGATAGGATCAGGTTCTCAAGAACACTAACATTTTGCCACTTGAATGGGGCTCAGCAACAAATACTCAGCCAGAAAAATAAATGCTGCTTGCCCAACACATCATCAGATGTTCACCAGTGTGGTTAGCTCCCAAGTATCTGTTTTGGTCAGGAGCTGGTCTTTGGGTCCACAAACCTATGAAGGATTTACTTTTGACATTTTGATTGATGGTATTAGGACAATATGATTGAGATAAAAGTTCATTTAGCAGATAGAAGAGATGCAGTTATCAAAACAGAACAGTTATCATTTGGGAAGCTGGATGATACATCTAAATTCTATTCAATTGTATTCTATTATGTTATTTATAGCCTATATGCATGTATAATCCCACTTTATTCGGGGACCAGTGGATTATTTCTGTCTTATTTGCCAGAACGTTGTAGGAAGGCTCACACTTCAGAGACTTAAACCCTTCCCCCTCTTACCTCATCACTGTCTTACTAACTTCAGACTTTCTTGTACCATCCCTTTATTCTGGGACCGGTGGGTTATGCATCCCCTGCCACTAGGCACTGTAGGAAGCCTCAGATGATTGAAGTCTTAACTCCTCCCTCTGATAGCATAACCTGGAGCATGCCCCTTGGATACCGGTCTTGCTTTCCTACAAGCCAGCCTATAGGAGCTTATCTCTTCTGCTCGAGTTTATTTTCATAGTTTTTAGTATTTTCTTTCATGGGTTTGCCCTCGTGCTGTGGTTTCTCTGCAAGGACATCCTTGCAGCAGGCGATCACAGATTGTTGGAGAATGTTTGCTTCTGGGGGGGGTTTCCTGCTCTGCAGTAAGCCCCCTGGACAGCCTGCAAGTCAGATCGGGGCTCCAGGTTTGGAAGCTAGCTCGCCCGAGGTTCATCCGCTAGTGGATTTAGTGCAGGCTGAGCAGTTCTGTGGAGGCGTGACTGGGATCAGAGCCAGACTGCGTGCCTCCACCAGATGGTTCTTCGTCATATGAGAGGGTGGCGGAGGTCATCGGCCGTGGTGGTTGGGCCAGTGGGGCACTCAAAAGACTTGAAATCCAACTTCCTGAGGTTTTAGATCTCCCTACATGCTGTTCCAGCATTGCCTGCAGCTTCTCTCAGCCAGCCTGTTTAGCGATTTTGGATGGTTTCCCTCCATGCCCTACCTCCTCCTACCTCTAAAATCCCCAAATCACCATTTTTATTTTTTTTTTCTCAATTATATTCATTTCTGGAGAAAGGGGAAGGCCTAGACCTTCGCCGATAAGGCAGCGGCACAGCAGTATCTGGACTCCCGGGCTATTTTAATGCAAAATTGCACCTGCGGCGACCATTTTGGATTTTTCCCAATTTGAAAAATTATATTTTTTATAGTTAGGGGCTTCGTTTATGCTCCAAACTTCACAGGTGGCCTCCTCAGGTCAGGATCAATTCATGCCTTTTTTTGCGGTGGATGGCTGTCAGGTGCGTTGCGGCCTACGAGGGGGGTGAAGTTTGCAAGAATGCGGTGCCTTCCACTCCGGGGAGACCCTGTTTGAGCCTTCTGCCCCAATTTCTGCAAAAAATCATGTCGGTAGGCGCTCAGGAGAGCACTGGTGGTGTATCAGTGAAACGCAAGTGTGGTTCCGGAGAAAAGCCTCATAAGTCTACCAAGCACTTTAGTCTGATGCGCACAAGGCGGCTCTCGCTGCGGTAGACCTTTTTCCCCTGGAACTTGTGAATATGCTGTCGGGCATACTTAGTTAAGAAATTCATGCCTGTGGTCACCCCACTGACATCTGGGCCGTCCATGGAGACTATGTCTCCACGGGACCCGGGTCTTTCGCTTTGTTCCCTGGTGGGGACCACTGAGCGGAAAAGGGCGATGGCTGCGATTACGTTGGACACTTTCTCGATCCCTCTTTCACAGGGAGATTTGGCGGTGTCTGCAGATGTGGCAAACCTGGCGGAGCTCCGCGATCTTCAAACCTGGTCATTTAGAGGACCTCATTATGGAATCTCTACAGGAATTAAAGCTGGAGCCAGATCAGCCAGTCCAGGTAGAATGTTCTCTCATGAGTGATCAGAGACTGCTAACTGGACTTTCTGATAACAATGATGTGGTTCGTATCCTGGTGATTTGGGATAACCTGGCGGGCCCCTTGAAATGTGCTCAGGCCTCGGGTTGGTTTTACCAAGCACTTTGCTTCACTGAAGGTGGATTCAGCTATAAGTCAGGTCACAAAGCATTCTTCCCTCCCTACTGATGGAGGGTAGTCCTGAAGGATGCTCACGACAGGCATGTGAATTTCATCCTTAAACGGCTGTTTGATTTGGCTGCGGCCAGTGTCAAGGTGGCGACAGCCTCATCCTTCGTTGGCTCGGGCATGCCACTCTAAACTATGCCATGACCTTGATTTTCTCATCTCTGGGATGGATTATATGGCCTATGCCTTTATATAGTGAAACTTTTCGCCAAGCTGGGTGCTTATTCGGTGTCCGTCTGGAGGATGCTGGGGATCTGGTCTGGGGTAGAGAGTTGCGCAGGGACAGAAATCCCACCCATCCCTGTGAGGAATCCCTCCATCCCCACCCGTCCCCGCGAGGAATCCCCTCCGTCCCCGCCCATCCCTATAAACTTCAGAAATAGTTATTTCATTTAATTATGCTACTGAATTAAAGGCTCTGGTAGAAACCCATTTACAAATAAGCAAAAAGACTTTATTAATTTGGAAATATTAATTGGGAAGTATACATACTTTGTAAACGGGTTTCTACCAGAGCCTCTAATGTTTATAAATTTTTATCAACACAACTAATATACTACTTTATCCTGAAGCAAAAAAAAAAAAAAGAAATATAATTTTTTTCCTACCTTTGTTGCCTGGTTTCTGCTTTCCTCATGTTCTCATTCAATTCCTTCCATCCACTATCTCTCTTCTCTCTGCGTCTTCCATTTGCTCTGTTACTGTGCCTCTCCCTTTCTCCCCCCTTCCAAATTGGCCTGGCACCCATCTTCTTCTCTCCGCTCCCCCCATAGTCTGGCATCTCTGTCTTCTTCCCTGCCAGCATCTTCTCCCCACTCTCTCTTCCCCATTTCCTTTCAGTGTCCTTCTCCCCCCATCTTCCCCATGACCTGTCAGCGTCCTCCTCCCCCCTCTGTCTTCCACATGTCCTTTCAGCATCCTTCTCCACCCCCATCTTCCCCATGTCCTTTCAGCGTCCTTCTCCTCCCTCAGTTTTACCCATTTCCCTTAAGCGTCTTTTCCTCTCCACTCCACCTTTCCTCCCTTTATCTCTCCCTGCCCCTTACCTTTGTGGCGCTTCCCCGCCCGCCCGACAACAGAACAGGCCCGGTAAGACAAACCTCCCTGCCCTGTAGCCGCGAGTCTAAATTACCTTCTTACAGCAGCTGGAGTATTGAAGCTGCTGTAAGAAGGTAATTTAGATTTGCGGTTACAGGGCAGGGAGGTTTGTCGGACTGGGCCTGTTGTCGGTCGGTCGGGGGAAGCGCCACAAAGGTAAGGGGACCTGGCCAGCTGTGCACCCCCCCTAAGGCTGCACCCGGGCGGACTGCCCTCCCCGCCTCCCCCTTGGTACGCCACTGCCTTTTCCCTACCTGCTCTGCCGCAGCACACAGCCGACCGGAAGTCTTCCCGATGTCAGCGCTGATGTCGGAGGAAGGGAGGGCTTTGCTTAAGCCTCGCGAGTACATCCAACCCCGCAACCCTAGGGGGTGTCCCCATGGGATCTCTGTGACCCGAAGGGGGAACCCACAAGATCCCCTTCATCCCCGTGCAGCTCTCTAGTCTGGGGACTCCTCTTCCAAGGCCAGCTTCTGTTTAGCCAGGGCCTGGATGACCTTAAGGCACGTGTACAAGACAGCAAACCCAAGGCTTTGCCAGGGAACAGGTCCTGTCCTGCCAGAAGTTCGGGGCATTCTCATTTTTGACCGTTTTGATGCCCTCACCAGTACATCAGGCAAAAGGTACCCTTCTTCTTTCAGGCCGTGCTTCATTGGGGGGGGGGGGAGTGAGGGGTCTGGCCATCAGCTCCTCCAAAGAAACAGTTCTGACGCCAGGCCCCCGGCCTCTCTCCCGCGCATCGGGGTGGGGGGGGCTCCTGGAGGAATGGGAGACCATCACGTCTGCAGAGTTTTGGAGTTTCTCTGTCCTATCTCGGAGTACTTTCTGAATTCCTCTGTAGGCCGCCCCGAGAAAGTGCTTCGGGTACAGGCCACAGTCCAGACTGTTAGATCTTGCGGTGATCAAGCCCGTGCTAGAGGGCGACTTAGGCGCAGGGAGATACTCGATATAATTCATCGTTCCAAAGAAAGGCTCTGAAGATTGGAGACCAATCCTGGGTCTCAAAGCGGTCAATATGGTGCTGAAGGTGCCCCACTTCCGCATGGAGACGGTGCATTCTGTCATTGCTTTGAGAGTGCCGGAGGCGTTTCTGGCCTCCCTGTATTTCACATCCTGGAGCAGCACTCTCAGTCTGCGTCTCTTCCATTCAGATTGAGTCTCTTCTATTCGGCGCCCAGGACTTTGACCGAGGTGATGGTAGTGGCAGAGTATCTCTGCTCCCTGGGTGTCCTTTGTCCATCCGCATCTGGATGACTGGCTATCAGGGCTCCCTCTCTGGCCAAGGGGATCCAGGCTGTGCAGCAAGTGGTTCACTTGTTACAATGTCTCGGCTGAGTGATCAACCTTCAGAAGAATCAACTTAGGCCTCTGTTGAGCCTTCCCTGTCCTACCTGGAATCTTAATCTGGTTCTTCACTCTCTGGTTCTTCCACCATATTAGCCTCTGGAGCAGGCATCCCTTATGTATCTTATGATCAAGAAGGTCTTCCTGGGGGGCTATTACTTCAGCTCGTAGGTTTTTGGAGCTTCAGGCTCTCTCCTGCCGGGATCCTTTTCTGCATATTACAGATTCCACTGTGATGCGTATTGTTCCTTTCTTTCTTCCAAAAGTGGTTTCCGCTTTCCATGTGACTCAGGAAGTTTGGCTTCCTGATTTTGCTTGCTTCTTCTGGTTCTAGGGAGCAGGACCGGGTGATGCAGTCCTTGGACGTGCACAGGATTTTGTTGCGGTATCTGGAGCTCACTAATGAGTTTCACCTCTCTGACCACCTATTCTGGTGGGGCCTGCTTCTAAGGCCACCATTTCTAGGTGGATCCGTGTGGCCTTTTTCATGGCGGTCGGGAAAAAAGCCCCCCCCTCGTGGAGTGGGCTTAATTTACAAGAGGTGTTTCGTTGGCTGTTTCTCTAGATGAGATTTGCAGAACTGTTACCTCGTCCTCTTTGCATACGTTCACCTAGTTTTACAGGATCGATGTGGCAGCCAAGCAGGATGTTGCTTTTGGTGCCTGTTTTGGCTCATCAGTCCCACCCTGATTCTTCAGGACTGATGTTACATACCACTGGTCCTGGAATAAAGTGGGATTGTACAACAATAGATTAGGTTCTTACATCTGCTAATCTTTTTTTCTTGTAAATCTACACTTTATTTCAGGAACCCACCCTATACCTTTCTGATTCGTCGATCATCTGCCTTTACCAGTACTGGTAAAGCTGGATTGCTTATCAGCCTTTATAAGAGTGCCATCAGAATGGGTTTAGCACTTAAGTTTGGGGAGTTCCTGGTTCAGGTGCTCCCTTCTGACAGTGTGGGCTGTCTCTCCCTTTAGCACAGTTTTGTCATTCAGGTTTTTAATGTTTCATAACCTGATCTCTCATTTTTCATTGCTGCTGTTTTACATTTGTTGATATAAGCAAAATTGACTTACTTGCCGGGGAGTTTCCCCATTCCTCTCTTTCTTGTTGTTTTCTACAGATGTTCCTGGCTGCTTTAAGAGTGACTGAGGTTACAGAGACAGCAATGAGGAAAAAGGGGGAGGGGTTTAATTTAAGTCTCTGAAGTTTGAGGCTTCCTACAAAGTCTTGGCGGGTAGACGGAAATAACACACTGGTCCCGGAATAAAGTGTGGATTTGCAAGAAAGATTAGCAAAGGTAAGAACCTAATATTTATTTCCATTAGGATTCAAAGTGCATGTTAAATTTTATATACAGTGGAACCTTGGTTTACAAGCATAATTCGTTCCAGAAGTATGATCGTAAACCAAATTGCTCATATATCAAAGCGAGTTTCCCCATAGGAAGTAAGGGAAACTCGCTTTGATTCGTTCCACCTCCTCCTCCCCCCCCCCGAAGCTACCGGCGCTGCTCCATACCCCCCCCCCCGCTTGTGTCGCCCCCTCCCTCCCCTGCGATCCTACACACACACCCCGAGCACCGCAACGACATTGCTTACCCCGATTGGGCACCGGCACCAGCACCAATGCACAGGAGGTGCCGGTGCCCGAAGATCCTCCCTCTTCTGGCCTGGGCTGTGCGACGTAGATCCTCCCTCTTCCCTGTGCTAGGCTGGGCTGGGTTTGAGCATTTGCGCATGCTCAAAGCCTTCTGGTCTCGCTTTCTCTGAGATTCTCAGATTCAGAATCTCGGAGAGAGCGAGACCAGAAGGCTTTGAGAATGCACAAATGCTCAAAGCCCAGTCCAGCCCAGCCCAGGGAAGAGGGAAGATCTCCGTCGCACCGCCCAGCCCAGAAGAGGGAGGATCTTCGGGCACTGGCACCTCCTGTGCATTGGTGCTGGTGCCCAATCGGGGTAAGCGATGTTGTTGTGGTGCTCAGGGGGGGGGGGATGCCGGATCGCGGGGGTGGCGCTCGTAAACCGAGTCAAACTCTGTTTCCGAGGCGCCGATTTTGCGAATGTTTTGCTCGTCTTGCAAAACACTGGCAAACCAATGCACTTGTAAACCGAGGTTTGACTGTATACTTAAAATGATTCATTACATGATTAAGTATTAAAGTGACAATCAATAAATGCAGTGTCCACAATATCATGATTTGATAATTACAATGTTCAAGCTCTGCCTCTGTGCTGTTCTCTTGTGCAAGTAGGAATTTGCATGCACTTGTCATTAATCTGCTTTCTACATTTATTTTAAAACTATTTCACCAAGTGTTAATATCCAATGCTATATATTTAGTATCTTAAGTGCAATCACTTTTTATCTATATTTTACTGCAATAATGTCAGCTGGGGGTTACTTAATCCAACCTATTTCGCTGGAACAGCTGCTTCAAGGATAACCCTTAATTTTGCCTCCATGGTTCCTTCCCCTGCATGTGTAAGTGCTTGAACATTATAATTACCAAATCAAGATGTTAAGTGGTAGAGACAGGGTAGGTAGGGAGGCAGGCCTACCCCCCCAGGAAGGCAGCAAGAAAGGCCCGGCCTCTCCCTCCTCACTCCCCAGGCAGGTGGCAAGCAGCAGGCAGGCCCTAGCCCTCTTCCTCCTCTCCACCCCCGTGTACTTTTTTTTTTTTTTTAACTTCTGGCGCCTCACTCGCTGAGAGCAGTGCACAAAGGTTGCTGGCTGCCTGGTCCCCGCCGTGAACAGCAGACATGGCTGCCTCCTCTTCTGTTATTTGGCAGCATAGCAGCGCATTATCTGTCTGGCCCCACACCGCTTCCCAATAGATGCACCCTTATTTTTTTGCGGGAAAAAAAGTGTCTTTAATGGAGCGAAAAATACGGTAAGTATTTAAAACATTAAACCCCACATTTTACAAAACCGCGCAAGTGTTGAACGTCGGAGCAGCGCAGAGCATTGAGCGCAGTGGTGTAAAATGGGGAGGTGGTGAATGTGATGAATAGATATGTTTTTTTTTATTTTCCAGAAGAGAGCATAATCAAAAATTCACCTGACTTGGATTGGGTAGGAAAAGGAATGATCTAGTATTAATTTTGATTTTATATGTTTTAAGGAAAAATAGCCTTGTTTTTAGAAGTCTTGAAAAATGAGAATTTGAGTGAAAAATAAGATTATGTAATAAATTAGAAAGTTTGACTGAATTTAAATCAAATGATTTGAATACAAGTCAAAAACACAAAAAAAACCTGCAGATGAGCATACAAGATGTAGGCTATGTTTATTAAAACATTTATTGTAGTTAATGTCACCACCTCGATATAAACCAGGGGACCTGACACGGTCTGTGTTTCAGTTAACACGCCTTCATCAGAGGTCCCTAATCTGTAAAGGTATCAAATCAAACAACAGTAATAAACGTGAGCCTGTGTTGTATGAAATTAATCGCTGCAAAAGTATCTCTAGAAGCTTTGCAAGAATGCAAGTCAAGCCATTTTAAATTTAATTTGAGATTTGACCGGTAACCAGTGTAAGGTTTCCAGCGAAGCAGCAGCTCATTCAAACCTAGACAGCCCAAGTATCAACCTTACTGCTGTATTTTGTAGCAGCTGTAATTTCTTTTATAACATTACTCTAATTCTGTCTATAGTGAAATTTCAATAATTTAACTGTGGAAGCAATATTGCCTGTACTATAGTTCTAAAACTATCCTGATGAATATGTTTCACGAAGTTGCCTTAATTTTTTTTAAAAAAGGTCTTAAATCCTTATTTGGTAAGGTAAGTTTGAAATCTGGATTATTCCGAGAACTTTAGATTTACTTTTTGGTCATTATAACTTCTCCAGTGCTCCAGGTTATTTTTTTTTTTCTTGATTTCAGGGTCAAAATCACAAAACCATTTTTGTTTAATTTGAGATAATTATTATTTGTCCAATTGTCTACTAATGAAATGTTGTTAAACCTATCTAGAAGTGGAGTTAATAGGTAGATGTGAATCACTTGTTTACTGTTTCAAAAAATTATAGTACTAGGGGGGCATACGATGAAGCTACTAAGTGGCAGATTTAAAACAAACTGAAGAAAATATTTCTTCACTCAACATGTAATTAAACTCTGGAATTCATTGTCAGAGAATGTTATAAAAGCAGTTAGTTTAGCAGGGTTTAAGAAAGTTTGGATAACTTCCTACATGAAGAGTCCATAAGATGTTATTAAGATGGACTTGGGGCAATCCATTGCTTATTCTTAGAATAAGCAGCATAAAATCTTATTTTTTGGGATATTGCCAAGTACTTGTGACCTGGGTTGGCCACTCTTGGAAACAGGATACTAGGCTTGATGGACCTTTTAGTCTATCCTAGTATGGCAATTATGTTCTTAAGCTGCTGAATTCAATGGATGAGACATCTATAGTAGAGTGGCAAAAATCCATTTGTGCTGCTTTTGCCAATCTTTAATACCTCCTCTTTTCACACATTCGCATCACACTGCTTTATAAAACAAAACTCAACACAACTGCCAGTTTGGTCACACAGTCCTTCAGAATTTGTTTGCAGTCTAGAATATAGCTCCAACCCTTCCCAGGCCCATTTTGTTTTTGTTCCAGGCTGTCCATATAAAAGAAAAATCACAGAAACCTTAGTTATACATTTTGGTGGAATACATTATGCCATATATTTAAAATGGAACGAGCAATAGCAGTATAAAGAGGGACATATACTAACTTTATAAAAATATGGGGGCCATTGGCAAAATAGTGTAGTGCAGTGTTTTTCAACCTTTTTTGGGCAAAGGCACACTTGTTTCATGAAAAAAATCACGAGGCACACCACCATTAGAAAATGTTAAAAAATTTAACTCTCTGCTTATATTGACTATATATAAAGTAATTCTCTTGAATAGGAATCAAATAAACACAAAGAAAGTATTTTATAATTACTTTATTACGAAATAAAAATTATAAAAATTATAAAATACTTTATTCAGTGCGAAACCTGGGCCTGTTTGGCTGAACACAAAGCTGATATTCTGGCTGGAATCGAAGAAAGACACACACGTAGCTCTTCGTCAACAGCTCTCAGTCTCTCTCTGTATTTGGTTTTTATAGCATACAAAAATAGACAAATATACCCTCCATCCTTTTTATTAAACCACAATAGCAGTTTTTAGCGCAGGGAGCTGCGCTGAATGCCCAGCGCTGCTCTTGACGCTCATAGGCTCCCTGCGCTAAAAACCACTATTGCGGTTTAGTAAAAGGGGACTATATTGTAAAATATAGACAGCAGATATAAATTCAGAACTGTGCATAGTAAGTGAAGGGAAGTTTTCATCTCTGGGAATTTACCCAGTTAACTATTAAGTTATTTGGGCAAATTCCTTTGAAAACTGTGGTAATACTGCCTCCACTTTGCTAAATTTAAAATCAAATCATTTTTCCTACCTTGTCTGGTGATTTCTGGTTGCACTTTCTTCTTCTGACTGTGCATCCAATCTTTCTTCCCTTCTATCAGCCTGTATGCTTTCTCTCCTCCACACCTCATTCCCTCCCCCAACTTTTTCTTCCTCTCTCCCTGACCTTTCTTTCTTTTTTTCTGTTTCTCTTCTTTCCTTCCGTTTCCCTGCCTGCCCCCTTTCTTTCTTTCTCCCTGCCGTTCCCCAAGCCACTGCCACTGCCGCTGCCATCGGGGAACAGGACCCACCAATGGATAACAGGCCCCAAAGCCGACGCGGACGCATGCTCTCCCTGACGTCAATTGTGCAATCGGAGAGGAAGTTCCGCCCAGCCAGGCAGCGATTGGCTGGCCCGAACTTCCTCTCCGACTGCAGAATTGACGTCGGGGAGAAGAAGACTTATCGGCTCGATAGATTAGATCGCCAAGACAAAGTGAGTCCTGGGTGATCGACTCACTTTGCCTTGGCGAGCTACTGGCGCCCCTGCCTCGGGCCCCCTGTCAGCTCCGGGCCCGGCGGCCCTGCGGCACACCAGGCAACATCTCGCGGCACACTAGTGTGCCGCGGAACAGCGGTTGAAAAACACTGGTGTAGTGAATAGTCATCACTTCTTCTCTTCTCCTTTTCTTTTTTAGCACACTAAAAGGGGGAGGGAGTTGGAAATAATTTTACATAATATGTTATACTATGATATATAATATGTGTATATTTTTATTGAAAATATGATGAAGGGTGGGTGGTAAGGGGGGTTATTGATTTACTAGATTTTTATATGGTAGATATCAAAGTGCTATTGTGGAATAATTTGTTGTAATATATTCTTTTATGCACTTGTTTAATTTGAAAACGAATAAAGAATTATTAAAAAATAAAAATAAAAAATACTTCCTCTTGACATCTGTGAATAGAGTTTATAAAAGAGTATTTTCACTGGGCTACAGGCACCAGTTATGCATCTCCATGATGGACAGTCCTGCTGCGCCAAGTGCACTTCTTGAAACCCCTGGGAGTTTGAGAACAAGATGGGAAAAATAGCTGAGATGAAATCAAATGGCTCAATGCTGAAAAATTCCCTGAACAGCTGCTTGAGGCCTAAGGGAGCTGTAGAAGAACAAAAAAAAAATAAAAGGGAGTAGAGGACTAACAGCCCCATGTGAGAACTGGCAAGGCAAGTTAAACCATGAACCATAGTTTAAAAAAAAAAAAAAATGTTACCAAGACACCAGCTATGGCGAGAGACCATATATGTGTCCTCACTGCTCAGTGGGAAAGTGTGTGCATGTATATTCTTTTACTCAATACCTTTCAAATTAGGGATCCCTGATGAAGGCGTGTTAACCAAAACATGGACTGGTTGGGAATGGGAGAAGGAAGCTGACTTGCAAAATGCTGGTAATGAGGGGGTTGGAGGCTGACAGGCTAAAGAAGGGAGAAGGGGCTGAGTTGGGGAGTTGAAGATGGAGAAGAGGAGCTGAAAATATTGGAGAAGGGTGATAAGCAGGAAGGAACAGAAGTGATAAAAGAAATGTAACATTAACACCTCTGCTTTCTAGGTCCTTAGGTTGGACCTGAATTAATGGAGTTCAACCAGGTCAAAATTGGCTGTGGTATTGCTCTCCTCCCTTCAAACTACGCCCATGCTTTTTGCCTTCTACTCCCCTTTCTCTTTACTTCACACCCCTGAAAGACAGAGGAACAAAGTGAGAGAGATGGATTGTGGGGTGAATGAGTGGAAGGCAGCAGGGCAAGTGAGGAAGAGTTAGGAATGAAGAAGTGGAAAGCAGAGTAAAGTATAGGGGAGGAGGAGAAATGTGCGATTTGCCTCTCATCCCAGATTAGGCCACAAATAGGGCATGAATCCGAAGTATCCTGCCCTGAGTCCATCTCACCTATTTTGGAGCACAAACAAGGTGTACCTGAGGCAGAAATAAGCTTTTCAGTTGAAATCTGGAAATCCAAGATGGCTGCCACATCAGCAATTTTAGACAATACAATGAAACCTCCTGCCCAATGTGAAGGGCGGCCAAAAGCAAACAAGATGCTAGATATTATTATTAAAAAAGGGATGGTTAACAAAATTAAGAATGTTATAATGCCTCTGTATTGCTCCATGATGCAACCTCACCTGGAGTATTGCGTTCAAGTCTGGTCTCCTATCTCAAGAAAGATATAGTGGCACTAGAAAAGGTTCATAGAAGAGCGACCAGGATGATAAAGGGGACATAACTCCTCTCATATGAGGAAAGACTAAAAAGGTTAGGGCTCTTCAGCTTGGAAAGAGACAGCTGAGGGGAGATATGATTGAAGTCTATAAAATTCTGAGTGGAATAGAACGGGTACAAGTGGATTGACTTTTCACTGTGTCAAAAATTACAAAGACTAAGGGACACTCAATGAAGTTACAGGGAAATATATTTTTCACTCTGAACGTATTGCCAGAGGTTGTGGTAAGAGCGAATAGCGTAGCTGGTTTTAAGAAACGTTTGGACAATTTCCTGGATGAAAAGTCCATAATCTGTTGTTGAGAAAGACATGGGGGAAGCCATTGCTGGCTCTGGATCAGTAGCATGGAATGTTGCTACGCTTTATGTTTTCGCCAGGTACTAGTAACCTGAATTGGCCACCATGAGAACAGGCTACTGAGCTTGATTGATGGACCTTTGGTCTAACCCAGTAAGGCTATTCTTACGTTCTAATACTTATCCTAAGGTGTTACATCTATCAATTGTTCTGCCAACATTCTTCCTAAAATCCCATGTCCAAACTGGCAAAAGTGCATTGCACACACTCTGGACTGTGAGAGAACTTTGGCCATCTATCTAGAGTGGATTAAAGCCCATAAAAAGATCTCTCAGTTTTTTGTTTCTTTTGACCTGCCATTCACACATTATCCAACTGGCTAGCAGATTGTATCGCCTTCACTTATGCCCAGGTTGGGCTTACTCTGTAGGGTGATATCATGGCTCAGAGTCTCAGAACCATGACTGTGTTGGTAACCCATTTGAAATCAGCCTCCATCAAGGAAATCTGCAAAGTGATAATCTGTTCACACATTCGCATCACACTGCTTTATAAAACAAAACTCAACACAACTGCCAGTTTGGTCACACAGTCCTTCAGAATTTGTTTGCAGTCTAGAATCTAGCTCCAACCCTCCCCAGGCCCATTTTGTTTTTGTTCCAGGCTGTCCATATAAAAGAAAACTAGTTAATTCAGTTTCTAGTTAGCTACAGGCTTTCACTTTCACCCCCGCTTGTTACAGGCCTCAGTTAATTTCCTTTTTACTTTGACAGCCAGGTAACTAGGAATTTCTATCCATGTGAGTATCTCATCCTGCTTGTCCTCTGAGAAAGCAAGATTACTCACCAGGGACAGCAGGAAGAATATCCACACAGTCTTCCTTCCCTTGAAATCGCATTCTATCAACTATTATATTAGACTGACTGGTCCCACAAAGCAATGACAGGTGGGAAGACATGCATGCATGTGTGGTGACACACTTCCAAAGGCTTCCAGAATAGTACGCTGTATTGGAGCTCCAGCTCACATCACTTCTCCAGGTGGCTATTTATCCTGCTGTTCTCCGAGAACACCCGCTACAAGTACAATAAGATATCTTGCTAACTTCATAGATGTAAAAAGTCTTAATGTTACTTTATTGAAACAGGTACCCATCCATCCCTTTTAAGTTAAATCCTATATTCTTCTATCATGTCTCTGGCCATTCCTATTCTCCTATTCATATGCCTGTGCAGTACAAACCTGACAAAATGATACATGCAAACACTAGTTCTGCCTTATACTAATTACAGTCTGAAGAAGAATTTCTAAATCTCTATTCGTTCAAATAACTATTATGCTATGTGAATAGTATGTGATTTCAGTTGTCAGTCCAATTAAATACAGGCCTCCCTTTTAAATACGTTCAGGGTTTATTTTAATTGTATTAAGTGCACCTGTTCTTGAAATCTTTGAAATGGTTTCAGATATCAGAGTTATAAAGACATACTAGCAAATACTTTTACAAATCATTTAGTTTCAACTGTCAACTTGGATTCTGATTTGTATTTTAATTCCACAGGACATTTTTAGATTTACAGTTTTTGAAATGACCTCAGACTTAGCTACTTCCATTCAGTCAAGTTGATCAAGCAGTAATGTTTTTAATCCCTCTCCTCCCCACGGAAACCTTTTCTGGGCATCACATTTACATATGTAGATCAGTTATGGCAAGAACCACTGAAAAGTAGACCTGAGAGAGAGCTATAAAAATATAAAATATCAGGAAAGATATTTGAAAACACCAAGAGAAAGGTAAATTCTTATTTAAACCTGCTCACTATTGCATAAAAAAAGTTTAACTTATGTTTTGAAGCATTTTCTTGACAGAAATTCTCTCAAAATATGTATGTTTTCAAACTATTGGATCAGACTTTTTGTGGGGGGGGGAGAGGGGAGTGAAATGAGAATGTAGCAGGTTTCTTCCTCTTTTGTGGCTTTCAACTCATTTGGAGCTGGGTTACTGCAGTATATGTCTTTGTCATAATAGCTAAGGTATTTTCCCTGTACTTCATAACCCTCAACTTGCTTACTCTAAGCTAAGCAATGACAAACCCCAAATGGGGACCAAGCATAAGTGCCTTTTGTAAATTTGCAGTCAAGGCACTAAGTGGGGAATTCATCAACATGTGGTAAAAAAGATCACTCTTTCCAATACCTTGATGCCCTGTGGGATTCAGCAACTTGCAAGTTCCTAGTATCGCAGGTTGCTGAATCCTGGGTCAGAAGAAAACTGCTGCTTGCGAGTCATCTCACAAGTAGCGTTATTCCTACGCTGAAGACCACTGGGCTGTAAAACTGCAGCTTGATACTTCTGGGCCAACAATGCAGGGTCCCTCCAGGTATCTGGCCCACCTCCACCCTCCAAAAGGGCTTCCTTATTTTATTGGTGGTCCAGGGGGCCCGGATTTGGCCAGTAGTGATGCCCAGTTGCTCCTGGCAAGTCCTGTGCTGCATTCTAAATGGCGACTACAACTAGGGATCATATTCACCAGCAGTGGTTGCGCAAGACTACTGTTGGGGGCACCATTTTGAATTCAGTATAGGACTGGCCAAAGGCTGCTGGGCATCACTCCTTGCCGAACACTCCCTCAGACCCCCCTCCCTCCCCAATAACATGGTAGCACTTTGGAGTATGAGGGAGGTTTGTTCTTGTGGGTGGGTGAGCCTTGTGGTGGGGAAGGGTTATAGTAGGGGGGGTAGATATCGGGGGGGGGGGGGGGCGGGGGACTCTGCACTAGCAGCCCAGGAGTGTGGCTCTGCAGCCTGATGCTCCTAGATGGTAAAATAACAACCCTAGCAAAACGCTGGTGATATTTTACAGTGGTTTTTTGGGGGCTATAACACAGCATACAGTAGTATATCACCGCAAGTCGTGTTAGGGTATTTGCATAGTAATGAGATGCAAAATATGCATTTACATATTTTGTATCTCATTACTACCTAACCTGTGATGTCTTAATTTCCACAGTATTTACCTTACAGTTAAGCAGTGTTAGGCCCTTTAGGTTAGTTTAAGGGCCACATAACCCTTATTGAAAACAAGGCTTTTTTTCTGAGAAGTTTTATGATATGGATTGAATCAGATTGATATGAAGTTTTGTGTGCTAAATGTTATGGTAATATATGGACTTTTATTGATAATGAATGGCAGATTATGTATACTTAATAGAAGAGTTATTGATAGGTAGGAGTATAACAGTTGGGGGAATTGTATACTTGGGAAAGCTTAGTTATATTGCCAATTTTATTGTAGTATGTAATGTTTAATATTGTAAACTGCTCTAGAACTTCAGTTTGAGCAGTATATCGCATATTAAAATCAAATCAAATCAAACACCTCTTGGTGAATTCACCACTAAATGTGCCACTGTTGTGCAATAACCTTCCCTTATGTAGAAACTAATTTTATATTTTAACTTCCGTGTTGTCCTTGAATCGATAATTCATTCTACTCTTAGGTTTTATACTTTATAGGCTTGCTCTTATGTTCTAATTTAATCAACTGTAAACTGAGTCGAGCTCCTCCGGGAGATGACCCAGTATCTAAACTGAAAATTGGTATTGGCACTGAAAGCAGATCTACCTCAGGAACTGAACTCTGGTTCTCTGCATTGCAACATGTATTCTTAAGCTACCAAGTCAGCCTTGAAGCAGATGATTTGAAAACTTTATAACAAGTTTTCAAATCATCCATTAAAAGATAAAATTTATATATAAAATAACCTTTCTCTCACAAAAATCTAACCTGGACCAGACAGCAGCCTTCTTTTTCACACATGCTACTTCCTACTTTTTGTAGTCAATTCTATCTTTCACAGACCTAGCTTTTATAAACATCAATCTTGGAAAAATAATGGAAAGATGTTATGTAACCTTAAGTGCACACTTTTCAACCACCATGATGATCGTCAGAGGATCAATAAGGTCTGATTTTTCAGGAAACCAAGCTGTGCAAAAATAGGCCAAATTCATGTTTGAGGTATAGTCCCTTTTGGAGCGCTGTGGGGAGTAGATAGAAGAAACAGAAGAACCCTTTTGACTATCAAATTCAAGATTACCTTAGATTCCTTGGGGCAAGTGTTGGGTATCTATGCCACATCTTTGATCTGGGCATGTAAAGAAGAGGCATTTTAATGTTCCTTATATAATATTAAATATTGATAAAATGAAAATAATTAAGGCACTGTATCACAAACTGTGCCGTGGCAAATTCTAAGAGTTCCGTGATATGCCAACGAGGAGGAGAGGTGCCAGCTGATTGCTTACAGGATGTGCCTCTCATGACGAGAGGCACGTCCTGTAAGCTGTCAGCTGGCGCCTCCTCCTCCTCCAGCAACTCCCACTGGCAGTAATAGGAGGCTCAGGGCCGCGGCTGGAGGGCATCCACACATATCAAGGTGATGATGTCAAACAAGAGTGTGACAACGCGTTGATGTCCCCGCATTTCAGGATGTCCTCCAGCCACGGCCCCGAGTTTAATGTGCCACAGCTTCAAAAAGTTTGCGACACACTGAGCTAAGGAAAAGAAAACAGGACTTAGCTACTGTCAGATATTTCAAGAGAAAATGAAATGTATATGAAGCCACAAAACTTCCAGAGATGTCTCTGTGGCTCCAATGCTTCATAGATTCTGGCACATTCTAATTTCAAAGACAATAAATCAGGCAAGCTTGCCCTTTACTAAAATTTACATGTGTTAAGCAGGAAAAATAATATTAACAGGATACTCATTATTTGCATAAAGTATTTAAAACTGTCAAAAATGTGTTACAAACCAAGGACAACATATTTAAAGATGGCAGACATATCACCTGAATCAATAAACCAAGGCACTGTGGGATATACATTTTAAATAGTCCTGAATCATTTCCATGAAAGAAAAAAAGCTTATTTTTTTAATTGTTTGATAACCTCTTGCAAGCTATCATTTTCACCACAGACTAAAAGGTGCCAAAAATATTTAGCAAATGTAAATAGCTTGTGCAATCACTCCTATAACGGAGCCATTCTTGAAAATGTACTTTCATATAATGTGCTTCATAAAGCCTTTACATAAGTATTTCCAACTACAGTATAAGAAAAATAGCTCTGAGACATAAAATTTTAATCTGTCTGCTGTACAGAAATGAAAACGTCTCGATCCAAACCTAACATAAATGAAGACAAATAACCAAAACATTTTCTATGGAACTTAACATTCAAGGTGCTGTAATTTAACCAAAATAAAATCCTTAGTGGTATATTAATCTCTCACACAGCTGCAATATCCAGAAAATACGGCTTGTGCTGAAGTTAAGGTAAAACCAAAAATGTAACAAATCCCTCCCCCCCCCAAAACAAAAAAACTGCAACGATGTACTATGTCATAAACAAACAGCACACTGGAAAACAGTGTATGCATCTAGGAATTTAGAGATATCTACTCAAATCTACAAACAGAATTACAATCATGCATCATATAAAATATGTTGCTCTGTGTTTATATATTTTACAGCTTTTATACAATACAGAATTTGATTCCACATGACATTTCAAAAACATTTAGTGTCCCATAATTATCGAGAGAAAAAAATCCCCATCTTTTTGGATTGTCTTCAGGACATTATTGTCAGCACACTTCAATGACTCAAGAGCCATTTCTAACATAACACTGGATACACATAATGAACTGCTTCAACATACTTTAAAGTGCCATTTTCTGCAGATAGCTTGATGTAGTGAACATCCTTGTCGTGCTTCCTCTGTGCTAACACCAAAACCTGGGCCACTGACTGTTTGTAGTAGCCATATCTATTCCAGGTTATAAGTAGTAGAATGCCATAATGTATTATGTAAAACTCTTGACATTTCTTCTGCCAGCAGTAGTGCCATTACTGACTGAGCAGTTCCCACACTATGTGCATTACTCACAATCATCCTTCTGTCACTGCTGCTGAACTTTGGAAGGATCATCCATGCTGTCATTTCTAGGCTGGGAAAGCTGTTGTGACTGCTGCTGGTGGGACTGAGTAAAAGTGTCCTGCTGTAATGGAAAGGCAGCTGAGAGAACAAGTTGAGTTGACTGATTTCTAGGCAGTAATCTGTTTGCCTTGAGACAAAAAAAGAAACAAATAAAACCCAGAAATCAGAATTAGCATTTTCTCTTTCCAAGTTTATTTAAAATTTACTATCTTGCCCAACGGAAACCTAAAATGTTAAGAAAGATAAAGGTACAGTCATAACACACATAGACATGGTAAAGAAGGTTAAAAAAAGGGTGGAACTACAATAACTGATAGGATAAACTTCTGTTAGTCCCTAGAGAATTTCATATGCTAACTGTTCAATACCAATCTGCAGTCTGGGTGTTGCAGAAACCCACACCTTTTCTGAAGACATGCTCCTCCCTCCTAGGTTGAGAGTCATCAAGCAACCTTAGTTCAGTCCCAAAGCCAAGCAAGGTGGTAAGGGGGAGAATTCCCATCAACACAAGTAAATCATGAATTGGCTTGCACTGTAAAATATTAACAAGTGAGAAACAAGCACAAAGGCAACTCAGAAAAAACACAAAGGAACAATACAATACTAATCTGCTGTATGCAGTGAGCACCCCAAGGCCTTCAGTAACGTGTATACTCACAGAAACTCCCTACAGGATCTGCCAACTGGCTGGAAAAACCTCAAACCTTTAATGAGATTGACTGAGGCAGAAAGGAGCAGGCTACTCCAACAACTGAGTGAAGACAAAGAGGGCGGGTCGTATGGAATTCTCCAGGGACTAACAGAAAGAAGATTATCAAAGGTATAAACATATATTTTCCATTCTGTTATGTCCCTTCCGGATTCCATATGCTAGGTGATGTACCAAAGACATGGTAGCTAGGGAGGGACAGAAGAGACTGCCCTCAAACCTGAGGTCCTGAAAAATGGCATCAGAATGCCCTGTCACAATTTCTCGTTAAAATCCGGCAAAAGTATGAAGAGAGGACCAAGAAACCGCCCTGCAAATTTCATCAGGATGAATTGCGAAAGATACCCCCCATAACACAGCCACACTTCTTGTCGAATGCTGTAAACGAGGTCAGCGGCTGCTTGCTGGGGGGCGACGGAAGTCGTGGAAATGGCCATTCTAATCCATTGAATGATCGAGGACTTGGACGCTGGCCTACCACAGTGAGGCACAGCAGTGAGAACAAAAAGGTGATCAGACAACCTGAACTCAATTGTCCTTTCCAAATAAAGGAGCAAGACCCTCTGGACATTCAAATTGCAAAGATCTCATCTGGCGCTCCAAACCTGTCAGATGAAATGCTGGCAACCTAACCTCTTGATTGACTTGGAAAGCCGAGACCACCTGCGGCAAGAAGGAAGGTACAGTACAGAGAAAAACACCCGTATCCAAAACACGAAGAAAGGATTCCCTGTACAAAAGAGCAGAAACTACAAAATATACCGTGCTGAGACAAAGGTGACCAGAAAAAATGTCTTTCAAAGGGGGCCTCACCAAGGCCCTGTAAAACAGTGTCAAGATTCCACGAACGGAAAGGAAAATGCAAGAGAGGCCGCAGACGAAGCGCCACTCTTATACACCTGGCAACATCTGAAAGAGCAGTAAATGAACTAGCACCTCAGCACGCTTGAAACTACGCAAAGCCTACAACCTGAACTTTCAGGGAGGCCACTGCCACCTAACTGGGAGCCTTCTCAGGCTCCACCCAATTCCTAGCACTCCACTGTGAGAAAGCCTACTAGGCTTTGGCAGAAGAAGCCATAGTAGAAGGGACTTCGAACACAAAAGAGTTGAGAAAACTACCTCCAAATAACCGCTCATCATCAAGGCTGAGCACTCAAGAGTCATGCTGTAAGACCAAAACGCCTAAGGTTCTCCATGGACACCGGTCCCCGACTAAGAAGATAGTGAAGAAAAGGGAACCAGAGCCTCTCGTCCCGCTAAAGCCGTACGAGAATTGCATACCACGAGTGGCAAAGGCCAATCCGGAGCCACCAGGCTGGGATGCGTCGCTGTCCAGCGGAAGACCTAATCAACCAGAAGCCACTGAGGGAACCTCATACAGACACTTATGAGTCAGCCAGGGCCAAACCAAGGCATCCGGTCCTAATTTTTGCACTGTTCGTTGACCGAAAAGGCGCCCGGCCTTCAAGATCTCTGCCGAAGCCAACAAGATCCTCTGGGGAAAACCCCATCTCTTGTAAGAGCAGATGGAACGACTCATGTGAGAGGAACCATGCTCCTGAGACCAGGAACTATCAGCCGAGGAAGACTGCTGGAACATTGTCGACTCTGGCCCCATGGGCCGCAAGAAAGACAGAAGCAGCTCTTCCGCCCAGAGGAACACTGCCGAGTTTTCTGGTCCAAGAGAGAGAGCACTAGAACTCTCTCGTGAAGTACATACTCCACTGCTGTGGTGTCAAAAACTTGCACCGCTGGTCTTTCTGAAGGGGCTGGAAAGCGAGTAGCGCCATCCGAATTTCCTGAAGCTCCAGACTATAGGCCAACAAACGTTGCAGACCAGGAGTCCACTACCCTACTACCCCTGAATACAGTTGGTCCCGCAATGAGCCCGCAACCCAACAGGCTGGCATCCATGCAAAGAGTTATCCACTCTGAAATCCAAAGAAGCTAGCCCTAGCTGAGAACCACTTCCTGAAGCCACCAGCTCAAATTGCTTCTAGCTGGCTCCATCCAGGAGAGCAGCCTCTGAAGAGGGAAAAACTTAGCAGAGATCACAAAGATAGGAGGGACTCCCATCACGGGTTCATGGGTGCTCTGACCCAGGGGATCGCCTCCAAGGAGGCTGCCCGAGACCCAGAACCTGCAGATAAAACCAGGCTGAGAGCCAGACAGTCCGAAAGAATTCTATCTGTTGACAAAGGTTCTGTCCACTTGCCCTGAAAAGAAACACATGACCCTGTCTGGAGACTAAGAGAAGCTCCAGAAACTCCAGGGACTGGGAGGATACCAAGCGTCTTCCTGAACTTGCCAATGCCTGTAGCAGAGACACTACTGTCCCCACCATGCCTACATACATCCAATGAGATGGAGACCGAAGCATCCACTGTCCCAGAAAGGGTGGATGTGACCCCCCTGCTGGCAGAAATCCACCTCAAGTACAATCACTTCGACAAAAGTACAAGGCCAAGGGGCAGAGCTGCAAACTGGAAAATACAGTTGCACAACATGGAAATTCAGAAACCTGTGATGTTTTGGGCAGCATGAAATATGGAGGTAAACCACTGGGAAATCTAAAGACACTGGAAACTCGCCTGGAGACAGCAGCTAGCACAGTATACTCTTGTTGTCCATTCGGAAAAATGGAATTTGCAAGAAGTGGGTGATCGACTGTAGAACCAGAATATGTCAAGTCTCCGAGCTTTTCTAGCATGAGGAAGTATAAGGAATATCCACTTAAGCCCCCATTCGTGGACTGAAACAAGGTCCAGCATCCCGAAGATTAAGAGGTGCTGCAGAATATCGCAGACCCTGGACTCTGTTGCTGTTGACTTGCCAGAGTCTAGAAACCAAGCTGGAGGCAGACAAAGGAGGACTAACATGTGTCTGACAAAAGTCGAGTCAACTCCTGATAAAATGGTAGAAGACAGCCTGCGAGTGAGGAAGCCATGCCCACCCCAGGCAACATCGGCGTTCTTCTTTTTTGTGTGTAAGGCATAGCCACTGCACAGGAACCTGAGGACGCCTAGAATGGGAACCAGAGTAACATGATCGTAGCCCAGGAAATGACTCTAGGAGGGAAAACCTGAGTATCCCTGATGACACCTGTGGGAGGAATGAAGAGAACGATCCCCTCCCGATGTCCAGCGAAACTGGTTCACAGAGAGCATTGTAGAGGTCATCCAGACCTACATCAACAAGAATCTGACCTTTGAAAGGATGGCCGCTGAAGGGGATCCTCGAGACAGCAACCTCATCCAAAGACAGTTCAAAGAGTTTGGTGCTCAGACTCTGCACCAGCAGAAAATATACTGAGAACTCGAATGAGATCATAAAGGTTGCCCAGCATTACAGACACACCAACCAGCACCAGCTCTAGCTGCAGCCTACAAACTTGCATAAGGGCATACAATGCATCCAGCAAATAAACTGTGCCCGCCCCAAAAAAATTGAGCATAGGGAACCATCGCCTCACTTTCCAGAGTGCACTTTTGAGTGTGACATGCACGAGTGACACAAGATGTCACCAAAGCAGTTTTAATGCCTAAAGCAGCTGTGTCAAAGAGCTTCCTGAGGACCACCTACACACGGTAGTCCTGTGTATCTTCCAATACTAAGCCACCCACATTGGGGGAAAGGAGAAATTAGGTTCTTACCTGCTAATTTTCTTTCTGTTAGCTTGTAGACTGGTGTAGTCCTTACTAATGGGTAATATGCCTCACTGCTACCAGCAAGTGGAGACTGAGATCAAACTTGAAAATCAGTATAGCATGCTCCTCTTGCTATTCCAGTTTGCCGAATAGCCAAGCAGAACCTAGGAAATTTCTTAACTGAAAAACAGTAAATAACACTCCAAACTGGAATGTAAGAAAACAACAAACATCTTTAAACAACTGTTGGAACATGTATAGAACTTGATCCAGGAAGTAAACATCCCCACAACTCACCAGCTAAGCTAGCTGAGCCATTGCTGCTGTTCTTAATTCTCCCTGACCCTAGAAAAATACTAGAACCCGCAGAAAAATTAAAAATCTGCATGCAAGCAAAAACCTACAAACACCGCACAAAGACAGACAGGGTGGGGGACTATACCAGTCTATAAGCTAACAGAAAGAAAATTAGCAGGTAAGAACCTAATTTCTCCTTTCCCCCAATGTAAACTATGAGGAGAAATAGCGCAAGAGGCCAATTTCAAGCCCTTCTTTAGATACGTAAAAGGGAAAAAACCCGCAAAAGAGGCGGTGGGACTGCTGGACGACCAGGGAAGAAAAGGCTACATCAAGGAAGACAAACAAATTGCAGACAGACTAAATTCCTTCTTTGCGTTTGTTTTCACGAAGGAGGACACCGCATCAATACCCGAAACAGTGAAAGTATTCAAGGGAGTAATAGAGGACAGCCTCACCACGGTAGAAGTGGACTTGGACCAGGTATACTACCAGATCGACAAACTTAAAAGTGACAAATTCCCTGGACCGGATGGAATTCACCCAAGAGTCTTAAAAGAACTGAAGGTAGAAATCGGGGAACTACTGCAAAACCTCGACAACCTGTCAATTAGAACTGGACAGATACTGGATGACTGGAAGATAGCGAACGTCACGCCAATTTTCAAAAAAGGATCAAGAGGAGAATCGAGCAACTACAGACCTGTGAGTCTTACATCTGTCCCTGGAAAGATGGTTGAAGCACTGATTAAAGATAGCATAATCCGGCACTTGGATACTCATGACCTGATGAAAGCCAGTCAACACGGCTTCAGGAAAGGGAAGTCATGTTTGACAAATTTAATTCAATTTTTTGAGACAGTGAACAAACAAATTGATAGTGGACAACCGGTGGATATAATATACTTGGACTTCCAGAAAGCGTTCGACAAGGTTCCACATGAAAGACTTCTCAAGAAACTACAAAGCCATGGAATAGAGGGAGATTTACTAATATGGATAGGCAAATGGCTGGAGAACAGATTGCAGAGGGTGGGCATAAATGGGAAGTTCTCAGACTGGGAGAATGTGACTAGTGGTGTGCCCCAAGGCTCGGTACTTTGGCCCATCTTATTTAATATTTTCATCAATGACTTGGAAGAAGGACCGTCCAGTGAGTCATCAAGTTTGCAGATGACACAAAGCTATGCCGGGCAATCAGATCGCAGAAGGATAGCGAGGAACTCCAGAGCGACTTGTGTCAGTTAGAGAAATGGGCAGAGAAATGGCAGATTAAGTTTAATGTGGAAAAGTGCAAAGTAATGCATCTGGGCAAAAAGAACAAGGAGCACGAGTATAGAATGTCAAGTGCAACTCTGGGTAAGAGCAAGCAAGAAAAGGACCTGGGTGTACTGATAGGACAGTTCCATCACTAAAAATTATTGGAACTCGTCGCACTGACATTTTTTCTGTTATAGCCCAACAATTATGGAATAGCTTGCCCCAGTATCTTAGAGTAGAAAAAGATTTGAAACAGTTTAAAAGTAGCTTAAAAAGTTTCCTTTTTAAAGACGCATTTAATGTATGAAATTAATTTACCTAATTCTTCTCTAACTTATTTTTTCTCTTCTCTTTCCCTTACCTCTTGTTTTTTTTACCTTACATTTTTTTTTTTTTTATACAATTGTAGTTTTACCCTTTCTTTCCTTATGTGTCCGTTAGTCTGTATGATTTTATTTTTAACAATGTATTAAATTTTAATTAACCTGTTATTTACATTATTATTTGTAAATCGCTTAGTAATTTAAATAAGCGATCCAACAAATCAAAAATAAACTTGAAACTTGACCCTGAAACCATTGGCGCAATGTGTGGCGGAGGCAAAGAAAGCAAATAGAATGTTAGGCATGATAAAGAAAGGAATCACGAGTAGATTGGAGAAAGTTATAATGCTGCTTTATAGAACAATGGTCAGACCACACTTGGAATACTGAGTTCAACATTGGTCTCCCTACCTAAAGAAGGATATAAAACTGCTGGAGAGGGTGCAGAGGCAAGCAACGAAGCTAGTAAAAGGTATGGAGAACTTGGATTACGAAGAACGACTTAGGAAACTGGGATTGTTCTCCCTTGAGAAGAGGAGACTGCGAGGATCTGATTGAGACTTTCAAAACACTGAAAGGAATCGACAAAATAGAGCAGGAAAAAAAGTTATTTACAATGTCCAATGTGACTCGGACAAGAAGTCATGGACTGAAACTGAGGGGGGACAAGTCCAGGACAAATATCATGAAGTTCTGCTTCATGCAGCAAGTGGTGGACACCTGGAATGCTCTCCCGGAGGAGGTTGCTGCGGAATCCACCATTCTAGGATTTAAAGGCAAGCTAGATGTACATCTCCTTGCAAGGGGCATAAAGGGATACAGGTGACTAAGGTTACGCCAGGGTACACCTGGCTGGGCCTCCGCGTGTGCAGATCGCTGGACTTGATGGACCTAAGGTCTGATCCGGAGATGGCAGTTCTTATGTTCTTAAACAGGCAGCATATTCTTCCAAGCCATGATGAATGGGATAGAGGGGGTTGGCGAAGAAATATAGAAGTTATAGTGTGTGTGTGTGTGTGTTTTTTTTAACTATTTGCTGAACTATGCTCAGGTTGGGCCAGTACCTAAGGAGGTGCAGGCAGTGGTGATGGATGCGTCTGCAGTATGACAGCTAACTTCTGAAGCAGTTCCCAAAGTTGTTTCATAATGGACAGCGCCGGTACCGTGTCTAGAGCTATTGGTACAGATGGAACAGAAGGTGTCAAGGCATTGGTGACCTCGATGAAGAGGCATGCCTCAGAGGTGACACAGCCTGCACTGATGGGGAGTGCTGCTTGCATTAACATTTTGACTGCATTGACTTACTCGATGCTTATTTAGTCAGGGATGCATGCTGAGAAGGGGAAGAATGTGTCTCAGCCTGTTTCTCTGATGGAGGTACTGAGTCCGACATCGAGGGAGGTGTCAATGCCAAAATCAGTAGTAAGGGTACCAGGAGAGCAGCAGGATCCACTGTGGAAGATGCAGACATTGAGGAAGTTCCCCAAAGATTTTCCTGTTGGAATCGCTGAGCCTTCAGAGAACGTGTTAAAGTGAGATCAAAAGAAGCAACTTTTACCGATGGTAGAGGTAGACATTCTTCTGAAAACAACTTGATGCCTGCTGAAGAAAAGAGGCAGCTGAAGGCCCAAAAACGTAATATTAAGAAAAAGGAAAAAAATAGAAAAAAAACCGAAGTACTAAACTACAGTATACCTGAAAGAAAATTAAAAATGAAGTGAGAGAAAAAAAAAGTGCAAAGGAAGGCATTAAAAAGTAAACGTGCTGAGAGTCTCCAAAGACACAGCTTCTTTGCTCTGTGAAAAACAAATAACTGATGGTCCCACGAGCCGATGTCAGGCAGGAAGGCACATGCATGGTACGGGCCGTCTCGAGACTTTTGAAGAGTTAAAGTGATACCACACTTTTAGACCATCAGTACCGGGCTCCATGGATGACATCACTGTTATGTGAGAATATGCTGCTTGCTTGTCCTAAGACAAAAAAGAATTCCATGACCCATGCTCTGCCCTACTTGTTTACTTGTAGTTTAACTATATGTTTATAGCTATTCTGAATTTTACTCAGCTACTGGATGTTTAGCACAGACATTGCACAACTCTTAACTCCCCCACACACAAAAAAAACCAAACAAACAAGGGATGGTAGGGGCACTTTGGAACACAGCAGGGAAAAACCCCTTCACTGTCTACCAGCTGTTTCTCCACCACCTCTTGTTACTGATTGTTTTATGCACAAGCACAACAGGCCATCCAAATATGGGGCAATCAAGCAGAACTTCATTGTTGAACCCAATGCAGGTCATGTTTTGGCATGAACCACCCGGAACAAGGGCCATACAATATAATCATGTGCTAGAATACCATCAAACTAAACTGGGAATGGGTGCTGCTGAAGCTGGCAAACATCTACCTAGTTATGAAGCCAAATGTGTAAGGATGACATTATCCTGCTTGTCCTGGGAGAACTCAAATCTTATTTCAGATATATTTGTGGTAATTTAGTTAGGACTTTTACTTAATCTTCCTTATAGGTCAGATTTTTTTAAAAAAATTGAAATATAAAGTTTTATGGCCTTTGGGCCACAATGCAGTAGCCAACATTTACAAGTTCTGTCTAGTAACTCGGCAAAACCACCAATGTTTTTAATTGGACTACATTTTTTATCTATCAAATGTTAATGGATAGTTGCCAAATGCAAAAAATTTGAGAACCAGTTTTATATATTGCATCAAATGTTTCCATTGCTACTAATGATGAATTGGGAGAATCTTCCTACGGAGAAGAATTATCATAGTAATATGGTGTTTGTTAGTGCCAAAGAAGATTTTGACCGGCTAACAATTCTAAATTACTAAGTAAGCAAAAGAAAGCAGAAATCTTCCACAATTTAATCAACAAAGACTAACGCCAGGATTTTCAAAAACCCATGTTAAAAAGCGACAGTCTGCTAAGGCAGCCATTTTAATACCAAATCTAAAAACCCAAGACATTCTTAAAAACTCGCTCATGCAAATAAGTTCGCCAGACAACAGTGAAGGTTTCCTACATTTGCATGTGCCCATCGCCAATGGGCACATGCGCAGAAAACCCTCATAAAAAAACAAAAGCACACTCTCCCACTGCCCCTGTGTTGTGATGCAGCAGGAGAGATGCCCATTCTCTCCGCTGCATCACAACACCCCTTCCCTAACATCCTGGCCATGACCCCAGGCAGCAGGAGAGATGCCCACTCTTTCCTGCTGGAAATAAAAATCTACTGAAAAAAATCCAGCCCATACAGGTTGTGCCCCCCCCCCCATTCTGTGGCAGCAGGAGAGATGCCCATTCTCTCCTGCTAGTAGTGACCCCCCTCTCTCTCTTACCTGACAGATGAACCGGCAAGGACAGAGACAGACATCCTCGTTGCAGCTGCGTTGTCTGAATTGGGTAATCCCCTCCCCGGTACATCTTGGGATGCTCCGGGAAGGGGCTTGAGGCTCTGATTGACCCAGGGTGTTTAAGGCCCCTCCCTAGAAGCGTCCTAGGGTTCTGATTGGTCCAGACACCCCATAGGCGGGCCTTAGGCATCTGGGCCAAGCACAGCCTTAGGCATCTGGAGAGGGGCCTGAAGCTCTGATTGGCCCAAGATGTTTAAAGCCCCTCCCATAGAGAGAGGAGCCTTAAACATCTTCATCCAATCAGAGCCTCAGGCCCCTCCCTGGATGCATCAGGAAGGGTCCTAGGACTCTGATTGGCCCGGACACCCCATAGGCGGGGCCTTAAGCACCCTTGGCCAATCAAAACTTCAAGCCCCTCCTCAGTGCATCCCAAGATACACCGGGGAGAATACCCAATTCAGATGACACAGCAACGCTGCAACGAGGATGTCCATCTCTGTCCTTGCCGGCTCATCTGTCAGGTAAGGGAGAGGGGGGGGTCACTACTAGCAGGAGAGAGTGGGCATCTCTCCTGCTGCCATGGATTTTGTTTTTAGATTATTATTTTTTATTTGCAGCAGGAGAGTGTTCGGGTCCATACAGGCAGGATTTTTTTTGTTATTTTTAAAATTTCCAGCAGGAGAGAGTGGACATCTCTCCTGCTGCCGCAGGATGGGGGGTGTCACGGCCAAATTCTTTTTTTTAACTTTAATAGTGCTGCAGACAGGAGAAAGTAGGCATTTCTCCTGTTGTGATGGGAGGGGGGGTTACGGCAGGATTTTAGGCAAGGGGTGTTCTAGCAGTCTCTGACACTGACCAGCACCCATGGACCACTTGCTTTTTTTCTAGCAAAAAGCCAACGTTGCTTTTAGAAAATGGCTTGGCAATTTTTAAAAATCCACTGGAGGGGTCATTTCAATGTTGAAGAGCCCATTTGCATGTATCGGAGACTGCTAGAATCCTCGCTAGAGAGGAAGATAATCCCTTTTGATAATCCGTTGCTGAACTTCCAGAAAACAGTTTAGCGACAGCGTTAAAGCTTTGAGAATCTAGCCCAGAGATTCTTATAAGGAGAATATAAGCCTTTAGTGACATTTAGCATGCAGATGTACCACTTTAGTAGTATGAGAGACTGGATAGAGAGGAAGCATAGAAGACAAGTGATAGATTCTCAAGAGGCCCCCCCCCCCCATCACATAATGTACTATTTCCACTAAGAATATTCTTTGAATGCTATCTTGTTGCTAGTGTCTTCAGTCCATGTATTAGTTTTCACAAAGTGCTGCCATCAAGCAAGTTGCATTACCTGTATGAACTGTTGAGATTGCTGGGTCAGCTGTGCTCGAAGGGGCTGCTGCTCTTGAGGATTCTGCTGCTGCTGCTGCTGCATAATAGACAATGTTGGAGAAGGCTGCTGCTGTGTAGAAAAAGTGGGGTAAGCTGTCATCACTTGACCCATGAACATAGTACTTGGTACCATGACTGTTCCACATGCCACAGGAGCAGTCACTAATTTGGTTACAAGTTGCTGGCCTTGAGAAAATCTGAAAAATAAAAGTTAAATGATAGTTTAAGTCAGTGTTCTTCAACCTTTTTACACCTATGGACCAGCAGAGGTTGAAGAACATCGGGCTAAGTCGTGGGAAAGACGCTGCCCATCTCTACCCAATCTCCACCCCAGACCTCGCCCCCATAATAGTACTAATTGTAACACTATTTTTTCCATTCATTTTTCACAGATACACAATATAATCTTATTGACAACACATAATGGTTAATCACAAAATGAAACTACACAAAGCACACCGACAGCAGATGTAAATTCTCAAAATTGACATAATTCAATCACAAAATTCAAAAATAAATTAATTCCCCCTACCTTTGTTGTCTCCTTCCCTCCATGCTATGCCTTACCTTCTGGCCTGCTCCCGCCTGGCCATTTTATGCCACCCCTGGTGTTATCTTCAGGCCGGCTCCCTCTTCCTCACTGATGCAGTGCACAAAGCTGCGGGCAGCGGCTCCTTGCGCGTCCCGCACCTCATCTGGAAGCCTTCCCTCTGATGTTGCAATGTCAGAGAGAAGGCTTCCGGTTTAGGCACAGGACGCACATAGGAGCCACTGCCCATGGCTTTGTGCACTGAATCAGTGAGGAAGAGGGAGCTGGCTCGAAGATAACGCCGCATCGATCGCACTGTGGACCGGCGGTTGAAGAACACTGTTTTGTGCCTGATGCACATGCCGGCAGGAAATTTCTGTGGACCTGCACCGGTCCATGAACTGGTGATTGAACACTGGTTTAAGTAATTCACTAATTCTAAAACAAAGTGGGTGTGGAACTATTACATTCTATGAAAAATAAATATTTATATTTGCTATTGCCTACATTTTCTTCTGTATGTTACAAAACAAGACATACCAAAGACTACCATTACGTGGATTAGGATCTTTAAACCTGCATTTTGCATCTAAAATATAGACACTATTAATATTCATGTAAAATTCATTTGATACAGCTTTAAGCCTTTGAAACAGACAGCATAGTTGCTTACCTGTAACGAAAGATTACGTTCTTAACTTTACTAGAATTAGTTTTTGTAAATCCACACTCTTATTCCTAGACTAGTGGGTTATGCAACTAAGGTCATCAGACTTGTAGGAAGCCTCAATCTCACAATGTTTTCAGTCCATTTCCTCTTATCTCAGGACTGCCTCCCAGGAAGCCAATTAGTGCAAAAGTAGACAGTGACATCTGTAGAGGACAAGACAAAAGGGAAGGGTACAGGGATACTCCCTGCCAAATAAGTCTAATCTGCTCATAACATGGTAGCATGTTTAGAAATGCTTCTAGTTTCATGCGCAGGACCCAAGAGGCAGGCAAAGCTCTGAAGTCTCAATGCGTGGTTGAGACGATGGTGCAGAGATGAGGGATTTAGATTTGTTAGGAATTGGGCTACCTTCTGGGAAAGAAGCAACCTATTCCGAAAGGATGGACTCCACCTTAACTGGGATGAACCTGGCTGCTGGAACTAACATTTAAAAAGCAGATAGAAGGAGAAATTAGGTTCTTACCTGCTAATTTACTTTCTTTTAGCTTCTCCAGACCAGTAGAGGTTAATCTTTACGAATGGGTATATATCCAATCATGACCAGCAGGTGGAGACTGAAAACAAAACTTTGGGATAGTATATACTATCCTCCCTTCTCTATTTCCCTCAGTCTGCCGAATAGCCAAGCAGAACCAAGAACTGGAAAACAGAAAGAAAACAATACTCCGAACAGGAGTAACAAATAACATATCCAAATGCTGTTGGAAAATGCAGAGGAGAAATACCCGAAGGAAAATGTCCCCACAGCTCGCCAGCTAAGCCAGCCGAGCCACAGCCGCTGTTCTTTAATTCTCCCCGGCCCTAGAAAAATACTAGAACCCGCAGCAAAAAAACAAAACTGCCCGCGAAACAGCCCCAACAACAACAACAACAGACAGGGTGGGGACCTCTACTGGTCTGGAGAAGCTAAAAGAAAGTAAATTAGCAGGTAAGAACCTAATTTCTCCTTCTTTAGCACTCTCCAGACCAGTAGAGGTTAATCTTTACGAATGGGACGTACCAAAGCAGTCCCTCTCACGGGCGGGACCCCCGAAGGGCCGATACCAGAACACGCTCACCGAACACCGCGTCCCGACGCGCCTGAACATCTACCCGATAATGTCTAACAAATGAATGCAAGGAGGCCCAAACCGCAGCCTTACAAATATCCACCGGAGGCACGAGCGACGACTCAGCCCAAGAAGCCGCCTGACCCCGAGTAGAATGAGCCTTGAGAAACTCCGGAACCGGCTTCTGACTCAGAAGATAAGCGGAAGCAATCGTCTCCTTGATCCAGCGCGCAATAGTAGCCTTAGAAGCGCCAGCCCCCCGACGAGGACCCGCCAGAAGGACAAAGAGATGCTCGGAGCTCCGAAAGTCCCGGGTCCGCTGCACATAAGCGCGGAGGACCCGACCGACATCCAACTTGCGCAGCTGCCGTTGCTCAGAAGAGCCCTCCCGACTACCCAAGACCGGGAGGACCACCGATTGATTGACATGAAAAGGAGACACTACTTTCGGCAGAAAAGAAGGAACAGGCCGCAAAACAACCCGCTCCCTCGAAAATTCCAAGAAGGGAGCCCTACAAGAGAAAGCCTGTAGCTCAGAAACCCGCCTAGCGGAAGTAATGGCCACCAAAAAGACCGACTTCAGCGTAAGGTCCTTCAAAGAACAGCCATCCAACGGCTCGAACGGCGGGCGCACCAAAACCGAGAGAACCAGATTGAGATCCCAAGAGGGAATCGAGGGCCGAATGGGAGGCCTGAGCAACTTGGCCGCCCGAAGAAAGCGAATTGCATCAGGAATGGCCGACAACCGCTGACCTGTCACCAGCCCCCGAAAAGCCGACAGTGCCGCCAGTTGAACCCGGAGAGAAGACCAAGCCAGGCCTCTATCCAGGCCATCCTGCAAGAACTCTAGAATGTTAGGCAGGGAAGCACGAAAAGAGACCACTCCCCGCGCCCGGCACCATTCCTCAAAAAGACGCCAAACCCGCACATAAGCCCGAGAGGTAGAAAGCCTCCGGGACCCCAAAAGTGTAGAGATCACCTTATCTGAATATCCCTTCTTACTAAGGCGGCCCCTTTCAAGAGCCAAGCCGTAAGACAAAAGGGAGACGGGTCGAACATGGGAATGGGGCCCTGCGTCAGAAGATCGCACACGAGAGGCAGAGGAAGAGGATCCGCCACCAGATGCCTCACCAGATCCGCATACCACGGACGACGAGGCCAATCCGGAGCCACCAAAACCACCAGCCCCGGATGGCGAACAATGCGAAGCAGTACTCTGCCCACTAATGGCCAAGGAGGGAACACATACAACAGCCCCTCCGTTGGCCACGGTTGGACCAGAGCATCCAGACCCTCGGCCAGACCGTCCCTGCGACGACTGAAGAAGCGGGGCACTTTGGCGTTGCCACTTGTGGCCATCAGATCCATCAGCGGCTGCCCCCAAGCCTGCACTATCAACTGAAACGCCACGGCGCCGAGACACCACTCTCCTGGATCCAAGAAGTGACGACTGAGGAAGTCCGCCTGAACATTTTCTACCCCGGCAATGTGAGAGGCCGAGAGGTCTAGAAGATGTGACTCCGCCCAAACCATGAGCCGAGCCGCCTCCTGCGCCACCTGAGTGCTCTTGGTGCCCCCCTGACGATTGACATAAGCCACCGCTGTGGCATTGTCCGACAGGACTCTGACCGACTTGCCCAACAAAAGGGAGTGGAAAGCCAACAGCGCCAGCCGGACCGCTCTGGTCTCCAACACGTTGATCGACCAGGAGGCCTCCTCCGCGGACCAGGTACCCTGAGCTGAGTGACCCAAAAACTGAGCCCCCCAACCCAGGAGACTCGCATCCGTAAGGAGCACTGTCCACTGCGGAAGATCCAGACCCACCCCCTAAACTAGGTGAGGGGTCTGGAGCCACCAACGCAGACTGCAGCGCGCCAAGCCCCGCAGGGGAACCGGAACATCCATCCCGTGCCTCTGGGGAGACCACCTCCGGAGCAGAGCATACTGAAGAGGACGCATGTGGGCCCGCGCCCACCTCACCACGTCCAGGGACGCCGCCATCGACCCCAAGACCTGGAGGAAATCTCGCGCCCGAGGACACCGGGACGCCAAAAGCAGGCGAATCTGAGATTGCAATTTGCTCACCCGGGCCTCTGGGAGGAAGACCTTCCCCAAGGAGGTGTCGAACAGCACCCCAAGGTACTCCAGACGCTGAGCCGGGACCAACCGGCTCTTGGAAAGGTTGACCACCCAGCCCAGCGACCGGAGAAACTCCACCACCCGAGCCGTAACCCGGGAGCTTTCCTGCAACGACTTTGCCCGAATTAACCAGTCGTCCAGGTAGGGGTGTACCAGGATGTCCTCCGACCGCAAGGCTGCCGCGACGACCACCATCACCTTGGTGAACGTCCGGGGAGCCGTGGCCAGCCCAAAGGGAAGCGCACAGAACTGATAGTGCCGACCCAAGATCGCAAAGCGCAGGAAACGCTGATGAGAGGCCCGAATGGGAACATGCAAGTAGGCCTCCGTCAGATCGAGAGAAGTGAGAAACTCCCCCGGCTGAACCGCCAGAATGACCGACCGCAGAGTTTCCATACGGAAAGAGGGAATCTTGAGAGCCCTGTTGACCCCTTTCAAATCGAGGATGGGCCGAAAGGTCCCCTCCTTCTTGGGCACCACAAAGTAAATGGAGTACCTGCCCGTGCCCCACTCCGGAGGGGGCACTGGCACAATTGCCCTGAGATCTAGCAAGCGCTGAAGGGTCTGGCGAAAAGCCTGCGTCTTCCCAGGAGTCTGACATGGAGAAGCGAGGAAAAAATCCAGCAGAGAGCGGGCGAACTCCAGGGCATAACCGTCCCGCACCACCTCCAGGACCCACTGATCGGACGTGATCTCGGCCCATTTGGGGAAAAAGTAGCGCAGCCGGGCCCCCACCGGAACCAAAGGGGGCGCCGGCAAGGCGTCATTGTGCAGGACGGGAAGCGGGGGAACCGGCGGCGGGATTCCCTGCCCCCCGACGGGCCCCCCGAAAGGGCTGCATGCGCTGGAAGAACCGACCCCGGGAAAACCCCGGAGACTGGAAAGAAGCAGCCCCACGCCCAGGGCGATACTTGCGAAATTCCCGCAAACGCCCCCGGGCCGCACCACCCCGAGACGCAGGGCGGGCACGGTCCTCCGGCAGACGGGGCACTTTCGAGTCCGACAGAGTCTGAATCAACTTATCCAATTCCTCCCCAAATAAAAACGACCCCCGAAAGGGAAATTTAGTAAGCTTAGCTTTGGACGCAGCATCCGCCGCCCAAGCGCGCAGCCACAAAACACGCCTTGCGGCCACGCCAAAAGCCATAGACTTAGCCGAGATCCGCACCAAGTCATATAGAGCATCTGAGAGGAATGAGGCAGCCATCTCAATCTTCGCTACCTCCTGATCCACCAGAGACCAGTCATCAGACTCCCGATCCAAGACACGCTCCGCCCACCGAAACACGGCGCGAGCGACCAGTCCCCCACAAATAGCCGCCTGGACCCCAAAGGCCGAAACCTGAAAATTTTGCTTAAGCAAGTTCTCCAAATTGCGCTCCTCGGAGTCCCGCAAGGCAGAACCGCCCTCAACAGGCACGGTATGCCGCTTGGAAATTGCCGAGACCACCGCATCAACGACTGGCGAAGCTAACGTAGCCCGATCCCCTTCTGGAATCGGATACAAGCGAGCCATGCTGCGCGCCAGCCGAAACGGCGTCTCCGGCGTTTTCCACTGCTCTAGAATAATATCCCGAATATTCTGATGCATAGGAAAAGAGCGGGAAACGGAACGGATCCCCCGTAACAGAGGGTCCCCCACACACGGAGTCTCCAGCGGCGCGTCCTCAAAACGCAAAACCGAAGAAACCTGTTGAATAAGGTCAGGCAGCTCATCTCTCTGAAAAAGGCGCACCACGGACGCCTCTTCACCGGAGAACGGGAAACCCGACAACCCGCCGCCAGCTTCCGTCCCCTCCAGAGGGTCCTGGAAATCCTCAGAAGGGTCCAGGTCCTCCTCCAGACCGACACGTTCCTCCGACCACAAATCCTCGTCCCACGAAACCCGCGGACGCTTGGACAAGGGAGGCGGCGGAGGGGACGCCACACCAGACGAGAGAGGCAAAGCCGCAGGGAGCGCGGAGGAAACCCCACCCCCCGAAACCCCCTGGGCGCAACCGGGACCCCCAGCCGCCTGAAAATAGGCTCTGCATAAGGAAAAAAAGAAATCAGGAGAAAAACCCCCCGAGGGTCCCAAGGGACTCCCTGCCACAGCAGGGGACCCAGCAGAAACCTGCCCCTGCATAGACAAAACAGGGGGAAGGTCACCTGAGGTGGAAGACAAAATGGAGGGGCCAGACAGAGAAGATGGCGACTTTCCCGCCAAAAAAGCTCCCTCCATAGCTTGTAGCGGCTGAGAGACCTGAACAGTCTCAGCCGCTAAAGCAGGCAAGCCGGCATCAGCTGTCAAAAAATCAGCTGAGAGGGAATCCTCAAAAACCCGACCGTCGGCGGCTCGGGGAATCCCTCCGTGGGCGGATGGAGAAGACCGGGCTTCTCCACTGCTCCCAGCCGACTCGCGAGGCACCATCGGCGGGGAGCTCTGGGCGCCTGCAGCCACTGCCGACGGAGCTCCTCCACCGCACCGGCCTGAACACCGCTTGCACAGGCCGGCTGCGAGTGCCTCGCGTCTGGAGCACAATGAGCACTTTTTCCCTTTAGAAGTGCTCATTGCTCCATACGCGACCTAGCTGTAAAAAAAAGTGCCGGTTAGTTGAAAAAATACAGTAAAATACAGTTTTCTTAAAGGGAAACAACCCTCCAGACCAGCACTACCTCAGGATTTTTTTTTTTTTCACAGAACAGACTCCACAGGCTCTCGAAGCAATATGCCTTGCTTGATTTAGGGGGCAAGGCTTACTGCTGAGGCTCCTCTAAAAAAATGTGGGGAGGTGGAGGAAGTGGGGGGAGGGACCCCGCTCGAGACCCGCCGGGTTTGACACCCCCGAGGTCGGACGAACCCCCAAACAGGGTCCGCCCAAGCTCCGTCCGGCCAAAAACAGGGACAATAAACCCCCTAAACAAATTCCAACAGCCCTACCAAGGGAGATGGGTACAGATCACATCAACACCTGCTGGAGACTGAAAGAAGACTGAGGGAAATAGAGAAGGGAGGATAGTATATACTGTCCCAAAGTTTTGTTTTCAGTCTCCACCTGCTGGTCATGATTGGATATATACCCATTCGTAAAGATTAACCTCTACTGGTCTGGAGAGTGCTAAAGAACAGCTTTTAAACTAAGATGGGAGGTCACCCAGGAGCAGATGGTTCGGTGTGGAGTATCCTTGAAAGATACTGTTGAATCCGAACATTTATGGAGTCCCAACAGAGAGGTTTCAAAAATGGTAAAAGAAAGCCAAGAGTGCTTAAGAGGGAAGAAGAGTATGTCAAGTTAATCCCGTCATCTTCTCAGCAGCCCTTAGGAAACAAGGAAAAAAACATAATTTCAAGTGTCTGTATACAAATGCTAGAAGCCTAAAAATTAAATAGGAGAGTTAGAGTATATAGCACTGAATGAACATGTAGTAAGGTTAGCCCACCAGTTTTCTCATAGGGGTTACCCTAGACATAGTATTAAGAGGGACTTTAAAAGGGTGTTATAAACCCATAATGAATGGTATGCTAGCAATCAACATCAAAGTGCTTCCCATAGATAAAACCCTTTAACTTGTGTCTTGCATTATTCTTCCAATATTCCTCTAATAAGGTCGGTTTTCTTAAAATATTGGCATGTGCTTGGATTTCACCCACAATTGCAAGGCCTTCCAAGGTATGCATATACTAGGAACTGCAATCTAGGAGTTATTAAAAGCCCCTAAATACAACAGAGAACAAGTCCCAGGATATTTTTGTTGTGGGCACTGTTTATATTGTAAATATGCGATCCAAACGATAGCAGTGCAGCATCCAAATTCTACAAAATGGTTTTATATGCATAGCCATACTGATTGTATGACTAAGGGAGTGATTTATTGTATTGTGTGCCCCTGTGGTCTTTTTTATATTGGACAAACAAGTCGCCAGATAAAAATTCATATTGCAGAGCATCTCAGCAAGGGCAAAATTAAAGCCCTTTTAACTTATCATTGGCAACAAAGTAATCATATGGTGGAAGAATTAAGATACTGTCCTGATCAAGCTGCAACAATCTATGGCTGTTGTTAAAAGAACAGAGAATAAATTTTGAGTGGTGTATGGTTGAACTGTACGGGTTGAATCACAAAGTGGCATGGCCTCTGGTATAGTGGAAAGGATCGTGTCAGTATGCTTTCAGCGTAAGCAAACCAGATGCTATTTATTTACTGTGATTAATTTAGCCCTCCCCACATTGGGTAGTTTAAATCTTAGTGAGTTTTCCCTGTTTAGGATGCCATGAAAGAATTATGATAGAATCATCTGCAGCGGAGCTTGGAGTTTTCCCTGGCTATCTCCACTTTATCATAATAATATTTCATGTTTTAAGCTTAAACAATTTTATTGATGATAGTAAAAAGAAAGCAGACAATATAAATGCAGCCATCTATACAATGGGAATCACTACACAAAAAGAATTTGAACAGACCAATTAATAAGGTATCATCATCAGTTTTTCAAACAAAGTGACTGATATGTTACAACTATCCCCAATCCCAACTATCAACAAGAATCTGGGCATAGCTGTCTCAGGGTCCTGGACTCTTATGAGCCCTGAGAAGCAAGGGCACAACCTCCCCCCCTACCCATTCCCTAACTTACACCAATGAAAAACATATTTTATTGATGACATGGAGCAACAAAAACAAAAAAAAAACTCAAGTACCGCCATTCGGGCATCTGCATAAAAAACAAGAGGCAAGCCATCAGTTTGTACATACTGTATATACTCAAATATAAATCGATCCAAATATAAGTCGAGACCCCCATTTCCCCCCTCCAAAAGGAGGAAAATGGTTGACTTGAATATAAGATGGGGACTTAATATTCAAGTGCCATGCCCTGCCAGGATCTGCACCCAGTGTCCCCTCCCTCATGCCCTCTCCTGCCAGGTTCTGCACTCGGCCCCTTTCCCTCCCTGCCCTACCAGGCTATTTATTTATTTTAAAAATTTCTATACTGTTTAAACCTAAATGGTTTACATATCTTTACATACATAATTCAATAAAACAAGTAAAATCAAACAAACATGAACAAATAACCCTCAGAACATCGTAGAACAATGGTTCAGCAAAAAACAATCACAAAAGATCAGTATCTAGAAAAATGCTTTTATAAATACAGTGTTCCCCCGTGAATTCGTGGTTCGGACTGCTCTGACCACCTCTTCCTGTAGTAAAGTCAGGCTATACCAATCAGGAGCTACGTGGCAAAACAGCTCCTGATTGGTGTAGCCCAACTTTACTACAGGAAGAGGAGGTCTGAGCAGACCGCGAGTGATTTTCTTCACCCGCTGATGCTCCAGCTACTCTCTCCTGCCACATTTGTGGTTTTTCAAAATCTGCGGGGGTTCCTGGAACGGAACCCCTGCAAATTTCGGGGGAGTGCTATAACTGATATGCAGCCAGCCACCCTCCCTATAAGGCTCTGAACCCAGCCCCCCTCATTAATTGCCAGGTTCCGTACCCAGCCCCCCTTACTACTTGCCAGGCTCTGCACCATGTCACATCTTCCTGCCCTGTACCCTCTTCCCCCTCTGGTGGTCTAGTGCTATTTTGAATGTTTCCTGACCCACCTTCACCCCTTGCATTGCAGACATCTCTTGTAAGTCTCTAATAAGTGGGTCCAATATTAACACGAACAGCAGAGGTGACAAGGGACAACCCTACCTCGTTCCTCTACCAATGAAAAAGCACTCAGACTCACTATCTGGAAATACTATCTTAGCCCTTGGAGACGCTTATAGCGTTCACACCGCCGACACGAAAAACCCACTAAAGTGAAAGCCTCCAGCGTGGCAAAAAAAAAAACCCATATGACGTTATCAAAAGCTTTCACTGCGTCAAAGCTCACCAATAATGATGAGGTTTTCCGCCACGCCTGCTGTTCTAGCGACAAAAGAAACCATCGAACATTCTTGGCGTTTTTCTACCCTTAATGAAACCCATCTGTGATTCATGTATCAACTCTGGTAACACTTTAGCCAATCTGTTCACCATGATCTTAGCTAACAATTTCACATCCGTATTCAACAGCGAAATAGGATGGTAAGATGCCACTAATTCCGGATCCCTGCGGGGCTTAGGTAAAACCAATATTTGTGCAACATTCAGATTATCTGGCATTGTCTCTGCATTTATCATTAAATTAAACGTTAGCTAAGGCCCCATAGAGAAAGTGTGTTCTTGGAACCCTGCAGGTCCCTGTACCTATTTTCCTGAGTTGACCCCATAAGGGGTCTCCAAGGCCCCAATCACATACCCCATAAGCTCTCGTGAGTCTCCCCATCATTCAAACACCACCAGCCGCACTCATGCATCCCTTCCTAGCATCCCCTCTCCTGCTCACTGAGTGGCTCCTCCCTCCCATATGTCCACCCTTTCCCCAGCATTCACTCCATATGAACAACACTTCACACACCCCTCAAACACCCCGTTCTGCAGTCTGAAACAAAGGTAGTCAAAGTTACAATGCAGAAACTTCAAGGTGGTCTCGCTACTTCTCCGGACAGAAGAATGGCACTGGATGCAACTCCCTTCTTCCTACACTTACAGCAGCTTTCTTTTTTTGGAGCCGCTTCATCCTTAGCTGCCATGTTATGCCCTTCCGCCAGCAGATTAGGAGCCTCCAACACCATGAGCATTCTCCAGGCTTCCTCCATTGTGTGCACAGTTTTTGTCACCAAACCCACCGTTAGTGCCATAGCAAACGGGTAGAGCCAGCGATAACGCAGGCCCTCCACTCGCAAATAACTAGTAACTGGGCCCATTTCTTTGCACTTCTGGAGTGTCAAAGGGGCCACATCCTGGTACATGTCCACATGGAGGCCTTGCCAAGTTAGTCCTTACACCTTCTGGCTGCCACATAGTAGCTTCTTTTTGGCAGTAGCTGGCAAGACACAGCACTGTCTCATGGCCAGTTCTCCGATGGACGACCTAGAGCAGGGGTGTGCAACCTGCGGCCCGAGGGCTGCATGCGGCCCTGTGAAGTATTTTGTGCAGCCCCGGTTGAGGGTGATGCAGCATTTTCCTCTGCTGCCCCTGGGTGTTTACCATCTTGCCAGCTCCCTCCTGTGTCTTGCTGCAGCATTTGAAAGTTTGTGCGGCCCCCAAAACATTTTTTTCGGCCAATGCGGCCCAGTGAAGCCAAAAGGTTGGACACCCCTGACCTAGAGCATGGTGAGCTCTCTCAATGTGCACAGCCTCCTGCTGCTCAGTGGTGCCCTGCTCCTGGGCCACCTGCCTTGCATCGTGGAAATGGGTTTCCTCTGGCACCCCTCTTATGCGCAGGTTGCATTTCCTGGAGCGATTCTCCAGGTCTTCCACTTTGTCCCACAGTTCGCGCTCACTTTTCCTCAACTCGGCCAACTCAGTTTGGGTGTCCACTATGTTCTCTCCATAGCCATCCAGGCGGTGAGTGAGTTCCACCAGATCCCTGGAAGGTGAAGAAACAGTGTGACAAGGCGGTGGCTGTTGCCAGAAGGATGCTAGGCTGTATAGAGAGAGGCCTGACTAGTAGAAGAAGGTGTTGATGCCCCTGTACAGGTCGATGGTGAGGCCCCACTTGGAGTATTGTGTTCCGTTTTGGAGACTGTATCTGGCAAAGGACATAAAAAGCCTTGAAGCGGTCCAGAGGAAAGTGACGAAAATGGTAGAAAGTTTGCGCCAGAAGCCGTATAAGGAGAGACTGGAAGCCCTGAATATGTATACCCTAGAAGAAAGGCGGGACAGGGGAGATATGATTCAGATGTTCAAATACTTCAAAGGTACTAACATAGAACAAAATCTATTCCAGAGAAAGGAAAATGGTAAAACTAGAGGGCATAATTTGAAGTTGAGGGGTAGTAGATTCAAGAGTAATGTTAGGAAATTCTTCTTACGGAGAGGGTGGTTGATATGTGGAATGCGTTCCTGAGGGAGGTGGTGGAGAAAAAAATGGTGACAGAGTTCAAACAAGAGCGGGATGAAAACAGAGGATCTCTAATCAGAAAATAATGAGTATACATTGAAGGAACTAAGGCCAGTACTGGGCAGGCTTGCATGGCATGTGTCCCATATATGAATATTCAGTTGACGACGGGCTGCGGAGGGTTTTGATGGCTGGGATGGTTAAGATGGGCTGGAGTGAGCTTTGATGGAGACTCCAGTAGATGGAACCTAAGCACACTACTGTGCAGGGCTCTGGGTTTCTGGCTCAGAAATATCTAAGTAAAGGAACATTTAAACTAAATAATTAATTTACAGAGCATGTATGTTTGGGCAGACTGGATGGACCACTTGGGTCTTTATCTGCCGTCATTTACTATGTTACTATAAGACTGCAATTTCTCACTACCTACAAGAGAGCATTCTGCGACAGATCAACTAACCTCCAACTTCAACTCCTAGAGGAACTCAGAGATCAGATCAACCAGGTTTGCGGGTGACAAAAAATCTCCTCACTGTGAGACCCTTACCCAGATCCTGATTCTGGAGATCTTCGAGCACTGCAGCATCCCCGCAGTAGTAGTGCTAGTCTATGTAAGCAAAGGCATGGCCGGGCATCCAGGTCAACTGCACCAACAGCTGGTGATACCTCGATAAGACTGGACATAAAACCTATGTCATGAGAAAGGGAAACCCTCATAGCCAGCGAGGACGTCGAATAAGGTGCAGTGACACCTTTTTCTTTGCCAAATAAGCCTGATAAAGCAAGTTAATAAATTCCGGGTGAAACCTGTTGTCTGAGGCAGAAGCTGCCTTCCAGGGAGCCACCCGTAGAACCTCTGGAGGACTTGTGCACTTTAGGTGCCTAACTGCAGCTGCATTTAGTTGGGGCCTCAAGGACGTTGTCTGTGAGGCACACTTACAACTTTTTGGGCTGTCCCCAGCTAGTAACAGTGGCAGGACCCTCTTTAGGGGCCGAGGGAACTTCGCCCCCCTCCCATGCTGTGGAGCACGTGGAACATGGCTGCTCACCAGCCATCCACTGCAAACAAGGCATGAATCTGAAAGTATCCTGCCTTGGGGACTCCATCGGAGTGTTTTTTTCAAAAAGAAAGCTTGTAGAGTCAAAAAATTAACTTTAAATTCCAATTAAGAAAAAAAATCCAAGATGGCTGCTGCCGAGCAATTTTGAAAAGAAAATAGCCCAGGAAAAGCATAGGGACATCCAAACAAACCCAGGGATTTTAGGGGTGGGGATGACTAGGGCTAACTCCCAAACTGTCCAAAAACCACCCAAATCGCTGTGACAGAGTGTCAGCTTTGTACCGACATGCTGTGTGCTGGAAAGCTGAAGAAGCTGAATCAGCTTACAGGCAGATTCTTTGCCTCAACAAGCCTTGCAAACTGGTCTACTGCTCTTCTGATTTCCCCCACTGGCCCAAGTCCTGTGGCCAGCGACCTTCGCCACTGGAACACACCGCACGCACCTGGTGAAGGAGCGCAGTCGGCCCTGATCATGAACATATCTCAAAGGAGCCACGCAGCCTGCGCTCAAACCCACTAGCAGATGAATCTGGGGCGAGCCAGCTCCCAAGTACAGTCTCTGAGTCCTGATCTGAAAGTGCAGGCTGTCCAGAGGGTGAACTGCCAGGCAGCCAAACCCCTAGAAAAGGACTTTCCCCAAAGTCTGCAATCCTCCGCAGCCAGAGCTGTCCTCGCAGGGAACCTCTATAGCACGAAGACGCAAATCACAAACAATTTTAAAGAAAAATAAACATGAGCAGAAAAAACTAGCTCCTACTGTCTGGCTTGTAGGCATGCAACTTGCTTCCAGGGAGGCAGTCTGAGGTAAGAGAGGAGGGATTGAAAACATTGTGTGATTGAGGCTGTCTGGAGACCATAGTTGCATAACTCACTATTCTAGGAATAGAGTGGGATTGTATAAGAATGGGGTTTTCTGTAGATGGCAGAATGCAGCCACACTTGCTGGTGAAGTCCTCCAGTCAGATTCCGAGTGTGGTGCTGTCTTCTATAGGGAATCTCACTTTAAAGGGCCCTGGAGCACAGATCAGTGTTTTTCTTAAACGCTAGCCACCGTCATTAAAAAATATACCCAGATTCTCAGCGCTAATATCTAGATACTGGTGCTGAAAATCTGGGCTAGCATTACATAATACATTTACCTGGGTATCAGTGATATTCAGCACCGATACCCAGATAACTAGTTAACTCAGGAAGGCTCTCTGGGGACCGGCGCTGAATATCACCGATACTTGGATAAAATCTGGCTCTGCTTCAGCCTCAGCATTACTTAGATATTGTTAAGTAGTGCTGCATGATTCAGGAAAAAATATTTCGATTTGATTCAGCCTATTGAATTGATTTTTCGATTCGATTTTCCTGCCCAATTGGGTGTTTTTTTCAAACATCATGGTGGGTTTATTTTAAAACCTCTTCACCTCCTTTGCCTTCTCCTAACCACACTGTGCTGTGGTGTAAACAAAATAAACAAACAAAAAAGACTTTTCCTCTCTCTGTTAAATCCTAGCTCACGTTTGCGGTCTAACACCAGCTCTGGCAGGATACACGTTTCAAATCTGACATATTGTAATCACAAAACAGAAAATAAAAATATTTTTTCTACTTTTTGTTGTCTGGTCATTATTCAAATCTTGTTGGTCCCAGGCTCTGGTTGTCTTCTGATAACTTGCTTGCCACGGTCTTCTTCATTCTTCTTTCTCCATGCTAACTATCCATCTTCCATCTCTGTCCTCCCCTCTGTTTCCCTTCCCTCCCCCGGAGGTCTGGCATCTTTCATTTTTTTCGTCTCCATCCACAGAGCCACCTTTTCGTCTCCTTTCTCACCACTCCAGGGTCCACCATCTCTCCCTTTCTTTTCCCAATTACCCTCCTATCCAGTATCTCTATCCCCCCTCCACCCCATCCCTTGTGTCCAACTTCTCTCCCTTTCTGTTCCTTCCCTCCCTAAATCCCATTGTCCACCATCTCTCTCCCTCTCCTCTGTTTTTAGACCCATTATTTCTTCCCCCAAAGTTTGGCATATGCATATCTCTTTGAACCCCCTTCCCTCCCTCTGTATACTTCTACATCAGGGCACCCTCCCCTGAAGTTCTGTTCCCCCCCAAAGGCCTGCACCCCACTCCTAAAGGCCTGCCTGTCCCCACTGAAGGCCTGTGCCACCAACCCTGAAGATCTGTGCCACCACCCCTGAAGGCCTGTCCCCCTGCCTATCCCCCGTGAAGGACTGCATCCTCCCCTTGGGAAACCTGCGTGTTACCCCCTGACCTCCCGCGCATCCATTTTCCTAATTTCAGCAGCGGAGCAGCCTGCAGAAGGATCGCCAGTGCTAGCGATCTTTGCAAGCTGCCATAGGCCTTCGAAGCTCTCTTCCCTCTGCCACAGTCCCGCCCCTCCTCTGACGTCAGAGGCAGGATCACAGAGGCAGAAGAAAACAGCTCCGGAGGCCGATGGCAACCTGTAAAGCTCACTAAAGTACCAGCAATTTTCTCTGAAGTCTGCTCCACTGCTGGAATTAGGTAAATGGATGCGTGGGAGGCCAGGGGGGAAGCCGGAGGCCAGCACTTCCCGACTGACCCTCCCCCCTCGCCCTCTAAAGTGGCAGCAGCCGGCCAACAAGAGGCAGCGCTGCTGCTCCTGCTTTAGGGGGCGAGGGTAGAGAGTCAGTCACTAAATCGGGAGGCTGATTTTTTTGTTGTTGTTGTTTTAAATCGATTTGAATCAATTCACCTGAAGTGATTCGGTGAATCAATTTGAATTGTGAATCAGGCAGCACTACTGTTAAAGCAGTCTGTCCAGATTTTCAGCAGCATTACCCAGACAATTCCATGGAATCCAGGTATGGCCCCGGTATGTAAGGCTTATCTGGGTATGAGTAGCTCTTATCCTTAAGTGCAGCTGAATATTAGGCCCAAACATACTCCCATCCATTTGTTAAATAAGAACTCTTGTTGCACAGTGATATCCAGCAGAAGTATAATTGCTGAAAAAAAAAAATCACAAAAACAACAAAAAAAATTAACACGTCTGGTTTACCTGATTTGCCTGTCCTGGGTAAAAGTGGTCATTGAAGCATTGTTGCTTGATGGTATACTAGAAGGGATCTGAACCATATTTCCTATGGTAGGCTGGGAAATCACCATAGTGTTATACAAGGGGGTAGTAAGTGTTCCCTGTGTTTGGTTAGGAAGAGAAGTCTGCTGATTGTGTCCACTCAGTACATTCTGCTGACTTTGCTAGAAAAGGAAGACATTTCATGTATTAGTTCAGTAGACAAACGGTGAACAGTACAACACCTTTGTGTATAAAGAGATTATGCCCTTACCTTGATAATATCTTTTCCAGTAGATAGGTGTGTCATTCTGGACAAGCAGGTCATCTCCCCATGGCCGCGAGTCATATTCAGAAGGAATCCACTCCAGATTTTTTTCTATCCTCCTACTTCACCGGGAGCTCTGCAGTTAGTACCCAAGCATGCAAGAGCTCCATCGAAATTATGTGAAGGACAAAAATGGAAAATTTTCCAAACATATTAACACTAGAACACTCAATGAACAAATAACAGCCATCCAGCTGCACGCGACTTCAGGAAATGCTCCAGCTGCTTGTTAAGAGAAAAAACGCCAGTGAAGGTAAAGGCAAGGGAGGAAGATTCACGGACCGCGGCGGGCGAGAGGGGGCTGCTGCTGGGGACAGAGGACCAGGCTGAAATGAACCTTTTTAAAAAATATATTAGGTTCCCACAGAGCTTGGGGGGGAAAAAAGGACACCAAAGCAAAACTGGCCTAGGAGTAGGAAAGAGAAAGGGCAGAAGGACAGGCAGGTGAGCCAGATGCTGGAAGCTGGGGGTAGAAAGAGGGAAAGAAACTAGATGGAGTTGGAGAGGAGAAATCTGGACACAAGAAGGTAACAGAAACAGAGGTGAAATTATGTACATGGGGATATAGGGACAAAGTCATAAAGGGGAGATACATGGGGATGGTATATTGACACGGGGGGGGGGGGGGGGCAATGCCGGTCACAGGAGGGAGTATATAGATACAGAGGGGAGATATTAGAAACAGGGAAAATAGGAACACAGAAGGGAGATGGTTTGTGCGGTTGGAATCAGATGGTTTGCAAAGACGGGATGGGGACTGAGCTCAAGGGGACTGAGCTTGCAGGGACAGGACGGGGACCGAGCTCGTGGGGACAGGATGGAGACGAGCTCACGGAGATGGGGCGGAAACAAGGACAAATTTTTCCCCCATGTCATTCTCTACTCAACTCATGCGCATTTATATTACGTAGGTTCGAGGATCATTTCATAAATAATGCACATCTCTTTTTTAATTTACATGTTTTATTTTTTTTTTTAACCATTTCTTTACAATCCTTCAATATAGTTTCCCTGCTTTGCAATGACTAAGTTCCAACGTCTGGGAAGCTTCATTATTCCATCCAAGACACCGTTTTTGTTCAGTTGCAGAATGGCTTGGGTAATGGCGGAAGAAAGCTCTTCCAGAGATGCAAAACGATGTCCAAACAGGTTTTTTCAACTTTGGAAAAAGGTCGAAGTCTAGTGTACTCATTGCCTGGACTATAGGGAGCATGAAGTTAACACCTCCCAGCTGTATCTGCGTAGTTTTTTGATGACGACATTCCCTATGTGCGGGCAGGTGAGCGTTGTCGTGAAGAATGAGTGGCCCAGCCAAGAACAACTGAGGTTGGGTTTTGTGCAATTTTCTGCGCATGTTTTGCAAAAAATCACAACACACTGCTGTGACCCTTCTTCCACATGGAACTTTGTCTATGATGATGATGCCTTCATGATCATAAGCAAAAATAATCATTTATTTGACATTTGATTGAGCTTATCAAAATTTTATTGGTTGTGGGAAAGATGGAACTCTCCACTCGTTGGACTGTGATTTCCGCTCCGGCTCAATGTCTCTGACCCATGTTTCATCAATAGCAAAAATACGATTCAAGAATGCCTGACCTTCAACGTCAAATCTTTGTTTCAGCACGATTGCATTGTCCAGGTGTCTTTGCTGCTGTTCAGCAGTCAAGAAGTGGGGGACTCATCGCACAGAAATTGATCTCTTTTTTAAATCATTTGTCAGAATTCGGTGTACTGTCATCAGTGGAATCCCTGTGGTTTCAGAAAATTCCTCGCATGTCGCACGACAATCTTGTTCAAGAGCATCAGCCACGAGTTTCATACATTGTTCATCGGTTGTTGATTTCAGTCTTCATGGTCTGCATCATCATCTATGCTCACACGACCACTCTGAAAACAAGTTGCCCACCGAGAAACTGTACTACAGTCCATTGTTAACTCACCACAAACTTCACGTAATGCACTGTGGTTTTCTGTCGGGTTTTTGCCACCTAGTTTCAATCTTAATGTACGACTTCTGATAGTCAACAGACAGTACCCGAGACACCTGCAGCCTCCATTTCCCACACTTGTCACAGCTACAGTATGTACACTACAGAGCTCCTAAGCACATGTCCTGCTGCTTCAAGCACTGAAGTGAAAGTGAAACATGGTTTACTGCAATTGCATCATCCACTCCCCAATGTTGTCAACCTGTGCAAGAAATGACCCTCGTATTAAAACGTCTATCATATCTCCCCTCTCCTGCCTTTCCTCCAAGGTATACAGATTGAGATCTTTAAGTCTGTCCCCAAGATTATATGATTTATTTATTTATGTGACTTTACTCAGTTAGGTTCTAATGAATAAAGAGATTGTGTCCTTACCTTGATAATATCTTTTCCAGTAGATAAGCAAGTCATTCTAGACATGTAAGTTATCTCCCAATGGCCGTGAGCCATCTGCAGAAGGAATCCACTCCAGATTTTTTTCTCCGACTCTCCTCTACGTCACTGGGAGCTCTATTGCCACCAGTAGTTAGTACCCAAGTATAAAGAGCTCCATCGATAGTATGTAAAGTAGGGTCACCAATGGGAGCTTTCCTAAGAATCAACTGTTCTACTCAAATGAGAAACTTTAGAAGAACAAACAGCAAACAAAGCATCAAAAGAGCTCAGGAAGTACCCGTATTTTCACTTTGAACATATATACAGAATACTTCAAGGCCCCAAAGGGCTGACTGGCATCCAAAAATCAAACTTGGAGAAGCATAAGCAGAATGAGATAGTAGGCAGGCATAAGAAGGACAGGGTGGGAGTCTAGAATGGTGACAAGTCAAAAGTGCGCGCCGACAACCTAGCACAGACAATTGAGCACAAGGCGGAAGTGCGCCGAAGAAAAACAGTATTTTAAAGGGCTCCGACAGGGGGTGTGTGTGGGGGGGAACCCCCCACTTTACTTAACAGAGATCGCGCCGGCATTGTGGGGGGCTTGGGGGGTTGTAACCTCCCACACTATATTGAAAACTTCACTTTTTCCCTAAAAAAGAGGGAAAAAGTTAAATATCCAGTAAATGAGGGGGGTTACAACCCCCCAAACACCCCACAACACCAGCGTGCTCTCTATTAAGTAAAGTGGGGGGGTTCCCCACCAACACCCCCCCCCCCGTTGGAGCCCCTTAAAATACTGTTTTTCTTCCGCCTTGCGCTCAGTTGTCTGCGCTGGGTTGTTGGCGCGCCTTTGTCGTCGCACGCTTTTGACTATGAACTGTCTAGAATGACTCACTTATCTACTCTAAAATATATAATCAAGGTAAGGACATACCTATTGCACTGGAAAAAAGTGAGTCATTCTAGACATGTGGGATGTACAAAAGCAGTCCCATAAAGTTAGGGCGGGCTGACTTTGCCGACCCTCAAAATCAAGGATCCAAAGGCAGAGTCCTGTCTCACCGCCACATCCACTCTGTAAAATTTGTCAAATGTGTGCTGAGTGGACCAAGTAGCTGCTCTATAAATCTCCTCAGGGGAGATAGCTCTAGCCTCAGCCCACGAGAAGGCCATACACCTGGTTGAATGCACCTTAACAGAAACAGGAGACTGTTTAAAACAATTACAAACAGTCCAAAATACAGCCCTAAGACTAATATACTCGCTGAAAAAATATGACTACATTACCTCAGTTTTCCAAGACTCACACTGGCTCCCAGTACAAGCATGCATACAACACAAATTCTACTGCACCCTATTCAAAGCCCTAAATGGAAATGGACCAAGCTATCTGAACAACACATCTGGAAAAACACATCTAGACTAAGGAGAACTCAAACACACTTTACCCACCCCCCCAATCAAAGGCATGCAAAGCCTACTAGCCACCAGACCACTAGTGGTCTACTAGCCACCAGAGCAGCAAAAATAGACCACCACCTCTCAAATCTACTGACCACGACGCCCAACTACAAAACATTCAGGAAAGAACTGAAAATCATACTATTTAAGAAATTTGTGAAATGATCTAACCAAACCCTATCGATCATTCCCAGATCCCGACGCATACTATAGCTATCAACCTTGTAATCTCCCTGGGAATGCCCAGGCTAATTTCTTGTTGTAAACCACCTAGAACTGAAAGGTTTTGGCGGGATAGAAGACATCAATGTAATGTAATGTTTACCGCATAGAATGTATGTTGATGAAATGGCCTTATGGATCCATCTGTAAACAGTGGCCTTGGAAGTGAAAGTGCCCCGCTTTGAAGAATGGGTCAGCACAAACAGATGGTTAGACGCAAAACTCATTCGTGACCTCCATATATTTTGTTTATTAAAAAATTTATATACCGCATACAACTATGCATTTCTATATCACGTACATAAAATCTTGTTTCCCTCCGATTATCACATATAACATAGATATTTACACATCCAACTTCTTCAAAATGTGATCCTGCTTTCTAGAACCTGTAGGCTGCAAAACAGGCAAACACACTTCCCAATTAACATGAAAGGACGACATCACCTTTGGCAGAAACAAAGAAACTGGGCGGAGAGAGATTCCAGGCTCCGAGATCCTCAAGAAAGGCTCTCTACAAGACAAGAGTCTGGAGCTCCGAGACACATCTCGCTTAGGTAATGGCAACAAGAAAGACTGCCTTTAGTGTCAGGTCCAAGAGGAAAGCATCCTTCAGAGGTTCAAATGGAGTTTTGGTGAGGCCAGACATAACCAAAATAAGCTCCCACGAAGGGAACGGTGGTTTGATATATGGTCTAATGCGAAGAACACCTTTCAGAAATCTGGCCACTTCAGGGTGAGACGCAAGCGAAGGACTATGGTCCCGGCCTCTGAAACAAGAGAGCCCAGCAACTTAGACCCAAAGAGAAGCCACGGTGAGGCCCTTAGCAAGGTCTGCTTGGAAAAAAAATAGCACCACTGAAACCAAATATGGCTCCAATGCTGGAACGTCTTCAACACCTTAGCGTAGGCAGACACAGTAGTCAACTTCTTAGATTTCAGAAGAGTAGAAATGACAACATCAGAATGTCCTTTGCGCTCTAACACTTCACGCTCAAAAGCAATGCCATAAGAGCAAAGTTATCTGTATTCTTCATGCAGACTGGCCCTGAGAGAGGTCTGCAACTGAAAGCCACGACCTAAGTGAAAATGCATCAGATTTGTGTACCATGAACTGCGAGGTCAATTTGGAGCCTCCAGAATGACCAGTCCCTGATAGTCGCAATCTGGTGAAGGATCTGTCCTATCATGGGCCAGGGAGGAAAAACAAACAGTATAACTCCCTGCGGCCATGGCTGAACTAGAGCGTCTAGGCCCTCGCTTCTGGGCTTGAATCTTCGACTGAAGAACCGGTCTGCTTTCATGTTCTTTGCCATTGCCATGAGGTCAAAGTGAGGCCAACCCCAATGCCGAAGACAGCACCCACTTGCCCAGATCCAAGATATGTCTGCTGAAGTCTGCTTGAACATTGTCGACTCCTGCCATATTCGCTACCAAAAGGACTAGAGATGACGCTCCGCCCAAAGAAAGAGCAGGTAGGCTTCCTGAGCCAGAGAAGCACTCTTGGTTCTTCCCTGGTGATTGACATATGACACCACTGTTGCATTGTTGGAGAAGACTCTGTCTGCCCTCCAGAGTCATCTGCCCTCCAGAGTAATCTGCAATTTCACCAGAGCCAAGTGAATGTTCCGCAGTTTCATTCAGTTGACTGACCATTTCTTTTGAGAGGGTGTCCAATGCCCCTGAATGGGAAGATGATTGTAATGGACTCCCCAGCCTTGGAGACTTGCATCTATTGTCATAATCACCCAAGATGCAATCCACAGCGGGATGCCCCTGGAGAGGGACTGCGGAAGGAGCCACCAAGTTATGCTGCCCGGGCCTCCAGAGTCCAAGGAAGAGCTGTCGGCAACTCTTCCATCTACGGAGCCCAGTGAGAGAGCAATGTGTGCTGGAGAGGATTCATATGTGCCTTTGCTCAAGGAACCACATCTAGTGGCCACCATGGCCCCCAGGACCTGGAAATCGTCCCAAGCTGACAGAGATGCTTTGTCCAGGAGACAAGATATCTGATAGCACAGCTTCTGTCTGTGTGCCTGTGGAAGACGGATGTGTCCAGCTGCCATATCAAACAAGACATCCAAGTATTCTATGGACTGCGTCGGGGGTCAAATTGACTTTCCTATAATTCACAATCCAACTGAGGTCTTCCAGGACCTGGACCACCTGATCTACTTTGCGCTAACCCTTGGCAAACGAGGGGGCTCTAATCAGCCATCATCCAAGTATGAATGTATCTGCAGCCCCACTTTCCTCAAGTGAGCTGCCATGGTCACCATCACATTGGTGAAGGTGCGAGGAGCCGTTGCCAGGTCAAAAAGCAGAGCTGAAAACTGGTAATGATTTTCTAGAAAATGAAACCTGAGGAATTTGTGGTGTGTTGGAAAAATTGGAATATGCAAGTAAGCCTCTGTGAGGTCCAGTGAGGCCAGGAACTCTTCTACTGAGGCCACTGCTGCTATGACTGCACTATCTCCATGCGAAAGTGTGAGACTTTGAGTACTCCATTAACGTGCGTAAGCTCCAGGATTGGACTCAAATCGTCTGAGCCTTTCTTTGACATGATAAAGTATATGGAGTATCTGCCAAAGTTTTTGGGCAGCACTGGTTCAATAGCCTGAATATTCAACAATCTCTAAACAGTGGCTTGTGCTTTGACCACGTTGTTTGGGCATCCCGCCGAAGAGGCCACAAACCAATTTGTCAGAGGCTGAGCAAATTCCAGCTTGTAGCTGGACTGAATAATGTCCAGAACCCACTGGTTGGACAAGATGTACACCCAAGCCTATAGGAATGCTGAGATTCTGCCTCCAATATGTAGAGAAGCCTCCCTCGGCCTGGCATTATTGTGCCTTTATGACAGAGGGAGCCGAAGAGGAGATGGAAGGCTGGTTACGCCTGGAGCCTGAGAACCTCTGCCTGTAGCCCAGGGAAAATCTCCGAGATGTGGAGCTTGAATATGGGTGGGAACGCCTGGAGCTCCGAAAATTAGTGTCCTGAACCTCTAGAGCAGTGGTCTCAAACTCAAACCCTTTGCAGGGCCGCATTTTGGATTTGTAGGTACTTGGAGGGCTTCAGAAAAAATAGTTAATGTCTTATTAAAGAAATGACAATTTTGCATGAGATAAAACTCTTTATAGTTTCTAAATCTTTCCTTTTGACTAAGTCTTAATAATAATATTGTCATTTATAGCTAAAGAGACAGATGATCAAGAAACTGTTTTATTTTACTTTTGTGATTATGATAAACATTCCAAGGGCCTCAAAATAGTACCAGGCGGGCCGCATGTGGCCCCCGGGCCGCGAGTTTGAGACCACTGCTCTAGAGGTTCTGAGTCTGCTGTCAGGTAGGGTCTTAGGGTGAAGGTCCACCACCGAATTCATGAGTTCGTCCAGGCCTTTGCCAAATAATAACCGCCTCTTAAAAGGGAGTTACACATAAGAGTAGCTTTAGAAATGGAATCATCAGCCCATTGTCTGATCCAGACCATCCTGCGAGCAGAAATTGAATATGCTGACACCTTACTCAAGACGCGCATAAGGTCATACAAAGCATCAGCAACATAATCTACCCCAGCTAACAGAAGCTGAGGAGGAGGCTCCACAGCCTCACTTTCCGGAGTATGCAGCTGGGACAAACAAGCCCATTTGACAAAGGACGCCACCGAGACAACTTTGACTCCCAGAACCACTGCTTCAAAGAGTCTCCTGAGAACCAAATCCACATGGCGGTCCTGCATGTCCTTGAGCACCATACTACCCTCATTGGGAAGGAAAGTGTGCTTAATCAACGCATAACTAGGCTGACTAAAAAGCTGCTGGCACTCCTGCTGCATAGGATACAGACGGGACATAATGGTTCTTGTCACCTTGACAGTGCTTTCCGGAGAGTCCCATTGCTCCAAGATCAGAACGCTCATATCAGGATGCCAGGGAAAAGCAGAAGATTGAACTTGCACTCCACAAAGGAGAGAAGGAGAGGTAAAAGGAGCTGGCTGAGTGACTAAATTAAACTCTTGCAGAGTCTCCAAGATGAGATCAGGCAAAGCAGCTGACTTAAATAAATGCAGAACTGTGGGATCATCCTCAGGTTCGAAAACCATAGAAGGATCCGAAGATCTGGCATACTGTCCTGAGACCCGTGCCATGGGAAGAACATTCCCGAAAAACAAGGGGTCCGCAAACTGATCATCATAAGTATCACTCAAATCAGGGTGGGCCAACTCAGGAACAGTGGCTGACTGAGAAGAGGACGTGCTTAAAGAGGCAAAACGGGCTGAGAGAAGTCTGAGGCAGATAGGGACTGCACAGGGGAAGCACGGCTATCCCGAAAGGCATTCCACAAATATTTCATAAATTCCGAGAAGGCCTCCGGTCCCTGGGTAGCAGAGCCACCCATAGATGACTGGGCTTTGCGTTTCTTGGGCTGCAGGGCATCCATGTCCTTTCGTGCGAAACATTTTGCCCTATCGGGCCCTAAAAACAGAAATAGCCACCCATTTTGTCACCTGCTTAGACAGGGGAAGAGGATAAGCATGGCACTGCTGCCTCTCCCGAACACGGTACATGGTGCAAGGTTGCTCCGTGGGCACTAAATTTGCATAATCCTGGCAAGGATTTGAAGCAGACGAGTCCAAGGACTCCATCCCAGCAAGTTTTGAGGCAAAAATAGCAGTTTTGGAAGTACACAGAGCTTTTGAAAAAAGGATTGTTAAAATACAAGTTTTTAAATCTGGCCTGCACCCCCCCCCCCGACCCTTTCATCTCTCCCTCCCATCCAAACCCTGCCGATCGTGAGACTGAAATACCTTGTTCCAAACAGCAGCATCGGCAGCAATCTAGACAGGCTGCTTTGTGGCCTTCTCCCGCCAGGGTATTCCTCTGCCACATCACTGATCATGTCATCAGCAATGCGGCACATGGAATGCTTCTGTGGGAGAAGCAAAGCAGCCTGTCTAGATTGCTTTCGTTTGGAACAAGGTATTTCGGTCTCGTGGTCGGTGGGGTTCGGATGGAAGGGAGAGGTAGAAGGGTCAGTAAGGGGGGGGGGTGTGCGCGGCGGCAGCAAAGCTAGCAGGATTGATCAAGCACACGTTTTTGAGCTATGGTACCGTAGTAAGGTGCTGAGGAGATTACTACTGTATATAGCTCATGTTCTGTCTGTCTAATTTTACTCAGAAGTGTGCTAAATGTAGTACTGTTAATGAAGCGGATTGTGCTCTTTTGTCTCATTGAGGTTACAGCTTCAGCAGATAAGCAGGTTTTTAATTTGCCTTTGAAATGGCTGCTTCCTGAAAATAAGACCTAGTGCATTTTTGGGGCCAAAATTAATATGACAGTGTCTTATTTGGGGGAAACATGGTATTAAAAAGACATTTGTTTTGCATTTTTCCTGCAATGCCTGTGTTTTCCCAGTAGATGGCACATTAACCTTTGTTGAGATGTGACGTATTACTCCATTCCACATTTTTGATTTGCATTTTGAGCCCCATAGTACACAAGAGTGGCCCAAAGAAAAGTGGTGCAGAGTGTTTAAGAGGGAGTGAATAGCAAAATATTTTTTCACTGAAGTTTGATCAATGGCTGTATGTCTGATATGCCAGGAAACTGTTGCGGTTTTCAAAGAATACAATATCAGCTGTCACTTTGCCACGAAGCATGCTAACTATGCTAGCAAGCAGTCACCGCAAGAACAGGAGGCTACTGCTCAGAGGTTGACAGCAAATTTACAGGCTCTTGGTCTGGCCCCTCTGCCAAATTTAAGAACCCATTGTGGCCCACGAGTCAAAAATTTTGCCCACCCCTAGACTTGACACAGGTGATCTTTATTAACTTACTTAGGGCTAGATTCACTAAGCAAACTGATTGTGCATCGATCAGTTTGCGAGCCCTTTGCAACCCAATTTCCCTCCTGGAGTATTTACTAACCTGTTTTGCAATCCAATTCCGACCCACGCATGCAAATGAGGGGAACTGCATGCAAAGTAGGCAGGGATGCGATTCACTAAACAAATTTGCTGATTCGACTGAGCTGGCTGATCAACCCAAAAAGCAACTGCTGAGGACCAGTCACTGAAGCCCTTTCCAACTGCCTTCTGCCGCCCTACTCTCAACCCTGTCAGCCCCAATCTCCTGCTTCCCCAATCTGCCTACCTGCCCTAACTATAGCTGCCCTTATCGCCTGCCTTCCCCAATATGGCTGCTTGCCCTGACGCTGCCCTCATCGCCTGCCTGCCCCGACTCTCCCACTCTTCCTGCAGTGTAAGCCCATGCTTTTAACTCGCAGGCTTTAAGCGGGTTAAAACCACGGGCTGTAAAAAAGTTTTTAAAAGTGCCGGGCCGGAGGTCCAGCGCATGCACGGGGATTGCTATAGAGCGATCCGTGCCGGCAGATGGGGCGTTCCTCTGATCACCCCGATCTGCATTTTGGAGTTTGCTGAATTCGTCGGACCTACCCAGATCAGGCAGGTTAGTAAATCTGGCCCTAAGGGCCTTGTTAAGACAATTTTTGTAAGCAAAGCTATGTGAGTTTGCTTTGACAAAGGATGCAAAAACTAATGCAATCAAGATTGTTTGTTTTCTTAATTTCTGAATACTACAAAAACTGTTCTTCCTACTTTAATGTATTTGGAATTGTATGCTTAAGACAGCAGAATGTGAAAAATGCAAGGGAATGAAGACATAAGAGCATAAGAGTTGCCATACGGGGACAGACCGGAGGCCCATCAAGCCCAGTATCTTGTTTTCAACCATGGCGAACCTAGGTCCCAAGTAGCTTGCTAGATCCCAAGTAGCAAACAGATTCTATGCTGCTTATCCTAGGAATAAGCAGTGGATTTCCCCAAGCCATCTCAATAATGGCCTATGAACTTCTCCTTCAGGAAATTATCCAAACCTTTATTTTAAACCCTGCTAAGCTAACTGACGTTTATAAGGCACCATCGTGCATCACATTATTAGCTCCTGGAACTAGCTAAAATAGTTTAGGTACAGATTATTACTTTGTCTTGCAGTTTTTTCATTCCCATAATCCACTGTCCCATAAAAGTCAGTTACATTCTAATTTCTGGAAATAGAAACATTTTCTGTAATTTTAAACTTTGAACTGAACTGTGAGAATATTATCATTTACATTTTTAAAGGAAAATGAATATGTGCTGGAAGTAAGCTTATATTTGCTATACTTTAGGATTCTGCTAGGTACTTGTGACTTGGACTGGCCACTGTTGGAAACAGGATACTGACGGAGTGCGGCTATTCTTAAGAACAAAAATACATTTGAGTTAGTTAAAATTTTGGCAGCTTAGTGATAAGTACTCTTACCTGGACTGTGCTTTGTAGAGGCTGCTGTTGTATAATGTGCTGAGTGCTTATATGTCCAGTGTTCCCTCCTCCATGGAGCTGGTTAGCTTGAATGACTTGCCCCTGCATGCTTACTGGCATAACCTGTTGAATGTTTGTAGGGTTTCCAGAAGAAAATTGAACTGATCCAAAATTTAATCCAGAGGATGACTGCTGTAAAAACATCTTTAAGAAGTCAAAACATTAAATTAGGAATCTATCAATAACAAAAAATGGCACATGTGGGACTATGTGCAACTTATGAAGTGAAAATAATAATAATAACTTTATTTTTGTATACCGCCATACCCCGAAGAGTTCTAGGCGGTTCACATTAGTTAAACAGAGATTACAAGTGGTTACATATCAAATTGATCATAGAGTTGCAAACAGCAAGGCGAGAGTAGTTACAAGTGGTTGCATATCGAATTGATCATAGAGTTGCGAACAACAAGGAGCGAAGTGGGGAGAGAGGAGGGAGAAGGGGGAGGGGAGTAGATCAGGACGGGGAGAGGAGGAGGGTAGAAAAGGGGCATTAAGGGTCTTGATCTCGGAATAGGTGAGTTTTGAATAATTTTCTAAAGTCGAGGTAGTTGTAGGCCTGGAGGACCATTTGGGCTAGCCAAGGGTTTAGTTTGGCGGCTTGGGAGGCGTAGGTTTTGTCAAGGAATTTTTTTGAGTGGCATAGTTTTAGGGAGGGGAAGGCGAAGAGTTGAATTTTTCAGGAGTTTTTATAGTTGTGGTTAAGGGTGAAGTGAGGGGTGATGTAGCTTGGGGATAAACCAAATATTGTTTTGTAGCAAAAACAGGCGAATTTGAATATGATTCTGGATTCTAGTGGGAGCCAGTGGAGTTTGTGGTAGAAAGGGGTGATATGGTCCCATAAGGATACTGTATTTTTCGCTCCATAAGATGCACCTCACCATAAGACGCACCCCAGATTTAGAGAAGGAAAACAAGAAAAAAATCCATTCAGAACAAAACTGTATACTAATATATACCCAACACCTTTAAATTCCATCCCAGCCCCCCCTATCAATCATCACTTTTACATACTCCTCAGCATCTTTAAATTTTGTCCCAGCCCCCCCCAATCAATCAATCATCACTTTTACATACCCCCAGCACCTTTAAATTCCATCCCAGACAACCAGCACCTTTAAATTCCATCCCAGCACTCCAATCAATTAATCATCACTTTTACATACTCCCAGCACCTTTAAATTCCATCCCAGCCCCCCCGACAGTACCTTTAAAATGTGGAGGTCAGTGGACGGTTGCCTGTTGCTTGTTGGGGCCCGTGGTGCACAAGCACACTAATGCCTGGGCCCGCGCCACTTCCTAATTGTGCCGGTCACTGGTAATTGGCTGGACAGCTGTCTGTTGATTACCGGCATGTAAGGGCCGGTGGCATACAAGTGCACTGCTGCGTGGGCGTGTGCCACTTTTGAATGGCTGATTCAGTTCCCATGAGGAGCTAGCAAGAACTGAGGCAGCCATTCAGAAGAGGTGTGCGCCCATGCAGCAGCGCGCTTGTGCCCACAAGCAGCAGCCAGCCATCCACTGACCTCCACAATTAAAAGGTACAGCCCGGGGGGGGGGGTATATTCACTTCATAAGATGCACCCTTATTTCCGCCCACTTTTTTGGGGGAAAAAGTGTGTCTTATGGAGCAAAAAATACAGTATTTTGCTGAACTGAACCATAAAGTACATCCTGCTAGAGAAATCCGATACTCAGAAGCTACCAACAACTAATTTCCAGGTTATGCACCAAAGATATTCAAACAGCTGTATGAATACATTTGGTTCAAACATTTTAATTAGCAAATAACCCTCTAATAAAAACAAACAATAAAAATCATTAGGTCCTTGAAGGACTGGAACTGGACTGTTCAAATGCCTTTACAGTAAACAGGTAAAACAAATGTTTTCAAGTGCTCAGGTCTTCTGTTCAGAATGATCACACAAGGCCCTTCTTTTCAAGTTTGCTCCAAAAACAAATATTAATGTTTCAACCGGGGCTGGTCCTACTACTGAGCAACTTCTTTATACATGACCGCACTTTTCAAACTAATGACTTATGCAAATGAGATTCAACAATGAGGTTCTGCACCAGTGAACTAGCCTATCTAGGAGTGGTGCACCCATTCCATAGCTGGTGAAGACCCCAAAGCCCTGTCCAGCTGATGAGCTCCTCAAAGGTACCCTGAACTTTCTCCTACACAGCTCGGTAGTCAGGAACACCAGCATTCATACTCATACATTCTCAGTTTTCACACATGCCAAGATGTCAGCTTGAGTGAGTCAACCAGATTTGTTTAAACTCGCAACCACACAAGCTCCAATGCAACCTGGATTAAATCCAAACTGCTTTTCCTTCAGCTCGACTACAATTTTTTAACTTGACTTAGAAAGTGGCAGATAAACACAGAAAGGCTTTCTTCTAGAAAAGCTAGTTTTTCAGACCTGAAATAAAAAAAATAAAAAAATTACATCCTACCTGAAGCCCCTGCCCATGAACTAGATGGAGTTGTTCTTGAATTTTACGGAGCTCTTCTTGCTGACGATGGATATTTGCCTCTATCATTCGGGTTCTCTGCTCCAGCTGATCCTTGAGGTGCTGCATAGCTCCTAGCTGGGCTGAGAGCTGAAAAACAGGCTAAAATGCCACATTAAACACAAAAGTAGAGTTTAGAATATGTAGTTTTCAAAAAAAAAAACCCCAGATTATCAAAATATTTTTCCAATTCCTGTCTCCATATATATCAAAGAAAGAAATATATTGACTTACAAATGTAGTTTGCCTTTGTCTAGTTTAGCGCTATGCATACACATTTTCAGGTAAGAGCTGTGATTTGAGCAATTTATAACCATGTCACGAAGAAAAGCAGTAATAGTGAGTTTGTGGGCCAGCAAAATATGAAGTTAAATGACTTATATTTTCAATGCTGTACTAGCACAATGAACAAAAACAGATCTTACTATAGCTTCCCAAGAAAATCTGGCCATTTTTTTGCACATACATAGTAAACAAGAGACTAAGACCTATATTCTATAATTGGCGCCAGATATTTAGGTGCCCCACTGGCTCCCAAGCAAAGCATAAAATGCCATTTAAACAACATTTTAAACCGATTTTCAAGGTGCCTACTGGCGCCAGAATCGTGCCTCCATAGGTATGGCTAATGCTGGAAATGGCATTGGGCGTGATTCACATCAAAGGTAGTGCCAAAGGTGGCTTACATTTCCAGTGCTTACTTTTGCCTGAGTTGTGATTCTCTAAACGGTGCTGTCACATGACTGACATGCGATCCAATGGTGCCGTTTAGAGAATCCAAGCCTAAGTGTAGAACTCAGCAATAATATTTTCAGATTTCATTATATAAGGCAGAGTCTTTAAAAATATATATATATTCTGGAAGCAGACACAAATGTCAATGTAGCTCTCATTTATCACTATGGGCTCCTTTTACTAAGGTGCGCTAGTGGTTTTAGCGCGTACTAGACGCTAACGCCTCCATAGAGCTTGCGTTAGTATTTTTCGATTAGCGCATGGTTTGCACGCGCTAATCTTCAGCGTGCGCTAAAAATGCTAGCGTACCTTAGTAAAAGGAGCCCTATATCTTCCTATAGGGGTCCAGCATAGTTTATAGGAAAATAGAGAAAATAAGTAAAAAATAAAAACGAATATAAAAGTCCATAAAAAACATTTAAAAAAAAGAAAGAATCAAAAATACAACATCAATAAAAGTAATCTAGCTAGTGCTTGCTAAATAAGGTGGTCTTCAATTTTTTCTGAAATGCAATTCAACTCAATTCTATTGGTTGATGATAAGAAGTTCCAAAAATGAGGTCATGGAAAAGAGAACACAGTGTTGAATTTTTTTGAAAAACAAACAACTCTAATAGTAGGTGGATGGAAAAGCAGCTGACTTTGCAAATGAAAATAATGTCTGAACAAAGAACACTCAATAAATTTATTAATAATTCTGAAATAAGTTTATAAAATGTTTGAAATACCAAACAGGCTGACTTAAACAATATCTGCTCAAGTATTGGAAGTCAATGTAATTTTGCTGTGTAAGATGAAACACTATCAAACCTGATCTTGTAGATCATCTGGGCCAAAGTTGGAGCTTATTCAATAAAACTTCGTAGACAGACCCAGGTAAAGAACATTACAATAACATGTGGAAATATCAGCATCTGAATTTTATTGGTTTAAGATTGAATTCAGGATTAAATATATATTAATACTATTAACTTATCTAAGTATGCAAGGGTGTGCTCCACAATATATGGTTGAATGTGTATCCTCCTATACTATGCTCCAGAAGCTGCGTTCAACAACACAGAAAGCACAGTTACTTACTGTAACAGGTGTTATCCAGGGACAGCAGGCAGATATTCTCACATATGGGTGACGTCATCCACGGAGCCCGGATGGGGACAGCTTCGCAAGCTGATTTGCTTGCAGAACTTAGAAAGTTTGTGACTGCCGCACGAGTGCCTACCCGTCCAGGGTAGGGTACGTCTCTCTTCAGTTGAGATAGCTAGCAGAGAAGCCAACCAGGGGAGGTGGGTGGGTTGTGAGAATATCTGCCCGCTGTCCCTGGATAACACCTGTTACGGTAAGAAACTGTGCTTTATCCCAGGACAAGCAGGCAGCATATTCTCACATGTGGGTGACCTCTAAGCTAACCAAAATGGGATGGTGGGAGTGTTGGCAACTTAGAAGAATAAATTTTGTAATACTGCCTGGCTGAAATTGCCATCCCGCCTGGAAAAAGTATCCAGACAATAATGAGAGGTGAAAGTATGACCCGAGGACCAAGTGGAAGCTTTGCAGATTTCCTCAATAGGAGTAGGACATAGGAATGATAGGATGGACATAGGTATCTTATGTAAGTGGGAGTTAGGAGTTGAAAGCAGCCTTGAAAAAGTGGGCTTTTTAGCTAGAGATGGAACTTGATGTACTGACTCGGGAAGTCTGTTCCAAGCATATGGTGTAGCAAGATAGAAAGGACGGAGTCTAGTTGGCAGCGGAGGAAAAAAGTTGGGATAAGAGAGACCTACCCAATAGGGGAGCACAGGAGCAGGTAAATGAGGAGAGATGCTAGATAATGTGCCGCAAAAACATTTGCTCCTTTTAGTGATTCAGAACACAGCGGTTAAAATGATCTATGGTCTTAAAAAGTATGACCATGTAACTCCATTTTATTGTGAGTTGCATTGGCTTCCAATGGAGGCTCGTGTTCTGTTAAGTTGGACTGTTTCTGCTATAAGGTTATGTATGCACCGCTCCATTTTACATGGCTAATAGATTTTCTTTAGCATCGTATAAATATAGTAGAAGATCTCATGCTCTGTTTACTTTTCCATCAGTACAAGGCTGTAAAAGCAAGAAATTTCTTGACCATACTCTAGCATTCCAAGCGGCTTCCCATGATAGAGAATTTCGATTGTTATTGCTCGGAACTTGTACCTATAAACACTTTAGAACCCAAATGAAAACTCATGTTTTTTCAAAATACTTGGTCAAATAATTTTCCTGCCATAATCAAATTGTTTTAAGTTTATAATTGTCAGCCTAGAGGCCTCTGGGAGATTATATCAATCTGACCCTGGCATGGGAACGCAGATAGACCCTTAGTGCAGGGAAACTGTTTTAAGTAGCCCTGATTGATATATTTTAAGTTTCAAGTAGCCCCGATTGAATCATGGCTACCTAAAAGGTGTTAATGCCTGATTAAGAGGGTGCTTAGGACAATGGTGCACAGATCAAGCCAGAGACTTAATCCCATCAGGTTTCTCACCCTCCTTTGTTAATTAAATTAACCATTGTCTCAAACAGTTTACAAATTCTAAACAGAAAGATACTGGGGGATACAATATTTTCTCTATTCAGAATAAGATTCCAAGGTATAAAAGCCTGCTCTCTGCAACACACAAGTTCTCTCTCTCTCTCTCTTTTCCTATGGAGCTATCTCTTGGCTCTTCTGCAAGCTTCTATGTCCCTCTCTGCCTCTGACCTCTGTAAGGCAGTGAGACTGCTTGCTCTCTGCTTAAGTGTAATGCTCTCTGCTTAATTGTAATGCTTATAAATATTACTTTTCTGTAAGACTATTTCTATAATATATTCTTTATATAATCACCCCTGGCTGTGCTTCTTATTTGATTCTATCCCTAATGAAACTTCTGTGAAGGAACTGAACCTGGGACCTGGCGTTTGTCAGTACGCCTTTCACTTAACCCCTACCACCTAATATTGTGGGGGCCACTTTCAAACTGACATTTTGGGGGCTCTGTCTCGGTCCTTCCTGATGATTTCATTTGGATAAGTAGAATTTAATTTTTTTTTTATGCACTGTGCAATAGGATTATGTATAGACAGAGTGATATAGAAATCAAAAGTCCTTGGAAAACCCTTAGATTGATTGTACGTTAGACTGGATGACACACTGTTGAAAAGTTCCAGTAATATTGTGGGGTTTTATACTTGGTGAGATTTTATTTCAATTTTGATTGATAGACAGAGTGAGATAGAAATCAAAAGTCCTTTTGGAACCCTTAAATTGTTTTAGACTGGATGACACAATTGTGAAAAGTTTCAGTAATATTTTGGGTTTTATATTTGGTGAGATTTTACTATCAAAAGTCTTTGTAGTTTACCTGTGCCAGTTTGCATTGTATGATTTGCTATTATATGCTTGCTAGGGTGTTGCATGTAAGAATATTTGAGCTGCTCTGAAGAAAAGCAGGGTTCAAAGTGAAAACAGTCACTCAATTAAGACACGCCACATCTGTACTAACTTTTATTTTTTTTACCTTGTGCTTTTAATTCTATTTCTTGTCAGTCTCTGCCCTGGTGAAAGGCCCAGTGCACACTGGACTGGAACTGGCAGCTGACACCTCTGCTCTTCTATATTTTTTCCTGCTAAACTTCTGCCTGTAAATTTCAGGTAGTAACCAGTGTGGGCAAGTGTAGGCATAAGTGTATTACTTATGCCAATGACTCTTGCCTAACACGCTTTACCTTCCTTTTCTACCTATTAACTAAAGTCTCCCTCCTTCATAAGTGGGAGCTTTTCAATCTCAAAGGCTACACACAGACAGGGACATTTAGAAGCCCATTCTCTCTCATGAAATATATGAGCAAGGCCCACGAACCAAGGCAGACTTCTGCAGCCTCAAATATGAACCCTTTTGATTTTCAAGAACTCATACACATTCAGTACAGGCAACTAGTCTCTCTCTCTCTCTCTCTATGCATTCAGTACAGGCAACCTGGTTTCTCTCTCTCTACATTCAGTACAGGCAACATGTTTTCTCTTCCATTTTCTATCTCTTATTTGGATCACACTGGAGTACAGCTGCTGAATGATATCGGGACTCTTTTCAAATCCCTCCCTGTATGCACAGACATCATTTCATCTCAAGGGCGAACACCACCAGTTTCCAGTGACTTGACTGATCCTGTGCAAACATCAGATCCTGTGCAAACATCCTTTCATTTCAAGTGTGAACCTCATCAGTTTAAAGAGACTGCTGGTTCCTGCTGGACTAATTCATCTTCATGCACCCTGACTGCAAAGACTTTTCCACACATGCTGTACACAATGTTTCCTGTTCATCGGATATAGCCACCTTCCTAAGAACGCTTTGCTGTACAATTCCTCCTATTTAACCTATTCTATGGACATTCCAGACTTTATTTCTTATGCTGTACATCCACTACCTCTTGGAATGGGGAATGAGACATTCCACAAGCTGCTGAACTTTACTGAACTCCATACTTACATTGGTAGGGGTTAAGAAAACTTCCAAAGAAGTGATTCATACTATCACTTTTTAAAATGGACAGATTGCACAAAATTTAATACAAGACGCTCATGTCTCAGTTTGGGAACTTTTCTTTGGGTATTCGCCCACTGCAAACCATGTATTTAATGTTTTAATTCACCCTATCATTATCTTAATTATTGTACAAATTTTGTTATGTATTATTATGATTTTTCTTTGCTGTAAAGTGAAACACATGTACATTTCTTTACAACGCTTATCATACAAGCTTCCCTCTAACTTTTAAGGCAGTTATACATGTATTTCCAGTATCTTTTTTGACACTTGCTAATTTGGTCCTAATTTGGTTTTAATTTGGCATGGCCTATTGCATGACCATTACCAGGGTCAGATATAATATTATCCCATATCCCATACTTAGATACTCTCTCTTATGACATCTTGGTACCTTTATACCTGAACCTCCTGAAAAAGCTTCATCCATTATGCACGGTTCACTCGCTCAACGACGGGTAAGATATAGGCATACTGGGATCCCCGCCCAGATTATGGCCTATACGACCTAAGACAGAGGTTTGAACTCGTAATGGGAACTGTTTACAACCTATCTTCATAGCTTGGAGATTCTGCAAGACAGGGGACGTACTGTTGGAGGTAAGCGAGGGTACCACAAGCTTGCCCTCATTTCAAAGAATAAAAATAAAAATAAAAAAATTATGGGAGATGTCAGCCTAGAGGCCTCTGGGAGATTATATCAATCTGACCCTGGCATGGGAACGCAGATAGACCCTTAGTGCAGGGAAACTGTTTTAAGTAGCCCTGATTGATATATTTTAAGTTTCAAGTAGCCCCGATTGAATCATGGCTACCTAAAAGGTGTTAATGCCTGATTAAGAGGGTGCTTAGGACAATGGTGCACAGATCAAGCCAGAGACTTAATCCCATCAGGTTTCTCACCCTCCTTTGTTAATTAAATTAACCATTGTCTCAAACAGTTTACAAATTCTAAACAGAAAGATACTGGGGGATACAATATTTTCTCTATTCAGAATAAGATTCCAAGGTATAAAAGCCTGCTCTCTGCAACACACAAGTTCTCTCTCTCTCTCTCTTTTCCTATGGAGCTATCTCTTGGCTCTTCTGCAAGCTTCTATGTCCCTCTCTGCCTCTGACCTCTGTAAGGCAGTGAGACTGCTTGCTCTCTGCTTAAGTGTAATGCTCTCTGCTTAATTGTAATGCTTATAAATATTACTTTTCTGTAAGACTATTTCTATAATATATTCTTTATATAATCACCCCTGGCTGTGCTTCTTATTTGATTCTATCCCTAATGAAACTTCTGTGAAGGAACTGAACCTGGGACCTGGCGTTTGTCAGTACGCCTTTCACTTAACCCCTACCACCTAATATTGTGGGGGCCACTTTCAAACTGACAATAATCTTTTGTAAATCGCCTAGAATTTATGGTTAAGCGGTCAAGAAGTACGATGTTATGTTAGTGTGCCGGAGCTAAAAATAAGTTTGAAAGACACTGAGCTAAATACATTCTTGAAGAGGTGGGCTTTTACTCTGGATTTAAATAATTCCAGGGGCAGAGCTTGACATACTGATTCGGGCAGTTTGTTCCAGGCATAGGAGGAGTGTGTGGCGAAGTGGTTGGATCTACAGCCTCAGCACCCTGGGGTTGTGGGTTCAAACCCCGCGCTGCTCCTTGTGACCTTGGGCAAGTCACTCAGTCCTCCATAGCCCCAGGTACGTTAGATAGATTGTGAGCCCACCGGGACAGATAGGGAAAATGCTCGAGTACCTGATTGTAAAAACCGCTTAGATAACCTTGATAGGCGGTATATAAAATCCTAATAAACTTACAGCAAGAGAGAGAGGATGCAGTCTGGAGTTGGCAGTAGAAGAGATGGATGGATCATATCACTGAGTCAGCCACTGACTTTTGGCAACACACACAGAGGAATCCCTCCTGCAGTGTCTCACAGCAGAGTACAGGAGTGATTTGCCATTGCCTTCTCCTGTGCAGTGTGTGGCTCCTCTGTGTCACTGCTACCCAACATAGGGCACCCTCAGCCTACAACACCTGTATTCCCAGGTAGTCTCCCATCCAGGTACAACCCAGGCCTGACCCTGCTTAGCTTCTGATAGAGCAGGCCTACTCAGGGCAGCCAAGGCCATAGGTGAGTAGAAGAGAAGGTTACAGATAAGAGAGATTTGCCTTTTGAACGGAGTTCCCAGAGAGGAGTGTAGGGAGAGAGGAGAGCCAGAACTGCAAGGTCCGCCCAGCACTACAAGGTTGAGGCGGAATAGAAATCAGTAATGTAATGTAATAAAAATGATAAAAGAATAGGAAGACTTCCCTATGAGGAAAGGTTAAAGCGGCTAGGGCTCTTCAGCTTGGAGAAGAGAAGGCTCAGGGGTGATATGATAGAGGTCTATAAAATAATAAATGGAGTGGAAAATACTAGGACTAGGGGACATGCAATGAAGCTACTAAGTAGTAGATTAAAAACAAACCAGAGAAAATGTTTCTTCACACAATGTGTAATTAAACTTTGGAATTCGCTACCGGAAAATGTGGTGAAATCAGTTAGCTTAGTGGGGTATAAAAAGGTTTGGATAATTTCTTAAAAGATAAGTCCATAGGCTATTATTGAGATAGCTTGGGGAAATCAACTGCTTATTCCTAGGATAACCAACAAAAAATCTGTTTTACTACTTGGGATCTAGCTAGATACTTGGGACCTGGGTTAGCCACTGTTGGAAATAGGATTCTGGGCTTGATGGAACTTTGGTCTGTCTCAGTAAGGCAAGTCTTATGTTCTTAATATTAAGGTTTCAGATCAAAGATGGCAAATGCACAAAAGGATGTAATCATGTCACTCCCCTCAAAAATCTTGCTACATCAGGATGGGAAGTGAATGACACTTCCCCCACTCAAGCTGTAAAGCAAGAAAGGTCTGACACCTGTACTTTGGGGGAGCCAACTATGAGGCCCTTCTCCAGCCTGTCCTGTCCGCAGGACCACAGACAGTGGAGTCTGGAAAGACTCCACATTCTGTGTAGCTGAGAAGTCTTCCAAAACCTTAGAACAGACCGATCAGTCACCGTTTTTAAAATCTTAGGAGGGTAGCCATGACCATCTCCGAGTAGCTCCTGTGTGCTAAGGCTGCGAATTCAAGAGCAATGCCGTAAGTCCAAAACGTTCCAGATAATCTAGGGACTCTGTGAAAGAAGAGTTGGATGAAGTGGCAGTTTGAGACATTGGTTCCTCTGTAGATGGACCAGATCCATGTACTACGGCTGACACAGCCAATCTGGGGCAAACAGGATTACAAACCCCGGCCTATCATAGGCCATGGGGAGAACATGTACAACAACCCCTTCTCTGACCAAGGTTGTACTACAGCGTCTATGCTGATACTTTCAGGCTCGAATCTTCAGCTGCAGAAGCAAGGCTTTCATGTTGGCTGCTGGCGCCAATAGATCAAATGTCGGAAATCTCCATCGACACACAATACTGTCAAAGGCCTTCAGGAAAAGGTACCGCTCAACTGGATCCAGGGTCTGCTGGCTAAAATAGTTGGCCTGCACACTGTCCACACCCGCTACATGTGTTGTAGACAGTGCCTGCAGGCAGCCTTCTGCCCAGCAAAACAACAACGGGGCTTCTATTCTTAACGGAATATTCTTGGTGCCTTCTTGTCTGTTGACATATGCCACAGCCGTGGCATTGTCCAAGACAACTCTAACCGCCTTTCCTTCTACAGCGGTCTCCAAGGCATGAAGTGCTAACTGGATTGCTCACAGCTCCAAACTGTTGATGGATCATGTCCTCTGAGAGGATGACCATCGGCCCTGAAACGGGCGACCTTTGCAATGACAGTCCCTAGCCATAAAGACTGGCATCTGTTGTCAGAATCATTCAAGAGGAGACGTGGAGAGGCAAGCCTTTTGATAGGGACTCTGGCTGGAGCCACTAACGCTGACTTTAATGGGCCCCCACCTTCCAGGGCAGTGGCATTTGAAGGGAGTCCATCTGCAGAGACCAACAGGACAATAGTGCATCCTGCAGAGGGAGAAGATGAGCTTTCACCCAAGGAACCACTTCTGTGGTTGGCAACATTGACCTCAGTACCTGGAGATAGTGCCAAGCAGAGGGAGCTGGCATTGCCAACATTTGTTGTTGAAGCTTCATTCTGCATGACTCTAAAAGGAAAACACGGCTTTCTGCCTTGTTGAAGTGAATCCCCAGGTACTCCAGGTGGCTCTTCCGGAAATTGATGATCTAACACAGATCTTGCAGGAGTTGTATAACTTGCACCACTGCTCTTGATCTTGGAAGGGGCTCTAATCAGCCAATCATCCAAACATGGATGCACCTAGAACCCTGACTTGCGCAAGTGCACCGTCTCAATGACCATCACCTTGGTAAAGTGTGAGGCGCTGTTGCAAGACTGAATGGAAGTGCTGGGAATTGAAAATGTCTCTTCAGCATGTGGAAACTCAAGAATTTCCTGTAAGCAGGAAATATAGGAATACGCAAGTACGCCTCTGTTAGATCCAGCGAGGCTAGAAATTCCCCCGGTGCCAGCGACGCAATGACCAAATGAACAGTCTCCACCCAAAACCAAGGCACTTTTAGCACTACATTGACTGACTTCAGATCCAGAATTGGCCTCCAGTTATCAGAGCATTTCTTGGGCACAATAAAGTATATAGAGTATCTGCCCACGTCTGACTCCTCAGTGGGAACAGGTTCCACAGCTTGAATATCCAGAAGTCATTGCACCATGGCTCAGACCCTGCTCGCTTTTTCTAGCCATCCAGTCGGAGAATAAACAAAAAGATCCTTCAGGGTCCAATAGAATTCCAGTTTGTAGCCTTCTTGAATGAGGTCCAGACCCAGTGGTCTGAGTAAATTATCATCCAGGTCTCCCAGTAAGCTGACAACCTTCCTCCTATCCATGGGAGGTTGGCTACAGCCTGGCATCATTGTGACTTCTTGGAGTGAAAGTGCGATGTTGGAGCTCTCCTGGAGCCTCTGAACCTCTGTCTCGATACCTGAAATGATTTCTGAACAGAGGGCACTGCAGAGTATTGATAAACTGTCACACACCATGAAAGGCACTGCAACTGCTCTCCTCAGGCACATGGTCTACTGTCTGGTAAAGATTTAGGACAACGGTCTGCCACACTGGCCATAAGATCATCCAAGCCTTTGACAAAGAACATAAGGGCCTTGAAAGGAAGCCTGCTCAAAGTAGCCTTGGAAGCAGAATCTCCCACCCATTGCCTGATCCAAAATATTCTATGGGTGGAGACAGAATAAGCAGAAACTTTGCTCATGACTCTGATGATAGAAAGCATCTAATATAATAAAACCCTTACTCGCGCATGCACAGTTGAAACAGTGTGATCCCTGCCGCTGTGATTTGTGCCTCCGTGACCGTGTTCATTTTGCGGGGCGTGTGCAGCGCATGCGCGGCAGTGGAATCTGTAGTGGTTTGATTTGCAGTGTGTAAGAGGAGCTTGCGGCGCTGATTTTCCCCATTGCCAACGTCGCTTCCAGCCTAGGGCAGGGAGGGAGGCTTTAACTCGCTGCTCCTGCTTGCTTCGGGCCTTCCTCACTGCTGGGTCCTGCTCCTGCCTTCATGCACAAAAAAAGTAGGCGGGAACTGGCAGTGACGAAGGACCAAAGCAAGCAGGAGCAGCGAGTTGTGAATGCTGCGCTGCCGACGGTTGTGTGAGACCCAGGAGGAGAGGGGAGGGGGGATGAGAAACGCTACTGATGGCTGTGCGAGACCGCGGAGGGGAGGGGAAATGCTGCCGATGCCTGTGTGAGACCGCGGAGGGGGAATGCTGCAGCAGCAACCTTTTGGGGGGAAAGAGGGAGAGGGGAAACCAGGGAAGGGGGGCAAGGGCTACTGCAGGACAGGGGGCGCAGGAAAGGGGTGCTAGTGAACAGGGGAGAGGTAAAAGGAAGGGAGAAGGGCTACTGCTGGACAGGGGGAGCATGGAAAGGGTGCTGCTGGACAGGGGGGAGGTAAAAGGAAGGGAGAAGGGCTACTGCTGGACAGGGGGGAGGTAAAAGGGAGAAGGGCTACTGCAGGACAGGTACAACAGAATGGGTGATGCTGGACTGAGGAAGTAAAAGGAAGGGAGAAGGGCTACTGCAGGACAGGGGGAGCAGAGAAGGGGTGCTGCTGCACAGGGAAGGATGGGAGGGAAATGCTGCTGCTGCACAGGGAAGTGGGGGGGAGCAGGGCAGGATTAATTCGTCGAGGGCCCCTAGGCACATAAGTACACTGGGTCCCCCGCCCCGCCCCACCTCACCATGCGCCCAGGCGGAAACAGGAAGCTGCGTCAGAGGGAAGCTTTGGGCAAGCAGCACTGCTTGCACAATTACAGTTCCCGTTGCCTTTCTTACCCACGTTGCTTGCTTGTCTTACTTTCCATCGATGGGGGGGGGGGGGCCCACTTTGCTGATAAGGGGTGACCCATGTTGCCAATCGATGCTGGAGGGGCCCATCGCCGTTTGGAAAAAACAATGTTAATGCCCTCCTTCATTGGGGCCCCCTGACCATTTCGGGCCCTAGGCACGTGCCTACTTGGCCTATTGGTTAATCCTGCCCTGGGGGGGAGAGGGAAAGGGGGCCAGGGAGCAAACTTGCTATGCTTTAGGGGGGAGGGGTGTGCTGAGGGGCAGGCAGTAATCTTGGTTTGCTCGGGGGGGAGGGAAGACAGAAGGGGGCCATGGAGAGAGACAGAAAGACAGGCAGGCAGCGCACGAGAACGAAAGACAGACACACACAGAAAGACAGCGGGCAGGGAGAGAGTCAGAAAGCAAGAAAGATAGACAGACAAGGGGCCAGGGAGAGAGACAAACAGAAAGAATGACAGACAGGCAGTGGCCAAGGAGAGATAGGGAAAGAAAAAAAAGATAGACAGCTAGCAGCCAAGGAGAGAGAGAGACAAAGAAAAAAAGACAGACAGCGGCCAAGGAGAGAGAGAAAAAAAAAGACAGACAGCTCATATGGTAAGTTTTCATTAAATTTTGTGATCTGTTAAGTCTACACATCTATTCTAGCACCCGTTAATCTAATGGGCTTAAACACTAGTCCACTACATAATCCACCCTCAAAATTAGCAACTGGGGGCTGGCGTCCTCCTCCACAGTCAGAGCCTGTCACAGGATGGTATGGCTGGCGCGTGTAACAAAGAAAGCCACTACCTCCGCCCTGAGCCAAAGATCCAAGGCCTCAAATGGCATCTTCAGGACTAAATCCATCCTCCGATCTTGTGCATTCTTTAAAATTACTCCACATTTACTAGGGAGAGAAGTATGTTTCATAACCTGTGCCACTAGTACCGTATTTTCACGCATATAACGCGCGCGTTATACGCGTTTTTACCTACCGCGCATACCCCTCGCGCGTTATATGCGTGAGCGCGGTATACCAAAGTTTTAAAACATAGTTCCCACCCCGCCCGACGCCCGATTCACCCCCCCAGCAGGACCGCTCGCACCCCCACCCCGAACGACCGCTCGCACGCGCTCCCATCCGCACCCGCATCCACGATCGGAGCAAGAGAGAGCCCAAGCCCTCTTGCCCGGCCGACTCCCCGACGTCCGATACATCCCCCCCCCCGGCAGGACCACTCGCACCCCCACCCCGAACGACCGCTCGCACGCGCTCCCACCCACACCCGCATCCACGATCGGAGCAAGAGGGAGCCCAAGCCCTCTTGCCCGGCCGACTCCCCGACGTCCGATACACCCCCCCCCCCCGGCAGGACCACTCGCACCCCCACCCCGAACGACCGCCGACTTCCCGACAATATCGGGCCAGAAGGGAGCCCAAACCCTCCTGGCCATGGCGACCCCCTAACCCCACACCGCACTACATTACGGGCAGGAGGGATCCCAGGCCCTCCTGCCCTCGACGCAAACCCCCCTCCCCCCCAAGAACCTCCGACCGCCTCCCAGCCGACCCGCGATCCCCCTGGCGACCCCCACGACCCCCCCACCCCCCTTCCCCATACCTTTGGTAGTTGGGCCAGAAGGGAGCCCAAACCCTCCTGGCCACGGCGACCCCCTAACCCCACCCCGCACTACATTACGGGCAGGAGGGATCCCAGGCCCTCCTGCCCTCGATGCAAACTCCCCTCCCCCCCAAGAACCTCCGACCGCCCCCCAGCCGACCCGCGATCCCCCTGGCGACCCCCACGACCCCCCCACCCCCCTTCCCCGTACCTTTAGTAGTTGGCCGGACAGACGGGAGCCAAACCCGCCTGTCCGGCAGGCAGCCAACGAAGGAATGAGGCCGGATTGGCCCATCCATCCTAAAGCTCCGCCTACTGGTGGGGCCTAAGGCGCGTGGGCCAATCAGAATAGGCCCTGGAGCCTTAGGTCCCACCTGGGGGCGCGGCCTGAGGCACATGGGCCCAACCCGACCATGTGCCTCAGGCCGCGCCCCCAGGTGGGACCTAAGGCTCCAGGGCCTATTCTGATTGGCCCACGCGCCTTAGGCCCCACCAGTAGGCGGAGCTTTAGGATGGATGGGCCAATCCGGCCTCATTCCTTCGTTGGCTGCCTGCCGGACAGGCGGGTTTGGCTCCCGTCTGTCCGGCCAACTACTAAAGGTACGGGGAAGGGGGGTGGGGGGGTAGTTGGGGTCGCCAGGGGGATCGCGGGTCGGCTGGGGGGCGGTCGGAGGTTCTTGGGGGGGAGGGGGGTTTGCGTCGAGGGCAGGAGGGCCTGGGATCCCTCCTGCCCGTAATGTAGTGCGGGGTGGGGTTAGGGGGTCGCCGTGGCCAGGAGGGTTTGGGCTCCCTTCTGGCCCAACTACCAAAGGTACGGGGAAGGGGGGTGGGGGGGTCGTGGGGGTCGCCAGGGGGATCGCGGGTCGGCTGGGAGGCGGTCGGAGGTTCTTGGGGGGGAGGGGGGTTTGCGTCGAGGGCAGGAGGGCCTGGGATCCCTCCTGCCCGTAATGTAGTGCGGTGTGGGGTTAGGGGGTCGCCGTGGCCAGGAGGGTTTGGGCTCCCTTCTGGCCCGATATTGTCGGGAAGTCGGCGGTGTTGTCGGGAAGTCGGGAAGTCGGCGGTGTAAGGGGGGTGGGGGGGTCGTGGGGGTCGCCAGGGGGATCGCGGGTCGGCTGGGGGGCGGTCGGAGGTTCTTGGGGGGGAGGGGGGTTTGCGTCGAGGGCAGGAGGGCCTGGGATCCCTCCTGCCCGTAATGTAGTGCGGGGTGGGGTTAGGGGGTCGCCGTGGCCAGGAGGGTTTGGGCTCCCTTCTGGCCCAACTACCAAAGGTACGGGGCAGGGGGGTGGGGGGGTCGTGGGGGTCGCCAGGGGGATCGCGGGTCGGCTGGGGGGCGGTCGGAGGTTCTTGGGGGGGAGGGGGGTTTGCGTCGAGGGCAGGAGGGCCTGGGATCCCTCCTGCCCGTAATGTAGTGCGGGGTGGGGTTAGGGGGTCGCCGTGGCCAGGAGGATTTGGGCTCCCTCCTGGCCCGATATTGTTGGGGAGTCGGCGGTCCTTCGGGGGGGGGGGAGGGATGTATCGGACGTCGGGGGGGGGCATCAGGCTTTCAGGATGGGGACAGACCTTCAAGGGGGGACAGTGCACGGAAGTCAGGGGGGGTGAACGGAGAGTCGGGACAGCGCACGGAAAGTCAGGGCGGGCGAAAGGAGCGTCGGGCAGCATGCGCGGTATACCCGTGAGCGCGGTATATCAAAGTTTTTGTGCAAATCATCGTGATTTCTGCGCGCTATATTCGTGTGCGCGTTTTATACGGGTGCGTGTTATTTGCGTGAAAATACGGTAATCTACTTTAGGTGGGACAAACAGCTCTAGAAATCTGGAGCCAGCAGATACAACTTTGCCATAGTCTTGGCAACCCGCAAAGGGCCCTCTGGAGTCTTCCACTGCTACATTAACATCATTGTAATATCTGGATGCGAAGGAAAAAAGATGGTCTGAAACTTAGAACTGCTCATGACAGAACGCTGAGCAGAGTTCTGCGGGGGCTCAAGCTTTAAAACTGTAAGGATTCAATGATCACCTCCAGCAAAACCACTGGCTTAAAAAGGCGGCACACCATTGGGTCTTCCCTCTGGTTAAGGGCCATCACAGCCCTCTGACTGGAGGCTCCTGCCTGAGACCCCCGAATCCTCCAAAACTGAGTATTCATTTTGAGGTAGTAAAGGAATAGAATCATACTCCCAGTTGTTTTCCAACCGTATCTGCTGTTCTGAGAGGGAAAATCCCTGTTCGCACCAACCAGCATGACCCCAGATGGTGTAAATGGGCCCCTATAGCCCATATAAGCTTCGAACATAAGACTGACAAATCAAGAGTGGAATTCTGCACAGGATGTCATTTGGATATCTGCGGGGAAGCCCCTTGTCTCTTCATGGGCTGAGACATCTGCGCTTCACTGAAGATGCCAAGTTGCTGTCCGAGGGCTACAGGGGAGAATTTTTCTTCCAAAACTGAGCCACCTGGAACTCCATTGCCCTAGAGGGGCCAGAGGGGGCTAAGCCCATGGCTTCTGCCACCCCTCATGTGCCTTGCAGAACGTGGCACAAAGACGTTCTTCCACCGGCCATCCAGCGCGAATCTGGCATGAGTCAGGAATCCATTTCTAACTATTTTAATCAAAATAGAGGAGTTTTTGAGGCAGATAAAGGCTTTTAAATTGTACTGAAAAATCCAAGCTGGCCACTGCAGCAGCTTTTTAGTGTCAAAAAAAGGCCCAGGAGAGCTAAATAAAAGTTAAAAAAATGTTGGAAAGGGTTTTTTGCAGGTAGGAGACCCAAATTCAAGCCTCAGAAACCCCCCTAATGCAATTAAAAACCCCTACCAATGTTTCCCATAGACTACAATAGACTGCACTCACAGTTATGCTGGTGCTGTTCCTGTTTCAGCTTAAATAGTAGCTGGGAAATGATGAAGACTTCTGCCTCAAACAAGCATAACAATAAAGTCTTAGATGTTTGGTTCTTCAGGCTGCCCATCAGACCCCACAGCTCCATGCATATCCTAGGAGGAGGGGGAATGCAGCTGGCAACCAATAAAATCATACAGCCTGTGCTCCAGCTCTGTTAACAACCAGGAGCGAGCTACACTACAATGGGGTTGGTCCCCAAGCCAATATTAGTGCACGCTGGCTGGGTATGTGCCCTGCAAAAGGGTTGCCCTCCCAGCTACAGACCTCTGACACTGTCTTCACCCAGGCAGAGCTGCCCCAGGAAATCTGGGGACCTATGTAGCATCAAACAAGTCTCCAAATAAATAAAAAAGATCTCAAATGTTACAAACCAAGAGCAGAATAGATCAAAAAGACATTTCAACTCGCATATAGAAGGAAAAAAAACTGAGAAACGTGTGCACAGGGCAGAGAAAGAGAAGCCAATAAAAGTAGATGATGCCTTCTACACAACTCGTGATTAGAGGTGAATAACCCACTGGTTCAAGACTTATGCCTTTTGCACTAGAACTTTAAATAATGCGGGTTATAAATCTTTTAAAATAAAAAGTAGCACTACAAAAATGATAAATATTATCAGAGTGAAGGCTAGCTTTCACTTTTTAATCAAAAAATGGCAAGAAAAATAATCTTAAATGTTAGTATTTTAGTTGTGTTAAAGAAAATTATCTTATTCTTTTATTTATTTAATATTTGAATTAAATAAAACTGTCATATTCATACCTGGGTCGTGCCTGCCTGGATCTGTAAAGTTGCTGCAGACTGAGAAATCAGTGGTTGTAATGACTGTCCAACGGACTGAGAGCTTAAAGACTGAAAATACAAAGAAATACCATAGCTACTCGTAAATGGGTAGAACACATGGCCTAATACAACACTCTATATTGGATACATTATGAAAACCAACACTGGCTTTATTTCCTCAGAATTCTGCAGAGAGACAAGGAAGCACTGGTAGCACCTCGATTGGCTTACTCTCTTGCTCTCATTTTCTATTCCCCTCCCTCCTCATAGTGCCATTAGTGCACTCTTTCATCCCTATCCCATGGCACCTATGACATACATGTTCCTCCTTGCCCCCTCTCCCCCTCCATGCCAGCATGCAGCATTGGTCTGGTGCTGATCAGGAGGAGGAAGAAAAACAGAGGGGCCATGCAACAAGCCAAATCCTCTTCTTATGCCACTCAGTGCTGAATGCATCATTTAAACAGCAGGACTCTATAATGTTGCACATGGTTCAAACTTTGGATTGAGCACCAAAGCAACAGAGGAGGAAGACATGGCTCAATGAACAATTTGTCTCTTTCCTCTTCTGCTTTTGATCAGCATCAGGCTGTCACTGTGTACTTGAATAGAGGTACTGCAGAGTCATGGTGGTATGCACTGGGTCTCTGTAACACATGGGGAGGAAGGGAGACAGGGAGGCAGAGAATTCTGGATGTCTGTGTTCCACGGAAAGGGGGGAGAAACGGAAAGAACACAAGGGGGAGAGGAAAAGAACACTGAGTGTGTGTATGCTACCAGGAGGAGGACAGCACTGCGTGTCTGTAGGCCTGAAGGGGTATGTTTGTGATAGATGGAGGGGTGAATCTGGGGAAGCAAGTACCAGTAAGGAGAAAAGAAAAAGCTATAGAGATGTATGAAGGGAATCAGTTATGGGGAGTAGTCATTGAGAGACTACTCACATTTTTTTTTGGGGGGAGGGGAGTGCTAGAGGGGGTTGAGAGAGCAGCATGGAATATGTGCCTGAGAGAGGGAGGTTGAGAGGGAGCTATATGGGTTGTGTGTGTCAGAAAGAGGGAGGTTGAGAGGGAGGCTATGCTATATAAGAGGGTGTGCCAGAAGGAGGTAGGTTGGGAGGGAGCTATATAAGTGTAGGTAGGAGGAAAGAAAATTGAGAGGAGCTATGCGGGTGCGGATGTAAGTGTATGTGCAGGTGCAGGAGTGAGGGAAGAAGGATGAGAGAGAACTAGGGGTGTTTATATGTCCCAGAGGTAGATATTGAGAAAGGGATAGACCAAAATGGTTATGGGAGTGTGTGCCATGGGGGTGGGGGGTGATTTGAGACAGAGCTATGGGGTATGTGAAAGCGGGAGAGTAGATGAGAGAGAAGGTAGGAGTAATGTGCCTTAGGGAAGGAAGTTGAGAAATAGTTATGGAAAGTGTGCCATAGGGAAAGAAATTGCGATATGGCCATGGGTGTGTGTACCAGAGGGATAGAGCAATGGGTGTGGTGTTGTGTGTTCATCCTAGGGACAGGGATTGAGAAAGAGAAGGATGAAGGGAGAACCATGAGGGGGGGTGGGGAGACCTTTTGGGAGAAAGAAAAAATAAAAGTTGGGTGGGTGTCTACCCTGCTAAGGGGACAGAGAAGACTGGAGACCGAGCTCGCCAGGGATTGGAGAAAAGGAAGGCGATCAACTCAAGATGGAGGGGAAGGTAATGGAAGATTAGGTTCTTACCTCGTTAATCTTTCCATTAGAAGACATAGAATTCCATACTGAAGCTGTTGTCCTTCTTTAGTTCCGGACTTTACACAAGGATATCATTCAAATCTCTCAACACCTTCCCTTTAGCGGTGGAGAATAGCTCCTTCTTCAGTTAGTATCAAAGCAATCAAATTCCACAGAAGAAAAGAGGAGGGGTACGGGGAACTTCCCTGGAGCAAACTATAATTCTGTTTTGCTCTGTAACTCATGACAAAAGCACAATGATTAACAATAATTAACATGAACTTATAAGTATCTAAGGACCAACCTGCTATGTGCAACTAGCACTATAGGATAAAAACCCCCAAGTTTAAGAACAGCATTATTCATACTATTTATTTTTCCATCCAAATGACAGGCGCAGAAGTCCCGTGATGGACATCAGCAATGTCTGAGGCAGTAAACAGGCAAATAGTAAGTCTGCACAAGGCAGGCTCTAAAGAATCCTGTGTCTTGTAACAGAAAGATTAATGAGGTAAGAAAATAATCTTCCATTCTGTTGCAAAGACATAGGATTCTCTGAAGCTGATGTACCAAAGCAGTGTCAGATGTCTAGGGAGGGTCAGATGAATCTGCCCATAGCACCAAACCCAAATGTGGCATCCTCTCGGGCTGCCACATCTACTCTGTAGAACCTTGTAAAGGTATGAAGAGTAGATCAAGTAGCTGCTCTACAGATTTTGTCGGGTGGAACAGCCTGTGACTCCACCCAAGCAACAGCAAAACTTCTAGTCTAATGTGCTGAAAGAGAGATAGGCGGCAGTTTTCCACAGGCAATATATGAAGAAGAAATTGCCATGTGAATCCATCTGGCAATTGAAGCCTTGGAGGTGAACCTGCCAAATCTTGATTGGCTAGTCAGTACAAAAAGATGGTCTGATAGACAGAAATCATTGGTCCTTTCCAGGTAATGAAGAAGGACACTTTGCACATCCAACCTCTGCAAACTCCTGTCCTGTTTAGCTGAACCCATAAGGTGAAAAGCGAGCAAACAAATCTCTTGATTGACATGAAAGGCTGAGACCACCTTCGGTAGAAAGGACGGTACTGCAGGCAGAAAAATACCAGTCTCCTTAAACCTGAGGAATGGTTCCCTACAGGAGAGAGCTTGCAATTCCAAGATTCGCCTCACTGAGACTATGGCCAGAAAAAACCCATCTTGACCGTGAGGTTCAAAAGGGACAGTCTTGCAGAGGTTCATATGTGGCCTGAGATAGGTCCTTCAGAATGACATTAAGGTTCCATGATGGAAAATGCCGATGCAATAGAGGATGTAATCTAAGTGTCCCTCTCAAGAACTGAGTGATACCTGGGAGAGGCGCCAGTGACTGCTGGCCTCCTAGAGCCCGAAAGAACAAGAAACATGCTACCTGTATCTCGAGAGACACAACTGTTAGGCCTTTTTCTGGTCCAGCTTGCAAGAATGCCAAGAACACCGGAACTGGTACCTGACAAGGCTCTACCTGTTTCTTAGTGCACCATAGCTGAAAAACCTTCCAAGTTTTAGTGTAAGCCACAAATGCTGAGGGCTTCTTTGCTCTAAGGAGGGTAACAATGACTATCTCCAAATAGACCTTACAAGTTAGGGCTGTGCACTCTAGAGCCATGTCGGAAGACCAAAGAGCCCTAGATTCTCCATGGGTACTTGGCCTTGACTGAGGAGCCCCAAATGAATCGGCGTTTGAAAGACCTGCCTCTCTGTAGTCGTATCAGATCCGAATACCAATGCCGGTGAGGCCAGTTCGGGATCACCAGTATCAACAGACCCTGGTGGTTGAGATAATGAGATCCAATTCTGGTCTTCCCCAGCGCTGCACAAAGAGGCTGAATGCTTTCTGGGACAGGGACCACTCCCCTGGATTCAGAGTCTTCCTGCTTAAAAAGTTGAGCCAATTGAAACTTACTCCAATATATATAAGATACTAGATGTCTCAGCAAATTGATCAGTTTTTTCTTAAACGCTGAGAGATATGAAATGGTAATGGGGAGTGACAGCCCCCCTCGCGGAGTTCACCATCCTGTCATAGCATTGTAAATCTTTTGATCAATCTCTGAGGCATGGTAGTATAATCCTTTGTTCTTTTATTTTTATTTTCTCTTTCTCGTTATATAATCTTTCTGTAATGATTCTTAAGCAAGATTACAAAAATCAGATGGCAAAAAGTCTAGCACTCAACGATCAGCGTTAGATACTTTGGCAAAAGATGAGAGTATCATAATTCAACCAGCAGACAAAGGTGGGAGAGTGATGATTATGGATATAGATCAATATGTGGCAGAAACCACGCGACAACTATCTGATTGTACATATTATGAACCGCTACAAGGAGATCCCACACAACACATTAAAGATGTCATGTCACATTTACTGGTACAAGCGCTGGAATCGCATATCATCAATGAGAAAGAATTTAAATTTTAGGATCCCGGTGATATATTTTGTTCCAAAGATCCACAAGTCCTTGGAAAATCCTCCCGGGAGACCCATCGTATCAGGGATAGGTTCACTGTTAGAACCCCTGTCAGAAATGTTCAATAATATCTTAAAGAATGGGTTCCTTTGGCCGCCTCTTACGTGTTGGACTCCGCCAATATCATCAACTTCTTGATAGGAAGTTCCATCTCATGCCATACTTATTACCTTGGACATCTCAACATTATATACTAACGTACCACAAAAAGAGGCCATTGATATTACTATGGAGGAACTACAAGCCTTAAGAGTTATCTGAAGCCAGGATTCAACTTTTGATACATTTAGCATCTATAGCACTGGGTATGAATTATTTTCAGTTTGACACCACTTTTTATAAACAAATAAAAGGCACGGCAATAGGGGCTAAAATGGCCCCGTCCGTTGCCTGTTTATACATTTCAAAATTTGAGCGCACTTTTTTGTATACCTCTGAATTCTGGCAATACCTTCTTTTCTGAAAACGCTACACAGATGACATTGTTGCAGTGTGGACGGGTACGCGAGAACGCCTTGATCAATTTTTTGACTGGCTTAACCACTGTGATGCACACTTACAGTTTACTATGATTACTAGTGAACGTGAAGTCCCCTTTCTGGACATTAGCATATCTTTGAGATATGGTATTTTTACCACAAGTATCTATAGAAAACCCACAGATAGGAACAACTTACTGCAGTATGATAGTTTTCATCTCAAACATTTGAGAAACAATATTCCATTGGGACAGTTCCTGCGTCTTCGGAAATTATGCATTACCATAGAGGATTATATCAGCAAAGCAAATGACATGAAGAATAGATTTTTAAGCAGAGGCTATCCTCCTTCCATCATCAATAAAGCCTACAAACGAGCACTATAGGCAAATTGACCCTTGTTATTACATCCTAGGGCAAAAATGGATGAGTCTCCACTGGTTTGTGTTCTCCCATAATCCCTCTCGCATTTCAAATCAAACACATTATTAAAGCGCATTGGGACGTTATGCAATATCATCCGGAGTTTCAAAATACACCTAGATTTGCATTTGCAAAAAGTCAAAATCTAAAACAACGGTTAGTCAGGTCCCAATTCACAAGGCGGCAGCCAGCTAACACCATGCTAGGTGAACATAGGGCATGTGGATGGTGTAAAATGTGCAAATGTAGTATCACTGTACAGCAGATGCAACTCCCTGAATGGGTAATGAGGAAGACACACCGCTGATACACAGATTGTAATTCTGAACAAGTTGTATAAATCATTTGCTGTCCGTGTGGGCAGCATTATATGGATATATCAGTCGGAGTATTAAAATCAGAGAGGGAGAACATATCAGTAGAATTCGGTCAGCCATCCAAGAAGCACCGTTGGTGTCTCACTGGCTAACACACAAACATGAAGATGAAGATTTACAGTACTCCATACTAGACACAGTTACTAACTTAAGAAGAGGAGATATAGCACATATTTTATGGCAGAAAGAGCAACGGTGGATATATGCTCTCAACACTCTCCAACCACATGGACTTAACAATGAGATTGAGTGGTTGGCATTTCTTTAGACTCTACACATATTTCAGTCCAAGGATTATGTTTCTAGCCTGTTGCCATTGTTTTACAATTGTCAAATCGTGATAAGTACTTACGTCACCACGCCACTATGTCTTTGGCTGAGCAATGAGATATCACATAGGGGAAGTCCAAATGGTCACATCATTACGTTTTGATGTCATCACGTCCTGGCGTCAGTTTGAGTAAAACTTTTTTAGCGGGCTGCTGACGGCGTTCCTTATGAGTTACACTTAGAACGCTGCCGTGCAAGCACTGATCAACTTAAACACGGTATGCATTAGAATTTGCTTTCCCCCTGCATTTGCCAGTAAAGTTTTTGTATCGCAGTGATGCAGTGTAGATTAGAAATTACTACAAAGTATACACTTTTTTGTATTTGTATTTATAGAAATATTGCAGAAACACAGTAGGACCTTTAAATGAACGAGTTACACCATCATTGATTGGAAAAGGTGGAAGTCTCTATTCAGGTCTCCTGAAGCAGACCTCGAAACGGGGCCACGTTGAGACTCCCGGAAAAAGTTCAAAGTTAAGTGAAGAATCTTATTTGACTAGTGACTTTTTGCCATCTGATTTTTGCAACCTTGCTTAAGAATCATTACAGAAAGATCATATAACAAGAAAGACAAAAAATAATAATAACAAAAAAACAAAGTATTATACTACCATGCATCAGAGATTGATCAAAAGATTTACAATGCTATGACTGGACGATGAACTCTTCGAAGGGGGGCTGTCGCTCCCCATTAGAGTTTCATATCTCTGAGCGTTTAAGAAAAAACTGATCAATCTGCTGAGACATCTTATATATATTGGAGTAAGTTTTAATTGGTTGGACTATAGTGCACTTTTTACCTCCTTCTTTAAACCACAGTATCCTGTTTTATCACAGTTGATTGGATCTGTGCTTAAAAAGTTGGCCTGAAGTTCTCTATTCCAGTCACGTGGGCTGCTGAAAGTTCCTATAAGTGAGCCTCTGCTCACTTGAACATGATCTGTGCCTTCAGGCACTTCTGGTGTCTCCCTGTCTATTCACATAATGCACTGCGGTGGCATTGCCGGAGAATACTCTGACCGCCTTTCCTGGCTGGAAAGTCTTCAGTGCTTTTAGCGCCAAGTAAATGGCTCTCAGTTTTAGATGATTTATGGACCACTTGCTTTCTGAAGGGCTCCACTTGCCCTGGAAAGGGTGACCATAACAATGGATCCCCCAGTCACTCAGGCTGGCATCGGTCATGAATGTCAACCATGAGGTGATTTGGAGGGGCATGCCCTTCGCTGAGGCATCCCCTTGGAGCCTCCAATGTAGGCTGTTTCTTGCCTCCCATGACCAGGAGAGCTGCATTTGTAGAGAATGCCATTGCGGGGACCAGCTGGAGAGGAGTGAATCTTGGAGTGGATGCATATGCACTCTTGCCAAGCGAACAACCTCCAGGGAGACCACCATTGAACCCAGCACCTGAAGATAATGCAAAGTCGTGAGGCTTAGCAACACTAAGATCTCTGTGATCTGCTTCCTGTGCGTCTGTTTTCTTGTGATCTGCTTCCTGTGCGTCTGTTTGCTGTGTCAAAGTGGACAACCAGATATTCCAAGCACTGAGTTGGCTGTAGGTGACTTCCTGAAGTTAACTATCCAACCGAGTCCCTGGAGAAGATCCACCACTTGCTGCACTGCATGCATGCCTTCCTTCCTGTCTTGAGCCAATCGTCCAGGTAAGGGTGACCCTGCATGCCCATCCTGTTACCACCACCATCACCTTGGTAAAGGTGCGTAGAGCCATGGCCAATCTGAACGGTAGCGCCACAAACTGGAAGTGCGTCTGGAGAACATGGAATTTCATCTTCTGTATAGGCCTCCAATCTTCTGTGCCTTTCTTGGGCACAATGAAGTACATGAAATATCTGCCGGAGTTTGATTTGGCTTCAGGAACTAGTTCTATTGCATGAATGTCCCAAGAGCCATCGTACCATCATTCGGACCCTGTCCTCCTTTTCTGGCCATTCAACTGGGAAGTCAAAGAACAGATCTGGAGGGGGTGGAAAATCTTGATCTTGTGCCCTTCTTAAATAATGTTCAGAACCCAGCAGTCTGAAGATATCTGTTCCCATTCCCTCCAGAAAGCAAACAGTCTTCTGCCAATGTCAGGAGGCAGTTGATCCGGGGTCACTGTGGGTTTTGGTAGCTGAGCCGCTGCGAAACACCAAGGTTTGTTGTGTGTCTGTAGTTGCCAAATCTGTCTGGACCCTTGGAAGGATCTCTGAGGGGTTTTGAGGCAGAAAGAAATTTTTGAAAAAAAGATTGATAAAAATCCAAGATGGCCACTGTCAGTAAAATCGCATCAAAAACGGTCGTGGAAGCTTTGTCGAAAAAGGTGTCTTGGAGGTAGGGGAACCTAACTCTAACCCCAGAAAACCTCGGATAAATCTTTTTCAGACACTCCACTTCCCCTCCCCCCACAAACAATTTTCCCCATAGGGAATAATGAGAGTAATCACTGATTTCTGGTGCCTGTCTGTCAGCTTGCAGCAGCCTGCCTGCATGGAAAGCATTTCTGTCACAGAAACTGCTGGGGTCTAATTCACCACTGGAATTCTTGTGGCTGACAGTCAGGCGGATACCGATCAAGGACTCAAAACCCCAAAAGTCCACATGGCGTATTGCAGGAAGAAAATTTGCAGCCGGATCCCTGATACCCAGAGGGTTGTTACACAGGGGTCCCACAGCCTGTGTTCAAGCCTCTGATAAATCAACAGATAAGAAAGCTCCCAGGGGAACAGACCCATAAACTCTCGGACCACAAAGCAGGAAGGTTCCACAGGTACTCCAAGAGATTGGTCTGCAAGCAACTGCCTGCCCTCATGGTCTACATCCTTTCCCTGGTGGAGTAAGCCCAAGAAGGGAACCTCTGAGCACCGAAGCCATGCAGGAAAAAAGGACCCAATAGATAAAAATACCTGAAAATAATAAAAAGAAAGCAGAGCAGAACAGAACACACATCAGTTCGCTTTGCTGAAGGAAAAACTGAAGAGAAAGTTATTCACCACTGCTGAAGGGGAAGAGCTGAGAGATTTGAGAGACATCATTCTGCAAAGTTTGTGACTAAAGGACAACAGCTTCAGTACAGTATCCTTTGTTTTTGTAACAGAAAGATAGATTAGATGTGGGACTGCTGAGAAAGCACAGTTACTTACCGTAACAGGTGTTATCCAGGGACAGCAGGCAGATAGTCTCACGAATGGGTGACATCACCAATGGAGCCTCGGTACGGACCACCTTAAAAGTGCATCACCACTTTAAGTCTTTAGAAAGTTTGCGATAGCCCGAACCGCGCATGTGCGAATGCCTTCTCACCCGTAGGGTGTGCGGTCCCTCGGTTAAGATAAGCCAGCTAAGAAGCCAATCCGAGGAGGTGGGATGTGAGAATATCTGCCTGCTGTCCCTGGATAACACCTGTTATGGTAAGTAACTGTGCTTTATCCCAGGACAAGCAGGTAGCATATTCTCACGAATGGGTGACCTCCAAGCTAACAGAGATGGGATGGTGGGAGTGTTGGCCTAAGAAAATAAATTTTGTAATACAGATTGGCCAAAGTGCCCATCCCGTCTGGAGAAAGATTCCATACAATAGTGAGAAGTGAATGTATGAACTGAGGACCAGGTGGCAGCTTTACAGCTTTCCTCAATGGGCATAGATCTAAGGAAAGCCACAGAAGCTACCATAGCTCTAACTTTATGGACTGTGACACGATTCTCCAGTACCAGTCCAGTCTGGGCATAGCAGAACGAAATGCAGGCAGCCAGCCAGTTGGAAATCATTCTCTTGGATACAGGATGCTTAATGTGACCATGTATTTTTTCCATCAAAACGGGACATCTATTAATTGTTATTCCTGCCCCAATTCCACCCTAGCCCCACCCCAATCCCAACAACAATTTCTTCAATTCATTTTTCATGTACACATAATATCTTATTAATTCATAATGGTAACCATAAAATTAAAAAAACCCACAAAGCACACTATACACAGAGAAAATGTTAATTATCATTTATATTTGGGGGGGGGGTTCAAAGATATCAAGGCAGATGACTTTAAAATATGCAATGTCACCTCAGTAACTAGAGAAAAATAGACAAATATAGTGCAAAATATAGACAGCAGATATAAATTCTCAAAACTGACACATTTTGATCACTAAATTGAAAATAAAATCATTTTTCCAACCTTTGCTGTCAGGTGATTTCATCAAGTTTCAAGTTTTATTTTAATTTGATGAATCGCTTATTTAGATTTACTAAGCAAGATACAACATTAATAAAAAATTTCATGAGTCTCTGGTTGCGTTTCCTTCTGACTGTGCATGCTTTCTTTCTACACTCAGGCCCAACAATTGTCCCTTTCTATTCCCTCCCTCCTTCCTTCCTATGTCCTTATTGCCCACTCCTGTGTCCTTAGTGCCCCCAGTGCCTCCTTCATATGTCCTTAGTGCTCTCAGTGCCTCCTATATCCTTAGTGCCCCTTCCCGTGTCCTTAGTGCCCCCTCCCGTGCCCTTAGTGCCCCCAGTGCCTCCTTCCTATGTCCATAGTGCCCTCAGTGCCTCCGTCCTATGTCCTTAGTACCCCTTCCCAGGTCCTTAGTGCCCCCAGTGCCTACTTCCCATGTCCTTAGTGCCCCTTCCCATGTCCTTAGTGCCTCCTTCCCATGTCCTAAGTGCCCTCAGTGCCTCCTTCCCATGTCCTTAGTGCCCCTTCCCATGTCCTAGTGCCTCTAGTGCCTCCTTCCCATGTCCTAAGTGCCCTCAATGCCTCCTTCCTATGTCCTTAGTGCCCCTTCCCATGTCCTTAGTGCCCCTAGTGCTTCCTTCCCATGTCCTAAGTGCCCTTAGTGCCTCCTTCCTTTGTCCCCCTCACTGCCTTCTAGCCTTTGTCCCACCCCCTCCCCCTAAGCCTACCTGCCTGCCTGCCGTGCCAAAGCCTGCCTGCCTACATCCCTGCTGTGCTAAAGCCTGGCTCCCTCCCTGTCGCACAGATTCAAACCCCCCCCCCCCCGGGTCCTGCTTCTTGCCGCCCAGAAGCCTTCTTCCCGATGTCAATTCTGACATTAGAGGAAGTTCCGGGCCAGCCAATCGCCCTGAATTTCCTCTCCAATGTCAGAATTGACGTCAGGAAGAAGGCTTCTGGGCGTCAAGAAGCAGCGGCTGCGGCGGACCTGGGGGGGGGGGGTTGAATCTGCGTGGCAGGGAGGGAGGCAGGCTTTAGCGCAGTAGAGAGGGGAAGTGATCGCCAATCCGTCGTCCCCGCGCACAGCTTCGGGACGCTGTCCCTGAAAACGGGACATTTCGGCTTCCTGAAGCGGTGGGTCGGGACAATGGGATGGTCGCTCCTATAACGGGACGTACGGTCACCTTAAGGATGCCCCAACTTGTTTGGATCAAAAGAGATGAAAAGTTGGGGAGATGTTCGTTGTGGCTTTGTCTGGTCAATATAGTAGGCCAAAGCCCGCTTACAGTCCAAAGGATGCAAAGCAGTTTCTCCAACATGAGAATGAGGTTTAGGTAAAAACACTGGTAGAACAATTGACTGATTGAGATGAAATTCAGTGACAACTTTTGGAAGAAACTTTAGATGCGTATGCAGAACCACCTTGTCATGATGAAAAACTGTGAAAAGTGGATCTGCTACTAATGCAGTAATAGCACTAAGATGGACTCTGATAGATGTAGACTTGAGATCAGAGTCAGACAGATGAAGAAGATAATCCAACACCAATTCCACTGCCAAAGATGTTGCATCGTGATGATGAAGAAGACACCAGGAAGAAAATCTAGTCCACTTTTGTTGGTAACATTGCTGAGTGGCTGGTTTCCTGGATGCATCAAGAATTTGACTAACAGGCTGAGAAAGCCGTAAGACAGATGAATTCAGCCTGAGAGAAACCAAGCTGTCAGGTGTAGAGATTGTAGGTTGGGATTTAGAAGTGATTCCTGTCTCTGAGTGAGCAGAGTAGGAAATATTGGAAGAGGCATGGGCTCCCTGGAGCTGAGCTGAAGGAGAAGGGAGAACCAATGTTGTCTGGTCCACCGTGGAGCAATGAGAATCATGGCAGTTGCTTCCCTCTTAACCTTGAATAAGGTTCGCAACATGAGAGGAAGTGGAGGGAATGCATATAGAAACAGACCCGTCCAATCCAGGAGAAAGGCATTTGCTGCCTAACGGAGAGGACAGTAAAGTCTGGAACAAAACTGGGGCAGCTTATGATTGTGAGGAGCCGAAACAAATCCATTTGAGGAGTGCACCACTGAGCAAAGATGGACTGGAGAGTTGCAGAGTTGAGAGTCCATTTGTGAGGTTGAAGAATTCTGCTGAGGTTGTCTGCTAGGGAATTTATCTCCCCTTGAATGTAAACAGCTTTCAAGAACAGATTGCGAGCTGTCGCCCAAGTCCAGATTTTTTGGGCTTCCTGGCACAACAGGAGAGAGCCTGTGCCTCTTTGCTTGTTTATGTAGTACATTGCTACTTGATTGTCCGTGCAAAGAAAGAAGACCTGAGGGCAAAGAAGATGATGAAAAGCCTTGAGGGCATAAAACATCGCTCTGAGTTAAGAAATTGATGTGAAATTTCCGCTCCCTGGTGATCCAAAACCCCTGAGTCTGCAGATCATCCTTATGAGCCCCCCCAGGCATAAGGGGATGTGTTTGTCGTGATGATCTTGTGATGAGGGGATAAATGAAAAAGAAGACCTCTGGATAGATTTGAGGTCATCCACCATTGAAGCGACCGCAGAAAAGATGATGTCACAGATATATGTTGTGAGAGACGATCCGTCACTTGAGACCACTGGGAAGCCAGAGTCCATTGAGGAGTGCGAAGATGTAGTATTGCCAGTGGTGTGATATGGACAGTTGAAACCATGTGGCCTAGAAGAACCATCATGTGTCTGGCAGAGATGGTTTGAAGAGGAAGCAATTGCTGACAGAGACAGATGAGAGTCTGAAGTCTATCTGGAGGAAGAAATGCTCTCATGAGAGCAGTGCCTATGATTGCCCCAATGAATTGCAGACGTTGAGTTGGAATGAGATGTGATTTGGGGAAGTTGACTTCGAATCCTAGAATCTGGAGAAAAGAGATGGTCTGAGATGTTGCTTGGACCACTTCCTGAGATCTGTAATGGAAATAGGGCGAGCACACCGTCCGCACTTCTTAAAACCCGTCTGAGGACTGACATGGAGGAAAAAATGGCCTCGGCAAAATCAAAAGTCGAGGCACAAGGAGGGAAACAGGCCCCGCCGGGCCGAATTCGCAAAAGCGAAAAAGTAAAAAAAATTTAATTTTTTTTTACTATAAAAAAGAAAGAAAACAAAAACTGACTAAAAAGTCAAAAAATAATCCGCGTGAGCAGGAAGGCAGCAAAAAAAATATCAACAGCCGTTGATGAAGCGACTTCTTAGCACCGTGGAAACTAAGAAACTGAGGAACTGCACTCGCACATGCGCGGTTAGGGCTATCGCAAACTTTCTAAAGATTTAAAATGGTGATGCACTTTTAAAGTGGTCTGTACCAAGGCTCCGTCAGTGACGTCACCCATTCGTAAGAATATGCTGCCTGCTTGTCCTGGGATAATGACTGGAACCTGGGCAATGAGAAGTCATGCCTTTATGATGGGGAAGTATTACAGAAAACAATTATAAAGACTGTAGAATTTTCATATAATGTTTGCAGAATTCCTCCAGGAGTAATATATATATGACATATGCTTATTTCATTTTTTTTTTTTTTTTATTTATTTATAAATTTCAAATGAACAAATCAAGATAAATCTTGTACAGAAAGTGATTACATCAAAAGAAATGAAACCTCATAATTTTACACAGAAATCAAGTTTTTGTATAATCTCTCAAGTCCACAATTATGATCCATGATGTAAATTAAACGGAATTGAACATAGAACTTTTATTAAAGATAAGTGGTACGTGGTTAACTGAAATTCAGGCGCCTTATATCTTAAAGCCCTCATTCTTTCCCCTTTTCCAGGCGAGACAAGGAGAGAAGGGCCGTCAACTGGTTTGGTTCAAAGAAAACATATTTCTGAGAATTATATTGAACTATGCACTTGCAAGGGTGGCGAAGATAGAAAGTTCCCCCAAGAGCCAAAACTCCAGGTTTTAATAGTAGAAACTCCTTTCTACGTCTTTGTGTGTCTCTTGCCAAATCTGGGAACATCTGTATCTTAAGATCAAGAAACTTTTTTTCCTTATTTTTGAAGAATAGTCTCAATAGCCAATTCTTATCTAGCGTAATAGCCAGGTCACAATCAATGTAGCAGGTATTGCAATTTCTTTATCAGATAGTTCAAGTAAAGCTGAGACATCAATTGGTCCCTGAGTTTTTTCTTGAAGATCCTGATTTTTATTAGGCAAATAATAGACCTGGGTGAAAGGAGGTAATGAATCTTCCAGTACTTCCAATATCACAAGCTATCACCACTGCATAAAACAGACCTTGCAGCACATAATGAAATCCAACCAACCAAATTTTACAGGGGTGTTGTCTAGGGTTTCAAATGAAACTCTGCAAAATTTTTTGGATCTATCTCAATTTAGTCACGAGCTAGGGGTGGTTGAACAAAAGCAATCGATCCACTCACATGGCTCGTGTCACCTAAAACGCCAACTTTGCTTAAGCACTGCGGCAGAAGGAAACTATCTAGGAGTCTGAAATTTTGCATTTTGGTACAACACCTTGGGGCAAGTTTCTGTGTCAAGTTTGAAATCTTTTGCGAATGTGCTTCCATTTCTACAGGTCAGTAAAGTAGGCAAAAAAAATTCACTTACAAAAATTTTTGGTAAATTTGGCTCCATACTGCTGCTGGTAGGTAAGTCAGATGAGGATACAACTTTACCAGCAGACATGTACCATGAGGTACTTCCAAGATTTGCAATATGAGCTTTTACAGTCAAGTGAAGCTGAAGATATGATCATCCAAAAAATATGGCTTTATGCATTTATGCTTCATAAAAATAGGGAGATTGCCAATATAAATTTGTAATGAATATATCAAATCTCATCAACTTAATCACAGTTCTTAATATTACTCAATAAATACTTAAATATTTGTAAAGTGCTCAGACCAATAACCAATAGTTTAGTGATAACACCAAACTGTGGTTATGAAAGGGACCATCATTGCCTTTACAGTCCCTGACCCAACCATTAGAAATACTTAATGATAATAGGTAAAAAACCACTTATCTGAAGTAGCTGGAAGGTTGGGTACTCAATAACCACAGCTGTGATAAAGTGCCAGTGCTCAATGTGCTTGAACGTGCATTCAATTTTAACTAAATCGCCATGTTAAAATCCCTGGCCCCCCAACCCTATTATCATTAAGTATTTCTAATGGCTGGGTTAGGGACTGTAAAGGCAATGATGGTCCCTTTCATAGCCACAGTTTGGTGTTATCACTAAACTATTGGTTATTGGTCTGAGCACTTTACAAATATTTAAGTATTTATTGAGTAATATTAAGAGCTGTGATTAAGTTGATGAGGTTTATGCATTTATGCAAATTTTCACTGTTTTTCAGATTCAAATAGCTCTAATGTGTAGGGTTTTTGGGGGTTTGTTTTTTTATATCATTTGAAAGAGCATGTTTTTTTTACTATAGAAGCTATCCTGTTTTATCTTTCTTTGGTGAGAATTAGGGAATGACACGGGGAAAAAATTTGTCCCTTGTCACCGCCCTGTCCCCGCGACCACCGTCCCTGTCCCCGCCCCATCCCCGTCCCAGCAGCATCCATACAAGCCTCAGTACTGCAAAATTTAGCTTATTCCTTCCTTATAAATCAAAGTTCTGGCTGCTGAACTAGAGAAAGAGATGTTCAGCTGGCAGGGCTTTGTTTATAAATTTTTATAAATTTCTGCATCTCAATGGCCACAAATTTGGTTTTGGAGAATGAGATGTACAATGTCAGCATCTATGAGGCAAACTTGGTTCTTTTTGTTGCATAGAGCTTTTTGGACCCCAGTTCGTTTGCAAAAGTTAGATAGATCTAAGTCTAATAAATGCTGGCATTGTAATCTGGAAGTAGGGACATTGGATCATTTACTTTTTTACTGTCCCTGTATTAAATTATTTTGGAATTCAATTTGGACGCAGGTTAACCGTTTACTTGAAAATCATGTTGCTTTGTCTTATGATACTATTCTGTTTGGCATGGCTATGAGGAAAAAAAGTCAAATTTCATCTTATAATAACAAACTTCTATTAATAATGACAGGGGTGGCAATTCAGCACATTATGGCTAATTGGAAAAATTATACAAATTTTAATTATTCTTTTTGGTGGAATTCACTTTGTCACATTTTTAAAATGGAAAGAGCAATTGCTGTACAGAAAGGTAATTATAACAACTTTATAAAGATCTGGGGGCCATTAGAGAATTATTGTAATGAATGAACATCGTTTTCCTTTCTGATGGATACATGTATTTTATTGGGGGGAGGGGGAAAATTGGATGATTAATATTTTTATTTAATGTTTGGATTTCTGTTGTATTATGAAAATTTCGTTGAAGAATTGTTGGGTGGGGGGAAGGGTTATAATTTCTACTTTAATGGATTATATGTATAAGAATGTCAAGTGCTGTATATTTTATTAGTAATGTAATGTTTTAATATTAATCACTTATTTGTCAGTTTTAAAATGAATAAAGAATTTTTTTAAAAACCCACAATTAATATACTACTTAAATAAATAAATAAAAATTTTTTTTTCCTTTGTTGTCTGCTTTCTGCTTCCCTCATCTTCTCATTCAATTCTTTCCATCTACTGTCTGTCTTCTCTCTGAGCCTTCCATTTGCTCTGTTACTGTGCCTCTCCCTTCACCCCCACCCCAATTGGTCTGGCACCCATCTTCTTCCTTCTGCTCCCCCATAGTCTGGAATCTCTGTCTTCTTCTCTTCTAGCGTCTTCTCCCCACTCTCTTTTCCCCATTCCCTTCAGCGTCTTCTCCCCACTCTCTCTTCCCCATTTCCCAGCATCTTCTCCCCACTCTCTCTTCCCCATTTCCCAGCGTCTTCTCCCCACTCTCTCTTCCCCATTTCCCAGCGTCTTCTCCCCACTCTCTCTTCCCCATTTCCCAGCGTCTTCTCCCCACTCTCTCTTCCCCATTTCCCAGCGTCTTCTCTCCACTGTCTCTTCCCCATTTCCCAGCGTCTTCTCCCCTCTCTTTCTTCCCCAGTTCCCTTCAGGTTGCTTCAGCTTCTTCTCCAATCCATCCCCCCACCCCCTTCACACGGTCCAGCAGCTCCCTCCCGCCGGCCAGCCATTCATCTCCCTCCCTCTCTTCCCCTTACCTTCTCTTCATGGCAATTTCTATAAGGCTATGCCTTGTATTGTAGCCGGAACCTTGAAGTCGCCTCGCATTTGCTGCTGGAAAGGTCTCCTCTAATGCAACCGGAAACAGGAAGTTGTGTCAGAGGAGACTTTTCCAGCAGCCACACGCGACGCGACTTCAAGGCTTCGGCTGCAATACAACACATAGCCTTATAGAAATCGCCACAAAGAGAAGATAAGGGAAAGGGAGGGAAGGAGATGCACAGCCGGCCGGCCGGTGGGAGAGAGGGGGCTGCTGGACAGCACACTCGTTCACTGCGTGTGCTCACTCCTTTAACTGCGGATACAAGACCATTCACTGCTCCATGGGGCGGTGAATGGCCTTGTCCCCGTACTCGTGGTGACCTTTTTTTTATTACCGTGTCATTTTCTAGTGAGAATTAAAGCTTCAAACATAAGCATTAGTTGTATATGCACACAAATGTTTAATATTTTTAGTGGAGTCTAGGGAGTTAACTTTCTTGCATTGTCCTAGGGCACACCCAACTTATTTTTTGGTGTCTTTTAATAATATTGAAAAGAGGCATGTTTAACACAAACCATGTTGTATGCAAATAAACAAGGTTCATGAAGTTTCACAGTTAAGTTCAGATTGTTACTGTTTTATGATCCCCTTCCCTGTATCCATGCATTTTCATATACCCACTGCCACTGGTCGTGAAGATCATGACAAGTGTATTATACACTGAGACCACATATTTATCAGTTATTGATCCATTGTCTGAAAGATTCCCAATAGTCAGATAATACCATATAAATTTCTAAGCTTTATCAAAGACAAAAAAGAAGAGTGTAAAAACCACACATTTATAGTACGCATACATACTGACAAAGATCAGGAAATCGCATAAATTCAACTTTTAACTCAGTTTCTTGCACATGGTTTTGAAAGTCTGGTCAATGTTTGCCAAAATAGCTTGTGGATAAGTGTACTGTCTGCCTGATGAAGTGGTCATAGGTGCATTAAGGCCTGCAATAATATGCTGTTCAGGGATCCAGCATATGTCTCTGTGGGGAGGCCACAGAAATGACCGTGCAGGACTTTGTGGATGCAAAAAATTAACCAGGATGTTGCATTCTTTCATTGAAATTTCACATACATGACCAATCCACCAAGAATTGTCATATGTGCAAGCTACGTATTGTCCAGGTTGAAAGCTGGATGCTTGAAAGGTAGGGACATGTTCAGGATCAGTATCAGACTCTAAGACATTGGCAATGAATGAGCTGGTGTCACTTGAAATTTTGCTAATGCAGAATCTAGCAGTGTCTAGGGTTTAAATTGGTAATTTTCTCTAGTTCCAGGTACTGTATGGCACATACTAAACCTTTGCTCCTGAGCAGGTCTCATTGCTTCAATATCTTCCTTACCAATGAAGAAAAATTTGATTCCCAAGACAGATTTATCACAGAATTCAAATAGACCCCATGATGTCAAAATTTGGTTATTGAGAGGGCATTGTAAGCTGGCATGGGCAGCTAAACGCTTGGCTATTCCCCCAATCCCATCACATGGAGATTTGCCATGGCTGGTGCCAAAGAACTTCCATTCAGCAGTAATTTGAAAGTGAGTATCATGGCTGCAGAGGTTAATGAAATTCTTGAAGTTTCTAGATTGTGCAGGAGAACTATAACTAAAGTAGTGAATATGGCTTAAGACAGGCAAGACTTCCTTCAGATGCAGAATAAGCTTCCTCAAAAATGCAAGAACAGCAATAGTATCGTGACGCAAGTAGTCACTGATCATGCATATGCATAGGCTTTGGATATCAGGATTGCAGCAGTAGACAACGAAGGGGTGTAATGTTGCTTGGCTATTTTCCCAGTGAAACCCCTATACTACATCCTGAACGATGAAGGAATAATTTTCAGCGAAGTCCATCAAAACAATAGCATGCCCCTTCTTTATATTTGCTTTCAGTTCCTTCAGATAAGCACTTTGGTACTTGGAAATAAAATGGTGGCTGGTCAAATTAGAAATTTTTCCAATTAATTTGGAAGTGAAGTCTTTTATGGATAACTGTCAAGTTTCCAGTGTATCCTGATCATTGTGAATCCACTGCTTAAATTCAATTATATCATCTGGATCATGTTCACCAAAGAACTCAGTAAAATATTCCGCCAGAGGGATCTGCCCAGGACATATTTCACACCGCTACAACATGCAGTTTTTTTTAGTTCATATCACAGACAGTTTTATTCAGAAGCACCTTGTAGTCATCTGGAACTGCAATTGCTGAAAGCATAAGTTTCACATTCTGGTGAATTGTGCAGACAGACTGAATGAGTCCCTGATGAACTGACCGTGGCATACCACTTTGAGAACCCAATTTCAGGCCCATTCTGACTGCGATAGGTGGTGTACAGTTCCTTCAGATTGCATAATAGCAATTTTTTCTGCTTTTGCACTTTTTCACCACAGATCCGAACAGAGACATAATCTTTTTTGCCTGGGAATATTCTAGAGATTTCGACTTCATAAAAATCCAGGACTTTCTGTGTAATCTGCTGAGCAAGCACTTTTTCTCTCTTTGTTGCTGGAACAGCAAAAATGCCATCCTGCTGTTTCAGCTTCCTGGCATTTTTAACCATTCTTATTGAAACACCAAATTCCAAAGCAGTTTTCTCAATAGTCCAGCTGTGTGGAGCAAGAGTGAGAATTTGTATTTTCTCCCTATTACTAGATAATTCCAACTTCTGCTTCAGTTCAGTCAATAGAAGGTCATAGTCAGAACACCTTTTACATTGGCCACTTTCTGGTTCTGCTTTAATATCAGCTGGAGTTAAGTCACCAATAACTGCAATTTGGTCTGCAATTGCATTATGGGCTTCAGAGAGTTTGTGTTTAGCATAACTTAAGGAATTTTGCTTGCTAATCCGTTGAATCTTTAGAGGAGAGATTCCTAGTGGTGAAAAGCTGGCACTGAGGTTTCCAGATGCATTGGTAGGGTCATCACTGTCAGAATCAAACTTAGGGCTACTTATATCTTGCAGTTTGACACGCAAGTCTTGCCTGCATCTTAGGCAAAGCTTTTGGACTTTTTTAAACTCGTGCTTTGTGATAGCTTTTAAATGATCAGCTGCAGGAAGATCAATTGGGTGTAGACCTTTGATATTGCAGTGATTCTGTTTTCTGGACAGATTACAGCAGTTTTTCTGTAGAAATTTAAACTTCGTCAGAATCAAGGCTTCATGATGAGTAGAGATATTAGATTCCACGGACAAAGTAGAAAGTCCAGAGCGTCTTTTAATTAATTCTTGGTCAGGCAAAGAGAAATCAGAAATAAGTTTCAAGCAGCTTTCTCCGGTAAAGAAGGTAGATGGTTTCTGGCACTCAGAACTATCATAGATTCCAATACTGCAGGACTCTAGCTTATTATTAGTCTCCATAAGATAAGAGTCACCTAAAAATATAGAATAAAAGTAAGGTGAAAAATATCAGTGTGAAAACACAATGAAAATAGAGCAAAGCAAGTTGTACATGTCAGCAAGTGCAGAGTAAGTTTCCAAAATCCACACAGGCATAGTCTAGTTAACTAGGGAAAGAACCAGATGCTGCACAGAAAGAATAGATGGAAAGCAACATGCCAAAGCCAAGCTTTGCCAAATAATGAAGTCATATGGTGTTATAAGGTCATGATGAACCTTAAAGCCAGACTTGTTCATACAGCCACTGTGCTGTGATAGTTGCAAGTCAGAACATGTTCAGAAAAGCTGCATGTATCAGACATACTTCTACAGCTATGCGTACATTCTTGTGAATCACATGATTATGCGTTTGGGCATGCACACAGTAAGTAGTTTGTGCAAGCCAATGCATGTTTTCACTGTCATCTTGCAAAAGTGCACAGTAAGTTTGTCAAACATTGAAACGAGTACTTGTGGCTGGCAAAGCTCGGTTATGAGTTTTCAGATCAATATAGTTCCACTGCACATTCACAATGAAGTGCCAATGACCCTTCAACATAACATGTTTATGCAAGCAAGTAATGCTTATCTTTGAAGCTTTAATTCTCGTCAATGAAAGATCGGGTCCAAGATGAAACAGGATAGCTTCTGTAGCAAAAAACATGCTCTTTCAAATGATATAAAAAAACAAACAAAAAACTACACATTTGAGATATTTGAATCTGACAAACAGTGAAAATTAGCATAAATGCATAAAACCATATTTTTTGGATGATCATATCTTCAGCTTGATTGTAAAAGCTCATATTGCAAATCTTTGAAGTACCTCATGGTACATGTCTGCTGGTAAAGTTGTACCCTCAGTTGACTTACCCACCAGCAGCAGTATGGAGCCAAACTTTGCTAAAAATTTTCATTCATGAAATTTTTGCCTACTTTGCTGACCTATAGAAATGGAAGCACGTTCGCAAAATTTCAAACTTGGCACAGGAATTTGCCCCAAGGTGTTGTACCAAACTGCAAAATTTCAGATTCCTCAGTAGTTTCCTTCTGCTGCAGTGCTTAATCAAAATTGGCGTTTTAGGTCACACGAGGCATGGGAGTGGATCGATTGCTTTTGTTCAACCACCCCTAGCTCCTGACCAAATTGAGATAGATCCAACATTTTTTGCAGAGTTTCATATGAGACCTTAGACAAATCCCTGTAAAATTTGGTTGGATTTCAAGGGGGTCAAGCGTGGGCAGTTTTCAGTATTGGTCCACTTGACATGGAATGACCCTTTTACTTATTCGGAATAGACTCCAAGGCTCTCAAAGCTGAAAGCCTGACCAACCAGGGGGCCAGGTTGCCGGCTGAGGCACCTCTACAAAAAGTTGGGGAGGTGGAGGAAGGTGGGAGGAGGGACCCAGCACGAGACCCGCCGAGTTTAACACCCCCGAGGTTGGACAGATCCCCAAAAAGGACCCGTAGAAGCTCTGTCCGACACAAAAGGGGAACCTAGAAGTCCAAAACAAATTCCAACAGTACTAAGAGGGGAGCCAAATTAGTCTTATCACCTGCTGTTGGAGACTGAGGAAGACTGGATTGCTAGGGGGAAAGCTATCCTGATATACAAGTTTGTTTATAGTCTCCACCTGCTGGTAGCAGTGAGGTATATAACCCATTCATAAAAATTATACCAGTCTACCAGGCGCTACAAAAGATGCAAATCAACAGATATCCTAAGTTCTTAAGACAGGGCTCCAATGGAAGTAGCTGACTCAACTGTACTGGTGCTAATGTAATAAAGTACCCACATTGCCTTGGATTTAGAGAGATTTAACTTAAGAACATGTGGCTCTAACCAAGAAGCAATTGCAGCTAAATGTGAATTGAGATAGATCAGGGCAAGAAGGATCTGTAAAAGTTAGCAACTGCATGTTTGTGGATAAATAGGCACTAATTTCCAAAGACTGACAAAATAGGGCTAATGGACTCAACAAGCTGTTAAATGAAACAGGGAAAGAACTGATCCCCAAGAGCTTCACTATGGAAAGGATAATGATTTTTTTTTTAAGTTACTCAATTAAACAGTTCACAATAATAACGGTCAGTTAACAAAAACTAAACAATTTAAGCACTTTCTCTAAGACTACAGTCAAAGATGTGATAAGAACGCATGGTCTACCAAGACAAAAGCAGAAGTGAGATCTAGAGAGATTATTAAGGCAATCTTACCTCTATCTAGATACCCATGGATATCACTGAGCAAAGTTCAAAATAGAAACCAAAAAAACTGTAAGATATACTCTTTGTACTAGACAAGTATGTTTTAGAAAATTTATATAAATTTATATAAATAGCCTAGAAACTATTATTTTGAGTAATTAATTAAAGAAGGCAGGCTGAAGTCTGAGGACAGAAATATAAAAAGCCATATTTCACATGAAATCAGAAAATGTACATTCTTAACTTACATAAAAAAACAAACAGTCGTTCTTGGTCTCTGCTTTTATGAAAGGAAAAGCATTACCTGGCTACTGATAGATGACCTCCGCTGCATCGCCTTATCATGGCTAGATAAATTTTGCCTTGGAGGAGTGTTAGTGTTCGTCAGCATTTTTGTTGGTGTAGCTAATAAACAAACAATATCATCTTTTAAAATTATCATAAAAGCAGGATGAAACCACACATTTTGAATATAAACCCTTTTTCAAAAAAGTGAAACTCGTTTCTGCTGCTAGCAAATATCTTATTCTACACTATTTGTTACCTGTTCATTTCTCTCAGATAAGCTGTGGTCAAAGCATCCCATAAAAACATCTCTCTATAAAGTACACAAAGGACAAAATAAAATGACAGCAGAGTTTGTATTCCCTTTAATTTTTTGCCCAGCAGTTTTCTCCTTGTACTTCCAGCTCAACTGAACCCACTCTGGAACTCCCTGTGGAGAGGGAAAGAGCAAAAGTCCATAGACGATGGGCTTCTTTGCAAAAGGGTAAGGACCCTGAACCCCCTTGTTTGTTCAGATAGAACATCGCTACTTGGTTGTTTGAATCAGAAGCTGTATGTTGCGCACATACTTGCTGAACGCTCTGAATGCATAATAAAATTGCACGAAGTTCCAGCAAATTAATGTGCATATGGAGTTCTCTTGTTGACTAAAGACTCTTGAGTCTGAAGGTGAATGGGATGCGCTCCCCAGCCCTTTGTTGGAGGCATCTGTGATAATGGTGAGAAGAGGAGGTGGAGGCTGGAACGGCATCCTTGTTTCAGGGCTGGAGAGTGAATCCACCAAGATAGAGAAAATGCTGATGCCAATTTAGTTTGAGATGCCATTGCAGAGGACACATGTGTAGTCTGGCATGTGGCACTAGAGGAAGGGATGCAGCCCGGTGACCTAAGAAGGCACAACACTCTGCATGCCAGAACAGTATGTGAGAGGGAAACTGCGAAGATTGGGTTGCAGTAGATAAGTATCCTGCTGGAAAAAAAAATGATCCCCAAATGGGATTGGATGGGCATCAGAAGGTTCAGAAGGATGGGATACCAGATCTGGCTGGGCTAACAAGGAGCTTTGAGAATCAGTTGAGCTCTGTCTCTGATGGTCTTTGAAGAACTTTGGAGATCAGCGAGATTGGCAGAAAAGCATAGAATCAATTGGAGGTCCATGGAATTGAGAAAGCATCCCTGGCGACTGCTTGAGGAGCAGGTCCATAGGGAGCAATAATGGGAACACTGAACATTGTTTGTGGAAGCAAATATAGTAACATAGTAGATGACGGCAGATAAAGACCCGAATGGTCCATCCAGTCTGCCCAACCTGATTCAATTTAAATTTTTAAATTTTTTCTTCTTAGCTATTTCTGGGCAAGAATCCAAAGCTTTACCCGGTACTGTGCTTGGGTTCCAACTGCCGAAATCTCTGTTAAGACTTACTCCAGCCCATCTACACCCTCCCAGCCATTGAAGCCCTCCCCTGCCCATCCTCCACCAAACGGCCATACACAGACACAGACCGTGCAAGTCTGCCCAGTAACTGGCCTAGTTCAATATTTAATATTATTTTCTGATTCTAAATTTTCTGTGTTCATCCCACGCTTCTTTGAACTCAGTCACAGTTTTACTCTCCACCACCTCTCTCGGGAACGCATTCCAGGCATCCACTACCCTCTCCGTAAAGTAGAATTTCCTAACATTGCCCCTGAATCTACCACCCCTCAACCTCAAATTATGTCCTCTGGTTTTACCATTTTCCTTTCTCTGGAAAAGATTTTGTTCTACGTTAATACCCTTCAAGTATTTGAACGTCTGAATCATATCTCCCCTGTCTCTCCTTTCCTCTAGGGTATACATATTCAGGGCTTCCAGTCTCTCCTCATACGTCTTCTGGCGCAAGCCTCCTATCATTTTCGTCACCCTCCTCTGGGCCGCCTCAAGTCTTCTTACGTCTTTCGCCAGATACGGTCTCCAAAACTGAACACAATACTCCAAGTGGGGCCTTACCAATGACCTGTACAGGGGCATCAACACATTCTTCCTTCTACTAACTACGCCTCTCTTTATACAGCCCAGCATCCTTCTGGCAGCAGCCACTGCCTTGTCACACTGTTTTTTCGTTTTTAGATCTTCGGACACTATAACCCCAAATAGATCCATCACATAAGTGCCCCATTGGTGAAAAACAGATTGCAGTACTTCTGTATTTAAGGCCCACAAGTGAGGATTGAGCTTTCAGCTGAAGGAATATGCAATAACATTCATTTTTCCTGGAATGTATACTGCGAGCATATCCGTGGAGAAGGAGAGAGCAAAAGTCCATAGACGATGGGCTTCTTTGCAAAGGGGTAAGGACCCTGAACCCCCTTGTTTGAATCAGAAGATGTGTTGCGCACATACTCGCTGAACGCTCTGAATGCATTATAAAATTGCACGAAGTTCCAGCAGATTAATGTGAAAATGTAGTTCTCTTGTTGACTAAAGACTGAGTCTGAAGGTGATTGAGATGCACTCCCCAGCCCTTTGTTGGAGGCATCTATGATAATGTTGAGAAGAGGAGATGGAGGCTGGAACGGCATCCTTGTTTGAGGGCTGGAGAGTGAATCCACCAAGATAGGGAAACCGACTTTTGTCTGAAAAAGGAATCAAAGTGGCCAGAGACTGAAAATACTGATGTCAATTTAGTTTGAGATGCCACTGCAGAGGACACATGTGTAGTCTGGCATGTGGCACTAGAGGAAGGGATGCATGCCAGAAGAATATTGCATCCGATTCACCAGTAATAATTGCCTGATGACTTTCTTCTGGTAGACAAGCCCTTGTAGTGACATTGTTGAGCTGTGCGTCTATATATGTGAGGTAATGCACAGACTGCAGGTTGGATTTGTCGTGATTAGAAAGCCCAGTGCTTGGAGGGGGTGCACTGTGGCTTGAATGGTAAGCAACAGCTGTGAGCAACAGGAGTGAGCTACTAGGAGCCAGTCGACCAGGTAAGGAAAATACCATGTGATGTTTTGCCCTGAGGTCGGCTGCTACCACTGCCAAACACTTTGTGAACACACATGGGGCTAATGATAGGCCGAAAGGCAGAACTTTGTATTGGTAATCTTTGTGAGACACATGAATCTGAGGAATTTCCAGTGGACAGGATGAATTGGGATGTGAATATACGCATCTTTGAAATCCAGGGCAGCTAACCAATTACTGTGACTGAGAAGAGAAAGGATTGCTGGACGAGAAATCACCTGGACTGTTTCTGGTGTGAGAAATTTATTTAAAGGACGAAGATCGAAGATAGGCTGAAGACCTTGCGTGTTCTTGAGGATGAGAAATAACCCGAAATAGAATCCACTGAGCTGTTCTTGCTGGGGAACTTCCTCTATTGCGTTGTTCTGTAGTAATCCAGAAATGTCCTCTGTGAGTTGAGGAAAGTGCTGATGCAAGATATTGGACAAAGGAGAAATTATGTCTTACCTGATAAATTTCTGCCCTTTAGTCCTACCAGAACAGTCCAGAATGAATGGGTGTCTTCCATATACAAGTGTTTGGAAGAATTGTAGTGCCAAGCAATTCACCCCCTAAGGATGTCTTGCAGTCTGGGATGCACAGTATTTCAAGAATCCAAACAATGGCTCTCAAAACTTCAATTACAATTAAAAATGAAAAACTCAACAGCCAATGAGATCAGACTGTCTGAATCTGAAGTTGTAGTGAGGCTCAGTCTCAACTAGCAAACAGATAGTGCTTCGATCCAGAAGTTATATGACAACAGGATGTTGTATGAAACCTTTTAGTATACCACTTAGCTGTCATAATAGTTCACAGCAGTGTACATGTGCCCTCAGGCCTTCCTTTCCCTATTACTACCTTTATTTAGGTCTTGTGTCAACTTACTTGCACTATTAGATTTGGTTCAAAAATATTTTAGAGATATGTAGGAATGGCTGAAGATAATTTACCACCTATTGTTAGAATTCAGTATACTGTACATCCTTCCCTGGAAAGTCTGCAAGACTTTGGCAAAGGAGATCAATATGTGCAAAAATGTGATGGATTTCCTAGAGACTGCATTAGATTTAGTTACACAGAAATTGACACTAGAGGTCACTTATGACATATGAATGAGCAGTATTCAAATTTCTCAGATCTTTCTAAAATGATTGAAAAAAGGGAAAGATGAATATTTGGTGTACAAACCAATAGTTATTGCCCTGGGAGCATCATTTTCTCTTCTGATTTTTTTGTGTTTTTTTTAGGACTAAACATAATTAGGATTACTAGGCTAAAAATAAATAGTTGTCTTGCTGTATAAGCTGGCTGTAGGAATTCTTGCTGGTACAGTATTATTCCTTTATTAGTTCCTATTCTTGACCTTGTGTATTGTGGATTAACAATTGTAATCCTTGGGGTTATCATATAGTGGTCATTATGCAATAAATTATTTTCGCCAAGAGGAGGAAACTGATGAACTGCTCCTGAAAGATCAGTGGATTGCTGGAGAAATGTAATACCGTCCCTCATATTTTTGTTGTTTTTACAGCAGAAAAAATATAAAAGAATACCCATGAGAAGTTGAGAAGTTCTTATTAGTACTGACTGAGGAATAATTGCCTGTTTAGGGAGGGAAATTTATCTCAGACACAGTAGTGGGAGAAAACTGCCCACTTTTTAGTGGCTATAGAGGTATGATGTCGTGGAGTCATAACTGCTTCTTGGAAGCTGTGGCTGAATATCCTGAAGATTAGGGGTGCCTGGTCCCTCCAAATCTTTGTCTACAATTTTGAAATGATCTCTGGCCCGAAGGCCCCCTGCGAACTGGCGGTAGCACCTGGAGGTCTGAAAATTACCCTAACATCATCCAAGCCTTTCTCAAAAAGTAACTGTCCCTTGAATGACAGTTTACTTAGGGTCGCCTTTGAGGAGGAATCACCTGCCCACTGTCTGATCCATAGCATCCTGCAGGCAGAAATGAAGTAAGCTGACATTTTGCTCACAACTCTGAAAAGGTCATACAGAGCATCAGCCACGTAATCCACACCATTCATTAAAAACTAGAGATCTTTGTCCACGATAGTATCCAGATTGTGATAGCAAGCTTGGGCAGCAAAAGACACTACCGTGGGTGCTTTCAAATCTGAGACACAGCCTCAAAGAACCTTTTGTGCACAAAATCTAATCTACGGACCTGGGCATCCTTCAATACCATGCTGTCTTCACTGAGAAGGAAGGTATGTTTGGTAAACTGCGCCACCAGTAAATCCACCTCTGGGGGAACAAAAGGCTGATTAAATGCAGCATCCATCAGATAGAGCTTTGACATAGCATTGACCATCCTAAGAGGCCCCTCCAGTACCTCCTATTGATCCATAAGCATTTTTGTAATGTCTTAATATGAGGGAAAGTAAGAAATCTGTGCCTTGGTGCTGCCCATAAGTGAGCACTGCATGGCAGATGACTGAGGAGCCTCTAACTGCAATTCTTGGAGGATTCTGTTATCATCCCAAGAAGCACTGAAAGTTTAAAAAGCTCTGTAGTTTCAAAGTTCTGTAGTTTTGAAGTGAAGAGATTTCCCTAATTTTCCAATGTAGGTAACACCTTTTAGGGAGGAGAAAGATTATTTGAGCTTTTGGATAAATCTGGTGATGTCAGGTCTCGCAGCATTCCAAGATAGAGAAATTAAAGGGGGAAAGAATGACATGTAGTTTTGACGTGAAGAATGTATACAGTTGGATCCTCACCAAAGTCTGGAACCTCCCCCAAATCTGCTATAGAGGACCTTGACTGGAAGAGCAAAGGCATTAAAATAGAATCATTATCATCTGATTTGTCTTCTAACTGAATTTCTCTGACATGAGCATGGCACCGTTGCTAAGAAATTGTGCTCTATTTTTTTATTTTTTTTTGGGGGGGGGGACCCCAGTGCTAGCAGGGCCACAATTCCAGAGGATTCCATGTAGCCCATGTTAATTATACAAGCCTCAAACATCATATTAATAAATTCAGGGGGAAACCCCTGCCTAGAGTCACCATATTTAACTACAGAAAAGCCCGTACATATGGCCCAGCCCCATTCCGCCCCCCAGCCCCGCCTTGCTCTAACTTTACCCCTGCCCATTTCACCTTCAGTCCCGCCCCCAAAAAGCCTTATCTCTTTTATCCCAACCTCCAGTCTCCAGGATGTCAAATGGATGAGTGCGACATTATTCGCACATGCTTGATGAAAGCCCTCCAGACACAGCCAGAGTTCGGGGCTTTCCAAAATCCGGACATACTGCCGGGTTTTGGAAAGTCCATCCAGGAACCTGGACAGTCCTCTAAAAAGAGGACATAGAAACATGACAGCAGATAAAGACCAAATGGCCCATCTAGTCTGCGCATCCACAGTAACCATTATCTCTTTCTCTCTCTGAGATCCCAGGAGTGGGATCCCTAGGATAGTAGACTTGGGGGTGGGTCAGTAGAGTGGGCAGACCTGATGGGCTATGGCCCTTATCTGCCGTCATCTTCTATGTTTCACATGCCTATCCCAGGCCCTCTGAAATTCAGACACAGTCACCATATTCATCACCTCCTCCGGGAGAGTATTTCCTTAGATTACTCTGGAGCCTATCACCGCTTAACTTCATCCTATGCTCTCGCATTGCAGAGTTTCCTGAAAGAGACTTGACTCATGCACATTTATATTATGTAGGCATTTAAACAACTCTTATTTTATCTCTCCTCTTCCACCTTTCCTCCAAAGTATTGAGATTGAGATCTTTAAGTCTGTCCCCATACGCCTTACCATGAAGGCCACACACCATTTTAGTAGCCTTCCTCTGGACCAACTCCATCCTTTTTATATCTTTTTGAAAGTGTAGCCTCCAGAACTGTATACAATATTCTAAATGAGGTCTCACCAGAGTATTACAAAGAAGAATCGATACCTCCTTTTTCCTACTGGCCATACCTCTCCCTATGCAACCTAGCATCCTTCTAACATTCGCCGTCACCTTTTCAACCTCTTTGGCCACCTTAAGATCATCACGTCTGGGTTTTTCCAAACATCTGGTAACCCTATCCCTGCCCCTGTTTAGCTCCTCTGGGGTTTTCCAGCTGTATTTCACTGGGGACACACTTGTGCTGCTCTTTGGGTCAAATTTGGACATTTTTTCCTTTCCTTGGACTGACTAGGTACTAACAGCCCCTGAGGGACCAGAAGGGGTTAAGCCAGAAACTCCCGTCTCCCACTCACATGCCACCTGGCACATCGAACAAGGATGCTCCTTGGACTGATAAACACCACAAATGGGGTATGAATTCATCCTGACCTGAGGAGTCCACCCCACCTGTTTCTATGCAAAAACAAGATGTTTTGAGGCAGATTGAGGTTTTAAAATTCAAATTGGGAAATCCGAGATGGCTACTGAACAGCAATTTTAGCTCTAAAAACGGCCCAGAAGAGCTACACTGAAAAATAAAAAATAGCAAATTGGTGATTTAGAGGTGGGGGAACCCATCTCTAATCCCAGAACTCCTAAAAATTGATTTTATGAATACCCCCCCTTTTGATTTGGTTTGTCAGAATGACAACCTGTTATTCACTGTGTGCTGGGAGTTGCAAGAATGGAAGCTGCAAACAACTTACAGAAAGAACCTCAACAAGCCTGGGATCTGGACTGCTTGTGTTTTCTGACTGCCTCTCGGATGCAACAAACCAGCCGGAGACCTCAACCCCCATCAGATCACGTGCATACAAATGGGGGAGAGGAACGCAGTTGGCCCTGATTTGGGAAAAAAATACCACTCAGCCTGCGCTCAAGTCCACTGCAGACAAACATGGGGTGAGCCTTGCTTCCAAAGGAACGATCCCCGAGCTCCTGAACTGTTAGTGAAGGCTGTCCAAGCAGGTGCACTGCAAAGCAGTCTGCCCTTTGGAAGCAGACCCTCGACTTCAGAGTCTGTGCTCTTCTGCAGCCAGAAAAGGGATCCTTTGCAGCACCAAAAAGCCTTGCAAATGGTTAGCAAAAAAGACTGAATTTAAAATGAAAAGAAACACAATCAGAAAAGACAAGCTCCTATTGTCTCACTTATAGGAAAACAACTGAGGAGTTGAAAGACAGCCAGAAGGAGCAAAATAATTCAAATGAAGTTCCCTACAAGAGTTCTCGTGGGAAGAGGTTGACTACCCACGGTTCAGGAATAGAGTGTTTGTTGTACTAGATTGCAAGGTTTACTACATTGGCATCATGACTCTAATGCCACTAAGGGATTTAGTTACAAAGCTGCAGTAACATATCATATTTTACCATAGCTTAACATATCACAGGAGTCACTAATCTATGGTAAATCTGTACCACAGATTAGTAACTCAAAGAGTAATGCAATTTGTGATCAACTTCACAAGTTGTACTATTTTTCTCTCTGGGTTTGCCTTAAAGGAACCAGAGTTGTTTAAATTGTGACCACCCCTCAACTTGTTCAAGCTCCCTGAAGAGACACCCCCCAAACACTTCCTCCAGACCTAATAGCCTGTGTGAGGGAGGGGGTAGAGAGGAAGAGAAGCAATCTCTAGTCATTCCTGCACTCTAGTCTGCAAGATTCAAAATGGCACTGAACAAACTTTAACAGTAGTCTCGCATTTCTAATTTGTCAGCCTATTAGCAGTACTACCATAAGACTATTGCCATAAACGGACCAACACCATTTTGAACCCTGTAGTCTTGCCACTAGGAGGCAGGAGCAACTGAGGATCACTTCTGTGCCCCCCAACCCCAAGGATAGGGCCAGTAGATCTGCAGGGCTGCTCCAGGGGGGCGAGGGGAGAAAGTGGTAGAGGGAAGTCTATTGGGAGGGCATCTGATCTAGAGGTGGGAATCAGGGGCTAGCATCACAAACTGAAAACCTCTAGCCCTTTTAAGATAGCTCTTGTGAGAAACTGAGGCACATGTTACTGACATGATGATCCAGGGAAGGAAAAACAATTTTTCTATCAATAATGCAGTTTGCAAATTTCAATTCAACTGCATTTTTCAATATGCATAATGCTAAGATACTTTGTTTGTCATTATTATGTAGCATAAACTGCAGTAAAATGAAAATGTATTAATAGCAAATATAGGGGGTCTTTTTACTAAGGTGTGCTAATCATTAGCATGCACTAAATACCAAGAAGCCCATTTTAAATCTATGAGGGGGTGCTAAAAAGTTCTCAGCCCAACCAACCAACTTCCTAAATTCTGAGTGTTATTTTGCCACTGTAGCTGAAAAGCACAGTTACTTACCGTAACAGGTGTTATCCAGGGACAGCAGGCAGCTATTCTCACATATGGGTGACGTCATCGACGGAGACCGGATGCGGACGCCTCACAAGCAGACTTGCTTGAAGAAACTCGAAGTTTCGAGTCACCCACACCGCGCATGCGCGAGTGCCTTCCCGCCAGCACAGGGCGCGTCTCCTCAGTTCAGATAGCTAGCAGAGAAGCCAACCAGGGAAGGTGAGTGGGTTGTGAGAATAGCTGCCTGCTGTCCCTGGATAGCACCTGTTATGGTAAGTAACTGTGCTTTATCCCAGGACAAACAGGCAGGTATTCTCACATATGGGTGACCTCCAAGCTAACCAGAATGGGATGGTGGAAGTGTTGGCAATTTAGGAGAATAAATTTTGTAATACTGTTTGGCCAAAGTGTCCATCCCTTCTGGAGAAAGTATCCAGACAATAATGAGAAGTGAAAGTATGAACCGAGGACCAAGTAAAAACCTTACAAATTTCCTCAATAGGTGTAGATCTGAGGAAAGCTGCTGAAGCTGCCATTGCTCTGACTTTATGGGCTGTGACTTTACTGTGAAGGGGTAATCCAGCCTGGGCATAACAGAAAGAGATACAAGCCGCCATCCAATTGGAGATGGTACGTTTAGAAATAGGATGGCCCAACTTATTTGGATCGAAGGAAACAAAAAGTTGGGGAGCAGTTCTGTGTGGTTTGGTGCGTTCCAAGTAGAAGGCCAAAGCACGTTTACAGTCCAGAGTATGAAGAGCTGATTCTCCAGGGTGAGAATGAGGCTTTGGAAAAAACACTGGATTGGTTGAGATAAAATTATGAGACCACTTTAGGTAGGAATTTCGGATGAGTACGAAGAACAACTTTGTCATGATGGAACACCGTGAATGGTGGGTAAGTAACTAAAGCTTGCAGCTCACTGACTCGTCGAGCCAAAGTGAGGGCAATGAGAAACACCACTTTCCAAGTGAGATACTTCAGATGAGCCTTATCAATTGGTTCAAATGGAGGCTTCATGAGTTGAGTAAGGACAACATTGAGGTCCCAAACCACAGGAAGCAGTTTGAGAGGAGGTTTGACATTGAAAAGTCCTTTCATGAATCTGGAAACCACTGGATGAGCAGAGAAGGGTTTCCCTTCAATAGGCTGATGGAAAGCCGCAATTGCACTGAGATAGACTCGTATAGATGTAGACTTGAGACCAGAATTGAATAAGTGCAAAAGATAGTCCAAAACAGAAGATAAGGAGGAATGCTGAGGCTCCTTATGATGAGAAAAACACGATGTAGAAAATCTAGTCCATTTTTGGTGATAGTATTGTCTAGTTGTACGCTTTCTAGAAGCTTCTAAAATGTCTCTAACAGATTGAAAAAACTGAAGAGGGGTTATGTTGAGAGGTACCAGGCTGTCAGGTGTACAGACTGCAGGTTGGGATGAAGCAGAGATTCTTCACTCTGTGTAAGCAGAGAAGGAAAAACTGGTAGAAGGTATGGCTCCCTGCTGCTGAGTTGAAGTAGAAGGGAGTACCATGGTTGTCTCGGCCACCGAGGAGCGATTAGAATCATGGTGGCATGATCATTCTTCAATTTGACCAGAGTCTTGAGAATGAGAGGGAATGGAGGAAATGCGTAGAGGAAAAGATTTGTTCATTCCAGAAGAAAAGCATCTGCCTCGAGGCAGTGAGGAGAGTATATCCTGGAGCAGAACTGAGGCAGTTTGTAGTTGTGGGGAGCTGCAAAGAGGTCTATCTGTGGCGTTCCCCACTGTGAAAAAATGTGATGAAGAGGCGAGGAATGGAGAGTCCATTCGTGAGGTTGCAGTAGACGACTCAAGTTGTCTGCCAAGCAATTCTTTGCCCCTTGAATGTAGACAGCTTTGAGGAAGGTGTTGTGGCGGATTGCCCAGTCCCAAACCTTCAGAGCTTCTTGACAAAGGGAGGCAGACCCTGTCCCTCCTTGTTTGTTGACATAATACATAGTTACTTGCTTGTCCGTCCAAACGAGGACTACTGTATCGTGAAGTAGATGTTGAAAAGCATGGAGAGCTTTGAGAATCGCTCTGAGTTCCAACTGATTGATATGACACTGACGATCCGTACTGGTCCAGAGGCCTTGAGTACGGAGACCATCGAGATGAGCGCCCCAAGCGTAGGTCGAAGAGTCTGTCGTGAGGACCTTCTGATGAGGGGGCATTTGAAAAAGCAAGCCTCTGGAAAGATTGGAAGAGAGCATCCACCAATGGAGAGACTTCTTCAAGGAAGGAGTGACTGAAATGTGTCGAGAAGGAGGGTCGCAAACTTGCGTCCATTGAGATGCCAGTGTCCACTGAGGAATTCTGAAGTGAAGTCTGGCAAAAGGAGTCACGTGCACTGTGGAGGCCATGTGACCCAGAAATACCATCATGTGTCTCGCTGAGATGGAAGAGCGGGAAGACACTTAGAAACATAGAAACATAAAAGATGACGGCAGATAAGGGCCATAGCCCATCAGGTCTGCCCACTCTACTGACCCACCCCCAAGTCTACTATCCTAGGGATCCCACTCCTGGTGACAGAGTTGAAGAAGAGCTTCCAGACGTTGTTGTGGAAGGAATACTCTGAGTTGGAGAGAGTCCAGAACAGCTCCAATGAATTGTAGATTCTGTGAGGGCTGAAGTTGAGATTTGGGAAAGTTGATGTCGAATCCCAAACTTGTAGGAACCAGGTAGTCCATTGGGTCGCTACATTAACCCCTTGAGATGTGGAATCTTTGATGAGCCAATCGTCGAGGTAAGGAAATACCTGAAAACCATGATTCCTTAGAACTGCCGCTACCACTACCAGGCACTTGGTGAACACTTTGGGAGCGAGGCCAGGCTGAAGGGTAGTACTCTGTATTGATAGTGAAGATTCCCCACCCGAAATCTGAGGTATTGACGGGAGGCCGGATGAATGAGAATATGAGTGTAGGCCTCCTTGAGATCCAGAGAGCATAACCAGTCGTTCTGCTTGAGAAGGGTATAAAGGGATGCCAGGGATAACATTCGAAACTTTTCTTTGACTAGAAATTTGTTGAGAGCCCTGAGATCCAGAATGAGTCGCAGATCTTCCGTCTTCTTTGGAACAAGGAAGTAACGAGAGTAAAATCCCCTGTTCTGCTGTTCCAAGGGAACTGGTTCGATGGCATGGAGATGAAGCAGAGCTTGAGCTACCTAAAGAAGAAGGGCGGTCTGGGATGGATTGGAAGGATACTCTCTTGGAGGAAGCTCTGGTGGAACCTGAGTGAAATGAAGAGAGTATCCTTCCCTGATGATGGTAAGCACCCAGAAGTCGGATGTAATTATCGTTCATCGGTTGTAAAAATGATGGAGACGACCTCCTATAGGGGGAAAAAGATACAGAGACAGAACGGTGGAGGTTATGCTCTGTTGTAAACAGTCAAAAAGGCTGAGAAGTCTTAGGTGCAGCAGAAGGTTGGTGTTTGTGTTGCTTCTGAGGTTGCTGTTTTTTCAGAGGAGGGCGAGTATAAGGAGCAGGCTTTGGAGCAAAACGCCTTGATAGATAACAGCAGGGCGTGCAGGCTTGGCAGGAGCTGGCTTTCGTTTAGGTCTGACTATAGAAGCAAATTATTTTTCATGGTCAGATAATTTCTTGGTGGCTGCCTCGATGGATTCATCAAAGAGGTCGTTGCCCTGACAAGGAATGTTAGCTAAGCGGTCTTGAAGGTTAGAGTCCATGTCAATGGTACGAAGCCAGGCAAGACGACGCATAGCTACAGAGCAAGCAGCCGCTCAGGCAGATAACTCAAAGGCATCATAAGATGATTGGAGGAGATGCAGACGTAATTGAGAGAAAGAAGCAATGACTTCTTGAAACTCAAAATGCATTTGGTTATCCAAATAAGCCAAAAACTTTGGTAGAAGAGAAAGAAGAAATTCAAAATAAGTGATGAAATAAAAATTATAATTGAGGACTTTAGAAGACATTAAAGCATTCTGGTAGATGCAACGTCCAAATTTGTCCATAGTTTTCCCCTCCCTTCCAGGAGGAACTATGGCATAGACCTTGGAAAGATGGGATCTCTTCAAGGAGGATTCAACAAGCAGGGATTGATGAGATAACTGTGAGTTGTCAAACCCTTTGCGATGCACAGTTTTATACCTAGAGACCAATTTTCCTGGAACTGCTGGTATGGAAAAAGGTGCTCCATGCATCAAGCAAAAGTCTGATTCAAAAGCTTATGAAGTGGAAGCTTAAGACACTCTGCCAGAGGTTGAGGAAGATGCATGACTTCTAGATACTCCTTAGAATATTTAGAGCCAGTAACCAATCGAACATCCAAGTCTACAGCCATATGTCGCAGGATAGACGAGAAAAATAGCTGATCTGCCAATGCTTTGCCTCGAGAAGGACTCAAGGACGTCGAGGCAGCCTGTGTTGAAGAAGAAGCTTCGGCATGGAAAAAGGCATCAAAGGAACCTGGTGACTTGGACGAGGCAATCGAGACCGGAACATCCTCGAGGTCCGGCATCGTAGACCTCGAATGAGGAGTCTGGTCGAGGTTGGAGTAGATTGAGGCTTCGAGGAAGATGGTCTATCCTGAGAAAAAGAACGATGCCTGGAAGGATACCTTGATGAAGGCCTCGAATGGTGGTGAGAACTGTGTCTGGAACCAGATCTTGAGGATCGAGGAGATTTCGCCTCGGAGTCGTATGAATAGGACTAGAGGCTGTAGATCGAAGCTCCAGAGGCTCGATGGAAGGACCTCGATGCACTCTCAAAGACTCTGCTCCTTGTTTAGAGTGTGAGGATTCTCGTCGATGCACTCGCAAAGAATCTGCTTCTTGCTTTTCGTGCTTGGATGGCAGACCAGACACTCGCAGAGACTCTGCTCCCTGCAAAGAGTGTGGAAGCTCAGACTGGGACAAAGGAAGCGGCTCGACCTCGCGGGAGTCTGCTGAATGCCCAGGCTGGATAAGAGGAAGCAGTTTAGGTCCCATGTTAGTAAGGAACTGAATAAACTGCTTCTCTATCATGGTCTGGAAAGAAGCCGGCAAGGATGGATCCACATCTGAAACTGGACCACCTGCTTTGGCTGGAGGTTCCTTCGAGGTAGTGTGAGTGTGTTTCGACTTAGAAGTCTTGGACACTTTAATCACCACCGGTGGAACAGACTGCTGAGCTATCTGACCTGAGGAAACAGGGGAAGATACAGCAGATGACGTCGAAGCAAGAGCCGCTGCAAACGACGAAGGTCTGATGAGGCTCGAGGTGGAAGCAGTAGGCGAAAAGGAGGGTCGATGGAAGTCGAGGCCGAAGATGCTTTCGAAGTGGAGGGATCAGTAGGAGACTCCATCTCGAAAAGCTCGAAAAGCTTGTCCACCAGAATGCAACAAAGCTTGAAAGCACGAGGCTGAAGTGTTTGGCAAGGCAGGCACGACCTAGGATGATGTTTCAGTCCAAGGCACTTGAGGCAGCGTCCGTGAGGGTCCGTGAGAGAGATCACACGCTGACACTTGCTACACCTCTTAAAGCCTGTAGCAGGCCGGGACATAGACAGAAAAATAGCCGCCGCAAAGTCGAAGCCCTCGGGCTGCAGCCGAGCAGCCCGTCCCGGAAAACGAATGGAAGAAGAAAAAAAAACATTTTTTTTTGAACTAAAATAAAATAAATAAAATAAAACAGCGATTCGTAGAGAAAAAAACACAAACTGCGGTTGAGAGAAGGCACAAAGTGAACGAAGTTAAACGCAGAGAGTCAAAGACAGACTTCTCAGCTCTACAGAAAACTGAGAACTGAGGAGACGCGCCCTGTGCTGGGCGGGAAGGCACTCGCGCATGCGCGGTGCAGGCGACTCAAAATTTCGAGTTTCTTCAAGCATGTCTGCTTGTGAGGCGTCCGCATCTGGGCTCCGTCAATGACGTCATCCATATGTGAGAATACCTGCCTGCTTGTCCTGGCTTAAAGAGTGTTATCTTATTTTGTTAAGTGCCAATCTGCAGAAACAAAATTCTATGCTTTGACATTGTTTCAGGTAATTGATTCAGGTAACCAGATCCACATCATTTTATTCTTGACTAGGCTTAGAATTTTACAGCACCCCCCTCGTATGGGCTTCTTAGCATTTAGTGCACACTCATCATTAGTGAGTACTAAATCTATCAGAGCACCTTAGTAAAAGGATCCCAGAAGATTTTGTCTTTTAATGCATGTTAAAGTGGCAAAATCCTATGTTAGCCCCTTAAGGCAAGTTAGTAACTACCTCTCTCTGAAAGCAATATTACAATTCCTACAAAGCAAAAACAAGTTATTTCACAGCTATTAATTACTAAGCTTGCTCTGTAAGTACCATGGGGTACTTACAACATGGGTCAGACACTGCTGTATGAGACGATGACTTTCTAGAACTCCTCGAGGAAGCTGAAGGTGTTCCACTGTGATCAAATCTTTCCAGTGCTTCTTTAAGACTCACAGTATTAACATGATTTTCAGATCCTGAATCCCGGCTCTAAAGGAGGACACAAAAATATTATTGAGAAATAGCTGTAACGTAACATAAAATCACATTTGTATACCGTAAAATCTTGCAGTTCTATGCAGTTTAACAAACTAAGAAGACTGATCAATCTCAGTGATTAACAAGTCAATTTTCCAAACAAACTTGGTTTTTTTTGTTACATAGAGCTTTTTGGACCCATGTTCGATTACTAAATTAGATAGCTCTAAGTCTAATAGATGCTGGCATTGTAATCTAGAAGCAGGAACTTTGGACTATTTAATATTCTATTGTCCCTGTATCATGGTCTTTTGGAAATCAATCTGGTCCCAAATTAATTGTTTACTGGAAAACCATGTAGCATTATCATATGATACAATTCTGTTCGGGATGTCAATGAGAACAAAAAGTCAAATTTCAATAAGTAATAATAAACTTTTTTTTGATTATGACAGGAGTCGCCATATCACCAGTAAATGGAAAAATTACAAAAGGCTTAACTATACATTTTGGTGGAATTCGCTATGTCATATTTATAAAAAGGAAATAACAATTGCCATACAAAAAGGGAACTATAATAATTTTAAAAAGTTTTGTGGGCCATTGACAAATTATTGAAATGATTAAACGCCATTATCCACTGAAAGTACATGGGGGGAGGGTATAAAGTTATAGTAAAGGTTTGATCAATAGATAAGAATATAATATTTATATGATATTTTTGATTAAAATATTTGTGGGAAGGGTGGGTGGGGAGGGTATAAATTTATGTTTTTAAGATGATGTTAGAAGAAATACAAGTAATGTTTACAAGGTTTAAATGATGTAATATTGTGTTCTTGATGTAAGATGGACAAATGAATAAAGAATTTGAAAAAAAAAAACAAGTCAATTTTCCAGGAATTTTGCGAATAAACTAGATTTTAACAATTTTCTAAAATGCATATAAGATAGAGAAAGATAAAATAGTCTGTGAAACTCTGTATCCTAACTAGCACTTGGTAAGACACTAATCTTTGTAAAAATATCTTATATGACCACTCATAAACAGAAGGGAAAACAAGCAATGCAGTGGCTTGCTGTACTATCTGTTCAAGTACAGTAATGATAAATTGATAAAAAAAAAAATAAATTTGAATACCTCAATGTCTAAGTCAGTAAGTGCAACCCCCACCCCCAAACCTGTAAGACAACAAGGCTGATTTACCAACAAACCCCTCCCTGTGGCAAAAAAATAAATAAATAAAAATCAAGAAAGTATCGGTGTCTTAAAAAGCTTTATTACCAACGATTTCACTTCCTTGAGATGGACTATGGTCACCTCACAAAAAGTATTTGATAAAGATTGCATGTGTACATCTGAAGGGACATTGGATTTTACATGTGACAGTTTCCATTAAAAAAAAAGAAACATAAAAATCCATCTCCATCCTTAGTACTCCATCTTCTGTTGAACTGAAGAAATGGTTTGCAGCCAAGAACAGGAGGAAACAGCTAAAAAATCTCAAAGTAAAATGTAGTGGTGGTTGGTGATTTTTATTCTAAGAGGTACAGAGGTGCCCATCTGCTGACCAGACATGATGTCAAGGGAGGTGTGTAGTTCTCCTGGTGCAAAAATTTGAGATGTAACAGATCGTTTGCTGAGATTCATCAAGCCTAAGGACCATTATCCTATGCTGCTCAACCATACTACTCATCCATACTGCTAGCCATCTCGCTGAATATATCAAAAGTGACTTCATGGCCCTGGAACAGAGGGTGAAGCAATTTGGTGCACACGCGGTGTTCTCATCAATCCTCCCTGTCATGGGTAAAGGACAAATGAGGGAAACTTGCATCCTGGAGCTGAATTTGTGTCTGCGTGGATGGTGTCAACGTGACTGATTTGGTATCCTAGACCAGTGTTTCTCAACCGTTTCAAGCCAAGTACCCCCTAAGCTTAACAAATACCAACCGAGTTACCCCGCCCCAGACTCCACTCCTATAATAATAGTACTAATCCTAATGCCATTTCTTCTATTTAATTTTATAAACAACCAATCTCAACCAAGGTCTTGAGGAATGCAAATTAAACTTTTCATACAACATTAGATACATAAAAAGTACTTGTACTGATTAGTCACTATAGGCAAGTTCTCTCACACACATCCCCCCTCCCCCTTCCAGTGGTCTGACATCTCCCCTCCCTTCCTCCTTTCTGGTCCCCCTTCTAGTCCAATATTTCTTCCTCTCTCATCCCCCGGATCATGTTCAGCATTTTTCACTACTGCCCACCAGCCCCATGCCTATTCCTATCACCCCTCTCCAGCACCATGCCGAAAACCTGAAGTTTTAATGCCATTGTACAGGTCTATGGTGAGACCTCATCTGGAGTACTGTGTTCAGTATTGGAGGCCACATTATCAAAAGGATGTGAAGAGAATGGAATCGGTTCAGCGAATGGCTACTAAGATGGTCTCAGGACTCAAGGATCTCCCATATAAAGAACATCTAAGCAGGCTGCAGTTATATTCTCTTGAGGAACGCAGAGAGGGGAGACATGATAGAGACGTTCAAATATCTTACAGGCTGTGCTGAGGTGGAGGAAGATATATTTTTCCTTACAGGTCCCATGGCAACAAGAGGGCATCCACTCAAACTCAAGGGTGGGAGACTTCATGGCGATATCAGGAACTACTTCTTCACCGAAAGGTGGTTGATCGTTGGAATGGTCTTCCACGTCAGGTAGCCAAAGGCAGCAACGTGCTCGTCTTCAAGAGACAATGGGATAAACATGTGGGTTCACTCTGGGGAAATGCTTAGGGAAGGGTTCTTTGAGTGGGCAGACTTGTTGGGCCATCGACCCTTTTCTGCGTCATACTCTATGTATTCTATGTATCTCTCCCTAAATCACTATGTCCAATATTCCGCCATTTTGCATCTCCTTCAATCTGTCCCTCTGTTCCCTCTCCACCACCATATCCAACTCAATAAACAATTAATCTGTGGAATTTCTTGTCAAATTATCCACTCATGCCATGCCCCCTAACACAAAAAGAATTTATTATTAGTATTAGTACAGTGGTACCTCGCAATCCGAATGCCCCAGAACTCGAACGTTTTGGAATCCAAACTTTTTTTTAAAGTAAATTTTGTCTTGGAATCCAAACGCTGCTTTGGAATCCGAACACCCTGCACATTATGGCCCTGATTCTGCAAAGTGCTCCTGATTGTAGGCAGCTGTAGGCGTCCTACAGCTGTCTAATCAGCCAATCGGGAGGCATTTTTTCTAAAAAAAAAAAAAAATGCTCCCCAGGTATAGCGGATGCAGCTACGGCCTCCAGTCTCCCCTCCCCAACCCCCTCCCTGACGATCGCAGCAGGAGGGTGCCCAACACCTCCTGCTAGACCCCCCAACGGCCCCCTCTAATATCACCAGCAGGAGGGTGCCCAACCCCTTCTGCCGGACCCCCCCCCAATGAAAGCCCCCACCCCGGAACCCCTCCTTGGGCTTATCTCTAATTTGGCCGGACGGCAACTCGCACTGTCCAGCCTACAGGCCCGCATCCGTCCAAATGAGGTGGGCCCACCCCTCCATTGCCCAACCCACAGGATCCTAGGGCCTGATTGGCCTAAGCACCTAAGGCCCCTCCTATAGCATAAACCGCCAGCATAGAATTCCGCTTGCCCAACTGTATAAAAGAAATAAAAAGAAGCCGATGTGTTTCTCTGAGGATACACAACTTGGAAGTTAGCTAGACAGCCTGCCTAAGGCCCATCCACACAACTACCAAGCTCTTGTTTCATATTTGATCTCTTTTGGGGTTTTCTTGGTGGGTTGGAGGAGAGGAAGAAAAGTTGCAGGGGAGCACCTGACTCCCACAACCTTGATTTTCTTTCTTTTGGTCTTCCAACCTCCTCTTCATCCTGTAATCCCTCCATCTTCTTCTTTCTTGCCCTTATCCAATTTTACCCCACAAAAGACACCTTCCCTCTCCAACCAGCACCATAACCTCTTTTGGTGACGGAAACCAGTCTGTTATCCAGGCAGCTGTAATTTTCCCATTATTGGCAAGCAAAAAATATAGATAAATGAGAAACTATAAAATGCAGGATGGTGCAGTGCTTACTTTATCAGCAGCTATCAATGAAGGAGATTCTACAATGCCCAGCTCTCGCCTTCGTTCTGCCCGAACTTCTGCACAACTACAGAAACAAACAGAAATAAAGATATATATTTAAATTTAAAAAAATCATCAGTAAAAACTATGAAGATTATGACTATGAAGATTATAAATTAATGTATGTTTAATACTGACATAAAAATGCCATTTGCAAATAAAAAGAGGATTAAAACATTACTAAAGTTACTATTGCTAATACTTATTTTAAATCAAGGTCACAAAGACATTTCAAAAAAAATAAATAAATAAATAAAATACTTCCCCCTCCAAAACGAATCTTCCTTGTCTGCATTCATAGTTATAAATTATTTAATACAGCTCTAATGAATTAACCTATATAAAGCCATTTACTCTATAATAAGATACTTTTTCCAGGGTTATAACACATGAGTAGCTTTTAACACTCATCCAAAAGCCATCCAAAGAGCATCATCTAGCAAAGGACAGATCTTTTTATCTTCCCAAACTATACCAGATGGGGAAAGCTAGATGTTGAAAATTTAGGCACCAGACAAAATAATTAGGAGAAAGAGGAATGTTATTAAACTTATATCATATGTGTGCCATGCAAAATGCAAAACAAAAGGAAAGATGAATTGTGTTTTTACCTGTTAATTTCGTTCACTTGATTCTATAATACACTAGTCCAAACTAATGGGTTATGCCATTCAACCAGCAGATGGAGGCAAAGAACATGAAATTTCCAGTGATATCACCTACAAAGGGACTAGTGCAGTTCTGGAACTTGCTAGTAAACCACTGACAAAGCTGAAATCACCAGCAACAAAGAACAAGGAATGAAGAACACAAACCTCAATATGACAGGGAAAGAACAGTTACTTACTGTAACAGGCGTTATCCAGGGATAGCAGGCAGATATTCTCAGATGTGGGTGACATCATCCACAGAGCCCGGTACAGACAGAGATAAAAGTGTATTGTCACTTTCAACATTTTAAGAAATTTCGAGACTGCCCGCACCGTGCATGCACAAGTACCTTCCTGCCCAATGTCAGCTCATGGTTTCTCAGTTCCGTAAGCAAGCTAAGAAGCCAACCAGGGGAGGTGGGAGGGATGTAAGAATATCTGCCTCCTGTCACCATATTCTCACATGTGGGAATCCATAGCTTACTGAATAGAAAGAAAATAAATTATGTAAAACTGCTTGGCCGAAACAACCATCTCGTCAGAAATAGTAGTCCTGACTACCATCTAGACCAGGGATCTCAAAGTCCCTCCTTGAGGGCCACAATCCAGTCGGGTTTTCAGGATTTCCCCAATGAATATGCATTGAAAGCAGTGCATGTACATAGATCTCATGCATATTCATTGGGGAAATCCTGAAAACCCGACTGGATTGCGGCCCTCAAGGAGGGACTTTGAGATCCCTAATCTAGACAGTAGCAAGATATAAATGTGTGAATTGAGGACCAATTAGCTGCTTTGCAAATATCTACAATGGAAGTGGAACACAAAAAAAGCCACTGATGCTGCCATAGCTCGGACCATGTGTGCTGTAACACGCCCTTCGAGTTGCAGCCCAGCCTGAACATAGCAAAAGGAAATGCAGGCCGCTAACCATCTGGAAATAATTTGTTTGGTTACAGGCAGACCCAGTCTGTTAGGATCAAAAAAGAGATGAACAGTTGAGGGAAAGACCTGTGTGGCTTAGTCCTTTGTATATAGTAAGACAAGGCACGTTTACAGTCCAATGTGTGAAGAGCCATTTCCCTAGGATGAGAATGAGACTTTGGAAAGAAAACAAGTAATACAATGGATTGATTAAGGTGAAATTCCATGACTACTTTCGGAAAAAATTTAGGATGAGTTCTGAGAACCACCTTATCATGATGAAATACTGTAAAACATGGGTCACAAACCAGCGGTTGAAGTTCACTCATTCGACGAGCAGAAGTAACAGATTAATAAATAATAATAATAATAATAACTTTATTCTTGTATACCGCCCATCCATAAAGAAGACCACTTTCCAAGTTAGAAACTTAAGATGAGTGGTTGCCAGAGGTTCAAATGGAGGTTTCATCAGGCTGGTGAGAACTATTGAGATCAGAGATAACTGGAGGTGGCTTCAGTGAGGTTTTGAGTTCAAGAGTCCTTTCATGAACAGCAAAGATAGGTGGTGTAACCGTAGCTTATCAAGGCATGGACACGACTATATCCTGTACAAAGTCAATTTTTCTTGGAGCTATGGGAAGAATGAGAGGAGTTTACCAGTTCTTAAACATAGCTTCCTTAAGTATGAAGAGGTAATTTGAAGAGCTCTTTAGGAGGCTCATCAAAACCCAATACCTCAAGGCGCTCAGCTCGGTTCAATGTCTGACTCTAATTTAACACAGAAACATAGTAACATGATGGCAGATAAACGCCAAATGGCCCATCCACAGACAGTCTCCACCACCTCTTCCGGGAGATTTTTCCACATATCTACCACCATTTCTGTAAAAAAGGATTTCCTTAGATTACTCCTGAGCTTATCACCTCTTAAAAGGCAAAGTTTTCCTCATCTGCCTGATAAACTTGGTGAAAGATAATCTCTCTGCGTCTGGGTAGTGGAGATGGATCTGGTGGGATGATATACAACTCTGGAGCAGACAACATAGGTTCAAGATCAGTATCAGTATGAACAGAGAGATCTGAATCAACTTCCCAAACTCCAGGAGACTCTGTGTAAGAAGGAGAAGATGGAGATGGATGCTTTTTGGTCTAGGGAGTTTGATGACAGTGAGAATGTCAAGAAGAACTCCTGCGATGATGTTGGTACCGGTCAGTTGAAGAATGTTGAGAATGTGTAGATCTTAACTTACGTCAAGGTGAATGAGAACCCATACCGCGCGATGCTTAGATTTACTAGAAGACTGAGGATTGGTACCTTGAGATCTTGATATATTTATATTGGTGTGATATACAGGCCTCCTTCACAGACGGAAGAAGTAGATAGAGATTTAATAGTAGACATTCAGACTATATCTAAAAAAGGGGAAGTCTTGCTAATAGGTGATTTTAACATACCGGATGTTGAGTGGGGTATCCCTATTGCAGAGTCTTCTAGAAGTATGGAGATTCTGGATTCTCTACAAGGAGAACTGTTCAAGACAAAGAAGAACTCCGAACCCTTTTGCTTACCCTCCACTCAAGGGCACTCAGCGCAAAAAGATGTTTGATAACCTTCTGGCGACGCAAGCAGCAAAACTTAAACACTCCATCTCCAACCTGTTGACGGCAACGGGCGACTTCAAAACTTTTCGAAAAGAAATCAAAACTCTACTTTTCAAAAAATTTATCCAGATATCTTAACCCAACCCTTCCCCCTCCTCCTAGATAAATTCTCTCCCAAAACCTCCACTTAAATAATCTCTTCCTCCCCAAAACACCAACCAAGTATTCAGATCCCTGAAATGTAATGTAATCTTATTTGTACTCTAACTGTAATCTATTTGTTATATCACACAGTAACGTACAGTCAATTTAATATCCAATTTGCAAGTTCTTCCGGAATTAATCCAGCTACCTCTCCTCCCTTGTAACCAAAAAAACCCCAAAAACAACTAATACTGTTGTAACTTCACTGGAAATGTCCAGTTAGCTCTTTTGTAATCTGCCTTGAACTGCAAGGTATAGGCGGAATAGAAGTCCCTAATGTAATGTAATGTAACTCACAAGGGATGGGGGTCGTACTGGACTTAGTGCTTACAAATGGGGAAAGTGTTTCTGATGTTACAATGGGTGATTATCTGGCATCCAGTGATCACTGCATGGTACAGTTTAATATTAAGATGGGTATAGAGAGGGCTCATTCAAAAGCAAAGGTTCTAGACTTTTAAAAAACTAACTTTGTTCGGATGGGGATTTACATGAAGGAATTATTGTCAGGATGGGAACGTCTGGAAGAAAAAGCAGTGGGCAAAATTAAAAGGAGCGACTGTAAGGGCGACAAAACTTTTTGAGCGGCAAGTAAGTAAAAGTAAGAGAAAAAAAGGACACTGGTTCTCAAAAGTAGTAGCTGAGAAGGTAAGGAATAAGAGGTTAGCTTTCATAAACTACAAAAGAGTGCAGAAAGAGGAAGACAGGGAAAAATATCTGGAAAAGTTGAAAGGCTGGTCTTGAAGTCAGGAAAGCAAAGATGCAAATGGAAAAAATAATAGCTGATACGGTAAAACGGGAAGACAAGACACTTTTTAGATATATTAATGATAGGAAGAAGTACAAAGGTGGCATTGTGAGACTCAACGGTGAAAGGGGGGGGGAATATGTAGAAGCTAATAAAGAAAAGACCAAATTGCTTAACAGATATTTCTGTTCTGTGTTCACGGCTAAGCACCAGGAGCGGGACCGCAGATGAAAAACGTGAATAGAGATCGAGGAGTAATAGACCCTGATCGATTTTCAGAGGGCTGTGTTCGTGAGGAGCTAGCTAAAATAAAGGTAGACAAAGCAATGGGGCCGGATGGTGTAAAATGGCCGCATTTACTGTTTTTCCTATTAATGCCCCTCCTTTCCTTCTGTGTCCCGAGTTCATGCTCCCTCCCCATCACTGCCTTCCAAGCCTTTGTCCCACCCCCTTCCTCCCTCCCCCAAAGCCGACCCACGCCGAAGCCTGCCTGCACACAAGATGATCCACCACTGATTCCTCCTCGCTGCCGCCCCCATCAGCTCCTTTTAATTATCCCCAGCCACAACTCCAGGAAGGGAAGGGCCAGGCATATGCAGCAATTGCACGCCGCCGGCCCACAAGCCTTCCCCCGACATCAAATCTGACATCAGAGAGAAGGTCCTGGCCAGTCAAACAGCGATTGGCTGGCCTGGACCTTCTCTCTGACGTCAGAATTGACATCAGGGGGAAGGCGTGTGGGCTAGCAGCATGCAATCGCTGCACGTGCCTGGACCCTTCCCGGAGTTGCGGCAGCAGTGGAGGAAAATTAAATGGAGCTGGTGGATGGCGGCGGGGGGTGGCAGGGAGGAATTGGCAGTCAGCCAGGCGGTACACATACCGTAGGTTGAGAAACACTGACCTAGGTGAGCTCTCCATAGGTTCATCATTAGTCTGCATCTTCAAAGGGGAAGGGGTGGTTAACAAATTTATTTGACTTCACTCATTTTTGGTACCTTCAGATCTTACTTTCATAATGCCAACAAATAAACTTTTCTTCTCAGCCACTACTTTGGCTAAGAGATTGCTTTTCTACACCATTTGAAGGCCAAGCTTCTGTAGATATTTCATTACCTTACTACAGTGTGTGCGCAGACAATGAACTCTGGCCTGGAATTCCACTGGTGATAAGTGATATAGTACTGAGTTTGAAGCCATATCCACTGTTGTCCTTTTGTCAAGAACCGGTAATAACATGATTTGCCTTTTCCATATTGCATTACTAGAAAAAGAAAAAAAAAGTGCTTTACATTTTTAGTCTATGAATACTAATCAACGTGTTTTCTGGGAAATGCTGCTATTAATTTCTGCAGTGCTACTAGAATGATGTACTTTTTTTCTTTTAAAATACTGTATATAGTTCAGCTAAAACATTTTAATCCATTTACAATACATTGATTTCTGACTTTTGATCTTCCCATGTGTCAATTCTTATACTAATATTAAACTAAAAGTAAATGTCAATTAAAACAATAACCAAACTATTCACCTAACATACCCTCCACTTTTACAAAACTACAGAAGCGAATTTTAGCGCAGGCCGGCGGCTGAATGCTCTACACTGCTCCCGACACTCAGAGTGCCTATGAGTGTCAGGAGCCGCACAGAGAATTCAGCGCACCAGCCTGTGCAAAAAACTGCTTTTGGTTTTTTGTTAAAAAAAAAGGGGGGGGGATAATAACTTGGAGGGGCATTTTCGATAGGATGTCTAAGTCTAAGTTTGGACGTCTTGGGAAAGACATCCAGAAATCCAGTACAGAAAATGTCCATTTTCATAACAGCAAGATGCCTTTTTTTTTTTTTTTTAATGACTTATCTAGATGTTATGGTTCTTCGTATGTCTATCTTTTTTGGCCACCCTCTAATATAAAGACAACCAAATGAAAAATGCCAAAAGCCAGCTTTTCAGAATTCCTAGCAGCTAGCATTCTCAGAAAACTGCCCACACAGATCTGAGCAGATCAGAGGGGCACTCTAGAGGTTACTGTAAAGAATGTCACATTTAAAAGTCCCAGGTACACATCACTATAACAGAGAAGAGAGCTTAGAGATGTAAATGGGATGAAATTAAGTTTGGAGGGTAGAATGTCAACTATGCATGCTAGGATCGTAGCATCAATGATATCTGTGGCTGGCGTAGAACTATGGAATGCCTTGCCTGGTATCCTGTTTTGTATGGGGAGGATTAATTTTAAGAAAATGCTCAAAACTCAATTATTTGCCAATGCTTTTTTATGCTAAAGTATATTTCAGTTGATAATTGCCTTTTAGAATTTTTCTGACATCAATGTATGATTTAAAGCTTGCTTGTATTTCTGAATTGATTGAATTTGTGCTCTATCCCTATTATAACAGGGACGATTAATGATGTTGTTTAGATATGTCTATGTTATATGAGATAATCAGAGGGAAATAAGATTTTATGTATGTGGTATATAAATTTTTTAATAAGTAAATAAACCTGTTTATATTGTATGTTGAGCCCTTCAAAACCCACCCAAAATTTACTGTACCTACCTGTATACCATAACAATACACTTCTCCCTCTGAATCCGCGGTTTCGGTACCCGCAGATTTGGTTATTCGCGATTTTTTTTTTTTTTAAACGCTGCATCCCGCACCTTCCCCAGACCTTACCTGGTGGTCTAGCGGTGACGCAGAACAGGATCAATCTTCCTACACTCCTGCCCCGTGCAGAGCCATCATCAAAATGGCTGCCGTTAGTTCCCGTTATAGTCTCGAGACGACTCTACACAGGGCAGGAATGTAGGACAATTGAGATATACAAGGAGGCCACATCAATACTGACAAGAAATATATCCTGTGTCCACTGGCCCTCTATAGCAGATAATTCATGAAGGAAATGAGTAGTATCTTTCAAGGGATTGCACTTTCTCCAAACAGGGTTGCAAATGATGATTCACAAACTTACATGATCTTTCCAAAAGAGAGTCACGAGCAGACACAATAGAAAGGTTTTTATGTATTTTTGGAAGAAGGTAGAAAGCAGGCACTTTAAACTGACGGAAAGTTAGAAAATTAAACTCATGCAAAGTCAGAAAGCCTGCCTTCCTACCCTCAGAGGAAACATCTAATACCAAGCTATAAACTCAGTCTGAAGGATCATTCTCTAAAAGATGATAATTATTCATAGTCTGAAGCTGAAAACTAGCCTCAGAGAGATAATCATCCCTGTCCCATAACAACAATAGCACTACCCTTTGGCAGCCCATCAAACAACGATGGACCTTTCAGAACATAGCCATAGATAAATTAGAACTGAACCTATATGAGGAAGATTCCATAGACTCAACATCTTTAAGAATGGACAGGCAAAAGGCTGCCAAAATGGGATCCAGAGGTCCAGAAGGAACCCAAGTAGATTTATTGCACACAACAGATCTATCAGTATACAAGCCATCACCTTGATCAAAATGGAGTCTCAATTGGAGTTTACGAATAAATTTTTCAAGTTCAATACGAAACTGAAAAGGGCGGCGACTGTCGCATGGGACAAAGGATAAACCCTTAGAGAGCATACTTTCCTCTAGGGCACTCAGATCATATTTGGAAATATTTACCACAATTGATCCGCTCGAGTCTGCATTCGAGTGCGGGGTCTCCTGTCCCTGCCTCTTCTATTGCCCCCTGAACCCTTGAGACTGCCTCTCCCTGGGCGAGACTGTCATCTTTTAGGGATACATCCTCACTTGCGCTGGAACCCTCTGAAGATAATTGGAATTTAGTGGATTTCTTTTTAGCATTCTGACCCACCGGTCCACTCTTAGCCTCCGCATCACTCCTCATCCATACATATACATACCCGGATGAATAATCCTTCTGATCTCGCTAAAATTTAGTAATTTTTTTAAATAAATCTTTATTAAGTTTCAAATAATCATAGTGCATAACAGTTATTTTTGTTGGCGTAGTTCAGATCTAAACTTATCAGTTTTATTAGTAAACTCAGCAAATTTCTCCTCATACAACTCAGTATTGGATAGGGCCTTCAACCCTTCTGTTGATCCTTTGATTGTTCCAGGCTTTTAGGGATACTGGCAGCAATGGCAGTGCTTTTCAACAGCTAAGTGCTTGTGGTTTTTTGCATTTTTTGCTTTTGATTGTGCACTGCTGATTACTAACTGTGCCTTTATAGTATATTGAGTCTTTCCCTGCAAGAATTGAAATGACTCTTTGCATTACCTGAATGGAAGAAGAAATGGCTGATTGTTTGAATATTATTTAAGAAAGTGGAGTTTTTTTGAACCCATGAAGCTCATCTGAGGTTTTTTCTCTCCCCTTTTTTTGAATCATTTTGTGTGCGATTGGCCTCTCTCTTTATTCTTCCTCTTTCATGCATTGAGTAAATTTGGTTTGTGTGAATGCAGGGGGGCTTTCTATGTATCAGTGATTATAGAGTATGTATAGTGGATTTTTGTGATTGAACGTACTCTCTCCTGGGAATTTTGTAATTGAAATCACCCATTATTATAGTGTTGCCCATTTCTCCAGCTTTCCTTATCTCTGAAAACAATTTCTTCATCTGTCTGCTCATTTTGTCCCAGGGGACAGTAATATAACCCAACCTTTATATTCCTTCTCTTCACACATGGAATTTCTATCCATAAGGATTCCATACTGTTATCTATGCCAAGCAGAATGTTATTTGACTTGATTCAATTCCCTCTTTAACATATAGCGCAACCTAGTACTGCCTGATTCAGGAAAAAAAAAAATTTTGATTCGATTTTCCTGCCCAATTGGGTGGTTTTTTCCACACATCCTGGTGGGTTTATTTTATAGCCTCTTCACACCCTTTGCCCTCTCCTACCCACACTGATCTTGTGGTGTAAACAAAATAAACAAACAAAAAATACCTTTCCTCTCTCTGCTAAATCCTAGCTCACGTTCGCGGTCCAACACCAGCTCTGGAAGGATACACATTTCAAATCTGACATATTGTAATCACAAAACAGAAAATAAAATTATTTTTCCTATCTTTTCTTGTCTGGTTATTTTTCAAATCATGTTGGTCCCATGTTGGTCTGGTTGTCTTCTGATCAGGCTCTCCTTCTTTCTTCTTTCTCCCTGATAACCATTCGTCTTCCATCTCTGTCCTCCCCTTCTGTTTCCCTTTCCTCCCCTGGAGGTCTGGCATCTTTCTTTTTTTTCATCTCCATCTCCCCGCAGCTGCAGTGATGGACCCCACCAGCCCCCGATCCACCATCTCTCCTTTTCTCAACTACCCTTTCATCCAGCATCTCTCTTCTATGTCCCTGTCCCTATTCTCCTCTCCAGTACTGTCCCCCTTGTGTCCCTTTTCCTATGCTCCCTCCATGCCCAGCTTCTTATCTCTCCCCATATTCAGTTTCTTCTTTCTCTCTTCCTTACCTCTTGTATCCCCTTCCCCAAGTACAGGCTTTCTCCTACTATCTCTCCTGCCATCCTGCACCCTGCCCATCTATCTTGGAGCAGTATCTGTCCCTCTTGCACCCTTCCCCTTGTGGTCTTGCATTTCTTCTCCCTCTCTCCTTTAGTCCAGCACCTCTCCTTTGATTTCCTCCACCTCTTTTTTGTTTGGTCTCTCTCTTCCCTTCACCCCAGGACTGGCATCTCCCTTCCCCTCTCTTACTCCTTCCTCCTCCTCCCTCTGCACAGGCCTGCCTCCCTACCATGAAGGAACTCTTCCTCCTCTTCCCTCTGCACATGCCTGCCTCCCTGCGATGAAGGCCTCCTCTCTGCCACGAAGACCTGCTCCTCCCGCAAAGGCCTGCCCCCCTGCCGTGAAGGCACTCTTTGGCCTGCTCCCCGCCGTGACTGCCTGCTCCCCCCCCCCCCACAAGCCTGTATCTTCCCCCAGCTTCCCCGCTCTTACCTTTAGGCTAACATGGCAGCCTGCAGGATCACTAGTGCTACAGCAATCCCTGCAGCTGCCCGTCGTCCTCAGCCGCACATTCTCTCTGCCACGATCCTGTCCCTGATATCAGAGCGGGGAAGCTGGGGGAGGCCTTTCTGACTGACTCTACCCCCTCAAGCAGGAGCGGCAGCAGATGGCCAGCAAGAGGCAGCGCTGCAGCTCCTGCTTTAGGAAGGCACGTGGGAAGGGTCGGTCACTGAATCGCGAGGCCGATTTTTTTGAAAATTAAATCGGGCAGCACTAGCGCAACCCCCCCAACCTCTAATTTGATCTACTCTATCTTTGCGATATAATTTGTACCCAGGTAACACAGTGTTTCATTGATTGTGCTCCTTCCACCAAGTCTCCGAGATGCCTATTATATTTATCTCATCATTACCAGATGCTAGGGTCCACCTTGGGGGTTAGCACTCAAAAAAAGATCTAGGTGTCTTTGTAGACAATATGATGAAACCTTTTGCCCAATGTGTGGTGGTGGCAGCCAAAAAAGCAAACAAAATGCTAGGAATTATTGAAAAAAGTACAGTTAACAAGACTAAGAATGGTATTATGCTTCTCTATCACTCCATGGTGCAACCTCACCAGGAACATTGTGTTCAGTTCTGGTTGCCTTATCTCAAGAAAGATATAGCAGAACTAGAAAGCGTTCAAAGAAGAGCGACCAAGATAATAAAGGGGATGGAACTCCTCTCATATGGGGAAAGATTAAAAAGGTTAGGGATCTTCAGCTTGAAAAAGAAATAGCTGAAAGGAGATATGATTGAAGTCTACAAAATCCTGAGTGGTGTAAAACAGGTACTCCATCAAAAATTACAAAGACTATGGGACACATGAAGTTACAGGAAAATACTTTTAAACCAATAGGAGGAAATATTTTTTCACTTAAACAATAGTTAAGCTCTGGAATGTGTTCCCAGAGATTGTAGTAAGAGCAGATAGCGTAGCTGCTTTTAAGAAAGGTTTGAACAATTTCCTGGAGGAAAAGTCCATAATCTGTTATTGAGACAGACATGGGGGAAGCAACTGCTTCCCCTGGATTGGTAGCATGGCATGTTGCTACTCTTTGGGTTTTTGCCAGGTACTAGGGACCTGGATTGGCCACCGTGAGGATGGGCTACAGGGCTAGATGGACCATTGGTCTGACCCGGTAAGGCTATTCTTATGTTATATTGGCTTAACCATGAATTGATAAAGAGGGGGTGGAATCCAAGATGGACACTGGAGCTGGTTGCTCCTTAGTTTTCATTGACTTTGGATTACCTTGGGAGATTGCAATAATGGGGAAAAGAGGAGGAAAGGTGGTGCTCCACCTACAATATACCTCTTCCAAAACCCCTCAGTATACAATAACACACTATATGATTTCCTCTACTGGCGATGTAAGAGGCTTCATTGCTGGAGCGGAAGAAGGTGGTCCCTTGAGGAAGCAGTTTCATTGAGTCTACCAACCCACAAATCACTGCAAATTGTTTGCTAGTAAAGGCAAATAGCTTCTGCTGCTGGAGGGAGTCCTGATATTGATCCTGAAAGCAAATGAGTGCAGCTAGCGGTAACTACTGATCAGAAGACTCAGGGCACCTCAGTCACAGAGCAGGAAGGAGTTCCATCGACAGTCGTGGAAGCTGGAAGAAAGGCTCCCACTACCTTCTTAGTAGTCTGTGCAGTGGAAGTTTTACCATCTGGCCTGGTAACTTTGGAATTGATTTGGCAAGCAATTGCTTGTCTGGGACATGAAAGTAAGAATCTGAAGCAAGTAGAGATGGATTTATAATCTTTAAATGCTAAAGAACTTACATAGGAAACAGACAATAGAAGTGATGTGCAGAAGCTGGAAAGATTTGAGAGGAATTTAAAGGGTGTTTCCCAGATGCGAATAGGGAAACACAGGAACAGCGGAAGCAGTATTTTGCCTTGAGAATTCAGATTATATAAAATGGGTATATAGTGGTACCTTGGTTTGCGAGCATAATTCGTTCCAGACGCATGCTCGTAATCCAAAGCGCTTGTATATCAAAAAGAATTTCCCCATAGGAAGTAATGAAAACTCAGACGATTCGTTCTCCTCCTTCCCCCTCCCCCCCCGACCTATATCCCTTCTTCTCTCTGTCTTCTTGTCTTCTCCAACTCCCTGTTTCGGCATTTCTCTCTGTTCTCCCCTCCCCTCTCCAACTAGATATAGAATTTGTATTCTCCTCTCTTTCCATCCCCACAGACCATCCCTACCTTTTTCTTTCTCTCCTCTGCGGTTCACCTTCAAGCCTGCCTTCAGCTGAACAGCCGCAGTCATACAACTAACCCAAGATACCTCCCACCAGCATCGCAGCATTCCCTCTGCCAAGCTCTGTCCCTTTTGAGTCCACTTCCTGTTTCTGGTGGAGCTGGATGTGGCATAGGCAAATCGGTGGTGCCAGTATAGGTTAGTGGGTGCTGTTGGCCAGTGTCGGCTAGAGGTAAAGGTTTGAAGGTGAACCGCAGGGGGAAAGAAGCCGGTTCCCGGGGTGGGGTGGTGGCAGCTCAGTTTGGGGAGTGGCGCACTCGTTTATCGAGACAACACTCATTTTGCAAGTTAAAATTTGCTGGAATGTTTTGCTCGTCTTGCAAAACACTTGCAAACCCCATTGCTCACAAACCAAGATTTGACTGTACTTGTTTCCTACGTTTTTCAGTTAAATGTTTAGTAAAAGATATTCTTTTTATGATTCTAAACAGTTGCAGTCATTACTGGATAAGTTAGTTGTCCAGACTGAAGCTTTGGTCCAGGTCATGGAAGTTCACTGAACCATAAATGTGCATGGTATTAATTGCTCTAGGGCCATCAAATATTTTGTAGATATTTTTCTTCTGTAATAGGGACACTTCCAAGATTCTTTCTTTATCCCTCCCTCTGCTTTTTGGAGACTGAGGGCTCCTTTTACTAAACTGCGGTAGCGTTTTTAGCGTGCGCTGCAGATTAGCGCGCGCTAACCCCCACGCTACACGGAAAAACTAACGCCAGCTCAATGAAGGCGTTAGCATCTAGCGCATGCTAAAACCGCTGGTGTAGCTTAGGGGTTTTTCTGATTTATTTCTTACTGTATGGATTTTTTCGTTATTGTTTGAAAGAATTATGTTTTCTCATCTCGATTTTCTGTTATTCGAGCGATTGTTAAATTTTGCTTGAAATCCAAACTATAATTTCAACAAATATATAGCGAAAAAAAAAAAATAAAAGAATTGATAATAAGTGTGACCTGTTGGCAGACTGGACGAACTGTTCATTTACTATGTTACTTGCATTATTCCCAAGTCAATCCTCTGCAACCTAAATTCATGTCCTCTAGTTCTACCACCTTCCCATCTCTAGAAAAGGGTTGCTTGTATATTAATATCTTTCAAATACCTGAATGTCTGTATCACATCACTCTGTCTCTCCTTTTCTCCAAAGTATAAGAACATAAGAATAGCCTTACTGGGTCAGATCATTGGTCCATCAAGCCCAGTAGCCCGTTCTCACAGTGGCTAATTCAGGTTACTAGTACCTGGCCAAAACCCAAGGTGTAGCAATATTCCATGCCACCGATACAGGGCAAGCAGTGGCTTCCCCCATGTCCTTCTCAATAACAGACTATGGACTTTTCCTCCAGGAACTTGGCCAAACTTTTCTTAAAACCAGCTACGCTATCCACTCTTACCAGATCCTCTGGCAACACGTTCCAGAGCTTAACTATTCTCTGAGAGAAAAAAAATTTCCTCCTATTGGTTTTAAAAGTATTTCCTTGTAACTTCATCGAGTGTTCTCTACTCTTTGTAATTTTTGAGAGTGAAAAATTGATCCACTTGTACCCATTCTACTCCACTCAGGATTTTGTAGACTTCAATCATATCTCCTCTCAGCCATCTCTTTTCCAAGCTGAAGAGCCCTAACCATTTTAAGTCTTTCCTCATACAAGAGGAGTTCCATCTCCTTTATCATCTTGGTCGCTCTTCTTTGAACCTTTTCGAACGCCACTATATCTTTCTTGAGATAAGGAGACCAGAATTTAATGCAATACTACAGATGAGGTCGCACCATGGAGCGATACAGGGGCATTATAACATTCTTAATCTTGTTAACCATCCCTTTTTTAATACATCTTCAGGTCATCAAGTCTTTCCTCATACTCCTTTAGGCGCAAACCCCATACCATTTTTTGACTCTTTTCTCTGAAACGCTTCAAATCTTTTTACATCCTTAGCAAGATAGTCTCCAAAACTGAACACAATACTCGAAGTGGAGCATCAACACCTCCTTTCTTTAACTGGTTATGATTCTCTCTATGCAGCTCAGCATCCTTCTGGCTGTGGTCACCTTGTTTTGTCACCTTGAAATCCTCAGACACTATCACTCCAAGGTCCCTCTCTGAGCTGTGCTTATCAAATCTCTCATCTCCTATTTCATACATCTCCTTAGAATTTCTGCATCCCAAGTGGATCACTCTGCACTTCTTTGCTTTAAATTTTAACTGCCAGAAGTTTAATCATTCTTCTAATTTTTGGAAATCTCTTTGAAGTTTAAAAGAAAACTGAGGCTTATGCTTCTGGGAAGCTGCCAATATCATATTACAAGGTAAATGACTATGTTATATTATTTTATGTTAAATTTCTTAACTCCAAATAACACAAGTTGAGTTTTTTTTAGAAAAAATGAGTACATGTTGAACACTACTAGACATGCATGCCTAAAGATGAGCAAGTTGCTAAACTTCACAAGTTGAAAAGTTTTAAATTTATTATTGGAAAGTTTCAACATTTACTTACAGTGCTGGTGGCATTTTGCAAGATTTTCCAAGTCATCAACATGATAGTAATCATACCCCGAAGTCCCCAGAACTTCAAATGGTAAATAACCTATTACTGGAGGTGCCCTACATCACAAAAGACATTAATGTGTTTATAATTACATTTAGCTTTTACTTTGTTCTAACAAATGCTTCTAAATCTTTCTTGGATACAGGCAGCACATAGTTATATATTATGGAAAAAATATTACTCCTGTCATCAATTTAATGAAGTGTTCACACCGACAATGTTTAATAAGGTAGTTCTTAAACCTGTCCTAGGAGACCCCCCAGCCTGCTGGGTTTTCAAAATATCCCTAATGAATATGCACAAGAGAGATTTACATGCCTACTACCTACTTTGTATGCAAATCTCTCTCATGCTATTCATTATACAAACTCAACAACAAAAGAGAGCTATGACTACAAACTATTTACTTTAATAAATATTTAATCATTTATTATAATTTCATATAATACATACATACAACCTCCAATCACCTCCCCACACATGAAGCCTACCCAATCACCCAAATCACTTCATGAAATGTTCATTTTATCAATAAAGTGCTGTTTTAAATACGCAGTCTTCTTCACTGAGTCAATTTTCCATTGCTTTATTTCTTCAATCAATTATTCATATCATCTCCTCTGTTCTTATCACATTAGTCCAACCTGATCATTGGAGACAAATAAGCTCGACACAGTTCTGTGCTTTACCCTAAGGCGTCATCAGGAGCTTAAAGCAGGCTCCACTTCTTCATGATTACTGATACTTCATAATATTCTTTTTCCTGGCAGCCAACAGGAACAAGACACCCAAACCAGGACCTCTCTCCAGTTCAACCAAAGGCCAAACTCAATTTCCTTATTCATTAGGGATATCTTGAAAACCCAACTGGCTGGGGTTCCCCAGGACAGGTTTAAGAATCACTGGTTTAATACATTATCTGGAAAAGTAAAGTTTAAGAGCCAAATTTAAAACTATTGCACTTCAATCTAGATATTGGGAAAGGGGGAAGAGTCATCATCTACCCCACTGGTAGAGAAATTCTTTATTCATATGTATATTTTCTTAACAGTAAAACTTATATTCTTGCCCTGAAACTGAAGGAGCAAATTATGCTAAGTGTCTTAGCCAATAAACAGAATTTGACAAAGGCTTGGAACATCACAGTACTTGTGCCTCATTTCTTACATAGTTTAGATACATTTTGCAAACCAAAAGGACCTTGGTTGATTGCAGAAAAAAAATAAATAATAGCAAAACAAAATTGCCCAATACACTATAAACAAAAAAAAAACCCACACCAAAATATTTTTTTGTCGTCGTATCTTCCAGTTTTTAGCACCAGGAGCCACGCAGAATGTTCTGTGCTGCTCCCGATACTCATAGGAACAATATGAGCATCAGGAGCAGTGAGGGGCATTCAGTGCGGCTCCATGCGCTAAAAACTGCTATTGGAGTTTAATAAAGGGGGCCTTAGTTCATCCTGTCCTGAATGAAATTGATGTAAATTGTTCTAAATATTTCCCACTGCACCACCATACGACCTTGTGAAAATAAATTGTTAATGAAATAAAAACACATTAAGTTTTTTGGCGTACTGTATACACTCGAATTTAAGTCTAGGTAGCCCTTCCCCCCCCAAAAAAAAAAAAGAGGAAAAGGGGTTGACTCAACCAGAGGGGGGGTGTTAATATTTAAGTGCCCTGTCCTGCCAAGCTCTACACCCAATCCCCAATCTGCCAAGCTCTGCAAACAGCCCCCTCCATTTCTGCCCTGCCAGGCTCTATACCCTGTCTCCCCTTCCTCCCTCCCTCCCCTGTAACCGCTTCCTCCCTCCCGACGCCTTGCAGGCCTTCACCAAGCCTGCTGTAAGTCCTGGTAGTCCAGCGGTGGGCTGGGACAGGAGGGATCCCTTCCCACCTCCTGTCCCAGCTGACTGTAAAGCACAGTTACTTACCGTTAACAGATGTTATACGGGGACAGCAGGCAGATATTCTCACATGTGGGTGACATCATCCAAGGAGCCTGGCATGGATAGTGCTAAAGTGTACAGTCACTTTAAACTTTTGCAAGCTTCAAGACTACCCACACTGTGGATGTGCCTTCCCGCTCGACATCAGCACGTGGTTCCTCAGTTCCATAAGCAAGCTAAGAAGTCAACCAGGGAAGGTGAGCACAGCAGAAGGAAATACATGCCGCTAGCCATGTGAAATAGTTCTCTTGGTTACAGGCCAGCCCAATCTGTTAGGATCAAAAGAGATGAACAGTTGAGGTGCAGTCCTACGTGGCTTAGTCCTTTGTATGTAGTAATCCAAGGCACACTTACAGTTCAGTGTATGACGAGCTGTTTCTCTAGGGTGAGAATGAGGCTTTGGGAAGAAAACTGGAAGTACAATGGATTGATTTAGGTGAAATTCTATGACTACCTTTGGAAGGAATTTAGAATGGGTTCAGAGTACCAAGCTGTCATGATGAAATACTGTGTACGGTGGGATCAGAAACCAAATACCTGAAGTTCACTCACACTGCAGGCAGAAGTGATAGAAAATAAGAAGACCAAGTAAGAAACGTAAGTAGAAGCCAGTGGTTTAAATGGTGGCTTCATCAAACTGGTAAGAACTACATTTAGATCCCAGACAACTGGAGATGGTTTGAGCGGAGGTTTGGAGTTGAATAGTCCTTTCATAAATCTGGAAACCAGCGGATGAGTGGCCAGAGATTTATTGTTGATAGGAACATGGAATGCGCTAATAGCTCTAAGGTGAACTCTAACGGAGATGGTTTTCAGGCCAGAATTGGATAAAAGGAAAAGATAATCCAACACTATAAGAAGAGAAGAGATGGATGCATCTTGGTGATGGAGGGTACACCACAAATTGAGCTGGTTTTTGAGGAGCCAAAGACTGAAACTTTTGAGGACTCCGTTGTTTTTGTCTCTTCTGTGATGGAGTTTTGTAGAAGAGAATGCTGGATACTTTCTCTTGTAGAAAAAAAGAAGTAGGTACTGCAGCAGGTTTAGATCTGTTTAAAGAGTTCAAATTTTGCTCATGCTAAGTAAGCTTTTGAGTAGCTGCCTCTATGCGGTCGCCAAAGAGTTCTTCATCAAAACATAGTATGTTGGCTAAGCAATCTTGAAAATTAATATCCATGTTAGAAACTTTCAGTCAAGTGAGTAGTCTTATAACCACAGACATGACTCTTGATGTTAGTTCAAATGCATCAAATGGATACTGTGAGTAGTCTGCTGAAAATCTTCAAGACGATCTGAGAGGAATATGATGTTCAAAATCAGTTAACTTCTTTGCCAGATGTTTAAGATAGAAAGACATAAGCAATGCCTCTGCTGGGTCAGACCTGAGGTCCATCGTGCCCAGCAGTCCGCTCACGCGGCGGCCCAACAGGTCCAGAACCTGCGTAATAATCCTCTATCTATACCCCTCTATCCCCTTTTCCAACAGGAAATTGTCCAATCCTTTCTTAAACCCCAGTACCGTACTCTGCCCTATTACATCTTCTGGAAGCGCATTCCAGGTGTCCACCACCCGCTGAGTAAAGAAAAACTTCCTAGCATTTGTTTTGAATCTATCCCCTTCTAATTTTTCCGAATGCCCTCTTGTTCTTTTATGTTTTGAAAGTTTGAAGAATCTGTCTCTCTCCACTTTCTCTATGCCCTTCATGATCTTGTAGGTCTCTATCATGTCTCCTCTGAGTCTCCGCTTTTCCAGGGAGAAGAGCTCCAGCTTCTCCAATCTTTCAGTGTATGAAAGGTTTTCCATGCCCTTAATCATTCGTGTCGCTCTCCTCTGGACCCTCTCAAGTATTGCCATATCCTTCTTAAGGTGCGGTGACCAATACTGAACACAGTACTCCAGGTGCGGGCGCACCATTGCCCGATACAACGGCAGGATGACTTCTTTTGTTCTGGTCGTAATACCATTTTTAATAATACCCAACATTCTGTTCGCCTTCTTCGCGGCTGCTGCGCATTGCGTCGTTGACTTCATTGTTGTATCCACCAGTACACCCAAATCTCTTTCAAGGTTACTTCCCTCTAATACTAATCCCCCCATTTGGTAGCTGAACATCGGGTTCTTTCTCCCTATATGCATGACCTTGCATTTCCCTACATTGAATTTCATCTGCCATTTATTCGCCCACTCCTCCAGTTTGCTTAGGTCCCTTTGTAGGTCCTCACACTCTTCCGTAGTTCTGACCCTTCTACAGAGTTTAGTGTCATCCGCAAATTTTATAACTTCACATTTCGTCCCCGTTTCCAGGTCATTAATAAATACATTGAACAGCAGCGGTCCAAGTACAGACCCCTGCGGAACTCCACTCGTGACTTTCCTCCAGCCCGAGTAGTGACCCTTCACTCCAACCCTCTGTCTCCTGCCTGCCAACCAGTGTTTGACCCATCTGTGTACGTCCCCTTCCACCCCGTGGTTCCACAGCTTCCTAAGTAACCGCTCATGGGGTACCTTGTCAAAGGCCTTTTGGAAGTCAAGGTAGATGATGTCTACAGGTTCCCCTTTGTCCAAATGGCTGTTTACCCCCTCGAAGAAGTGCAGTAAGTTTGTTTGGCACGATCTTCCCTTGCAGAAGCCAAGTTGGCTCGCTTTCATCAGCCCATTTTTTTCGATGTGCTCACAGATGTTGTCCTTTATCAGTGCTTCTACCATCTTGCCTGGAACCGATGTCAAACTTACCGGCCTATAGTTTCCCGGGTCTCCTCTTGACCCCTTTTTAAAGATAGGTGTAACATTTGCTATCTTCCAGTCCTCCGGTATCTCTCCAGTTTTCAAGGATAGGTTGCAAACTCGTTGGAATATTTCCGCTATCTCATTTCTTAGTTCTTTTAGTACCCTAGGGTGGATTCCGTCTGGGCCTGGTGATTTGTCGCTTTTCAATCTATCTATCTGTTGGAGGACATCCTAATGGCTCACCTCTATTGCCGACAGTTTTTCTTCTTGATCACCATGGAAGATCACGTCGGGTTCCGGTACTTTGGATGTGTCCTCGCTTGTGAAGACTGACGAGAAGAATTTGTTTAACCTGTCAGCTACCTCTTTTTGCTCCTTTATCCCTCCCTTTTTATCTCCATCATCCAGAAGTTATAATTAAGAACTCTGTTGGCTAACATAGAATTTTGGTACAGATGACAACCAAATTTATCCATAGTCCTCCCCTCACATCCTGTTGGCTTTATTTATGGTTGATTCTACAAGCAACGATTGATGTTGAAGTTACAGCTTGTCAAAGCCAGGACAGGATATTATTCTTTAGATCAAATCAATCTTTCATGGAGCTATATAGAGAAAGAAAAAGGAGTCTCAAATTTTTAAAAAGTGCCTCTTTGAGGAGACCATGTAAGGGCAACTTAAGTAACTCCTTAGAAGACTCGTTGAAATCTAAGGTATCAAAGAGCTCTGCTCTGGGCTCAATGTCAGCCTCTAATTTGACAAGGAGAGTTTTTCCCAACTGTCTAACATATATACTGAGTTAAAGTCTTTCAAACAGAAACCGCCTTCTACTATAGTGTTAAACTAACTAAACTAAACTATAAACTTAACCTTATATACTGGGTCTTCAACCAAAGGAAGCTCAACACGGTTAACAATAAGTTAAAAGATAAGTTAAAATACAAGAGAATTAGTTTTCAAAATGTTTAGCGAATAAAAAGATTTTAAAGATTTACGAAAAGATTGGAAGGAACTGAGACACCTCAAAATTAGAGGAAGTTCAAGCAAATACCAACTGAGTACCCCCACCTAGGCTCTGTGAATCCATGTTTCAAGATTTCGACCAAGACCATGACTGATTGGCTGAAGGTTGGGTAGGTCCGTAGTAAGCATTTGGCATTAACCTCATGCTTCAGTGTTGTTGAAGTCATGTACAGGTGATCGTTCTTTGTGTTAATTGGTGGAGCTACTGTAAATATCTTTTAATCTGTAAACCAGAAAAAGCTCCGGGTATTTGGTCAAAAGCTGCTTGCACTGTTTCAGGCGTGTGTTTTTGTTCTATAAAGTTAACTCTTGGGCACGCTTTTTAAGACATTTTAGTTTAAGATCATCATGAATTATCTTAACCACAGTTGTCTGGCTTATTCCTGCTTCTCTTACTATTTGGTAAGTTGTTCAGTGTGTTTGTGGCACATCCTCCTGGCTCAGTACAAATTCGTATACAACATCAATGTGCTCTTCTGTGCAAATCGAATGCGGTCGTCCGCTGTCTGGCTTATGAACCACAGTGCCTGTCATTTGGATCTTGGATCAAGGTTGTTTTTGCTCCACCCCTTCTGTGGGGACTCTTTCAACAATCGTCGACTGCTGTAAACTTTTAGCAGTACCAAGTTCTTTATCAGAATTTGTTCTTTTCCAGTCAAAATCATTTTGATACAGAGACTGTTTACAAGCTTCATCTGCTTCTACATGTATCCCAGAGCAACAATTAATTTTCACAAGTAGTGTAGTGGTGCGGTGAGAAATATTTGTAACATTTTACATCAACTTTATTCAGGACATAACACACTCAATTTCATAAAAATCATCAGAGTTCTGTGGAAGATATGATAGAAAACATTTTGGTGTGTTTTTTTCAGTTAGCCTGGTCGTTCGCAGTCGGCGGTCCCAGTCATTCACAGTATTTTCCCACCGCGAACCGCCAACAATGAGAGGGCAGCGGGAGAGGCAGGAGAGAGCAGCTGGAGCACCAGCGAGTGCAGGAAATCACTCGCTGTATGCTCCGACCGCCTCTTCCTGCACTATCGGGCCTTATCCAATCAGGAGCTGCTTTGACACGCAGCTCCTGATTGGTAAGGCCCGATTAAGTGCAGGAAGAGGAGGTCGGAGCATACAGCAAGTGATTTCCTGCACTCGCCGGCGCTCCGGCTGCTATCTCCTGCCTCTCCCGCTGCCCTCTCCAGTCTCCCCCATGAAAAACCGTATTCGCGGTTTTTTCAAGATTCGCGGGGGTTCCTGGAACGGAACCCCCGCGAATATCGGGGGAGTACTGTATATCACATTATTAAAGAAACAAACCTGTGGTCCAAAAACAGGAACTTCCATTCTAAACTGTGTCTAGATGTAAATTCTTCATTGGGTTCTTCAACTGTACACATTTCCTAAAAGAAAACCACAAAGTCATAACTTACAAAAATACTAACTCCTTGACATTCAGACCAAAACTGTTAGCATTTGTTTTAAATGCTGATCACTGCTTAATGGCTACCGCTGAATATATGGATAGGACTGTGAGGTGTCAGCACTACTGGGACAGCTTTTTTGCTGTCCTAGGTTATCCAAATAAATTCTCTCTTCACTCTGACGTTATCCAGAGAGTTTATATATGTGATCCCTCATTAAATAACACTGAGAATAAGCCTCCTATCAAAATTATAACGTCTCGATTTTGCTCCCTTTTGATTGATTATGGCACACAATGCACAGTTCTCCTGTTGGATATAGACTGATTCCTGAGGAAGGACTGTACCTCCAAGAGCTCAGTTGGACCCTAGATATCACATGGGAAATTCATTCAAATAAGTTATTATTTTTGTTGTGATTATTATAAGTTTGTGCATGTGGGACAATATATAATTTATGTGCTACAAAATATACAGTATTGCAGGATTGAGACTAAGAACATGACACATGATTTCTTGAGTGCTTTTGTACATATATTAATTTGATGGACACTTATGATTGTGATTTTCAGTTTATGTGCAAGAGAGACCCATTGATGTTCCTAGTGACCAGATTCCAAAACACAGTCCTGAGACTAATTTATTCACTAAAAAAACATGACCATATCACCGAGGCATATCTTGACTCACACTGGCTCCCAATTCAAGCAAGAATACTATTTAAATTCTACTGTCTATTATTTAAATCCATAAATGGTGACAGCCAGTCAGCGGCCTGGAAGAGCTAGAAGGTCTGGACGAAGGCCTGGACAAGGAAGGCTTCTCTCTGGAAGAGGACCTGCGCCTCGATGAGGGCCTCGACCGACGAGAGTACTGCCTGGAAGCAGGTCCCATGTAAGGTCGAGAAGACTTCGCCCTATGTCTCGAAACGGGCAAAGCCTTTGATGAGTGAATAGGGATGGAACCTATAGATTGAAACCCCATAGACTCAGTAGTTTGGATCGAGGAATCTCGAAGCACTCCCAAAGACTCAGCTCCTTCTATGGAGTGTGAGGATTCCTGACGAGACACTCGCAAAGACTCGACTCCTTGCAAACAGTGTGAAGATTCCAATCGAGTCACTCGCAAAGACTCGACTCCTTGCATACAGTGTGAAGATTCCAATCGAGTCACTCGCAAAGACTCGACTCCTTGCATAGAGTGTGTAAATTCCAGACCAGACACTCACAAAGACTCGCCTCCTTGCATAGTGTGTGTAGATTCAACATGAGGCATAGGCAGTGACTCAACCTTGTGAGAGACTGCTGATTGCCCAGGCTGGACTGCAGGAAGCAGAGTCGAGGCAGGACTGTATTTGCTCAGTAATTGAACAAATTCACGCTCTAAAATGGTCTGGATAGTAGCCTGCAATTGTGGATCCGAGTCTGAAACTGGACCACTTGCTAAGGCTAAAGGCTCTGAGGTGGCAGAAGAAGCATGCTTCGACTTAGAGGATGGATGCTTGGATATCTTGAGGACCACCGTAGGAACCTTTTGCTGAGGTATCTGATCTGAGGGAAGCTCAGGAGAAGATATGGCAGGTGTACTCGAGGCCAAGGACGATCCAAATGAGGAAGGTCTGATGAGACTCGAGGACGGAGTTGTGGAGACAGGAGGATACCCCACTGAAGGCTTAACCGAGTCGGAAGTCGAGGTTGAGGGTGTAGCTTAAAAGTCCATCCTGTAAAGCTTTTCCACTTGAATTTGACAACGATCGAGTGCTCGAGGTTGAAGGGTAGCACAGCGAGTGCACAACTTCGGACTATGGTTAGGTCCGAGACACTGAAGACACCAGCAGTGAAGGTCCGTGAGGTAAATCGCACGCTGACACTGGCTACACTTCTTGAAGCCCGTGACTGGCCGGGACTTAGGAGGGAAGATAGCCACTGCCAAGTCGAAGCCCACAGGCTACAGGAGCGCGACAAGCCCCGTCAGTCAACAAAAACTAAAACTTTTTTTTTAAACAAAAAGAAAAGTAAAGCACAGCCATTCGGTAATAAGAAATTAAAACACAAACCGCGCTGAAGAGAAGGCACGAAGCAAACGAAGTTCAGCGTAGAGTGTCAAAGACAGACTTCTCGGCTCCGCAGAAAGCTGAGAACTGAGGAGATGTGCCCTGGACTGGGCGGGAAGGCACTTGCACATGCGCGGTGCGGCAAACTCGAAACTTCTGAATTTCTACAAGCAAGTCTGCTTGCAAGGCTGTCCGCATCCGGGCTCCGTGGATGACATCACCCAAATGTGAGAACGGGCTGCCTGCTTGTCTTGGGATAAGGGGATGCATCCATCATAATGCATCCATCGTGATAAGAGGGTAAGTGAAAAAGAAGACCTCTGGATAGAATGGAAGACGTCATCCACCATCGATGTGACTGCAGAAGAGATGATGTTAAAGATATATGTTGTAATAGACGATCCGTTGCTTGAGACCACTGAGAAGCAAGGATCCACTGAGGAGTGAGAAGGTGTAGTCTTGCCAGTGGTGTCCCATGGACAGTAGAAGCCATGTGTCCGAGCAGAACCATCATGTGCCTTGCCGAGATGGATTGAAGAGGAAGCAGTTGCTGACAAAGGCGGATGAGAGCCTGAAGGTGATCTTGAGGAAGAAACGCTCTCATGAGCATGGTGTCTAGGATTTCCCCAATGAATTGCAGACGTTGAGTTGGAATGAGATGTGATTTGGGGAAGTTGACTTTGAATCCTAGAACCTGAAGAAAAGAAATGGTCTGAAATGTTGCTTGGACCACTTCCTGAGAGGATACAGCCTTGATTAACCAGTCGTCCAGGTAAGGGAAGACTTGGAGGCCGTGTGATCGAAGAGATGCGGCCACTACAATCAGGCACTTCATGAAGACCCTGGGAGAGGTAATGACACTGGTTATTTGAAAACGGAGATACTTCCTGGAAGCCAGATGAATTGGAATATGTGTGTAGGCTTCCTTGAGATCCAGAGAGCAGAGCTAGTCATTGTGATTGAGGAGAGGATAAAGCAGGGCTAGAGAGAGCATCCGGAATTTCTCCTTGACTAGAAATTTGTTGAGAGCTATGAGATCCAGAATGGGTCTCAGTCCCCCTGTCTTCTTTAGAACTAAGAAGTAACGGGAGTAGAATCCCTGCGCCTGCTGATTGAGGGGAACTTCTTTGATGGCATTCAGCAGAGGAAAGGATTGAACCTCCTGGAGAAGAAGGGAGGACTGTGCAGGGTCCAAAGTAGACTCTCTTGGAGGATGGTCTGGTGGCAGGGTGTGAAAATTGAGAGTGTAACCCTGACGAATGATGGTGAGGACTCAGAGGTCTGATGTTATGAGCTCCCAACAGGCAATGAAAATTTGGAGACAGCCTCCGATGGGCTGAGGCACAGTCTGCAGAATGCTGACGTTGGCTATGTTCTGTAAAACACACATCAAAAAGGCTGTGTAGACTTTGGAGGGTAACCTGTGGTTTTTTTTGCTGCTAATGTGGTTGCTGTTGTCTTTGTCTCCTGGGTTGAGAAAGAGCTGGAGTCGCAGGTTTTGCAGCAAACCTTCTCTGATACGAAGAAGCTGGTCTGAAGGGATGAGAAGGTGGATGCTTCTTTTTGGGCTTGACCAGGGTGTCCCATATGGTCTCATGAACAGACTTCTGGGTAGCTGTGTCAATGGAAGGGCCAAAAAGCTCATCTCCTAGACAAGGTGCATTCGCTAACCTGTCTTGATGGTTGACATCTAGCTCAGAAACCCGAAGCCAGGCCAGACGTCTCATGGCCACCGACATTGCTGCAGCACGTGAAGTGAGTTCAAAGATATCGTAGGAGGAACGAACCATATACTTTCTAAGCTGGAACAGGTCAGAAGTAAAATGCTGGAAAGCAGGAAGCTTACACTCTGGAAGATAGTTGTAGAAAGTAACAACTTGTTTGACTAAATGCTTCATGTAGAAGAAGTGAAAATTATAATTGTCAAACCGGTTGGCTAACATATCATTTTGGTATAGTTGTTTACCAAACCGATCCATGGCCTTGACTTTCTGCCATGAGGTACAGAGGCATACACACTAGCCCCCGAGGATTTCTTCAAGGTAGGTTCTACCAGGAGAGACTCGTGTGGAAGTTGTGGTTTGTCAAATACAAGAATAGGTACCACCTTATACAAAGAGTCCAACTTACGAGGGGCCACAGGAATAGTAAGTGGCATCTCCAAATTTTTGTAAAAAGTTTCTCTTAAAATATCATGAAATGGAAGCTTGAGGAGTTCCTTGGGTGGTTGATCATAATCCAAAGCATCCAGAAACTGTTTAGATCTTTAAGAATCAGCTTCCAGAGGGATGAACAAAGTCTCTGACATCTCCCAAACAAACTTGGAAAAAGAAGATTTCTCAGACACTAGAGGAGCCTCTTGAGAAGAATGATAAAGGGATTCATCCTCTGAAGAACCCTCATCTTCAGACAGGATAGGATCTTGTTCAGAGTCTCCCCATAGATCTGAATCCTGAACAGTCCTAGATCGATGCCAAACACTTGGTGTCGAAGGCTCAAGATGTTTTAATTTCTGCAGTGCCTTTCCAGACCTCACCGACATCAACTCAGGTGACGTCTGTGTGGAGGACGACGTGTGTCGGCGATTCATTAACAAGAAGTGGAGGCACCGATGGAGACTCCGCTGCAGGTGCAACCGGTGTCGAGGGCTCAGAACGAACTGGCACCGGGGGAGTCGGTGTCAACATGGGCAGAAGTTAGGTTGGTACCAGCATTTGTAACTGCTCACGCAATTCTTCTCTTAGCAAATCGTAAATCTTTTGCTTAAGAGTAAGAACCGATACCACTGGCTTTTTTGCCTTTGGTGTGGCTCTACGCTCCAGCGAAGAGGAGGCCGATGTCGAGGCACTCACTGAGAGTGGAGCGTTTCTTGGGCCTCTTTGAAGTCGGCAGGACTTGGCTCACTGCTACGTTGACCTGAGGCCCAAAGGGGGTGGGGAAAGGCTTCTTAGATGGCTTACCCACTGAAGTATGCGACACTGCAGCTGGTTCCACCGGTGTCAAAAGTTGCGGTGTCAACTTGGCCAGTGGCAACATCGGAAGCAGTGTAGAGTCTCCTCCCATTGCGACACTGAAAATAAGCCGCTGTTAGATTAAGCGATTCTTTAAAGTTCTTTTCTGTAGAGAAGAACAATGGGAACAGTCTTCAGGACGGTGCTTGGGCCCCAAACACTGGAGACACCAGCGGTGTGGGTCAGTCAAGGAGATGGGGTGAGCACAAAGTCCACACTTTTTGAAACCTGTCTGTGAGCAGGACATTGAAGGAAAACTGGCCTCGGATAAATCAAGACCCGAGGCCAAGGTGGTCGAACAGGCACCACCGGGCCGAACCCACAAAAGAGAAAAAAAATGAAAATTGTTATTTTTTTAAAAAATGAAAACAATTAAAAGAATAAAAGGAAAAAGAAATGACTGAAAAGTCAAGGTCCGTGAGAGCAGGAAGGCAGCAGAAAAAAAAGTTTCAACAGCCGATGAAAAAAATGCATCTTAGCTCCCCGGAAACTAAGAAACTGAGGGACCCTGCGTCTTACATCAGGCGGGAAGGCACTCACGCATGCGCGGTTCGGGCTATCGTAAACTTTCTAAAGACTTAAAGTGGCAATGCACTTTTAAAGTGGTCTGTACTGGTGACGTCACCCATACGTGAGAATATGCTGCCTGCTTGTCCTGGGATAAAGAGTTTTACCTCCTGCAAAATTGTCATTTCTTTAATAAGACATTAAGTATTTTTTCTGTGACCCTCCAAGTACCTACAAATCCAAAATGTGGCCCTGCAAAGGGTTTGCGTTTGAGACCACCGAGATAGAGTGAAGCTGGGCTGTGCAGCCCAGGAAAGGAGCTTCAATTATTATCCAAAGATAGCACCCTAGTTGCTAGACTTAGGACCCATGATTGTAGGGTCAATGCATAATCCAATGCATAATCTCCTGCTGAAAATTATCCCTGCAATGACTGGCTAAGTAATCTGAGACAGAGAATTTAAAATTGGGGAAAGATTTCAGATATTTTTAATTGAAGGGTTATACAGCTGTAGTTCAAAAGAGAATTGTTTTAATTCCACTAAATACTCAAAGGGACAGGAGGAAACTGCAGTGCCAAACACCCAAACAACTCTAGTATAAATAAATCATAAAATCTTTTCAATATCTTACACAACCGTCTAGAAAACTGGTAAAACAAATTAACATTTTATGGTGGTAAGGTTAGGAATGTTATCATTAGCATTCTGTAAACTGTATGTCAGTCAACCTGCAAACTTTGAGCCCTTAATTAGCTCATTTATTGTACTTGTAGATCATGACACAAAACTAAGCAGCAGTAAATATTTCTTTTAATTTGAAGAAGCAAAACCTGAAACATACCTTAATAAACTGTGGGGTAGCTAATCTCACTGTAGCTACAAAACAGACCCTATCCTCGTATGCAAGTTTGAGGGATCGTTTCAAACCTCTTTCAAAACCATTATGTACAGAGTTAGGCACTAAATCAGAGTGAACAGACAAGAACAAAATAATGCAAATTGACATATTGAAATAAATGCTCCTACCACTGTCCTCACCCACCCCCTCCTGAAAATTTTTTTTGTCAGAACATGCAACACCTTAGAGGATCCCTTTGTAAAGAAAGATTAGGTTCTTACCTCAATCTTCTTTCTTGTAAATAGGTATGTCATTCTTGACAAGTGGTTAGTGAATCCAAACCCACATGCTTTGCAGAAGGTATCAATCACTGTTTTCAACTCCTCTTCCTTCCTCAGTGGAGTGTGCTGTCCCCTTCAGTTTGTCCCAAAGCAGGCGATAGCCCTCATAACAGAATATAAAAAGGAGAGGATACTCCCCAATAACACAGGTATGTTCTGCTCTGCAAGAAATATACTAAACACAATTTATGGACAATGTGAACCAATAAAAACAGCAGTGTAAAACTGCAAGTATGTTTATAGAGCTCATACATTCCCCAAAGTGTGACATGTTTGTTTTTCTTATTTTATTTTTTTGGGGGGGAGGTTACAATTATATAAGTGCTTGAATCCCTTATATCTGACTGGCCTGAAAAATTTTAGACTACAAACTGTCATTTCTGTATAAGACGGAAACCAATAAATAGGTGAGTCATATGAAGTAAAGGGCGGAGTTCCAGAATGACACACCTATTTACAAGAAAGTGGATTACTGAGGTAAGAACCTACCGTATATACTTGAACATAAACTGAGATTTTTGGGTCAAAAAAAGTCCCCAAAAGGGGGTCTGGGTTCCATTCAAGTCAGCACTGACCCCCCCCCCTCCAAAACCTGTTGCAGGTCACTGCTGGGCCTGTCGTAAGACCTGGTGGTCAGGCGGTCGGCCGGGACTGGAGGGATACCTTACATCTCCTGCCCAGCCAACTTTGAACAACTTTTACTTCCCCATTCCCCCCCCCCCCCCAAGTTCCTGTTAAATCTCTGCTGGTCTACAGGTGGGCCGGAACAGGAAGGATCCCTTCCCTCTCCTGCTCCGGCCAACTCTGAACAATCTTTATTTCACTCTTCCCCCCCCCCCCCCGGCATTCCTGTTAAATCCCTGGTGGTCCAGCAATGAGCCACCTCTCAGAGGTTTTACCTCCTTCCCCCACCTTTCAAATCCCTGGTAGTCCAGCGGTGAACTGCGGCATGATGACCTTCCTTTGATCCTGCCTGTGCAAAGCTGCTAGCTGATTGGTTGCTGCGAGTTCTTGCAGTCCCGAGAGAACTCATGGAAGCCAATCAGCTAGTGGCTCTGCATGGGCAGGAGCGAAGGAAAGTCGCTCCTGCTGCGGTTCACCACTAGACCACCAGGGATTCAAAAGGTATGCAGGGGACGGTAGAAGATGATAAAACATTTGAGAGTCAGCCAGCAGAGGAGGCGGGAGGGAACCCTCCCCTCCTGGCCCACCGCTGGACCACCAGGCTTACGGTAGGCCCGGTGGAGGGGGACAGGGGACAGAACCTTTCAGGACAGGGAAGGAGGGGGACTGGGTGCAGAGACCGACAAGTGAGTAAGTGAGGGTGGGTGGGTTCAGAGACTGATAGGGCAGGCAAGGGAGTAACAGAGGGAGCTGGATGCAGAGTCTGGCAGAGCAGGGAGGAAGGGGGGAACAGAGTGCAGAACCTGGCAGGGCAGGGTACTGCCCTTGAATATTAACACACACACACCCAGTTTATATTTGAGTCAACCTTTTCTCCTCATTTTTTGTGGGGAAAAGTTACCTCGGTTTATATTCGGGTCAGTTTATATTCGAGTATATACGGTAATCTCTCTTTCTAGTGCAAACAGGTGTGTCATTCTGTCCTTGGATGTACCAAAGCAGTCCCTGGAGTCTAGGGTGGGAATGATGAGCCTGCCTTTAGAGAATGACACATGGACAAAATTTTTCCCCAGCCCCGCAGGAACTCAATTTCCCTGTCCCGCCCCACAAGTTTTATTGCTGTCCCTATACCTGTCCTATTCCTGTAAGCTCTGCCTTAACCATATAAGCCTCGGACACTTATGATTTTAAAGTATTTGAGGCTTGTGCAGATGAGGACAGAGCTTACAGGAATGGAGCAGGGACAGAAAAAGAACTTGCCAGGACTGGAAAATGAGTTCCTGTGGGGATGGAGAAAAATTTGATCCCGTATTGTTCTCTACCTGCCTTCAATACCAAGGACTCAAAAGCTCACCAATACCAAGGACTCAAAAGTTGTTGTTTCGTTGCAAGCTCTCACTGCTACATTCACTCTGCAGTACTTTGTAAAAGTATGAAAAGTGGGCCAGGTAGCGTCCCAGATCTCAGGCAGAATCACTCAGGCCTATGTCCAAGAAGAAAAAATATTTATTTTTAAATAATAATAACAACTTTATTTTTATATACCGCCATACCACAAACAGTTCTAAGCGGTTTACAAGGGAAGAGACTATACAGACAGCGACATTCAGCGAACTTTCGAATTTACATTGGCTTCTTAAGTTTAGTCAGATTTATCTGGAAGTGTATTGGGAGTACATGTGCTCTCAAAGATATTGGCAGCTGTAATAAGCTGACTTAATGGCCATGCAAATCAATCTAGAAATAGTGGTCTTAGGCACCAGTTTCCCCAGTTTAACTTCTCTGATGAGCACAAATAAATGACAGGAGAGACAAAACTCGTTAGTGACCTCGAGATACCGAAGTGTTAGTCTCAGCATATTCAGCAACCACAGAACTTTTGTCTTTTTTTCTCCGAACCTGTGGAGTGGAATGCCGACAATCATACTTCTTGATTAATGTGGAAAGTTGAAACTAGCTTCGGCAAAAATGAAGGCATTGCATGCAGGGAAACCCCTACATCCGAAGTCTTGAGAAAAGATTCTCTGCAGGATGGCACCTGCAACTCAAAGATTCCTCTTACTGATGTGATAGCTACTAAGAAGGCTATCTTCACTGAGAGGTCCATCAAAGATGCCTGCTGTAAAGGCTCATACACAGGGCTGGATTAATCAATAGGCTCAGAAGGCACGTGCATAGGGCCCGAAACTGTGAGGGGGACCCACTGAAGGAGGACGACTCACCTTGCCATGAACGGCAACTGGCCCCCCTCCCGGAATGAACGGCAACAGCCCCCCCCCCCCCCAGCATCAATGGCAACGGGCATCCAGGCATCAACCCCAATGCAGCCGGATTTGTTACTGGAAGGTCCCGCGATGAATGCGTCTGCAGGTTCATTCCCCTCCGACGTCACTTCTTCCGGAGCAAGTAAGTGACGTCGAAGGGGGATGGACCGGCAGAAGCAGTCATTGCAGGACCTTCCAGTAACAGATCCAGCTGCATTGCGGTTGATGCCAGGAGGGGGGCCCATTGCCATTGCTGTGGGGGGGGCTTTGCCATTTCTGCAGGGGGGGGGCAATGCCCTCAGCTGTTATAATGCTACTTTCAGGCAAAGGAGCTCAGAAGGCAGAGCCGGCAGCAATGTTTGGAGGGGGAAAAAGGAGCATGGAAGGGTGGTGGAGGAAGAGAAAGGAGTTATGGTGGTATGAAAGGGTGGTGGGAAGGATGGTGGGGCAGTGTGGTATGGAAGGGTGGTGGAGGGAGAGAAAGGGGGCAGATGCTGATGGAATTGTGTGCAAAGAAAGGGAAGGATACTGGATGGAATTGGGTTGGAGGAAAAGAAAGTGGGGTGGAAGGAAGAGGAGAGAGTGGAATGCCAGACCATGGGGGTGTGGGAGAGGGCAGGAAAGAAGAGGAGAGGAGAGAGATGCCAGACCATTGGAGTAGGAAATGGATGAAGATGGATGCCAGATCAATGGAGGTAAAGGAAAAGACGGAAGGGGGAGGCATACAGTTTCTGGAAGTGGCACAGAAGGGCAGAATATGAAAGGAAGATATTGACAAGAAGATGAGGAGAGCAGAAACCAGACAAGAGAAAGGTAGAAAAAAAATTTATATTTATTTATTTTTTTGCTTTAGGGGACATGCATTGCTGTTTCTGTGGTGTTGCATTGTATGCAGAGTTCAGCGTCTTTGTGGTTTTATTTAACCTTTGTCTACATATTTCTATTTTATCCCCCCTTTTACAAAACTATAGAGCATTTTTTTAGCGCTGGCTGTGGCTAAAAACCATACTACAGTTTTGTAAAAGGGGGGAGAGGTTAGTTTGTGATTACATATTCCATACTAGGTGAAGGTGTTTTCTGTGATCTGTTTGCATGAAAGACATGTTTTTTTGTTAGCGATGATATTAGCATTGACTAGCCTTGTTTGGCGAAATGCATCAGGCATGGTTCTTGGGAACACCCTGAATTAACCTGATTTGAATCGCCTTATTTTCTGCCAATCTTCTTTTGTTTCATGTTGGATTCTTTGGTAGACTGATTGCCTTGTTGTTTCGTTGCAAGTTAACATGCATGTAGTGGAACATACTAGAGGAGTTACAGATTTGGTTCTTTATACATACATAGAGTGAGGCAGTTGAGAGGCATTGTAAACTTGGTTATTAATATAGGTTTATATTTTGGATAGTATTACTGTTTTACAAATATTTGAACACTTTTATATATGCATGGAAAGGGTTCAGAGTTAAAGTCCTAGGTAAGTAGGTGGGAAGGGAAGAAAGGGGAATTTGTTCAGAGATGTTTGGGGGTTGCATAGAAGAAAAACTGTGCACTGGTATGCTAATCTTTGTTTGTTTTGAATTAAAAAAAAGAAAAAAAGAAATACAAGTGTAAATAAAGAAGTAAATAAGAAAACAGATAAATGGGACGGGACATGGGTGGGGTGGGACATGAGCGGGGTAGGGGTGGGGCACGGCCAGGGGGGCCCAGTGTACTTGTGTGCCTAGGGGCCCTCGAAGAATTAATCCTGCCCTGCTCGTACAGGGCCTTGGTCAGACCCTCTAGTCTAGGGCAATGTTAAGGTTTCATGATGGAACGAACTGAAGAACATGTGGATACAACCTGAGAGCTCCTTTCAAGACTCTGGCTATATCTGGATGAGAGGCCAGAGAGACATTTACTTGGGCTCTGAAACATGAGATACCTGTCACTTGTACTTTGAGAGAACTGATTGCTAAGCCCATTTTCGATTCCTGCTTGGAAAAATGCTAGCACCATTGAAATTGGGGCTCACAGTAGTTCCACCTTGTCTTTAACACACCAGTGCTAAAACATCTCCAAGCCCTTAGCATAAGCTGAGACTGTGGTTGGCTTCTTGGCTCTAAGGAGAGTAGCAAAAACTACCTCTGAATATTCCCTGTGTTCTAACTCCTCACACTCAAGGGCCATGCCATAAGACCAAAGCAGTCCAACTGTTCTAGGGCAACTGGTCCTTGAGGCAGTAGCTCTGGAGATACTGTGAACTGGAGACACGTGTCCCTCTGTAAACAGATCAGATCTGTGTACCAAGGCCGCCGCAACCAATCTGGGGCTACCAAGACAACCATACTCCTGGGTCATTTGCAATCCTGTGGATTAGTCGGCCTATCATGGGCCAAGGGAGAAACACTTGTAAGAGTTCCCTTAATGGCCACAGTTGAACTAAAGCATCCAAACCAGTGCTTCCATGCTCACATCTGCGGCAGTAAAAAATATCTACTTTCCTGTTTGTTGCCGTGGCCATCAAATCGAATATCACACAATACTTTGGGAGGCTTCTGGAGACAATGACCACTCTCCAGATGTAGAGTCTGTCTGCTGAGAAAATCGGCTTGCACATTGTCAACTCCCATCTATATGTGCTGTGGATTTCTCTTGCAGGTGGGCCTCTGCTCATCTGAACAAAAATTGGTCCTGTTGGTGCCTCCTTGCTGATTGATATAAGCCACCGCTGTTGCACTGTCCAAAAAGACTCTGACTGCCTTGCCTTCCAATCTGGTAAAGGGTGGGAAAATTAGAGTTTGTAGCCCTCTCGAATGATATCTAGCACCCATCTATCCTTTGCTAATTTGCTCCCAAGCCTCCACATAAACTGACAGCCATCCCCCGATCTGCAGGAGGGACACTGCGGCTCTGGCATCATTGCATCTTTTTAGTGGTTGTCACTGGGCCAAGAACTGGAGGACTGAGGCCTACCAGTCCCTACCTGAGACCTCCAAGTCTCCCAAGAATGAAGCCTCACTGTGTCAGTAAAGTTTCACCAAGCCACAGTCCAATAGTTTTGAGAGGGATTTTTTTCCTTTTAGTCATGACCCCTGGTGGCTCCCTAGCCCTAGAGACCTCAGAGGGGAGCTAAGCCTGAGGCAACACACACATGTCAGATTCAAAAGGTATGCGGGAGACGGTGGAAGGAGATAAAACTTCAGAGAGTTGGCCGCATGGATGCTCCTCAGCCAAACATACAGTACAAAACTGGCATGATATGGGGGTAAAAGGGTCTGAGGAGTCCATTACCATTGATTTTAAAGTCAAGCAATGGATTTTGAGGCAGATGGAGGACTTTAAAATAAAACTGAGGAATCCAAGATGGCCACCATGGCAGCGTTTTGACACAAAAATTCTAAAAATGGAAAAAGATAGGATTTTGGAGGAGGGGGACCCTCTAGGCAACCTTACAAATTGCCAAAAGTTCAGTTTGCAGACCCCCATCCCCCTCAATTTTTCCATAGACTGTAACAGTCTGTACTCACTGAGATATACTGTGCTGCAAAGGTGTCCTCAGCCTGCTTCAAACAAAATCAGTCAACCATGTTGAAATCTTCTGGCTGCCAGCTGGAGCGAGACCAAACTGGACCTCTTCCTCCTCTGAATCATGCATGCGAAGTGGGAGTGGTAACACGTAGCCTGCACCCTGAAAGACCCCCAAAAGGACCACTGCAGGTACCAAATCAGCCTATGCTCAAGCTCCTAAAAAAAATCAGGGTGCAAGCTAGCTTTGATGGAAATGATCCCCAAGCTCCAAAAATATTAAGCAACCTGGTTAGCAGGTACCATAGAGGGAGACTTGGCCTGCCAGTTGCAGACCCCAAATCTGCTTCTTCTCCCAGGCAGTTACCCAAGAAATATTGGGAACTCAGGAGTACCAAAAGCCTCCAAAATTTGAATTTTAAAAAAAAAGGAAAATAAAAAAAAATTTTAAATAGCAAATAAGACAAACACCTTACTGCAAACGTGCAGAAGGAAATACCAAAGGGAGCAGCATACTCCGCTGAGGAAGGAGGAAGTTTTGAAAAATGTGATTGATACCTTCTGAAAAGAATGCGAGTTTGGATTCACTACCCTCTTGTCCAGAATGACACCTATTGTACTAGAAATGAGAGATATGTCTAAGCAGCACTCTAGAAATTTCAACATTTAACTGCATAGTTTTTTTTCAGGTTTTTTTATTATTTATCAATTTTACACAATATTATCAAGCATTTAACATCTTGTACAGTAAGATTGTAATTAGGAACATAAAAAAAGAAAGAAAAAACCAAAATAGGAGAAATATAAACATATTCCCCTTATAATATTAAGCAATCAATAGTCCACAATTATATCTGTAATCCAAAACTTTCAAAGAGTGACTATTTAACAATTAAGGAAAATCAATTTAAGGGAAAATCAAAGTGACTGAAGTCGCAGGGAGTAACTCAATAACATTGTTAACTCAATAACATTATTTATTTTATTTTCATTGATTTTAAGTTAATATAATATGCAAAAGATTTTGTGTTGCGTGAGCTGTCAGTGCACAGCGGTAATTTTATAATGGGGAAACTCATGCCAAAAATTCAAAAAGGCAACTACAGTACTTTAAACTATTTTACAAAGACAACATAGGTGCTTCTGCATTATTTGCAACAGGGTAAAAAGCAGACTTTGCAAAAAGAATTTCCTTCACAAACAGTAAAATTTTGTACAGTTTCCCACGTATAAAATGTTATTTAAAATAATGTTAATGTGCTACTGAAATGCAAAATTATGAAAAGCAGCTCAATTAGTGCATAATAAAACTACATGAAAAATTTCAAAAAATATTTTTCACCAAAACAGCCTTCACAGAAGTTATACAAAATTTTCTGTAGCAAAATAGTGCAAGATAACCGAACACAAGTGGTGCCCAACCAGCAAGTACAACAAATATATATGATAACAACACTATAATTATATTTATTTTTGATTAAGGAAGAAAAAAAGACCTCACTGGGGTAGGCAGACTCACTATTTCTATTTCTAGTGAGTTTGCCTACCCCAACGAGGTCTTTTTTCCTCCTTAATCAAAAATAAATATAATTATAGTGTTATCATATATATTTTTTGTACTTGCTGGTTGGACACCACTTGTGTTCGGTTATCTTGTAATAAATTGGTATGAGCCTTTTGAGACTCCCATTTTTGTGTATAGTTGCAAAATAGTGCTTGCAGAAAAATATACTTTAGTACATCAGCAAGAAATACCAACTGTGCACTTACAAACATATTACATTTTTAATATTTAGCTAAATTGACAAGCAAATCCCAAAATATGTCATTTTATTCTGTTACAAATAATTTGCAAAAACTTGATGGCTTACCATTATTTAAGCATTTGAAATTTCCTATAAATTTTACATATTCATATGTAGGCAGCTCTTTAGGGTCTATTGTTCCTCGCAGCATATGGCAACAAAATTCTGATTGATTTTTTGCTGGAAAGAATGAAAAATCTATGCAATGAAATAAATAGTAGGAAAATGAAAGTCATGCATGTTTACAAAGAAGCTATTCACAGTAGACTCTCAGTTAACCGGCACCCATGGGGATTGATATTTGCTGGATAAAAAAATATTATGTACTTACCCTGGTAAGCTCTTTTCGAGTAGATAGGTGAGACATTCTGAATCTAGATAATAGTTATTTCCCCATACTTGCGTGCTGCAGAATAAATCTACTCCGGATTTTTCACTCTGCCTCCAGTGTACTTCACAGACCAGTTTAGTGCCCTCTACAGTCAGTACCCAAACACTGAGAGGCACCCACATATGTGAAGTAGAGGCACCTCTAACAGGCTAAACCATTGTTCTGCTCAAATATAACTAAAGAGTATCATTAACCGCCAACACAGGCTTCAAAGGAGCTCAGTAACTACTCCCCAACAAGTTGAACATATATACAAATTCTTCTCAACCCCTAAGGGCTGACTGGCCTCCAAGAATCAGATTAGAGAAGCATATATAGGCTGTAAGCAGGCACAGCAAGGACAGGGCGGGGAGTCTAGAATGTCTCATCTATCAACTGGAAAAGAGCTTACTAGGGTAAGTGCATAATCTCTTTTTCTAGTGCAATAGGTGAGACATTCTAGACAGTAGAGATGTACCAAAGCAGTCCCCCACATAGTCAGGGTGGGCTTGCTGCGCCGGCCCTTAAGACCGAGGACTCGAAGGCCAAGTCCTGTCTTGCAGCAACATCCACTCTGTAGAATTTGGCAAATGTATGAAGAGAAGACCATGTTGCCGCCCTGCAAATCTCTTCAGTAGGAACAGAACAAGCTTCGGCCTTGATAGAAACAGGAGACTGTGGCACAGAAATAATGTAGGCTGACAAAATGACTCTTCGGATCCATCTAGAGCAGGGGTGTCCAACCTTTTGGCTTCCCTGGGCCGCATTGGCCGAAAAAAATGTTTCTGGGGCCGCACAAACACTACAGCAAGACAGAGAAGGGAGCTGGAAAGACAGTAAACACCCAGAGGCAGCAGAGGAAAACACTGCATCGCCCTCAACTGGGGCCACACAAAATACTTCACGGGGCCGCATGCGGCCCTCGGGCCACAGGTTGGACACCCCTGATCTAGAGATTGTGGCCTTAGAAGCCAGAGCATCCCGCTTAATTAAATGAGTCAGCACAAACAGATGGTCAGAGAGATGGAACTCATTAGTGACCTCCAAATAACGCAGGAGAACCCTGCACACGTCTAGTTTCATCAAAAGGCGAACCTGTGTTCTGAAACCTGTCAGCTGAAAGGCAGGCAAACACACTTTCTGATTGACCTGGAAAGTTGAAACAACCTTCAGCAAGAAGGAAAGAACTGTCCGCAGATAAAACCCTGCCTCCGAAACTCAGAGAAAGGGGTCTCGACAAGACAACGCCTGCAGTTCTGAAACCCTACTTGCAGAAGTAATGGCGACCAGAAAACCAGTCTTGATTGCCAAGTGTAAGAAGGAAGCATCCCGAAGAGGCTCAAAGGGAGCTTTGGTAAGGCTAGACAGCACCAAGGTAAATTCTCAGGCCAGGAAAGGATATTTAACCACTGGCCTGACACGAAGAGCCCCCTTCAAGAAATGAGCAATATCAGGATGCAACACCAAAGAGGACAGACTGTCCCGGGATCTAAAACAGGACAGTTTGGTAACCTGGACCTGCAGAGATACCACAAAGAGGCCTTTATCCAAACCAGCCTAAAGAAGGGTAAGAATCCGCAAGACCAGAGTCGAATAAGAAACCACCTGGTCTTGGGCATACCAATGTTGGAAGGTCTTCCACGCTTTAGTGTAGGCCGACACCCTAGGCGACTTCTTAGACTTGAAAAGCGTATCAACACAAGGGCAGAATATTCTTTATGCTCTAAGGCTGCGCGCTCAAAAGCCATGCCGTAAGAGCAAAGTGACCCGGAGCTTTCATGGCTACTGGACCCTGAAAGAGAAGGTCCAGAGAGACGTTTAGGTGCAGGCTGCGACCCACGCACAGACATACCACAGTCTTCGAGGCTAATCTGGAGCTACCAGAAGAATGCAGACGAAATGAGCTGTAATCCTATGAATGACACAGCTGATCATGGGCCAAGAATGAAAGACGTACGGAAGGACACAAGGAGGCCACATTTGCACCAGAGCCTAGAGCCCCTCGCTTCCTGGCTCGGATCTTCGCCTTCTTGTTTCTTGCCATGGCCATGAGATCGATGCAGGACTGCCCCCAGTGCCCCACAATTGCTTGGAACACCTCTGGGGATAGGCCCCACTCACCCGGATCCAAAGTCTGTCTGCTGAGGAAGTCTGCTTGAACATTGTCCACTCCTGCCACATGGACTGCCATCAGCACCAGATGATGTTCCGCCCATACAAAAGAAGGTGGGCTTCCTTAGCCAAAGGAATACTCTTAGTTCCTCCCTTGTGATTGACAGTCTACTGCCGTCACATTGTCAGAGAAGACCCTTACCGCTTTGCCCTCCAGGGTCTTCTGTAATCTCATCAAGGCCAGACAAATGGCTTGGAGCTCTAGTCAGCTGATTGACCACTTTCTGTGTGTCGGAGTCCAACAACCCTGTATAGGACAACAACTGCAGTGAGCTACCCAGCTCCGAAGGCTGGCATCCGTCATTACCACAATTCAGGAGGCAATGTGAAGCAGAATGCCCTTGCTGAGTGACTGCAGGAGAAACCACCGGGCCACGCTTGCTCGGATCTCCAAAGTCCATGGCAGGCACATCTGCAAGACATCTCGGTGGGGTGCCCAGCAAGAGAGTAAGTCATGTTGAAGAGGGTGTATGTTCGCTCTCACCCAAGGGACTACATCCAGCGTGACAACCATGGATCCCAGAACTGGAAGATAATCCCACGCCTAAGGAGCCGACTTCTCCAAAAGAGCAGAAATCTGGACACACAGCTTCTGTCTGAGATTCACAGACAGGTAGACACAGCCCACAGCCGTATTGAAGAGAATTTCCAGGTATTCCAGTGACTGTGTGGACATCAGATGGCTCTTCCTGAAGTTGACAATCCAACCCAGGTCTACCAGCACCTAGAGCACCTGCTCCACTCTACATTGTCCCTCAGCCAGCGATCAAGCAGTCATCTAGATAAGGGTGAACTGGCAACCCCATCTTCATCAGGTAAACTGCCACTACCACCATCACCTTGGTGAAGGTACGATGTGCTGTCGCCAGCCCAAAAGGCAGGGCAGAGAACTGGTAATGCTGTCCCAGAACATGAAATCGCAGAACTTGTGATGGGCCGGAAATATGGGAATGTGTAAGTACACCTCCGTAAGATCTAGGGAGGCCAGAAATTCCCCCAAAGCCACTGCTGAAATGACCGACCGCTCAGTCTCCATTTGGAAGCAGGGAATCTTAAGAGCCGCATTCACATGCCACAAATCCAAAATAGGCCTCAAAACTTCTGAGCCTTTCTTTGGCATGATAAAGTATATAGAGTATCTGCCTGAGCCCGAGATTGCGTGGTACTGGCTCTATAGCTTGAATATCCAGTAAGTGCTGAACAGTAGCCTGGACTCTGAGCACTTTGTCCAGGCCTCCGGACGAAGAAACAAGACCAATCTGACAGAGACTGGGCAAATTCCAGCTTGGAGCTTGATTGAATAATGTGCAAAACCCACTGGTCTGCTGTAAATCGCATCTAGGCAGGCAGAAACTCTGAGAGCCGGCCCTCTATTTGCAGTGGGGCATCCTGCGTCCTGGCATCATTGTGAGTTTCTGGCAGGGTGTGCAGGACGGGCGGCAGAAAGTTGGGACCGCCTGTAGCTGGCGTACTGACTTCGGGAGCTCTGGGAAATTCTCTGCAATGTGGAATGTGCATACTGTCTGGAGCACCTGAGCCACAAAAATTAGAATGACTAGAACCCCTGGAGGATCTTGATCTACTATCAGGCAGAGTTTTGGGGTGACGGTCCATTGCCGAATCCATGAGGTCATCCAGGTTTTTGCCAAATAATAATGGCCCCTTAAAAGGCAGCCTCGCTAAAGTGGCCTTGAAAGTGGAGTCAGCAGTCCATTGCCTGACCCAGAGTATTCAGTGGGCTGAAATGATAGATGCCGACACTTTAGCCAGCACTTTCAAAAGGTCATATAAAGTAATCCGTCCCAGCTATTAGAAGCTGAGGAGGAGGCTCCAACGCATCAACCTCTAGCGTGCGCGTGCAACAAAAGACATCACCACAGGAGCCTTGATGCCTAAATTGGCCATTTCAAAAAGTGTCCTGAGGACCACATCCACACAGCAGTCCTAAATATCATTTAACACAACTCCCCCATCACTGAGAAGAGAGATGTGCTAAGTCACCTGTGCCACCAAGGAATTTACCTTGGGCTGCCCCAAAAGCTTCTAACATTTATGGGCCAGCAGATAAAAGCGGGACATAGCTCTAGAACTCTTCAAAGGACCATAAAACTCATGTCTGGATGCCAGAGAAAGGTCGCAAATTGCGTGCATATACTACAAAGCCAGGAAGAAAAAGAAGTGGATGGAGCCGGATGAGTCACTAAGTTCAATTCCTGCAAAGATTCAGCAATAAGATGAGGCAGAGCAGCAAACTTAAATAAGCGCAGGACAGGAGGATCATCACCAGGAATTGGAACCTCCAGGGATCCACAGACCCAGCACACAAGTCCGAGTCCCCTGATCCAGGAAGGGCTGCACTGTCAAAACAATGCATCAGAGAGGTCAGGAACAGCATCCAGATCCCCCAGAACACGAGCAGGTAGAGCAACATTCGTAGCAGGTGGAGGCAGGGACTTCCCCAAGGGTACCAAGATACTTTAGGGGGGTAAGGAGACTGCCCAGCAGCAAAACAGTGACTAGTGGTGTACCCCAGGGCTCGGTACTTAGGCCGATCCTTTTTAATATTTATATCAATGACCTGGAGGAAGGAACATCCAGTGAGATCATCAAGTTTGCAGACGATACAAAACTATGCCGGGCGATCAGATCGCAGGAGGATAGAGAGAAACTCCAGAGTGACTTGTGTCGGTTAGAAACATGGGTGGAGAAATGGCAGATGAAGTTCAATGTGGAGAAATGCAAGGTAATGCATTTAGGCAATAAGAATAAGGAATACGAGTATACAATGTCAGGTGCAACTCTGGGGAAGAGTGAACAAGAAAAGGACCTGGGTGTACTGATAGATAGGACCCTGAAGCCGTCGGCACAATGCGCGGCAGCGGCAAAGAAGGCAAATAGAATGTTGGGCATGATAAAGAAAGGAATCTCGAGTAGATCGGAGAAAGTTATAATGCCGCTTTATAGGGCAATGGTCAGACCACACTTGGAATACTGCGTCCAACATTGGTCTCCTTACCTAAAGAAGGATATAAAACTGCTGGAGAGGGTGCAGAGACGAGCAACAAAACTGGTGAAGGGTATGGAGAAACTGGAATACGAGGACAGACTTATAACACTAGGATTGTTCTCCCTTGAGAAAAGGAGACTGCGTGGGGATATGATCGAGACCTTCAAAATACTGAAAGGAATCGACAAAATAGAGCAGAGAAGATTATTTACATTGTCCAATTTGACACGGACTAGAGGACATGTAATGAAGCTATGGGGGGACAGGTTCAGGACTAATGTCAGGAAGTTCTGCTTCACTCAGAGAGTGGTTGACACCTGGAATGCCCTCCCAGAGGAGATTATTGCGGAATCAACCGTCCTAGGCTTCAAGAGCAAACTAGATGCATATCTCCTTAAGAGAGGCATATAAGGATATGGTGGACTATAAATTACGCCAGGTGTACACCTGGCAGGGCCTCCGCGTGTGCGGATCGCCAGACTTGATGGACCGAAGGTCTGATCCGGAGATGGCAGTTCTTATGTTCTTTGAAATTCTGAACACAAAAACTTCATAAAGTCAGAGAAAGTATCTGGTCTCTGGGGCATAGAGTCACTCTTAAATGACTTAAATTTGTGCTGCTTAGGCTGTGGAGGATCCGCAGCCTGGCTGACCAAGGAACCAGCCATGTCGCGTTCCAAAAGCAATGGAGGTCGCTCCACCAGGCTAGCCAAGCGTTTAGTCACCTGCTTCTATGAGAAGGCAGCTGAGCTGGTGGCTACAGCCCACCCACCCCCACCCCAGTTGCGGCACATGGCACAAGGACGCTCCAAAAGCACTAAATCTGCACCAACCTGACATGAATTCACATGAGAAGATCCTGAGGACTCCATCCCAACAGTTTTCCAGGCAAAAAATGAAGTTTTGAACAAGTAGGGAGAAGAAGAAAAAAAAAGAGCCTTAAAAATCCAAGATGGCCACTGGTACCAAATTCACACCAAAAACGCGATATTTTTTACACTTCCCAAAACTTAAAACCAGCAATTTTAGGATTTTTTCAGGAGGGGGAACACTTAGAAACACAGAAAACCTCTCATTTTAAACTTTCCCCAATGTTTCTCACAAGCTGTCAGTTCTGAGTGACCTTATACATTGGGCTACACCTGCTTCCAGCTCTCTTTAGTAGCTAGAAAAAAATTCACTGCCACAATGCTGGGAATGCTTTCTCAAATCTGATCTTCAGGCTGCCGGTCAGACTCCACTGTCTGACTATGCCTCCACCCCTGTGGACCACCAGATGTGCACCAGGACAGGTGCAGGTGCAAAAACGCAGCCGGCACGCTGCAGAACACCATTGAGCCCCCTAAGCATGCCTAACAGACTGCGCTCGACCCCTGCTAAACAGAAGGTGAGACTACTTCAGGGAAGACCCTGCGCTCCAATGACAACTATGCAGACTGGCTAACAGGTACCCAAAAGGATCGGCCTGTCAGCTACAGACCGAAATCTGTGAATTCTCAAGCAGGCAGAGCTCCAAATTTGCTTCAAATGTGAATATTCCCTCAAAGGGGACAAACTATGTCAAAATTAGAACAATAAAATGAGGAGAGCAGAACACACACAGCTGTAAAGGGCGCTAAATTGGTCTGAGTATGAAGTATACTGGAGGCAGAGTGAAAAATCCAGAGTGGATTCCTTCTGCAGCATTTGAGTATGGGAAAATAACCCTATTGTCTAGAACAGTGTTTCTCAACTCGGTCCTGGAATACCCCACTTGCCAGTCAGATTTTCAGGATATCCACTACAGAATGAAACGGGGACTGTTTACCACGGTAAACCCGAAGGAATGGAGACATTTGAAAATGGTTTACTGCAGGAATGGGGACAAGACCTTTTACCTCCCCGTGGGAACGGTGAAAAGTCTTGCTCCTGTGGTAAAAAAAATTGCGTCCATGTTAGACTCGGCATCTCTTCCCCAGCTCCTCTTGAGCCTATTTTACCTTCAGGGGCCAGCCATACCACGATGAAGACAGAAGGAACCCAAAACCAAAGCCTGAGACCAATGTGATTAGAAGAATAAAATTACCAGACAACAAAAAGTAGAAAAAAATTAATTTATTTCATATTTTGTGATTACAATATTTCAGATTTGAAATATGTATCCTGTTAGAGCTGGTATTAAACAGAACTGAGGACTGCAAAGCCCAGACTGTGCTTCTTTAGTTTCCAGCTGGCTTAGGGCTCTCTCTCTGACCAGGGGGCAGTTGCCCTAGTTGCACTCCCCTAACACTATTCATGACATGTGTGACTAAAGTATTCTGTTAGCTTGAATTTTCTATGTAGCATTCTGTAATAATTTGGTTTGTTCAGTTTTCACAATAGTGGAGGAGATATTTGTGAAAGGGAGGGGAGATAGCGGTTTTGTTGATCCTTGCTCTGTATTATTTGTGTTTATAAAATGACAACTATACAGAATATTGTCTCTTTTTATACTTTAATAAAATAAGTTCAGTATAAAATCATAACTATTCGAGGCTTGTGCAGATGGTATCTAACAGTTTGCAGGGCGGGGACGGGGACTGAGCTCACAGGAACAGGGCGGGAACGGTGATAAATTTTTCCCTCGTGTCATTCTCTAATATCCACAATGAATATGCATGACAGAAATTTGCATATAATAGAGGCAGTGTATGCAAATCAAGTTTATGCAAATTCATTATGGATATTCTGAAAACCTGACTGACAAGGGGGTACTCCAGGACTGAGTTGAGAAACACTGGTCTAGAATGTCTCATCTATTGCACTGGAAATGTAGTTTCTGGTTGCTTGAGAGTTACTATTAAAAACAGGCCTAATACTATACCCCATACTAGTTGCCATACCATAAACTGTTCCAGACAAAGTACCGGATATGTGGTACTCAGATGTGGCGTTCTAAGTTTACACTTAAATTTCTGCCAGAAATTGATTTTATTTTCATTTTTATTTAATGTGTTAACAGTATTTCTTAAGAATTTTTTTTTTTTGGTTGCTTGAGAGTTCTGGTTAATTGAGTTCCGGTTAACAGAGAATCTACTGTATCAGCATTTCTCTTTCTAAAGATACGTTTGAATGTTAAAATATTTTAATATATTTAAAGGATAGATTTAATGATAAGCTTCAGTGGGCTCCTTTTACAAAATTGTGCTACCAACTAGCATGCACTAAATGCAAAGAAGATCATGGGATTTGAATGGGCTTCTCTGCAATAAAAGAACATAAGAATTGCTGCTGCTGGGTCCATAGTGCCCAGCAGTCCACTCACAGGGCGGCCCTTAGGTCAAAGAATTTGAGTCTAGCCTTATCTGTGTATGTTCTGGTCCAGCAGGAACTTATCTAATCTTTTCTTGAATCCCTGAAGGGTGCTTTCTCCTATAACAGCCTCTGGAAGAGCGTTCCAGATTTCTACCACTCTCTAGGTAAAGAAGAACTTCCTTACATTTGTACGGAATCTATCCCCTTTTAACTTTAGCAAGTGCCCTCTCGTTCTCTTCACCTTGGGGATGGTGAACAATCTCTCTTTCTCTACTATGTCAATTCTCTTCAATAGCTTGAATGTTTCAATCATGTCCCCTCTCAGTCTCCTCTTTTCAAGGGGGAAGAGGCCCAGTTTCTCTAGCCTCTCATTGTACGGCAACTCCTCCAATTCCTGAACCATTTTTGTTGCTCTCCTCTGGACCCTCTCAAGTAGTACTATGTCCTTTTTCATGTACGGCGACCAGTGTTGGATGCAGTATTCCAGATGGGGGCGTACCATGGCCCAGTACAGCAGCATGATAACCTTCTCAGATCTGTTTGTGATCCCCTTCTTAATCATTTCTAGCATTCTGTTTGCCCTTTTCGCCACTGCAGCGCATTGTGCGGACGATTTCATTGTCTTGTCTACAAGTACTCCCAAGTCTCTTTCCTGGGGGCTCTCACCAAGTATAGCACCGGACATCCTGTATTAGTGCATATGATTTTTGTTACCGACATGCATCACCTTGCACTTATCCACGTTGAACCTCATTTGCCATTTCGCAGCCCATTCCTCGAGTGTGTTTATGTCTCGTTGTAGGTCTTCGCAATCCTTCTGTGTCCTCACTACTCTAAATAACTTTGTATCGTCCGCAAATTTAATCACCTCACTTGTCGTGCCAATTTCTAGGTCGTTTATAAATATGTTAAAGAGCACAGGCCCGAACTCCAAACCCTGCATCACTACACTCGTGATGCTTTTCCAGTATTGTCCATTTACACCCCACTCTCTGTTTCCTATCCGCCAACCAGTTTTTAATCCACGTAAGTATATCACCCTCGAATCCTTGGCTTGCAATTTTTTGAAGTAGACGTTCATGCGGGACCTTGTTGAATGCCTTCTGAAAATCTAGATATGGGCTTACATAGTAACATAGTAAATTATGGCAGATACAGACCCGAATGGTCCATCCAGTCTGCCCAACTGTACATGCTCTATAAATTAATAATTTAATAATAATTTCTTAGATATTTCTGGACCAGAAACCCAGAGCTCTGCCCCATAGTGTGCTTAGGTTCTATCTACTGGAGTCTCTGGTCAAAGCTCACTCCAGCCCATCTAATCCATCCCAGCCCTCCCCTGCCTGTCCTCAACTGAATGGCCATATACAGCAGTGTTTTCCATCCTTTTCAAGCCAAGTATCCCCTAAGCCTAACAAATACCCACCAAGTACCCCCAGCCAAACTCCGCTCCAAACCCACCCAAACTCTGCCCTTGACTCACCCAAACTCTGCTCCTGACTCCACCCCCTTAATAATAATACTAATTGTAATGCAATTTCTTCCTTCCATTTTTCATATACACACAATATAATCTTATTAATACATAATGGTAACCATAAAATTATTTTTAAAAAACCCCACAAAGCACACTGTATGCAGAGAAAGCACAGTTACTTACCGTAACAGGTGTTATCCAGGGACAGAAGCAGATATTCTCACTGATGGGCGATGTCACCGACAAAGCCCCAGTACATAGAAACATAGAAGATGACGACAGAAAAGGGCTACAGCCCATCAAGTCTGCCCACTCTGCTTACCCGGTACAGACACTTGAAAAGTTATTGATAGCCCACACCTCGCATGCACAAGTACCTTCCCGCCCGACGTAGGCGCGCGATCCCTCAGTTAAGATAAACCAGCTAAGAAGCCAACCCTGGAAGGTGGGTGGGATGTGAGAATATCTGCCTGCTATCCCTGGATAACACTTGTTACCAGTAAGTAACTGTGCTTTATCCCAGGACAAGCAGGCAGCATATTCTCACAGATGGAAGAAAATTGGGCAGGAAAAACCTGCACGGAACAAGAGCCATGAAGAGGGGAGAAAACAAAATGGCGATCCATAAGGCCCCAGAGGCCAAACTGACAACGGTAAAGAAAAAATAAACTATAAGTGTACTTTTTAAAAAAATTTTTAGTGTTAAACTGTCAAGAAAAGAAAAAACTGAAGAAAAAAAAATCAGAAAACTGCAAGAGTGGGAAGACAGCGAAAATAAAATTTTTCATCAGCTGTTGAAAACATGACTTTTTAGCTCCGCGGAAACTAAAAAACTGAGGGACCACGCACCTATGTTGGGGAGAAGGCACTCGCGCATGCGCGGTGCGGGCTATCGAGAACTTTTCAAGTTCTTGAAGTGTCCATACCGAGGCTCCGTCTGTGACGTCACCCATCAGTGAGAATATGCTGCCTGCTTGTCCTGGGATAAAATGTTAATCATCATTTATAGTCGGGGATTTTTTTTCTAAATATGTCAAGTAAGATGACTTTAAAATATGCAATATCACCTCAGTAACAACTATAGAAAAATAGACAAATATAGTGCAAAATATAGACAGCAGATATAAATTCTCAAAACTGACATTTTGATCACTAAATTGAAAATAAAATAATTTTTCCTATCTTTGTTGTCTGGTCATTTCATGAGTCTTCTTCCTTCCTTTCCTCACTCAGGCCCAACAATTGTCCCTTTCTATTCCCTCCCTCTCATGTCCCAAGTTAGTGCCCCTTTCCTCCCTCCCTCCTTCCTATGTTCCATTAGAGCCCCCTTCCTCCCTCCCATGTCCCAAGTTAGTGCTCCCTCTGTCCTTCCCATGTCCCGAGTTCGAGCCCCCTCCCCCTCAGTGCCTTCCAGCCTTTGTCCTTCGTCCTCCCTCCCTCCCATGTCCTAAGTTCAAGCCCCTTCCCCTTCACTGCCTTCCAGCCTTTGTCCTTCAACCTTCCTCCCTCCCTGACGTGCCAAAGCCTGCCTTCCTCCCTGCCGCGCTGAAGCCTGCCTACCCATTCCTCTGCTACCCAGTCCAGCGACACCGATTCCTCTTCCCCTGACCGCCGCTGCCACTCGCTGCAACTTTAGGAAGGTAAGAAGGGTCAGCGTGCAGTGATTGCACGCCACCAGCCCACAGCCCTTCCCCTAACGTCAGTTATGACGTCGGAGAGAAGGTCTTGGCCAGATTGGCTGGAGAATGGCTTGTGGGCCGGCGGCATGCAATTGCTGCACGCTGGCCCTTACTTTCCTGGAGTTGCGGCAGTGAGCAGGAACCAGCGGCGGCAGGCAAGCAGTGGCGGGGGACGAGCGGCCCCATAACGCATGTTGAGAAACCCTGATATACAGGACACAAACCATGCAAGTCTGCCCAGTACTGGCCTCAGTTCCTTCAATATATACCCATTATTTTCTGAGTAGAAATCCCATGCTTGTTTAAACTCTGTCACCATTTTCCTCTCCATCATCTCCCTTGGAAGTGCATTCCATGCATGAAATATGTCACCGTTTTCCTCTCTATCACTTCCCTCGGGAGTGCATTTCATGCATCAACCACGCTTTCCATAAAGAAGAATTTCCTAAAATTACTCTTGAGTCTACCAACCCTCAACCTCAAATTATGCCCTCTGGTTTTACTATTTTCATATCTCCCCTGTCCCTCCTTTCCTCTAGGGCAGGGGTATTAAAGTCCCTCCTCGAAGACCACAATCCAGTTGGGTTTTCCGGATTTCCCCAATGAATATGCATGAGATCTATTTGCATGCACTGCTTTCACTGTATGTTAATAGATCTCATGCATATTCATGGGGGAAATCATGAAAACCCGAGGAAGGATTTTGACACCCCTGCTCTAGGGTATACATATTAATTGCTTCCAATCTCTCCTCATACATCTTTTGGTGCAAACCTCCTACCATTTTTATCGCCTTTGTCTGGACCACTTCAAGTCTTATGTCCTTTGCCAGATACGGTCTCCACAATTGAAAACAATACTCCAAGTGGGGCCTCACCAATGACCTTTACAGGGGTATCAATACCTTCTTTCTTCTACTGGATACGCCTCTCTCTATACAGCCTAGCATCCTTCTGGCAACAGCCACCACCTTCTCACATTGTTTCTTTGCCTTTAGATTTTCAGACACTATCACCCCAAGGTCCCTCTCCCCATCTATGCATATCAGCCTCTCACCTCCCAGCACATACGGCTCCTTCCGATCTCTAATCCTCAAATGCATTGCTCTGCACATCTTTGCATTGAATCTTAGTTGCCAGATATTAGACAATTCCTCTAACTTTTGACGATCCTTTTTCATGTTTTCCACTCCTTCCTAGGTGTCTACTCTGTTACAAATCTTGGTTATCATCCACAAAAAAGCAAACCTTTCCTTCTAACCCTTCAGCAGTATTGCTCACAAACATGTTGCAAACAAACAAGACTGTGGAGACTCAATGTCCTCGGACCTTCAGTTGTAGTTTATTCAAAATTTAAAAAACAATAAAACCACAATATAGATACTGTCCACATTTATCATGAATGGACCCAACACAAGTCTTTTATAAATGTGAAAAAGGATGAGGGGCTCTGATAACCCAAATGCTGAAGTTCGCATGTAAACCACAATATAACAGTTAATGTTGAACAGGATCGACTCCAACACCGATCCTTGAAGGACTCCACTACTCACCTTTCCTTCCTCTAAGCGAATTCCATTAACCACCACCTCTGGCGTCTGTCCGTCAACCAGTTTCTAATCCAGTTCACCACTAGTTTCTAATACAGTTCACCACTTTGGGTCCTAACTTTAGCCAGTCAAGTTTGTTCAAGAGCCTCCTATGAGGAACCATGTCAAAGGCTTTGCTGAAATCTAAGTAAACATCTAGCATATGCCCATGATCCAATTCTCTGGTCACCCAATCAAAAAATTCAATCAGATTTGTTTGGCACAATTTACCTTTAGTAAAACCATGTCGCTTCGGATCCTGTAATCCATTAGATCAATGTATTGCAAACTGTGTGCCTCCTGAGATTTCTGGTGTGCCGCGGTACACTGGGGAAAAGGAGAGGTGCCGGATGACTGTCTACAGGACGTGCCTCTTGTGAAGAGAGGCACGTCCTGTAAGCAATCTCCTGACACCAGCACCTCATCTCTATGCCGGCCCTTCTCTTCAGAGCGGGTCTTTCTCTTGTGACATCATCATGCTGATGCCAGCGCATTTCCGGGTGTCTCGAGCCGGGGACACTAGGTTTTAGTGTGCCCCGGTTCACAATAGTTTGCGAGACACTGCATTAGATTCTAGGAATTTCACTACCCTTTCTTTCAGCAACACTTCCTGCATTCATCATACCACTAATTTGTAGTGCCACTCTGTAAAAGGAGACTGGTCTGTTAAGCTACATTTTCTTGAAGATATTTTACATAAAATACAGGGATTTCAATCTTAAAACAATTACTTACATTTTAAGTGTTCTGATGTCAGTGTATCCTGGTCCAGCATATGAGAAGACAGAATTTTATACACTTCTGAGTATTCTCCCTCTGGGACAAAATTAAAAATACTTTGATCTACAAGATCTGACTGAAAAGAAAAAAGAAATTCTTACAAACCAGTTTAAGTCATTTCTTGCAGAAAAAAGATCACATAAGAAAAAAGGCATACTTCCTAGACTCCATACTCTCATCTATTCTCTGAATTCTTTAGTTTCTTCTCTGTATTTGCTCTCCTTAAATTCTAATCTTCATTAAAAAGAAATTAAGGGCTAGATTCACTAAGCCCAAGGATCCGATCTGATTCGTGGGCAATCCGAGGCCGGGCAACCGATTCTCAACGCGCCCACATGCAAAGTAGGTCGATCGTAGGCACGCCCCCCACCGACTACACAGATCGCTAGAGAGCAATCCTAATGCATGCGCAGATCATCTTCTTTGCCTGTAGATGGTCTGCGTATGCTTACAGAGCTGGAAATGTTTTTTTACTACTTCGCTAGCCTGTGGTTTTAACTTCCTTTAAACCCGTGGGTTAAAACCACGGCTCGCACTGCGGGGAAGGGCGAGCAGGAGAGTCGGGGCAGAGAGCGGTGAGGTAAGAGGAAAATCAGGGTAGAGAGCAGGGCGGCAGGGAGCAGGAGAGTCGGGGCAGAGAGCAGGGCAGCAAGAGGAGAGCTCGGGCAGAGAGCAGGGCAGCAGTTGGGAAGTGTGCTAAAGGGGCAGCAGTCCGGCTCCTTGTGACTGAATCCTTTCTTCCGGCAGAGGACACCACATGGGGTCTTACGGCACTGAAGCCACCAAGAAAAACAGTCTAAGTGAAAAAAAATAAGAAAAAGATGCAGAGAACAACAAAAGACTTCTGCATGAATTGCTCACAGAAATTGAAAACTGTAAGGGGCTCACTCTCTCTTTCTCTCTCTAAGGTAGGAGGAACACATGCGCAGAAAAATGTTTGGATTTCTGCAACTCCCAGATTGCGGTAAGGGATTGAACACCTCTAGAGCATATAATCTGGAAGGGACGCTACAGAATAAATCATTAGGCCAACAAGTCTATTTTGAGCTGTAAATAAGGTACCGTATTTTTCGCTCCAAAAGACGCACTTTTTCCACCCCCAAAAAGGGGGTGGAAATAAGGGTGCGTCTTATGCAGCGAATACCATGTGCCCCCCACCCCTGGTACCTTGATGTAATCCTGGCGGTCCAGCGCTGCATCGGCAGGCCCCCCCTGCTGGACGGCCACCCGAGTCCCCATCTGCCAGGCAGGCATGAGCCCTGAGTGCCCCTGCCTGGTTCCGTGCCGCCGCCCGAATGGTGTCAGCTCGGCCCAGCGCTGTATTGGCAGGCTCTCCCATCTTCCGTGAAAGTGAAAGGCAGGCACGAGCCCCGAACGCGCCTGCCTGGTCCTGCGCCACCGTCCAAATGATGCTGTTGGTTCTCGCGATACTCACGGGAGCTGCCGGCACCATTTGAGCGGCGGTGCGGGACCAGGCAGGCGTGGTCGGTGCTCGCATCTACCTTTTGCTTCCGGCGCAAATGGGGGAGCCTGCCGATGCAGCACTGGACCGAGCTGACATCATTCGGGCGGCGGCACAAGACCAGGCAGGTGCGCTCGGGGCTCGCGCCTGTCTCACTGCCGCAGCAAATGGGGACTTGGGCGGCTGCCGATGCAGTGCTGGACCACCAGGATTGCATCAAGGTACCAGGGGGTAGGGGGATGTTTAAAATACCAGGATAGCCGTCTAGGGAGGGAGGGAGGGAGAGATTTTTAAAAGTACAGAGGGTATGATTAAAAGAAGTACGGGGGGTACATGGGGGGATGATTTAAGGTACTGAGGGTATGGGGGATGATTTAGGGTATGTGAGAAATATGGGGCCTGCCTGCCTGCCACTAGGCCAGCCTGCCCTGTGCCCTGTCCCTGCCTACCACTAGATCACCAGAGGGGGGACAGGGTCAGGGCCTGACAAGGAGTATGGGGTTGGGTACAGAGCCTGGCAGGGAGAATTTGGTTCAAAATATTTTTTTCTTGTTTTCCTCCTCTAAATCTAGGGTGCGTCTTATGGTCTGGTGCATCTTATGGAGCGAAAAATACGGTATGCATTTTAATTTCTTTCCGTGTGCATTTGCTCACAATTTAGGTTTAGAAAGAAAATTAATATAAATTCTATAATTGTATTTTTTATGTATTAAAAAAAAAAATAATTGAGCAACTCTAAATGTTCACCAAAAGGCTTATAATTTGCCACAATTAACAGTGGGCAGACATAGAACAAATATAGACTTATGGAGGTCATGTCCCATGAACTTGATTGTTTTGGCCATCCTATCAATGGGCTTTTTTATTCTGGACTGTGCATCAGGTTGGTATAGTGTCCGCAGCATAGACCAGTATCTGGACTCCTTTACCCTATTTACGTAGTAAGAATCTATATCATACCAGTCCTTAATCAGTTTTATAACAGGAAACATCTCAATGTTCCTTTCTCTTGTTACTTGGTCACAGTATGGGTAAGCATAAAAAGCAAAAAGCTGGCAATCATAATATTTTTTACAAGTTTTCCCAAAGTACCTATCTCAAAATGTATTTAATTACAGCTGCATTGACTTGGAAACCTAAACATGCCATACTTGTTGAGAAGTTCTTGTCAAAATGGTTCTTCCAGTTGTCAGCCTGTGTTTGCAGTTCCTGGAACTGTATGGTAATCTCCTGTTATGGGTGTGCCCCCTCCCTGCCCCATCCCCAGCCCGTCCCCTTCAATGCCCCATCACCGTCATTCCCTTCAACGCCCCGTCACTGTCACCGCCATCCCCTTCACCGCCCCGTCACCGTCACTGCCATTCCATTCACCGCCCCGTCCCCGCAGTATCCATATAAGCCTCAGTACTGCAATATTTAGCTTATTCCTTCCTTATAAATCAAAGTTCTGGCTCCTGAACTAGAGAAAGAGATGTTCAGCTGGCAGGACTTTGTTTATAAATTTTTATCAACATAACTAATATACTACTTTATCCTAAAGCAAAGCAAAAAAAGAAAAAGAAAATAAATAGAATTTTTTTTCTACCTTTGTTGTCTGGTTTCTGCTTTCCTCATCTTCTCATTCAATTCCTTCCATCCACTGTGTGTCTTCTCTCTGTGTCTTCCATTTGCTCTCTTACTGTGCCTATCCCTTCATCCCCCCCCCCCAAATTGGTCTGGCACCCATCTTCTTCCCTCCGCTCCCCCATATTCTGGCATCTGTCTTCTTCATTTCCAGCATCTTCTCCCCACTGTCTTCCACATTTCCCTTCAGGGTCTGTTCCTCTCCACCCTCCTTAAATGTCTGTTCTATTCCTTTCCACCACCACCCTTCCCTCCCTCCTTCACCATCTGTTCCTTTTCTACCACCCTTCAGCTCCTCTCGCGCGGCCTATCTACCTTCCTCCCTCTTACTTTCGTGGCACGTTACAATGTAATTTGTGCAAGCCACTGGAGCCTGCGAGCTTGGTCCCCAAACAATCTCGCTTCTGTGTTCCTATTTTCCCCATTTCTAATATCTCCCCTATGTATATGGCATTGCCCCCCCCCCTGTGTCCATATACCATCACCATGGCATGTATGTCCCCTTTATGTCTCTATTCCCCTCTGTTTCTGCTACCTTCCTGTGTCCAGATTTCCCCTCTCTTCCTCTTCCACACCAATGTGTCTCTTCTCTTCAACCCCATCTAGCTTCACCCTCCCCCTCCCCCCCGCTTCCAGCATCTGGCTCACTGCCTGTCCTCCTCTTTCTTTCCTGCTGTGGGTTTCTTTCTCTCCCTCTTCATCCCCTTGGCCCAGAATCTCTCTCTTTCACTCCCTCCTTCCTAGTGTGAGCCGGGAACACACAGCGCCTCCTCCCGCCCGATTGCAGCATTTCGTCAGCTCCCTCCCTCCACTTCACTTTAGATGCCGAGTTTGCTGGATTTCTTTTTCTCCCAGCCGCACGTGTTCAAAAAGCCGCGCATGCGCGGCTGCTCAGTTGTTCAATCTTCTTCTCTGACGCAACCGGAAACAGGAAGTTGCAGCAGAGAAGATCGAATAACTCGAGCAGCCGCGCGTGCATGGCTTTTTGAAAGCATGTGGCTGGGCGAAAAAGAAAGCCAGCAAACTCTGCATATAAGGTGAGGTGGAGGGAGGGAGATGGTGGGGGCTGCTGGACCGCGCGATCCTTGATTGCCTCACTGAGGAGACAAGACCATTCACCACTCTATGGGGCGGTGAATGGCCTTGTCCCCGTCCCCGCAGCGACCACTATTTTTCTTTCCCCGTTTCGGCGGGTTACCCGCGGCTACCCGCGGGTAACAACCACCATGTCATTCTCTACTCACAGTCCCCAGTGGACCTCATTGGTTCACATTCACCCAACCAAACTTTAGTTTTCGGTTTTGGCCAAAACCAAACTATAAGATTTGGCAGCAATTTTTGTTTCTATCAGCCTCCAGTACATGGCTGCAAGAGTTATGCATTATTCTTTAAGTGGCATAGAATGTAAATGCAAAGGGGTTGTCCACATGGGTGAATATGGGAGAAGCAGAGAAAGTACTGCTACTTATCTTTGCCAGTTACAAAATACCACAAGTTTCATGTGCCCTTGCTGAATTTAGGCTCCAGCAGTTACACCATGCTAACTACAGATGCCTAGATTCAAGGTGCACCAGTACCAGGTTAGGGTATTCTCTAACAGCATATGAGTACCTAGGTGCCGATATAAAATAGGCTCTCACTGAACAGCATCAGGGCACCTAAATAGAGGTACCCACTTATAGAATTACCTCCTTTATGTGTGAGAGAAATCATTTAAACTCAGTATGATACTTACTGGCAAATGTTCAAGTAAGGGAGTGACACTTTCAGACACATATATTATATTTCCATCTGTCATGATTGCTAGAAAAAAACCATCAAGAGCCTGAAATTAAACATGACAACATTTAATTAAAAGGAACAATAAAGAGCATAGAAATCAAAAGTTTTATTTGAGAAAATCACATGGGTTGGGAATAAAGTGCTTCAATAAATGCATTCACCAAGTTGTTCAAATGTTGTGTGTTAAATTTCTCCCAATATATTCTGTAGTGCTGCACACTATTAGTAAGTATAAATATTACCTCCGCATTTTTCCTCATGTACAGCACTTTTTACACACAAAAAGGTAAAATTTTGTCATATCTTTTCATTAATCTAGGCACACTAGTATGAACATGGTGAAGTGGTTAAAGCTACAGCCTCAGCACCCTGAGGTTGTGAGTTCAAACATACACTGCTCCTTGTGACCCTGGGAAAGTAACTTAATCCTCCCACTGCCCCAGGTACATTAGATAGATTGTGAGCCCACCAGGACAGATAGGGGAAAATGCTTAACAACCTGAATAAATTCATGTAAATCGTTCTGAGCTTTCCTGGGAGTACGGTATAGAAAATTAATTAATTGAATAAATAAATAAATAATATATGTATATATGTTAATGTTTTATTTCCTACCCGACCGCCTCTTCCTGTACTAAAGTCGGACCTCACCAATCAGGAGTTGCTTTGACATGCAGCTCCAGATTGGTGAGGCCCGACTTTAGTACAGGAAGAGACGGTCGGAGCTTACTGCGCGGAGCATACGTGTCCGGTGGTCGCATCCGCAACTACCTTCAGCTCTCACCTCCTCCAGCACTGGACACAACCACCATCTTAAATCAAGCAGTCACCGCCAGGGGAGGTGCTGAATTTCGAGACAGTTCACGAGATTACATACACACACACAAGCTGCACTGCCTCCAATGGTTACCTTATGTTCTGGAACGTTGCCCGCCTCACTGCTGTAACCTCACGCAAGCGCTTTCCTGCATCTGTACATGACTGTACCCTCAACTCCACCTCACAATCGCATACAGACGCAGAAAAGCGCTTGCGTAACATACCGAGGGCATCAAAATAGTTACCTGGCAAGCCGCATGTGGCTCGAGGGCTGCGAATTTGAAACCACTGTTTTGCTGGTACTCTTCAGAATGTTATTGCTAAAGCAGCATAAAGTCCTCTGCAAGGTTGGCTTAACAGGACCAGAGGAGTCTCTGGTCCAGGGCACAGGCAAGTAAGGGTGCCAAAACTCCCAGCTTCTGACCTAACGTTACTTATTTTCTTCCCCCCTTTCCAGTGGGTCCAGTATTCTTCCCCGCCTCTCGATCCCCATCTCTCAGAAATTCAGGACTAGACATGCATCCTCCATCAGCACTGCCTAAGAATAGATTTACAAGGGATTACGCAAGACACCAGCATTCCTTTCCTCCCTCCCCCCCTCCAAAGGGTCACCCATATCAGTTCTCAAGAGTACCAACGGTCATAATCTCTCCAAACTAAAGCAGTTTGAGGTGCATAACGTCCAAAAACCTGCCTAAGTTAGCACTTGGATGTCCTAATAACTTTCAGGATGCCTAGCAGCACTTCTAAGCTGCTCTGTGTCCAAAGCTGAAAGGGGCATGTTGGGGTGTGTATTAGGGACAGGAATCGAGTGGGCTTCCACCTGGACATCTTGAAGCAATAATCAAAGCTTTTCCAGGACATCCTAGGCAGAACACACATGCCGGAACTTAGACCAAAGTAAAACAGGTCTAAGTGCCCCAAAAGTGACCAAACTGACAAGATGACCACAGGAGGGTTTAAGGCAGTGTATCGCAAACTGTGTGCCTCGGCACACTGAGGAGGAGGAGAAGTGCCATCTAGCTGACTTGCCTCTCACTGCGAGAGGCACCTCCTGTAGGGCCAGAGGTTTGTATGCATATCTACAGGCAGCATCTCCCTGCTGCCTTTGTATTTCTCTCTGTACCCCACCCCCCCAACCCCGACCAGTAGCAGCTCGGTGTCCTTTTAACTTGGTCACAAAGCTGCCGCTATGATTAATTTAGACACAGTTTCATCCGGGAGCCTCGGGGCCTTTGCTAGGCCAGCCCATTTCGATGATGCAACTTCCTCTTTCGTCAAGGCGGGCCAGCCTAGCAAAGGCCCCGAGGCTCCCGGATGAAACTATGTCTAAATTAATCATAGCGGCAGCTGTGTGACCAAGTTAAAAGCACATTGAGCTGCCACTAGAGACAGGAGAAGTACTGCTGGACAAGGGGGAAGGGGGAGGATGGAAGGAGGAAGGGAAAAGGGGTACTGCTGGATATGGGGTGATGCTGGACAGGGGGCAGGGAAAGGGAGAAGAGGTGCTGCTGGACCTGGTAGAAAGGGAGGGAAAAGAAAGATGCTACATACTGGAGAGGAGGGTGAGATGGTGGATGGGGAGAGAGCATATTAGCTGTGAGTGGGGGAAAGGGAAGGGGAGAAGGGGTACTGCTGGACAGGGGGAAGGGGGAGGATGAAAGGGAGAAGGGGTACTGCTGGACAGGGGGAGAGGAAGGATGATGCTGGACAGGGGCAGAGAAAGGGAAGGGAGAAGAGGTGCTGCTGGATCTGGTAGAAGGGGAGGGGAAGGAAAGATGCTACATACTGGAGGGGAGGGTGAGATGGTGGATGGGGAGAGAGCATATTAGCTGTGAGTGGGATTGGGGGGAGGGAGGGAAGGAAGGAAAATTGTTACAGGAGGAGTGAGAGTGATGAAAGAGGGAGAAAAGGACATGGGGTGGAATAGAGGGAGAAATGATGCATGGGGAAAGAACATGGGTTGGGGAGTGGGAAGGATGTCACTCAAGGGAAGAGGCAAGGGGAGAGAGAAAAAGTGTGCAGGAGGCAGAAATGGTTGGACTCAGAGAGGGCGAGATGGATGGGGAGGACAGAAAGGAGGGAAGGAGAAATGTCAAACTCAGGAGGGGGGAAGGAGGAGAGGGCAGAGTGAAAAGTTGAACCCATGGAGGTAAAGAGAAGTTGGTTAGGGGAGGGAAGGAGGACCAGAGAAGAAGCATGCAGGAGGAAGAGAGAAAGAAATGTTGGACTGGTGGAAAGGAAGGAGAAATGTTGGAATGGGAGTGGGCTTGTAAATCAAGAGTTTAAGAGGTATAATCAGCCTGTACTCTCAGATACCTGCTTGGTAGATCATCAAAGATCTCAATGACCAAATTTTGCAGGTTCAGATATCAATCATTGAGTACAGAGTGAAAACTCAAAAAGTGTACTAAAGTGCTCAAACTAAGAATTGAAAATAAATAAATAAATGAACTTATCTTAGTGTAGTGTAGTTAAGATAAGTTCATTTATTTATTTATTTTCAATTCTTAGTTTGAGCACTTTAGTACACTTTTTGAGTTTTCACTCTGTACTCAATGATTGATATCTGAACCTGCAAAATTTGGTCATTGAGATCTTTGATGATCTACCAAGCAGGTATCTGAGAGTACAGGCTGATTATACCTCTTAAATTCTTGATTTACAAGTCTATTTGAATTTTAATCTTGGGATTCCTTGACTTGGTACATTGAAATTTGTGATGGAATGGGAGTGGGGCCAGAAAGCAGGAAGAGAAGGGAGATGGACTGCAGGGGGTACAAAGGAGGAAGGGATAAAAAAATGTTATACTAGAGTGGGGGGGGGGGGAAGGAGAGATGATTAAAGGAAGGGAGAGATACCAGACCAGGGAATAGAAGGGAAGGAGGAAGGGGGAAAGGAAGGAGAAAGATGTCAGACTACTGAGAAAAGGTAGGGAAGCGGAGAAATGTCAGACTACTAGGGGAAAGGAGGGACGGAGAGAGATGTAAGACCTAGGAAACGGTGAGGGAAGGAGAGAGAGAAAAAGAGAGGAAAGGAAGGCAAGACCTGGAAAAGTAGATTCTGAGAAGAAAGCAGAAAAATGGAAAAATTGAATGTTAAGTTAATGCCAAAGATGGATGCAAAGCCTAGTACAAATTGGCAAGTAATTGTAGAGATTCTTTTATCCAGCCTGATACTCTCCAATCAACACAGATTGCAATAGGATCTGGATATGATGAATATGAATGCATCTCGCCTGAATTCAAAAAGACGCCTCAGCCCCACCACTCCTCCGCTGTAATAATTTATACTGCGGGAAGCATACTGTGGTGCTTCATCATTAGCTGTCAATTTGTTGTCATTTCTTCAATTTATTTCTTATTAAAGTGTTATCTTAAATAGTATAAATAAATGCTTCATGTCTTCAATATTATAAAATTTGAAGTATAATCAATACTTATCTCAGCCAAACCTGGGAGTCAGACCCGACATGTTTCGCACGGGAAGGAAGATCTTTGCTCACATTTAAATTGGAGTCGGATGACGGCGGCAACCTTGGGAGACCCTTGATAAAGCACCTTCCCGTGCGAAACATGTCAGGTCTGACTCCCAGGTTTGGCTGAGATAAGTATTGATTATACTTCAAATTCTGATTGGCCCAGGCGCCTTAGGCCCCACCAGTAGGCGGAGCTTTGGGACGGATGGGCCAATCTGGCCTCATTCCGTCGTGCCTCATTCCGTCGTTGGCTGCCTGCCGGACAGGCAGGTTTGGCTCCCGTCTGTCCGGCCAACTACACAAAGGTATGGGGAAGGGGGGTGGGGGGTGTCGTGGGGGTCGGCCAGGGGGGTCGCGGGTCGGCTGGGGGGGCGGTCGGAGGTTCTTGGGGGGGGGTCGGTCGTTGGGGGGAGGGGGGTTTGCATCGAGGGCAGGAGGGCCTGGGATCCCTCCTGCCCGTAATGTAGTGCGGGGTGGGGGTAGGGGGTCGCCGTGGCCAGGAGGGTTTGGGCTCCCTCCTGGCCCGATATTGTCGGGGAGTTGGGGAGTCGGCGGGGCAAGAGGGCTTGGGCTCCCTCTTGCCCCGATCGTGTCGGGGGTGCCGCGGTTGGCTGGGACAAGAGGGCTTGAGCTCCCTCTTGCCCCGATCGTGTCGGGGGTGCCACGGTTGGATGGGGCAAGAGGGCTTGAGCTCCCTCTTGCCCCGATCGTGTCGGGGGTGCCACGGTTGGATGGGGCAAGAGGGCTTGAGCTCCCTCTTGACCCGATCATGTCATGGAGTCGGCGGGGCAAGAGGGCTTGACGTTAGAGAAAGGGCGAACCACCGGAAGAGGAAGCAGCGTAGGCGCAGGGCTCACAGAAGGGCCGGGACCGCCAAGAGGAAGCAGCAGGACACCGGTAGGAGCTTCTACATGATGGGGGGGGGTCGGGAGGCTGTGGGGGTGCGAGCGGTCCTTCAGGATGGGGGTGCGGGTGAGGGTGGGAGTGCGTGCGAGCGGTCCTTCGGGGTGGGGGGTGCGAGCGGTCCTGCGGGGGGGGGGGGGAATCGGACGTCGGGGGGGGGGAACTATGTAAAAAAAAATTTGTACAACGCGCTCACACGTATAAAGCGCAAGGTTATGCGCGGTTTGTAAAAACACGTATAACGTGCGCATTATATGCGAGAAAATACGGTAGATCTAGATCCTACCATTTCCTCTCATTATTGACCAATTGCCAACATACCTTTGTTGACAAAAATGATAGAATCAATCGTTGCTAGTCAACTTACTAACTATCTTGAGAAATTTTCAATACTTCAACCATTTCAACATGGATTTCGTTTAAATTTCAGCACCAAAACCTTGCTCATTTCCCTACTTTCAAAAATTCAACAATTACGATTACAAAACAAATATGTTATTTTGTTTCAGTTTGATCTATCTGCAGCGTTTGACATAGTGCATCACGACATTCTGCTTTATTTACTTTCAGACATCGGTCTTAATCAGGCTGTTCTCGACTGGTTCTCCAAATTCTTATCGTCTCGTTCCTATTCAGTTAACATTAAAGGTGACATCTCAAAATCCTGGCAGCCCCCTTGTGGGGTCTCTCAAGGTTCTCCGCTCTCCCCAATCCTGTTCAATCTCTATATGACTACATTGAACCTTTACAAGTAGTCATCTTGGGAAACACTGTTCACCTATGCAGATGACATCTTTATATTGATTGAGATTGATTCAGATATCACCAACCCAGCTTTTAAAATAAATAATTGTATCTTCAAACTCCAAGCCCAGGCTACGTCTGTCCAGATGAAGCTAAATGCTGCAAAAACAAAACTTTTATGGCTAGGCCCAAAATTGGACTGTCTTACTCTAACTGTAACTTTGGATTCCGGGGTCTCCCTGCAGATATTGAGAGTTATCATAGACTCTTCTCTTAACTTTAAGGATCAAAAACTCCCTTGTCAAGAAGTGCTTTTTTAGCCTCCAAATGTTGAGAAAGGTCAGAAGCCTTTTCCACCAACAACACTTCTCTGTTCTGGTCCAATCTATCATATTATCCCGGCTAGATTACTGTAACGATATCTATCTAGGCATAACAAAGACCTGCCTTCAAAGACTCCAACTGATATAAAATACCGCTGCAAAATTAATTTTTGGAAAAAGTAAATTTGACCATGTATCTCCTTTGCTTTTAAACCTTCATTGGCTTCCGGTCTATCTCAGGATTCACTTTAAATGTGCATGTATTACTTTTAAAAATTTATATGGTATCTGCTTCCCTCTTGTCCCTTTATTATGGAATGCTTATAGATTCTCCTATGCAAGAGGCACCCAACAATTCAAACTCTCCCTTCCTTCAGTGAAAGGAATCAAAGGAGTCAAGAATTTCAGTCAATCCTTGGTTTTCAAATTTTCTCAACTTTGGAACGAACTTTGTCTTATTTTATTATTATTATTATGTTCTTGTATACAGCCATACCCAAAGAGTTCTAGGCAGTTCACATCAATTAATTCACATCTGAACACGGATTTACAACATTTTGTCGGAGTTATAAGCAACGAGGAAGGATATGTTGGAACATTTTCGCAGAAATATATCAGAGTTACATGTAGCGACAAGGTTGGATGGGAAGGAAAGAGGGAGGGAGAGCCAAGGGAGGGGAGGGGGGAGGTGGATTATTGCGGGGGAATGGGGGTTAGGGGTCCTGTTCGCGGAATAGGTATGTTTTAAGAAGTTTTCTGAAGTCGAGGTAGGTCGGGGCCTCGAGCATCATTGGGGCTAGCCAAGGGTTCAGCTTCGCCGCCTGGAAGGCGAAGGTTTTGCCGAGGAATCTTTTGAGCTGACAGTTTTAGGGAGGGGAAGGCGAACAGCTGAATTCTGCGGGATTTCTTATTGGTGCAATTCATAGTGAAGTGGGGAGAGAGGTATCTTGGTGATAGAGCAAATACTGTTTTGTAGCAGAAGCAGGCGAATTTGAAGAGGACTCTAGATTCGAAAGGCAGCCAATGTAGTTGGTGGTAGAAAGGGATGATGTGTTCCCATTTATTCAAGCCGAAAATGAGGCGGACGGCTGTGTTCTGAATCAATTTTAGTCTTCTGGTGGTTTTCTTCGTAGCGCTCAGGTAAAGCAATGTTACTTACCGTAACAGTTGTTATCCAGGGACAGCAGGCAGCTATTCTCACTAGTGGGTGATGTCATCCGACAGAGCCCCGATACGGACGTCTCACAAGCATGTCTTGCTTGAAGAAACTTAGAAGTTTCCAGATGCCCGCACCGCGCATGCGCCAGTGCCTTCCCGCCCGATGGTCCGGGCGCGTCTCCTCAGTTCAGGTAGCTAGCAGAGAAGCCAACCCAGGGGAGGTGGGTGGGACGTGAGAATAGCTGCCTGCTGTCCCTGGATAACAACTGTTACGGTAAGTAACATTGCTTTATCCCAGGACAAGCAGGCAAGTATTCTCACTAGTGGGTGACCTCCAAGCTAACCTCAATGGGATGGTGGGAGAGTTGGCAACTTAGGAGAATAAATTTTGTAACACTGTTTGGCCAAACTGTCCATCCCGTCTGGAGAATGTATCCAGACAATAATGAGAGGTGAATGTATGAACCGAGGACCAAGTGGCAGCCTTACAAATCTCCTCAATCGGTGTCGATCTGAGGAAGGCTACAGAGGCTGCCATAGCTCTGACCTTATGGGCTGTGACTTTACAGGGAAGGGGTAATCCAGCCTGGGCATAGCAGAAAGAGATACAAGCCGCCATCCAGTTGGAGATGGTACGCTTCGATACAGGTCGTCCCAACTTGTTTGGATCAAAGAAGACGAAAAGTTGAGGAGCAGTTCTGTGTGGCTTGGTGCGATCCAAGTAGAAAGCCAAAGCACGCTTACAGTCCAGAGTATGAAGAGCTGATTCTCCATGATGAGAATGAGGCTTTGGAAAAAACATTGGAAGCACAATGGATTGGTTGAGATGAAATTCAGAGACCACCTTAGGCAGGAATTTAGGATGAGTGCGGAGGACCACCTTGTCATGATGGAATACTGTGAAAGGTGGATCCGCCACCAAGGCCTGAAGCTCACTGACCCTGCGAGCAGAAGTGAGAGCCACTAGAAAAACCACTTTCCAAGTGAGAAACTTCAGTGGAGACTTTTTTAGAGGCTCAAAGGGAGGTTTCATAAGCCGAGAAAGGACAACATTGAGATCCCAAACCACTGGAGGCGGTTTGAGAGGAGGATTGACATGAAAAAGTCCTTTCATAAATCTGGAAACCACAGGATGAAAAGAGAGAGGTTTCCCCTGTAGAGGCTGATGGAAAGCCGCAATAGCACTCAGGTGGATTCGTATAGATGTAGACTTGAGACCAGACTGAGATAGGTGTAGAAGATAGTCCAACACAGAGGATAGAGAGGCTCGCTGAGGCTCCTTAGAGTTGGAAATACACCAGGAAGAAAATCTAGTCCATTTTTGGGAGTAGCACTGACGAATAGCAGGCTTCCTGGAAGCCTCCAAGACATCCCTCACCGCCTGGGAAAACTGGTGAGGGGTTACGTTGAGAGGAACCAAGCTGTCAGGTGGAGAGACTGCAGGTTGGGATGAAGTAGAGATCCCTGATGCTGAGTAAGCAGTGAAGGAAATACCGGAAGAAGGAATGGCTCCCTGCTGCTGAGTTGAAGTAGAAGGGAGAACCAAGGCTGTCGGGGCCACCGAGGAGCTATCAGGATCATGGTGGCATGGTCGGACCTCAGCTTGACCAGAGTCTTTTGAATGAGAGGAAACGGAGGAAACGCATACAGAAAGCAATTCCCCCAATCCAGCAGAAAAGCATCTGCCTCGAGGCGATGAGGAGTGTAGATCCTGGAGCAAAATTGAGGCAGCTTGAAGTTGTGGGGAGCCGCAAAGAGGTCTATCTGAGGCGTCCCCCACTGAGCAAAGATCTGATGAAGGGACGTGGAATGGAGTGTCCATTCGTGAGGCTGGAGTAGACGACTCAAGTTGTCTGCCAAGACATTGTCCTTCCCCTGAGGAAGGCGTTGTGGCGAACCGCCCAATCCCAGACTCTGAGAGCTTCCTGGCAGAGGGAGGCCGAGCCCGTGCCCCCCTGCTTGTTGACATAATACATGGCGACCTGATTGTCTGTGCGAATGAGGACCACCATGTCGTGAAGCAGATGTTGAAAAGCTTGAAGAGCATTGAAGATGGCTCTGAGCTCCAGAAGATTGATTTGATGGAGTCGGTCCGCACTGGTCCAGAATCCCTGAGTGCAAAGCCCATCCAGATGCGCTCCCCAGGCATAGGTCGAGGAATCGGTTGTGAGGACCTTCTGGTGGGGAGGAGAGTGAAACAGCAAACCTCTGGATAGATTCGAAGAGGTCATCCACCAAAGTAGAGACTGCCGAAGAGCAGGAGTGACGATGATGTGTCGAGTCAACAGATCTGACACCTGAGTCCACTGAGATGCCAGGGTCCACTGAGGAATTCTGAGATGGAGTCTGGCAAACGGTGTCACATGAACTGTAGAGGCCATGTGGCCCAGGAGTACCATCATGTGTCTCGCTGATATGGACTGGCGAGAAGACACAGACTGGCAGAGAAGAAGAAGAGCATCCATGCGCTGAGGAGGAAGGAATGCTCTGAGACGTAGGGTATCCAAGACCGCCCCGATGAAGGGGAGCGACTGTGTAGGCTGTAGATGAGATTTGGGAAAGTTGATCTCGAATCCCAAACTCTGCAGGAACAGAATCGTGGACAGAGTCGCCGAGATGACCCCCGATGCTGAGGGGGCCTTGATGAGCTAGTCGTCGAGGTAGGGGAATACCTGAAGACCCTGGTTCCGGAGTGCAGCGGCCACCACTACCAGACACTTCGTGAAGACTCTGGGAGACGAAGACAGACCGAACGGAAGCACTCGATACTGCAGATGCAGATGTCCCACCCGAAATCTGAGGAATTTGCGAGAGGCCGGATGAATGGGAATGTGAGTGTAGGCCTCCTTGAGATCCAGAGAGCATAACCAGTCGTTCTGCTCGAGGAGAGGGTAGAGAGAAGCAAGCGTCAGCATGCGAAACCTCTCTTTGACTAGGAATTTGTTGAGGACCCTGAGGTCCAAAATGGGTCGCAGGTTGCCCGTCTTCTTCGGAACAAGGAAGTACCGGGAGTAAAACCCCTGGTTGTGTTGGTCCACAGGGACCGGCTCGACTGCCCGGAGCCGGAACAAAGCCTGGGCTTCCTGAAGAAGAAGGGCGGTCTGTGTCAAGTTGGAAGGATACTCTCTTGGAGGGTGGTCCGGAGGGACCTGATGGAATTGAAGAGAGTATCCTTCCCTGATGATAGTAAGGACCCAGAGGTCAGTGGTCACGTCCTCCCAGCGATGATAAAAATGATGGAGGCGCCCTCCGATGGGAAAAACAGGGGGAGGCAGACGAGATTGGTTATGCCCTCGACGAGACAGTCAAAAAGGCTGAGGAGCCTTAGGGACAGCAGACGGCTGAGACTTTTGCTGACCCTTCTGAGGAGGCTGCCGCTTCGCAGGTTGCCTCGCTGGAGGAGCTTGCCTCGGCTGATAACGCCGCTGATAAATCAATGGCGGTCGAGAGGGTCGAGACTGCTGAGGCTTAGGCTTCGGCCTAAGAATGGACTGGAAGGACTTTTCATGATCCGACAATTTCTTCGTGACAGTCTCGATGGATTCGTCAAAAAGATCCGCCCCAGCACACGGGACGTTAGCCAGGCGGTCCTGAAGATTCGGGTCCATGTCAATGGTCCGCAACCAGGCCAAACGGCGCATCGCCACAGAGCAGGCTGCTGCTCGGGCCGAGAGCTCAAAAGCATCATATGCAAATTGCATCAACTGAAGACGAAGCTGGGACAGCGAAGCAACCACTTCCTCAAACTCAAACCGAGCCTGGGACTCGATGTAGGGCGTGAATTTCTGAAGCACAGGCAGAAAAAATTCCAAGTAGGTGGCGAAGTGGAAATTATAATTCAGGACTCGGGACGCCATCATAGAATTCTGATAGATGCGTCGTCCAAACTTATCCATGGTCCTGCCCTCGCGGCCCGGAGGCACCGAAGCGTAGACCTGGCCAGGATGAGACCGCTTGAGCGAGGATTCGACCAGGAGGGACTGATGAGAAAGCTGAGGTCCCTCGAAGCCCTTATGATGCACCGTGCGGTACCAAGCATCCAATTTTCCAGGGACCGCAGGGATAGAGTAAGGAGACTCAAAGCACCTCATGAAGGTCTGGTCGAGGAGCTTGTGCAGAGGCAGGCGTAAGGACTCGGCCGGAGGACGAGGCAAGTGCATGGTATCGAGATATTCCTTGGAGTATCGAGACCCAGCATCGAGGGTAATGTCCATGTCATCCGCCATCTTTCGAAGGCGCGGGGCCCCAGCCACGCGGCCGACCCGGTGTCGAAAGAAAAAATTTTTTTTTTTTTTTTAAAAGAAATCAAAGAAAGAAACAAACGCACGGGAGAGCCAAAAGAACCCAACCCGCGGGAATATAGAAGGCAAAAAACAGATTCAATGGGCGCAGAATTGAAGTTGAACTTCTCAGCTCCGCGGAAGAAAAAGAACTGAGGAGACGCGCCCGGACCATCAGGCGGGAAGGCACTGGCGCATGCGCGGTGTGGGCATCTCAAAACTTCTAAGTTTCTTCAAGCAAGACATGCTTGTGAGACGTCCGTATCGGGGCTCTGTCGGATGACATCACCCACTAGTGAGAATACCTGCCTGCTTGTCCTGGGATAAATGATACCGTATTACAGTAATCCAGTATGCTAAGAATAGAGGATTGTACTAGTAGGCAGAATGCGGTGTCATCGAAGTATTTTTTTATGGTGCGGAGTTTCCAAAGCACCGAGAAGCTTTTCTTGACAATGAGATCGGTGTGGTTTTCCAGGGATAGATGTTTGTCTAGCGTGACTCCCAGTATTTTCAATGTTTGTTCGAGTGGGAAAACCAATCCTTTCACTTGGATTGTGGTGTCTTTGATTTTGTCTTTTGGGGTGGTCAGGAAAAATTTAGTTTTGTCGGGGTTTAGTTTTAGTCTGAAGGAAAGCATCCAGAGTTCTATCTGAATGAGTATGTTTGTGATGTAGGCGAGAAGTTCCTGGGATAGATTGGTTAGGGGGATGACTATTGTGATGTCATCGGCATAGATGAAAAATTAGAGCTTGAGTTTATTTTAAGGGGTCCTGGTCCTTTTCAATTTTTTTGTAAATCTTTAAAAACTATTTTATTTGCCAAACACTTTGGAAACTAGTCATATTAATATTTTCTGATTGTTACTTTTTAAAGTGTATTTTTAGTTACTGTTAACCGAGTCGAGCTCCTTTCTGGCTGAAGACCCGGTATATAAAGTTAAGTTTTAGTTTAGTTTAATCAGGCTCTCCATATACTTGAGTTGCGTGGTGCAGAAGTTGGTGAAATCTCATGGTTTCAAGTCCTGTGAAACTTCCCAAACCCCCTGCACTGTGTGGTTTAAGTATATGAAGAACCTGATCGCTGTGCCAGGCTGAGAGAAGGAGCTTAAAGCAGCGCTGCAGAAAGAAAACAAGAATCTTTTGGTGGGTATGAAATCCCGGGCACCAGGATGCAATTTCTAGGTGCCATGGTGAATTGGTGCCCAGGATGATATACATGCATATTATTTAAAAAATTCAAAATTAGTTTACCAAAGAGTATCTATTCGTAGATGTCGGACTATCAGAATCTGGCCAGTACCAAAAGTATTCTTCTATGTACAAAATGACCTTCCTGTTCCTCACTAATCCACATTTAACTTTTCATCATTTAATTATTATAATAAATTTTCTAAATATAACAGTATTGACTTATCTTCAAAAATCATAATTAAACTCTCTCCAACATGATCACGTTTTCTTGAGAACTTTGAGATTTTATGAGATGCTTGTTTGACATTATTTATATTCATCTCTCTGGGACATTTACCTTTATAACACAGGGATATGTTTTTGGACATTCAATAAATGCATCCAGTTATAAAGTGAAAGGGGAAATTTATTTATTTAACTGGATTTCTACCCCGTCCTCCCAGGAGCTCAGAACGGGTTATAAGCCAACATTCACAGTATGTTACATTGGACAGTACGTTTGGTTAATACAGTACAATACAATACAATATACTATAATACAATATCATATAATACAGTAGCATAATGACAATGCTGGACAGTACAGTAACTTAAGGACAGCTTGGAAAGGGACATTCGTAGGATTAGGGATTAGGACTTGTATGCTGCCTTTTTGTACAAATCAGTTTACATACAGGTACTTCAAATATTTTCTCTATCCCCTATCATAGAAACATAGAAAGATGATGGCAGAAAAGGGCTATAGCCCATCAAGTCTGCCCACTCTACTGTCCCACCCCATTAAGTCAGAGTGCTACTCGACCTACGTAGAGATCCCACTGGATGTCCCATTTATTCTTAAAGTCGAGCACGCTAGTGGCCTTGATCACCTGCACCGGTAGTTTGTTCTAGTGATCCACCACCCTTTCTGTAAAGAAGTACTTCCTGGTGTCACCACCAAATCTCCCTCCTCTGAGTTTGAGCGGGTGCCCTCTTGTGACTGAAGGTCCCTTAGGAAAGAATATGTCGTTTTCCACCTCGACACGACCTGTGACGTACTTAAATGTCTCAATCATGTCACCCCTCTCCCTGCGCTCCTCCAGAGAGTAGAGCTGCAACTTGCCCAGTCTTTCCTCGAATGAGAGACCCTTGAGTCCGGAGACCATCCTAGTGGCCATTCGCTGGACTGACTCAGCTCGAAGTATATCTTTACGGTAATGTGGCCTCCAGAATTGCACACAGTACTCTAGATGAGGTCTCACCATGGTTCTGTACAGTGGCATTATGACTTCAGGTTTATCTGTCCCGGTGGGCTCACATCTATCTAATGTACCTGGGGCAATAGAGGATTAAGGGCTAGATTCATGAATCTGCCTGATTGGGTCCAATCCGGGCAGGTCCGATGCATTCATCAAACTCCAATTTGCAGATGGGGGCAATTGGAGGAACACCCCCATCTGCCAGCATGGATCACTGGTGTATGATCCTGACACATGCCCATCCGAGCCGCAACTTGGTTTTTTTTTACTTTTAACTTTTTAGCCCAGTGAGCCTGTGATTTTAACTCGCTTTAAACCTGCGGGTTAAAACCACGGGCTCACAGTACGGGGAAGGGCAGAAGAGATTCTGGATGGCAGGCAGGAGAGATCCAGGGACGAGCAGCCAGGGCAGCGATTCAGGAGAGAGCAGGGCCGTGATTCGGAGCAGAGTAGGGCAGCGATTCGGGGCAGAGCAGACAGGAGAGATCCAGGGAACAGCATCGGGACAGCAGGCAGGAGAAATTCAGGGCAGCAGAGAGCAGGGCTTCAATGGAGATGGAGAGTCGGAAAGTCGTTTGCGAGTGTTCTCCAGCAGTCACTTCTTCGGTTGATCTGCCAGCCCAGTCGGTTTCAAAAAAATTTTTTATGAATCGTGTCCCTGTCTACTTTGCATGTGTTTCCCCTCATTTGCATGCACAGATTGGAAGCAGATCGCAGGAGAGGTTAGTGAATTGGGCAGGAGGAAGATCTGGTCGCAAAGGGGTCACAAGCCGATCGGTATACAATCAGTTTGCTTTGTGAATCTAGCCCTAAGTGACTTGTCCAGGATCATAGGGAGCAGTGTGGGGTTTCAACCCACAACCCCAGGGTGCTGAGGCTGAGGCTCTAACCACTAGTCCTCAGATAGCCAATCTCAAGTGCTGGCTGCTCTAGCCATTCCAGCAAGACAATATCAGAAAACAGCAGTGACAGCAAGGCCCATAAAGGGCTCAACAGGGAACCTTATGATGGCCAAGAAAGGACCAGACAGTTCTGGTATCCATGAATCCTGAGGATATTTTTAGAGGGCAAAGAGTTACCTATTTAAGAGGGCAAAGTTTAAGAGGGCACTAGTTTAAGAGGACAAAGAGTCACCTATTTAGATCCTATTTTATAAGTGCCCATGTGTGATCCTATTTTATAAATGCCCATGTGTCTATAAAATACCACTATAAGCAGCAGAAATGGTGCCTACTTTGAAAGCACAGACACTTACACCTGCAGTGATGTATAAAAGACTACCTTCCCCCCAATTTCCCCTATTACTGCATATGTTTGTTTGGTTTTTGTTTTATTTTATTTATAACCCACTTTTCCCAAAGCGGCTCACAAGTATAAACATACATAATAAAAAATACATATAAAAACAATCACACAAATAATTGACCAGTGCTTACATCTAAACAGCTGTCTTAATGCCCATATTTCATATTACAAAATAGGTGTCTCTTCAACACCTTCTTGAACCCATCGAGATTACATTGCTTTCTGATATATAAAAGTAGGAGATTCCATTCCTGGGGTCCCCTACAGGAGAACATAGTCACACGTGAAGAATTCAGTCTCAGGTCCCTTACAGATGGCACAAACAAATCGCCATGATGGACAGAGCGCAATTTTGACAAAGGGACATAAGCATGAATAGTACCCACCAAACCTGCAGGAGCCAAACCATTCAAACATACATGTATCATACTGAGTGAATTTTGAGCTTAAACAAAACGTAATATTAGACAAAGGGACCTGAGTAGACAAATCACAGGTTTTTTTCATTATTACATCATTTATTTAAGGAACAAAAGTTATCTAACACATATATAATTCACGTGAAGTAACTGCTCCCTTAGTTACATTACATTACATTGATGTCTTCTATCCTGCCAATACCTTTCAGTTCTAGACAGTTTACAACAAGAAATTTGCCTGGACATTCTCAGGGAGATTACAAGGTTGATAGAAATACAGTAGCGTCGGGATCTGGGAATGGTCGATATGGTTTGGTTAGATCATTTGACAAATTTCTTGAATAGTATGGTTTTCAATTCTTTCCTGAATGTTTTGTAGTTGAGAGTCCTGGTCAGCAGATTTGAGAAGTGGTGATCTATTTTTGCTGCTCTGGTGGCTAGTAGACCATCATATATTTTTTTGCTTTGCATGCCTTTGATTGGGGGGTGGGTAAAGTATGCTTGAGTTCTCCTTGGTCTGGATGTGTTTTTCCAGATTAGGCGGTTGTTCAAATAGCTTGGTCCATTTCCATTTAGGGCTTTGAATAGGGTGAAGTAGAATTAGTGTTGTATGCGTGCTTGTACTGGGAGCCAATGTGTGTCTTGGAAAGCTGAGGTAATGTGGTGGTATTTTTTCAGCAAGTATATTACCATATTTTTCGCTCCATAGGATGCACATTTTTCCCCAAAAAAATTGGGCGGAAGAAAGGGTGCGTCCTATGGAGAGAATACAACCCCTGCCCCACGGTTGTTACCTTATTTCGACCGCCGCCCACTGCTCCTGGGTTCTGCTCCTGCCCGAATAAGTAGAGGAAAGGAAAGGCCAATGGGGTGCAGTAATTGCACACCGCCGGCCTAGAAACCTTATCCCCGACGTCAATTCTGATGTCGGACTGAAGGTCCAATGGCTGGCCCAGACCTTCAGTCCAATGTCAGAATTGACATCAGGGGTAAGACTTCTGGGCCGGCGGCATGCAATCACTGCACCTGCCTGGCCTTTCCCAGCAAATCGCTCCGTGCCGGCTCCCGCGACCCGCTGCAGAGCCAGGAGTCCAAACCCCCCACCTCTGCTGCAGCAGTGGGAGGTAATTGAATTGAGCAGTCGGGTGGGTGGGCAGAAGAGGACAAAAGCTGGAAGGCAGTGAGGGAAACATGGGAGGGAGAGAGGAAGGGATACCAGTAATTGTTGGGCCTGAGTGGGGGGGGAAAGAGGACAAATGCTGGAAGGCAGTGAGGGGAACATAGAAGGGAGAGAGGAAGGGACAATTGTTGGGTCTGAGTGGGGGGGGGAAGAGAACAAAGGCTGGAAGACAATGAGGAGAACATAGGAGGAAGGAAGGAAGGGACAATTGTTGGGCCTGAGGAAGGAAAGAAAGAAATCACCAGACAACCAAAGGTAGGAGAAATGATTTTATTTTAAATTTAGTGATCAAAATATGTCAGTTTTGAGAATTTATATCTGCTGTCTATATTTTGCAATATATTTGTCTATTTTTCTGTAGTTGTTACTGAGGTGACATTGCATATTTTAAAAAGTCATCTGCCTTGACATCTGTGCCCTGTCCACAACTAGACCACCAGAGGGGGGGGGACAGGGTACAAAGCCTGGCAGGGAGCAGGGTGCAGAACCTGGCAAGGAATGTGGGGTTGGGTGCAGAGCCTGGCAAGGAGAATTTGGTTCAGAATGTTATTTTTTCTTGTTTTCCTCCTCTGAATTTAGGGTGCATCTTATGGAGCGAAAAATACGGTAGTCTTAGGGCTGTATTTTGGACTGTTTGTAATTGTTTCAGCATGCTGGAAGGGCATGACAGGTAAAGTATGTTACAGTAGTCCAGGAGTCCTAGGATTAGCGCTTGTACCATGAGTTTGAATTGTTCATTGTTGAAGTATTTTCAGACTTGTCTTAAGTTGCACATGGTTGCGAATGCCTTCTGAACCATTTTGCTGATTTGAAGTTGCATGGTGTAGCCTTTGTCTATCATTATTCCCAAGAGTTATAGGTTGGGTTGTAAGGGATATGTGATGGAGTTTATTTCTAAGTTTGTTATGGTTGGGGTTTTGTTTCTTTCTAGAAGAAAGAATTTGGTTTTGTCTTGGTTCAGTTTTAATTTGTGGTCTCTCATCCATTTTGGCACTGTTTCTAGTGCAATGTGTAGTTTGTTCGTTGTGTTGGGGGTGGTTTGTTTGAAAGGCAGGAGGATGGTGATATCGTTTGCTAATTGTATGACGTTATACCATGTTCGTCTAAGCATGTGCCAAGTGTGGTTAAGTAAACGTTGAAGAATGTTGGTGATAGTTGGGAGCCTTGGGGGACTCCAAGGGTTGTTTCCAGGATTCTGATTGTTCATTATTTGCTTTTACTCTGTATCTTTTTGAGCGGAGGAAATCCTTCAAACCAAATGACCGGATTTAATTGATAATTAGATTCAGCTGACTGAATACAGCCAGACATAACTGCAGCCAGTCCTGCTGAATCTGAACTTCACTATACATCAGGGGTATCAAACTCAATCACATAAGGGGCCGAAATCTGAAAAAAAAAAAAGCTAAGCCACGGGCTGAAATTTTAATTAAGATAATTAGGGGTCCTTTAATTAAGGTACGCTAATCGATTTAGCACGCGCTAAATACGCACCTTAATAAAAGGACCCCTAAGTGACTAAAGCTTAGTCTTAGCAGAAGTATAGGGTTACGTCTCCAACCCCACACCAGCTCTGTGGTGTAAACAAAATAAATATTGTAATCACAAAACAGAAAATTATATGTTTATATTATATTTATGATATAATTGATTATAATATTTGAAAGAAGGTGGGTGGGACGGGATATAATTTTTATGTTTTTAGAATTATATGAGAATTACAAGTGTTATTGTTGTTACTAATGATATATTCCTGTACGCTTGCTGTAAGTTTTCAAAATGAATAAAGAATTAAAAAAAAACTAGAAAATAAAATTTTTTCTACCTTTTGTTGGTCCCAGGCTCTGGTTGTCTTCTGATAACTCGCTTGCCAGGGTCTCCTGCCATTTGTCGTTTTCTTCTTTCTCCGTGCTAACTATCCATCTTCCATCTCTGCCCTCCCCTTCCATTTCCCTTCCCTCCTCCGGAGGTCTGGCATCTTTCCTTTTTCTCGTGTCCATATTCGCAGCTGCAGCAATGGACCCCACCATCCCCAGATCCACCATCTGTCCTTTTCTCAACTACCCTTTCATCCAGCATCTCTCCCTCCTTCCCCACCACCCCAGGGTCCACCATCTCTCCGTTTCTCTTCCCAACTACCCTCCTATCCAGTATCTCTATCCCTACTCAACACATCCCTTGTGTCCAACTTCTCTCTTTTTCTGTTCCTTTCCTCTTTCCCTCTTCTCTGTTTTTTTCTTCCCCATCCCATCCCACCCCACCCTCCACTGTCCGGCATATGCACATCTGGACCCCTTCTTCTACACCAGGGTACTTCTACACCAGGACTTGTCCCTGTCCCGAAGGCCTGTATGTTTTCCCCCCGTCTTCTTCCCGGTCTCACCTTCAGATTTGGCCCACCGTTCCTACCCTCCCTCCATCCCAGGTTCTTGGTCTCCTCTGGTCCGCCGGCACAAACCACTGCTGCTCTTCACTTGCGTCTGCCTTCACCTGGCCTCCTCTTCAAAGCAGCCTGCTGAGGATCACCGGCCAGCTGTAACGAACCTCACATGCCGCTGTCCACCTCGGTAGCACGTTCCCTCTGATGCAATCACGCCTCCCTCCTCTGACGCACTGGATTGCGTCAGAGGGAACGTGTTACCAAGGTGGACAGTGGCCTGCAAAGTTCGCTACAGTTGGCCGGCGATCCTCAGCAGGCTGCTTTGAAGAGCAGACCAGGTGAAGAGCAGCAGCGGCACAGTGGTTCGGCTGGCCAACCAGATTTACTATAAAATTTAAAATGTCTGGCGGGTCAATTTTTAACACACCACGGGCCAGATTTGGCCCGCAGGCCAGAGTTTAACATGTCTGCTATACATTAAGCCTTACTCCATATTCAACCCACATTGGGAATTATGTTTGATAGGCCTTCAGTCATCTATCCTTTGCCTATGGATGCTAAACAATTTTTGAAATGGGTGGTATTGATGGCAAAAGAAGATGCCCCCTCTTTATTACAATGGAGACTGTTAATATCATCACTACTTTGAAAAAATAGAAATTGGAGATCTGAAAACCAGTAACAGAAAAATTCCAACATACATGGGAAACCTTTTGGAACTCTTTCTCCTAGGGCACTTAGTAGGACGCTTCCTATATAACTGGCAGTACTCTGTTGTACAGAACCTTTCTGGACTGAGTTGTGGTTGGGGGAAAATGCCATGTTGGGAAGGAGGATAATGTTTATTCTTACCTGTTGAGTAAGAACATAAAAATAGCCTTACTGGGTCAAACCAATGGTCCATTAATCCATCTTCACAGTGGCCAATCCAGGTCACTAGTAACTGGCAAAAACCCAAATAACAGCGACATTCCATGCTACCGATCCAGGCCAAGCAGTAGCTTCCCTCATGTCTGTCTTAACAACAGACTATGGATTTTTCCTCCAGGAAATTGTCCAAATCTCGGGTCTTTTCCAGATAAGCCCCGCCACTAATGCAAAAAGTGCACGAGCGAAAACTTAAGCCCCGCCACCACTAATGCAAAAAGTGCACGGGCGAAAACTTAAGCCATGCCACCTTATAAATTATTAAACTATTGAAGCCCTCCAAGGAAATTATTCACATGATTTGAATAATGACTCGTGGGGTTCAAGGGGGGGCTCCGGGCCCCCCCTTGTATATCACTTTCCCCAAGTATTCACTTAGCATGGTGTTAGCTAAAACTGTGGCGGGGGTTAACTTTTTGGCGGGGCTTATCTGGAAAAGATCCCAAATCTCTCTTAAAACCAGCTATATTAATTGCTCTTACCACAACCTCTAGCAACAAGTTCAAGAGCTTAACTATTTTCTGAGTGGAAAATATTTCCTCCTATTGGTTTTAAAAGTATTTCCGTGTAACTTCGATTATCCCCTAGGCTTTGTAATTTTTGACAGAGTAAAAAAAAAATTGATCCATTTATACCCATTCTATATCACTCAGGATTTTGTAGACTTCAATCACATCTCCCCTCAGCCATCTTTTTTCCAAGTTGAAGAGCCCTAATCTTTTTAGTTTTACCTCATACGAGAGGAGTTCCATCCCCCTTTATCATCTTGGTCGCTCTTCTTTGAACCTTTTCTAGTTCTGCTATATCTTTCTTGAGAAAAAGCAACCAGAATTGAACATGTGGAGATGTTGATTTATTATTCTTATTTATTTATTTTTAGCATTTATATACCACTTATATTCTAAATAGTTTACATTCAGGTACTCGAGCAGTTTTCCCTGTCTGTCCCAATGGGCTTACACGCTATCTAATGTACCTGGGGCAATGGGGGATCAGAAATAATCAATTTTTCAGATGAGATAAAATCAAAATGAGGATCAAAATGATAAACACCGAAAACAAAACAAAAGTACTGTATATACTAGCTCTCAAACTCTTGAATTCACTTAGGACTAAAAGGGCTTTCAACGACTACATATTAACAAAGGAACTGTTTCAATAGGTTATATTTTTATTTCAAAAGATAAATGGATAAATTAGTTCATTGAAAAATAATTAGAATTACTTACTAATAAATCCCTTTACCAGAATTACAAATCTGGCCTTAGCAATATATGGTTAATTCAAATGTAATGGTCATTCTTAAAAGGTAATAATCAAAAATTATGTATTTTAATCAGATTATGGTACATGTCAAATTAAATAGCAGTTCTTTAAAAAACAAAAGATTAGGTTCTTACCTTTGCTAATCGTATTTCTTGTAAATCTACACTTTATTCTGGGATGATTGGGTTATTTCCACATACCTGCCAGGACTGTAGGATGGCTCAAATTCCAGGGACTTGGGTCTTCTTCTATCAAACTGCGATAGCAGTTTTTAGCGCGGGGATTCGCGCTACTCCCGACGCTCATAGGAACTCAATGAGTGTCGGGAGCAGCGCAGGCCATTCAGTGCAGCTCCCCATGCTAAAAACTGCCATCGCAGGTTGATAGAAGAGGGCCTTGAGCTCCACCCCTCTCACCTCAGCCGGCCCCCTGAGGATTTTATCGTAAAGCAGCCAGGAACATCTGTAGGGGACAATGACAAAAGAGAGAGGGGTACAGGGACACTCCCTGACCAATAAGTCTAATCTGCTCATTTCAAGAAATGCAAAACAGCAAAAATTAAACCTAACTGAACCAGGTCAATAAACATTATAAACCTGAATGACAAGAAAACAGTGCCATTAGGAGACACCACCTGCACTGTCAGAAAAGGGCACCCAAACTAGGGACCCTCCAAAACTAAGTGCTATACCCATTCTGAGGGCACTCTTATAAAGGCTGGTCAGAAAACAGAAATCCAGCTTACCAGTACCTGGAAAGGCAGACAATTTGTGAATCAGCAGCACAGGGTGGGTTCCCGGAATAAAGTGTAGATTTACAAGAAAGAAGATTAGCAATGGTAAGAACCTAATATTTTGTTCTTGTACAATCCCACTTTATTCCAGGATGACTGGGATGTAATAGAGTAGTCCCGGAGAATCAGGATGGGACTGATGAACCTGCTGCCAAACCAAGAGGCATCATAAGCAGCAACCCACTAGGCTGCCACATTGATTCTGAAAAACTTGGGGAATGTATGCCAGGTAGTGGCTCTACAAATCTTGCCTATAAAGATAGCCGGAAACTTTGCCCAAGAGTATGAAATATTTTAGTAGAAGGAGCCCATCCCACAAGGGGGTGGGGTGCTTCTTTTCAAGCCACAACAGAAGCCACAAAAATGGCCATATGACTCCATCTGGCAACCCACCAGAACAAAAAGTTGGACAGAGATGAAAATTGTTCTTAACCACCAGGAACCGGAACTACAGCTTGCGCACGTCCAAGGACCGCAACACCCAGTTCTGAATCACATGGAAAGTGGGAACCACTTTTGGAAGAAATGAAGGCAGAAAAAATCCTCGATAGATTCAAAGGAAAATTAAAAGGATTACAGATGCATTTGAATCTTAAAACTTCATACAAGGCAAATGTCATTCTCTTTTATGCTCTTATTATCTATAATTCATTGTAGTTCTCACCACTTCCCTTTTGTTTGGGTATGTCTCTGTCTACGTTTTTAGCTACTAAAATGTTGTTTGTTCTTCCCTTTTTTAAAAAATTGTATATCTTTTAGAAATTTGGATAATGCGATTTCATCAAATTTTTATTAAACTTGAAACCTGAACAGTGCGCAGTCCCACACCAGAGAAAATGCAGAAAGGAATCCCAGCAGGAAAAAGCCAGAAGCTCCGAAGCCCTGCAGGCAGAGGTAATGGCCACTAGAAAGACAATCTTGATCGCAAGAGCCATGAGAGATGTGCTCCAGAAGGCTAAAGTGGATGAGCCCGAGTGGGGAGAACCAGGTTGAGATTCCAAGTCAGACATGAAAGGCCTGGCGGTGGCTTTTCTCCGGGTACAGATTGCTGATCTTTCTTGTATGGGCCCTTCTTCTCTGAGGGGCTCCTTAGCAGCTTTCTGGATGTAGTCTGTTTTGTGCGAGGCGCTCTGAGGCTTTGGTCTCCACTTTGAGATAAGAACCACTCTCCGTGGTCCAAAGTCAGATGACTGAGAAAATCCGCATGAACGTTGTCCACTCCGGCCATGTGCGCCAACTGGTGCCTCTCCACCCATAAGCAGAGAAGCAGAGCCTCCATTCTCAGAGAAGCAGTCCTGGTACCCCCCTTTTCAGATGACATATGCCATTGCCATGGCATTGTCCAAGAAGATGCTGACGGCTTGATGACGGTGACGACCATCATGTGGAGAAGAGTTAGCCAAATCGCCCGAAGCACCAATCAACTGAACATTCACTGGCACTCAGAGGGAGCCCACTGGTCTGAAGCAGGAATGGTCAAACAAAGCCTCCCAGTCTTTGAGACGCACATCCATCATCAGAATAACCCATTCTGAAATCCGGAGGGGAAGATCCCCGGAAAGAGAGATCGCACCAACCAGGCAAGACTGGCCTATACCAGTGTCATTCGGGGCAAAGGATCATGTAGCAGGTTCTGTTGCCGACTCCAGCACGAAACAGAGCATCCTGCAGCGGACACCAAATGGGCTCTTGCCCAAGGGACCATAACTATTGACACCACCATGAACCTGGAAGCACTGCCACGCTGTTGGGACTGTACCCGGAGCCTCTCAGAGAAGAAGGGCCCATACAAGAAAGATCAGCAATATGTACCCGGAAAAAAGCCACTGGAGTGGCCAGGTCCCTGATAACCTGACAAAGCTGCTCCTGATGAAACATGGGCAGGAACGCTTTGTTCTGACCCATGGGAAACTGAACTCCCAGGTATTCCAAATTGTGAGTCAGCTCGAGGTAACTTTTCTCAAAAATGATCACCCAGCCCAGACGCTGCAACCATTACACAACCTTAGGGACAGCCTGACGCCTCCCAGCTACAGGTGAACCAAGACACCCAGGGTGGAAAGATGACCGAACTATAAAGAAAATAAACACAAGCAGAAAAGATACGCTCCTACAGCCTGGCTTGTAGGAAGGAAAACTGAGTCTTCAGGGGACAGTGCTGAGATGAGGGGGTAGAGCTCAAGTCTCTGGAATTTGAGGTTTCCTAGAGAGTCCTGGTGGGTATGTGGAAATAACCCAATCGTCCCAGAATAAAGTTGGATTGTACAAGAACATTACATATGCCTTCAGATCTGTTTGGCAAAGCTAATGTAATATAATTATAAAAATAAGTACAGTGGTACCTCGGAATCCAAACACCCCAGAATTCAAACAACTTAGAATCCAAACTTTTTTATTAAATTTTGTCCCGGAATCCGAACGCTGTTTGGAATCCGAATGAACGGGAACTGCAAGCGTTGCTCAGCCCAAAGCTTCCCCTCTGACGCAGCTTTCTGTTTCCACCTGGGAGGGAAGCTTTGGGCTGAGCACCACTTGCAGTTGCTGCTGCCATCTTGCTGCCTATGCCGGTGGGGGCCCGATCTTGCTGTCTATGCCAGGGGTACCCGATCTTGCTGCCTCTGTTAAATTTATTGGAAAATCTGAATTTGTGGGACCAAGGAACAGATTAATCCAGTTTCCATTATTTTCAATGGGAAAAATTATCTTGGAACTCGAACAGGGTTCTGGAACAGATTAAGTTCGGATTCCAAGGTACCACTGTACATACATTTGAAGAGAGGCCAACCAAATTTCATTTTTGGTTTAGTGACAGAATACGCCCAAAACCAATATGCAGCCTTATTTTAGTTTCAGGTAAAAACTTTGTACTGTCTCCATAACACTCCTCACTCCACCACACTGGAGCAGGCTCTATTTACTCCCTCCCTCCAAAACAGTATTTCCCACTTTCTCCCTCTCCAGGCCTACCTTACAATTGCTGATAGTCTAGTGGTATACTCAGGGCAGGAGTGATTCCCAGACACGCTTGTCCATGCCATCTCCACTGTCAAAATGGGTGCTAGAACCTCTAGCAGCAATCTCAGGTCACAGCAGCCATTTTGACAGTTTAGATAGCAAGGAAGGCAGCAAATGAGAGATCACTCTTGCCCCGACTACACCACTTGAACACCAGGGATTATAAGGAAGGCCGGTGGGGAGGAGGGGAAACACAAAAGTATGGAAGAGAGAAATCTGGATGTCAGGCTACTCTCATTTGGGGAGTAACATGGGGCGAGGCAGGGCAGGGAATAGTAGCTAGCTTTCAGTTTTATTTGGTTGCCTTCTACATTTGATAAATATAAAAATCTATCTTTTAAACAATAAGATTTTCAGAATAACTGAAGAATCTTACCTCTAACATTAACTGTGTGAACTCTTCATTACTAAGGAATGTAGGTTTCCAGTCCTGTTGTATCTCACTGGCGTCTGATTGTGCGGTGATTTCTGGGAATAGATTGCACTTTTAAATATTGCCAAGCATTTGTCCTAATATGCCTCACTAAAGGAAAATTAGGTTCTTACCTCAATAATCTTCCTTCTAGTAGAAAGGCATGAGTCTTTAACCAGTGGGATATTCTCCTTTAATCGCGAGTTGTGTAGAAGGCATCACCTAAGTGAACATATGGAAGGTGGACCATGTAGCCGCCCTACAAATTTTCTTGAGCGGAACTGCCCGGGATTCTGCCAATGTAGAAGCCACACTCTTCATAGAATGTACTCTCAAAGAAGCAGTGGTTGCTTTTCATACCTGATATACGCTGATGAAATAGACATACAATCCATCTTGAATTGAACATCATTGATGAAAGCTGGTCAATACTGGATAAAGGGAACAATATTCTTACTGGTCCTATTCGACCTTAGTGCTGCCTTTGACACTATTGATCATCAACTCCTCTTGAACAGGCTTGCTGACATTGGCTTTAGAGACTCGGCTCTACAATGGTTCACATCCTTCCTATATCAGAGACCGCAAACTGTGCTACTAGGCCAGGACAAATCTAGACCCAAACCCATTAAATATGGAGTTCCCCGGGGTGTGTTGCTGTCCCCACTTCTCTTCAACCTGTACATCAGGCTAGTCATGAACATTGCCCACAAATATAATATCATGATTAACTCCTACACTGACAATATATAACTACTGATCCCACTAGGTGAGGACCAGTCCGCCCAACTCACCCACCTCCACCACTGTCTCGATGACATGAAGAGCTGGATGACAGACAACAAACTCCAGCTAAATGCCTCTAAAACCAAACTCTTCTGGATCAGAAAAAAAGAACACCAGTTTCACCTGCCCAACGTTATCCTGGGAATCCACCTCCCTAATGTCAAAAGACCAGGTTCACAGCCTTGGAGTGATAATAGATAGCCACCTGTCCCTCTCTGCTTACATTTCACAGGTGATCTCCACATTTTTCTACTACTTACACCAACTCTGAAGAATCAAACCCTACCTCTCAAAACCAGATCTTGCTCAGCTCCTCTTGGAATCGCCACAAGAGACCTAAAACGCCTCCAGAGGGTGCAAAACTCAGCAATCCGCCTCCTGTACAACCTCAACTTCCGCGATCCCATCACCCCAGTACTCCACGCAGCCCACTGGCTACCTGTCAGCAAGCGCTGCACCTTTAAGGTCCTTGTAATGGCCCATAAAAGATTCCCAACAAATAAATAACTAGAGGGGTAAAGAGTAAATAATGAAATTCTCAAATAAATAAACAAATAAGTAATACAAGAGAATTCAAATAAACAAAAAAAATTATATACCAAAACGATTTAATAAATGTGCTTAATAATATCAATCCATTCTAAAAACCAGAGGAAGGCAGAAAAACTCCATTCAGCAGTTCTATCTCCACTAATTCATAAATAACAAATACTCTCATAAAAATGACAAATCTGAAAACACCAAAACTAATCCTAAATCAGTCAGCAAATGTTTTTTGGGTAACCCTTTCCGGTGGTCCTGATCACTGCTCCTGGTTGATTCAGTTTCTTTTCCTCACCCGTGTTCTTCTTCTTGAGAAAGAGTCTTATTGAAGCGCGATCTGTGTTGAGGAAGTTGACTTTGTTTTGGATTGATTACATCTATTATATATTTGCTGAGTTTGTGTGAATGATGAACTTGGATTTTACATTGATGCAGTTGAACTTTCTAAGCACTGTGTGAAGAAACTGGGACTTGGCAACACTTGGACACCATTTTTTTCCAGTTGGTTAAGGACCCTTTTTGTTTCTATCGATTCTCCTTTAATTGGATTACAACTGAACTACAAGAACATTTGCTGACTGATTTAGGATAAGTCTTGGTGTTTTCAGATCTGTCATTTTTATGAGAGTATTTGTCATTTATGAATTAGTGGAGATAGAACTGCTGAATGGAGTTTTTGTTTTTTAGAGTGTATTGATATTATTAATTACATTTATTAAATCGTTTGGTATATAAATTTTTTTTTTTTGTTTGTTTATTTGAATTTTCTTGTATTACTCATAAAAGATTCCACCACAAAACCTCCACCTATATAACATCCAAGCTGTGAACATACACCCCCAACCGTCCTCTCCGCTCTGAATCAGAGAGATGACTCAGCATCCCCCTAGGAAGATCTCTCAAAATAGAAACTGCAAGCAAACACTCCTACAGCCATTTTCTTCCTCGACTATGGAACAAATCGCCTACTCAGATCAGGTAGCTGAATTCACTGATGGCTTTCCAAAAAGCAAGAAAGACCTTCCTCTTCTACTAAAAATGCATTTAGCAGACAGACTCCCTTTGTATACTCCTGTTTGTAACCACTCATGTCTTTAACTTACATTGTGAATGTCTTATTGTAACCCATTCTGAGCTTCTGGGAGACGAGACAAAAGTCTAAGGCCCAGATTCTCAAAAATAAAAACAGCATTAACGCGGTCACTAAACTGGTTTCCAACGGTTTATTTAGCCTGCATTTATTTTAGCAGTGGATTATCAAAACAGCTTAGAAACATAGAAACATAGAAAAATGACGGCAGAAAAGGGCCATAGCCCATCAAGTCTGCCCCCAACTTTACCCTCTTAGAGATCCCACATGCGCATCCCATTTACTCTTAAAATCTGGCACGTTACTGGCCTTAATCACCTGCACTGGAAGTTTATTCCAATGATCGACCACTCTTTCGCCATCTTCCTGGTGTCGCCATGAAATTTCCCGCCCCTGATTTTTAGTGGATGCCCTCTTGTGGCCGAGGGTCCTTTAAGAAAGAAAATATCATCTTCCTCCTCGATACGACCGGTGATATATTTAAACATCTCAATCATGTCTCCCCTCTCCCTACGTGCTTCCAGAGAGTACAGCCGCAATTTATTCAGCCTCTCCTCGTATGAGAGATCCTTGAATCCCGAGACCATTCTGGTGGCCATTCGCTGAACCGACTCAATTCTCAGCACATCTTTTCGGTAATGTGGCCTCCAGAATTGTACACAGTATTCCAGATGAGGTCTCACCATGGATCTGTACAACGGCATTATGACCTCGGGCTTCTGACTGACGAAACCTCTACGGATACACCCCAACATTTATCTAGCCTTGGAAGAAGCCTTCTCCACTTGATTGGCAGCTTTCATGTCTTCACTAATGATTACTCCTAAATCACCATTTAGGGTGTAATTTCTGCACAGATTTCTGCTGCCAATGTGCATGACCTTACATTTCTTAGCATTGAAGCTAAGTTGCCAAGTCGAGGACCAATGTTCCAACAAGAGTAGGTCCTGTGTCATACCGTCGGGCAAATTGCTATTACTTACTATGTTACATAGTTTGGCGTCATTGGCAAATAATGTTATTTTACCTTGAAGCCCCTGAGTCAGGTCTCCTATGAATATGTTGAAAAGGATCGGGCCCAAGACCGACTGGTTACCTCCGACGTTTTGGAGAGGGTACCGTTAACCACCACCCTCTGAAGTCTACCACTTAGCCAATCATTGACCCATGTAGTTAGTGTTTCTCCTAATCCCATCGATTTCATCTTGCTCAATAACCTACGGTGTGGAACGCTATCAAAAGCTTTAGTGAAGTCCAAGTACACAACGTCCAAGGACTCTCCCAAATCCAGTTTTCTTGTGACCCAGTCAAAGAAGCTAATTAGATTGGATTGGCAGGAACTACCCTTGGTAAATCCATGTTGGTGGGGATCCCGTAGATTCTCTTCGCTCAGGATTGTATTTAATTCATGTTTAATTTGTGTTTCCATGAGTTTATTCACTATCGATGAGAGATTCACCGGTCTGTAATTCGCAGCCTCTGTCCTGCATCCCTTTTTGTGCAGTGGAGTGACTTTAGCTGTTTTCCAGTCCAAGGGGACTCTTCCCGTACTCAGGGAAAAATTGAAGAGCACGGATAACGGTACCGCTAGGACATCACACAACTCTCTGAGCACCCTGGGGTGTAGATTGTCCGGTCCCTTGGCCTTGTTCACCTTGAGTCTTGATAGTTCGCGGTAGACATCGCTGGGTGTAAACTCGAAATTCCGAAACAGGTCTTCTGAGTTTTGCCTTGCCTGCAACTGTAAACCGGACCCCGGCGCCTCGCAAGTGAAGACTGAGCAGAAGTATTCATTTAGAAGTTCTGCTTTATCGGAATCTGATTCTACATAATTCCTGTCTGGTTTTCTAAGGCGTACTATCCTGTCTGTTTCTTTTTCTGTCACTAATATACCTGAAGAAGGATTTGTCCCCCTTCTTAATGTTCTTCGCTAGATTTTGCTCTATTCGAAGCTTGGCCTCTCTGACTGCCATTTTGACTGCTTTAGACCTGGGTATATAGTCTGTTTTAGCCTCCCTTTCCCCAGATTGTTTGTAGGAAATAAATGCTCTTTTCTTTTCTTTAACGAGGTCCGAGATCTCTGCAGTGAACCATTGGGGTCTATTTTTTCTTCGTCGTTTGCTCACTGTTTTTATGTAGCGGTTTGATGCTTCGTGTAGGGTAGATTTCAGGGTTGACCACATCGCCTCCACATTATCGGTTTTGGCTTGATTTTGTAGTGTCTGATGGACGAAATCTGCCATGAGTTTGAAGTCAGTGCCCCGAAAGTTGAGTACCTTTGTTCACGTGTTTGATCTAGTGAAACCTTTCCTGAGGTTGAACCATACCATGTTGTGGTCGCTGGAGGCTAGCGTATTGCCTACCGAAATCTCCGAGACGCTTTCTCTGTTTGTGAGTACTAGGTCCAATATTGCCTGATCCCTAGTGGGCTCCAATACCATTTGTTTGAGTCGTGCTCCTTTTATGGAGGTTAATAGCCTTCTGCTGCCGCTGGTTGTCGCTGAAAGTGTATTCCAATCTGCATCGGGCATACTGAAGTCTCCTAACAGTACAGTGTCCCCACGTAAAGTGATATTCTCTATGTCCTCGATTAATTCTATGTCCTTGTCTTCCAGCTGTCTTGGAGGTCTGTTTACTACACCAAGATACAGGCATTTTTCGGTACCTCTGACCAGATTCACCCAGAGGGATTCTCCGGTGTACTTGACATCTGTGATTCTGGTAGTTTTTATGTCTTCTTTAGTGTATAGAGCTATCCCTCCTCCTAACTTGCCCTCTCTGTCTCGACGAAGTAAGTTGTAACCCGGTATAGCCATATCCCACTCATGAGAGTCCGTGAACCAAGTCTCGGATATCGCCACCACGTCTAGCTCGGCGTTTATTATTTCCGTCTCCAATTCCAAAATTTTGTTGCCTAAACTGTGTGCATTAACATACATAGCCCTCCATACCTTATGTTTGCTAAGTCCCTGTGGCGGTCTTTTGCGAGCTTTCTAGCAGTCTCCAACACTGCCATGCAAATAGGCTCTTCAGTATTCAAACTAGCACTCCAGTGGATTCATAAACAGTTGAGCCATTCTCCAAGAGCAGCGTCAGCTTTTAGCAACAAAAATCAGCGACTGGTGCTGGTATAGTGACAGTACTGTGAAAAACACATCTCTGGCGTGTGTTTCAAAAACAACAAAAATCCCAAATTGAAATTCAACAAGAGAGATGCCCTATCTCTCCTGCCGCGTCACCGCCAACCAACACCCCGAAAACTCCCCTGGCAGCAGTAGAATTATCCATGTTCTCCCGCCCAACTGACATACACACACAACCGCAGTGGGCAATATGCCCAATCTCTCCCACCACAAACCAGCACCCCTTCCCCAACTCCCCTTGGCAACCTTAGGATCCTCCCTGGATGCAACTGGGGCTCTGATTAGCCCAGACACAAAAGGCCCCACACAGAAGCATGCCTGCTGACCAGAGGGAGTAGGCATCCCTCCAGCCAGTCATCTGAAAATAAGGTAAGGGGGAGAGGGCAGGGGGTCAACAGAGGCATGGTGGAGGGGGTTTGCGTGGTGACAGGAGAGCATGGGCAACTCTCCCACTGCCAAGAGGGATTGGCTGTTGGTTGACGGCAGGAGACATTGGTCATCTCTCCTGCTGTTGTGGTGTTTTGGTTTTTTTGTTTATTCTGCGCATGTGTCCATCACTATAACTAGCGATGGGCAAATGCTAATTTAGCGAGTCTTCGCTATTCTCCACCAGCCTCATTTACATGAGCATTTTTTGGAGAATGACTTGCTTTTTTAAATTGCTACTATAACAACTGCGACAAAAGCCTGTGGTTTTTTTTTTTAAATCTAGGACTAAATAAATAAATTAAATAAATAAATATCCAAGAGCAGTTTTACTGTTGCTCAAATCCTGACTGCTTTCTCTGGCTTGCCAGCTGAAGAGTCCACAAATAAATCCAGAAAAGGATCAAAGAATCCGAACTTATAACCTCTCAAATGATGTCCAGCACCCAGTGGTCCAAGCAAATCCTTGTCCAAATCTCTCAGTAAGCCGACAACTTCCCTCCTATCCACAGGGTTTCGGCTATCGGTGTTACTGAGAATTCTTGGAAGTTGCTGTGGAGCACGACTTGGAGGGTGGAGCTTCCTCAACTCTCCAAAACCCTGCTGAGCACCCTGAAACGATCTCTAAGCAGTGGACCCCGTTGAGCACTGATGATATAGTCTCAAACCATGAAAAGTACAATGATCCGATTCCCCCAGGGGCACACAGTCTACTATCTGACAAAGACTTAGGATGACAATCTGTCACACAGGCCATCAGGTTGTTCAGCTCCTTGTCAAAGAGCTTTTGGTCTATGAAAGGTATCTTGTACAATGTGGCCTTGGAAGCAGAATCTCCTGCCCAATGCCTGATCCATAGCATTCTACAGGTAGAGATAGAAAAAGCCGTCACCTCGTTCATGACCTGAACATGTCATATCGAGCATCTACTACATAATCCACCCTCGTAATTAGAAACATGATGGCAGATAAAGGCCAAATGGCCCATCTAGTCTTCCCATCTGTAGTAATCATTATCTCTTCCTCTCTCGATCCCACGTGCCTATCCCATGCCACAGAAACTTGACGGCAGATAAAGGCCAAATGGGAGTAGGCGTTGCTCTCCGCTGACTGAGCTTGACACTAAATGTTATGGCAAGTGTGTGCAACAAATTAAGCCACAGCCACCGCATTCAGAACCAAAACCAATGATTCAAACTGTCTCTTGAGGACTAAATCCACCCTGCAGTCTTTCACACCCTTTAACATTACTCCACCTTCACTAGGCAGAGACATACGCTTGGCAACTTGTAAAACCAACGAATCCACTTTAGGAAAGTTGCAAAGGTTAGGACCATAAACCAGGCGTGGATGTTATTTAAAAATACTGTCTTGGAAACCCAGACCAGATGAATTCCACGTATCAGCAAAGGTGAAGTGAAAGAGGCTATTAGAGCCAAAAAAAATCATCCTTTAAAGAATGGAAAAAAGATCCGAATGAAGAAAATAGGAAGAAACACAAGCACTGGCAAGATAGATGCAAAGCACTGATAAAGACAGCTAAGAAAGAATATGAAGAGAAACTTGCAAAAGAGGCAAAAACTCATAGCAATTTTTTTAGGCATCAAAAGCAGAAAACCTGTGAGGGAATCTCTGGGACCATTGGATGATCAAGGAGTGAAAGGGGCGCTCAGGGAGGATAACGCCATAGTGGAAAGCCTGAATGAATTCTTTGCTTCGGTCTTTACGGAAGAAGATATAAGAGATCTACCTGAACCGGAAATGGTTTTCAAGGGTGATGATGCAGAGGAACTGAAAGAAATCTCGGTGAATCTGGAAGATGTACTAAGCCAAATCGACAAGTTAAAAAGTGATAAATAACCAGGAATGGATTTATAACCCCCTTTGGCAGCAGGAGAGATGCCCGATCTCTCCCGCCACCAACTAACACACCTTCCCAGTAGCGAGAGAAATGCTCAATCTCTCCTGCCTAACCAACACACACACCCTTCGGCAGTGGGAGAGATGCCCAATGTCTCCCACCGCCAACCAACACCTCCTCGGCAGCAGGAGAGTTGCCCCCACTTTCCTCCCACCCGCAATCCCCTCCTTGCCTCCAACGACCCCTGCCCTCTCCTCCATACCGTGTTTTCGGATGGCTGGCTGAAGGGATGCCTACTCCCTCTGGCCAGCAGGCCCGCCTCTTCAAAATGGGTATTAAAAGAACTCAAAAATGAAATTACTGACCTGCTGTTAGTGATCTGTAACCTGTCGCTAAAATCGTCTGTACCTGAAGATTGGAGGGAGGCCAATGTTACGCTGATTTTTAAAAAGGGCTTCGGGGAGATCCAGGAATTTATAGACCGATAAGCTTCACTTCAGTGCCGGGCAAAATGGTAGAAACAATTATAAAAAATAAAACTGCGGAACATGTACAAAAACATGATTTAATGAGACGGAGTCAGCATGGGTTCAGCCAAGGGAGCTCTTGCCTCACAAATTTGCTTCACTTCTTTGAAGGTGTGAATAAACATGTGGATAAAGGTGAGCTGGTTGATATAGTATATCTAGATTTTCAGAAAGCTTTTGATAAAGTTCCTCACGAGAAGCTCCTGAGAAAATTAAAGTGTCATGGGATAGGTGGCAAAGTTCAGTTGTGGATTAGGAATTGGTTATCGGATAGAAAACAGAGGGTAGGGTTAAATGATCATTTTTTTCAATAGGGAAGAGTAAACAGTGGAATGCTAAAAGGGTCTGTACTGGGACCAGTGCTATTTAACTTATTTATAAATGATCTGGAAATTGGAACAAGTGAGGTGATTAAATTTGCAGATGACACTAAACTGTTCAAAGTTGTTAAAATGCATGCAGATTGTGAAAAATTGCAGGCGGACCTTAGGAAATTGGAAAACTGGGCGTCCAAATGGCAGATGAAATTTAATGTGGACAAATGCAAAATGATGCACATTGGGAAGAATAACCTGAATCACAGTTACTGGATGCTAGTGTCCACCTTGGGGATTAATGCCCCAAAAAAGGATCTGGGTGTCATTGTAGACAATATGATGAAATCTTCCGCCCAATGTGCAGTGGAAGCCTAAAAAGCAAATAGGATGCTAGAAATTATTAAAAAAGGGATGGTTAACAAGACTAAGAATGTTATAATGCCCTAGAGCTGACTGCCTCCTGCTGGAGTTCCCACTCTGCAGTCAGGCACCTCTGCAGCCACTACCGGCATCTGCCGATCAGAGGAGAGGTCCTCTCTCCTCAGGATAAGAACACTGTGAGCCGTGGAACGCGGCCACGTGACCGAAGGGACATGGCCAAAGGGGCCAGACTTCTCTTTGGAGCCCCTTCAGAGCCAGGAGGAGCAGTTGGGAAGAAATTAAGGGAAAACGAAAAGCCAAGATTAATCCTTCTTCATCTTTAAATGTAACTGGACCAATGGATCGTCACCTATCTGTGTTAACTGGAATACCTCTAGAAGGTAAGATTGACTTACGAACCCAATCTGCCTCTCTCTCATCTGGTGAACCCACGCCTCCACCTCAACCTCTTACTTTATTACTAGAGAAGGCTGACTCCTATTAGGTTCGGATTCAGCCTCTCCATTACCTTTTGAGCTGGACTCTAAAAACTTATCGAAGGGGGAACAATCTTTTATGGTGTCTCCTGTTTCAATGCCCACCGGTCCTAATTCTAGGCCTGAGTTGGGCAATAAATCAATTACATTGCAAGATGTCTGGACTGTAGTAAGCAGAATTGAGAATTCATTACAGGGCACAATAGTACAGCTTTGTCAATTTTCTTCAGAAATAACAAATAAAGTGGCTGAGCATGATACTCAATTGGCAATAATGGGAAAGAAATTGAATAAAGTGGAAGCATCTGTCTCTGTAATGCAATCTTGTGCTATATCTCATGTTAAGGATAATACTTTATTACACTTGCAGTTGGAAAAAATGGAAAACACTATGAGATCTAGGAACCTCAGATTTCTGAATTTTCCTATATCTCATTACCTTTCTCCTTTGGAGCTACTAAAAATGAATTTGAAAGATATACTTTCTTATACTCATCTAGAAAACTTTTCTCCAGATAATCTTTATTATTTCCCTAGTGGTACCAAAAAGATTTCAGAAGAAGGGGGGAAATATCAACTAGTGTCACCTGATACTTTAAATATTTCTCAATTTCTGGAGTCATCAAAAGATTTTATAGCCAAAATAGCAACATTATTAGTCACTTTTATGACTGAAATTTCTCAATTTCTGGAGTCATCAAAAGATTTTATAGCCAAAAGAGCAACATTATTAGTCACTTTATGACTGAAATAGAAAAACAAGATATTCTTAAATTGTATTTTCTAAACAAAATTGCTCTGTTCTGTGGTCAACAGATAAATATTTTTCCAGATGTCTCTAAACAGATGCAGTACAGGAGGAAGCAATTCCTGCAACTCAAGGCTAGAACCTTGGGTGTGGGTGCTTCATGTAAATGCTTGGTGACATATCAGAATACTAGATATATTTTTCTTGATCCAGCTCATTTAGAAAACTTTCTTTTAGATAAACCTAAATTGGACATATTGCCTGTAACTAGTGCAGAGGCTGAGAAGTAATGAAACGATAATTATTTGCCTGACTCTAGAGTGTATTAGAATACTGTTTTTATTTTTATTTCCTCTTTAGATACAGAGACTATGGCAGGAATAGCCAGCCCTTAATAATGTGGACTTGATAATGTATTTCAATTTTGACTTATTTCCTTTACAATTGTTTATATTACCTGAATTTGTTATATGTTGTAACAATTAATAAATTTATAAAAATAAAAAAAAATTAATAAAAGAATGTTATAATGCCCCTGTATCGCTCCATGGTGCGACCTCATCTGGGGTATTACGTTCAATTCTGGTCTCCTTATCTCAAGAAAGATAGAGTGGCACTAGAAAAAGTTCAAAGAAGAGCGACCAAGATGGTAAAGGGGATGGAACTCCTCTCATATGAGGAAAGACTAAAACGGTTAGAGCTCTTCAGCTTGGAAAAGAGAAGGCTGAGGGGAGATATGATTGAAGCCTACAAAATTCTGAGTGGAATAAAACGGATACAAGTGGATCGATTTTTCACTCCGCCAAAAATTACAAAGACTAGGGGACACTCGATGAAGTTACAGGGAAATACTTTTAAAACCAATTGGAGGAAATTTTTTTTCACTCAGAGAATAGTTAAGCTCTGGAACGCGTTACCAGAGGATGTGGTAAGAGCAGATAACATAGCTGGTTTTAAGAAAGATTTGGACAATTTCCTGGAGGAAAAGTCCATAGTCTGTTATTGAGAAAGACATGAGGGAAGCTACTGCTTGCCCTGTATCGGTGGGTTTTTGGGTTTTTGCCTTGGGTTTTTGCCAGGTACTAGTGACCTGGATTGGCCACCGTGATGGTCTGACCCAGTAAGGCTATTCTTATGTTCTTATGACATGACAAACAGCTGCTGAAAATCAGGAGCCATTGGGTACAATCTTATCATAGTCCTATCCACCTGTTGTACTATTACTACTACTACAATTTATCACTTATATAGCGCTAAAGTCATACACAGCGCTGTACATTTTGACATTTAATAGACGGTCCCTTCTCAGAAGAGCTTACAATCTAACTTAGACAGACTGACATGACATATAGAGTTGGGGATGGGTAAGGTGAGAAGAGTTAGGAGTTGAAAGCACTCTCAAACAGGTTGGGTGGGTTTTTAACAGGTTGGGCTTTTGAACGCTGCCAGAGACGGAGCCTGCTGTAGGAATTTGGGCAGCTTGTTCTAAGCATACAGCACAACAAAGTAGAAGGGATGGAGTCTGGAGTTGGCAGAGGAAGAGAAGGGCACAGATAGGAGGGACTTACCAGCTGAGCGGAGCTCGCAGTCGGGAACAAAGGGGGAAATAAGTGAAGAGAGATAGTGAGGGGCAGCTAAGTGAGTGCATTTGTAGGTCAGTAAAAGGAGTTTGAATTGTATTTGGAAATGGATGGAAAGCCAATGAAGTGACTTTAGGAGAGGGGTATAGCAGTTCTCACAGAATATGAGTTGTGCAGCCGAATTCTGGGCGGATTGGAGGGGAGCGAGATGTCTAAGCAGGAGGCCTGAGAGTAGCGAGTTGCAGTAGTCTAAGTACAAAGTGATGAGGGCATGGATAAGGGTTTTGGTAGAGAGCTGGGGTAGGGTCAGATTTTGGTAACATTATAGAGGAAGAAGCGACAGGTTATAGCGATATCTTGTATCTGAGCAGTGAAAGAGAGATAGGAGTCAAAGATGACCCCGAGATTATGAGCAGACAAAACAGGAAGGATGAGAGTGTTGTCCACAGAGAAAGAGAACAAGGGAAGAGAGGGGAACAAGGTGAGTTTAGGTGGAAAGATGAGCAGCTCCATTTTAGCTATACTCAGTTTCAGATGGCAGTGAGACATCCAGGCGGCAATGTTGGACAGGCAGGCTGATACTTTGGTCTGGGTTTCAGTAGAGATATTTATTTATTATCAATTTTTAAAATTTCTATCCCGTCTAAATTCTAGGCAGTTTACAATATATCCATATGCATAATACTTAAAAACAGTTCAAAAGAGAGATAAATCAGAAGAATTTAAATTCACAGTTAATCTTCAATCAAGAGAAGTTAGACCCTATAAAAAAAGCACTGACAAACAATTGTGTTCAAGGAGTTTTCTGAAAGTTCTTCTGTCAACACATTCCCTTAACTGTTCTACCAGCAAATTCCATAATTTCACCCCAGCACAACAAAAAGTCATTGCACCAGCCTCTTCGGCACAGAAAGGTAGATCTGGAAGTCATCAGCAGAGAGGTGATACTGGAAGCTGTGGGATGAGATCTGTGCTCCAAGTGAGCAAGTGTAGATTGAGTGGTCCCAGGACAGAGCCTTGAGGTACACCAATCGATAGCAGGAAAGCTGTGTAGGAGAAATCACCATTGCATACACTGAAGGTGCAATGGGAAAGATAGGAAGAAAACTAGGAGAGCACAGAATCCTGAAATCTCAACAAGGACAGCGTGTCAAGGAGTAGGCGGTGATCAACAGTATCAAAGGCAGCAGACAGATCGAGATTGATGAGGATAGTGTAGAAGCCTTTGGATTTGGCCAAGAACAGGTCCATAAGGGTAGTTTCAGTAGAATGTAGTGGGTGAAAGCCTGAGGAGAAGGAAGGCCAGGCAACGGTGGTGAACAGTAGTGCTGCCCAATTCAAATCGGTTCACCGATTCACTTCGGGTGAATCGATTCGAATTGATTTAAAACATTAAAAACTTGGCTTCCCGATTCGGCTGACCCTCCCCCCTCTCACCCCCTAAAGCAGGAGTGGCAGCGCTGCTCTTGCTAGCCGGCCGCTGCCGTACCTGCTTTAGAGGGGGAGGGGGAGGGTCAGTCGCGAAGTGCTGCTGTCTGGTTCCCCCCCCCCCGGGCGTCCGGTTTCCCCCTGGCCTCCCCGCACCATTTATCTTATAGGAGCAGTCTGCAGAGAAGATCACAGTACTAGCGATCTTTTCAAACTATTTCGCAGCTGTTTCCTCCGCTGTGATCCTGCCTCTGACGTCAGAGGAGGGGCGGGACCGCTGCAGAGGAAGCAGCTCGAAGCAGTTTGCAAAGATCGTTAGTACCGCGATCTTCTCTGCAGGCTGCTCCTATAAGGTAAATGGTGCGGGGAGGACAGGAGGGAAGCCGGACACCAATGGGAGGCCAGGGGGAACACGCAGGCCTTCCGGGGAGGGGGGGGGGACAGGCCTTCAAAGTGGGGGCAGGCCTTCAGGGATGCTGGCACAGGCTAGCCTTCAGGGGTGGGGTGCAGACCTTCAGTGGGGGACAGACCTTCAGGGGAGGGGGGCCCTGGTGTAGAAGTACACAGAGGGAGGGAGGGAGGGAGGGAAGGGAGGTTAAAAGAGATGTGCATATGCTGGCTTGGGGGTGAAGAAATAATGGGTCTAAAAATAGAGGAGAGGGAGAGAGATGATGGACAATGGGATTTAGGGAGGGAAGGAACAGAAAGGGAGAGAAGTTGGACACAAGGGATGGTGTGGAGGGGGGATAGAGATACTGGATAGGAGGGTAGTTGGGAAAAGAAAGGGAGAGATGGTGGACCTTGGGGTGGTGGGATGAAAAGGTAGTTAAGAAAAGGTGGATCTGTGGATGGAGATGAAAAAAAGGAAAGATGCCAGACCTCCGGGGGAGGAAAGGGAAATGGAAGGGGAGGACAGAGATGGCAGATGGATGGTTAGCACAGAGAAAGAAGAAAGAAAAAGACCATGGGCAAGCAAGTTATCAGAAGACAATCAGAGCCTGGGACCAACAAGATTTGAATAATGACCAGACAACAAAAGTTAGAAAAAATAATTTTATTTTAAGTTTTGTGATTACAATATGTCAGATTTGAAACGTGTATCCTGCTAGAGCTGGTGTTAGATCGCAAAAGTGAGCTAGGATTTAACAGAGAGAGGAAAAGTCCTTTTTGTTTCTTTATTTTGTTTACACCACAGCGCCAGTGTGGTTAGGAGAAGGCAAAGGGGGTGAAGAAGCTATAAAATAAACCCACCAGGATGTTTGAAAAAAAAAACAAACAAACCCAAACACCCAATTGGACAGGAAAATTGAATCGAATCGAAAAACCAATTCAATAGGCTGAATCGAATCAAAATTTTTTTTCCTATCGGGCAACACTAGCGAACAGCACATTCAAGTAACTTGGATAAAAAGGGGAGTAGGGAGATGGGGCGAGGATATGTGGGGTCCAGTGAGGGGTTTTTGAGGAGGGGTGTGAAAGCATCAGGGACAATTGCAGTAGAGTGCGATAGGTTGAGGATGTGACAGATAGGAGGGATGACAGAGGGGTAGATAGCGCCGAGTGAGTGGGAATTGGATCAGTGGAGCAGGTAGTGGGTTTGGAGGAGGAGAAACGTTATGTGGTTACCTCTTCAGTGAACACGGACACTTTTCAGTCAGCCATCCAGGGCAAACCTGGCATGATTCAGGAGATAAAAAGCCTGAGTCTCTTATCAATTTTTAATCCAAATTGAGGAGTTTTGAGGCAAATAGGGACTTTTAAAATGAAACTGGGAAATCCAAGATGGCCACCGCAACAACATTTTGGCACCAAAAAAATGGCCCAGGAGAGCTACACCAAAGTTAAAAAAAACCTCAGGAAATGGGTTTTTGGATGTGGGGGACCCTAAACCTAGCCCCAGAAACCCCCCAAACTAAAATTAAGAAACCCTTCGATGTCTCCCATAGAAAGCAACATTCTGTACTCACAGTTGTGCTGGTACAATGCCTGCTTCAGCCAAGTCAGTAGCTGGGATATGTAGAAGAATACAGTACTGCCTAAGACAAGCATGTAAAAATGATCCAGGTGCTTGTATCTTCAGGCTGCCAGTCAGACCCCAAGAAAACTTGATACCCCAGATCCCAACAGCTCTATCCACATTGTCATGCGGAGGGGGACCCCACTGGCACCCAACAGAATCTTCAGGCCTGACACAGATCACACAGCCTGAGCTCAAGCTCTGAGAGTACCAGGAGCGAGCCTTGCTACCAAGGGCACAGACCCTGAGCCACCAGAAAAGTGTTAATGCAGGCCAGCCAGGCAAGTGCCCTGAAAAAGGGTTGCCCTCCCAGCTACAGACTTCTAACCCAGAGATTCTGTGTCTTCTCCCAGGAAGAGCTGCCCCGGTAACACTAGAGACCTCTGAAGCCTCAAAATCCAGATAAAACCTGAAAATAATAAACCAAAATCAAAGCAGTTCAGAAAGACACCTTCCAACTCATATGTAGAAGGAAAAACTGAGGAGCTACAGTTCAGCCCAGGGATGCAGGAGGTGAGGCCGAAAAATATAGATGATGCCTTCACACAACTCACGATTAAAGGAGAATAACAAGTTTCAATTTATTTGATATACCGCAAATACAACCACAGTTACGGTAGTCTAAGCAGTTTACAATAATAATATATTAAAAATTAAAAAGACATAACAAGGGAGGCAATAAGCAAAAACACAAATATAACCAACATACAAACAAAAATGGGTAAAGAATGGGGAGGTTACAATAAAAACAAAAAAAGGTGGGGAAGGGAAGGAGTGCAACAAAAGGGAAGGGAAGAAACTGTGAAATTCTGCCCAAACAATTAACTATAATAGCTAAGGTCAAGAAGAAAGGGTGATCCACAGCATGATTAAAGTAAGGAAAAAGGTCAGGAACCCATTGGTTCAAGACTTGTATGCCTTTTGCACTAGAATTCAGATGATGGAGCACTAGCACAATGTGTTTCACTCAGACAGCCACTTTTAGTAGTGACATCTCAAGAAACTACTTTTCTATAGAAATAATTTCATTAGTTTTTAAGATTATTATACTGATACTGTAAGTAAAGTATAATCAAATATAAAAGGCATCCTACCAATTAAGCTTCCTGCTCCTATTTCCTACATGCATGTAAGAGTGCAGTGCTTTAACAAAGAGTGCAGTGCTTTAAAATATTTTCTGCTGAGTAGCATTTAATAGAATGACTGGGGATGGGTGGAGACAAAGGGTAGGAAGGGGTATAATTAAGGGGGCCTGAGGTAGAAGGGGGATTGTTTAGATTTTAAATAATTTAGAGATGACTCAATGATTTTTATTAACAATTTCTAATTCATTTTCTAATTCTAATTTCTAATTCAGGAATGTTCTTTTAACCTAGCAGACAAGTTTGGTATCATGAGACAGCATACTTAGCAAAAGGGGAGGTGAGAAGGGGTTTATGGGAAAATGTTGTTTCCATTGTAAACACTTGTATAATGGTCAGTTTCAGACATTTTTCTTTATATTCTCGTTACACCTTTGTTGATTCAAAGCCACTGGCTACCAGGATATTATAGAATCCATTTTAAAATTCTGGTGATTACATTTAAAGTTTTATACATTTAAAGTTTTATACATTAGACAGCCTAGTACGTTAAGAAAACTAATTAGGCTATATGCCCCTACCTGGGAGCTGAGATCGTCAGGCCTCAGTGCTTCAGGTACTGAAGGTTATATTTGCTAAATTGGAAGCTACACCTAAGGGAGCTTTTTTTTTATCATGTGCCTGATTTATAGAATTCTCTATTAAAGAATTGAGGGATGAATTGTCCCTAATTTGTTTTAAGGGGGGGGAGTCTGAAAATCTGGCCATTTCAGCTAGCGTTTGGAACTTTATTAAGGGATAGTTAGGTTTAGGAAATAAATAAGTGTTTGACGGTTGTTGGTCAATGTGGGATGTTATGAGAATTGAGTAGGTTCAACGAATGGCCACCAGGATGGTCTCGGGGCTCAAGAATCTCCAATATGAAGAAAGACTGAATAAATTGCAGCTATACTCACTCGAAGAACGTAGAGAGAGGGGGGATATGATTGAAACGTTTAAATATATCACGGGCCGTATCGAGGTGGAAGACGATATCGTCTTTCTTAAAGGACCCTCTACAACTAGAGGGCACCCGCTGAAAATCAGGGGCGGACAATTTCATGGCGACACCAGGAAGTATTTCTTCACTGAAAGGGTGGTCGATCATTGGAATGAACTTCCACTGCAGGTGATTAAGGCCATCAGCATGCCAGATTTTAAGAAAAAATGGGATACGCATGTGGGATCTCTAGAGGGGTGAAGTTATGAGGGTGGGTCATTAGGGTGGGCAGACTTGATGGGCTGTGGCCCTTTTCTGCCATCATTTTCATTTTCTATGTTTCTATGTTATGTTTTCTGAGGGGAGGTTTTGGGGAGGCATACTGTCCTTTATAAGATTGGTGCTCCTTTCAGTTTTTTATACTGTACACCAGTGCTTCTCATAACGCGGTATGCGCATCCTTGGGGGTATGGTGAGGAAAGTGCTGAGGAAAGTGAGATCCTGTTTCCACCAACAACATTTTGCCATCCTTGTACAATCTATCATCCTCTCCAGACAAGACTATTGTAACTCCATCTATTTAAGTCTAACCAAAAAAAGTCTTCAAAGACTTCAGTGGATTCAGAACATTGTGGCCAAGCTGATTTTCACAAAAAGCAAATACGATCATGCTTCCCCCTCCTGTCCAAACTTCATTGGCTTCCAGTAATTTCCAGGGTTCACTTTAAATGCACCTGCTAGCTTTCAAGATCCTACACGGCATCCTCCTTCCCCTAATTCCACTATCTTGGAACTCCTTGAGTCCTGATTCCATCAGATCCACCCAAAAGCTTAAACTATTCCAGTGTTCTCTCTAGCGGGTTTTAGCAGGGCGCTCCGCCCGGCTAATTTAGGTGAGTACACGGCTGTCAAAATTTTTAAAAACCCTGGAGCATGGGTTCAATTCACTGCAGGCTAAGGTGGGAGATAGGGCAGCGAGTCAAAGGAAGGGAGGGAAGGAAGCAAGCTTATGTGCGTGGTGAGTTGTGCCTAAGGAGGGAGGAGGAGGAGCAGGAGGCGGGGTGGGCTGGTAGGACGGTTGGTTTTCAGTTTGCCTCTGGAAAGAGGGGGAGGGTTAGCGTCTGCATGCTTGGCCCCTCTTAGTGCTTGTTGTTCTGCTGCAGTGCAGGGCGAGCGGTGAGCCTCTTGGCCAGCCAGCAAGGGGCTGCGGAAGAAAAATAAGAGCCTCCCGGTCTTCAGCCATGAATTTGTGATTCAAAATCATGCCGATATGTTGTCGTGCATGGCCATGGTCATCCTGCTGGGACTCATGTTCGAGGTATTGGGAAGCTGCTACCAGTGTGGCCTGTCTGCGCCTGTCAGCCTGTGCAACTTATGTAACGAAAACCCCTGTCCTCCCTGCCTTGTCCCAGCGCGCCTAGCAGCGAATCACTTGTAAGGCTTACCAAGTTTCTAAACCTTTATCCCACCAAACTGAGGTTAACGGTTTTACTTGCTTCGGGCCTTCCTCACAGCTGGGTCCTGCCTTCACGGAAACAGAAAGTAGGCAGGACCTGGCAACTAGGAAGGCCCAAAGCAAGAAAAAGCAGCGAGTTGTAAGCTTCCCTCCGTCGCTGACCTATGGAAGATAGGTCAGCGATGGAGGGAAGCTTACAACTTACCTAGCGACTCTGCCGACGGTTGTGTGAGCTGGGAGGGATGGAAAGAGAAAACGTGCTGCTGCACCGAATGGGGGAGGGGAGGGGGAAGAGAACTGTTCTGCTGCTGCACCCATTTTTGAGGGGTAGGGGGAAGGGAAGAGAAAGCACAGTTACTTACCATAACAGGTGTTATCCAGGGACAGCAGGCAGCTATTCTCACATATGGTTGACATCATCAGCGGAGCCCAGATGCGGAAGCTCGCAAGCAGACTTGCTTGAAGAAACTCAAAGTTTCGAGTCGACTGCACTGCGCATGCCTGAGTGCCTTCCCACCCAGTGTAGGGCACGTCTCCTCAGTTCAGATAGCTAGCAGAAAAGCCAACTAGGGGAAGTGGGTGGGTTGTAACTGTGCTTTATCTCAGGACAAGCAGGCAGGCTATTCTCACATATGGGTGACATCCAAGCTAACCAAAATGGGATGGTGGGAATGTTGGCAATTTAGGAGAATAAATTTTGTAATACTGTTTGGGCAAACTATCCATCCCTTCTGGAGAAAGTATCCAGACAATAGTGAGAAGTGAAAGTATGAACCAAGGACCAAGTAGCAGCCTTGCAAATTTCCTCAATAGGTGTAGATCTGGGGAAAGCTACTGAAGCTGCCATTGCTCTAACTTTATGGGCTGTGACTACTGTGTAGGGGTAATCCAGCCTGGGCATAGCAGAATGAGATACAAGCAGCCATCCAGTTGGAGATGGTACGCTTAGAGATAGGATGTCCCAACTTATTTGGATCAAAGGATATAAAAAGTTGAGGAGCAGTTCTGTGTGGTTTGGTGCGTTCCAAATAGAAGGTCAAAGCACGTTTACAGTCCAGAGTATGAAGAGCTATTTCTTCAGGATGAGAATGAGGCTTTGGAAAGAACACTGGAAGAACAATGGATTGGTTGAGATGAAACTCCGATACAACTTTAGGGAGGAATTTAGGATGAGTGCAAAGGACCACTTTGTCATGATGAAATACCGTGAAAGGTGGATCAGCAACTAAAGCTTGCAGCTCATTGACTCTTCGAGCAGAAGTGAGGGCAATAAGAAACACCACTTTCCAAGTGAGATACTTCAGATGAGCCTTGTCAATTGGTTCAAATGGAGGCTTCATCAGTTGAACAAGGACAACATTGAGGTCCCAAACCACAGGAGGCAGTTTGAGAGGAGGTTTGACATTGAAAAGTCCTTTCATGAATCTGGAAACCACCGGATGAGCAGAGAGAGGTTTCCCTTCAATAGGCTGATGGAAAGCCGCAATTGCACTGAGATGGACTCGGATTGATGTAGACTTGAGGCCAGAAGTGGATAAGTGCAAAAGGTAATCCAAAACAGAAGATATGGAGGAATGTTGAGGCTCCTTATCATGAGAAAAATACCACGTAGAAAATCTAGTCTATTTTTGGTGATAGCATTCTCTAGTGGTAGGTTTCCTAGAAGCCTCTACGACATCTCTTACAGATTGAGAAAACTGAAGAGGAGTCATGTTGAGAGGTACCAAGCTGTCAGTTGTAGATACTGCAGGTTGGGATAAAGCGGAGATCCCTGACTCTGTGTAAGCAGAAATGGAAAAACTGGTAGAAGGTATGGCTCCCTGCTGCTGAGTTGAAGCAGAAGGGAGTACCAAGGTTGTCTCGGCCACCGAGGAGCAATCAGAATCATGGTGGCATGGTCATTCTTTAACTTGACAAGAGTCTTGAGAATGAGAGGGAATGCATACAGGAAGAGATTTGTCCATTCCAGAAGAAAAGCATCTGCCTTGAGGCGATGAGGAGAGTATATCCTGGAGCAGAACTGAGGCAGTTTGTAGTTGTGGGGAGCTGCAAAGAGGTCTATCTGAGGCGTTCCCCACTGTGAAAAAAGGTGATGAAGAGGCGAGGAATGGAGTGTCCATTCGTGAGGTTCCAGAAGACGACTCAAGTTGTCCGCCAAGCAATTCTTTGCCCCTTGGATGTAGACAGCTTTGAGGAAGGTATTGTGGTGAATTGCCCAGTCCGAAACCTTCAGAGCTTCTTGACGAAAGGAGGCAGATCCCATCCCTCCCTGTTTGTTGACATAATGCATAGCGACTTGGTTGTCCGTCCGAATGAGGACTACCTGGTCGTGAAGATGTTGAAAAGTGTTGAGCCTTGAGAATTGCTCTTAGTTCCAACAGATAGATATGACACTGATGATCCAGTGGCCTTGTGTACGGAGACCATTGAGATGAGCGCCCCAGGCGTAGGTCATAGAATATGTCATGAGGACCTTCTGATAGGGGGGCGTTTGAAAAAGCAAGCCTCTGGAGAGATTGGAAGAGAGAGCTTCCACCAACGGAGAGACTACTTCAATGAAGGAGTGACTGTTGTGTCGAGAAAGTGGGTCGCAAACCTGCATCCATTGAGATACCAGGGTCAACTGAGGAATTCTGAGGTGAAGTCTGGCAAAAGCAGTCACGTGTACTGTGGAGGCCATGTGACCCAGGAGTACCATCATGTGTCTCGCTGAGATGGAAGAGCGGGAAGACACTGTATGACAGAGTTGAAGAAGAGCTTCCAGACATTGTTGTGGAAGGAATGCTGAGTTAGACAATATCCAGAACAGCTCCGATGAATTGTAGATTCTGTGAGGGCTGAAGTTGGGATTTGGGAAAGTTGATTTAAAATCCCAAACTTTGTAGGAACCAGGTAGTCCGTTGGGTCGCTACAATAACTCCCTGAGAGGTTGAATCTTTGATGAGCCAGTTGTCGAGGTAGGGAAATACCTGAAGACCATGGTTCCTTAAAGCTGCTGCTACCACTACCAGGCACTTGGTGAACACTCTGGGAGATGAAGCCAGGCAGAAGGGCAGCACTCTGAATTGATAATGCAGATTCCCCACCCGAAATCTGAGATATTGACGGGAGGCCGGATGAATAGAAATACGAGTGTAGGCCTCCTTAAGATCCAGAGAGCATAACCAGTCGTTCTGCTCGAGAAGGGGATAAAGGGATGCCAGGGACAACATTCAAAATTTTTCTTTGACCAAAAATTTGTTGAGAGCCCTGAGATCCAGAATGGGCCGCAGATCGCCCGTCTTCTTCGTAACAAGGAAGTAACGGGAGTAAAAACCCCTGTTATGCTGTTCCAGAGGAACTGGTTCAATGGCAAGGAGACGAAGCAGAGCTTGAGCTTCCTGAAGAAGAAGGGCGGTCTGGGATGGATTGGAAGGATACTCTCTTGGAGGAAGCTCTGGTGGAACCTGAGTGAAATGAAGAGAGTATCCTTCCCTGATGATGGTCAGTACCTAGAGGTCGGATGTAATTGTCATCCATCGGTGGTAAAAATGATGGAGACGACCTCCTATAGGGGGAAGAGAAGTCAGAGACAGAACAATGGAGGTAATGCTCTGTTTGAGACAGTCAAAAAGGCTGTGAAGCCTTAGGTGCAGCGGAAGGTTGGGATTTTTATTGCTTCTGAGGCTGCTGTTTCTTAGGAGGAGGGCGATTGTAAGGAGCCGCCCTTGGAACAAAACGCCTCTGATATATAGGAGGAGGACGTGTAGTTTTGGCAGGAGCTGGCTTTGGCTTAGGTCTGACAATAGAAGCAAAGGATTTTTCATGTTCAGACAATTTCTTGGTGGCTGCCTCAATAGATTCATCAAAGAGGTCATTGCCTGCACAAGGAATATTGGCCAAGCGGTCCTGAAGATTAGGGTCCATGTCAATGGTACGAACCCAGGCAAGGCGACACATGGCTAAAGAGCAAGCAGCTGCCCGGGCAGACAACTCGAAGGCATCATAAGATGAATGAAGTAGATGTAGTCTGAATTGTGATAAAGAAGCAATGACTTCTTGAAATTCAAAGTGTTTTTGAGTATCCAAATAACTCAGAAATTTAGGTAAAAGTTATGAGGAATTCAAAATAAGTGATATAATGAAAGTTATAATTCAGGACTCTAGAGGACATCATAGAATTTTGATAGATACGACATCCGAATTTGTCCATAGTTCTCCCTTCCCATCCAGGAGGAACGGTGGCGTAAACCTTGGAAGGATGGGACCTCTTTAAGGAGGACTCCACAAGAGATAACTGTGAGTTGTCAAACCCTTTGCGATGTACAGTTTTATTCCTAGAGTCCAATTTGCCTGGAAGAGCTGGAATGGTATAAGGAGTCTCCAGGCATCTGGCAAAAGTCTGAGACAAAAGCTTGTGAAGAGGAAGCTTACGTGACTCTGCCGGAGGTTGAAGTAGATGCATGACTTCGAGGTACTCCTTAGAGTATTTGGAACCAGCATCTAATTGAAGATCCAAGTCACCAGCCATCTGACGAAGAAAAGATGAGAAAGATAACTGATCTGCCAATGTTTTGCCTCGAACAAGGTTCGAGGACGTCGAAGCAGCCTGGGTCAAAGATGAAGCTTCGGCAGGAAAAAAGGCATCAAAAGAATATGGAGACTTGGACGAATAGAACTAGAGGCTGAAGATCAAAGCTCCAGAGGCTTGGAGGAAGAACCTTGATGCACTCGCAAAGACTCTGCTCCTTGCTTTTAGTGCTTGGATGATAGACCAGACACTTGCAGAGACTCTGTTCCCTGCAAAGAGTGTGGAAGCTCGGACTGGGACATAGGAAGCGGCTCGAGTGGTCTGGTCGAAGTTGGAGTAGATCGAGGCTTCGAGGAAGATGGTTTATCCTGAGAAGAACGATGCCTGGAAGAATGCCTCGATGAAGGCCTCGAATGGTGGTGAGAATTGTGTCTGGAACTAGATCTCGAGGATCGAGATTTCGCCTCGGAGAAGTAAGCAGCCGATGCCGATGTATGAATAGGACTAGAGGCTGTAGATCGAAGCTCCAGAGGCTTGGAGGAGGAACCTCGATGCACTCGCAAAGACTCTGCTCCTTGCTTAGAGTGTGAGAATTATCGTTGATGCACTCGCAAAGAATCTGCTCCTTGCTTTTCGTGCTTGGATAGCAGACCAGACACTTACAGAGACTCTGCTCCCTGCAAAGAGTGTGGAAGCTTGGACTGGGACATAAGAAGCGGCTCGACCTCGCGGAAGTCTGCTGAATGCCCAGGCAGGATAAGAGGAAGCAGTTTAGGTCCCATAATAGTAAGGTACTGAAGAAACTGCTTCTCTAATATGGTCTGGAAAGAAGCCGGCAAGGATGGATCCACATCTGAAACTGGACCACCTGCCTTGGCTGGAGGTTCCTTCGAGGTAGTGTGAGTGTGCTTCGACTTAGTAGTCTTGGACACTTTAATCACCACCGGTGGAACTGACTGCTGAGCTATCTGACCTGAGGAAACAGGGGAAGATACAGCAGATGACGTCGAAGCAAGAGCCGCTGCAAACGATGAAGGTCTGACGAGGCTCAAGGTGGAAGCAGTAGGCGCAGAAGTCGAAGTCGAGGGATCAGTAGGAGACTCCATCTCGAAAAGCTTGTCCACCAGAATGCAATGACGCTTAAAAGCACAAGGCTGAAGTGTTTGGCAAGGCAGGCACGACCTAGGATGATGTTTCGGCCCAAGGTACTTGAGGCAGCGTCTGTGAGGGTCCGTGAGAGAGATCGCGCGCTGACACTTGCTACACCTCTTAAAGCCTGTAGCAGGCCGGGACATAGGCAGAAAAATAGCTGCCGCAAAGTCGAAACTCACGGGCTGTGGCCGAGCGGCCCATCCCGGAAAATGAACGGAAGAAGGCAAAATTTTTTTTTTGAACTAAAATAAAAGAAACAAAATACAACAGCGATTCGTGAAGAATAAAACACCAACCGCGGTTGAGAGAAGGCAAAAATTGAACAAAGTTAAACGCATAGAGTCAAAGACGGACTTTTCGGCTCCGCGGAAAACTGAGAACTGAGGAGATGCGCCCTGTGCTGGGGCAGGAAGGCACTCGTGCATGCGCGGTGCGGGCGACTCGAAACTTCAAGTTTCTTCAAGCAAGTCTGCTTGTGAGGCGTCCGCTTCCGGGCTCCGTTGGATGACGTCACCCATATGTGAGAATACCTGCCTGCTTGTCCTGGGATAATTACAAGCATCAGGAAAGAAATGGAAAACAAAGTTGAAAATGTTATAAGAGATCCTACATGTCTGTCCCACGCTATCTTGAATTCAGACACAGTCTTCGTCTCTACCACCTCTACAGGGAGACCATTCCACGTATCTAACACTCTTTCTGTATCATTCTGTGGACAACCAGACCAAGGCTTATCTACCTGTGAATCCATTGTTTTCTTCTTTTGTATAATCTTCGCTACTGCGCTGTGACTGCAGCCAACTTTGCTGGCAATCTAGCAGCACAAAAATCTTCCTCGCTCATCACTAACACACGAACACAAGTGGCTGCACCTTGATTACTGTGTGTAATTTTGGTCTACAGCATCTCAAAAAATATATAGAGGGATTTGAAAAGGTATAGAGAAGGACAATGAAATTATAAAAGGGATGGGACGACTTCCCTATGAGGAAAGGCTAAAGCGGCTATGGCTCCTCAGCTTGCAGAGACAGCTTAGGGGAGATACGAGAGGTTTATAAAATAGTGAGTGGAGTGGAACGAATAGATATGAATCACTTCTTTACTCTTTCTAAAAATATTAGGACTATTAATGAAGCTATTAAGTAGTAGATTAAAAACAAACCGGAGAAAACATTTTGTCAATCAACTTATAAACTCTGGAATTCACTGCCAGACAATGTGGTGAAAGCAATTAACTTAGCAGGGTTTAAAAAAAACTTGAATAATTTCCTAAAATAAAAGTCCATAATCAATTATTAAGATGGACCTGGGGAAATCCACTGCTTATTCCTTGGATAAGCAGTATAAAATCTTGTTTTACTCCTTGGGATCTTGCCAGGTACTTGAGTCACGGGTTGGCCACAAGGATACTGGGCTTCATGGACGGTCGGTCTGTCCCAGTATGGCAACTATTATATTCTTATGAGACATGATTCTGTTGCACTCTAACCTGAAGGATGCACTGATGAACAACTGTGAATCTCTCCTCTCGGTGCAAGTTGTACCAAAGAAGGTGAATATGAAGTACTGTATTCAAAAGGCTTCAAGAGGGCACAACTGCCTCACTACTCTGTGGTGGTCTTATTTACTTTGGAGCAGGCCAGAAGCTTGCGGACTTATGTCTCAGTGTGCCTAGTTAAAGAGGCATGGACTTTGAACGCATTGAGAGAAAACTTAATCAGGTCTCGATGCTTAATCAGCAAATTTAATTATCTCACTAGTTATTCCCATCTCTAGATCACTGATAAATATGTTAAAAGCAGCAGTCCCAGCACTGATTCCTGGGGAACCCCACTATTTACCCTTCTTCATGAAAATATTGACCATTTAAACCTACTCTATTTTCTATCTTTATACTTATCTTATATTGCCAGAACTTAAGAGCTACGTGTGCTAGGCAGAGTCCTCACTAACGTCACCCACATGTGAAAATACACTGGGCCTGCTCGCCCTCGGAAAATAAATTCTTAAACTCCTTCAGAAAAAAATTATAGAAAAAAGATATTACGCTACAGTGATGTGCAAAAGTCTGGAACCACTAGTAAATTTTGTATTCTTTCAACTTTCTGCCCTTTGTTGACCCAACAGATTTATCTGTGTACCACATTATAAGGGATACATTTGTTTATCAGAATCAAGTTTTTATTCAAGTTTGACCTTAAATTTCTGAGTTTGTAAGTTAAAGTTGCCATGTTAATAATTTGCTGGCCAAAAAAAGTACATATGAGCATCACCTATCCTTCATGTTCATGTAGATGGCTTTGAAAATAGGTTGCTTGTGTGTCAGTGATGGCTCAGTATTTTGTGGGCCACCCTCTGTACTTGATCACCTCTCTGCACTGTGTCAGCATTGAGTGAACTAGTTTGATGAGGTGATCATGGATGACAACATGGTTCCAGGTTGTAATAAGTGACTCAGTCAACTCGCATTTTGATGTTGGATGTCTCTTGGATATCTTCCAAGTCACCTTTTGCCACAAGTTCTTAATCCGATTGAGATCCAGAGATTGGGCAGGCCAGTCGATTGACTCGATGCTGTTCTGACGCTTCCAGTTGATCACCTCTTTGGAGCAATGGCAAGGTACATTTCATCTTGGAACTGATCTGGAAACAATTGCTGAGCTGATGGCACCATGAACTTGTGCAGTATTGTGCTGTAATTGACCATTCCATCGATAATGTGCAGATGTCCAATGCCACTGGCAACCATGCAGCCCCAAACCATGACCTTCAAAGGATGCTTCACAGTGAGGATGAGGCACTTAGGCTTGAACTCCTCACCAAGAAACCTCCTCATATAGGTGGGGCCTGGTTATTAAACAGGCAGAAGGTGTTTCATCACTGAAAAGCACATTTCCCCACATGTCACAAGTCCAGCTTCAATACTTCTGCACCCATTCGACCTGGTTGCATCTTTGGACGTCAGTCATCATTGTCTTAGAAACATGACGGCAGATAAAGGCTGAATGGCCCATCCAGTCTGCTCCTCCACAGCATACACTATCTCCTTCTCTCCCTAAGAGATCCCACATGTCTGTCCCAAGCTATCTTGAATTCAGATAGTCTTAATCTCCACCACCTCCACCAGGAGACTATTCCATACATCTACCACCTTTTCTGTAATTAAGTATTTTCTTACATTATTCTTGAGCCTATCACCTCTTAACTTCATCCTATATCCTAAACTAAACTAACTAAACTAAACCTTAGGTTTATATACCGCATCCTCTCCACAATCGTAGAGTTCGGCATGGTTTACAAGAGTTGAGAGAGAAAGGAACTCCAGTGAAGGTTAAAGGGTATAGTGAGAAGGATATTTGGGGGGCTTAGGATGCCAAAGATGGGGTAAGTATTACATTTTTTGAAAACAGCCAGGTTTTCAGATGTTTGCGGAAGAGTTGGAGAGGGCTCAGGATCCGAAGGGGGGAGGTAAGGTTGTTCCAGAGCTCAGTGAATCTGAAGGGGAGGGAGGTCCCTAGTTTTCCTGCACGGGAAATGCCTTTTAATGAAGGAAAGGATAGTTTAAGTTTGTGAGTGGGTCTGGTGGTATTAAAATTTAAGGAGTTCCAGGAAAGTGGGATAAAGGGAGGGAGGATGCCGTGAAGGATTTTGAAAGTTAGACAGGCGCATTTAAAGTGGACCCTGGCAATAATCGGAAGCCAGTGAAGCTTGGACAGGAGCGGTGAGACATGGTCGAATTTACTTTTTGCGAAGATGAGCTTGGCCGCGGCATTCTGGATCCGCTGAAGTCTATGAAGGTTTTTCTTGGTAAGGCTTAGGTAGATTGAGTTGCAATAGTCCAATCTGGACAGGATGATAGATTGGACGAGAACGTAAAGTGATTTTGATGGAAATAGGATCTTACTTTCCTCAGCATGTGAAGGCTGAAAAAGCATTTTTTTTGCCAAGGAATTGAGGTGGTCGTTGAAAGACAAAGTGGAGTCGATGATGATGCCCAGAACATTGCTCGAGGACTCCAGCTGCAGAGTGGAACCAGAGGACAGAATTTTCCTTCATTTGAAAAAGACTCATCTCCTGTACATTATTGCCACAGAGATATTTAAACATTTCTTATCATATCCCCTCTCCCCCTACTTTCTTCCCAAGAACAGTGGAACCTTGGTTTACGAGCATAATTTGTTCCAGAAGTATGCTCATAAATCAAATTGCTCATATATCAAAGCGAGTTTCCCCATAGGAAGTAAGGGAAACTCGCTTTGATTCGTTCCACCTCCTCCTCCCCACCCCCGAGGCTACTGGCGCTGCTCCATTCCCCCCTTGAGGCCACCGGCGCTGCTCCATACTTCCCCCCACCTTGTGATACGGCATCCTTCCCCCCCAGCTCATGTCGCCTCCCCTCCCCCGAGATCCTACATCCCCATCCCCCCACCCCCGAGCACCGAAATAACATCCCTTACCCAGATTTGGCACCGGCACCAGCACCAACGCACAGGACATGCCGGTGCCGGTGCCGGAAAATCCTCCCTCTTGGCTGTGCTGGGCTGGGCAGTGCTTCGGAGATCCTCCCTCTTGCCTGTGCTGGGCTGGACTGGGCCTTGAGCATTTGCGCATGCTCAAGGCCTTCTGGTCTCGCTCTCTCCATGAACACATAACAGAAGTAATTGTTAAGCAGTTCAGCCTTATCCTTATTGTTTTCTGCATATTTGTTCCCTTCACCCTTGAGCCTCATTATGCTATTTTAACACTTCTTCCTATCACTTATATATCTAAAAAATGTTTTGTCTCCCAATTTTACCTATCAGCTATCTTTTCTTCCATTTGCATCTTTGCTTTTCTAACTTTTCCTGCGTTTCACAGCTTTTCCACATATTTTGATCTGTCTTCCTCTTTCTATGATGTCTTGTAATTTATGAAGGCTAACCTTTTCCTCTCAACTTTTTAGCTACTACCGTGTTTCCCCGAAAATAAGACAGTGTCATATTAATTTTGGGCCCAAAAAATGCACTAGGTCTAATTTTCAGGGTAGGTCTTATTTTTTTCATGTACATGATCATCTTTCCTTTCCTCTCCTTCACCCCAATTCATCTTCTTTCCTTTCTTTCCCCCACATGTGCAGCATCTTTCCTCCCCTCTCACCCATCACCTTGTGCCTTCCCTCTGCAACAACTTTCTATCCCTCCCTCCCTACCATCCCTCGTGCAGCAGAACCCTTACCCAGTTTCTATCCTTCCCTCACTCCCTCATGCAGCAGAACCTTTGAGCAGCCCCCACCCCCGTCGCCAAACCCCCGCTGACCCTCCCATGCAAACTCCGCCGACCACGAACCCTACATACCTTATCAAGAGCAGCATCGGCAGCACTCTAAACAGGCTGCTTCGAGGCCTTCTCCTGCCGGGGCATTCCCTCTGCTGCATCACGGATGATGTCATCAGTAATGCGACACACGTAAGGTCCCGGCGGGAGAAGGCCGCGAAGCAGCCTGTTTATGGGGTGCTGCCAACGCTGCTCTGGAGGGAGGTATGTAAGGTTAGCGGTCAGCGGAGTACAGAAGCGCGGCGAATCCAAGGACTAGGGCTTATTTTGGGGTTAGGACTTATATTAAGATCTACCCTGAAAATCATGCTAGGGCTTATTTTCGGGGTAGGTTTTATTTTCAAGGAAACATGGTATATTTAAGAACCAAATCAGTCTTCTTTTCCTTTTACCTTTATGTACTTTCATAAAAAAAGTTTGTCACATTTAGAATAGCTCCTTTCAGTTTCGCCTACTACTTTTTCTACTTCATTCAGCTGTTCCCATCCAACTAACTCCTCCTTGAGGTATTCCCCATCTTGATAAAGTTAGATCTTTTGACATTTAGAACATTCAAATTTGAGTAAGTTCTTTTGTCCCGTATTTTAATATTGAACCTCACCATTCTGTGATCACTAGATGACAAAATGATCACCCACCATAACCCCATATTGAACCTCATCATTTGTAAGTACAGTACTAAGTCCAGAATAGTTTTATCCCGTGTGAGTTCTGTTATTAATTGCCAGAACAATTCTTCCTGTAGCGAATCCAAGATCTCCTTGTTTCTAGACGACTCTGCAGCATGGAAGGTCCAATCAACACTTGTTGCATGCTTTGCAGCCCAGCAGCCCAAACTGCAGACATTGGTGACAAATTGTTGATGAGATGACACTGACATGACACTCGTCTGATCCTTCACGCAGTAGCTGAGGTGAGGTCAACTTGCAATTGGTCAATGAAATCCGTCAAAGTGCATGGTTTTGGCATGATGTTGATGAATGTGGACAACCAGACCAGTGAACCCATTGTTTTCTTCTTTTGTACAATCTCTGCTACCACACTGTGACTGCAGCCAACTTTCCTGGCGATCTAGCAGCATGAAAATCCTTCCTTGCTCATCACTGACACATGAACACACTCCTCCAACATCAGGTTCCAAGTGTTTATGTTGATGCAGAAAGTGTATGAAACTCAAAAAGCTCATGCTTTTTACAGTTCCCTATTATCTAGACATATGGACTGTGATTGGCTGATGAAAGCAACCTCCTGATCGGTCACAAATAACACGTGCTGATTGGATAGTCTCGATCCAGTTTTGAAGCATGATTTGTATAAGTTATAGTAGCTATGTTCCAGTATCAACAAAATTATAAAATTAGAAACAAATGGCCTTAAAAAGTTGATTCTAACAGCCAAATGAATCCCTTATAATGTGATATACAGACAAATCTATTGGGCCAAAAGGGGGGGGGGAAGGTCAGAAAGTTGAAATAATGCAAAATTCACAAGTAGTTCCAGACTTTTGCATACTGAAGGGGCACATATATTTGTAAGTTTTTCTATTCCTGCTTGTGTAAAAGGAACTGCTGAAACAGTTATCATTTTGCCAAGAACCCACAAGATCTTTTCTTTTTGTGTTCTGAGCTCTGTGTCCCCATTTTGTTCTGTAGTTGACGTGTTTTGATAAGAAACATTTGTTAAAAAAGAAACATTGCTAGACCTTAGACAAGATAGTATTATATGCTATAATGGAAACTTCCCACTATTCCTCCCCACTTATGTTTGCTACCTTTTTCTAGTTGCTTTTATGTATCCTGTTACCAAATATGGTCTTTCCTACAGTCATATGCTAAGAAAACTGACCCATGTGAAATGCTATATATATGTTACAGTACTCTGAATAAAGGATATATATCTCTTGGCATATTGGCATGTGCGTTTGTGTGTGTATGTGACAGCAGGACAGCAGAACGAGGCTAATACAAATTGGGACCTGGTCGTTTCACACACCACTATATATAGAGACTTATTACCTTTGTGCTTTCGTAAAAAATCAATGCTCGTCTGCAAGACAGTAGATTTGTCCATTTTCCGGGCATTTCCTGGAAGCATGGATCCCAGTTCTTTGATGAGAATATTAAACTGGTCTCTACGTTTCTTTTCAGATTTATTTCTGGATACTCTGAGGGTGGAGAGAGGAGGGAGAGAATAGAAAGACAAAAGTTTTATTTTAAAACCAAATTTAAAAAAAACAACCAAATGAAGTACTGTACTGGGTTTCAATGTTGACTACTACGAATTGAAATTAAAGATTAAGAAACAAAAGAAATAATATTAGGGAGGCAAAAGAAGATCCCCTATCAACTCTTCTCAAAAGACTGGTTTTCTTTGAGAAGGTCAAAAGGGATGATCATAAGTTTTTATAACTTTTTTAACGGGTATAATATAGCAAAGGAGGAGAGTGTGGCATAGTGGTTAAGAATTACAGCCTCAATACCCTGAGGTTGTGGGTTCAAACTCTGCACTGCTCCCTGTGACCCTGGGCAAGTCACTTAATCCTCCACTGCCCAAGGAACAGATATGATTTGGAAACAATCTGATCCTCTTGATTGAAAATTTTTTTGTAAACTTTTTACTAAATATGCCAAAAAGAACTGTCAACTAGATAATTGTCCTTTGAATGTATTGAAAACTGCTCCTTTTGTCTTAAAGCAGATCTCTTCAAATGGACTACTTTTTCTTTAAATAACAGTTTATTTCTAAGAGAATAGATCAAATTTTGATTACACCTATAATAAAAAATGCTAAGGAATCCATCACGCTTAATACTAACTATTGGCCCATAGCCAGTATTCCGTTGTTTACCAAGGTGTGGTCAAGGCTGACTTGGGCCTCCTTTTATAAGGTGCGCTAGCGTTTTTAGCGCGCGAAGGATTAGCGTGTGCAAACCTTGCGCTAAACGAAAAATACTAACGCAAGCTCTATGGAGGCATAAGTATCTAGCGCGCATGGTATTGTAGCGCGCTAAAACCGCTAGTGCACCTTAGTAAAAGGAGCCCTTGGTGAAATATTTAGAAAAATTTCATATTCTTCATGAATATCAATCTGGGTTTTGTTCAGGATTTAGCAGAGACAGTATTGGCCTCTTTAACTGACCATCTCCATGGGTTATTGAGTGTAGGTTCCAGTGCGTTGCTTCTTCAGTTGGATCTAAGCAGTGCCTTTGATCTGGTTGTTCATGAGATCTTGTTGTACTGCTTGAACTCAACTGGAACTGGCTTGAGGGTTGAGGGAGAATCAGGAAAAAGACCTTCATGAAAATGTAGGTGCAGACCTCTATGAAACCCCAAAAAGTTATATTTTGAAGAAAGTCATTGTGCTACTGAATTCTAGTTTCTGAACAATCATTTCGATCCCTGTCAGCAAGAAAAAAATAATTTGCTCTGTAAGAGATTCATCTTTGCCCCCAAAAGCTGGCAAGCATCTGCTGACTATTACAACATTGGTTATCTGCTGACTGTAACAGCCTTGGATATTTTAGGATTTTCCAGAAGACGACGAACCCAAAACAAGAACAAGAAGATAAGCCCAGGCACCATTACTGCAAGATAAGATGTCCTACCAAAAGTTATTTAAACTACTAATGAAGGACAATGAAGCTCAAGAAGAGAGAGGGTCTGCTCTCAGGAATTACTGAACTTGGTATTGAGAATGCATTGTCAGGGAAATAGAAAGGTTAGTTTTGACACTAGGTGACATCATGCTTCAATATGGCTCCAAGATAAAAATGCAGACTATACAATTAGTAGATATGATAAATGTGTCAACCCAATAGAAAGTGAGTATGTAATCATACCGGCTGGCTTAAACTTTAGGATAGATCCATAAACAGAAGGTGGCCACTCTGTATGTATCCATTGGCTCAATGTGCTGTACTTTGTTGTTCCATGAAAAGCTGACTTTTGTCTATTGCTAATAAACCGATATTATATACAGCAATTTGGTTGTTGCGAGGTCAGTTTTATGATAGGGTCTGCAGCCTACCTTATCATCTGGTGATCCCAACCGGGCTCTTTGCCTTTGCTTTTGCGCTCGCCTTTATTGACTGGCGTTTTGTAGCCACCAGCACTTATATTTGACTAGTGTGTATAGCAGGAGTAACTGAGCAGAGCCAGCAGTGACTGGTGCATATCGCCGGAGTACCCGAGGTGACTGGTGCATAAGCCCGTGTTCTTGAGCTAGAGCCAGCAGTGACTGGTGCATATAGTCAACGAACATGAGCAGAGTCAGCTTTGCATCGTTTTTGACTGGTGCATTGAAGCCAGCTTTGAATTGTGTGCTTTCTAAATGATATGAAGCGTTAGAATAAGAAAATGGTTATTATATTATGCTGCTTTTTAGAATGCTTTGACGGGGGGGGGGGGTGTTTAATGTGCTTTACTAACAATAGACGATTTTGACGTTGAATTGTGCTATTTTTATGAATTATCACCATTGGTACCATGTGAATACAGTCACTTACAAAGCTTTTCCTGGTAACCAAACTTTAATCTGATCTATCACTGTTAACTGTTTATATACATTTCCAGTCAGCATGCACCTTGGTGAACATATATTGACAGTATATGGGAACTGATGCCCGACTTCTTTTTTTCTCCTTAACCTACATTTTCCTCCTGAAACTTCCAACCTATTAAAGGTTGGTGCAGCACACTTTGTTTTTAAGCATACTTTTGAGGGTGGTCTTAATGCCAGTAAAACTCTACTGAAAACCCACAAAATTTATGTTCTCGAAGCTATCTTTCAAAGCCTCTCTTCTACATAAAAGAGAGCATTTCTCCATACGATTAAGCCTTTTCTGGCTATGTCCTGGTGCCAACAAGTGAATTAGGGATATTCAGAGTATACATGTAGGAGTAGACGGATTTAAATCATCATTGTTTGTGCATAATGGAGTAGAGAGAAAATAGATGAGAAAGTGTACAGAGGTCTTGATAGCATTGCGTATTTTTTAGGGGATGTATGAGATGATTTAGGTTGGTCAGATGGGACTGTGCATCTGACAATGCAAGGGAAATGCAGGGGGGTTACCGGAGGTTGAAGATATGATAGTGTAAGTTGATGAGAAAAATCAGTTTGTATATTCACAAAAAAGTAGAAAATGAAATGAATGTTGAGTGAATGATTGGACATCCTTGCATGCTTGTTTAATGTATGCTGTGAGATAAACCCTTTATTTTTACAGGTCCAAGAGGTTGCCGTCACTTTTTCCCCATTATTAATGCCTAATTTGTTTTCTAGAGCTCTAAAACTGCAGTCTTCTGCCCACAGCGGATCATGTGGTCCTGCATTCTTTTCTTATGACTCTGCTTTGTATACAGTGCAATTTAGGAAATTACTTATTGGCCTTCATTTATGAGTACTCAAGAATATAGAAACACTGACCATTGTACTCGATTTGAAATGTACATTCTATCACTGAGCGGTGCTGGTATAATTCCTGCAAACTCTGTGGTTTTGAGACAGTGCCTTAAACATTTCCTAGTTTAGATGTTAAAAGTAAGATTTATTCCTCTAACAACCAAGGGGTTCCCTAACTAATTTAGAGGTTTATCCTTTACAGTATAAATAAAGACACCAATATATTGAGTCAGCGAAATTAGGGGTAATTAGGACAGCTGATATTGCCAGAAATGCATTTCTGTCAGTTTATCAATTTGCAAGGACACACGCTGGAAGCATTGAAGATAGTGTTCACTGACCAAATGTTTTGGAGTCTGCATAGATAAGATTGTGTGTCTTAACCCTGTTTCCTTTTTTGTATTGTGTATTGTGCTTAGCTAAAAGGGAATGGGAATTTTTAGCATACACTACTTTGCCTTCTCTTTTATTCTATTTATGGTATGCATACTGTCTAATTTTTCTATTTTCCCTCCACCCATGTGGCATTCCTAGAAGTTCCTTTTTTCCTTCTTACGAGAGGGGAAATATATATAAAGTGCATTGTACTACTTTTCATCATGTGATGTAACGTGCTGGCCTGTTTATTTTTTTTTTTCCTTCACTTGTACAATTGTCAGTACTAAGAGGTGGGGGGTTTTTTGCGTATGACACAGTGCAGCTGAAGGACATGTATAAGGGAATATGCATTTTGTCTAGTTGTGACCTTTCTCTCTTTCAATAAACATATATTTAAAAAAAAAAAAATTAGTGCACTATAATAGTTGCTGGACGTCCAGGGTTTATTTTTTTTTTAGCACTGCACTTCAATTGTTATATTTTGTCTTATCAACGTTGAAGGTTACACAAGCACAGTTTCCAGCTAACAAGCAGTGTGTTCTGCTTCTATGATTTTTAGCTAGACATAGAGAATGCTTTGCTCCTTTGCAAGAATATGAGATATTTAAGTAAATAAAGGAGGTCTACACTGCTGCTAGGTTGGCAATCTGTCTTTAGATTTGTGTACCTGTGTATATGGTATTTTCATTCTGTGCAGTATGTTTTTCTCTCTCTCTCTTGTTTACTCGAGATGAAGTGAACATCTGTGGTGGTGCTTGGGATTATGGGGGATGTAGTGCTGAATTTCTTTAACTGTACAGATCTTTGCAAATGTTTCCTTTTTTTCTCTCATTGTTTCAGTCTGTATGTGTAATCAAGCCGGCATAGTTTTAATGCAGTCTGTCTTTGAAATGCCTGGCAGTGGAGGATAACGTCCAGCATTAAATGGCCTTTTTCCTATTTGGGGAGAACCTTATGTAAACATCTTTTATGTTAGATGACTCTATTATGTGTAATATGCATTTCTAGTGACATGTATATCCTGGACATACAGATGATTCAACTGGACTCTACAGACCTATCTTTTCACTTGTGTATGCTGGACACCCTGCTGGAAACTACAGACATATTTTCCCATAGCCAGGCCCAGACTGTTTGCAATGCTAACAATGATGTTCTTGTTTCCCTGCTGGGAGGATATCCCTTCAAGGTTATGCTGAACTGTTATCACTGCTATATGACTTCATAGACTTCATATGCCAGACACCATAGAAAGCCATAAAACTTTTATAATGAGCAAGGAGCTCTGCTCATGTGGGTGTAACGAAATGAAAGAACTTGGTACCAAACCATGGGTTTCCTGTCTCCCAACCAAACTATGGGAACCAGACTGCTGGATTGTTGAAAGGTCATCTTTGCCAACTTTTCATCTTACAAGGACACCAACTCGAATACGCACAGAATTGTAACACCTCTAATTAGCAGCTGCATGTCTCAATGCTGAAAGAAGAAAGTTCAACAACAGTTCTCTGTTTCTGCAAGGCCCCCCTTTTACTGGGGGGGGGGTTGTGGAGGTGAGAAAGAGGCGTGGACGAATGGGAAGAGTTAGATGTATATTATTTTTATGTACCAATAGGGAATTACAGAACCAGAATTCGGGGATGGACTTTCTTGGAACAAAGGAAGATTTGCTCTGTATAAAAAACACGTGCATTCTAGAAAAAGCCAGAGAGATTCACTTACTTATGCTATGGGGAACTGCTAGCCCCCTGCTAAGCATATGAGTGCAAATTCTTCTCTCCATTGCATATTCTGAACTGACAATACGTTTTTTTAGATATGTCTTTGCTGCTGTAATACTTATAGTTTTTATATTAACAATAAACAAATATTGTCTGTTTTGGAAGATACAATGCCGTCTTGTAGTTATTCCAATGAGGTAAACAAAGCAGCCTTTTACTTCACTAGTTTTAACTCTGTTTCATGAAATTTTTTGGAGAGGTTGTCCTGAATGATCTTGGCCAGGGTGATTGTTGTGATTTGCTTTGGTTTTCTCCCTCTCACATTCTTTCTCTCTCCTGCAGACTGCAGCGGTGGGAAGGGGAGGACCTGTGACTTTCATCTTTCACTTTAGGAAATTTTAATGTGTGATAACTTGCACTACAGTTGTGTTCTATGAATGCCTGAGTATATTTTTGTTCACCGTATCTTTTGCTTATGTTATAATTGCACTTGAGAATAATTCACCTGTTTAATTAAGAGCTAAAGCTAGTTCTTGGAGGTCCTGTTTATATTGAGAATCATAATAATTTATTTTACTCGCTTTAATGTAATCTTGAATCCACATTTGAGGACTTGAGTTGAGTTAGTTGTAAGAATTTCCTGTATTTAGTTTTCCTTTATTTGGATTGAATATGATTTATATTCTACTAACTTACTTTCTTATTATGTCATTTGAAAAATTAATAAAATAATTAAGAATAATTGAGAATCATTTGGTATATGACTTTTCTTATAAGCCTTATGTATCTTTCTACAGACTAAATTATGTATGGGAGCAATAGAACAATGTTTAAATTGTTACCGGATGCATTTTTCTTTTTTCTCTTCTTGGAGGACTAATTTATGTTTCATTAATGAAGTTATGACCCTTTGGTGAGATGCGTACTTTCTTTTGGGAGCTACTATGTTTGAAATTGCCCCATATCTTGTATGTTTGCTTTTTGAATTTCAATAACACTGTTTGGTGTTGAGCGTCTATACATGCCACACATTAGCATCTCAGCATCTGAACTGAAACCAGTTTGTACAAGCAAAAAGCAGGAAATGGTCTCCCAACCTCTGAAAGTCTCCCATAAGCTTCTGTCATATATCTCAATAGGCAGTGAAATGCTCTATCCTGAAAGAAATGTTGTAGGTTGTGAGTGTATGAGGCTTAATAAGAAAAAATATGCAATCGTGATTTCAATTTTATTCCTTTTTAATTTATACTTTGGTATTTTTTCATGTTTTCCCAGGTGCCCTCGATTTTGGTTCTGATTTGTTTTTGTACCCTTTATTTTTCCCAGGCAAGGCAAATCATAGGTTGCATATGCAGGAGTTTCGTCAGCCATAAGCCTGAAGTCATTATGCCATTGTATAGATCCATGGTGAGACCCCACCTGAAATACTGTGTGCAATTCTGGAGGCCGCATTACCATGCTGAGACTGGAGTCGGTCCAGAGAATGGCCATCCGGATGGTCTCGGGACTCAAGGATCTCCCATACGAGGAACGGCTGGATAAGTTGCAGTTGTACTCACTCGAGGAACGCAGAGAGAGGGGTGACATGATCGAGACATTCAAGTATCTCAAGGGCCGCATCGAGGTGGAAGAAGATATCTTCTTTTTCAAAGGTCCCGCTGCAACAAGGGGGCATCCGTGGAAAATCAGGGGCGGGAAACTGCACGGGGACACCAGGAAATTCTTTTTCACTGAAAGGATGGTTGATCGCTGGAATAGTCTTCCACTTCAGGTTATTGAGGCCAGCAGCATGCCTGATTTTAAGGCCAAATGGGATAGACACGTGGGATCTATTCACAAAGGTAGGGGAGGGTCATTGGGGTGGGCAGACTAGATGGGCCGTGGCCCTTATCTGCCGTCTATTTCTATGTTTCTATGATCTGTGAGGAATGGCCCCGATAAAGCCTAAGGGGGTAATAATAATTTAAAAAAAAAAAAAGTCTAAAAAGTGTCCTAAATGGCTACACTTGGACGATCAAAAAGCCTGATTGTCCAAGTACCCATAACCAAAGCTGGTTTTTAGACGTATCTAAAAACAGCTTAGGCCTTTCCCCTGCCACTAAACGCACAGAGAGAAAAGAGGTGTGTTTAGAGGAGGGGAAAGGGCGGGCAGTGGGCAGGAGGTGGGCCGACCTACACCTAGGCGTACAACAGGTATAACCAAAACATTTACAAGTTGCCTAGTCAGCACTTAGACCTTTTTGACTTAGACGTAGTCAAACCAGGTCTAAGTGCCGAAAAAGGGGCTGCTGAGCTGGCGCCATCAGTTCAGCAGCACGGCATCCTACCCACCGCAAGCATCGCGGCAGGAGAGATGCCTCATCTCCCCTACCGTGATGCCATCACTCCTCTAACCAAACTGCCGCGATCCATCACCCCCCCTCGCAATTAACATCGGGCCAGGAGAGCTCCCAAGCTCTCCTGGCCCTGGCGACCCCCCCGACGCTACTCGTTCGGGCCAGGAGGGAGCCCAAACCCTCCTGGCCCTGGCGACCCCTCCGCCGCTGCTCGTTTGGGCCAGGAGGGAGCCCAAACCCTCCTGGCCCTGGCAACCCCCCCGCCCCTACTCGTTCGGGCCAGGAGGGAGCCCAAATCCTCCTGGCCCCTGCGACCCCCTACCCCCACCCCGCACATTACGGGCAGGAGGGATCCCAGGCCCTCCTGCCCTCGACGCAACTCCTATTCTGATTGGCCCAGGCGCCTTAGGCCCCACCTGTGGGTGGGGCTTTGGGACAGCTGGGCCAATCCGGCCCCATTCTGCTGTTAGCTGCCTGCCGGACAGGTGGGTTTGGCACCGTCTGTCCGGCCAACTTGAAACAAGGTACGGGGAAGGGGGGTGGGGGTGGGGTCGGCCGGGGGGTCACGGATAGGCTGGGAGGGCGATTGGGGGTTCTGTACAATTGGTCCCCACCTTACCATCTTCAATTTTAATAAAACTTGGCATGTAAATACCCTAACTTATGGCACTAAGCAATGCAAAGTTTCAACCCCTAAAACCTGAAATTCATGTAGTAAGAGGTGCCTAAGTAGAGGCCTTAAATTTTTTGTGTATGTCGTACGAAACAAATGGGCAACTTCAATGGCCTCCTGTACACAGAGTATTGCTAACATCAGCCTGAAAATTAACCCCTCTTCTACGAAACTGCGATAGCAGTTTTTAGCACGGTCAGCTGAACAGAATGGCCCACGCTACTCCCGACACTCATAGGAATTTTAAGAGAGTCGAGAGCAGCATGGGCCATTCAGCGTGGATCAACGCGCTAAAAACTGCTATCGTAGTTTCATAGAAGAGGGGATTAGTCTACTGATGCAACTTTTTGTACTTAATAAGCTTTTAGAGTTTCAAAAGTCTAGGCTAAGTGCTCTTCTAATGCCTCAATGCCAAAGTTAGCCAAAAACTCAATTCGCTAATTTTGGGCTTCATCTTTGGGGGCCCTAGATTTGTAACAAATTTAAGTGTTGACTTCTTGCTTGGTACACCTGCTCAACTATTGATTACTGTTCATCTATGAAAATTTCCAAGGCCTGCTTTCATTTATTTGCAAAGATATTGCAAGTCAAACAGAGCAGCAAAAATATTAATAACAAATTTTATCCATTTTTGAAGTCTTGTACAGTGGAACCTTGGTTTACGAGCATAATTCGTTCCAGAAGCATGCTCGTAAACCAAATTACTCATATATCAAAGCGAGTTTCCCCATAGGAAGTAAGGGAAACTCGCTTGATATGTTCCCACCCACCGAGAACCGGCATCGCTCCCCCCCTCCCCGTGCAAACCGGCACCCCCCGCCCGAACAGCAATGAACCTTACCCCCCATCTGGCACCGGTATGCAGCCCACAGAACGTGCCGGTACAAGAAGTTCCTGCCTCTTGCCTGGGCCTTAAGCATCTGCGCATGCTCAAAGCCTTCTGGTTCTCGCTCTCTCTGAGATTCTAGAAACCTAATCATCAGGTTAGAAACCTAATCATCAGGTTAGAAAGAGTCTGAAGTTTATCAGTAACAATATTGCAGAGCTGGAGGAGTTGCCGTACAGACAACGATTAGAGAAACTGGGTCTTTTCTCCCTTGAACAGAGAAGATTGAGAGGGGACATGATCGAAACATTCAAGATAATGAAGGGAATAGACTTAGTAGATAAGGACAGGTTGTTCACCCTCTCTAAGGTAGGGAGGTCACTCTCTAAAACTGAAAGGGGATAGATTCCATACGAACATAAGGAAGTTCTTCTTCACCCAGAGAGTGGTAGAAAACTGGAACGCTCTTTAGGAGTCTGACATAGGGGAAAACACCCTCCAGGGATTCAAGACAAAGTTAGACAAGTTTCTGATGAACCAGAACATGCACTGGTAGGGCTAGTCTCAGATAGGGCGCTGGTTTTTGACCAGAGGGCCACCGTGTGAGCGGAATGCTGGGCATAATGGACCACTGGTCTGACCCAGCAGCGGCAGTTCTTATGTTCTTAATTAAGGACTCTGACAAAAAATCAGTTCACACCTGGTCAAAAGTTGTGCATAACTTGTCGAAAAGAGATAAACACCACAATGACTGCTCAAGCTTCATTATCTGATCCATCATCTGATGAAGAACCAAAAACTGAAAAAGTGAAGGCTTGAACTATAAATTTCCAAGTTATTCGTATTAACATAGTGCTATTATATGTCTACAAATGTTATATTTTTCAAGGTTTTTACACAGAGAATTTTAAAAGAATAAACTTTTGGAACCTTTTCTGACTTCAGACCCTCACTTTTATATACAAGTAAAACATCAGAACAACGTGCACTTCTGTCCTACCTTTTTGCTTTATCTTTATCATCATCTTCCACCAGTCCATCAAAAATACTAATATCATCTCTACAAGAGATAAAGGGAGAAACAAACTAAGGCATACTAATGTTAAGCAAAATTCTTCCATAAAAAGAAATTAGGCTTTTACCTTGATGATATCTTTTCTAGTAGATAGGGATGATGTGCTAAACCATAGGGTTATCCTTCTGCACTCACAAGCATATTGCAGAAGATGTCAATCATAGTTTTTCAATTCCTCTTCATCTTCCATGGTCTCTACTGCCCCCCTTCAGTTCGTACCAAAGCTGGCAACAGCCCTAGAGAAAAAGACAGGAGAAGGAGGACTACAGGGAATTCCCCCAAACCAGGGGTCTGCATGACAGCGAGACTCTTCTGGTAGATATAATTGCTACCAGGAATTCTGTTTTGACAGATAGATCCATGAGAGAGGTGTCATGTAAAGGCTCATACCCTGTTGAATCCTTCTAAGACTATGTTAAGATTCCATGATGAAAACAGATCTTGAATCGGTGTCCTTAGTTTGAGGGCTGGATTATGGCCCTCGAGGACCGGAGTTCCCCATCCCTGTTCTACAGGAATAAGAGATCCACGTACTATGAACGCCTGGGCCAGGGTGGAAACACATACAGTAGCCTGGTCTTTGGCCTTGGTTGAACCAGGATGTCTAGCCCTGCACTTCTGGGTTCAATCTTCAGCTGAAGAAACGAGTCACCTTTTCGTTCTTTGCAGTCATCATTAGGTTGAACATCAGACATCATCATCGTTTCACAATGGCTAGGAATGCTTTCAGGGACAATGACCACTCTCCCGGGTCTAATGTCTGTCTGCCGAGATAATCCGATTAAATATTGTTCACCCTGGCTATGTGTGCCACAGAGATTGCCTACAGGTGAATTTCTGCCCAACAGAACAATGTTTTCACCTCCTGCCAGAGCGGAGTACTCCTGGTGGCATGGCATGCTGCTACTATTTGAGTTATTGTCAGGTACTTGTGACTTGGTCTGGCCTCCATGATGATGGGATACTGGATTAGATGGACCATTGGTCTGACCCAGTACAGCTAGTCTTATGTTCTTCTGGTGCCTCCCTACCTGTTGACAAAGGCCACTGTTGTGGCATTGTCGGAGAAGACTGACTGCTTTGCCCTCCAGCAAAGACTGCAGTCATTGCAGTGCCAGACAAACGGCTCACAGTTCCAGCCTATTGATAAACCATTTCCACTGAAACAGAGTTCATTGTCTTTGAACTGGATGACCGCTGGAATGAGCCCTCTAGCCGAACAAGCTGGCATCCGTCATTAGGATGACTCAGGAATTGATCCGGAGTGTGCTTCTGGAGGAAAGACTCGGCCTTTTGCTGTGTTGAATAAGACCCCCAGAAATTTCAGGGACTGTTCCAGAACTAGGTGGCTCTTTCGAAAGTTCACAATCCAGCCCAGACTCTGCAACATCTGCACAGCTGCCGCTACTCCTTTTTTTCCTCATTCTGCTCGAGATGGTGCTCTGATGAGACAATCTTCAAGTGCAAGTGTACTTGCCAATCCTCTCTGCAGAGATAAGCAGCCATTACCATCATAACTTTGGTGAAAATTTGAGGCACTGTTGCCAGCTAGTAGTGATTCTCCAACAAGAAGAGAAGAGTGAATGTGGTCCCTCTTCACAAAAGTGGATGCAGAGAGGAAGCAGGAAACTACTGGCCAGTAAGCCTCACTTCAGTTATTGGAAAAATAATGGAAACATTGCTAAAGGAAAGGATAGTGAAATTCTTAGAATCTAATGGATTACAAGATCCAAGGCAACATGGGTTTACTAAAGGTAAATCATGCCAAACAAATCTGATTGAATTCTTTGACTGTGTGACCAGAGAAATGAATCAAGGACATGTGCTAGATATAATTTACTTAGATTTTAGCAAAGCTTTTGACACGGTTCCTCATAGGAGGCTCTTAAATAAAGTCCATGGGCTGAAATTAGGGCCCAAAGTGGTGAACTGGATTAGAAACTGGTTGACGGAGAGATAGTTCTGCCCACAGAAAGATGTGAAGTGCCTTATGACCCTAGAGACTCCCCAATTCGTAATCTATTCGTATTACATTCAGAAATCAATTCTATAGTGCTACCAGACACACACAGCGTTGCACAGAGGCACAAAGAATAAGAAAAGCTCTAAACCTCCACAGACTCACCCTTCATGGACCCCGAGAGAGACAAGAATATACCCGTATAAAACATCACTGTGCAGCAATTTGCCTTCTGCCGACCCATAACGACAAAAAACCGAGATTGGGCGGCTGAGCACAGGGCAGAATCTCTTTCTTAAGCACTGTGAGGCGTAACAGTATAGTCCAGATTAAAGTAGTTAAGTCTTTCAAGTAGAGAGAGTGGGGAAACACACAAAAGGTATATCACCGCAACAGTGACAAAAGCTGTTGAAACACTCTCGACGCACAGAACCCCGAAAACAGGGACGCCGCGGGATACAGTGACCTAAGTCAGCTGCAAAATAAACCCCGTGAACGCTGCAGTGTTCCCGCTAGCACTGGAGACCCAAGTGCGTGCCTGTTTCATGTCAAAATGAACCGGCTCTATCAAAAGCGCATTAAAAATCTACCCGGAGCCAACCATTAAAATATTTTTCTCACTGTCATAGCATAAAATGCTTAAAATGAACATTGGAAAGAAATAAATGAATGTTGCTTCGTTCTCCTCAACTTAGGAAAATAAGCGTGCGCCTCTTGCGCTCAGTCAAGAACCAGCTATGTGAAGAACACACCCGGAGCCATCCAAATATTCACCTCCACCCGGTCACAGGAACTGCCAAGCAGAGTCCGCCTCGGGGAGAAAACCCACTACCGCTGTGGCACTGCTGCCAGAGTATGAAAACAAGCACGCGCCTACAACACAAGGGAAGGCACCAGTTCCATCAACAGAGCTCTATCCTTACACCCGAAGCCTTTTACTGAATAAACTTCATACAAATTTAAATTTACTTGTCAGTTGCTAAACTATTTCCACAACTCTACAAAAGATAGCGTTTGATAAAAAAAACATATTCCTTCTGTAGATTCACACCAAACCCGCAGCTCCACCACAACCAGAAACCAGAAAAGAAGTTCAAATGAAAAACATATACTCACAATTTTGTTGATAGGGCCGGCAGATGCCGGTTGCTAGCACTATGAGGGCAGAAATGTTTAATAGTCACTGTGGTCTCTTTTTTTTTTTTTTTTAAACAGTGAAGGGAAAGAAGAAAAATCGAGACCAAATCAGACCCTCTATCATTGGAGGGAAGGTGAAGCAGGGACCTGGGGGGACCCAGGTGTAATCCCTAAAGCCAGCACCGTTCAGCCAGACACCCCTGTCTCACTGAAGAGAAACCTCAACAGGAGAAATAAAATTGCCATCTCACTGAAGACAAACCTCAACAGGAGAAAATAATTGCCAAGTCACAGCCAGAATCCATGAGCTAGATGAATAGCAATCATCACCTGCTGGGAGATAGAGCATACTGATGATGCAGGAGCCATGCCAGCCAACAGGATCACATGTTAATCAGTTTCTCTATCTCCACCTGCTGGTACAGGATCACCTGTTAATCAGTTTCTCTATCTCCACCTGCTGGTACATGTGTGCTATCCCATTGGTCTCTGGATTCATCTGCTGCTGTTGCTAAGGGAAGTGGAATTTTGTCAGCTTAGCTTTGGATGCCACATCTACCAACATTGCCTGAAGCCACAAGGTATGACATGCAGCCACCCTGAGAGCCATAGACTTGGCTGAAGCCCGCAACAGGTAAGGCAAGCAAGAGCAAGGAAGCAGCAGGAGAGAGTGAAAGAAGGAGAAGGAAGCAAAAGCAAGAGCAAATAATCACACGAGGGGAAGAGGAGGCAGGAGACTACAGGGGGAATCGGCAAGAGTTAGTTCCGCCCATCCCTGACGTTGACCACCGAAGCTCCCCCTTAAAAGGGGAGGGGCCAACGGCACTCAGCCGTTTGGCGCGCGTCGAAGGCGAGCGTTAAAGGCGCTCGCCTTAGCAAGAGTGCCTTTGCGAAGGGCCTTGAGAAGGGACGCCAAAGGAGAGCAGAAGGAGACCACAGCAGGCGCAGAGGACACACAACTAGGCAGACACAGCAGACAACAGGCACAGAGGACAGCCACAGCAAACACAGAAGTCATCCACAGCAGACCAGCAAGCGGGCAGCAATGGAAGCAGCAGACAGAAGCAGCATGTTGAGCTACCCAGTTTTCTGCACTGTCTGCCATATGCATGACTATCTCTCTTCTAGGAGGCGGTCTTACGTATGCGCTCGATGCAGAGAACTGAAGACTCCTGGAGGGCAGAATACTGAAACTGGAGGCACTTCAAGCAATGGAGGAGGAAGACAGAGATGCAGAAAACACCAAGACAGAGTATGCAGCAAACATTAAGACAGAGAACACCATCGAGGAAGAAGTCCGAGAGCTGGAGAAGTTCATAGAGGAGACATATAAGGAGGCCGTGGAAAATCACCAGCAACAGTGGAACTGCTGAGATACACCTGCAGAGAGCGTGGACCACCCGATGGACAACCACCAGGAAGAAATGGGTGACACAGCAGCAATATCTGGAAACAGCGGAGGGAACCCAAAAGAAGACGAGTCTGGTGCAAGCCACCGCCAGGATGAGAGAAAATAGATGGGAACGAGGGACATGAACCTACGGCTGGAGAGATGGACATACACCAGGGACACGGACCTGCGCCTGGAGAATCAAGAGAAGAGAGAGAGGACAACAATCGTTGTGGGGGACTCCATCATCAGACAAGTCGACAGCCACATAGCGGGAGGAAGACTGGATCGACTGGTGACCTGCCTAACGGGAGCCAAGGTAGAAGACATAGTGAGCCGCACCGACAGGATCATTGACAGCGTGGAAGAAGAAGATACGGCGGTGGTGATCCATGTGGGGACAAACAATGTGATCAGCAAGAACTACAACAGGGAAGAACTGTAGGACCAGTTCCGGATGCTAAGAAGGAAGCTGAAGACCAGAACACAGAGGATAGCATTCTCGGAGATCCTGCCGGTACCCAGGGCCGACGAGAAGATGGAGATGCAAATGGAGGCAGCTGAAGCTTCAAGCAGTCAACGCATGGATACGGCGCTGGTGTGAGAAAGAAGGATTCCACTTCATGTGCAATTGGACGACGTTCTGGGGCAAGAGCAAGCTATTCAGGAAGGACAGACTCCACCTCAGCAGAGACAGAACGAGGCTACTTGCAAGCAACATCCAGAGAGAAGTTGAGAAGTTTTTAAACTAGGAAGAAGGGGAAAGCCGACAGTCGACCGAGAGAGAGTCGATGGTTCGGGAACAGGTATACCTGGAGGATACCGTGCAGGAAGGGAGAGAGGAAGACCCATCAGATCACAAGCAAGACAGATTGAAAGGGACACAAGAGGGAAGGAAATGCAAGAAAGGAACAGGTCGTAAACTCAAATGTATGTACACGAGCGCAAGGAGCCTAAGGAATAAGATGGGTGAATTAGAAGCTATGGTACAAAAAGATAACGTTGACATCATCAGCATCACAGAAACATGGTGGACTGAGGAAAACATCTGGGACACTGTGCTACCGGGATACAAACTATACCGCAGAGATAGAGTGGCTCAAAAAGGTGGGGGCATTGCCATATATGTCAAAGAAGGAATTGAATCTACTGGAGAGAACATACCACAACTGATGGATAAGTTAGAGTCTCTATGGATCAAAATTTCAGGAACAACTGGACTGGAAACGAAGATTGGCATCTACTACCAACCCCCAGGGCAGTCCGAAGAAATTGATGGGGAAATGAGAGACGAGATTAAATGCAACTGCAAGGGAGGCAACGCAATTATCATGGGTGACTTCAACTATCCGGGATAGACTGGAACCTAGGCACCTCAGGCTGCGTTAGGGAGACCAAGTTCCTGGATGCTGTAGGCGATTGCTTCCTGGAACAACTTGTAAAACAAAATACAAGAGGAAATGCAATTCTGGACTTAATTCTAAATGGACTGCGAGGACCGGCACAAAGTGTAGAAGTAGAAGGGACGCTGGGAAGCAGCGATCACAATATCATCCGCTTCGAACTGGATGCAGGTGAGAAACATCGGTCCTAAACGACGGCCACGGCACTGAACTTCCGAAAAGGGAATTACAAAGGGATGAGTCTCATGGTGGGGAAGAAGATTAAGAAAAGGATAAGCACTGTAAAAACTCTAGAGTAAGCTTGGTCACTTTTTAAGGACACAGTCACCGAGGCGCAAAATCTATATATACCGCATATCAACAAAGGATCCAAAATGAAAAAGAACAAAGAACCGGCATGGCTCACTGTAGAGGTGACGGAAGCAATCAGAGACAAGAAAACTACATTTAAAGGAATGGAAAAGGTCAAAAACGGATGAAAACTGGAATAAGCACAAACATCAATGAAAGGTGCCATAAGGCGGTAAAAGGGGCCAAAAGAGACTACGAGGAATAAATAGCCAAGGAGGCAAAAACTACAAGCCGTTCTTTCGATATATTAAGGGGAAGCGATCTGCGAAGGAAGCAATAGGGCCGTTGGATGACTGTGGAATAAAGGGAGTGCTAAAGGAGGACAAAGAAATTACAGACAAACTGAACACATTTTTTGCGTCTGTATTTACCGAAGAGGATATACACAGCATACCGGAACCCATCAGGCTATATGCTGGAAACTAAGACAGGAAACTGACAGGGTTGACAGTCAGTCTAGAAGAGGTATGCAAGCAGATTGATACGCTTAAGAGCGATAAAGCTCCAGGTCCGGATGGCATCCATCCGAGGAGTCATCAAGGAACTGAAAGGGACTATTGGCTGAACTGCTTCAGAATCAGAAAATAATATTAAATATTGAACTAAGGCCAGTACTGGGCAGACTTGCACGGTCTGTGTCTGTATATGGCCATTTGGGGGAGGATGGGCTGGAGAGGGCTTCAATGGCTGGGAAGGTTTAGAAGGGATGGAGTAGGTTTTAACTGAGATTTCGGCATTGGACATTGGTACGATGAGTGAGGTAGAGCTTTGGATTCTTGCCCAGAAATAGCTAAGAAGAAAAAATTTAAAAAATTTAAATTGAATCAGGTTGGGCAGACTAGATGGACCATTTGGGTCTTTATCTGCCGTCATCTACTATGTTAATAGCCAATCTGTCGATCAAATCGGGAAAGATTCCGGAAGACTGGAAGGTGGCAAACGTTACGCCGATCTTCAAAAAAGGTTCGAGGGGAGATCCAGGAAACTACAGACTGGTGAGTCTGACCTCGGTACCTGGAAAGTTGGTAGAGGCGCTGATAAAGGACCGCATCATTGATCACCTTGACGGACACGATCTGATGAGAACCGGCCAGCACGGTTTCAGTAAAGGAAGATCTTGCCTGACGAACTTGCTGCACTTCTTCAAGGGCGTAAACAGGCGGATAGACAAGGGCGACCCGGTCGACATTATATATCTGGATTTTCAGTAGGCGTTCAACAAAGTTGCACATGAACGACTACTTCGGAAAATTGCATACCATGGAATCGAGGGTGAAATACTCATGTGGATTAAAAACTGGTTGGAGCATAGGAAACAGAGAGTGGAGGTAAATGGACAATTCTCAGACTGGAAGAGTGTCACCAGCGGGGTGCCGCAGGGCTCAGTGCTTGGGCCGTGCTCTTCAACATCTTTATAAACAATCTGGACATTGGTACAATGAGTGAGGTGATTAAATTTGTGGACGATACGAAGTTATTCATAGTAGTGAAGACACAGGGAGATTGCGAAGATCTGCAACATGACATAATCAAGCTCGAGAAATGGGCAATGACATGGCAAATGAGGTTCAACGCAGATAAGTGCAAAGTGATGCATGTCGGGAACAAAAATCTCATGCACGAATACAGGATGTCCGGGGCGGTACTTGGAGAGACCTCCCAGGAAAGGGACTTGGGAGTTCTGATTGACAAGTCCAAGAAGCCGTCTGCGCAATGCGCTGCAGCGGCGAAACGGGCAAACAGAATGCTAGGAATGATCAAGAAGGGGATCACGAACTGATCAGAGAAGGTTATCATGCTACTGTACCGGGCCATAGAGCGCCCTCACCTGGAGTACTGCGTCGAGCACTGGTCACTGTACATGAAAAAGGACACGGTACTACTCAAAAGGGTCCAGAAAAGAGCGACTAAAATGGTTAAGGGTATGGAAGAGTTGCCGTATAGTGAGAGACTGGAGAAACTGGGCCTCTTCTCCCTTGAAAAGAGGAGACTGTGAGGGGACATGATTGAAACATTCAAAATACTGAAGGGAATAGACTTAATAGATAAGGACAGGTTGTTCACCCTCTCCAAGGTAGGGAGAACGAGAGGGCACTCTCTAAAGTTGAAAGGGGATAGATTCCGTACAAACTTATATTTTGGTGTCTTTTAAGGATATTTTGTCTTGGGGTTTTTTGCTATAGTAATCTCCAATACTGGGAGACAGTCACCTGAGGCTACAGAAAAAATGGAGGTGCTTCCCGCCAAAATCGGAGCCAAAACTGCTAAAAACGGAGCTCTGGAGGCCTGCAGCATCTGAGAGGCCTGAATCGAACCCAGCCGCTAAAGCAGGCAAGCTGGAAGCAGCGGTAAGAGAGAGTCCCCAGCAGCATCAGCGGTAAGGGAATCCTTTTTGCCCTGACCATCGGCAGCTGGGGAACCTCCTGCATGGGCATCAGGGGAAGCCCGGGCTTCCCCACTGTCAGTTGCCAATTCATGAGGCACTTGCGCAGGGTATCCCTGGCCGCCGGCACCCGATGCTGACGAGGATCCCCCTCCACTCCGGCCTGCACATCACTTGCAAAGGCCAGCTGCGAGTGCCTCGTGTCTAAAGCACAATGAGCACTTTTCATCTAGCTAGGAGAAAAAGTGCCGGTTAGCAGAAAAATACAATAACATACAGTAAATTTAAAGGGAAAATACCCTTTAGACTGGCACAGCCTCAGGATTTGGTTTTTTTGATTTTTCTCATAACAGACTCCATTGGCTCTCTAAGCCGGTGGCCAGGCTGCCAGCTGAGGCACCTATACAAAAAATTTGGGGAGGTAGAGGAAGGGGGGGAGGGACCCAACTCGAGGCTCGTCGGGTTTGACACCCCCGAGGTTGGACGGACCCCCAAACAGGACCCATCCAAGCTCCATCCAGCAACAAAAGTGGACAAGCGGCCCTAAACAAATTCCAACAGCACTAACAAGGGGAGCCTATATTTTTTCTAGCTTACTACCTGCTTGGAGACTGAGCAAGACTGGTTTAGGAGAGGAAGCCTCAGCTAATATACTACAACCAACGTTTGGTCTCAGTCTCCACCTGCTGGTCACAGTAAGCTATTACCCATCAGTCAAGAACTGTACCGGTCTAGAGAGTGACAAAGAACATTTTTTAAAAACTTTGCTGAGACTGATGGCTAATTTTCTCATTAAACATTTTAAATTTTTAAGCATACCTGTCTGCAATGGAGCTCATTTTATGCCTGTTTATGGTAAAGAACAGAAGATGCCACACTTTAGTCTTGTGGTAGACATTTGTACACCTGTCTGGGGGAGAAAGGAAAACAGATAAATGATACTGCTTTAAAAAAGGACATGTTCATATATACAATGACAAATCTTCTCAAACAGAAAAGTGGAACAACTAGAAATATAGTGGAACCTTGGTTTATGAGCATAATTCGTTTCAGAAGGCACCCATCCCGCACGAACCGGCACCCCCCGCCTGAACAGCATTCAACCTTACCCCCCATCTGGCACCGGCACTCCAGCCCACAGGACGTGCCGGTGAAAGAAGTTCCTGCCTCTTGCTTGGGCCTTGAGCATCTGCGTATGCTCAAAGCCTTCTGGTTGTCACTCTCTCTGCCAGTGCCAGATGGGGGGTAAGGTTGAATGCTGTTCGGGCAGGGGGTGCCGGCAAATCGAGTCAACGCTCGGTTTGCGAGACAAGATTTGTGAGAATGTTTTGCTCATCTTGCAAAATACTCACAAACTGCATTACTCGCAAACCGAGGTTTGACTGTATTAAAAACTTATGCATTTAGTTTTACATTATACAGATCCATTTTCTTCTATACATGAAAAAAAGTTGTAAATCTATGTTTTCTGCTGTTATGAATTGTACAGTTACAGATATTGTTACAAATGAGGAATGTGAGGGGAGTACAGAGACCAGCAATCAATGTTTCTTACTGAAATGGGCAGCGACATGGCAAATGAGGTTCAACGTGGATAAGTGTAAGGTAATGCATGTTGGTATCAAAAATCCCATACACGAATACAAGATGTCCAGGGCGGCACTTGAAGAGACTCCCCCCAGGAAAGAGACTTGGGAGTACTGGTCGACAAGTCAATGAAGCAGTCTGCGCAATGTGCCGTGGCGGCGAAAAGGGCAAACAGAATGCTAGGAATGATTAAAAAGGAGATCACGAACAGATCAGATAAGGTTATCATGCCACTGTACCGGGCCATTGTACGCCCTCACCTGGAATACTGCGTCCAGCACTGGTCACCATACCTGAAGAAAGACACAGTACAACTCGAAAGGGTCCAGAGAAGAGTGACTAAAATGGTTAAGGGATTGGAAGAGTAGCCGTACAGTGAGAGATTAGAGAAGCTGGGCCTCTTCTCCCTTGAAAAGAGGAGACTGAGAGGGGACATGATCGAAGGGATCAAGGGACATGATCAAGATAATGAAGGGAATAGACTTAGTAGATAAAGACAGGTTGTTCATCCTCTCCAAGGTAGAGAGAACAAGAGGGCACTCTCTAAAGTTAAAAGGGGATAGATTCCGTACAAACGTAAGGAAGTTCTTCTTCACCCAGAGAGTGGTAGAGAACTGGAATGCTCTTCCGGAGTCTGTTATAAGGGAAAACACCCTCCAGGGATTCAAGACAAGGTTGGACAAGTTCCTGCTGAACAGAACGAACGAAGGCAGGGCTGGTCTCGGTTAGGGCACTGGTCTTTGACCTGGGAGCCGCCGAGTGAGTGGACTGCTGAGTGCGATGGACCACTGGTCTAACCCAGAAGCAGCTGTTCTTATGAAAGCTGTTGCTAACCTACAGAAAAGGTATCATACAAAAACAGACATTATTGAACACATAGATAAGAACATAAAAGTTGTCATACTAGGTAGGACACAATGAAGGTCCATTAAGCCCAATACTGGCTTAAAAATGAGTTTCATTTTTGAAACGTTTAAGTCAAATTTGTATATAACTCGGATCATATGAGAATCTGTATGTACTGTACAGTATTTGTGTATATATGCACTGTATAGTCTCTTTCCCTCCTTCCCCCCCAGCCCATGCAGTAAATTCTCTCTCTCCTTTCCACTACCGCAGCCTGTGCAGTAGACTCTCTCTCTCTCTCTCCTTCCCTTGCCACCACCCCAGCCTGTGCAGCAGATTCTGTCTCTACCTTATGTAAACTTCGTACCATGGGGTGAAAGGAGACGTACATAGATAGATCAGAAACTGGTTGGCGGGTAGGAAACAGAGGGTAGGAGTGAAGGGCCACTACTCGGACTGGAGGAGGGTCACAAGTGGGGTCCCGCAGGGCTCAGTGCTCGGGCCGCTGCTATTTAATATATTCATAAATGATCTAGAAACAGGGACGAAGTGTCAGATAATAAAATTTGCGGACGACACCAAACTATTTAGTGGAGCTCGGACTAAAGAGGACTGCGAAGGGACTTGAACAAACTAGGGGAATGGGCGACGAGATGGCAGATGAAGTTCAACGTTGAGAAATGTAAAGTATTACATGTGGGAAACAGAAACCAGAGGTACAACTATACGATGGGAGGGATGTTATTAAATGAGAGTACCCAAGAAAGGGACTTGGGGGTAATGGTGGACATGACAATGAAGCCGACGGCACAGTGCACAGCGGCCGCTAAGAAGGCAAACAGAATGCTAGGCATAATCAAGAAGGGTATTACAACCAGAACGAAAGAAGTTATCCTGCCGTTGTATCGGGCGATGGTGCGTCCGCATCTGGAATACTGCGTCCAATATTGGTCGCCGTACCTTAAGAAGGACATGGCGTTACGCGAGAGGGTTCAGAGGAGAGCGACGCGTCTGATAAAGGGGATGGAAAACTTTTCATACGCTGAGAGATTGGAGAAACTGGGTCTCTTTTCCCTGGAGAAGAGGAGACTTAGAGGGGATATGATAGAGACTTACAAGATCATGAAGGGCATAGAGAGAGTAGAGAGGGACAGATTCTTCAAACTTTCGAATAATAAAAGAACAAGAGGGCATTCAGAAAAGTTGAAAGGGGACAGATTCAAAACGAATGCTAGGAAGTTCTTCTTTACCCAACATGTGGTGGACACCTGGAATGCGCTCCCAGAGAGCGTAATAGGGCAGAGTACGGTACTGGGGTTCAAGAAAGGATTGGACAATTTCCTGTTGGAAAAGGGGATAGAGGGGTATAGATAGAGGATTACTGCACAGGTCCTGGACCTGTTGGGCCGCCGCGTGAGCGGACTGCTGGGCACGATGGACCTCAGGTCTGACCCGGCAGAGGCATTGCTTATGTTCTTATTAAACATTACTTTGATTTCCTCTCTTTTCGACTGCTGGTTCAATCTTTAATCTTAAGTACCCTAGACTAATGCAATATCATATACTTGGGATCTTTTAAGAAAACCATCAAACGACTGAAAATCGTCCAGAACGCTGCAGTCCGTCTCATCTTTGGCCTCAAGAAATCGGATCATGTAAGCTCATATTACAAAAAACTACACTGGCTGCCTGTGGAAGCAAGGGTCATCTTTAAGTTTACTTGCCTTTGCTTCAAAACCATAACAGGTTCTCCCCAATCCACCTGTCTCACCATTTCGAATTTCCAGGCACAACCTGTATACATAGTGCTTACTGTTCACCTTTCCATCCTTGAAGGATTGCATCTACAAGAGATTCCTTGATCGAACACTATCATTCCAAGAAGGCAAATGGAGCAAATGTTTATTAATAATAATAATAATTTTATTTTTATATACCGCCAAAGCCACAGTAGTTCGAGGCGGTTTACAATAAGACGAGCTGGACAGTCAGCGAAAAAAATAATAATGATGTCTTTGAATGCATGAATATTTGTAGGGAGGGAGAGAGACAGAGTAGAAGTAACAACGTAGGGACTTCGAGTACATGTAAGTAGTATACAGGGATACGGCTTTAAGAGTTCTCGGTTACAAATTGGTTAAACACGTTGGTTTTAATTAGTTTTTTGAAGCTGAGATAGGATGAGGAGTGCTTGATGATGTTGCCTAGCCAGTCTAATCTAATCTAATCTAAACCTTAAGTTTATATACCGCATCATCTCCATGAGAATGGAGCTCGACACGGTTTACAAGAACTTAAAATAGTGGGTAGAGAAGAAGAAAAAGGATTACATGAACTTATGTGTAGAAGGGGGGAGAGAAAGGGGGGAAGGATAGAGCTACAATTTGCTGAAAAGCCAGGTTTTCAGTTGTTTGCGGAATAACTGAAGGGAGCTCAGGTTCCGCAGCGGGGTGGTGAGGTCGTTCCAAAGACCTGTGATTTTGAAGAGAAGGGATTTTCCCAGTTTGCCTGAATAGTGGATGCCGCGTGGAGAGGGGAAGGCTAGTTTAAGCCTTTGGGCAGTTCTGGAGGAGTCGGGACTGGAGGAGTTGAAAGACAGTGGGATAAGAGGAGGCAGGATTCCGTGAATGATCTTGAAAGCCAGGCAGGAACATTTGAAATGGATTCTGGAGATTATTGGGAGCCAATGAAGTTTGGCAAGGAGTGGGGAGGCATGGTCAGACTTGCGTTTTGAGAAGATCAGTTTGGCTGCAGTATTCTGGATTAGCTGGAGTCTTAGAATACTTTTTTTTGATAGATTTAAGTAGATGGCGTTGCAGTAATCTAGTTTGGAGAGGATGATGGATTGGACAAGGATGGCAAAGTGTTGTTGGCTGAAGTAGGATCTAGCTTTCCTCAGCATGTGAAGGCTGAAAAAGCATGATTTTGCCAAGGAGTTGAGGTGGTCATTGAGGGAGAGAGAGGAATCGATAGTGATACCAAGGACCTTGCAAGAGAACTCGAGCTGTAGTGTATCGCCTGTGGGTAGTGTGAAAAGTGTGGGCAGGTGTTTGAATTTTGGGCCGAGCCAGAGTAGTTTTGTTTTAGATTCGTTTAGTTTCATCTGTACCGAGAGGGACCAGGCAAGGAGTCTCATTATGCAAGCTGTAATGTTTTCGTGGAGGTTGGTGAGGTTCTGGTCAGTCTCAAGGAGGACAAGGATGTCATCTGCATAAGTGTAGATTGTTTCCAGGGGGGATAGTTGAAAGAGTTTCAGGGAGGACATGTAGATGTTAAAGAGAATAGGGGAAAGGGGTGATCCTTGAAGGACACCGCAAGATGGAGTCCAAGGAGTGGACATGGTGCCAGTCGTTCTGTTGACCTGCTTGGAAAGCAAGAATTCTGTCAAGGAATCTTTTATATCGGCTGGTTTTTATTGTAGGGTGGCTAAACATATGTATTCTGCATGTAGGCCTGGTGGAACAATCCAATTTAAAATGGGAGACCAGGTATAGGGGGGCCATACCAAGAATAGATTTAAAACATAGGCAGGCAAATTTGAACAACACTCTTGCTTCTAGGGGCAGCCAATGAAGTTTTTGGAAGTAGGGGGTTATGTGATCCCATTTTTTATACCGAAAATCAGTCACACTGCCGAATTTTGTATGATTCGGAGTCTTTGAATGGTTTTCTTGAGAGACCCCAGATAAATGATGTTGCAGTAGTCGAGTAGGCTTAAAATGGAGGATTGTACCAGTAAGCGGAATGATGCTGAGTCGAAGTACTTTCTGATGGTTCTTAGTTTCCATAGTGTTGAGAAGTCTTTTTTGATCAGTAACTCTGTGTGAGTATCTAGAGTGAGGTAACGGTCCAGAGTCACTCCCAGAATTTTTATGGAATCGACAATAGGGAAGTTCTGACCGTTCAGGGAAATTGAAGAATCTTTGATTTTGTTATTCGGGCACGTCAAGAAGAATTTGTTTTTTTCAGCGTTGAGTTTCAGTTTGAACTCAGTCATCCAAGATTCAATTTGCTTTAAAGTTGATGCCAGATGATTCTTGGTCTCAAGGGTCAGGTTTGTTAGGGGAAGGACTAAGGTGATATCATCGGCATAGATGTAAAATTTGATTTTTAATTTTTGCAGTAGATTCGCCAATGAGGCTAGGTAGATGTTGAACAGAGTGGGGGGATAGGGGGGAACCCTGTGGTACTCCGCATGGGTTTATCCAGCTGGAGGATTGGATATTATCGCTATAGACTCGGTACGACCATTTGGTCATGAAACCTTGGAACCATTTTAATACATTCCCGGATGATCCAATTGTCTCCAAGCAGTCAATTAGGATAGCATTATCGACTAAATCGAAGGCACTACTTAAGTCCAACTAAAGGATTAGTGCACTAGAACCCTGGCTGAATAAATTTAGGAAGGAATCCAGCAATGAAGCAATAACTGTTTCCGTGCTAAACCCAGAACGAAAACCTGATTGATTGTCATGAAGTATGCTGAGTTTATCCAGGTATGTTACTAAATCTTGGTTTACCAAGTCTTTCATCAGCTTTACAAAAAAGGGAATGTTCGCAATGGGTCTGTAATTCGATGTCAACTTGATAAATTCCTTGGGATTTTTTTTACAATCGGTGTGATTAGTATCTGACCTAACTCCTCAGGAAATGTACCAGACAGTAATAGAGAGGAGAGTCAATTGTGTAACTTGGCTTTGAAGGTGACTGGGGCGGCTTTCATCATGTCTGGTGGGCAACTGTCAAGTCTGCAGTAAGAATCAACATATTTTGAGTAGAATCTGCAGAACTGTTGCCAGGTGGAGATAGAAAAATTATTCCAGTACATGTCTACCCTGGGTTCATCAATGTGTTGGGCGACTGGGTAGTTCAAATGGTTGGTTGTGGAGATTGATAGGTTGGATCTTAGGTTATTTATTTTGTTGTTAAAAAATTCAGCCAGGGCATCGGCTGATGGTGGGGAGTCTGTAGTAGGGCGGGAAATGGCCTGTATATCTTAAAGATTGTTAACTAGTTTAAATAGATTTTTGTGTTGGTGTTGGGAAAGTCTATTTTTTGTGCGTAAAAATTCGTGCATTTTGTAGTTATAAGTTTTTTTGTATTCTTTTAATTTTTGTCTCCAATTTGTTCTTCCTTTGTTATCTCCTGATTTCAGCCATTGTCTTTCTAGTTTTTGTAATTCTCGTTTCGCTGTTCCTAGCTCGGCGTCAAACCAGCCGTCCAGGTTTTTATTTCTCATTTTTCTTAATTTGATGGGGGCAATCTTCTTTAAAATACTTGTGCTCGTATTGGTCCAAGAGTCTGCAGTGAGGGAGACTGAGGTGATATCGTAGTGTGACCAGAATTCTACTGGATTTACCAAGCCTTTGGTGGCTGCCATTTTCCTAATCCTTTTTGCCTCCTTGGGCTTGGTTGGGGAGTGTTTGGCTTGCCAGTTAAATTGGAAATTGCATAAACGGTGGTCCGACCATTGAGTATCAGTCCAAGTGGTTTGGTGTCAGAGTATTTTGGGGTAAATTAGGTCTTTGGAAGAAAAGGTGACTAGATCTAGTTGATGTCCTTTTTGATGGGTTCTTTCTGGGGGTGGCACAAGGAAGTCTAGGGAAGTGATAAAGGATAGTAATTCTTTGGCATCGCCCTTCTCTACCTGCTCTAGGTGGATGTTCAGATCACCAGTCAGGAGGTTGTAGAGTTGTAGAGCTGTAGAGTTGTAGAGTTTGTAAGGAGGAATTCAAAGAAGGTATCCTTGGCAGTGGACCATTTCTTGTGAGGAATGTAAAATAGCGTGATGATTAAGCCCTCTTCTAACTGATCAGACCCAAGTTTTAAAGAAAGGATTTTGAGATCGTCTGAGGATTTTGAAGCTAAGATGGTGGCTTCAAATGAATCTTTTACAATGAAGGCTAATCCTCCCCCCTCTTCCCTTGCTTCTGGGCAGAGAAATGATTTTGAATCCAGGTGGGAGGCACTCATGTATGATGATGTCATTATTGGAGATCAGCCATGTTTCGGTTAAGAGGACAAAGTCAGGGTTGGTCTCTTCAAGCCAGTCTTTAACCAATTGTAATTTATTCCTAATGGATCTAATGTTTAGGTAAAACCCTTGGACATTTTGAAGGTGGGGGGGGGAGTCAGTTGTTGCTGAGTAGGAGACTTTCCTCAGTCTCCGCTGCTTTTTACAGAAAGGTCTGTTTGGTTTACGTGAGGGAGGTAAGACCGGGATTTGAAAATGGCCCCATTCGGAACAGTCATGTATGAATTGATGGGCAGGTCTCTGGGGTTCTAAGTTGGTGTAACGGGGTCTTGTGAGGATTGGGATAGGTGTATAGGGCATTGGCTGACCTGCTTATGTAACAGGATCAGTAAAACATGAGAAACAGTATTAAATGCTGATTTACAGAACTATATTTCAAACGCATTTTCTTATTAAACTTTCAGGAAGTCAATCAAAACTTATCTCTTTGACAAATTTCTACGATTCCACTTCTGTCTTGATGCATTCCTAAAACACTCCCAGATAAATTAAATTAATCTTAACATGAAAGTTTTTTGTTTTATCGCTGTCTGTATACAGTTGCTTCCTCTGTAAACCACTCTGAACTATTTGTGGTATTGCGGTATATAAAAATAAAGTTATTATGATTATTATTATTATTCCCACCACCCCAGTCCATGCAGCAGATTCTGTCTTTCCCTCCCTCCCTTCTCATGCTCAGCCCATGCAGCAGATTCTCTCCTTCCCTTACCACCCTAAGTCCATGCAGCAGATTCTGTTTCTCCCTCACTTCCCACCACCCCAGCACATTTACCTTTTCTTCAGGATGCTGGCAGCAGTTCCCACATGCTGGTGCGGCTGACCAAGAAGCTTTCCTTCTGACGCGTTTGCATTCTGCATCAGAGGGAAGGTTTCCAAGTCAGTCGCGTTAACGTGTGAGAGTCACTGCCGGCAATTGCCTGCATACTGCATATCCTAGGAATAAGCAGTGGATTTCCCCAAGTGCATTTTAATAATGGTTTATGAACTTTTCTTTTCGGAAATGATTCAAACCTTGCTAAGTTAACTGCTTTTACCACAATGAATTCCAGAGCTTATTTACACAGAGTGAAAAAAATGTAAGCTTATTATCCTGAAGTATATTTATTGATCAGCCGAGTATAGGGAAACAGTGCACTCAGGATAAACATTAATGAAAGATTAGGTTCTTACCTTTGCTAATCTTCTTTCTTGTAAATCCACACTCCATTCCTGGACTAATGGGTTATTTTCCTATACTCGCCAGAGCTTGTAGGAAGTCTCATTACACAAAGCCTTGAAACCCTCCCCCCTCTTACCTTAGGATTGCCCCCCAGGAATCCAGTCTGTGACAAAACAGCCAGGAACATCTGTGGAGAACAAAGGCAAAAGAGAGGGGTATGGTGACACACTCCGATAAATAAATCTAATCTGCTCATAACAAGAAAATTTAGAACAAACAGGAATTGAAACAGGTCATTAAACATTAGGAACCTGAATGACAAAAAACAGTGCTATAAGGAGACACAGCCTGCACTGTCAGAAGGGGGCGCCTGAACTAGCCAGGAGTCCTCCACCCACAGTCTCACCAATAGAGGGTGCTGTTTTACTGTCACATTTTTCAATTGTGAGGGACAGGCAAGTTCTGCAGGACTCCAGGGAACATACCTGTCCTTAGCGACTGAAAATATTCCACCCCCTAGTGGTAGCAATGCAGCTGGAGGACACCTGCTCAGCTTAGAGGGAACAGTGCTAGGGACCCTCCCCCCAAACTAGGTACTAAGCCCATTCTGATGGCACTCTTATAAAGGCTGGTCAAAAAACAGAAATCCAGCATATTGGTATTTGTAAAGGCAGTCAATTGATGAATCAACAAATCCCAGGGCGGGTTCCAGGAATAGAGTATGAATTTATAAGAAAGATTAGCAAAGGTAAAAACCTAATCTTTCATTCTTGTACAATCCCACTCTATTCCTGGACCAGTGGGACAAAACAGAGCAGTTCCAGAGAGTCAGGGTGGAACTGATGAACCTGCTGCCAAAAATAGAGAAACCAAAAGCAGCATCCTGCTTGGCCACCACATTTATCCTATAAAACTTGGTGAATGTATGCAAAGAGGACCAGGTAGTGACCCTGCAAATCTCCTCCAAAGAGATTGCCGCCGACTCTGCCCAAGTGGATGAGATGCTTCTGGTAGAATGAGCCCTCATTGCAAAGGGGGGGCTTCTGACAGGCAAAGACTTGGGCGTGTGGTTTTGCACACTAGCCTTGAGGTCATCCAGACCTTGGTCAAACAGGAATTGCCCCTGGAAAGGCAACCTGCTCAATGTTGCCTTTAAGGACAAGTCACCGGACCACTGCCAGATCAACAGCATCCTACGCGCTGAAATGGAAAGCTTGCAGAAGACCTTCAGCATGTCATATGGGGCATCTGCCATGTAGTCCACCCTCAAAACTAGGAAGTCGAGATCCCGGATCATGATAGTGTCAGCATCATGGCACAGCTTAGAATGGCAAGACCTGGCCACAAAGGAGGAGGCTGTCACTGCCTTAATTTCAGCGGCCCAAGTCAAGAAAGCACTTGAGGATAAAATCTACTCTACGGTCCTGAACATTCTTCAGGACCAGCCCCATCACTGGGGAGAGAAATGCATTTAGTAACCTGTGCCACCGAGAAATCCACCTTCAGGGACACAAAGCACTGGTTAAAAGCATCTGCCATCGGATAGAGCCGAGACATGGCCCTAGCGCATTTCAAGGGGCCCTCAGGTGCCTCCCAAATGTCCATGAGTATCTTTACTATGTCAGAATGATCAGGAAAGGTGGCGGACTGCAGCCTCTGGTCATTTTTAAGGGAACATTCCACAGCGAGAGGCTGCCCGGCCTTCAACTTCAACTCCTGAAGGGACTCGGAGGTCAAATCCACCAAATGCGCAGGCTTAGAAAATCTCTGTTATCATGGGATCTTATCTCAGATTAGGGCAGGGGTAGGGAACTCATGTCCTCAAAAGCTGTATTCCAGTCGGGTTTTCAGGATTTCCCCAATGAATATGCATGAGATCTATTTGCATGCACTGCTTTCAATGCATATTGATTGGGGAAATCCTGAAAACCTGACTGGAATACGGCTCTCGAGGACTGGAGTTCCCTACCCCTGAATTAGGGGATCCACCCAGATACAGAGAATTCTGGAGATCCGCAAGAGCTGCAACATCCCCCGTTATAGTGGTGCCCGCCTGTATAATTAAAAGGCATGGTCAGGGCATCCGGGTCAACCACAGATAGAGCCAGCACGCTAACCAGTACCACAGTGGGGGAGCAGGGAAAAAGCCACATGCCCTGGGAAGAAAGGGTCTCCACAGCTGGTAAGGATGCTTGCGGAGAGGCAGTTGGCATCAATATCTTAGCCAAATAAGCCTGATACATCATGTCAATAAATTTGGGAGAAAACTCATCATCTGGGGCAGAAGCCGCCTCCTGCGGATCCTTCTCGGAACTCTTGGAGAACTTGTGAGATCCCCCAAAAAAGCAGCAAACTGCTCAAAAACCACTTTTAAAGACTCCCCCAAAATCTCTGTGAAACTTTCAGCTCTGTACTATGCTGTGTGTTGAAAGGCTGCAGAAAGAAGCTGAATCAACTCTGCTTCAACAAGTCTTGCAAACAGGGCTGCTGGTCTACTGACTGCCCCGAGTTCTAAGGCCAGAGACCTCCGCCACCAGAACACACCATACACATGACCTGGTGGAGAGGCACATCCCGGACACACCTCCACGGAGCCATGCAGCCTGCACTCAGATCCAGTAGCAGACAAACCTTCACAAGTGAGGACACATCCACTGTACCAGAACCCGACATGATCTTCCATGGTGATCAAGAAGAAAAACTGTCAATAATAGAGGTGAGCCATGAGGATGTCCTCCAACAGATAGATAGATTAAAAAGCGACAAATCACCAGGCCCGAACGGAATCCACCCTAGGGTACTAAAGGAATTAAGAAATGAGATAGCGGGAATACTCCAACGAGTTTGCAACCTATCCTTGAAAACTGGGGAGATCCCGGAGGACTGGAAGATAGCAAATGTTACACCTATCTTTAAAAAGGGGTCAAGAGGAGACCCGGGAAACTACAGGCCAGTAAGTTTGACATCGGTTCCGGGCAAGATGGTAGAAGCACTGATAAAGGACAGCATCTGTGAGCACATCGAAAAACATGGGCTGATGAAAGCGAGCCAACATGGCTTCTGCAAAGGAAGATCGTGCCAAACAAATTTACTGCACTTCTTTGAGGGGGTGAACAGCCAGTTGGACAAAGGGGAACCCATAGACATCATTTACCTCGACTTCCAAAAGGCCTTTGACAAGGTACCCCATGAGCGGCTACTTAGGAAGCTGTGGAACCACGGGGTGGAAGGGGACGTACACAGATGGGTCAAACACTGGTTGGCAGGCAGAAGACAGAGGGTTGGAGTGAAGGGTCACTACTCGGGCTGGAGGAAGGTCACGAGCGGAGTTCCACAAGGGTCTGTACTGGGACCGCTGCTGTTTAATGTATTTATTAATGACCTGGAAACGGGGACGAAATGTGAAGTTATAAAATTTGCGGATGACACTAAACTCTGTAGAAGGGTTATAACTACGGAAGAGTGTGAGGACCTACAAAGGGACCTAAACAAATTGGAGGAGTGGGCGAATAAATGGCAGATGAACTTCAATGTAGGGAAATGTAAGGTCATGCATATAGGGAGAAAGAACCCAATGTTCAGCTACCAAATGAGGGGATTAGTATTAGAGGGAAGTAACCTTGAAAGAGATTTGGGTGTACTGGTGGATACAACAATGAAGTCAACGGCACAATGTGCAGCAGCCACGAAGAAGGCAAACAGAATGTTGGGTATTATTAAGAAGGGTATTACGACCAGAACAAAAGAAGTCATCCTACCGTTGTATCGGGCAATGGTGCGCCCGCACCTGGAGTACTGTGTTCAGTATTGGTCACCGTACCTTAAGAAGGATATGGCAACACTTGAGAGGGTCCAGAGGAGAGCGACACGAATGATTAAGGGCATGGAAAACCTCTCATACACTGAAAGATTGGAGAGACTGGGGCTCTTCTCCCTGGAAAAGCGGAGACTCAGAGGAGATATGATAGAGACCTACAAGATCATGAAGGGCATAGAGAAAGTAGAGAGGGACAGATTCTTCAAACTTTCAAAACATATAAGAACAAGAGGGCATTCAGAAAAATTGGAAGGGGACAGATTCAAAACAAATGCTAGGAAATTTTTCTTTACCCAGCGTGTGGTGGACACCTGGAATGCACTTCCAGAGGACGTAATAGGACAGAGTACGGTACTGGATTTCAAGAAAGGATTGGACAAATTCCTGCTGGAAAAAGGGATAGAGGGGTATAGATAGGGAGCTACTGCGCAGGTCCTGGACCTGTTGGGCCGCCGCGTGAGCGGACTGCTGGGCATGATGGACCTCGTGTCTGACCCAGTGGAGGCATTTCTTATGTTCTTATGAGCCAGTTCCCAAGGAAACCCCGATCAGAAAATGCACGCTGTCCAGAGGGTGCACTGCCAGGCAGCCAACACCCTGGAAATAGACTTTCCCCAAAATTTGTGATCTCTAGCAGTCGGAGCTGTCCCCCGCAGGGATCCTCTGCAGCACAAGGCAGAATTTGCGAAAAGACTGAATTTAAAGAATATAAACACGAGCAGAGAAGACAAGCTCCTACAGTGTAGCTTGTAGGAAAAAAATGGATTCCTGGCAGGCAGTCCTGCGGTAAGAGGGGAGGGGCTCAAGACTGTGTAATGAGGCTTCCTACAAGCTCTGGCGAGAATGGGAAAATAACCCACATGTCCAAGAATAGATTGGGATTATACAAGAAATGTTGATTACATTTTCTGGCATAATTACAATTAACACCTTTCCTCCCACTCTATCCCCCACCCCCCAACTGACAACAAAGTCAGGCAAAGCACATCATATAAACAGTAGTACATGTTCAGGTTCTTCAAGTGTTTAAAAGTCAGCTATGTGCCATAAATATAAGAGATGACCAAAAAGGCTTTCAAAAAAAAACAAATTTCCTTGGCCCAAGATTACAGGGTTCCTACTTCTCTGCATTCCAAAGATGCCTGCAGTATCATCAACGATCTCCACTGTTGTAGCAAAGGTTGGCTTTCTTACCCAGCAACACAGACCACTGAGCAAAGGCTCTTTGGAACCGATGATCTCAAGGCAAACTTACCAAACAACGTGGAAGGCTGTGGAAACTATCAGACTTGCCATAAAACAGACACATGTACAAATAATGTCCCCAAAATTCTTCCCTCATGGGTATTGCCAGAACACGAGTCTTAGAATTGCACTGGGTTTAAAAGATTTCAAATAACAGTTATTCTGATACAGTTTTAACTCAAAATGCCCTGGATGGACAAACATACAGTCTGAGGATAAATTTGTACTGCAACATGTTTTTGCCAAGTCCAGTGATTTTCTATCCCAGATACAGCAGGTGCTAGGAGCAGCTAGGAAGGTTTAGTTAATTAGTTAAGTGCCATCAACTTGTGTTCAAGTCCTAGTGACTTGATGAATTACAGATCTAAAAAGAAATCAGTTTTATGCTAGTCCAATGAGGTCCTCCAGCGTCTTCCCCATGGTTATTTTCAACATGTCCAGCCATCTGATTGCAGGTCATCTGGCTCCTTCGATCTTCCTAAACATGATGTGGTTCTCCAATGATCTTTCTCTTCTGACAGTATGGCCAAAATAAAAACGGTCATAACTTCATCATTTAGGCTTTGAGTGACATAGCCAGTTTGATCTCTTCCAAAATCAATTTGTTAGTTCTTCTGGTGGTCCACGTTATGCATAAAATCCTTCTCCAACATCAAAGCTCAAATGAGTCAATCTTCTTTCTGTCTTTTCCGAAATGTCCACCTTTCACATCTGTAACTGACCACAGAGAAAACAAGTGCGTGGACAAGTCTGATCTTCATTTGGATGTTATTTCCATGCTTTTGAATACTTTGTTGAGAGCCTTCACTGAAGAGTGACCAAGTGCTATTCTGTGGAGTATTTCTTCCCTGCTAGTTGATTCTTTGTTTGCAAAAGTGCCCAAGAGACTGAAATCCTTTACAACTTCTTTTCTATCGCCTTCGAGCTCAAAATTTTCATCATTTTCTGTGATCTTCATCTTTGTTCAGTTCTAATCCCATGCTATCACTTTCAGCTTTGACTTTTCTCAGTAGATATAGCATATCTTCTTTGCTGCTGGTAATCAGAGTTGTATCATCTGCATAGGGCAGGTTCTTTATATTTTGGCCATCAACTTTGAAACCAATGCACTCTTCTTCCAAGTTTGCTTTTCTGAAGATAGCTTCACAAAGTTTGAACAGATAAGGTGACAAGATGCATCCTTGCCTGATGCCATGTTTTATTGAAAATCAATCAATGTTACCATATTCTGTTCTCACTGCAGCTTCTCAATTTTTGTAGAGGCTTTTTATCAGCCGAGTTTTGTGTTTGGGTATTCCCATGTGCGCTAGAGTTTACTGTAGATGATGAAGCAAAAATATAGGAGCTTTTGGTTTTCTTTGCTCTTTTCCAATATCATTCTAACATTGACAATAACATCTCTTGTTTCTCGACCTTTTCTGAACTTCAGGTAGTTCTTGCTCAACATATGATTGTAGCCTTTGTTGTATTATGTTCAGCAATATTTTGCTGGTGTGTGGAATTAATGCAATTGTTCTGTAGTTGTTACAGTTTTTGGCATCACCTTACTTCGGTATAGGTATGAACAGTGATCTTCTCCAATCGGTTAGCCATGTTTTCTCCTTCCAAATCTGTTGACAGTCGCATGAGGACAATAATAGCACCTTCTTGAGCCTTTGATTAATTCAACTGAAATACTGTTGATATCAGGTAACTTGATGTTGTTTTTTGTATAAAGCTTTAACTGCTTCTATTAAAATATCTGGGTCTTCTTCCTTTTCCAGTCCAATTTTCCCAAAGTTATCCTCATTGCCTTTTTTGTATAGATTTTCCGTATATTCTTTGCATCTCTTTTTAATGCTTTCTAGATCACTCAATATCATTGCATCTTTAAGCATCCCAAATTGAGGCTGGAATTTCTGCCACAATCCCTTAACCTCCCGATAAGCTAATCTGATTTTTCCACTTACATGTTCCGATTCAAATTTTTGACACATATCCTTAGATATCATTCTTTGTTTTGCCGAACTTGACATTGAAACACTCAGTTTATTTGTGATACTTTTTCTCTTTTATCACTAGAAAGTTTTGCTCATCTTCTTTGTTCCGCTACTTTTCTGGTTTCTTCTGAGATCCCATGTGATTTCTTGGCTTTCTTTCTCTTTTGGAGCGGGGTTTTATTTTAGCTTCATCATTAATTACGATTTTGATGTCATTCCATAACTCTTCAGGCTCTCTATTTCCTGTATCAAGACAGGCAAATCCATTGTCTATTTTTATCCAATAGTCTTATGGAATATTTTCAAGGTCATATTTTGAGAGGTCTCGATCTTCTTACATATCAATAGCTCAGTCCTTGTAGTCAAATCTACAGATTTCCATCTCTTTCCTATGCAAATGCAGTCAATTTGATTTCGATATATGCCATTTGAAGAGGTCCATGTATACTGGCAATATTTGTGGTGTTGGAAATGCATTTTTATTATTGTCAGTAGGTTCATTTGTATTAAGTAACTGTATTAAGTTATCACCAGCTTCATTTCTTTCTCCTATGCCATGCTTTCCAATCACTGCATCTTCAAGTGTACTTCCTACTTTTGCATTAAAGCCCCACATAATAATCAGTAGACCATGTTTCAGTGGTTGATCTATTTCATTTTGAAGTTGTTCATAGAAAACTATATCTTCATCTTCCACGTCTGTCATAGGGGCATATATTTGGATCAAGGTGACATTGATCAGCTTTCCCTGTAGACGGAATAACATGACTATCATTGATAGCATTGTACTTTATTACAATGTTATCAATGTACATATCTGATAACCTACCAATTCCCTTAGTGGAACATACTACCAACTGGAAACCTATCCCATGATTAGACCATCACATACTAAATTTCTTCCTCAAGCTACCCAAGACCAGTAATCAAAGATAGACTAAAGATATCAAAAATGCAGAAATATATCAGCAGAAAAATTCTAGAATATACTCACAGCTCAAGTACATCCAGTGGATGCCAATATTGACGACATTCCATCAAAGAAATTAAAACCTGGATAAAAAGACTTTCCCAAAAACACTGTCATCTAGACATCTGCCCAGCACAACTACTGGAACACACCACAGCAGAGTTCTTGCGATAGTTGACAGTGCTTATAAACAAGTGCCTGACCCAAGGCAAATTACTCAACAGCGATATCCAAAGTTACCCTAATCCCAACACCTAAAGCATTAGGATTAAAAACTTAACAAAAAAGTAGAGAACTTTAGACTGGTAGCAGGCATCCCATGGCCTGCAAAGCTACTAGACTTCTGCATCAACACACATCTTACCCAATATTAGAATAAAATGAATGGCAAACACACCTTACAACATGGCTTCAGGCCCATGCACAGCACTGAATCACTATTACTGAACTTACCTCTAAGGTAAAACTTAACCTAAGTAAAGGTATCCAGACAATACTACTCCAATTCAACATTTCGGCAACATTCAATGAAGTAGACCACTCACTTCTACTAATGAACCTAAATGAACTGGAAGCTAAATGAAAAGTACTACAATGGTTCGCCCAATTTCTGAAAAATAGATTGTATGAGATATGGAAGGGTGAAAAAAAAAATTTGCAAAGCTTCTTTGCGATGCCAGAAATACAACACAATACAGCACATAAAAAACACAATAGACTACCTAAGTCTGGCTGGACACAAAAAAAACTACCTCAAACTAAACAAGTCCAATACCAAAATTCTCTGGTTTGGCAACTTCAACTCACTGCCTTGTACAGAAATTGAACTAACTTCAGGAAAGAAACTACAAATAGAAAGAACCACCAAAGTGCTGGGTGTCATTCTAGACTCTTAACCTATAAAGAACAGATAATGCACCTACCCCTTCCTTCTGTATCAATTAATTTTGTCTCGTCAGTCATATTTATATAATTTGTTTCCCTTTGATTATTGTAACCCAATATTTTTATCTTTTGTTCATCGCTTAGAAGTCAATATAAGCGATTAATCAAATACATAATAAACTTGGAAACTTGGTCAGTCCTAACAGAAAACAACTTCAGGACGACCAGTCAAGCAATACTACTACCTTACCTAGAATACCGCAACTATACAATGGTATTACAGAAAAAGAATTTTAAAAAACTAAACTATAGACACTCCAGAATACTGCAGCCAGTCTGATACTGACAGAAAACAAAATGGAAAAAGCAACTCCACTCCTAAAAGAACTACACTGGCTACCAATAAAGAAAAGAATTCAGTTCAAGATGATCTGCATGATCAACAAAGCCGTATATGGCGAAAACTCCCACGAGTTCACCACAAACATCAAGTTCATGCATTCCTTCCTCAACTTCCTCAAGATTCCTTTCCCTTCCCCTCAACAAGTTCACCAAAAAAAGATGCTCGAGTCCACTTTTGAATTTCAAGCTCTACAAATTTGGAATAAACTCCCTACATCTTTACGACAGATCACCTCATACTTCTGCTTCCGGAAGACAGTTAAGACAAGTGGTGCCTCACACAACGAACTTAATCCGTTCCAGGAGCAAGTTTGTTATGTGAAACGTTCGTTGTGTGAAACGCGTTTTCCCATAACAATACATGTTAAAAAAAATAATTCGTTCTGTAACATAAAATATGCTAAGATGACATAAAAAAAGATAAATTTTTGGTTATTATTTTTATTTAGATACATCTAAAAACATAATTGTTTTTTAAAACAACACACATTTTTTAAATTTAAAGACAGACTAAGTAGAGTCTAATTTTACAGTGAGAGGGCAGAGTCTCAGCGGCAAAAACTGGGACTTAACTGTTCTTTTTTTTTTTTTTTTCTACCGTGTTTCCCCGATGATAAGGCAGGGCCATCAAATAAGACAGCCCCCCCTTTTTAGAAAAAAATGTAAAATAAGGCACCCCCCCGCAAATAAGCCACCCACCGATACCTGCGCTTACCCGAATCGGGTGGTACGGTGGGTGACTCCGTGTAGTCCCTGGCACCCCCGACACGATCGGGGCAAGAGGGAGCTCAAGCCCTCTTGCCCCCCCGACTCCCTGACACGATCGGGGCAAGAGGGAGCTCAAGCCCTCTTGCCCCCCCGACTCCCCGACACGATCGGGGCAAGAGGGAGCTCAAGCCCTCTTGCCCCCCCGACTCCCCGACACGATCGGGGCAAAAGGGAGCTCAAGCCCTCTTGCCCCCCCGACTCCCCGACACGATCGGGGCAAAAGGGAGCCCAAGCCCTCTTGCCCCGCCGATTCCCCAACTCCCCGACAATACCGGGCCAGGAGGGAGCCCAAGTCCTCCTGGCCACGGCGACCCCCTAACCCCACCCTGCACTACATTACGGGCAGGAGGGATCCCAGGCCCTCCTGCCCTCGACGCAAACCCCCCCCTCCCCCCAACGACCGCCCCCCCCCAAGAACCTCCGACCGCCCCCCCAGCCGACCCGCGACCCCCCTGGCCGACCCCCACGACACCCCCAACCCCCTTCCCCGTACCTTTCTGTAGTTGGCCGGACAGACGGGAGCCAAACCCGCCTGTCCGGCAGGCAGCCATCGACGGAATGAGGCCGGATTGGCCCATCCGTCCCAAAGCTCCGCCTACTGGTGGGGCCTAAGGCGCCTGGGCCAATCAGAATAGGCCCGGGAGCCTTAGGTCCCTCCTGGGGGCAGGGCCTGAGGCACATGGTCGGGTTGGGCCCATGTGCCTCAGGCCCCGCCCCCAGGAGGGACCTAAGGCTCCCGGGCCTATTCTGATTGGCCCAGGCGCCTTAGGCCCCACCAGTAGGCGGAGCTTTGGGACGGATGGGCCAATCCGGCCTCATTCCGTCGATGGCTGCCTGCCGGACAGGCGGGTTTGGCTCCCGTCTGTCCGGCCAACTACAGAAAGGTACGGGGAAGGGGGTTGGGGGTGTCGTGGGGGTCGGCCAGGGGGGTCGCGGGTCGGCTGGGGGGGCGGTCGGAGGTTCTTGGGGGGGGGGCGGTCGTTGGGGGGAGGGGGGGTTTGCGTCAAGGGCAGGAGGGCCTGGGATCCCTCCTGCCCGTAATGTAGTGCAGGGTGGGGTTAGGGGGTCGCCGTGGCCAGGAGGACTTGGGCTCACTCCTGGCCCGATATTGTCGGGGAGTTGGGGAATCGGCGGGGCAAGAGGGCTTGGGCTTCCTTTTGCCCCGATCGTGTCGGGGAGTCGGGGGGGCAAGAGGGCTTGAGCTCCCTTTTGCCCCGATCGTGTCGGGGAGTCGGGGGGGCAAGAGGGCTTGAGCTCCCTCTTGCCCCGATCGTGTCGGGGAGTCGGGGGGGGCAAGAGGGCTTGAGCTCCCTCTTGCCCCGATCGTGTCGGGGGGGCGGGGGGGGGGGCAAGAGGGCTTGAGCTCCCTCTTGCCCCGATCGTGTCGGGGAGTCGGGGGGGCAAGAGGGAACCAGGCGGAGAGAGGGCAGTTAAGCGCAGTGCCTGCGCGGAAGGATGCAGCTCGGGCGACTTCGTTGTGTGAAACGAAGTTCGTTGTACGGATCAAGACATAAAGTTCGTTGTGCGCAGCGTTCGCTGTGCGAGGCGTCCGTTATGCGAGGCACCACTGTATCTCTTTTCCTTATAAGATAACTCTAGCCTCCTCATCTTTCACCAAGATTCAATTATTGTTTGATTGAAAATGGTCCTGTCCATTTGAGTTCACTGATCCCTATCAAATCAATTTTGGGTTTTTCCATCTGATCTTTAACAATTTCCATTTTTTCTTGATTCATGCTTCATACGTTCCATGTTCCTATGTTAAGAATATCTTTACAGCTTTTGATCTCCCTTTTCTGTCCATCAGCAGCAGCATCAGGACGTCTTGGTTGCTTTGATTCATCAGCTTCACAAACACTGGGGCATACTCTGGGTGATGATCAGCATTTCTTTAGTAGCACAGTAAATGCCTTCCAACCTAGAGGACAGAAGGTTTACTCTCTCCCATAATATTTATTTTAAAAATTATAACCCGCTCTATCCCTAGACAGGTTACAAAATAATGCAAGAGGATATCATTTGTGATGGGAAGTTTATAAGATTAGCAAGTGTTATGTACTGATCAGCATCATATGTATCCACTAATTTTCCTGGGTGTATTTATGGAAATCAGAGGGCTTTTTAACATTATTTACCAAATGCTGTAAAGCTTTGTTTCTCAGACAGAGAATTTGTTTGCTAAATTGCTGTCTCTCAGCACTGATAAAATAACAACACACTTTCACATATTGTTATGATGACTGGTTATATGTGGATGAAAATCTAGAGACCTTGGACTGTTTTGGGTTGCCCAGAGATACTGGTTTACCACTTGGTAAGAAATTTATTCTTATCCTAGTAAGGCTGGGGGTTTCTGTTTGGTCCCTTCAATACCTCTAAATATCTAATTTTATTTTGCCTCCTATTAGTGCAAAGGCAATCTGACTTTATGAAAACTCTGACAGTGGTTTATTTGACTGACTAACTTTACCAAATACTTCTGTCAAGGGGGGGGAAGAGGGGGAGCTACTTTTTGCATTCTTTTTTGTTTGTGTAATGCGATTGCAAGTAGTGCTGTTATGATCTTGTATAGTAATTTAAATGGGAAATAGAGTGTTCCAAATACAGTAGACTCTCTGCTAACTGGAACTCAAGCAACCAGCAACAACAACAACAACAAAAAAAAATATCAAAGAAATACTGTAATACTTTAAATAAAAATCAACTTCTGGCAGAAATTTAAGGGCTCCTTTTACTAAGCTGTGCTAGCGTTTTTAGCGCACGCTAAAGATTAGCGCATGCTAACCTAGCGCTACACAAAAAATACTAACACCAGCTCTATGGAGGCATTAGCGTGTAGCACGCGCTAAAACCGCTAGTACAGCTTGGTAAAAAGAGCCCTAAGTGTAAACTCAGCACGCCACACCACACTTTGCCTACATGTCCAGAAGGGATCATTCACTATGAGTCCAGATAATGATTGAAAGGTTTGAAGAGGAAAGGGCTCTATGACAAGAACTGAAGTAATAAAGGTAATGAGGGATGCCTCAGTTACCATGAAGACATGAGAATCATGGTGGTTTTAATCATGCTGAAATGTGAATAAGAAGTTCCATATTACAGAGACGCAGGGGAATGCAGGTTGGAGCTGGGTTGTGATTTTGTACACCACTTAGGCAACTTTTAAGCGGTATATCAAATTTTAAATAAAACTTGGAAACCTGGCCAGGCCAGAAGAAATTCAATGGAATCCAAAGGATGAGGAGAGTTCAGACTGGAACATAATTGCATAAGATTGCAATTGCTGGCAGAGAGGAAGAGACTTAAGCGTGGAGAGCCCCAAGAAAAATTAGATTTAACATAAAGGAGATGAAGGAAGACATCACTCTTGAGGCAGAGAAAATGACTGTTAAGAGTATTCCGTTGCTCTACTAGCTTCTAAGAATACACATGCATCACCTCTTGACAAGAGGAGAATGGTCTCCTCCTTGTACTGAGAGATGATGTGTTCCTATCTGGAAGCAGAGGTATTTCCTGCGAGCCGGAAGAATAGGGGTATGCATGTAGTCTGCCTTGAGATTCAGAAAGGAAAACCAGTTATTCTCCTCTAATTGGAGAGAAAAAGTGCCAAGGAATAGTATGGGAAACTTTTGTTATATGAAATACTTGGAGTAGAATCTTTGGCCCCTCTGCTGCGGAGGTACTGGTCGATGGAAATCAGTTGCAAAAAGTCCAAGAGTTCTTGTTGAAGAAGGGAGGTCTGCTGAGAACTGAAAGAATATATTCTCAAAGGCATCTTACGAAGATGAAGTACAGCCTTCGTTGAAGACCTGCAAGGCCCAGTTGGTGGTGGTGATTAGTGTCCAATAATGTTAATAATGCGCGAGATGATCCTCGATGGGATGTGGAGTAGGGTGGAATGGCAAAACTATGGCAGACTCTTGATAAGGAAGTAATAGAAACATTGGTGGTTCAGTGGTAATTTGATTGCTGGAGGTAGCAATGTTTTATCAACCAGAATTTCAAGTAGAGGAGCAAATTAAATCTGTAAGAGTGGAGTGGTGGAGGCACAACTGAATACTGAGCTAAAAAGTAGTGCTCTATTTAGAAGGTGAGTAGGCCTATGCAGAGTACTAAGGTCCAGGATTAGCGGATGACCTTTTACCTGGCTCGATATTTGAATGGAACCCCTCAACAGTGTCAATATCAGAAATTGATAAGAACTCTCCTTGTTTGAATGGAGTTCTGATAAAGATAAGAGTATATCTTTAGTTTACCCTAGTCAAGCTGATGAGCATTAGTAGTATAGGGCAAGCGAACCTCCAGTGAATGTGGATGGAGATTGTAAGATATTGATTAGGCAGTGTAGGATGCCAAGAAGTAGAATGAACTTTTATCAAAAAGGAATCGAGATGTTGGAGAACGTTGGCTTCTAGAGTGCTTTGGAGCCAGAGTTATGGATGACACTGATGGCATAGTATAACGCCTTTTAAACAATGTGGTCGACTGTTTAGGATCATGCGACTTAGAGGCTGAGGGAAAGGTCATACAGCATCCTTGTCTGGTGATCATCTGCATAAATTTTTCAATGTGATCACTAAAAACTTTGTCTCCCATGCAAGGAGAATTCACAAGGCGATCCTGGATGGCGAGTTCCAAGCTTTATTTATGAAGTCATGCTTGCCGTCTCATTGCAATGGACAAGGCTGATGCTCTGGAAGATACATCAAAAGCAAAGATTGATCTTGACATGAATGTCCTACTGTCAAGGAGATCATGCAAAGTTTGCTGAAAGTCAGGAAGCCGGTCTACAGTAATAAATTGTTCAAAATGAGACAGGTGTTGAACTAAGTGCTTAAAATGGAATACTTGAGTGCTTAAAGTGCATACTTGAGGATGCAGCTAGTAAGCATCATATTTTGAAAGCGCTTACGACCAAATTTAACCAAAGTATGACTTCTCGTACTTGGAGGTGCAGTGGTATATGATCTAGATCTGGATGACCTCGTCAAAACAGATTCAACCAGACGAGATTGATGTTGCAATTGTGGCCTATTAAATCTAGAACATAACTGCATCCTGTAAAGGGAATACAATTTGGATGGAGCCACTGATGCAGGGGAATCTCCTAGTTTTTCAACATGAAGACCTTATGGGGTCATGGATTGGGAGTTTTAAACATTCCCTTGAGCTCAAAGTCAAGTGCATCTGAAGATGCAGCTCTTGGTTCCCGTTCAGATTCCATATGCACAGAAAGAGCTTGATCCATTTGCCGTATGAATATGGCAAGGGAAAGGCTCTCCAGAAGTGATCCACATGTAGGTGGAGAAGATGTATCTGACAAAAGTCCATAGGCCTCCAGTGCAGAATATTGTGGGCAAGAGAAATTCTGAAGGGATAGATTAGAGTCCTTCTGTTGTAAAACTGGAGATATAAAACAGTTCCACACGATGCAATGTAGTGTGGTAGCAATGGTGCCGATAATAGTGTCGAAATGGACGCCTTAGTCTCTCTTGTTATCGGTCTGATGTCGATGAGGACGTGCTTAAATGATGGGACTTGAATTTGTGTCAAGGTGGAGACTGAGATGCAGTACCACGCGAGCCCTCATAGAGCTATGTATGGGCTGGACCTGGAGGAGTCAGTGCAGCAGTTGGCTTTATGAAAACTCTGAAATTGGTTTATTTGACTAACTTGACCAAATACTTCTGACAAGGGGGGTGGGAAGAGGAGGAGGTACTTTTTGCATTCTTTTTTGTTTGTGTATTGCGATTGCAAATAGTGCTGTTATGATCTTGTATAGTAATTTAAATGGGAAATAGAGTGTTCCAAATACAGTAGACTCTCTGCTAACTGGAACTCAAGCAACTAGCAACAACAACAACAACAAAAAAATATCAAAGAAATACTGTAATACTTTAAATAAAAATCAACTTCTGGCAGAAATTTAAGGGCTCCTTTTACTAAGCTGTGCTAGCATTTTTAGCGCACGCTAAAGATTAGCATGTGCTAACCCAGCGCTACACAAGCATCGATGTTAGTTCCTGAAGTAGCTCTCACAGTTTATCCTAATTGGTAGGATGTGGTACCATGGATGGTACAGGGTGTCGAAGCGTTGATGAGCTTGATTTTGGAGCACACCTCAGATATGACACTGCTGTCAACGTCATTTGGCATGCATCAACTTACTTGATGCTATAGATGCCTGCATTGTTTGGCAAGGTGAGGCATGGGAATCCTTCTTAGTCTGTTTTCCTGATGGGGTCAGCATCAGTACCAAGGCAGCTGACTTTGGCAAGAGTTGGTAAGATTCTACCCGCTGCTCAGGACCAAGGCGCTAAAGACACCAGTTGTGTGGATCAGTGACTGATATGCCCTAGTGCACCGAGAACTTCTCTTGAAGCTGATAGAAAGCACTGACATAGAGGAAAAAAAACACCAACGCGAGATTGAAGGAAAACAAGTTTTCTTCCGATGGTCGAGTACATTCATGACCGAAAAATAGTCAATGCTGCCTGCCGGCAAACCAGCTGAAAGAAGACTGAAGGCCCAAAAATGAAAAAGTAAAAACTTCAAACAAAACTCTGAGAAAATAAAGAATTATCAAAGAAAATAATATTAATTTTAAAAATCGATACGGAAAGGCACAAAAAAGGAAAAAAAAAATGTGCAATTGGAGAGACTCCCGACACACATCTTCTTAGCTCCATGGAAAATTAAAAACTGATGGTCCCGCAAGCCTATGTCAGGTGGGAAGGCACTCATGCATGCGCCATACGGGTAGTGTTGAAACTTCTTTGAAGTTAAAGGGAGAGTACACTTTTGTACTGTCCGAACTGGGCTCCATGGATGCCTGCTTGTCCTGGAATAAAATGTCATACAGCAAATCAGCTATCTATAGTGCTAGACTCTCCACTGCCCTGAAACTACAGGAAGTCCAGCAGGTCACACTGTGTTTATAGTACAAAATATAGATCCATGGTTAAGAACATGCATGTGAGAGAGGGGACACTGAGAGAAGCACTCCCATCTCGAAGATGGTTTTTTCCTTCAAACTACTGGAATAATCTTTTGCTATGCCTAAGAGAAGGGGGAAACAGAGGGGTGTCCCTCCACCTACCTCAGGATCCTCGACGCTGAGGCAGACTGTGATTACAGCACAGTCCAACCTTCCATTTCAGGCGCTTCTGCTGCTGTGAGTTGGGAAACTCACAGCTTAGACGGCGAGATGTTACTCTCGTTGAGCCCGTGAGGACCGCATGCCCCTCCCAAGCCCGGAGAAACGTCAGCGGAGTGGAACACGCAGGAGGGCTCCCCCAGCGTATGGAGTGAGGCGCATTCTCTAGCTGCGATGGACCCGGAAGCGATTACAACTACGCTGACTCCGGTGTTGGAGGTGCAGCGTTCAGGGAGTGTGGAACCTTTGGCAGCCAGCGGTGGTGAGGTTGCAGGAGCCCAGAGTTTGTCTCTTGGAGTAGAGGCCTCTAAAAATCTGGCTGTTATCTCCTCCCTCAGTCCGTTGGCGAGACCCCAGGCAGTAACTCTGGATTCTATTTGGACTGCGATTGAGAACCTACACTCGGTATGCACTAACTTTGTTTCTATTACTTTGAATTCTACCTCCAGGATAAGTTCCTTAGAGACTTCTGTTCAACAACATCAAGTGGACTTAAAAAATTTAGAGAAAGTAACAATTGAGACCAATAATTTACTTACTGAACAAATGACAGATAAATTGATGATCTTGAAGAAGATTGAAAACTTAGAAAACCAACAGAAAAATCTGAATTTGAGGATTCTTAACTTTCTGGTTGCTAAGTTTATGCCACCTCAAGAACTGTTTAAGAATTTCATGTTGTCTGTCTTAAATGTTCCAGAAGCAAATCTTCCCCCGATACAAAAAATGTATTATTTAAAACAAATGCAAAAGGAAAAAACTTTAGTAGTTGAAAATACATAGTTGGATGTTTCTGCTATTTTGCAATCTTCTGATATTGAAACTCAGGGGCGGGCAACATTATTGGTCTCATTGGTATTCTTACAAGATAAAGAAATGCTGTTTGAAATTGTATTTTAATTTAAAACAGATCACCTATTTAGGTGAAAGGGTATATATATTTCCAGATATCTCAAAGTGGTCACAATCCAGGAGGAAAGAATTTTTGACTTATCGATCAAAGGTGATTGCTCTGTGGGCAGTGTTCCAGTTAAGGTTTCCCTGTAAATGTTTTGTCTCCTATTAAGGGAGTAAATTTTCTTTGAACTTGCCCAATTAGGTATTTTCCTGGAAGGTAAAGGAATCTCTACACAGCCTGATTGAAACAGGTTACTTATGCGGTATTAAGTTATGGAAAGGATAATATCACAATACTGCTCTATTTCCTAATCTTTTATTTTCTTTGGTATACGTCCCCTTTCCCAAGGGGCTTTATTCATTTTGTCTCCTCTCCTTAGATTGTGGACTGTATTAGATGGTTTTTTCTTTCATTGTTTACTTTTTGGGCCTTAGTTTTTAACTAAGTGAGCTTATACTTTTGTATTGCCTTTAACATTTTTGTAAATGGGATGTATTAAAATGATAAATAAATATATATAAAAAAAGAACATGCATATTATTTTGTTGTAATCATATATGGGGCCCAATTACTCTCATGACATTCATAGCAGCACAACAAAACACTAAACCAAATTATAAACATACATACCAACCAAAAATTCTTCAAGATTGAAGTTCAAATTCCTTGTATAATGTATACAATATTAAACACATTCGCATGGATTTGCAGATCACAGCAGCAGTTAACATCTCAATTATTAACCATACTTCCTACTTGTATTAATTAAAATCACAAGCATTTGCAAATACTTGTATCAAAAAACACAACTCTTCTACAGGTATTAATTATAATCACAAGCATTTGCAAATATGAAGTATCAAAAACACATCACTGAAAAGCACACACATACGCAAGTCTCTCAACCCTCCGAAGTCCTCAAAGAGCGCCGTGAGAGAGAACTTCACACAAGCACCTCACACCACAGCCAGCAATGGAGAGGTGGACGAATAAGAGGGGGTGGGGTGCTGTCTCCCAGAGAGATCCAGGCTGGAGCTCTTTGGGACAGCTAGGCAAACGAGCCCCCTATATGCCAAGTGGCAACCATCCTCCTTCTCGCCTTCCCTGATGCCTCGTGCCCGGCTAAGCAGGAATTGAGAGCGCAGCCACTGCCAGTAAGAGGGACAGTAAGAAAGTGGGTCAGTAGGCCTAGCAGGAAAGTGGGTCACTAGGCCTAACAACAGCTGCGCTATTTTAAACACTAAGCACCGCCTCGCTTCAAGACAGCACTTCACACCTACAGTGGACGCCGAAGCACTCACCAGTCGCGGTCTCCACCGCCTCCCGAGCGCGTAAGACCACAGTGCAGCCGCACCCCCAACGCTCGAACCTCAGTGCGTGGTGTGCCCCCGTATGCTAATACCGCACATGCGCAATTTGTCGCCTTCTTCCAGTGTGGATTCACCGCTTAGATCAGAAGAACAAGCCCGAGTAAACTGATGGGAGTGGCGCGTGGATACCGTCACTCCCTTACCTGAACGGCAGGGTTATCTGCGCAGGCGCTGCTGTGTTAAGTTGTGTTAACCAAAGGAGTTGTTGTTGCTCTTGTCAATACCTACACACACACACAAATTATTGACTTACCATTAAATATCTAGTGAATTGGAATCAGAGTATTCTTTTTCTTTTAACACAGCAAATAAAACTGAAACGAGGACATCCTGTCAACGCTAGAGGTGACTCAAGAGTCATATGTGTCTAAAACTCATTGCTGAGGCCGGCCAAACCGAGGGTCGTCTTAAGGATTTGGTACCCTAAACCAGGGGTAGGCAATTCCAGTTCTCGGGAACCAGGTCAGGTTTGCATGCACTGCCTCCTTGAGATGAAAATTATTTCATGCATATTTAATAATAATAACAACTTTATTCTTCTATACCGCCATAGTCGTGAGACTTCTAGGCGGTTTACATTGAAGAGAGCTGGACAGTCAGCGAGTTATAATATGCAGAGATAAGAGAAATACAGCATGCAGAATCTTTAAAAAGGTAGCAAAATACAATATACAGTTAGAAATTTGAGACTTATATGCAGGAGTGGACATGTTTGAAATATTTGAAATTGTGAATATCCTGAAAACCTGACCTGGCTCTGGCTCTCAAGGACCGGAATTGCCTACTCCAGCCCTAAACCAACTGTTACTTTTGCATCCCAGCCTTGCAGATCGCAAGGCTCATACGAGGGGGTGCTGAAAGGTTCTCAGCCTAACCAAGTTCCTAAATTCTGAACGTTAGTTTGCTACTTTAGCTGAAAATAGTTTATCTATGGACTTGTTAATATTAAATAAAAACGCTTCTTTCAAAGCGAACCCTGCCATATTGTTTCTATTCTACCTCTTCCCTCCCTTATATGGTTTTATTTTTATCTCGATGTACTTCTCAACTTACCTGATCCCCTCTTATTTGTTCCAGTATGTCAGTAACCACCTCTTTTACTAAGGCGCACAAAATGCTAACGCGTCCATAGAATATAATGGATGCATTAGCATTTAGCACACGCTAAATCAGCTAGTTTACCTTTGTAATACACTCCCCTTTTAATAATTTTATCATTTTCTTTTAATTAATATTTTTTTATTGGAAACCGTTTAGGTACCTGTTCGATAAACGATATATCAAAGAATAAAGAAGCTTGTTTTATTTTGCAAAGTGCCAATCTGCAGAATCGTAATGCTAAGTTTTGTCATTGTTTCAGATAATTGATTAAACCATATCAACAAAAAGTGTGGAATTTTCAAGTGTGGAACTCTAAGCCGTCATGAAGTTCCTATTCCTGCAGAAGAAAACTCCAAAGGAAATCCATTAATTTATGATAACATGCATTGAGTGTAAAATGCCAATCTTACTTCACAGTGAAGAAGTGGTGTGCAAACTTTCAGCTTGGAGACTTCAAAACCGAAGATGCAGCAAGGTCTGGGAGGCCTCCAATGGTGTCAACTCCTGAAATTGTTGACCATGTCCATGACCTGAGTTTGGCAGATCGGCGAATATTGCCTAAAACAATTACTGAGACTCTCATATATCCAAGGAATATGTTGGGTGTATAATCCACGAGCAGCTAGGTATGCAGAAGCTGTCAACCAAGTGTGTGCCCAAATGTTTGAATGCTGACAAGAAGCAACATCGAGTGGACACTTCCAAGTTGATTCTGTAACATTTTCAGCGAACTGGTACCAACCTTTTGGAATGACTAGTTAAGTGTTGATGAAACATGGTTACACCACTATAATCTGAGACAAAACAACAGTCCATGCAATGGCGGCACTCAGGTTCTCCAAAGCTAAGGAAATTCAAGACCCAAAAGTCAGCAGGAAAGGTCATGGCCACAGTGTTTTGGGATCAGGAAGGTGTTGTAATGACTGACTATCTTCCAAGGGGCCAAACAGTTAATGCAGAATACTACTGTAACTTGCTATGCTAATTAAAGGAGGCATTGAAAGAAAAAAAAGGAGGGAAGCTACTGAAAGTTCTCGTTTTGCAAGACAATGTACCTGCTCATAAGGCTTTTAAAATGATGGATCTATTGACACAATTGGGGTTTCAGTGCAAAAGCCATCTACCCTATTCACCAGATCTTGCTCCATCTGACTATTATCTGTTTCCAAACCTTAAAAAGAGTTTAAAAGGGTGACAAATTTTTGAGTATTTCTGAGGTGATTGCAACAACAGAGCAGTATTTCAATGACCAGACACCAAAGTATTTTTTGGAGGGATTACAGAAACTTAAGACATGATGTGCCAATTGTTGAACTTAGGGGTGAATATGTGGAATAACTTGTAAGTTTCATGGCTCAAAGTCATTCCCTTCTTGGTTGGCCTGAAAATGGCTCCACACCAGAAGGTACTTTTGTTATTTGATCATTTTATTTTTGTGACAACTCCTACAAATGTACCTGCCTTGGGTGGTGGGAGGAAGGATTTTCAGGGCAGTCATTAAGCAAGGAGATTGAAATTCTCAGCCTGGTGGGTGGTTTTGCTAGCTCATGCAGGTAGAGTCAGGAAAATGTGTTTTTGAAACAAAGTTCATTGGTTGCCCAGCCCTATTCTGGATCAGTAGCATGGAATGTGGTTACTATTTGGGTTTCTGCCAGGTACTGTGACCGTTTGGCCATTGTTGGAAACAGGAAAGTGGGCTAGATGGTCTGACCCAGTATTTTTTTTTTTAAATATATAAATCTTTATTAATTTTCAAAGCTAATACAAAGTGCCATGAATTATACAGATATTAATAACAAAATAAGCATTTAAATTCCATTAATAGCAATGCAGAATATAAAAATCCCTCCCCTCCCATCCAACAATTAAATCAAGAAATGAACCAAAAAGATTTCCCCCCACCCACCCATGCCGTCCTGGATATGTATCGAAATAAACAAAAAATTTAAACAAAGACAACTATGTTGAATTAACAAAGGATGTCAACGGACCCCAAACCAAATTAAATAACTTGCTATGCCCCAACATATCCGCATTCGTATTTGTACCCCAAACATAAACTGGCCCACCAAAACAGAAAGTTGAGGTGATCGCAATTCTTCCAATTGCGGGTTATCATTTGCATACCTACCCTGTCATAATCAAGAAGAGCCTGCCTTTGTAGCGATGGGAGACTTAATATGCAGCAATGTTCCACATATAATTGCCTCATACGTCAAAGGGATTGTTGATTCCAGGATGAGGTTAATCTGTCCCCATATTGACTTCCAGAAGCTGAGTATCAAAGGACAATAGAACAACAGAGGATTCTGTGTCCCAATGTCTAAATGACAGTGCCAGCATCTATTAGATTTGGAACTGTCTAACTTGTGTAACCTAACAGGGGTCCAAAAAGATCTATGTAACAGAAAAAAAACCATGTTTGTCTCATAGATGCTGAAGCTGTACGTTTCATCCTCCAAGTCCAAATTTGTAGCCATCGAGATGCAGAAATATACTGCTTTATCTCAATGCTCTAAATGTCCCTAAGACCATTTTTTGGTTTCTTATTCAAGAATTCACTGGGTGGCCTGATGCCCCAGCAGATCTGTCTGGAAGCATAGGACCTGCAAGCTATAATGCTTTTTAAGATTCTGCCAATCAGGGAATCCACTCTGAATGGCCTGCTTCAACTGCAACCACCTATAATTTTGAGATTTTTAAATTCCGAATAATTGTTGCAGTCGTGAAAAATACAGGAGGTTCCCATTAGATATAAAATCATCTAATGTTTGAATGCCTGCCTGCATCCAATGCTTCCAGAAGATCACAGACCCGCCTATGTGAACCTTGGAGTTTAGCCATAAGGATTGATAAGTGGATTTCTCTACTGGAACATCTGTTAATTTATTAATAAATTTCAATGTTTTCCAAGTATCAAATAAAATACTATTGTCCTTAACATATCTAGGTAACTTGATACACAGCATATGAAACAATCGTAATGGGGACATAATTTGCCACTCTAAGTACAGCCAATCTGGAAGATTTCCCATAAGCTCAGGGAGGATTCAATACATACCTTGGCAGTATTTTTTTAATGTTCTTATGAGACCCTAGCACCAGGGAGGAATAGGAGGAAGTCCTGAAGGCCAAGTCAGGAGAAATTTGCTGTGCATGGTATCTGAACCACCAACTTCTGCCTTAGGAAACAGAAGGAGGGGAGCAGTGGCACTGTATTTGTTTGGCTCGGGGAGCTTCAACATCCCTGCCAGCAAACATAAAGGGGGGGCTGACGTTTTAGAGGGGGCCTGAGCCCACCAAGAACACCCTTTGGCTATGCTACTACTACAGCCTATGAGGTTCATAATTGAAACAGAAATACATCTTAAAAACCCACCTAAATCAGTACTTGGATGACCTAAAAGATAGGTCATCCAAGTACCGATAATCAAAATGGGTTTTAGATGTATCTAAAAGCAGCTTAAGCCTTTTCACTGCCGCTGTGTGCCCAGAGTGAAAATGAGTGTTTTTCGAGGAGTGGTTAGGGCAGGAGGTGGGGAGGATGTGGAACGACCTAAACTTAGTCATTCTGCATTGATAATCAAAAGTTTAACGAGACTGCCTAGATGGAACTTATAAGTTGTGACTTAGGCGATCTAAAAACAGATCTATGTGCCCAGAAGGTATCAAAAGTGACCAGATAACCACTTCCAGGACAATTTACAGACCCCCCACACACAGACCCAGTGATCACTGCCCCCCCCCCTACACACACAGCCATACAAATCAAAATAAAAATGTACATACCTGTCTCCAGAACATCAGCACCTGGCATAGGAAAGCCTAGTAGAGCTGCACAGAGATGGCTTAAGTAGTCTGGGAAGTGGGTTAGTGAACCATGAAGAGGAGGACCCTGGCCCATAAGCCACTACTGCATTCATGGTGGAAAATGTGAATCCACCCAGGGCAGGATTAATTTGTCGAGGGCCCATAGGCACACACTGGGCCCCCCTGCTCCGCCCCACCCCACCATGTGCCCAGGCGGAAACAGGAAGCTGATTCAGAGGGAAGCTTCGGGCAAGCAGCACCGTTTGCAAAATTATAGTTCCCGTTGCCTTTCTTACCCGAGTTGCTTGCTTGTCTTACTTTCTGTCGATGGGGGGGGAGCCACGTTGTTGATCGGGGAGGCTGCGTTGCCAATCGGGGGGGGGGCCCACATTGCCGATCGATGCTGGAGGGGCCCATCACCATTTGGAAAAAACAATGTTGATGCCCTCCTTCATTGGGCCCCCCTGACCATTTCGGGCCCTAGGCACGTGCCTACTTGGCCTATTGGTTAATCCTGCCCTGAATCCACCAAAACCTTACTGTATTGCCATATGGGTGCTACCTGCAGCCATAAGGGCTATTGGGGTGGTAGACAGGTGGATATAGTAGGTTTGGGGGGGCTCACCATGACCTGCAAGGGAGTTGTGGTGAGATGTTTATGTGGCACCCTTTTTGTGAAGTTCACAGCAGTGCCATGTAAGGTGCCCCACTACTCTGATGCCATGTTTGGGTGTCCATTCCATCACTTTGCTGATCCCTCCCATGTCCACAAGGTCTTTTTCTAGCCATTTTGGACTTGGATGATTTTTTGGAGGAGAATGTGGTATAAAGATAGACGACTTAGCAGTCTGGACGATCAAATGGCTGGACATAGAAGTAGCCAATTCTCGGAAAAAAAATATATTTTGGGCGTATTTTTCGAGAATGGACTTTAGATGCTGCTTACTTTGGACAACTAGCACCTTAGGCCCAAAATGGACTTAGACAGGTTTTTTAATTATGTCACTCCAAATGTCTTTCTTTATCCTCCCTCTTTTCACCTCTCCTCTACCTTCCCTCTCCATGAAAAGTGGATTTTGGGAACTACATGCTGGTTAGTCTGACCTCTTTGATGAGTAAATTAATGGAAATACTTCTAAGACAGAGGGTAGTAAAGTTTTTGGAATCCAGTGGATTGCAGGACCTGAGGCAGCATGATTATACTAGAGATACAGACCTATCATGCTTCCCTCATTCATCAGAAGACTCTTACTTTCAGGGGTCATCTCTCAAAGTCCCACCATGGAGCTAAGAACTCCCACTCTTATTGCAAAACTGGTCCAATGGCAGCAGGAGATGATGTTTTATTAAGACTAGGGCTGTATTTTGGAAGTAGACTCTGAAAACTTTGACACGCAGCTCCTGATTGGTGAGGCCCGACATTAGTGCAGGAAGAGGCGGTCAGAGCATACTGCGAGTGATTTCCTTCACTCGCCAACGCTCCGGTTGCCCTCTCCTGTCTTCCCTGCTAAAAACCATATTTGCGGTTTTTCAACATTCGCGGAAGTTCCTGGAACGGAACCCCTGCAAATTTTGGGGGAGTACTGTACGTCTAAAAACCCGCCTAAATCGGCACTTGGACGATCAAAAAGACAGGTTCTCCAGCTACCAATAATCAAAACAGGTTTTAGACGTATGTAAAAGCAGCTTAGACCTTTTCACTGCCGCTGGATGCCCAAAGTGAAAAGACAAAGAGTGGGAGGTGGGTGGGATGTGGGCCAACCTAGACTTAGTCCTCTGGCAGCCATAATCGAAAGTTTGACGAGATTGCCTGAACGGAATTTATACATTTTGACTTAGACCAAGTCAAAACAAGTATAATTCCAGATCGGGCCACTGAGCAAATCGTGGCTGCTGCCATAAGCTCAGCGACCCAGGCAACTCATTCCCCTGCCCCTGTAACGATCGCGGCAGGAGGGATGCCAAGTCCCTCCTTCCTGGCACCCACTGCAACCCCCAATAGTTCTCCAGCAGGAGAGATAACCAATCTCTCCTGCTGGATACCCCCACCCCCATGACTTCCCAGCACCTGCTGCGACCTTGATAGTTCTCCAGCAGTTCTCCCTGGTTGGGGGGGGTCTTGGTGGGGGTGGCCTTGGGGGGTCTGAGTGAGCTACCTTTGGGGGAGGGGGGTCCAGCTGGAGGGACTGGGCATTTCTCCTACTGGCGATCATTTGGGGACGGGGTGTCTGGCAGGAGAAATTGAGTATCTCTCCTGCTGGAGAATTATCAGAAGTCACAGCGGGTGTCGGGCAGGAGGGACTGGGCATTCCTCCTGCCATGATCATTCGGGGGATGTCTGACAGGAGAGATTGGGTATCTCTCCTGCTGGAGAACTATCGGGGGTCGCAGCGGGGGCTGGGCAGGACAGACTGGGCATTCCTCCTGCATCGATCATTCGGGGGGAGGGTTTGGGGGTGTCTGGAAGGAGCGACTAGGCATCTCTCCTGCCTCAATCATTTGGGGAGGGGAGGTTCAGGGATAGCCGACAGGAGGGACTGGGTTTCAGGGTGGTTGTGGGCAGGAAAGATTAGGCATCTCTCCTGCCGGTGATAATTTTGGGGGCTTGTGGCAGGTTCCGGCAGGAAAGATTCTCTAACCGGTACTTATGACAGACACCAGTTAGAAAATCATTCTTGTAGGCGAAGGACTGGTCCTTCCCACCCATAAAAGGTCTTGTTTTGGGCATTTGGGACTTGGGCAACTTTTTTTTTTAAATAGGGCTTAAAGGTAGACGTAGTGGCGGTCTGGGCGATTAAAAGCCTGAATGTACAGGTAAGCCATTCTCGAAAAAAACTCCACAGTTTGGATCTTTTTTTGAGAATGGACATTTCCCTGCTGCCTACTTTGGGTGCTTAAAGCCTTAGGCCAAAAAGGGACTTAGACTTTTTTTATTATTATGTTCCTCTATGCTTTTAATCACGCAATTGAGTGAATGGTGTGGTGGCTTTATTAGCCTCCTTTTCAAGGTAATATATAGAAATAAAACAAAACCATAAAGGAAATAAAGTGATACCTTTTTATGGGACTAACAAAGCACAGTTACTTACCATGACAGGTGTTATCCAGGGACAGCAGGCAGATATTCTCACGAATGGGTGACGTCACCGACGGAGCCCCGGTACAGACTATTTTAAAAGTGCATCGCCACTTTAAGTCTTTAGAAAGTTCATGATAGCCTGAACGGCGCATGCACGAGTGCCTTCCTGTCCGACGTAGGGCGTGCGGTCGCTCAGTTAAGATAAGCCAGCTAAGAAGCTAACCCGGGGAGGTGGATGGGATGTGAGAATATCTTCCTGCTGTCCCTGGATAACACCTGTTACGGTAAGTAACTGTGCTTTATCCCAGGACAAGCAGGCAGCATATTCTCACGAATGGGTGACCTCCAAGCTCTGGATAGATTTGAGGAGGTCATCCACCATTGAAGCGACCGCAGAAGAGATGATGTCACAGATATATGCTGTGAGAGACGATCCGTCGCTTGAGACCACTGGGAAGCCAGAATCCACTGAGGAGTACGAAGATGTAGTCTTGCTAGTGGTGTGACATGGACAGTTGAAACCATGTGGCCTAGAAGAACCATCATGTGTCTGGCAGAAGGTTTGAAGAGGAAGCAATTGCTGACAGAGACGGATGAGAGTCTGAAGCCAACCTGGAGGAAGAAACGCTCTCATGAGAGTGGTGTCTAGGATTGTCCCAATGAATTGCAGACGTTGGGTCAGAATGAGATGTGATCTGGGGAAGTTGACTTTGAATCCTACAATCTTGAGAAAAGAGATGGTCTGAGATGTTGCTTGGACCATTTCCTGAGATGAGACAGCCTTGATCAACCAGTCGTACAGATAAGGAAAGACTTGAGGACCGTGTGATCAGAGAGAGGCGGCCACCACAATTAGGCACTTCGTGAAGACTCTGGAAGAAGATGCCAGGCCAAAGCGAAGAACCTTGTATTGGTAATGACAGTGATTGATTTGAAAACGGAGGTTCTTCCTGGAAGCCAGATGAATCGGGATATGTGTGTAGGCTTCTTTGAGGTCTAGAGAGCATAACCAGTCTTTCTGATTGAGGAGAGGCTAAAGCAGGGCGAGTGACAACATCCTGAATTTCTCCTTGACTAGAAATTTGTTGAGAGCTCTGAGATCCAGGATGGGTCTCAGTCCTCCGGTCTTCTTGGAGATTAAGAAGTAACGGGAGTAGAATCCTTGGGCCTGTTGATCGAGGCGATCTTCCTCGATGGCATTCAGCAGAAGAAGGGATTGCACCTCCTGCAGAAGAAGGGAGGACTATGCAGGGTCCAAAGCTGAATCTCTTGGAGGATTGTCTGGTGGAAGAGTCTGAAAATGGAGAGAGTAACTCTGATGAATGATGTTGAGGACCCATAGGTCCGATATGATGATTTCCCAATGACTAATGGAAAGCTGAAGACGACCTCCGATGGGCTGAGGCAAAGGATGAGAAATGTTGAGATTGGCTATGATCCTGAAAAATAGGTCAAAAAGGCTGTGTAGATTTAGGTGTAACATCCTGCTGTTTTTGCTGGGGTTGACGGGGTGCTGCTGTTGCTGCTTCTGCAAGGTTGAGACTGAGGTGGCGGCAGAGGTTTTGCAGCAAAACAACACTGATATGAAGACTGTTGTCTGAAAGGCAAACAGGTGGAGGCTTTTTCTTGTTTTTAACCAAAGTATCCCACATGGTTTCGTGAGCTGATAAATTTTGGGTGGTTGTATCTAAGGAAGCTCCAAAAAGTTCATCGCCCAAACAAGGAGCTTTAGCAAGACGATCTTGATGGTTAACATCAAGCTCCGAGACTCTGAGCCAAGCTAGGCGTCACATTGCCCCAGATATAGCCGCAGCATGAGATGTTAGCTCAAAAGCTCATGTATTTGCACAGCTTTAGCAAGTCATAAATGTAATTTTGAAAAGCAGGTAATTTGCGATCAGGTAAGTACTTCTGAAAAGTGGCCATTTGGGTAACTAAATGCTTGAGATAGAAGGAGAAATGGAAAGCATAGTTACCAGACTGGTTGGCAAGCATGGCATTCTGATATAATCGTTTGCCAAAACGGTCCATTGCCTTACCCTCTCTGCCAAGAGGTACAGAAGCATAGACACTGGCTCCAGCAGATTTTTTAAGTGTGGACTCCACCAGGAGAGACTCATGGGGGAGCTGAGACTTGTCAAAGCTCAGAATGGGTACCACCCTATGTAGCGAATCCAGCTTGCGAGGAGCCACAGGGGTGGTCAAAGGAGTTTCTAAGTTCTTGTAAAAGGTCTCCCGCAAGATGTCATGAAGGGGAAGCCGAAGAAACTCCTTAGGTGGCTGCTCTTAATCTAATACATCCAAAAGTTATTTAGATTTTTTTGAGTCAGCTTCAAGAGGTATAGAAAGTGTCTCTGCCATGTCTTTCAAAAATTTTGAAAAAGAAGACTTATCCATTTGTTGAGAAGGTTCTTGAGAAGATGTAAGTTGAGAGTCTTCAGCTGAAGACACATCCTCATCAGACAGAACAGGCTCTTCAGAATCACCCCAGAGGTCCGAGTCTCGAGTGGGTGGAATAGGGTGTCGAGCAATGGGTGTCGATGATTCCATATGTTTCATCGTCCTCAAAGCCTTGCCTGATTTGACCGAGATCGTCTCGGGAGATGTTTGGGAAGAAGAACGGTGCCGAGCTGTCTCTGACATCGAGCATTTAACCAACTCAGATGGCACCGAGGAAGATTTTTGCAATGTCGACACCAAGGCTTCAACTTTCGGTGCCGATATTGAAGACTCAGACCGGACTGGCACCGGAAGAGCCAGTGTTGCCATAACAGGGAGTAAGAGCTGTAACTGCTCCCTTAATTCCTCTCGCAGCAGTTGTTGAATTTGCTGCCTTAGGTCGGGCACCGGTACTGCTTGCTTTTTTGCTGGTACCGTTGGTGCTGATCTGCACTCTGGCAATGAGGAGGTCGATGTTAAGGCACTCACTGATATAGGAGCCGATCATTTCTTGGGTCTCCTCGAGGTCTGCAGGACTTGGCTCACTGCTGAAGTGACCTGGGAGCCCGAAGTGGTGGGGGAAGGCTTCTTAGCTGGCTTACCCACTGCATGCGACACCGAAGATGAATCCATTAATGTCGGGTGTTGCGATGTTGACTTCGGTGTGGACCCCGACGTCAGTGCTGATGTTGAATCACCCTCCATAGTGGAACCGAAGAGGAGACGCTGTTGTATCAGACGATTTTTAAGGGTCCTCTTCTGGAGTGAGGAACAAGTGCATGATTCAGCCCTATGCTCCAGCCCCAAACACTGGAGGCATCAGCGATGCGGATCTGTGATGGAAATAGGGCGAGCACACCATGCGCCTAATTTTTGGTTTAAAGAAATGTGATCATTTAAGTCCTTATTATCAACAATTGCACTGGTTGCCTTTCGAGGCATGTATTTTTTTTAAGTTTGGCTATCTTTGCTTTAAAGCTTTTTTTGGTTTAGCTCCGGATTATCTAACTTCCCAATTTAATTTTTATAGATCATCTAAAAATACCCGTAATAATTTTATGTTTATGTACCCTTCAGTTAAGGCCTGTCGTTATAAGAGATTTTTGAATAGGACACTTGCATTTCAATTAGGGAAAATGAACTCTTGGTTAAGCCCGCTGATCTTTCAAATGGATTCTTATAGTGTTTTTAGAAAATTTTTAAAAACCTATTTGTTTGATAAGTTTGTCAAATAATTATGCATTTTTATCTTATTATTAAGTTTTACATTTTTATGTATTTGTCACTGATTGTACAGTTCTTCTTTGTTAACCGCCCGGAACCTCACGGATGGGCAGTATACAGGAATAAACTTATTATTATTATTAATAAAACCTGTCTGAGGACAGGACTTGGAGGAAAAAATGGCTTCGGCAAAATCAAAAGTTGAGGCACAAGGAGGGAAACAAGCCCCACCGGGCTGAACTTGCGAAAGTGAAAAAGTAAATTTTGTATTTTTTTACTATAAAAAAGAAAGAAAACAAAAACTGACTAAAAGGTTAAAAAATAAGCCACGTGAGAGGGAAGGCAGCGTAAAAATATCAACAGCCATTGATGAAGCGACTTCTTAGCTCCACAGAAACTAAGAAACTGAGGGACTGCATGCCCTACGTTGGGCGGGAAGGCATTCACACATGCGCGGTTCAGGCTATTGCAAACTTTCTAAAGACTTAAAGTGGCGATGCACATTTAAAGTGGTCCGCACCGGGGCTCCGTCGGTGATGTCACCCATTCGTGAGAATATGCTGCCTGCTTGTCCTGGGATAATGCATTTTATGATTAGTTTTCAAAGGTAACCCCTTCTTCTTCTTTAGGGGGGTGGGGGTGTATGGCAGGAGGGACAGGGCATCCCTCCTGCCAGCAATCATTCAGGGGGAGTGGGGGTGTCTGGCAGGAGAGATTGGATATCTCTTCTGCTGGAGAACTATCGGGGGTCATGGCGGGTGCCAGGCAGGAGGGACTGGGCATGCTTCGGGGGGATTCCCTGCTGCAGCCGCTGAGCTGAACGCGGCAGGGATATTTCCTTGCCACGATCAGCTCAGTGGCATTGTGATTCTCTAACCAGCGCCTGGTTAGAGAATCGGGGTGGTTAGGCGGGGTTAACAGACAGATACAATTCTATATAGTACGCCCTTGTGCAATTCTCAAAAGTTGCATAGGCAGCTTCTGAGACTGGGCATCCTATACAGAATCCAGGCCTGTGTGTCTAGAAAATTGACTTTTTCTAGGGAATAGTCAATTTTGAATTTGATAGTAGGATGGTATTGAAAGAATTGTAAAATTGTTTGAGAGTCTCTACTCCCTCAATCCAAATCACAAAAATATCATCAATATATCAGTGGTATTTCAGGGGTTTTGTTTGATATGTGTTTAGAAATATCTCTTCTAGTTCAGCCATGAAAAGGTTTGCATATTGTGGTGCCATACTGGTGCCCATAGCAGTGCCCATGATTTGCAGATAGATATCATTTTTAAAGCGGAAATAGTTGTGAGTTAGAATCAATTTGATTAATGCTGTAATCGCTTCCAGTGAGTGTTGGTGGTCCAGTGTAAATGTTTTAAGGAATTTTTCACATGCAGCAATGCCATCTGCTTGGGGGATGTTGCTGTATAATGTTTCTACATCCATTGTGACTAGACGTGTGCCGGGTGGTATCTGTTTGAGGGAGCGAGGAGCCATAAATAACTACATTATTTGAAGTACAGTATTATATTTGGGGGGTTTCCTGTGATATGTATGTATATTGTCACAAGCCCGGCACCAGTACCAGCCTTGTGCCAAGTAAAAACATTAAAACTAGGGTTACCAGATGTCTGGATTTATCAGACATGTTCGGGTGTTCAGACGGCTTTTCAAAACCCAGCACTTTGTCCAGGTTTTGAAAAGCTTCCTCTTCAGATTGCGTCAGGAGTGGGCATCCGCGCATGCATGGATGCAATGCGGTGACATCAAATTTTAAACAAACATGATGTCATCACTCCGCATGTGCAGATGCCCGACCGACTGATGAGAACAGGCTGGGGAGGCGAGGCTGGAGCATGGTGTGGGCGTAACAGGGCTGGTCTGGGTAGAACAGGGCAGGACTATGGATCCAGATTTTATGCAAGGAAAGTCTGGTAGCCCTAATTAAAACCACCTTAGTAAAGCTTGTCAGGGCTGATCAATGTAGAACTGACATACACCACAGCACAAAGGTAAACCCCTATTCTGAACCTGAGAATAGCACTGCTGCTGAAAGACTGCCAGGAAACACTGCTAAGCACAGCCAGAGAAATCAGGGCATGGTCCCTTTAAGTACTTCACTTTTAAGTTGCTGGCTAAGCAGGTTGAGAGCAATGCAGACCAGAGCAGCAGCCCTCCCCTGCGTAAAGCTGGACAGGGCAGGCCAGTACACAGGGAATTTGAAGTCTGGGAGCCTCAGTTGGAAAGGCAGCCCAGGGAAACAGATACACTTGGTGAAGCTCCTGATACACTTCAGCCTGAAGATGTGGTAATGCAGGAACCTGAGGAGGTATTCAAAAATAGCCCAGGATAATGCTGTGGAACCTATGGAGGTTTGGGGTTCACCTGAACCACAATATGAAGAGACTATGGAAGTGAGTTGATGATTTCCTGATTTGAACAGAACTGTTTGTGTGCTGCTAAATTTAAAGGTTTTCTGAATTTGGTGTGAAAAGCTGAGTTCTTTTTTGTGGAAAGGGCTGTGAGCAATTGCAGAGTCAGGAAAGCTGACTGGCAGAGTGTGGCTTAACACTACTGCAGTTGTTTGAATGAAGTTTCTTTTTTCTTTTGCTGCTACTAAAAATATATATATTTTTTATTTCTCCTTGACTGCTGGGAAGTGCACAGTGTGGCTGACATAACAGACGGAAAGCAGGGAAAGTAATGAACTGGGCCAGCACAAGCTGAGAGCTTGCTGTTAAACTATTTTTGTTTGAAGCATTTGTTTGGTGGTGTCTTTTGAAATGTTTGTCATAACACCCAGGAAACATGAGGGAACTGTGGAGGATTTGCCCATCATCTTTTGGAGTGGGAATGAGGGCTGCATTTTTTACACAGTGCTGATATTTTGGTGAATCCACTAATTCTCCCTTCTGCAGCTCCATGGAGCTGTGTTGCAGTTTTGGGCGCAGCTGAAGGAAAGGCCGAGTAGGCTCAAGTGGGAAAATTTATTGCATTTTTGATTTGTGTTTTACCTGTGCTTTAATGTGAGGAACCTGTTTCTTGAACTGTGGAAGTAATTAAACCTCACTAGTACTGAGAGAAAACTTTAAGGAGGGCAATTGAAGCCCAGAGGTCCTGTTAGGCCAGGGCACTGAACTTTTGTGTGAAAACATTCTCAATATTTTTTTTGATTTTGACCAGCTTTGTTTTCTTCTGAGATTGCAGTATCAAATAAACTTGGCCCTGTTTGATACTTACCACTTGATACTGCCTGAATTTACTGTATATTGAACTTAAAGATTCCAACTAGGCAGGGTCTTCCTCCCTCTTGGGGAAGTATGCTGGGTATCAAGCACCATGGGTTAGTCCTAGCCATTCACCAAAGGATAGCCATGCTACAATATGTATGCCCAAATTTAGTTTAAGACCATTTTTGAAAATATTTTATAAAGGCAACATAAGTGCCTAAGTACCTTTAAAAAAATAGGTACCCAGAACCCATCCCAGTAACACACAAATGCCCATGCACAAATGTACACGTTTTGAAAAGGTGTAAATGTGTGTGTGAAATCTATGCATGTACCCCTCATTTTTTTATAAAATATACCTTCACTAATACCATACTACTGGGAACACGTAACCATAGGTCGCATAAAAGTAGGACTCTAGGAGCACTCTTTCTGTATGCCTATTTTTTAACACAAAGGGGGTCCTTTCACTAAGCTGCGGTAAGTAGTTGCACATGCTTATTGCAGGTCAAAAGCTACTACCGCGGGATGTGTTCAGGTGTCCCACAGTAGTTTTGGGATTGGCGCACACATTGGCACATGTTGAGCGATTAGTAGGAGCCCTTACCGACTATAAAATAGGTGGCATTAAGGGCTCACATGCTTATTGTCTTATGTCACTTTCAAAATTAGCACTTGACCATTAATAGGAAAAAGCAAATTGGCCTCAGCACGCAGGAAATCCACACACTAAAAAATAGCGTAGGTCACTTTTTAGTGACGCTTTGTAAGCGGGCCCCTTAGGCATGGAAAAGTGTTAATAACATTACTTCAACTATTCACCATTGTAGATGTATATGTTAGAAAAAAGCAACAGTATTTACAAGTTTTCATTTTTTTAATATAGTTTAATGTAAATTCAAGATAAATATATATTGCAAAGCTTTATTTGCAGTGCTTTATAATGTAAATTTATTAACTGATCGTAGTGTTGTAAATCATTTTTCATTAAAAACATGAATTAGAAATTACCCCCCCCCTTTTTATGAAACCGTGGTGATAAAAGCTCTGATGCTCATAGAATTCCTATGAACATTGGAGCTTTTACCACAGCAGCCAGCGATAAAAATACCTAATGCAGCTTTGCATTATAAGTTAGTGTTGGAAACTACAATGACTATCATCATCTTCAAGATGAATAGAACTGTTCCTAATGGAAGATGTCATCATATCAATAATTTCCTTTTTTGGATTTTCTTCCAGGTCTGATTTAATTGCTCCCACTTCTGACAGAGTCCATTCAAGTTCTGAAAAAGTAGATGGAGTACTACTTAGCATAACCATAGTTGCAGTAATTAATAATTTTCTATAAACATTATGTTGGGGTATAGTTAATAGAGGAATTAAGCATGTTAATATCCAGAGTCAATAATAAAAGTATGGCAAAACATTTCAGAAAAACCTAGAGCTCCTTTTACGAAGCCGCGTTAGCGGTTTTAGCGCACGCAGCTTTTTAGTGTAAGCTAAACCTGCACTACGCAGCTAGAACTAAAGCCAGCTCAATGCTCAATAAGTATAGATTATTTTTTTTCTTTTTGCTCATTCTCGGGCTTCAGCCTCAGGGTGTTTTCCTCGGCTGATCTCTTATTCACTGTCAAAATTGAGTTTAATCTCACTGACAAAATTTTTCCTTCCATGTCAAAACCTTTAATGGGTTTTAAGAAGTGCTGCTGTTGTCAGCAGCCTATTTCCATCACTGACCCTCATAGTTGGTGTCTACAGTGTTTAGGCCCTGAACACTGAGTCGATTCTTGTGCTCAGTGTTCTGCCTTATAAAAGCATTCTATCAAGGCCCATCGCATTTAACAGGAAAAGCTCTTTGGCTCGGCCATGGACACCAGCATATCTTTGGAGCCGTCAACATCGAAAACTCCTGGATTGGCATCGACATTGGAAGATCTTACAGCATCAGGGAAGCCAGCTAAGAAGCCATCCACTTCCCAGCAAGCGTTGCAGGTTTCAACAGCATCGAGTCCCCTGATGCAGACCAAAGTGCAACGCCATTGTTCTCCAGCATTGCAGGTTGTCTCTTCTTCACAGTGTGCATCCTCATCCAGGTCACCCACTCTGAGCAACCTGCTGCACCAATGATACCAGCTGTTGAGTCATCAGTACCGGTGCATACTTTCAGGGAGAAACTCGATGAGTTCGGTAATATGTTAAAATTACACTGCATGCTGGTGCTAATATCGACTCCCTCGATAACTGCCCAGCCTAAGCATAGCACTATGAGTCTCAAGGTACCAATGTCAGCTATCCATCAGAGCATCGGGTTACTTCTCATGGATCTTCTGCGAGGCATCGTCACTCCTCATCTCAATGACATTATACCTCCAGACATCGATTTTTGCACCGATGTTCTAGTTCATCTCATCGACGTTCTCCATTGAGGCATCGATCCACTACTCTGAAGCATCGAAGATCTTCTTCAACATGGAGTTTGATGCCAAGGCATCATCGGGCCTCATTGTGTCGATCTCATGCTTCAAAGTCATTGTCTTCATCGGATCGGTACCAAAGATGCCACAAACTTTCCCGTAGACATCGTTCTCATTGATGCACAGCTTCTCCAAGTCTTCTTTATGATTCAGATTTGCAATCTGACTCATAGTATGGCCCTTCTTTATCTGCGACTGAGTTTTCTGACACACCTTCAGAACAGTCGCCACAGAAAATGCCTCCCAGAAAAAGATCTCCTCCAGAAAGACTTTCCTTTACTAGGTATATTAGGCAGTTGGGAAAAGCCCTACCTTTCAAATTGGAAGTGGACACTGGACCAAGCGCTGAGTACCTGGCAGTCTTGGACTATGATAAGCCTCCCAAAGAGCTCCTCAAGTTACCGTTACATGGCATTCTTAAAGAGCCACGTCTCAAAAATTGGGAAACGCTTTTAACTATCACAGTAGCTCCAAGGAAACTATATTCCATTTACAGAATAATTTCTTGTCCAGGGTTTGACAAACTACAGCTACAACATCAATCATTACTTGAGGAGTCAACCCTTAAAAAATCTTCAACTACAAAAATTTGTACCTCAGCGCCACCAGGGCATGAAGGCAAATTTGGACAAATTTGGATGTCACCTTTATCAAAAGTCTAAGCTGGCAAGCAGGATCCTTGATTATAATTTCTACCTGTCATATTATCTAAAAAATACTTGTAAGGACATTGCCTAACTTTGAAAAATATATTCCTTCAGAGCACCTTACAGAATGTCAGCAAACTATTCACATTCTTTCACAGAATGTATATAGTGAGGTCAGACTATGATGCTTTGGGAAAGCAGCAGCACTGGTATAAGATGGAAGAGTGATACTGGAGGGGTGTTGGTCCTGACTCCACCAGCTGTGTGGCCTCCTGCTAAAAGGTAAGCAGCCACGCAGCTGAGACTCCCTCATGAAAGGTGCTCTGAATGCTACCTCTGCTCTGCATCATCTCCAGCCCTGAATCAGTCCAAGGAATGAAAGACTTGACCTACAAATTAAATACAGGTCTTTTTCATGGCAGTACACAGCACTTCTACCAGGCCATCTCAAACTTTTTCCACCTGATATTCAGCCTACGGCAGTAAGCATCATCATCTGAGTTGCTCAAAGTCACAGGCTGAACTGACCACAGATATTTAGTGCCAGCATTAAATATCCAAGTGTCAGCAGTCACCTAGATTTTACTTTGCTGGTTAATGGATTGAAAATCTTCACTAACTTGCTAAGTCGACCCTCTGCCCATGCCCTACTACCCCATCCTCTCCCCTAGCTGGTTAATGGATGGTCAGGTAGCAGGGATATTCAGTAGCACTGACTGGTTAAATGACACTGAATATCCCCGGATAGCCCTAGGCAAGCCATTTAAATGCAAAAACCACCCACAAATAAATTATAACATTGCCTTACAAAGTGTAAAAAGTGCTCAGAACCAATTGAATGGTGAAAAGATCACAAGTGGGGTAACACCCCGTAATCTGTGCCTTTTATGTTCAGTCACTGCACTTCAATCAGTTAAATGGTCAAACAACAATCCAAACTTTCAAAATTTTTCACAAAAATATAGTACTCATCTCAAAGAGGGTTCTGATGCATTTTGCCAAATCAGCTTCCTCAGAGAACCCACAAATGAAACGCTTTAATACAGATGTGCTCTCATGAGATCACAATTTATTTGTGGGTGGTGTTTGTATTTTGCATTTCACGTATCACCCATGTAGTATTGAATCTATTTTCCCAAGTTTTGTTTGTTTGGGAAGCCATTTAAATGATCAGGAACCTCTCTTAGCCATTTAAATGGTTTTGAATACTGAGCCATTTGTTTTTTTATAAGCACTTAAAGTTACATTGCACTATCAGTTTCCATATTGGCTAATATGGACATCTCAGCAATTTTTTTTTTCTTGTTTCTGTATTATTACATTGTGCCTATTTTTATTGTGCCTTGCATAGATAATAGGCGGGTTAAAAATGGTTAAATAAATAAATAATTTTTCATAAATTACCTTCTAGTTTCAGATTTGTCCCTCCACATTCAACAATGCCAATAAACTGGCCTTTAATTTGGCCATTTTTGTATACAAATAATGTTGGTAAACATTTGTCAGGATAGTTTTTAATACAGTTAGTAGCAATGGCCATCAGGAACTTGGTTTCTGGAAACTTTCTAGCCAGCAAACTGAGATGATGGTTTAGTTGCATGCACACTGGTATGCTAAAAGAAAAGAAAATCATTGTTTTCAGTTTGCAGATCTGAAATCACAGTTTATGTGTCATGATTAAGTAGACAATGGTTCTTTGTGTGTCTAAGTGTTTTGAAAATGAGCCTCAATGTATATTTGAATATATACTTTGTTAAAAGCAGTTACAATTTCAGAAAAGAACTACAAAACATTCAGAAAAGAACTGAAAACCATACTATTCAAGAAATTTGTCAAACGATCTAACCAAACCATATCAACTCTTCCCAGATCCCGACGAATACTATAGCTATCAACCTTGTAATCTCCCTGGGAATGCCCAGGCTAATTTCTTGTTGTAAACTGCCTTGAAAGGAAAGGTATTGGCAGGATAGAAGACATCAATGTAATGTAATTTTTGATATAACACCAAAGCAATATAGCTGCTTATCAATTGGTTGTTCTAATATGCACAGCTAGTTTAACTAAACTCAAATCTCCATAGCAAACTGTCTTTTCAGTAGCATTCTAAATTCAGAGATACATTTAAAAACTAAGGGATAGAGGATTATGTTGTAAGCTCTACTGAGCAGGGACTGCCTCTTGAATGTTTTAATGCACTGTGCTGTGTATGTCTAGTAGCATTATAGAAATAAGTAGTAGTAGGCAGTGAGCATTTACACCAGCCATGTTCAGACATAGCACAGAATGTTCAAGTTTATATAGCCAGCTATCTCTTAAGACTTAAATGTGATATTCAAAAATAACCACATAAAGATAGAACTTTGTTTTATGCAGTCCAATTAGGCTGTTTAAATTAGGTAGTAAAGTGCTGAATATCATCAGTGAACTGCATAACTGACAACGCTATCCCTGGACTGCCCACAAGCTAGCTGGCTTTCAGTTAGTAGTCAATGCTGATATTCAACAGCATTAACCAAATAAGTGCAGACTAGGAGTGAAGATCAGGGCTCTAAAGGCTTTGCGCTTTTTAATAAATCATACATTACCTGACCCTCTCCTGGCTGCTTAAATTAATTTGAATATTGACCTGTAAGAGGCCTGATTACTAAACGTTGTTAAGGTGAAATTTGTTCTAAATTTCCTTTTGTTGAGTCCTGCTAGACCAGTCTATATGAGAGGGTTTAGCCTCCTGACCAGCAGATGGAGGCAAAGAACAATGACAATTTAGTAATATCATCACTGGTATAAGATTTGGAACTTGCCAGTATACTATTGAAAAAACATACCTGCAGCATTTTCACAGTATTATTAATCAATCTTATTGTATATATCTCCTTAATACACCAAGGTTAAAACACAAATAGTGCAACATCAGAACAGGATCTTTATAACCCTGATTTCACTGGTTTTCAATTATGCCTAGATTCAGTGGCTGATTGGCTAATTATTTTATTCTAAACCAAAACAAATCTATAGCACTCTGGATCACATTATGGATCCTACTCTTTTAGACTGTCCTTTAACTCTGGTTAACACCTTGAAATATCTTGGAGTAATTCTTGGCAATTATCTATCATCTGAGAACCATATTTCTAGAACTGTTCAATCCTATTTTTGATTGTTTTATTCATTCCCTCTGATCTTATCTGGATGACAGTTCATGTGCCACTCTCTTCTTCTCTTTAATGCTACAAAATTGGACTTTTATGATATCATCTATGTAATATATTCAGTAACAAGAGGCATGGATCTGCCAACCAGCAAAAATGACACAACAAGCAGATCCATCAAACTGAAAAGATTAACAGAAAGAAGATAACAAAGTTAAGAATCTAATCTTCCATTCTATTACATCTTCTCAGGAGTCCATACGTTAGGTGACGTACCAAAGCAATGGCAAAGTCTAGGATGGATCAGAAGAGCCTGCCTGTAACACAGAGGCCCCAAAAGCGGTGTCCTCGCAAGCCACCACATCTACTCTGTAAAACCTCGTAAAGGTATGAATAGAAGACGAAGTAGCTGCCCTATAAATTTCAGCTGTAGGGACTGATCGAGACTCAGTCCATGAAGACTCAGTCACTCCAGGTAGAGTGTGCCTGAGAGTAACTGGTGGTAAATGTATGTCGAAGAGATGACCATGCAAATCAATCTGACAACATAAGCCCTGGACGCCGGCTTACAATGCCTGGCCTGATTAGTGAGCACAAGTCGATATTCAGAAAGACAATAATCATTGATCCTAAGTAGTAAAGACTCTTCACACATCCAGTTTCTATATTATCCCATTCTGCATGTTCAACACAGTGGGATGAAGAAGGCAGACAAACCTCCTGGTTGACATGGAAATTGGAAACACATTTCAAAAGAAAGAAAGGGCTCTCTATAAGACAGAGCCTGCCATTCCAAAATATGCTTTGCACAGATGATTGTCACAAGGAACACTGTTTCTAACCGTGAGGTCCAATAGGGATGGAGCTTTAAATGGCTCATATGGAGCTTTAGTAAGACCCTTCCAAACTATGCTGAGGCTTCCATCGGAAAAGGATAATGTAATGGTGGCCTTAAATGGAGCGCACCTCTTAGAAATCTAGTTACGTCCAGATGAGCTGTAAGTGAAATTGAACCATTGTGAAACCTGAGAGACCTGCCATGTGAACCTTGAGGATAGCCACTACAAGCCCTTTTTCCCGACCAGCCTGCAAAAAAGGCAAAGAACACTGGAATGGGAGCTTGCAGCGGTTCCACCTGATCACTTTCACACCACTGATGAAAAGCTATCTAAGCCTTGCCATAAGCCGTCATAGTAAACAGACATTTAGCCTGCACGACAGTGGCAATGACTATGTCTGAATAGCCTTTTGGAACCAGGGCTTTGATCTCAAAAGCAATGCTGGAAGACCAAAGTGCTAGAAATTCTCAATTGGGGCTGGTCCCTGACTGAGAAGATCGCGATGAAGAGGGAGCCTGCGGCTTCTGTCCTGCTGAAGACGGACGAGGTCTGCATACCACAGATGGAGATGCCAGTCCAGGACCACTAAAATCACAAGACCTAGTTAAGTTGTGATACTGCAGAGGACTCGGCCTACCACGGGCCAAGGTGAGAAGACATAAAAATTATTTAATTTCAACTGTAGATTCACATGTTTTGCACCTTAAACATTTGGCATGTCCACTTGGTACAGGGCCAGAGTGCATAGGTGTATTGAAATCTGAAGGGCACAGAAACTCCTTTAGATTAGACCAGGGGTGTCCAATGTCGGTCCTCGAGGGCCGCAATCCAGTCGGGTTTTCAGGATTTCCCCAATGAATATGCATTGAAAGCAGTGCATGCAAATAGATCTCCTGCATATTCATTGGGGAAATCCTGAAAACCCGACTGGATTGCGGCCCTCAAGGACCGACATTGGACACCCCTGGATTAGACAGTCTACTATAAGCAATTTTCAAAGGTTTGGAAGCAAAAGGCTCTTCTAGCTGAACAATATGCCAGGGTCGTTTCAATACAGTGACTACCTCATTAATGCCTGCACTGCATTGTAAAACACATGTAGGGGTCCAGTCTTTATCAGGCGCCAGTTGTTGTTCAAACAGAAGGTCTCTGTTAATAAACTTGTCACGAGTGTGTGCTTCATTTACAACCTTCTCTGGATATCCCCTTGCTACCAGGCATGACTTCAATGAATGGGTTTGGCATTTGTATGCTTGCACATCTGAGAAAACTCTTCTCTACCATAAGAATCGAGAAAAGGGGAGACTCTTCTTTAGAACAAAAGGGTGACAACTACTAAACTCCAAAAATGTATTTCTGTCTGTGCTCTTCCGAAATACTGAGGTATATAAAGAATTTCCACATTTTTAATTTTCATATCAAGAAAAGCAATCAAGAAAAGCATACCTGTCATTTCCATTATATGCAAATCTCTCTCATGCATATTCATTAGGGATATCTTGAAAACCTGACTGGCTGGGGGTCCCCCAGGACAGATTTGGGAACCACTGCTCTAAAGGATCAGATGTCAAAGTAAATTGAATCTTGGAGTGACGAAACTTAAGCCATTGAAAAAATTCTTGCAATTGAACCTCAGTGCCTGTCCATCTATATATCTGACCCAAAGCTTGACTAAAGAAGTATATGGATTATTAAGAATCCATTGCTTCTCAAAGGTCAACATAAATAGGTTGGCCACAGATGAAGCCATCATGGCACCCATGGCAACACCTGACATTTGCTGGAAAAAAAGTTCACCAAACTTGAAAAAATTATTTTTCATTGCTAGAGCAGCTAATTCAATAATCCAGCAACATCCTCATCCAGAAAAACAGTCAAACTTCAAGGGCTTCATCTTGGGCAATAACAGTATATAGTGATTTTACATCTACGGCGTAACAGTTTTTTTATTGATGATCAAAAGGAAGTAAGAACATAACAAGTTGCCTCTACTGGGTCAGACCAGAGGTCCATCTCGCCCAGCGGTCCGCTCCCGTGACGGCCCATCAGGTCTATGACCTGTGAAGTGGTTTCTGAGCATTTCTATAACCTACCTTTACTTCTATCTGTACCCCTCAATCCCCTTATCCTTTAGGAACCTATCTAAACCTTCCTTGAACCCCTGTAATGTGCTCAGGCCTATCACAGCCTCCGGAAGTAAACATACAATATAAATGCGATTAGCCATACAATAGAAAAGACTACATAAACAGTCTTTACAATCAAGGAAGAAAGGATCATCGTCAGTTTTTAAACAGTGTCACAACTATCCCCAATCCCTACTACAAGATAAAAATGCAAACACATCCGTCTCAGGGCCCTGGATTGTTATGGGCTCCGAGGATCAAAGTGTTCACCTTCCTTATTTTTAGGAAGCTTGGAACAATACAGCAAGGACCACAGAGAAATACAACAAGCAAGAAATGGAAACAGTACTGGACTTTGAGTTTGAGCTCTAGAGGTGAAAGAATGCCGCTATTCAGTTTTTCTGTGCAAGTTACTGATGGACTAACAGTGACTATAAGAATTGACTAACTTCTTGAAGAAGCCCGATGTAATACAAAAGCTAAGTATTATCTCATTTCAACTATAAATACATAGCACTTGGTAACAGCCAAGTTTGGCCGATTAAGTAACTGAGATTAAACTCAATCAATGATAGTCTGGTTAAGTTTTTCCTCATGACTTGCTCTGAGGTCTGACTGCAGACACTTGAGATTGGTTATCTCTGTGGATTGAATATTGTTTGATTTTACTCTTAAACAAGGTATATTCAATTTTTGGTATTCCCCTTTGAAAAGCCAGCAGTCCTGAATAAACAGTTAGGGAAAAGGCACAAAGCTCTCCCTAAAGAGGAACCTCCTGGCTCAAGTGGGAGTAATGCCTGTACTCCCATGGAAGTGGATGAAGCAGAGGCCACTTCAGAGGCACTGGCAACTGATCCAGAAGTGCCAATGGAATTGCAAGCTGAACTAGTGTCTGAGGATTTATGCAGCACTCCTGAACCAATGGAGGTAGGAGTGGTAACCTGCTCTGGATAAGCACAAGGACTGTGAGGTTTTTTTTTTCCTTCTTTGGCTATTGTGGGCTGGGGTTTGTTTTCTGGTCCCAGCCACATTGATTGACTGCCTGGACTGAGTTTTGGTTTATTCTGATTTTGTTTTTCTGCACTTTTCTAAAGCTGAGAGTGTTTCATTTTTGGGGAGAAGTTTGCATATATCAGGGCGGGAATTTTGAAAAGCTGTTTGTGCTTTTTGATAAGCAAACTTGGGACACTCTTCTCTTACCCAGCCAAACTCTATTTTAGGCTTGAGGCTTTTTGTGGTTTGTGCAAAGAATAGTTGAATGATAAAGTGTATTTGCCAGGAACTGTATCTTTCTCTGAACTATACTTACCTGAGCTCTGCTAGGAGCAGACTTAGGGAGGAAGTCTTTGTTGGCGAGCACCTCTGTGAAGAAATAGAACACAGGGTGACTTGTTTGCATCAGGAGGGAAAAATCCTGAAAGCTGCCAGAGTTTTTCTCTGGGGTTTTTTTTTGGGTGTTTTCATGTATGTTGATGATTTAAGCCATTCTGAACTTGAACTTGACAAAGTAAATTTTCTTTCTTTTGGATTATCATCCTAGAACTTTGTTGGGTGTTATTGTTCAGTTCCTTTATTCCCTGCAGGGTGACTTCCTTCAGAGTTACATACTGGTGTAATTTTGAACGGTGGCCACTGGAGGCACTGCAGAGTCCTGGTGCCAGCTACACTCTCCACCCTTATAAGATGGGGCGGTAGTCGAGATCCATTCTTTCAAAATGGCACGCCCCAAAATACTCTGTTTTCTAACCCAAAGCCTATGCCCTCTCCACTGAAGCCCACTAGAACCCATCATACTCAACAAAAGGACTTCTGGTGACACCACTACTATACATCTTGTGACATTTCCGCTCCCAGAGACGATCATGTCAGGCTGAAACCCAATAGTAAATCCTTTGACCGAGACCAGAGACTGACTAAGGATGATAAGACAGGAGATCCTGAAAGCAGAGCTGCCTATTCTGAGCCTGATCAGGAGCTAGAATTCAGATTAGCTACACGTCCTAGTAAAAGACTAAGCTCCCTTAAGAGATTTAATCAGGTTCCTAGTTGCATTCTTCCCAGCAACCTGGGGGGGAGCCAGAGAGCACAAAAGTTAGGAACACAGACACCTAGAACAGGGAGTGGCACAAACACTCTTAAACAGCTCTCAAAGGCAGTAAGGCAGGCTGCGCATGAGGACCTGGCAGAGAAGGTTGTCCGGGCCAGGCAAAGGCCAGACCTCGCTCAGGAACCTATGGAGTGGGAGGATTCCATAGCTTAAGAGTCAGCAGAGCAGTTGGGTGCTCCAGAGAGCATGGACATGACTGAATGGAAAGTGCCTGAAGCTGAAAACGTGGAAGACATGGATGTGAGCTTGGCAGTCTCTCACTAAGGACTGGAGGTACTGGTTTCCATAAGGAGATAGTTGTTGGGACTGTTTGCTGGAAAACTATTTCTCTTTTTGTTTTTGTGTAAAAGTTTTGGTTCTACTGAAAAACCAAGCTGAGAGCAGTGCTGCAGCAGCATTCAGCATTAATTACGTTGCTGCACTCCAGCTATGCAAAAGCCAGGAGAAACTGAAGGAAGTTTTCTTTTGGGCTTGTGGAGCAGTTTCCCTGTTTCCTGTTATACTCCAAGGGACTTACAGAATTGGGGTAGGATCCCCGAAGAGCTAAGGGTTGGGATTCTGCGGGAGCTTGTTAAAGCCATTTAAGAAAGGGGAACCAGCAATTCTGTTACCCAACAGTGGAAAGGACTGCTGGAAATAACAAAAGTCTGCAATACTGCATTTTCTTTCTTTTCATGTTTGAAGTTTGTTTTGCAATGCAGTATATAAATCCCTGGTGAAGAAACAAGACTGTATGATTGAAAGTCCAGGACTCAAGAATAATCTTGAGGACTTTTCCTTTTTGGGACTAGTTTTTGTTTTTCTCTTGTTGAATATATGGTTCAGAGCTGGGTGAAGCTAATAGAACCTTATTGTGGACTCCTATGAACTTACCTGATACAAGAACTTCTGTTCTTCTATTGAACTGTTTTGGGAGGATAGAAACCTTTTTCCTTTGGAGCGAAAGGAAGATAATGTTAATGCTTCCTGGTATTATTTTTGGTTTTCTATTTTGGCCTTTTGATAACAAATTAAACCTTTGACATTTTGTTGATTTGGATTGGCTTTCGCTGGTGTTTATTGTAGCAAAATCCAAAGTATTGGGACATCAGTAAGGTCTTCCTCATTGGGAGCCATGCCAGGGTCGTGCTGCCGCCTGTCGGTGGTCCTCCACAAGCTTCCAGGGACCCCGGCAGTTGACAATCTCAGAACCTGTAAGATATAGGCTCCCACCCGCTTCCAAAAGACCTGAATATCCGGGTAAAGCCAGAAAACATGGAAAAAGCTAGCCGTCTCCAGTTTACACTTTACACAATATTGGGCCTCCTGAAATCCCATTTTAAACAGGTGGGAAGGTGTGAGATAGGCTCTATGGCTCACCCTAAAAGCACATTCCCTCAGCCTAGCACTATAAACTTCAGTGGGGATACGTCTCACACTAGTCCTGGGATTCCAGTGGGACACTAAACCTCCCAAGTCTTGTTCCCATCTTCAGGAGGTATCTCTGTTGATAGAGCTAACCAAATGCCAGAAATAGATACCCTCCCCACAGAAACAAGATCAAAGAAATAACGTATTTTATCCACCAAAGGGAAGGCCAGGGCATTTGTGTCCAGAGATCAAAAATAATGTTTTGGGTTTTTGTTGTTGTTGTTCAAACAATTTTTATTGGTGACAAAGCATAAAACACACAATACAATAGAGAACCCAACAGTTTCAGCAAATTTGTACAAAAAAACAACCAAATACACCCCCATCCCCCATCCATCCCAGAACAAATCTATCCCACATTGTCCCCTCCACTTCCCCCCTAAGGAAAACCACACAAAAACAAGGATTCTGTCAAAAGTTATACACCCATAGACTAAAGCTCATTAAGGATGTAACTGCCAAATAGGGTCACCAGATCTTCAAATACAGTCTCCTCCCCTTCCATTTTCCACGAACATCCTGAGCTTCCCAACTGGCCAGTTGATGCAAGAGATTGCACCAATGCCAATAGATGGGCACAGTAGTGGAGGTCCAATGTTGCAAAATGCATTTATGCGCCACCAAGCTCATTTTCTGACATAACAGAATCTGATCTGCAGGCAAAGGCCTAAATGCTTTTGAGACATCTAAGATCAGCTGAGCTACCTTGCCCTCAGTGGTTGATGGAGAATCCTCCGGAAAATCCCACAATACGTTTCCAATAAATTTGAATAAAAGAGCACAGCCAAAAAGCATGTTCTAAAATATTTTGGTCCTGCCCACATTTCACACAAATAGCAGTAGCGATTTGAAAATAATGTTTTAGCTGACAAAATGCATAACAGTCTCCCCACTTGGGAGTCACTTTGTGCGTGATTTCCTTATAAGTGAGTAAACTACCATCAGGGCCAAGTAAGTGTTCTAACAGGACTAATCCAGCCTCTTCCCAGCGGCAAAATGCCCTATTGTCCTGTCCTGGTAGGAAATCTAGATTCCCTCTGATGGGAAGTAAAACTGAAAAACTGGGATTTCCACCTAAACATGTTATCAAAAATCTCCAAGCTTCTCTAAGGGGCCAGACCCGCCAACTATGTTTAAGGTCAGTGGGCAATAATTTAGTATGTGCGTGTAAGATGGAATTAAAATGATATGTGCTATTGTCACAAACCCGAGCCCAATGCCGGCCTTGTGCCAGTTAAACCCCGGAGAAAACGTTCACTGAAACTAGTCCGGGCTAATCACTGTGTCCCTGATAGGCAGGAACAGGACCAGGAAGCACAGGCTGTGTTCAGACCTGCTTTAGAACACAGCCTGGTGAAAACTGGTAGGGCCCCTTTAAATCCTCCATTTTGTAAGAGGCTGGCTAAACAGGGTAGAAGGCAGCCTCAGCTGAAAGAAGTCTGGCCCCTGAGTAGGACTGGGCATGGTACAGCAGCTTGGCAGCATTTGGAAAGCTGGCTGTCCAGGAGAAGGGGAGAAACAGGAGAAGCTCTCAGGTGGAAGGAGCCTCCAATTCCTCCAGATCCCAAGGATGTTGAAATGCTGGACACAGAGTCAGAAGGAACAACCCTGGTAAACCCAGAACATGAAGCAATGGAATGGAGTGCTTTACCAGAGGTGGGACTGACTGAAGAAATGGATGTTAGTTGATTTAATCATGCACTGGTGTTTGGCATAGCGTGCTTTGAGGTGAACTTTTCTTTTTGGTTTATTTTTGAATGTTGCCATTTCTTCTGGGACAATAAGGATTTTCCTTGAGCATGCTAGCTAAGGGATGTATGCTAGCAAAGTGTTTGCTTTGATTGGAAGTTTTTTTTCCCTTGTTGCCAAGATGGCTCCTGTGAAAGAACTTCAGCAATTTCTTTCATAGAGTGGGAATATCCTGAAGGCTGGGTCAGGATTTGCCCAACACCTTAGCGGAGGGTTTGTGGGTTATTTGCTCTTTGAAACAAGGAGCCGTTCTTGGCAAATCCGCCAGCCTTCTGCCACTGCATTTGAAAAGGCAGTGCTGCACATTGCCACGTGCCATAGTTTGTTTTTTCAATTTGCAAGGAAGACTTTTGAGAGTTAAAGTCTGCCAGAGACTCTATTATACTTTGGACTGTACTCACTACTTGCCAGTAGAACTTACCTGGGACATTAATAAAACTCTGGGAGAATTAACCAGACCAGGCTGGTAAACACAATATTATTTTGTTTTCATTATTATGGCCAAGACCTTTTGAGTCTATTTCTTTTCATGCATTTTTGTTTGGGACCTGTTCGGATGGACAATAAATTTGAGTTCTTTCTTTTGAAACCTACCTGTGTGAAGCCATATTGTTTTGAATACAGGATAGCTTATCCACAACAGGGTCTTCCTCCCTCTTGGGGAAGCACGCTGTGAGAATATTTTAAGCGTAGGCCGGTTACCGCAAGCCTCGAGGGCCAGCCACGCTACACTATATAAGCCCATTCTAATTACAGAGAGCTATAACACTGGCTACCCCTAAGCCAATCATTAACATGTCTAACGAGGCAGGTAAAATTATAGAGTCGTATGTCCGGAAGGCCTAGGCCTCCCAAACGCCATGAGCCAAATAAGAAAGCAAAGGGTAGTTTTTTTTAAGTTCATGAAATTTTTTTTATTAATTTTGATAACGAAACAGGTTTACGCTGTTTTGAATGGATGCCGCAAAGGGTAGTTTTGATTTGTGATTTGCCCAGCAAAATTTACAAAGCAACTTATTAAGATAGTGATCAATATTGGCCAACATTTGTAAGAAATGCATGGAATCTTTCACTATTTTTTTTAGTTCTGGCACTTTCCTCTGTCCCACCAATCAAGCTGTTTTTCTCTCTGAAGAATTTCTTTAAATTGATTTTTCGGTATGGGGTTTCTTTGTAAAGTCCATTCTTTTGAATGGCTTTTCTACTGAGAACCTTTCTCAAGCCTTTGATTGGCCTGAGTTTGAGCTGATGTCATCGAGAGGGAGGAGTCTCAAGATTCAAGATCAGACAGCCATCTTTGTGTGGCCAGCACAGAGCCCAGGAGTGCCGATTGAAAACTTTAGTGATTGGGGGCGGAGCCTGACAGCCAAGAAGAGCAGACGCATGGGGTAATCGCTCCTCCACACTGACTTTCAATTCACATTATTGCAGCTTATTCAGGTAGCTTTTTCATTTCTTGCGGATCTACTTCGATCGCTTTCATCTACCTGTATGTCTCCACCAAAAATTAATAAAAGCGATCCATCATCACCTGCCCCATCAAGCGGCAAGAGACCTAAAACGGACCCGAGCGCACCAAACAAAATGGCGTCACAGCACAAGGATTCACAGCTCGATATCCTCATTAAAGAAATGCGCTCCGTCAAACTTGTTATGTAAGAACAAGTTGAAGAAACTAAGCTTTTGCGGGTTGAGATAGAAGCGCTCAATTCACAGTTTGTAGACGCCAGACACCGTATTGATGCTCTCGAGGAACAAACCGCTTCCCTGCAAACGAAAATCTCCTTGGTTGACAAACACAACAAGCTCCTTATCGCCATTCAGCGAGACTTGGAGGACCTTTCGAACTGATCTCGGAGGAGTAATATTAGAATCATCGGTTTGCTGGAAGCATCGGAGGGCTCAGATGTGGCAGCTTTTCTATCTGATTTCCTCCCTAAAGCTCTTGGCCTTAGTTTTTCGCCCCCGCTGGAAATAGAATGAGCGCATAGAGTGCCTTCTAAACTCTCGGCTCATCTAACTATAGCACGACCTATAGTGGCGAAACTTCTGAGATTCCAACATGTATTTCAAATCATCTCAGCGGCAAAAACCCTTCAACTATTACATCAGGGTAGGAAATTTTTCATTGTTCCTGATTTGGCTAAATCCACGGCGCTCAAAAGAAAAGCGTTCCTTTCTCACCGGCAGGAACTAAAAGATCTTGGCGCGAAATATGGCCTCATGTACCCAGCCAGGATGAAGGTGACATACAACAATCGCACTACCTCCTATACTGATCCAGAGGAGTTCGCCTCTTTTCTTGAGTCTTTGCGAATGCAATGAATTGTGCTCTGCAGATAGCTTTCTTCCTTGTATTGCTTGTTTATTCCTTAAGCCTGAATAGCCATATATCTTATTTGCTAATTTAGGTGTGGAGCTGTTTTCGATTTCTCCTTGTGTTTCTCACTGTTCCTGCAGGAACAACCACATATTGTTTTGTTGATATGCATAACTGCATTGTCCCTTTTTCAACCATGCGTGTTTGGTCTGTCACTTTTCTCAATATACTTTTTCTTACTCTATATTTCTTACAGGAGTGGTTTATTCCCTGATGTTCATTGTATTGCACTCATGTTATTTTTTATGCCTGATTGCTTTGATGTGAAATTTTACCCTTTAAACAATGGCTGATTTCCATGTTTTCTCCCACAATGTTAATGGGCTAAACCATCCTATCAAACGTAAATAGATTGCTCATTACATTAATATCAAATACCCGGATGTAGTTTTCCTCCAGGAAACTCATCTTCCCTCTACTGCAGCATCTAAACTTGCCTTCAAAGGATACTCCTCTCATCTTTTCTCTCCTGCAACTCAACGTAAAAAGAATGGTGTATCCATTTTGTTCAATGATAAATTGCAGGCTACTATTCTATCTCATAAAACAGATACAGAGGGGAGATGGTGTCTGGCTCATGTTGGGTTGCACTCAGCTGAATTTCTCTTTTTAAATATTTATGCATCTGTCTTGGATCACCCAGAATTTTTCAGGGAGATTCAAACTATCCTTTTGGAGTATAGATCTTGTCATTTGATCATTGGGGGAGATTTCAATCAAACACAAGATCTCTATTTAGATAGATCGTCATCTTGTAAACCTTCTACATCTAATTATTGTCTAGAACTACATGCTCTCAAATACAACTTCTCTCTTGTAGATCCATGGTGACTTCTACACCCGAAAGGTAAGGAATATTCCCATTTCTCCCCACCTCACAATACATACTCTAGAATTGACTTTTTTCTCATTTCTCCTTCTTTAACTCAAAAATTAACCAATATCATCATTCATCCAATCACTCTCACAGATCATGCAGCTATCTCTCTACACCTTACCATCTCACCTATGCCCACTTCTACCCCTTCATGGAGACTTAACAATCATCTATTCGATGAAGAGATTTCTGAAAAGATTATACTTTTTACTACAGAATTCTTTGCTCTCAATTCTAGAGACCCTGAGGTTTGTCCCTCTATCATTTGGGAAGCGTACAAGGCCTCCCTTAGAGGCGAATTGATCAAACTCTCATCTTGGGAAAAAAAAACATACGCTGCAAAGAGAAAAAGATCTTGAACAATCCATTAAGCAGTTGGAAATATCTCACATGTCTGATCCTACGAGTATCATCAAATTCTAAAACTTAAATATGAATACAATTCAATTCTTTCTTATAAAGCTAGACAAGACCTGTTCTTGCACTTCTCAGGACATTATATGGGAGACAATATTATGGGAAGACCACTGGCTAGATATCTTAAAACTAAATCTAAGAAATTACACATTTCATCTGTCTGAAATTCTACTGGTCAAATTGTCACCTCACCAAAACTGATTTCCTCACAATTTGAACAATTTTATACTACACTTTATCAATCAGAACTCTCTTTCATCGGACACAGATATTGATTCCTTTCTAGATCAAATTGATCACCCTCAACTATCTGACTCCTCCAGATCCAAGCTAGATATTCCTATTTCCATTCTGGAAATTGAAACAGCAATTTCATCCTTGGCTAATAATAAGGCGCCCGGACCCGACGGATATACTAACAAATTTTTTAAAAAATTCCATACCCTTCTTGCCCCGTACCTTCTTAACTATTATAATTTTCTACACCTGACTTCTGAAAAGCAATTCAGTTTCACTGACGCCACCATTGTATTCTTCCCAAAGCCGGATAGGGATCCCAACCTTGTTAAAAACTTTAGACCTATATCCCTTTTAAATCTAGACTATAAGATATTAGCCAAAATTCTTTCTCTGAGACTGAATAAAGTGATATCTTCTCTTATACATAAAGATCAAGTTGGCTTCATTAAAAACCGCTATATTGGTGATAATTTAAGATTTTTTAATAACATTAATGTCCATGTGAAATCTATTTGTGACCCTGAAGTGGGTCTGGCCATAGATGTTGAAAAGGCATTTGATTGAGTTGAATGGCCTTTCCTGCTGCGGGTACTTTGATGGTACAACTTTGGCTTCTATTTTACTACCTGGATCAAAACTCTTTACTGGCAACCCTCCTCTCGCATCTTTCTTTTTTTTTTTTTTTTTTTATACCTCCTCTCGCATCTTAATTAATAACTCCCTTTCCAACAGGTTTTCCCTACATAGAGGTACCGGTCAAGGCTGTTTATTGTTTAACTTGGCCCTTGAGCCTCTTCTAGCTTCAATTCGGCATTGCGCCTCCATTCAGGGCATCCCCTCCTCTTCTAGACAAATCAAACTTGCAGCCTATGCTGACGATATTCTTCTGTTTATTCAGATCCTATTAACTCTTTACCAGCTCTTATTGACATAATCACGGAATATTCCTTACTTTTGGGCTATTTAGTAAATTGGGATAAATCGGAACTATTTCCTCTGAATGATCTCATAAGTTATCGGGCGCCAGCAAGTTATGAGCCAACTCGCCCGATTCTCCTCTCGCCGCCCTGCCATCTGCCGTACGCCTCTTCCGATTGTGCGCTGTGACGAGAAACGTGTGCGCTGCGATGTAATATTTTGTGCGCCAGCGCAGCTTAGCGGGAACACTGGTTCAAATGGTTTTATTTATTTCCCCAAATTTATTTTTGTTATACGCATTGAAAATATTTGATATTGCGTTTAAATCAAAATCTCAATAAACTTGAAACGAGTGCCCGTGAGATTGTGGGAGGGTTAAATACTCAAAACTTAGAAGTTTTTGCTACGCCAGCTTTCTGGTATCTTTACATACAGTGGCGTACCTAGCATATGTAACATCCGGGGCCCATCATTTTTTGGCACCCCCCCCCATCTGTAAGAAAAACATGATTTTTAGTAACAAACCACACGTCACACATGAGTACCTAGGAAAAGGCAGCATCTTACATATTGCAGTGAGCAGTACATCAATACACCCATTGTAAAACTAAACAAGCCAGACCAGCACAGATCAATCCTACACCGTCAATCCTAACAGAAAACACACAGAACACAGAAAACACCTTCGCCTAGTAAGGAATATGTAATCACAAACTAACCCCTCCCTCTTTTACAAAACTGTAGTGTGGATTTTAGCTACGGAGGTAACAGCTCTGATGCTCATAAAATTCTGAGCATCAGAGCTGCTACCACCAAGGCTGGTGCTAAAAACGCTTCACAGTTTTGTAAAAGGGGGGATAAAATAAAAATACATAGACAAAGGTTAAATTGAACCAGCAAGAAGCTGGACTCTGCATACAATGCTTCACAGAAACAGTGACACATGTCTCCTAAAGCAATAAATAAATAGAAATTTTTTTCTACCTTTGTCTTCTGTGGTTTCTCCTTTCCTTATCTTCTTGTAACTCTCTTCCTTCCATCCACTGTCTGCCGTCTCTCTTCCCCTATATGGCATCTTCTCTCCTTCTATGCCCCTTCCAGAAACTGTATGCCTCCCCCTTCCATCTCTCCTTTCACCCCATTGGTCTGGCATCTCTCTCCTCGCCTTCCCTCTCCCACACCTCTCCTCATAGTCTGGTATCTCCCCTTCCCTGATTCTCTGGCATCTCTCTCCTTTCCTTTTCTTCCATCTTTCGCTCCCCCTCCATGCTCTCACATCTCCCCCTTCCTTTTCCCTTAGACTGGCATACCTTCCTCCTACGCTCCAAGCCCTGGCATCTCCTTTCATTCCCTCCCTCATCTTCCTTCTCCCTCCAGCTGGGTACCGCAACACTCTTCCCTGCAGCTCTGCACTTCCCCACAATTGCCATGCTTCGGTTCCTCTTCTTCCTTCCTTCCTCCCCCCCCCCCCCGCGGGACCCTGCGGCACCATCAACTCTTACTCCCTCTAATGTCGGCCCTGCAGCTCCAGACTTCCTCGCACCTTCTCCCCTCCCCCTTTGGATCGCTATTATTTTAAATGTTATAGCCGCGGAGCTGTATCCATCAGTGGAGATGTCTAACCTCGGCCTGCCCCGGAACTCTTACTGCAACAGTGACTTCCTGTTCCTGCCTAGACGGGCGGCGGCTGCAGTAAGAGTTCCGGGGCAGGCCGAGGTTAGACATCTCCACTGATGGATACAGCTCCGCGGCTATAACATTTAAAATAATAGCGATCCAAAGGGGGAGGGGAGAAGGTGCGAGGAAGTCTGGAGCTGCAGGGCCGACATTAGAGGGAATAAGAGTTGATGGTGCCGCAGGGTCCCGCGGGGGGGGGGGGGGAGGAAGGAAGGAAGAAGAGGAACCGAAGCATGGCAATTGTGGGGAAGTGCAGAGCTGCAGGAGCTGTTATAGCCGCGGAGCTGTATCCATCAGTGGAGATGTCTAACCTCGGCCTGTCCCGGAACTCTTACTGCAGCAGCCGCCCGTCTAGGCAGGAACAGGAAGTCACTGTTGCAGTAAGAGTTCCGGGGCAGGCCGAGGTTAGACATCTCCACTGATGGATACAGCTCCGCGGCTATAACATTTAAAATAATAGCGATCCAAAGGGGGAGGGGAGAAGGTGCGAGGAAGTCTGGAGCTGCAGGGCCGACATTAGAGGGAGTAAGAGTTGATGGTGCCGCAGGGTCCCGCGGGGGGGGAGGAAGGAAGGAAGAAGAGGAACCGAAGCATGGCAATTGTGGGGAAGTGCAATCCCCCCAATGCGTCCCCTTACCTTACCTCCCCTTACCTTTGCGACGCGTGTGTGCGCTGTGAAGAGAAACTTGTGCGCTGCGATGTAATATTTTGTGCGCGAGCGCAGGCCAGCGCAGCTTAGCGGGAACACTGCTCATAACCCTTTCTGAATTATCCTATTTTCCTTTCAAATGGTCCAATGAGGCTATTAAATATTTACGTATATTAATCCATAAAGATTCCTCCCTCTTTATGGACCTTAATGTTTCTAAAATAAAACAATAGATAACTCAATCAACATCAAAATGGTCCCCTCTTTTTCTATCCTGGTGGGGAAGAATTGCATCTATCAAGATGACATTAGCACCTCAGATCACTTATATCCTGTCTATGCTTCCTTCTCAATGTAAAAAATCTCTTTTCCAATGAATTAACACCAAACTTTCTAAGTTTATTTGGAACAATAAAAAACCTCGAATAGCTCTCACAAAATTGAAAGCCTCTAAACTACATGGAGGAATGAACCTTCCTGATTTTCATTTATACCATCTTGCTTCACTAGCCAAGTACGGTGCTTTTTGGCTCCATAAATCTCCCTCACAAGATTCTCCCTCATGGCTTGAGTTGGAACATTTCATTTGTACTCCATACCCTATTTTTCTTTTTTGCCACTATGAATATTCCTAAACATTTACGGGAATATACCTTACTGAGTGCAACCCAACAAGCTTTACGTCACCTAGATGCTGTGGCAGATACTTCTTTCTATAATGAATCTGATATGTCTATTTGGAACAACTCGAAACTCAAATGTAATGGCAAAACCTTTTGTTGGAAAAGATGTCAAAAAGCTGGGATATGGTCAGTAGATCAACTAATAACCTCGAATTCGATTATATCTTTTTCATCACTATGCACCAATTTCCATCACTTCACACTTGCCATTCCCAATGGCTCCTCCTGACTTCAACATTATCCAAGGTTTCCTTACAGTTTGATGATAAAACATCCCTGAATGCTATTGTACGTTGGTGCAAGATAGTACTATCTGGTGGAAAAGCTATCTCTATGTTCTATCACATTCTATGAGACCATCACTTCACCTTTTCTTCCCAGTCTATGAAACACTGGGAGAATATACTGTAGGGGTGTTTCCTTATTCATACCTGAAGGTTAGGCCTCTCTGACGTCATAAAGCCTGAACCATTTGTCTGCCAGAAATCATTCCAGCCTGAACCATGCAAGAAGAGAAAGAAGAAAACATCTTTGCTGTTTATGATGCCTGATGCATTCTGGGTATATATTAGAACTGTATTCTAGTCAAGGACATCCAGCTATGCCTACATGCTCAGCCTGTGTGAATCTTGGGAGAAGCATTGCTCCTGTGCTGTTCTTATCTAATGAAGGCGCTTCTGTTACACAGCCTGTGCGAGACTCTATACAGAAAGGCTATTCATTCAAGCTTGCATCTTATCACAGGTTTCTCTGCACATCTATAATAATTAAGACCTGAAAATTTACCTCTTGTGACTCTCTGCCTGAGAAAGAGAAACCGGACTTTTGTACAGATCTGGATTCCATCACATAAAGGAAACCTTTGCTGCCAACCTAATTTACAGCTGTTCCAGGGTCTATCAGACTTTGTTCCTGATTGGAGAATTCATATCTTCAGTGCTGAGTAGAAGACGTCTTCCCTTTCACCTGATTCTGTGCTAAGGCCTAATCGGATGGTGAGAATAAGGAAATTATCTATAATCTCAGCTGGGATTAGATAGAATTCTATTGTCTTTGGGACAAGGAAGTGAAGTACCTGTGGTGATAAGCTATATTTTTAGAGTTGCTGCTAATCAGGAATTATTTAGTGTGTAAGAATTAGTTTTGCTCATTTACTTGGGGATTATTGTGTAATAATTATGTAATGATATATATATATATATATGTATTCAGAGATATTGTGAACAAATTAGTTTATTATTTACTGCTGGCTTGTGAATTATATTTTTCTATAATAAAATATTTCATTTAGCCTTGTCTCTATTCTTAGTATAAAATGGCAAAATAACGAACCTTGGGTAAGGAGTTTATGGTTTCCCCTAGAAAACTAAGAAACACGTAACTTGTTTATGTAACTGATTATTCATCCATAAATCTACCTACAATACTTTCTACACCCTTACAAGATATTGACTGGGAGTTCCTATGGTCAATGACAAATCGGCCTTTGATGTCTTCCAGAGTTTCCCAATCTATGTTCTACGTTATGTGGCATGCTGTTTGGACTCCTTTTCGTATGTGGAAGGCTAAGCTCAAATCAGACCCTAAATGTTGGCATTGCCTTCACGCTGATGGTACAATTGACCATATGCTGTTCCACTGCAAAGATATCTATCCTTTCTGGACTCGCATCTGGACAACCATGAAAGATATTACGTCTTGCACTTCTGATCTAACTTTTGATACCATAATTATTCGCTCTCAACACTCGTGCTTTGCTTATTCTGACTGTCCTCCCAAATTGATTGATGCCATGTTTGTAACAGCTATTATGCATATTCTTAAAAACTGGAAAACAGCCTCTCTGCTAGATTACACCTTTTGGTGGAACTCATTATAATAAATATGAATCTTATGCTTTTGAAAAACACTGTGTTGCTAAACTATCAATGCGCTCTTCTCTTCATCTTTCACCATGTAAATTCCTGGATTGTTATATGCAATCTAGCTAGCCAACCACTCCTACCACTCCTTGACTCTTTTTTTTCATTATCTTCTTTTCTTTCTTTCTCTTCTTTTCATTCCCTCTTTATATACTACTTTTAGCCTTATTTGTATGATCTAGTTTGAACGGTTTAAATCAGGGGTAGGGAACTCTGGTCCTCGAGAGCCATATTCCAGTTGGGTTTTCAGGATTTCCCCAATGAATATGCATGAGATCTATTTGCATGCACTGCTTTCAATGCATATTCATTGGGGAAATCCTGAAAACCCGACTGGAATACGGCTCTCGAGGACCAGAGTTCCCTACCCCTGATTTAAATATATAGGCTAATGTTCTTGTTATGTAACATAGCTCATATGTACAGATATTCTTTCGTTGGATTGTATCTCTTCTGTTTGTTATCATCCCCAAATTTTCAATAAAAAATATGAACTAAAAAAAAAAGAAAACTTTAGTGATTGACTATTTTGGAGAAAGGTATTTTTCACACACATTTCTATGATTGTTCCTGTTTTTGCAGGCTCTGCTTTCCTCAGTTCTTGATGCAGCCGCGAGGCAAAATGCTTGCCTCTTTGTCAGTGGGGATAGGAGCCTGACTGCCTTTCCACACATTTCAAGATAAGTTTATTGTTACTTCTATAATGTTTGGCACAGTGACTACCTTGAATGAATAGTGCCTGTGAAGCATTTAACTGTTTTATTAACTGTCTGTATACCTATTTCACTTGTTCTTATGGTCAAACAGAGATTTTTATGCCTCTGAAGTTATTTGCTCTTTCTACCGTGTTTCCCTGAAAATAAGGCACTGTCATATTAATTTTGGAACCAAAAAATGCACTAGGTCTTATTTTCAGGGTAGGTCTTATTTTTTTCATGTACAATGATCATTTCTCCCTTCCTCTCCTCCACCCCAATTCTTCCTCTTTCCTTTCTCTCCCCCACATGTGCATCTTTCCTCCCCTCTCACCCATCCCCTTGTGCCTTCCCTCTGCAGCATCTTTCTATCCTTCCCTCCCTCCTATCACCTCCACCATGCACCCCCCCCTCTCGCTCACCCTTCCATCTCTTCCTCCCATCCAAACCCCACCAACCGCGAGACCGATATACCTTCTTCCAAATGGCAGCATCAGCAGCAATCTAATCATGCTGCTTTGCAGCCTTCTCCTGCTGGGGCGTTCCATGTGCCATATTGCTGATGACTTCATCAGGAGCAAAAACTGCAAAGATGCATAGATTCCATGTTCATAAAGCAAAAATAGAAAGTTTCTGTAGAAGATATTGTAAAAGAAGTCTTCTCAGTAGATTGTCGCTTGAAAAGATGTCAGCCCAATACCAAAAGCAAAAACTTTGTAGGGATCATGCATCAGGATGCAGGGAAGAAAATTTACTTAGACGAACTGAAAACAGTGTCAACAGTGCTGCACAACTGGAAAGTCAAGGAAACCAGTACCAGGGACTTTGATGGTGCATCGATGAAGTATCAGCAGTACCGTAAAATCGTACCGATACCAAGTTACAGGCATCATGAAAAAAACATTGAAGTTGTTCCTGAAGAGAAAAAAAAATCACCTGGTACCTTTGGCTATTTAGCCGGTACCATCGGTACACAGAGCCCCATTCTATGAGGAAAACAGCATCTGTACCTTTGGTTATTTGTTCAGTACCATAGGTGCCTGCAGCCAGAAATGGTCACTTGGTCGGCATGAATGGACTCTATGCCATAATGACATGCAATACTGGCTGAAAAATCCTGGTGGCTCTTGGAAGACGCTGGTACCTTAGGCTTCTCTGATGGTACCATTAGTGTCGCAGTTTGCTTGAAATGGTCACTTGGTCGGCATGAATGGACTCAATGTCATAATGACCTGCGATACTGGCTGAAAAAATCTGGTGGCTCTTGGAAGTCACCGGTACCTTAGGCTTCTCTGACGGTACCATTAGTATTGTGACTCGCCTGAAAAAGGGGGCTATGGATAAGATGCAGCCCTCTCTGAAGAATAGTCGAGCCGCCAGAATGGTCACTGAAAGGTCAGCATGAATGGACTCAATGCCATAATGACCTGCGACCGTCCTCCAACACCGATGTTGATGCTGACATGTTCGATACTGGTGTTGATGACATCTTCAATTAATGATGACTGGAGAGACGATTCTTCAGTGCATGCCACGGCACCTGCCACACTTATGAAGATCCCGAAAATGGGTAAGATATTGACGGGGAAAACAACGTCTCAGCCAAAATTGAACCTGAGACAATGTCAAAAGGCCCTGCTGACTAAGCAAAAAAAAAAAGTGAGGTGAAGAAAAGTAAAAGACTCGTCATTTGTCTTCTGTTTTTTTACAAGAAGAAAAAACGAGAGAAAGAAGAAAATAAATAAATAAAAATCGATGTTTAAATATCTACATCTTACTATGCAAGGGTAACATATATTATCAAAGGTGAAATCAATATCAAACACTTTCATTAATCACCTTATATTATCTCCATGTTCAATCACATTCAATAAACTTTATTATCAGCTGGTGCTAAATAGTGAACACTCAGACCCACAACTTACATCCCAGTGAAAAAATTCACGGAGTAGCTGTATAAGAGACCATCATCGTTGTTCACAGTCTCGCCCACCAAAAAGCACAGTTACTTACCGTAACAGGTGTTATCCAGGGACAGCAGGCAGATATTCTCACATGTGGGTGACGTCATCCACGGAGCCCCGATGCGGACAGCTTTTCAAGCAAACTTGATTGAAAATTTCAAGTTTGCTAGTGCTGCACCACGCATGTGTGTGCCTTCCTGATCCACTAGAGGGCGCATCCCCTCCTCATGGTCTTCAGTTTAGATAGCTAGCAAAGAAGCCAACCTTGGGGAGGCGGGCGGGTTGTGAGAATATCTGCCTGCTGTCCCTGGATAACACCTGTTACAGTAAGTAACTGTGCTTTATCCCAGGACAAGCAGGCAGCATATTCTCACATGTGGGTGACCTCCAAGCTAACCAAAAAGTGACGGAGGGAAGTTGGCAATTCAAGAAAACAGATTACGCAAAACCGACTGGCCAAACCGGCCGTCACTCCTGGACAGAGTATCCAGACAGTAGTGGGAGGTGAAAGAATGAACCGAAGACCAAGTGGCAGCCTTGCAAATCTCCTCGATAGGCGTTGACCTGAGGAAAGCTACAGAAGCCGCCATCGCTCGGACTCTATGTCCCGGGACTCGACCATGCAGCGCGAGACCAGCCTGAGCGTAGCAAACCAGCAGCCAACCAGTTGGATGAGGTGCGCTGGGAAACAGGGCGTCCCACCCGAGTAGGGTTGAAGGATAAAAACAATTGAGGAACCGTCCGATGAGACTGAGTGCGTTGAAGATAAAAAGCCAACGCCCTCTTACAGTCAATCGTATGAAGCGCCACCACGCCAGGATGAGAGTGGGGCTTCGGAAAAAAGACCGGAAGAACAATGGAACGATTGAGATGAAAGTCCGAAACCTTCTTGGGCAAGAACTTGTAATGAGTACGCAGGACCACTGCGTCCTGATAAAATACAGCAGAAGACGGGTCCGCAACCAGAGGTTGCAGCTCACGGACTCTACTACGAACAGACGTGAGACCAACCAGGAATACCACCCGCCAGGTGAAACAGATCAAAAGAGCGTTATCAATGGGTTCAAACGGAGGTTTCACCAATTGAGCCAGGACCACCCTAAGATCCCAAACCACCGGAGGGGGCTTGAGCGGAGGATGAACATTGAAGAGACCCTTCAGAAAGCGGGAAACCGTCGGATGGACGGAGAGCAGCTTCCCATCCAGCGGCCAAGGAAAGGCAGCAATCGCACAGAGGTGGACTCGGATAGATGTCGATTTGAGACTAGACCGAGACAAGTGGAACAGAAAATCCAGCACTGAAGGGAAGGAGGCAGAGAGTGGATCCATGCAGTGCTCAGCACACCACGCAGCAAATCAGAAGCATTTCTGGGAAAAGCATTGCCGAGTGGAGCCCATACGAGAAGCCTCGAGAATATCCCCACCGACTGAGAGAAACAGAAGGAGGGAGGCACGTTGCGAGGAACCAAGCTGATAAGTGTAGAGACTGCAGATTGGGAGGCAACAGAAACCTCAACACTAAGACAGCAGAGAAGGGAACATAGGTAGAAGCAGAGGCTCCCTGACACGCTGAGAACCACAGCTGTCAGGGCCACAGAGGAGCCAGCAAGATCATGGTGGCGCAGCCCGACAGGAGGTGCATCAAAGATCTGAGAATCAGAGTAAAGGGAGGGAACGCATAGAGGAACCTGCCTATCCAATCGAGAAGGAAAGCATCCACCTCGATGCAAACCCGGGAGAACATCCTCGAGCAATATCGAGGCAACCAGTGAGTGAGGGGCGAAGCGAACAGAACTACTTGTGGGGTTCCCCACCGAACAACCACATGCCGCAGAGTCTGAGAATGGAGCGACCATTCATGCGGCCGAGAAGGGCGACTCAACGTGTCCACCAGACAATGCTGCTCGCCCCGGAAATACACCGCCCGAAGAAATAAGTAGTGGTGTAACGCCCCCTGCCAATGACGAAGGGCTCCCCTGCAAAGTAACAGGGAACCTGTACACCCTGGCTTGGTCACAGAATACATCGCCACCGGGATGTCAGGACGCACCAGGACCCCGCAATCTTGCAAACAATAACGAAAATCCACCCCGGCATTATAAATGGCCCGGAGCTCCAGCAGATTGATGCGGCTGCGACGGCCTGCACCCGACCAAAGACCCTGAGTCCGAAGGCCGTCGAGGTGCACCCCTAAGCCTATGCCGAGGAGTCCATCGGCAGAACCTTCTGATGCGGGGATACGAAGAGGTGGCCCCCAACGAAACAAGCGTGTCAAGGAGGGAGGCACCACAATGTGCTTGGAAGCGGGATCCCGATCCTGCCACCACTGAGATGCTCGGGTCCAGCGGGGAACACGAAGATGAAACCAGGCGAACATCGGGACATGAACCGTGGAGACCCATGATCCCAAAAGGATCTGCATCAGCTCGGCCGAGGCCGAAGACTGCGGAGACACCAGCTGACTCAAGCGCAGACAGACGGCCTGCCGAGGCAGAAAAGACCGGAGGCGGACCGAGGACAGAGGGGCCACCTTCCGGCATAAACAAACAAGGGCCACCCCCTGAGGCCGAGACAAGAAGGAGCACAGACAAACTGGGTCCAGGTCCGCCCCGACGGACTCCCGAGACTGGGGCGGGCAGAGTCTGAACCACTCCCGGACTAGAACTAGTGCAGGTCACGAAGGGCCTGGACCAGACGCAGATGGGAGGATGGGAATGCCCAACCGACAGAAGCGAGGCTATACTCCCGGTGCGTAGACATGGAGACACCCCTCCCAAAGGGAGGAATCCCAGAAGGAGAGCAGCCCGGAGGCTATGCGAGAATAGTCAAAAAGACGGCCAGGAGTCGCCGAAGCCGGCGACTGGACCATAACCCGGCGCTGCTGCAGCTATTGCGGCTGCTGCGAAGGAGGCCGAGAACACAAGAAAGGTATCCGGAGGGCCCCTCCGGAGAAGGAGTCCAAACCACCAAGGCAGACGGGATTCAGCTGAAGGCGTCCTGATAGGTGAAGGACCGGTCGCGTTCTGAGAGGCGGTTAGTGGCCACCGCAAGAGAGGCCTCAAGAAGCGCAGAACTCACGCAAGTAAAAGTGGCGAGACGATCCTGGAGGTTCGGATCCTCAGCCACACTCTGCGCCAAGCGAGATAACGCATGGCAGGAGCAATAGAGCCAGAGCAGGGAGAGAGTCTCCTCCAGACAACCAAACTCCATACTACAAGATTCCGTCACGGCTGCCCGGAATGAACCGAAGAGAAAGCGGGGAACCTTTTCGAACAGGAGCCGGAGACGCCGAGGCACAGAGCCCCAGACGACGTCGAGACACTAAGCCCCCGTCGATAACGGGGCGCAAACCCGCAGTCGACGCCGAGGCCCAAAGCCTCAGCCGCTGCCGAGATATAAAGCCCCCAGCGACGTTGCGGCACCAAGCCACAGTCGACATCGAGACACAAGGCCACCGCCAACCAAAGGGCAAAGCCCCAAGCGACGTCAAGTCACAAAGCTCCAGTCGACAGCGAGACACGAAGCCTCGGCAACAACGAGGCACAGATCTCCAGCCGACAATGAGGCCCCCAGCCTCAGTCGACGTCGAGGCACAAGCCTCAGGCGCCGTCGAAGCACAAGCGTCAAGTGACGCGGAGCGCACGGCCGCAGCCGACATCGAAGGTACAAAGCATCCGTCGACGTCGAGACACCCAGCCTCAGTCGACATCGAGACACCAAGCCCCTGTCGACATCGAGGCAGAAAGTCGAAGCACAAAGCCTTAGACGACGTCAAGGCACCAAGCCGCCTCCTACGTCGAGGCACAGGGCCTCAGTCGACGTCGAGGCACCAAGCCGCAGTCGACGTCGAGGCACCAAGCCGCAGTCGACGTCGAGGCACCAAGCCGCAGTCGACGTCGAGGCCCAAAGCCACAGTCGACGTCGAGGCACAAAGCCTCAAACGACGTCGAGGCACAAAGCCGGAGTCGAGGTCGAGGCACAAAGCCTCAGTCGAGGTCGAGGCACGAAGCCCCAGTCGACGGCGAGGCACGAAGCCCCAGTCGACGGCGAGGCACGAAGCCCCAGTCGACGGCGAGGCACGAAGCCCCAGTCGACGGCGAGGCACGAAGCCTCAGTCGACGTCGAGGCACAAAGCCTCAGTCGACGTCGAGGCACGAAGCTCCAGTCGACATCGAGGCACATCGAGGTTCAGAAGTCAGCACCGTACCAATGAAACTGGTAATAAAGGTGCAGCAGTGCGCTCCATAAAGGGCAACCTCGAGATGAGTATTCCCATGAAAGGAGGCACGCTTCGAAGGTCTCGTAGAGGCGGGCACGACTGCACTCGATGCCTGGAATGCCTGAGACTCAGCCGGTGGCATTACCGAGGTAACGCAGCTAGAAGAACAGAAAGAAAGAAAGAAGACTTACCGGGGATCGAAGCTTCTCAGTCCAACGAAGGAAAAATGGTCCTGACCATCCTGCTCACACGAGGTGAGCCCAGAGAGAGGCCAGGGAAGAAGAAAATACAGCTGCAGCCAAATGAGGCCTAGCCGCATGGCTGAGGCCCAAGAAGGGCCTGCCGGTGGAACCAGCAGAAACACAATAAAAAGTCATTTTTTTTAAATTTTTTTTTTTGAAACAAAGAAATACACGATCAATCAACAAACGCACAGCGACTCCCTAACAAAATAAAGAAGCCGCGGTGCTAGAAAGGCACTTATAAGAACGCAGAGAAGAGAGACAGGGTTTTCTGGCTCCGCGGAAAACTAAGAACTGAAGACCATGAGGAGGGGATGCGCCCTCTAGTGGATCAGGAAGGCACACACATGCGTGGTGCAGCACTAGCAAATTTGAAATCTTCAATCAAGTTTGCTTGAAAAGCTGTCCGCATCGGGGCTCCGTGGATGACGTCACCCACATGTGAGAATATGCTGCCTGCTTGTCCTGGGATAATATAACAAATTTTTTCAATGGGATGTAAGTTGTGGGTCTGAGTGTTCACTATTTAGCACCAGCTGATAATAAAGTTTATTGAATGTGATTGAACATGGAGATAATATAAGGTGATTAATGAAAGTGTTAAATATCTACATAACATATATGGGCATAAGCCGAGTCTCTTTCATTTGAAAGGAAGCTTCGGAGTGAGTGGGCATAGGATGAAGTTAAGAAGCTCAGGAGTAATCAAAGGAAATAATTTTTTACAGAAAGGGTGGTAGATGCATTGAATAGTCTTCCGGTAGAGGTATTGGAGACAAAGACTGTGTCTGAGTTTAAGAAAGTGTGGGACAAGCACATGAAATTTGAGAGAGAGAGGAAGAGAAAGTGGATGTTGGGGATGGGCCATTTGGCCTTTATCTGCCTTCATGTTTCTATGTTTCTATGATAGAGAATCATGGTTAAGATAACAAAGTTGACAATATATAATTTAATATTGATAATTATTACCTTGAGCTGTACAGATGTAGCACCACCCAAACATCTTCTCCAGCATTTGTGACTTCTTTCACATATTGGTCACTTATAATCTCTGTCAGCTCCCCAAACGTTTGTCTTCTCTGAAGAGATTTCAGTTCCTGTATGCGCTGTTGTCTAATGCACAAAGAAATTATTCCTTGTTCCCTTTTGTATATATTAGTAAATTATGTCAGACAATGTTTCTTTATCATTTGAATACAATACCCATTGTCTTGTATAATATTATTTGTACATATAGGTGGTAATTTTCTTTTTTTTTAATTTCTCATATTTCAATTATCTTATCAGTCATAAATCTTGTACAGAAAAGATTGAAACAGTCTAATACATATCAGGAAAACAATCATTCTCAAGTCCACTATTTTTAGATCCAAGATTACATAGAGCAGAATATTCTTTAGCATCTCTCCAGACCAGTATAGCTTCACTGATGGGTAATAGCTCACTTTGACCAGCAGTTGGAGACTGAGACCAAACTTTGGTTGTAGTCACCAATCTGCTGACTTCAACCACAGACTACAAAACTTTCAAAAAAGAAACAAAAACCTTACTCTTCAAAAAACACATAAAACCAATATAACTTTATCAATAAAGTCCCAAACTCCACCGGCATTACCAATCCACTCCTTAGCAACTTAGAAAATGCTCTTTTATAATCTTATGTATTAAGATCATAACAATTCTTATGTAATCTGCCTTGAACTGCAAGTTAAAGGCGGAATAGAAGTCACTAATGTAATGTAGTTTCATAGTTTAGTTTATTAAAATTTGATTAAATGCTTAACATAAAATTCAAAGCGTTGTACAATAAAAATTGATTAAATATTAATTAGTATTAATAGCTGTAGCTCCCTCTAGCAAACCGGTGTTTGCTCAGTCTCTCAGTAGGTGAAGGTGAGTTGTGCCAGTCTCCCCTTAATTAGAGAATGACACGGTGAAAAAATTGGTCCCCGTCACCGCCCCGTCCCCGTCTCACCATCCTCTGCACCGCCCCGTCACCGCCATTCCCTTCACCGCCCCGTCACCGCCACTGCCACCCCATTCACCGCCCCGTCACCGCCACTGCAACCCCATTCACCGCCCCGTCACCGTCACCGCTGCATACATAAAAGCCTCAAACGGGTACGATTTTATATACTTTTCTAATATCTCCCCTATGTATCTGCCATTGCCCCCCCCTGTGTCCATATTCCATCCCCATGGCATGTCCCCTTTTTGTCTCTGTCCCTATGCCCCATGCACATAATTTCCCCTCTTTCTGTTACCTTCCTGTGTCCAGATTTCCCCTATCTTCCTCTTCCATACCAGTGTGTCTCTTCTTTTCAACCCCATCTAGCTTTTTTCCCTCTTTCTTCCCCCCCCCCCCTGCTTCTAGCATCTGGCTCACCTGCCTGTCCTTCCCTTTCTTTCCTGCTGTGGGTTTTTCTTTCCGTTTTCATCACCTTGGCCCAGAATCCTTTTCCCTTTCACTCTCTCCTTACAGTCTGAGCCGGGAACACTAGCGATCGCACGGTCCTCGCAGCCCCCACCCGCCTGCCCAATCGATCCTAGTGTTTAGCCAGCTCTCTCCCTTCTCCTCACCTTAATTTGCAGACTTTCTTTTTCAGCGACCTGCACGCTTTCCCAAAGAGCCGCACACGCGCGGCTGCTCAGTGTTCAATCTTCTGCTCTGCTGCAACTTCCTGTTTCCGGTTGCGTCAGAGCAGAAGATCGAAACTGAGCAGCAGCGGGTGCGCGGCTCTCTGATAGCGTGCGGGTCGCCGAAAAAGAAAATCTACAAACTAAGGTGAGGAGAAGGGAGAGAGCTGGCTAAACACTAGAATCGATTGGGCAGGCGGGTGTGAGCTGCGGGGACCGCGCGATCCTTCATGCCTCACTGCGGGGACAAGACCCATTCACCGCCCCGCGGGCGGTGAATGGCCTTGTCCCCGTCGCCGCAGCGACTGCTAGTTTTCTTCCCCGTTTTCGGCGGTGACCCGCGGCTAAAATGCGGTGGCCGCGGGTAAACCGCCACCGTGTCATTCTCTACCCTTAATTAGGCCTGTTGGTATTTGTTTAGCTCTCCTTGTCCCTGTTCTTGTGCCAGACTGAGCTTGGGGGGACCCTGTTTGGGAGTCCACCTGACCTTGAGGATGCCACACTTGATGGGTCACGAATTGAGTCCCTCCCCCCCCTTTCGTCCACCTCCCCATATTTTTGTAGAGGTTCCTCAGCTGTAAGCCTTGCCACCGATACCGGCAAGGCAAATAGCTTATAGAGCCAGTAGAGTCTGTTCTGAAAAAAAAAAATCCTGAGGCAGTGCTGATCTGAAGGGATCTTTCCGTGCTTTAAGAACATAAGAACATAAGCAGTGCCTCCGCCGGGTCAGACCATAGGTCCATCCTGCCCAGCAGTCCGCTCCCGCGGTGGCCCAAACAGGTCACGACCTGTCCAAATCACCAGAAGGGGCCCCCATGCCACCCTGGTTTCCCATTGAGTGCTATCTTCCCATCAAAGTCCTAGCCCTCCGGTCTTGCACATGCACGACCTGGTCGGGTTTCTATACTTATTTTCTGGTTAGCTTTCTCAGTATCCCACGATCCCTTTATCCCTCAGGAATCCGTCCAGTCTCTGTTTGAATCCTTGTACCGTACTCTGCCCAATCACGTCCTCCGGTAGCGCATTCCAAGTGTCCACGACCCTTTGGGTGAAAAAAAACTTCCTTGCATTCGTTTTGAACCTATCTCCCTTTAGTTTCTCCGAATGCCCCCTCGTACCTGTTGTCCCCTTCAGCCTGAAGAATCTGTCCCTATCCACCCTCTCTATGCCCCTCATGATCTTGAAGGTCTCTATCATATCACCCCTGAGCCTCCTTTTTTCCAGAGAGAAGAGCCCCAGCCTATCCAACCTCTCGGCATATGGGCAGTGTTCCAGCCCTCTTACCAGTTTCGTTGCTCTCCTTTGGACTCTCTCGAGTACCGCCATGTCCTTCTTGAGGTACGGCGACCAATATTGAACGCAATATTCCAGATGCGGACGCACCATCGCTCGATACAGTGGCATGATGACTTCCCTCGTCCTGGTTGTTATGCCCCTTTTTATGATGCCCAGCATCCTGTTGGCTTTTTTTGAGGCCGCTGCGCACTGTGCAGATGGCTTCAGTGATGCATCCACCAGCACTCCCAAGTCTCTTTCAAGACTGCTTTCTCCCAACAATGCCCCCCCCAATTTGTAGTTGAACAACGGGTTCTTTTTCCCTATATGCATGACCTTGCATTTTTCCACGTTAAAGCGCATTTGCCATTTGTTCGCCCAGTCTTCCAGCTTGTCTAGGTCCCTTTGCAGGTCCTCACACTCCTCCCTGGAGCTAACTCTGCCGCACAGTTTGGTATCGTCTGCAAATTTTATAACCTCGCACTTTGCCTCCTTTTCCAGGTCATTGATAAATATGTTGAAGAGTAACGGCCCCAGCACCGATCCCTGCGGCACACCGCTCGTGACTCCCCGCCAGTCAGAATATTGGCCCTTTACTCCGACCCTCTGCAGTCTACCCGACAACCAGTGCTCTATCCATCGGTGCACATCCCCTCCCACCCCGTGGTTCCACAGCTTCCTAAGCAGCCTTTCATGTGGCACCTTGTCGAAAGCCTTTTGAAAATCGAGGTAAATGATGTCGACGGGTTCCCCATTGTCCACCCGACTGCTTATTCCCTCAAAGAAGTACAGAAGGTTCGTTAAGCATGACCTTCCCTTACAGAATCCGTGCTGGCTTGTTCTCAGTAGGCCATTTCTCTCAATGTGCTCGCAAATGCCGTCCTTTATCATAGCTTCCACCATCTTCCCTATAATTGAAGTCAGGCTCACTGGCCTGTAGTTACCGGGGTCACCCCTCGATCCCTTTTTGAAGATAGGTGTGACATTCGCCAATTTCCAGTCCTCTGGTACCTCTCCAGTTTTCAAGGATAGGTTACAAACATGCTGTATTGTGCCCGCTATTTCTTGTCTTAGCTCCTTCAGAACCCTCGGGTGGATCCCTTCCGGACCCGGTGATTTGCCGCATTTTAACCTGTCTATCTGTTTGAGGACATCCTCCTTACTTACCTCTATGTGCTCCAATTTTTCAGCCTGTTCCCCACTCATGAGCTCCTCTGAGTCCGGTATATTAGATGTGTCTTCTCTCGTGAAAACCGACGAGAAGAACGTGTTCAGCCTCTCAGCTACCTCTTTATCCTCTTTAATCACTCCCCTCCTATCCCCATCGTCCAACGGCCCCACCTCCTCTCTCGCTGGTCGTTTCCCCTTTACGTAACTGAAGAATGCCTTGAAGTTTTTCGCCTCCCTGGCCAGCCCCTCTTCGTATTTCCCTTTTGCTTTTCTAACCTCTCGGTGGCATTCTTTTTGGCATTTCCTGTGCGCCTGGTGATTTTCCTCCGTTGGATCCTTTTTCCATCTCCGGAAGGATACTTTTTTGTCGTTTATTGCCCTCTTTACTTCTGCTGAGATCCAAATCGGGTCCTTTGACCGCTTGTTCTTGCAGCCTTTCCTGAAACTGGGGACGTACATTTTTTGTGCTTCCTGCAGGGTGTCCCTGAATAGGGTCCAGGCGCTTTCCACAGTCTCCATCCTAAAGATGTTTCTGAGCTTCCTCCCCACCATTTCCCTCATAGCAACATAGTTCCCCTTCTTGAAGTTGAGAGCAGTTGTTGCGGTCCTCCTTACTATGGGTGTCCCCCTTTCTAAAGTGAATCTGATCGCATTGTGGTCACTGTTGCCTAGTGGTCCTCCCACTTCTACCCCTCTTGCAGGCCCTCCTAATCCGTTCAGGATGAGGTCAAGAGTAGCACTCCCCCGCGTCGGTTCCCTGATCAGTTGCTCCATAAAGCAGTCCCTCACAGCTTCTACAAATCCTATTTCCCTAGTGCAGTTGGAGTGACCCGTACTCCAGTCTATCCCCGGGTAGTTGAAGTCCCCCATCACTGTTACACTTCCAGTCCTGCACTCCTGTCTCAGTTCAGCTTCCAAGTCGTGTCCGACTCCTTCCGGCGCACCAGGTGGGCGATAATACAGCCCCAGTTTTATGTCTGCACCCTTGTTTCCCGGCAGTTTGACCCATAGCGATTCCAGCCCCTCTGCCTTCGTTGCCATATCCATCCCGACCGAGTAGATAGAGTCTTTTATATATAGTGCTATGCCTCCCCCCTTCTTGTGGGTCCTGTCTCTCCTGTAGAGCTTGTACCCCGGCAGCGCCACATCCCATTGATTCTGCTCTGTCCACCATGTTTCTGTAATTCCAATTATATCTAGGTCTTCCCCCTTGGCCACGACCTCTAGTTCACCCATCTTGGCCATGAGGCTTCTTGCATTTGCGTATAAGCACCGCAGGTCCCGTTGTTTTTTCTCCACCTCTGCATTCACCTGGGCCGCCTCTCCTGTTCCCTGTACTTCTGCTTTGCCTTCAGCCTTTACCCTCGTAGCTTTCAGCTTCCCCACATTTCCGCCACCCCACTTCCCCGCTTTTCCTCTGGGTTTTCTTGCCCCCTCCTGGGCCCCTGCCTCTGTTCGATCCCCCTCGCCTTGTGTAGCCCCTATGATACTCTCAGCTTTCGCCCTCGCGCCACCTTTAACTGGCAGTGCCGAGCTCTATCTTTATAGAGAAGATGCAGTATATAAGCTTAAAGTTTAGTTTAGTTTGTGCTCTAGATGCAAGGCAGCTGCGGCCGGCCTGTGCACGTGGTGTGCAGGCGGCCGCGAAGGGGAATCATCGTCAGCATCAGGTGCCGGCGTCCAGGGATCTCCTTCACGAGTGTCTCGCGTGCCAGCTGTTGACAGCAGGGAAATCCTGGCTTCCCTCACCACCCACACAGGGATTCCCTTAGCCGCCGACATTCAGAGAAATAAGGTTCCCCTTACCACTGATGGTTATGGGGACTCCCTTACCGCTGCTGCTGACTTGACTGCTTTAGTGGCTGGGGAGATTCAGGCCTCTCAGCCACTACAGGCCTCAGGGGTCCCGTTTTTGGCAGGCTCGGCTCCATTTTTGGTGGGAAGCACCTCCATCTTGTCTGTAGCCTTAGGTGACCTTCCCCCTGTATTGAAGAGCCAGGGGCAGGTTTCTGCTATGCATAACGATCCACATCAAGTTCCGTTTTTAGATATTAACATTATTCTCACTCAGGGTCATTTCACCACCAGCATCTATTGGAAACCTACCGATAGGAATAATCTTTTACAATATACTAGTTTTCATCCCCAACATCTTAGGAATAATATCCCCATTGGTCAGTTCCTTCGGCTACGCAGACTATGTTCCACCACACATGAATATGTACATCAAGCAACACAGATGCAAGCTCGTTTTGTAGAAAAAAGATACCCTTCCTCTGTGATTCGTAAAGCTTACAAAAGGGCACTTTATTCCAATAGGGCACTGTTGCTAAATCCCACTAGTTCTCAAGATTTATCACCCCTGGTATATGTCCTCCCTTACTCCATTCATGCATTCCAGATTAAACGAATCATCAAGCATTATGATTGATATTATGTGATACCACTCTGAGTTTTTGGAATTTCCCAGATTTGCCTTTTCCAAACAACAAAATCTTAAACAAGTGCTGGTGCACTCACAATTTTTGAGTTCACCCCAAAGGCAAGTTGTTGGTGTACACAGCCAGTGTGGTCACTGTAGAATGTGTGCGTATAGCGTTAAACTATCGGAGATGACGTTTAGGGTCCAACCTAGAACCCGAAGTTTGGCTACCAACTGTAACACAGAACAGGTAGTATATATTATACAGTGTCCCTGCCATCTTCATTATATAGGCAGTACCATCCGCAGCATTAAAGTAAGAATAGGTGAGCATCTGAGTAGAATCAGATCAGGTGTCAAAGAAGCCCCTTTAGTATCCCATTGAATAGATTTACAACATCAATTGTCAGAATTACAATTTTCTATCTTAGATGTAGTTTCGGTCACAAGAGGGGGTGATGTTGCTAAAATATTGTGGAGGAAAGAACAGAAGTGGATCTATAATTTACATATATTGAGCCCTCATGGTCTTAATCAAGAAATAGAGTGGATAGCATTTCTGTAGATTCATACTTCTATCATATATACATAGTAACATAGTAGATGACGGCAGATAAAGACCCGAATGGTCCATCCAGTCTGCCCAACCTGATTCAATTTAAATTTTTTTTATTTTATTTTATTTTATTTTTTTCTTCTTAGCTATTTCTGGGCGAGAATCCAAAGCTTTACCCGGTACTATGCTTGGGTTCCAACTGCCGAAATCTCTGTTAAGACTTACTCCAGCCCATCTACACCCTCCCAGCCATTGAAGCCCTCCCCTGCCCATCCTCCACCAAACGGCCATACACAGACACAGACCGTACAAGTCTGCCCAGTAACTGGCCTAGTTCAATATTTAATATTATTTTCTGATTCTAAATCTTCTGTGTTCATCCCACGCTTCTTTGAACTCAGTCACAGTTTTACTCTCCACCACCTCTCTCGGGAGCGCATTCCAGGCATCCACCACCCTCTCCGTAAAGTAGAATTTCCTAACATTGCCCCTGAATCTACCACCCCTCAACCTCAAATTATGTCCTCTGGTTTTACCATTTTCCTTTCTCTGGAAAATATTTTGTTCTACATTAATACCCTTTAAGTATTTGAACGTCTGAATCATATCTCCCCTGTCTCTCCTTTCCTCTAGGGTATACATATTCAGGGCTTCCAGTCTCTCCTCATACGTCTTCTGGCGCAAGCCTCCTATCATTTTCGTCGCCCTCCTCTGGACCGCCTCAAGTCTTCTTACGTCTTTCGCCAGATACGGTCTCCAAAACTGAACACAATACTCCAAGTGGGGCCTCACCAATGACCTGTACAGGGGCATCAACACCTTCTTCCTTCTACTGACTACGCCTCTCTTTATACAGCCCAGAATCCTTCTGGCAGCAGCCACTGCCTTGTCACACTGTTTTTTCGCCTTTAGATCTTCGGACACTATCACCCCAAGGTCCCTCTCCCCGTCCGTGCATATCAGCTTCTCTCCTCCCAGCATATATGGTTCCTTCCTATTATTAATCCCCAAATGCATTACTCTGCATTTCTTTGCATTGAATTTTAGTTGCCAGGCATTAGACCATTCCTTTAACTTTTGCAGATCCTTTTTCATATTTTCCACTCCCTCTTCGGTGTCTACTCTGTTACAAATCTTGGTATCATCTGCAAAAAGGCACACTTTACCTTCTAACCCTTCAGCAATGTCACTCACATACATATTGAACAGGATTGGCCCCAGCACCGAACCCTGAGGGACTCCACTAGTCACCTTTCCTTCCTTCGAGCGACTTCCATTAACCACCACCCTCTGGCGTCTGTCCGACAGCCAGTTTCTGACCCAGTTCACCACTTTGGGTCCTAACTTCAGCCCTTCAAGTTTGTTCAACAGCCTCCTATGAGGAACTGTATCAAAGGCTTTGCTGAAATCCAAGTAAATTACATCTAGCATATGTCCTTGATCCAGCTCTCTGGTCACCCAATCAAAAAATTCAATCAGGTTCGTTTGGCACGATTTACCTTTTGTAAAGCCATGTTGCCTCAGATCCTGTAACCCATTAGATTCAAGGAAATACACTATCCTTTCTTTCAGCAACACTTCCATTATTTTTCCAACAACTGAAGTGAGGCTCACCGGCCTGTAGTTTCCTGCTTCATCCCTGTGACCACTTTTATGAATAGGGACCACATCCGCTCTCCTCCAATCCCCAGGAATCACTCCCGTCTCCAGTTGTGGCTTTTCAGCACTCATTTACATTTTCAGCAGTTTATTTTCACAATATTCAGCAGTTCATATTTAAAGTAGTGGAAGTACATTGCATACATGTAGTTGTGGTTTTTTTAGCCCTCATCTACACCTCCTAGTTGCAGCCCTCATCTACATCTTGGTAGTCCATATTTGGAGCAGCAGACGGACTCTGTACATTTGCAATTGGGGGTTTTCAGCCCTTATTCACACTTTAGCAGCTTAATATTAGAGTAGTGGAAGGATTCTGTTATGTTTTGTTTAAGGACTCGTTTCCAAACATCATGACGTCATCACGTTTTTCAGCGTCTGTATGATAATCAGTATTTAACAAGCCAGGAAAATCGCGTTGGTCTGACGGTTCAAAGACTCAGAAGTTACCATGTTTCAGCAGCGGTATGTACGTTTGACTTGAGAGTATTGCATTTTGTGCCCTGTGTAAGCCTTAAAACGTACCATTATTGCCAGTGTGGGTTTGCTACAAGAATTTACTCACACGAGGCATGTTTATAAGTTTATTTTAGAATCTTCACCTGCATGTCACAACAGAAACCTTTTCCAGCTTGAACTTGTTATAGGAACCTGTTTAGAGTATCCACAATCGGGTCCCCTGAAGCAGGGATCGAAACGGGGCCGCGTTGGGACCCCCCTTAATCCTGCTTACAAGCTAAGTAAATTTTTCAGAATTTGCCACAGGTGCAGTGACATTTGCAATTTGAAAAGCAGTACCTTATTAGGACAAAACTTTTTAGAGATGAGTTTTTCATATATACCTTTGAAGGAAGTGATCAAAGACTTTTCATAAAAGGACTATGACTGGAAGGTAAACTCTTTCTCCAAGGGAGGTCTCACAACCTTCTCTTCAGAGTTTCGTATCTCTGAGCTTTTTTATAAATCTGTTTGATCACCCTTCATAGGTTAGTTACCTATACAGGCCAGTTCTCTCCGGTGTGTATCCCCTGCTGTGGCAGGGAGTCCCATTGGGCCACCAGGGGGTTTCCCTCTGATTTGTCTTGTGTAAGGCTTATTTTTCAGCGGCCGGGGGTCCTGTTTCCACGTCGGGGGTCCTGTTTCCATCCTGGGGGTCTTGGGGGGGATTTTTCCCTTGACAAACACTCCAGTTCAGCCCCCCTCAGCGCCGGTTGTGTTCCTGTCTCCTCCTCTCTTGTCCAAGTGGCCGAGGGTCTCATGGAACGATGATTTTGCATATGAGGCACAGTTTTCTATTGATGAGGACCTGGACCTTATGGGAGACCTCCAGGATCCTCACGGGGGGACAGATGCCATTAGCGGCAGCTTTGCGGTTCTGTCAGCTTGCGAGGATGCGTCCGTGGTGTGCATTTTTCAGTGGGAAGAGCTCCAGGAGCTTATTCTTCAGGTCTCCTCGGTATTGCGTTTCGAGGAAGACACGAAGGAGCCCCGCATATGGTGGACCCTCTGCTTAGGAAGATCCTCTCTGTATCTCGCTCTTTTCCTATGCATCAGGATATTTGGGATATTGTTCATGCACAGTGGAGAGTACCGAGGTGCCCTTTTGTTTTGCGTATTCTATGGCCTGCCTGTATCCCATCCTGGAGGGAGATAGGGATACCATGAATTTGCCGTGGTGGACGCGGTGGTCTCCGCTATCGTGAAGCGGCATACTATGCCCATTGAGGGCGGCTCCACCCTCTGAGGAGAGTAGATTAGAGTCTCTTCTTAAACAAAATTTTGATGTCTCTGCCTTAGCTGTTTAGGCGGTGATTTGTCGCGGTCTGGTGGCTTGGGTCTGTTTTCGGTAGGCCAAGCGTGTCCTTTACTGCGAATCTGATGACTGGTCCTTGGTGGATAAGGAGGTAGCCAAAATTGAAATGGGTGCCTCTTACCTCTCTAATGCTTTGTATGACCTGTTGCGAGCGTCGGCTAAGTCCATGGCGCTTGGAGAGGCCACTCATCATACCTTGTGGCTTCGGGCTTGGTCGGTGGATGCGGCATCTAAGGCTAAGCTGACAAAATTTCCCTTTCGGAGGTCTTTTTGTTTGGTGAGGATTTGAAGAAGTTGGACGAGACCTTAACCAACTCCAAGGTGCCCAGTCTTCCAGAGGATATGTCCACATGCCTGTGCGTGGTAGCATTGCTCGGGGGCGTGGGCGTGATTTCCGCAGATATCACCCTGGTCGAGGGGCTGCTTCCTTCCTGGCCTCTGGGTCATCCCGGGATCATTTCTTTCAGCGCATGCAGTCCTTTCGGGGGGCCCGTCGGGGGAGATGTGATTCATCCATCGGTTCCCCACCACCCATCCTTCCCAATGACTCCTTGCCAGCGCTTCCCTTGGTTCTGGTGCGTGCTTGGTTGTGAGATTTTTACCAAGGGTGAGCCGTGATCACGATGGATCAGTGGGTCCTGGAGGTGATTCGGGACGGATATGCTCTTGAATTTTCTCTCTCCTTGCCATATCACTTTCTCGCTTCTCCTTGTCAGGTGGTGTAGAAGAAGCAAGCTTTTCACCAGACTCTACAATGGTTGCTAGATCTTCAGGCGGTGCTGCTAGTGCCTCCACAGAACATAAGAACATAAGCAATGCCTCTGCTGGGTCAGACCTGAGGTCCATCATGCCCAGCAGTCCGCTCACGCGGCGGCCCAACAGGTCCAGGACCTGTGCAGTAATCCTCTATTTATACCCCTCTATCCCCTTTTCCAGCAGGAAATTGTCCAATCCTTTCTTAAACCCCTGTACTGTACTCTGCCCTATTACTCCCTCTGGAAGCGCATTCCAGGTGTCCACCACTCGTTGGGTAAAGAAGAACTTCCTAGCATTCGTTTTAAATCTGTCCCCTTTCAACTTTTCCAAGTGTCCTCTTGTTCTTTTATTTTTCGAAAGTTTGAAGAATCTGTCCTTCTCTACTCTCTCTATGCCCTTCATGATCTTATAAGTCTCTATCATATCCCCTCTAAGTCTCCTCTTCTCCAGGGAAAAGAGACCCAGTTTCTCCAATCTCTCAGCGTATGAGAGGTTTTCCATCCCTTTTATCAAGCGTGTCGCTCTCCTCTGAACCCTCTCGAGTAACGCCATATCCTTCCTAAGGTATGGAGACCAATATTGGACGCAGTATTCCAGATGCGGGCGCACCATCGCCCGATACAATGGCAGGATAACTTCTTTTGTCCTTGTTGTAATACCCTTCTTGATTATGCCTAGCATTCTATTTGCTTTCTTAGCGGCTGTTGCGCACTGTGCCGTCGGCTTCATTGTCATGTCCACCATTACCCCCAAGTCCCTTTCTTGGTTGCTCTCATTCAATAATATCCCTCCCATCGTATAGTTGTACCTCGGGTTTCTGTTTCCAACATGCAATACTTTACATTTCTCAACGTTGAACTTCATCTGCCATCTCGCCGCCCATTCCCCCAATTTGTTCAAGTCCCTTTGCAATTCTTCGCATTCCTCTTTAGTCCCAGCTCCACTAAATAGTTTTGTATCGTCCGCAAATTTTATTATCTCACACTTCGTGCCTGTTTCTAGATCATTTATGAATATATTAAATAGCAGCGGCCCGAGCACTGAGCCCTGCGGAACACCACTCGTGACCCCCATCCAGTCCGAGTAGTGGCCCTTCACCCCTACCCTCTGTTTCCTACCCGCCAACCAGTTTCTGATCCATCTATGTACGTCTCCGTCCACTCCATGGTTCTTCAGTTTCCGGAGTAGACGTTCGTGAGGCACCTTGTCAAAGGCTTTTTGGAAATCAAGGTATATGATGTCTATGGGGTCTCCTCTGTCCATCCGTTTGTTAATTCCTTCGAAGAAGTGCAATAAGTTCGTTAGGCACGATCTCCCCCTGCAGAAACCATGTTGGGTTGTTTTCAAAAGTTCGTTTCTTTCCAGATGTTCATCGATGTGTTCTTTAATCAGTGCTTCCGTCAGTTTCCCCGGAACCGAAGTCAAACTCACTGGTCTGTAGTTTCCCGGGTCACCTCTTGATCCCTTTTTAAAGATGGGCGTGACATTGGCTATCTTCCAATCCTCCGGGATCATGCCTGTTTTCAAGGATAGGTTGCAAATTTGCTGCAGTAGTTCCGCTATCTCCTCCTTTAATTCCTTCAGAACCCTGGGATGGATTCCGTCCGGACCCGGGGATTTGTCAGTTTTAAGTTTTTCTATCTGCCTGTGTACATCATCAAGGCTCACTTCCATGGATGTTAATTTTTCTGCTTGATTTCCATTGAATATTTGTTCAGGTTCCGGTATGTTGGTTGTGTCTTCGTTTGTAAATACAGACGAAAAGAACATGTTGAGTCTTTCTGCGACTTCTTTCTCCTCCTTCACCGCTCCCTTCCTGTCTCCTTCGTCCAGCGGTCCTACCTCCTCCCTAGCTGGCTGTTTCCCTTTAACATATCTGAAGAACGGTTTGAAATTTCGTGCCTCCCTGGCTAGCCTCTCTTCATACTCTCTTTTGGCTTTTCGAACCACACGGTGACATTCTTTTTGATACTTCCTGTGCTCCTTCTGGTTCCCTTCAGTTTTGTCCTTTTTCCATTCCCTGAATGAATTTTTCTTATTGCCTATCGCTTCCTTCACTATTTTAGTCATCCATACTGGGTGTGGCACAGGCAGATATTCAATTTACTTTGTGGTGCCCAAGAAAGAGGGGACTTTTCAGCCTATCATAGATCCGAAGGGGGTCAACAGGTCTCTGTGTGTTCCATCTTTTCACATGGAAACCCTGAGATCTGTCATTCTGGCAGTTCAGCTGGGGAAATTTCTGACCTCTCGATTTGATTGAGGCCTACTTGGATTTCCGATTCATGCCTCCCACCAGCGGTTCCTTCACTTTGCAATCTTGGGTCGGCACTACCAGTTTTGTGCTCTCCCTTTTGGTCTGGCCACGGCTCTGTAGACATTCAACAAGATCATTGTGGTTGTGGTGGTAGAATTGCGCAAGGAGGGCATTCTGGTTCACCCCTATCTGGACGACTGGTTGATCAGAGCGAAGTCTTTTCAGAAGAGCTCCCGGGTTGCGGCTCGGGTTGTGGAATTCCTGCAGTCGCTGGGATGGATAGTCACCCTGTCCAAGAGCCAGTTGGCTCCGTCTCAGTGCCCGGAGTACCCTGGGGTTCTTTTGACACCAGCTTGGGGAAGGTCTTTCTGCCAGAGGCCTGCGTAGTCAAGTTGCAGTTGCAGATTCGCCTTCTGATAGCATCCCTGTGTTCTTGGGCTCAGGATTTTCTACAGGTCTTGGGGTCGATGGCGGCCTCCCTGGATGTGGTTCAGTGGGCCTGAGCTCACATGCATCTACTTCAGTAGTGGTCACCCCAGGTGTACGAATTGGACTCTCCCGTCCCTCTTCGGGGGTTAGTTTGTCACAGTCTCTGTTGGTGGCTCCAGTCTTCCAATCAGGTGCAAGGTGGACAGTTCTTATCAAGGACACCAGTCTCTTCAGTTGGGGAGCTCAGTGTCTTGGTCCCTCAGCTCAAGGCCGCTAGTCTCGAGAGGAGGCTTCTTGATTGATTAATATTCTGGAGACCAGGGCCTACTGGCTAGCATTCCAAACGTTGTTGATGGGCAAGTCTGTTCGGGTTTTCTTGGACAATGCCACGGCAGTGGCTTATGTCAATCATCAGGGGGGAACCAGGAGTTGTCTGGTGATGCAGGAGGCGGCTCTGCTCATGGTGTGGGCGGAGTCTCATCTTCTGGACATCTCGACTTCCCACATAGCAGGGGTAGAAAATGTCCAGGTGAACATCCTCAGTTGTCAAGTGCTAGATCCTGGAGAGTGGTGTCTCGGTCCTACAGCCTTCGAGTTGATTGTGCAGGCTTGGGGTCAGCCAGTCCTGGACCTGATGGCCATGAATGTCAACACCAAAGCTCCTCAGTTCTTCAGTTGGCACAGGGATGTTCAGGCCAAGGGGTTGGATGCTCTGTTGCAGCCCTGGATGACAGCGGGTCTCTTGTATTTATTTCCTCCGTGGCCGATAGTGGGCAGAGTTCTTCTTCACATTGCTTGGCACCCTAGCCATGTGATACTGGTGGCTCCAGACTGGCTCAGGCACCTATGGTACACAGATCTGGTTCATCTTCTGGTGGTAGATCCTCTTCTGTTGCCTCTCTCTAAACTAAACTAAACCTTGGGTTTATATACCGCATCTTCTCCACAAACGTGGAGCTCGGCCCGATCTTCTGTCTCAGGGCCCCATTCCAATGTTCGATCTGGGTCCCTTTTGTCTTACAGTTTGGCTCTTGAGAGGGAATGCCTAGGGAGGGGGGTGTCAAGATGGCGGATGGCATATGAGCGCTCATAACGTTATAATTTTGCTTCTCAATATTTCCTTGCTGGAAATTCTACAATTTGAACTGCTATGCCGCATTCTAAAAGAAAGGGGATGGTGAGTCCCGCGTTATCGATGGCCCTTACGTCATCCCCGATTCAACCAACGATCAAGCAACTATTTGAATGCCAAACTCCTTCCAGCCCTCAGGTTACCCAGCGGGGGATGGCTGCCGCTATGGAGCTGAGTGAAGGAGCGCTCAGCAACTTGGACTTAGATGTTTCTCTGACCCCCGATGATCTCCATGCCATTATGTCAAACAGAGGTACAGAGTGAAGACATCAGCCCCGAGAGAGAAGAGGAAGAAACCCTGGAGCTGAGTTTGGGTGGAGCTTCAGCCACTGGACGCTTACTGAGCCCAAAAAATGCCGAGGGAGCTAGGAACCCGGCACCAGGGACTGCAACCACATTGGAAACTGTTCTTGCTACCATACAGAAGATGGGTGAGATGGTGGATAAAACAGCACGGGATATGGAGGAACTACAAGGAAATGATTGAAAAGGAATCAACTCTATTAAAGGACTCTATTTCCACCATTATCAAAGATCAGAATTTTTCATCACAAAAAATCGAGCAAATTGAGAATTATAACAGACGTCTTAATTTAAGAGTTCTAAATTGTCCAAAAATTCAAACAATGTCACCTGTTGAAGTCTTTAAAAAATTCTTGGTAGAAAATTTGAATTTTTCTTCAGAACTAATTCCGCCTTTAAACAAAGTGTACTATCTACCCTCTAAAAATATGGAAACAGGTGACGTTCCTACGAACCAAATTGCTGTTTCTGAAGGTGAACTACATAACCTTACAGCAATTATTGAAGACTCAATGTCTGATATTAAGGAGAGAGCTACTCTATTAGTTAATTTTGGGCTCCTTTTACTAAGGTGAGCTAGCGTTTTTAGCACGCACTACCCATGCGCTAAATGAAAAATACTAATGCTAAAACCGCTAGCACACCTTAGTAAAAAGAGCCCTTTGTTTTCGAACAGAACCTTTCCTTTGTAATAAGACTATACTTTTAAAAAACTGGTTCTCTTTTTTGTGGTCAGCGGGTATGGATTTATCTGGACGTAACAAAATCCACTCAAATACGATGTAAAAAGTTTCTTGTAGTGAGGGAAGAAACCAAGAAATCGAGTGCCTCATTCTTGTTAGCTTACCCCTGTAAGTGTGTTATTAAATATTTGGGTTTAAAGTATGTTTTCTTCTAGTCTGAACAGCTACCTTTTTTGGACATTAAGAATTTATCCAGTGGAGTGGTTAGAAGCACAGAATGAAATACTGAGGGATAAAAGCCGTTAAAGCCTTTTGTTGTTGTTGTTAAATATATTACATGTATTTCACACCCCCTTTTTTACCTTATGTTACAAATATGTTGAACCATTTTTAATATTATGTCATTATTTAAAGTTTGATTTGTACTGTATGTTGAACCATTTTTAACACCCAAGGGTTCTGAAAGAACTAAAGGAAGAAATAGCGGAACTATTACAGCAAATTTGCAATCTATCCCTGAAAACTGGCATGATCCCAGAGGATTGGAAGATAGCCAATGTTATGCCCATCTTTAAAAAGGGATCGAGAGGTGACCCGGGGAACTACAGACCAGTGAGTCTGACCTCGGTTCTGGGGAAAATGGCGGAAGCGCTGATACATCGATGAGCATTTTGAAAGAAATAAACTTCTAACAAGCCAACATGGCTTCTGCAAGGGGAGATTGTGCCTAAAGAACTTATTGCACTTCTTTGAAGGAATTAACAAATGGATGGACAAAGGGGACCCCATAGACATCGTATACTTAGATTTCCAAAAAGCCTTTGACAAGGTACCCCATGAACGCCTACTTCGGAAACTGAAGAACCATGGGATGGAAGGAGACGTACATAGATGGATCAGAAATTGGTTGGCGGGTAGGAAACAGAGGGTGGGAGTGAAGGGCCACTACTCAGACTGGAGGAGGGTCATGAGTGGTGTTCTGCAGGGGTCGGTGCTTGGACCACTGCTATTCAATATATTTATAAATGATCTAGAAACAGGGACGAAGTGCGAAATAATAAAATTCGCAGATGACACCAAACTATTTAGTGGTGCTCGGACTAAAGAGGACTGCGAAGAATTACAAAGGGACCTGAGCAAACTAGGGGAGTGGGTGGCGAGATGGCAGATGAAGTTCAATTTAGAGAAATGTAAAGTACTGCATGTAGGAAGCAGAAACCCGGGATACAGCTTTACACTGGGAGGGATGTTATTGAGTGAGAGTACCCAAGAAAGGGACTTGGGGGGTAATGGTGGAGAAGACAATGAAGTCGATGGCACAGTGCACAGCGGCCGCTAAGAGAGCGAATAGAATGCTAGGTATAATTAAGAAGGGTATTACAACTAGAATGAAAGAAGTTATCCTGCCGTTGTATCGAGCAATGGTGCATCCGCATCTGGAGTACTGCGTCCAATATTGGTCGCCGTACCTTAAGAAGGATATGACAATACTCGAGAGGGTTCAGAGGAGAGCGACTCGTTTGATAAAAGGTATGGAAAACCTTTCATACACTGAGAGATTGGGGAAACTGGGGCTCTTTTCCCTGGAGAAGAGAAGAATTAGACACCTACAAGATCATGAAGGGCATAGAGAAAGTGGAGAGGGACAGATTCTTCAGTCTTTCGAAAACAACAAGAATGAGAGGGCATTCGGAAAAGTTGAAAGAGGACAGATTCAAAACAAATGCTAGGAAATTTTTCTTCACCCAACGGGTGGTGGACACCTGGAATGCACTTCCAGAGGGCGTGATAGGACAGAGTACGGTATTGGGGTTCAAGAAGGGATTGGACAATTTTCTGAAGGAAAAGGGGATAGAGGGGTATAGATAGAGGATTACTATACAGGTCCTGGACTTGTTGGGCCGCCACGTGAGTGGACTGCTGGGCACGATGGACCTCTGGTCTGACCCAGCACAGGCACTGCTTATGTTCTTATGTTCTTATACTGAATTTAAAGTTTGTATTGTATTGTTTCCCACTGAATGTATTTTAAATTGTACATCGCTTTGAATTATGATTAAGCGATTAATCAAAAGAACCATTAAACTTGAAACTTAAACTTGATTCTCTCTTTAATTTCTAGATACCCCCTCCTAATAATAATTTGGGTGTCTAAGGAAGAATTCAAGTTATTATTGTTTGGATTTGTTTCAATGTTAGATATGATTTTGTATTGCTTTAACAAGGAGTTGTACTTGTAATCTATAATAATAAAACCCTAGAGCACGAATGCGCTCTTGAAAATTCGTGATTCCTGGCGCCGTGAGGTGTGCTTCTGTGGCAGTATTCTATTTGATACCTCACGGCGCTTGCAGGGGCTGGAGGCGCGTGTGGTGGCTGAAGGCGCGTAACTGTGCTCTCTCCCTGCCCGCGTCCTCGGCAGGAAACACACCTCCCGCCCTCACTCGCCGTTGCCGCCACTGATCCTCCTCTTCAGAGCAGCCTGCAATCGTGGCCGGCTTTAAAGAACCTTGCAGGCCGCTCTCCAACCTCAGTAGCATGCTCCCTCTGACGCACGAGATCGCGTCAGAGGGAACGTGCTACCGAGTTGGAGAGCGGCCTGCTAGGTTCGCTAAAGCCAGCCACCACAATCGCAGGCTGCTTTGAAGAGGAGCAGGCCAGAAGACGCCGGGATGGAGGGAGGGTAAGAAGGGGATCAATACCAGGAGCCAGGGGGAGAGGGAAAGGGGGCTGCTTTGGGGGGAGGTGTGTGCTGGGGGGAGACAGAAGGGGCCATGGATAGGGAGAGGGAAAGGGGGCTGCTTTGGGGGGAGGTGTGTTGGGGACAGACAGCTTTGCTCTGGGGGGAAGACAGAAGGGGCCATGGAGAGACAGGGAGAGGGAAAGGGGGCTGCTTTGGAGGGGAGGTGTGCTGGGGACAGACAGCTTTGCTCTGGGAGGAAACAGAAGGGGCCATGGAGAGATAGGGAAAGGGAAAGGGGGCTGATTTGGGGGGGAGGTGTGCTGGGGACAGACAGCTTTGCTCTGGGGGGGAAGACAGAAGGTACCCTGGAGAGACAGGGAGAGGGAAAGGGGGCTGCTTTGGGGGGGAGGGGTGTGCTGGGGGGAGACAGAAGGGGCCATGGAGAGATAGGGAGACGGAAAGGGGGCTGCTTTGGGGGAGGTGTGCTGGGGACAGACAGCTTTGCTCTGGGGGGAAGACAGAAGAGGGCCATGGAGAGACAGTTAGGGAGAGGGAAAGGGGGCTGCTTTGGGGGAAGGTGTGTGCTGAGGGCAGACAGCTTTGCTCAGGGGGGGGAGACAAAAGGATACAGACAGCAGCCAAGGAGAGAGAGATAAAGAAACACAGACAGACACATCTATTCTAGCACCCGTTAATGTAACGGGCTTAAAGACTAGTATATGTATAATTGAATAAAAAGAAAATTAAAAAAAAAGAAAAAAGAGAGGGAACGCCTAGGTAGGAAAGATTATTCAGATAAAGTGATTTCCACTCTCTTGGGGACTCGGAGGCTTTCCACTTCTCAGGCTTATGTGCGTGTTTGGAGTATTTTTGGTGTGCTTCACAGGGGATGGTTTTCTTTCGTGCTTCTTTGCCTCACATCTTGGATTTTTTGCAGGATGGCCTGGATAGGGGTTTGGCTCTGGGTTCAACTGATGGCTTTGTCTGCATTTTCACGGTTTGCTGCACGGTATGCGTTTAACTTCGTTCTCGGACGTAGTTCACTTTTTGTGGGGGACTAAATTGATTCAGCCTCCTGTTCGGCCTTCGGTTCTGGCTTGGGATCTCAATCTGGTCCTTTCCATGCTTGTGCTTTCTCCTTTTGAGACCTTCGTTTCCTGCTCGTTAAAGGATCTCACTCTCAAGGCAGTGTTCCTGGTGGCCATTGCTTCTGCGAGATGAGTTTCTGAGTTGCAGGCTTTCTCTTGTAGGCCTCCCTTCCTGGAGTTTTCTAGGGAGCGGGTTGTGCCTGTTCCTTCCTTTCTGCCAAAGGTGGTCTCGTGTTTTCATGTCAACCAGTCCATGGTTCTCCTGGTTTTGGGTAGTCGGGAGAGTTCCTTGGAACGAGGCAGTTGCACAGGTTGGATGCCTGTAGGGTCCTTTGCTCTTATGTTCAGCAGACCCAGGATTTCCGGAAGTCGGATCATCTTTTTGTCATCTTGGCCGGTCCTCATAAGGGGGACGGTGTTTCCAAGGCTACTATTGTGCGCTGGATCAAGGAGACTATTGCTTCCGTGTATCTTCTTTAGACAAAGCCTGTTCTGGAATTTCTCAAGGCTCATTCTACTTGGGGTCAGACAGCCTCTTGGGCTGAGTCTTCTCTGGTGTCTCCAAGGATATCTTTAAGGCCGCAGTTTGATCTTCTCTGCATTCCTTCGTGCGTCACTTCCGGGTGGAAGTTCAAGCGCATCAGGACACAGTGTTCGGTGAGCCTGTTCTCGTGGCGACCCTCCACGATGGGTACTGCTTTTGTCAATCGCATTTCAATTATTCGCGTTTTTTAGTATGCTGGCTCCTCCCCCCATTATGTCACTGAAATCGCCGATGCACACCTTTTACAGAGAAAATCGCTGATTCCAAATTGCACAGAGAATATCACTGATTCCCAGCAATTGTACAGTACAGAGGAAATCGTTGATTAACACTGTTTACAGAGAAAATTGCTGATTCCCAGCACTGCACAGAGAAATAAATGTTTTCAACTTAAATCGCAAATCTCATATTTTTTGTTATTCGTGATTTCTCCTTATTCGCTAAGAGTTTTACTAGAAAACTGCGAATAACATATGAAAAGTTATTTGCAGTTTTTCAGTATTCGCTGTCTGGCTATTCCCCTATCACTGCAAATATGGAGGGAGAAATGTATTGATTGCTATACATTTGCATGGATATCTCAAATTAAAGGTCCCTCTTATGAGAGTGACTCCTGGTTTCAAAAGCAAAAACTGAGACCTTTGCTTTTGTGTATCCCGAGAAACATCTGGGAATATCTGGATCTTAAAACCCAAAAATGCTGTCTGTTTTTAAAGAACATTTTCAAAATTGTGGCCGGGTCGGTCTCCGAGTATGTGGGAAAGCCTGGCTCGGACCACAAGTAAGAATTTTGTAGCGCCTTTTATGTGGTCAAGTGAAGGAAAACCCGGATGCTGGATTTCTGGAAAACTACACCAGGTTTATTAGTGCTCCAAAAGTAAACACAAAAAGAAACATTCAAGCTGGGCTTGTAGGACTCTCTTATACAGTTCCTGCAATCTCATACAGTTCAGTCCAGGAGATCGCATTGGGCTTAATTTAGGAACTGGATAGTCCTTATTTACAAAATAATCAAAATTCAAAATCCCCAAATTCCACGGTAACTCTGGGCATTCAAAGTCCCATTTCCCTTCTGGGTTTATCAGCCTCTCCTAGTCCCAGTACCTTTCTTCACAGCTGAGTCCAGCTAGTGTCAGCTCCTTCGCATCTCTTCACAGTCAGAGCATAAACAAAAGTAACTTTTCCTCTTGTCACTGTAACACGCTGTCCTCCCCAGAGAACATTCACAGCCCTGCCTGGCAGGCTGTGCGGGGCAAGCCTCTCCACGCCCTCCCGATATGCCCCCTTATCTTCTCTATCTCATGCTCCCAGGGAGTCTGACCACAGTGTTATTTACAGGGCACTCTTACTTAATTATGCAGTGCTGCCTCAGCCCTGCTTACAGCGGTGCTCTGGCTCTGGTTTAAATAAAACGGATAACTTTCTTTACAGAAAAGGACAGAACCCTCACACCCTGTAACCTTCCAGGTCCATGTCCTCCTCATGCACGCTATCCCCAGGGTCACTATACATTTCCCACTCACACTCTAGGGAACCCGGGATTTCCAACCCCACATTCACTCCCGGCTTTTCCTCCCATCCCCCGCTCTGCATGCTTGCCAGTTCTCCTGTAGCATTTACCTTAGGATAAACTCCCAGCCATTTTCCCTGAGGATTACTAGGCCAGTCCTCAAGCCTCCCGGGGTTTACACTGCCCTCCCTTGTGAGCTGGCCACTGGCAAGACGTCCTTGCTGGGGAATAGGCAACCTCTGGAAGCTCAGATCACTGTGGGTTGTCTAACTCTCCCAATCAGAGCCAGGTGAGCCTCCCTGCTTCCTCTGCTGACTTCCTATTTGAGGCTTTTCCAGCTGCCAACTACGAGGGCTGACTCCACCCTTTCTCAAGTGGGTTTCAGGTTTCTCCCTGACTCAGGGAAAGGAGTGATAGGGGATATTATCTGCTTTCAGTGCCCTCCCTGCCTGAATTCGGGACTGGGACACAATCTGCCTACTTTCCTTTCTCATGGGCTGAGCCAGATTGTGGCTGTTAGCAGGAGGTTCCTGCTTTATTCTGGAGCCTACAGGTTTAAGGACTTCACTATGGGCTGGTTTGACTGCTCTTTGGACCGTGACAGGAGCTTCCCTGTCACAAAATCCACATTTTATCTGGAAAAAGTTCCACCAATGCCACTAATGTTGAGGATTTAGCTGCCTCTTTATCAGAGGACTCCAAAATAGTTGAAATATCTAACTGTTCCTCATTTTGATTTAAAATTTGTTGTTGGTCTTGCGATCTTCTAATTGGTAGATGATAAACTTGGGAGAAGGGAGGAATTGATTCTTCTGGAACTAAAAGTACTTCAAAAAATATCTTTTCAACATCTCTCTAGGAATCACTGAGAACACCTGAGGGAAGCTCAGGAAATGTAAATTGTTATTCCGGGAACTATTTTCCAATATTTCTATCTTTCTCCTCAAGTTCATATTATCTTTAACTATAACATCCTGTATTTGACATAGCTCACTTAAATCCTTATCATATTTATCAAAGCAAAATTTTGAAGAAACCATTTCAACTTTTAACTTTTTCAGTTTTTCTTCTTGCTTTTTAGTTCTTCCCTCCAGACTTTGAATTTGAGGGCACAAAGATTTCCTTAAATTAGCAACTAAGTCCCATAAAGAATCAATAGTAACTCTAGGAGGCTTAGTCAAGGAAAACTTTTGCTATTGTACAGTTGTAATCTGCTCACCAATCTGTATTCCTGATTGCCTCAGTTGGAATCCAACTCCTTCTCAGTAATTTGTAGACTTGCCGAATTCTTAGATGGCCTGTCCTCCAATTGGGAAGACTCCAGGCCCACTGAGGTTTTCAACAAAGCCTCTGGGTTTGGAACCGCCACCAACATCGGTGTGTCCTGAATCCACTTCGGGGAACTGGTGTTCTGCAGCTGAGGCTCAGCATGGTGTCCAGGCCAGGGAACTGGAGGAGCTCTACAGTTAGGGCTCAGCATGGTGTCCAGCCTAGGGAGCTCTGCCCAGGTGGTAATTTTCTAAAGTATTTTTTTGTGTTAAAGCATAAAACACTGCATTGTTTGCCTATCAATTTCTGGATAAAGAGCATTGAAGTGGTTTCTGCTGATGCAATCCTGTAGTCTTTACAACCCAAAGGCAGAGGTTCAATATAGATGAAACTTAAGCATGTGTATCCATTACTGAGAAATGGATATGTTCTAGTATAAACATTTGCATTTTGTGAGCCAGTTGATGTGAACAGGAGCAATTCTATAACAGGGTGCCTCAAATTAGGCACCACAATGGAGCAAGCAGGGCGCCAATTCTATAACAATACTTAGGCACAGATATGTCAACATAGAACACAAGCACAAACCTGCTGTGGCATTTCAGAAATTAGGCACAATCATTTATGCCAGGTCAATAGCTGGTGTATGCACGTATACCTAAGTGAGTCAATCCATGCATACAGCTGATAGTATTCTATAAGTTGTGAACATTGTTTGGTGGCATGCCCAGGAACTACTTATATTCCACCCATGTGTATGCCCCCCTTCCAGTAACACGCTATATGACTTAGATGATACCTTTTAGAATAGCACATATATGTGTACCATTGCTGATTATTGGTGCAAGTAGTGTGTACTGCAAGGTGCTCATTTATAGAATTACATTCAACGAACATGTATTTCAGATTTTTAGAAGGCATTTCACAAAGTCCCTCATAAGACTCCTTGAGAACTCGCAGCAACAAATCAGCCAGTGACCTCGAACGGAGCGGGAGACCTGGAAGATCACTCCTGCTCTGTGCACCGGCTGGCTACGAGGGACGTGAAATGAATGCAGGTGAGATGGAATCAGCCAGCAGCCTCGAAGGGAGCAGGAGGGCAGGAAGATCGCTCCTGCTCCGTGCACTGGCTGGTACATGGGGGAGATGGGAGGGTGGTGTGGATGTCCAATTTCAGCAGGCACAGGAGGCCGAAGGGATTCCTCCTGTCCCGCCCATCACGATCTGGTGAGGAGTCGGGGGATGCGCAGGGGAGGCAGAGGGTTTGGATTCGGCTGGAGCAAGAATGAGTCTTGCAGCAGGAGGAGTCTTTGGAGGCCTGCAATAGGTCTGGGAGGGAGGCAGGTAGGCGATGGGCCAAATATAAACCGAAACCCCCAATTACGGGCCATTTGACCCCAAAATCTCAGCTTATATTTGATTATATACGAAAGTCAGCAGGAAAAAAGGGGTGGGGTGGAGATGGAAAGTTGATAGGTAGGTGAAAAGGGTAGGTGAAAGGCAGCAGGAAAAAAGAGGTGGGGTGGGGTAGAGACAGAAAGTTGATAGGTAGGTGAAAAGTAAAGAGTACTGGAGGATGAGAAGGATGAAAGTTGAGTGGACAGAGAGGCAGAAAAGAAAGACATGGAAGAAAGAGCTAAAAGCAAACGATCAGTATGTCAAGAGACAAATACAGGGGAGGAATGAGAGAAGATAGGTGGAGAGAGAAGAAATGGCAATTTGATAACAGACACTGGAAAAAGGAGAAGACAATGGAAAAAGACTGGAACCAATATGACTGGAAAACTAAACTACCCAAAAGATAGAAAAAAGTATTTTACTTTTAGATTGGAATATGTTAACTTTGAGAAATACTAAAATGACAATAAAGTTCATGAACTTGCCACCATGTGCTTACGTTGGCAGTACTGTACAAACAGCTTGGTAAGGTTTCATAACACGTCCAACATACCGGAACCTGAGCAATTCTTCAACGGAAGTCAGGCAGAAAAATTAACATCCATAGAAGTGAGCCTTGAGGACATTCGTAGGCAGATAGAAAAACTAAAAACTGACAAATCCCCGGGTCCGGATGGCATACATCCAAGGGTTCTGAAGGAATTAAAGGAGGAGATAGCGGAACTACTGCAGCAAATTTGCAACTTATCCCTGAAAACAGGCGAGATCCCGGAAGATTGGAAGATAGCCAACATTACGCCCATCTTTAAAAAGGGATCAAGAGGTGACCCGGGAAACTACTGGCCGGTGACCCTGACTTCGGTTCCGGGGAAAATGGCAGAAGCACTGATAAAAGAAAACATCGATCAACATTTTGAAAAACATGAACTTCTGATAACCAGCCAGCATGGTTTCTGCAAGGGAAGATCGTGCCTAACGAACTTATTGCACTTCTTCGAAGGGATCAATAAACGGATGGACAAAGGAGACCCCATAGACATCATATATCTAGATTTCCAAAAAGCCTTTGACAAGGTGCCCCATGAACGTCTACTCCGGAAACTGAAGAACCATGGGGTGGAAGGAGACGTACATAGATGGATCAGAAACTTGTTGGAGGGTAGAAAACAAAGGGTAGGAGTGAAGGGTCACTACTCCGACTGGAGGAGGGTCACTAGTGGTGTCCCGCAGGGCTCGGTGCTCGGGCCGCTGCTATTAAAATATCTTCATAAATGATCTAGAAACAGAGACGAAGTGCGAGATAATAAAATTTGTGGACGACACCAAACTATTTAATGGAGCTTGGACTACAGAGGACTGCGAAGAATTGCAAAGGGACTTGAACAAACTAGAAGAATGGGCGGCGAAATGGCAGATGAAGTACAACATTGAGAAATGTAAAGTATTACATGTGGGGAGCACAAACTCGAGGTACAACTATAAAATGGGAGGGATGTTATTGAATAAGAGTACCCAGGAAAGGGACTTGGGGGTAATGGTGGACATGACAATGAAGCCGTCGGCACAGTGTGCAGCGGCCGCTAAGAGAGCGAACAGAATGCTTGGTATAATCAAAAAGGGTATTACAGCCAGAACGAAAGAAGTTATCCTGCCGTTGTATCAGGTGATGGTGCGCCCGCATTTGGAGTACTGCGTCCAATATTGGTCGCCGTACCTTAAGAAGGATATGGCGTTAGTCGAGAGGGTTCAGAGGAGAGCGACACGTCTGATAAAAGGTATGGAAAACCTGTCATATTCTGAGAGATTGGAGAAGCTGGGTCTCTTTTCCCTGGAGAAGAGGAGACTTAGAGGGGATATGATAGAGACTTATAGGATCATGAAGGGCATAGAGAGAGTAAAGAGGGACAGATTCTTCAAACTTTCTAATAATAAAAGAACAAGAGGGCATTCGGAAAAGTTGGTAGGAGACAGATTCAAAACAAATGCTAGGAAGTTCTTCTTTACCCAACGTGTGGTGGACACCTGGAATGCGCTTCCAGAGGACGTAATAGGGCAGAGTACGGTACTGAGGTTCAAGAAAGGATTGGACAAATTCCTACTGGAAATGGGGATAGAGGGGTATAAATAGAAGATTACTTCACAGGTCCTGGACCTGTTGGGCCGCCGCGTGAGCGGACTGCTGGGCACGATGGACCTCGGGTCTGACCCAGCAGAGGCATTTCTTATGTTCTTATGGTATATCAGTGTCTCTCAACTGTGTTCATGTCGACGTGTGGCAGTGTCTTGCTGAGTGGTGTTCATTATTGTTGCATGTTTTTGTTTGCTGTTGCGAGAATGTCAGAGCTTGAATTAGAGCAACGAACAAACATTAAATATATTGTTAAACTTGGCAAGAGTAGAAGTAAAATCAGAGACATGTTAGTCCAAGTTTATGAGGATAATGCCATGAAAAAGCAGTATACAGTGTATTTTTCTGAGGGGAGAGAAAATGTAACTGATGAAGAAAGGTCAGGGCAGCAAGTAAACATCGATAGAGAAACAGGAAAATCTTAACTGAAAATTTTGGCATGAGAAAGATGTGTGCAAAATTCATCCTAGAAAAAGTACTACATACCTCAGCAATGAGGTATGTAGTACTTTTTCTAGGATGAATTAATGAATTTAATTGTCAGACCTCATATGTATCTCTCATGTTTTTGCATTTTCTTCAGTACTGCTGTTTTTACTTCTTGAGGTTTTGCATTCAATTTATATCTGCATATGTCTAGTTCTAACTGTGGCCCCTTGTTCTGCATTAGGTGAAGGCCTACATTTTAGGTGTGTGAATGAGAAGTGGTATTCTATTAACATGTAATTTCTGTATTCAGATGTGTGGCAGTTAGTTCCACTTGCTCTTTTTCCAAATAGAAGGTTTATTAGTGTTTTAAGGCCTAACATAATATCTGTAGTGTGTAGAAGAAGATGTAATGCTAGTACTATTAGCACAATAGCTGGACCACTTTAATTTTTTCTTACATGCATACATCTCTGGTTTTAATCTCCATAATGCTTACAGAAGAACAGGTCAAATATCAGTCATCTGAGTTGGGCTAAGTACAGGGGTTTGGGATATTTGCTAACTCTGAGAAACAGGATGACAGGCTGAACAGAAGACAGAAACAAGAGCTTATCTAGGAATGTTAAAACAAACAGGCCTTCTTTGAAATCACTAATAAGCTGCTTTTCAACCTTTTTTTTCTTACTATTCTCAGACTTTACCTATAATGAGCAATTACTTCAGACTACTTTTCCTGTCTGCCTGGTTCATAGCATTTCTTGCTCTTTTCTAATCTTAGTTCTATGATTTTTCTTTTTTTATAATCTGATACAGTTTTATGTTTAACACAGAATACGAAAAGATTAGGTTCTTACTTTGTTAATCTACTTTCTGATAGACAATACAGTACTCCCCTGATATTCGCAAGGGTTCCTTTCCAGGAACCCCCGCAAATCTTGAAAAACTGTGAATACAGTTTTTCATGGGGGAGACTGGAGAGGGCAGCGGGAGAAGCAGGAAAGAGCAGCCAGAGCACCGGCAAGTGCAGGAAATCACGCGCTGTATGCTCCGATCGCCTCTTCCTGCACTAAGTCGGGCCTTACCAATCAGGAGCTGCGTGTCAAAGCACCATCCTGGGTGTCTACTGTATTTCAGATTTTGGTATCATCCACAAAGAGACAAATCTTGCCCGACAGCTCTGCAGCAACATTATTTATAAAAATGTTAAAAAGTACAGGCCCAAGGACAGAACCTTGAGGCACACCACTTTCTTCAGAGCGATCTCCATTGATCACTACCCTCTTTCACCTTCCATTCAACCAGTTCTTGACCCAGCCCATCAATTTGGGACCCATCCCGAGGGCACTCAGTTTATTTATTGGACGTCTGTGTGGACATTGTCAAAGGCTTTGCTAAAATCTAAATACACCACATCTAGCGCACTCCCTCTATCCAAATTCTCTGGTCACCCAGTCAAAGAAATTGATCAGATTTGTCTGACAAGACCTACCTCTAGTGAATCCATGTTGCCTCTGGTCCTGTAATCCACAGGATTTCAGAAATTTCACCATTCTATGTTTTAAAAGCATTTCCATTAATTTGCTTACCACAGAAGTCAGACTTACCGGCCTATAATTCCCTACTCCTTCCTAACTTTCACTTTTGTGGAGAGGGACCACATCTGCCCTTCTCCAGTCCTTCGGTACCACTCCCAACTCTAGAGACTCATTGAAAAGGTCAGTTAGCAGAGCCACCAGAACTTCCCTAAGTTCCTTCAGCACCCTCAGATGTACATCATCTGGCCCCATCACTTTATCTATTTTTATTTTAGCTAGCTCCTCAGAAACACAACCCTCTGAAAACTGATCAGGGTCTATCACTCCCCCATCCCCATTCATGTTTGTCTTCTGCAGTCCTGCTCCTTGCACTTCAGCCGTGAACATAGAATAGAAATATTTGTTAAGCAATTCAGCCTTTTCTTTATCAGCTTCTACATATTTCTCCCCTTCACCTTTGAGTCTCACAATGCCACTTTTTGCACTTCTTCCTATCACTAATATATCTAACAAATGTCTTGTCTCCCCATTTTACTGTGTCTGCTATTTTTTTCTTCCATTTGCATCTTTGCTTTCCTAACTACACGACCAGCCTCTCTTAACTTTTCCAGATATTTTTGCCTGTCTTCCTCTTTCTTCAATCTTTTGTAGTTTATAAAAGTTAACCTCTTATTCCTTGCCTTCTCAGCTACTACTTTTGAGAACCAAAGTGGCCTTCTTTTCCTCTTACTTTTACTTACTTGCCTAACAAAAAGGTTTGTCATTCTTACAATTACTCTTTCTGTTTTGCCCATTGTATTTCTACTCCTTCCAGACGTTCCCATCCAGACAATTCCTTGATGTAATCCTCTATCTGAACAAAGTTTGTTTTTTAAAGTCTAGAACCTTTGCTTTGAATGAGCCCTCTCTATACCTGTCTTATTATTAAACCATAGATCCACGAACACAAGTGTGGAAGGACAATATAATATTAAATACAACTCCCATCTACTCAAAAAACACACTCCAAAGAAGAGGACAGAGTGGAAATAAATGCAGAATTCCCTGTCAGTACAAGAGCTTCACAAACATCTTAGCCCTCCAGGGATTCAAGACAAAGTTGGACAAGTTCCTGCTAAACTGGAACGTACGCAGGTGAGGCTGGACTCATTTAGAGCACTGGTCTTTGACCTGGGAGCCGCCGCATGAGCGGACTGCTGGGCACGATGAACCACTGGTCTGACCCAGCAGTGGCCTCAGAACCCCCTCCCACACACAAACACCTTCTTAAGTGAAAAGGGTGTGGAAAATTCTCCGTCTGTTTTGAGAATTTATATTTGCTGTCTATATTTTCCACTATGGCCCCCTTTTACTAAACCGCAATAGTGGTTTTTAGCGTAGGGAGCCCATGAGCGTCGGGAGCAGTGCGGGGCATTCAGTGCAGCTCCCTGCGCTAAAAAACAGTATCGTGGTTTAGTAAAAGGGAAGGGGATATATTTGTCTATTTTTGTATAGTTGTTACTGAGGTGACATTGCATATTTTAAAGTCATCTGCCTTGACCTCTTTGAAAAAACCCCCAAATATAAATTATAATTAACATTTTCTCTGCATACAGTGTGCTTTGTGTTTTTTTTCATTTTATTGTTGGTAGATCATTTTGACTTGGTCATTTTAAAAGTAGCTCACAAGCCAAAAAAGTGTGGGCACCCCTGTCTTACACAATGCACACATTTAGAAGATTGTTCTTATATAATGTATTATTTTTGAAGAACATAATGGGGCTCATAATAAAAAAAAAAGTCTTAAAAGTGGCCTAAATGACTACTTAGATGATCAAAAAGCCTGATTGTCCAAGTACCCATAATCAAAGCTGGTTTTAGACGTATCTAAAACCAGCTTAGGCCTTTCCCCTGCCTCTAAAAGCATAGAGCGAAAAGATGCGTTTTTAGAGGCGGGGAAAGGCCGGGGGGGTGGGCGGGAGGTGGGCCGACCTACACCTGGGCGTACAACAGGTATAACCAAATTTTTTGACAGGTTGCCTAGTCGGCACTTATACGTTTTGACTTAGACCAAGCCAAAACAGGTATAAGTGCCGAAAAAGGGGCCACTGAGCTGATGGCGGCTGGCGCGATCAGCTCAGCGGCACTGCAACCTATCCACCCCCCCCCCCATTGCAACCATCGAGGCAGGAGAGATGACTCATCTCCCCTACCACGATAGCGATACCACCAAGTGCCGCCAAATGCGGCACTTGGGATCGCTAAAGCGGCAGGAGAGATGACCCATCTCTCCTGCAGCGATCCACCCCTCCCCCTGATACAGTCGGGCCAGGAGAGAGCCCAAGCCCTCCTGGCCCCTCCGACAATGATCGGGCAAGAGGGAGCCCAAGCCCTCTTGCCCAGCAGCATCCCGACAACATCGGGGCAAGAGGGCTTGGGCTCCCGCTTGCCCGATCATTGTCGGAGGGGCCAGGAGGGCTTGGGCTCTCTCCTGGCCCGATCGTATCAGGGGGAGGGATGGATCGCTGCAGGAGAGATGACATTTTTGTAAGTATGGTGTGCCAAACTGAATTCTTTTTGTTAATATAGTCTTCTCTTTGACCAAATGTTACCTATATTGTTCAATAGCTCTTTCATCCTCTTCATCAAGATCATCCTCAGCCTCTTTTAGATCTTTGAGAGTCATTCTTTCATAAGGCTTCACTGAAAACACAAACAAAAGTAATCTCAATCAGGGGTTCTCAACCCAGGCTTCAGAATACACCAAGCCACAAGATAAATTTGTACGTACTGCTTCCATTGTATGCAAATCTCTCACAGAGTATGCTAATTTTGTCAAATACAATACAATTCTGTGTAGATCATGGCATTGCAAATTACAAGGATGATTCTATAAATCTATTTTTATTGTGCTTATATATTTGTCCTTGGGTTCTGCGAAGAACCAACCTATGGCTTATTGCTAGTTAGAATGTACAGTATAATGGGGAGGAATTAGTATTAGAGGATAAATTGTTAAGCAGTATCACGTGTTGATGCATGTATTGTAACAAGTTTCTATAAATTTCTGGAAAACCCAGTCAGTTGAGTTTTCAGGCTATCCCTAATGTATATGTATGAGACAGATTTGCATGCCTGTCACTTCCATTATATGCAAATCTGTCACATACTTATGTTTATTTGGTATTTGCTGTACCACTTTTGGTGACTGCATCATGCATATTCATTAACGATATCCTGAAAAATATGACTGGAAGATGGCCTCCCAGGACAGGTTTGAGAACCACTGTTTTACATGGTACAGATACACTTCAATTGGACTAGGGTGAATCCTTATTGAGTTAGTTGTGAGACCTGACTCCATCAGGTATTCAAGTAGTTTTTGTATGGGACAGATATAGGTCCTTGTCCTCACTCTAGATGGCCAACTTTTTCCACTTGAAAACATATGACCTTCTAGTGAATCTTTGCTGGAGGCAAGAGAAATCTGAGACACCCTTGTGGACCATGATTTAATGGTAAAAAAGTTGGAATCTATAGGGCTGTCATCTACTGTTTTGAATTGGTTTGAATCTTTTCTGCATAATAGGACATATTCAGTAAAAGGAAAGACATCTACAGTGGTGCCTCACACAACGAACTTAATTCGTTCCAGGAGCAAGTTTGTTATGCGAAAAGTTCGTTATGTGAAACGCGTTTTCCCATAACAATACATGTTAAAAAAAATAATTCGTTCTGCAGCATAAAATATGCTAAGATGACATAAAAAAAGATAAATTTGTCAAAATGGTGAAAATGGTGGTCTTGCTGAGGCCAAACTCTTTGACGAGGTCACACTGTTTTACCCCACATTCACTCCTTCTAATTATTTCCCGTTTCATTTCAACAGAAATCACCTTCCTGCTTTTTTTAGAAGCCATGATATATAAAAAATATTGAGTTTATCTTAAAAGGACGACTGTATACAGTGAGAGAGGGCAGTTAAGCGCAGTGACTAACGACTGCCTGCAGTGCCTGCGCGGAAGGATGCAATACATCGGCAGCTCGGGCGACTTCGTTGTGTGAAACGAAGTTCGTTGTGTGAAGTTCGTTGTGTGAAACGAAGTTCGTTGTGTGAAACGAAGTTCGTTGTGTGAATCAAGACATGAAGTTCGTTGTGTGCAGCGTTCGTTGTGCGAGGCGCTCGTTATGCGAGGCACCACTGTACTTCTAAAAAATATCAGCTATCTTGTACAGTTCCCCAAGGGTCTGCACTATCTCCTAAATTATTTAACATCTTGGCTTCACTTATTTCTTTGATTCAGGAGATAGGCTTTAGAGTTTATTGTTATGCTGATGACATTCTATTAGTTGCTAAAAATGATCCAATTGGCTTAGATTTGAATCCTCTGAAAGAAGGACTTACAGTAATTGCCCAATAGTTAGCTGACCATAGATTAGCCCTGAGTATTGAGAAATATGTATCCTGTTAGATTACAGGACATTACTTACAACCAAATTTGAAAGTTGAAATTTTCAGAAAGAAAATCCCATTGGTAAAAAGTTTTAGATATCTGTGAATTTGGGTTGATTATTAGCTGATCTTTGAAAAACAAGTGTCAGATATCATAAAAAAAAGGATTTTACACATTAAGAGCCTTGAGGACTATAAGATGACTATTTCAGGAGAAATATCTACCGTATTTTCACTCATACCGCGAACCCGTGTAAAACGCGCACACGGGTATAGCGTGCGGGAAACTGTAATTTATGTAAATAAATTTTTATATACCGCACACACCCCTATACCGCACATGCCGCCCCGACTCTCCCGTCGTTGCCCGACTCTCCTTTCGCCCGCCCCGACTCTCCTCTGGCCAGCCCGACTCTCCTTTAGCCCGCCCTGACTCTCCTCTGGCCAGCCCGACTCTCCTTTAGCCCGCCCCGACTCTCCTCTCCCCCTTGAAGTCCTGTCCCCCCTTGAAGTCCTGTCCCCACCCTGAAAGCCTGATGCCCCCCCCCGACGTCCGATTCACCCCCCCACAGGACCGCTCGCACCCCCACCCCGAAGGACCGCTCGCGCTCGCACACGCATCCGCACCCCCATCCTGAAGGACCGCTCACACCCTGTGACAAACCCAGCACCAGCACTAGTTCGGTCCCTAATAGGATCGGGTGCAGAAGAGCTGATCAGATTGATTCTGGCGCTCAACTTGAGACTGACCTCCCTTGCCCCTATGATCAGAGCAGTAGTGATCTGGAGCAGAGGCAGGCAGACTGGCAACAGCAGCCTCCGGGCTTTAGGGCAGTTAGAGAAGCCACAAGGAATATAGCTGCATTAGATAAACCCAGGCAGAGAAAAGCTGCTTTAGAGCCAAAGCCCATCCCCCGTTACAGGCTGAAGGGGATTGGCTCTGAGCTGTTTAAAAGCAGGCTGAGACAAGCAGCAGGAGGAGGAGCGAGTGACCAGGGTGAGTCACTCCCACAGCCTAAGGCAGGTGAGGAGCTGTGGAGCAGAGCAGGAGAGACAACCGTGCCAGATTGGCCCATGCAGGATTTGGAAGAAATCCTTCCCACTTCAAACTTCCAGATTCCAGACCGTGTGGAAAGCATGGAGGTACAAGTAGCTGGCCCTATGCTAGAGAGCCAGACAGAATGTATGGAAACTGAATGAAGAAAGTGAGTAACTGGGAAACCATTAGTGGTTTGTGTTTTTTTTTCCCCCCTTTTGCCTATGTTTTTCTGCTGTGCAAACAAGCCTGAAGAATGTGAGATAGGTTTGGACTTTATGAGTATTTTTGAGTTTAAGAATAATACTTACCTGAATCCTAAACTATGGAAGTGATTTAAAGTCAAGTTTGGAAACAAGAAGCTCAAGATAGAACATTTTAAGTTTGTGTTTTGAACTTTAGAAATCCTGCTGTGGCTCCCGTTCCTGAAGAGCTAATTAGCTTATCTCCCTCAGCTGTTTGTTTTGCCTGCACAGGGAGCTGAGGGAAAAGCTGATCCGTTTGCAAGAGCTATATTGCCTAAAGAGTTTTGGTTTAATTTGGATTTACAGCAAAGGTTTATTTCAAACTTTATTTGGCTGCTGAAATCTGCTGTTACATGCCTTTGATATTAATGCTGAGAGAAAGTTTGAATTATGAGTGAGCACCAGTGTAAAGCAATCCTGAGTCAGAGCACATGATTCCAGGAATAACCAACTACAGGAGTTTGCTGTTTTGTGATATCTTTATTTTACAATTGACTTTATTTTTGAATGAAATGCAAAAGTGATTTTTGTTTTATGCTGCATCTTTTTGACCTCTGGGTCAGAATAAACATATTATTCTTTCTTAAAGAACTTGGTTTGGACTGGTGATATTTTGAAGCCCTTTGCTTGCCTTGTCTCTCCCAAGCCTGGGCAGTTGCTTAGTGCTACCTTGAAAAGTCCTGAAGGTACCCCTGGTTAGAGGGGACACGCCAGAATCCTTGTGTTTGTCACACGACAGCCCGCCGCTGCAGAGGGTTTGTGACAACCCCCACAGCCTCCCCCCCCCCATCATGTAGAAGCTGCCTACCGTTGTCCTGCTGCTTCCTTTGCCGGCGGTCCTTCCCCTTCTCTTAGCCCTGCGTCTACGCTGCTTCCTCTTCCGGCAGTCCCGCCCTTTCTCTGACATCAGAGAAAGGGCGGGACCGCCGGCAGAGAAAGCAGCAGGACGACGGTATGCAGCTTCTACATGATGGGGGGGAGGTTGTGGGGGTGCGAGCGGTCCTTTGGGGTGGGGGTGCGGGTGCGTGTTCGAGCGCGAGCGTTCCTTCAGATGGGGGTGCGAGCGGTCCTGCGGGGTGAATCAGACGTCGGGGGGGGGGGGAACTATGTAAAAAAAAAAAAGGGGATAACGCGCTCACGAATATAACGCGCACGGTTATACTCGGTTTGTAAAAATCATGTATAACGCGCGCATTATATGCGTGAAAATACGGTACATACCCTTCTTCATGTTTTAATAATCTCAAAATTGGATTATTGCAACATTGTGTACTTGGGGACCTCAAATAGGAATCTGAAAAGATTACAAACTTTGCAGAACACTGAAATAAAAGTTCTAGGCTTTAAGAAAAAATCTGATAGCGTAACACCTCTTTATTTGCAATATCATTGGCTATCTGTTCATTATATAATTCAATTTAAAGCTCTATTCCTTGCACATAGAGTTTTCTATTCTTTACAGCCTGCTTATTTACATTCATATTTGATTCTTTATTTGCCACTAAGAACCTTGAGATCTATTCAAGATAATAGAATGGTAATACCCTCTGTTTATAGAGCTAGGTGGGAGTTTACTCGAAATAAAGCGTTCTACTTTGAAGTTCCAAATTTATGGAACCATATGCCACGAGAGTTGAGATTAGAGGCAAATTTAAAATCTTTCAAAATTATGTTAACAGTTTGTTTTGAGTTTTTTTTTTTTTTTTTAATTCTTTATTTGTTTTCAATCTTACATCAAGTGCACAAACAATAAAACAATACAATTAAACACATCACTTGACAATCTTTCTGATTTATCTTACAATACATAAAATTACCACCCTCCCCTCCCATCATTCCTCTATTATTTCCCCAATAAGAAAAATGTAAAATATACCTCCCCCCTCCCCCAATCATTAGACGGTGTATATTACAATAGAAAATGGTGTTTACTCATTACAATAAGAAATTAATGGTTCCCAAATTTTATTAAATTTCTTATAGCTTCCTTGTTGTATAGCTATTGCTCTTTCCATTTTATATATGTGACATAATGAGTTCCACCAGAAATTGTAATTGAGTCTACTGTAATTTTTCCAATTACTTGTGATATGCTGAATGGCGACTCCTGTCATTATCAATAAAAGTTTATTGTTATGTGATGATATTTGGCTCTTTTTCCTCATAGACATACCAAATAGTACTGTATCATAAGATAATGCCACATGCTTTTCCAATAAACAATAAACGGTTTTTTTAAAGAAGCATTTGGACAAGATTTAAATCAATCCCATATTACTCACCTTCTAAATGTTCTAGATCTTCAGTCAGCATGAAGGACAACAAAGTTTTTCTCCCGGAAATCACAGAGTGAAGCTCATGCATCAGATCAGGGAGTTTCGGAACAGGCCAGCACCGACAGTTTGGTATTACTTACAGATTCTGGGATCAATGATGGCAATGATAGACATGGTCCCCTGGGCAAGGTCCATTTACACACTCTCCAGGATGCACTCTTATCCCGCTGGTCCCCCTACCTTGGACAACAGACTTGGGTCACAGTCTGAACTGATAGTTGAAGCCACAATCTCTATCCCAGGGAGTGCTGCTTTGCATCTCCACATGGGTGATCCTGATGATGGATGCCAGCCTTTATGGTTGGGGAATTCATTTGTGAGGGTTTCCCGGTGCAGGGATGTTGGTTCTTCTCACACAGGAAGTAGTCGATCAACCAGTTGTAGCTGAGAGCCATCTGCTTGGCAATGTGGGCACTCTGAAACTTGCTGCAGGGCAAAGCGGTATGAGTTTCCTCAGACAATGCAATGGCAGTGGCCTGCCAATCAACAGAAAGGCGCCAAGAGTGCTCAACTACAGCTGATGGCCCAAATGCAGTTTCAGTAGATGGAGATCCACCTGTTGGCCCTTTCAGTAGCACATGTAGCAGAAGTAGACAAGTGGATTTCCTAAACCGGAAGACTCTGGATCCTGGAGAATGGGCTCTATCTCAAAAAGCATTCGACACCATTATATGTTGGTGGGGGCATCCAGTATATTCGACCTCATGGCGTCACTGGAGAACAAGAAAACAGCTCAGTTTTTCAGTCAAAAGATACAACACAGGAAGCATAGGCCTTGATGTTCTGGTGCAGCCATGGCCAGAAACAGGGCAGCTGTATATGTTCCTGCATCCAGGGCTAGTAGATTTCATGGCACCGGATTGGCTGAGGCATCCATGCTATGTGGATCTAGTCCATCTAAAGTGGGACCAGGGCCTCAGACTTCCATCATCCAGGGTTGCTCTCACAGGGCCCAATCGCCCTGGAAGATCTGGAATGCTTTGATCCTACGGCATGGCTCTTGAGCACGCAGCCTTGGTGTGAAAAGGCTATTCAGAGGCCACTCTCCTAAAGTCCAAGATGCAGTCAACCATGGTCGCCTATGTGAAGGCCTGGAGGTACATCCAGGGCTGGTGTGCCCAGAAGAGTGAGGATCCAATCACAGCACTAGTGTCGCTGGTTCTAGCTTTCCTTCAAGAAGGGTTTGAGGAAAGACTAGCGGTTTGCTCCTTCAAAGTACAGATAGTCTCTTGTGCTTTATATCCCAGACTAATAGAAGGATATTGGCCTCTCACCCAGATGTGTCCAGATTTTTGAAGGGAGCATTATGTCTACATCATCCAGTGTGCCAACCTTTTCCAACGTGGAGTCTTAATCTCATTCTATGGGCTCTTACTAGAGCTCCATATGAGTCTTTGGAGATGGAGTCATTGGTGGACCTGACAGTTAAAACAATGTTTTTAGTGGCAGTCACATCAGCATGACAGATGTCTGAGCTACAGGCCTTATCTTGCAGAGAGCCCTTTCTCAGGGTTTCAGAGGCAGGGGTTTCACTAAGAGCAGTCCCCTCTTTCTTTTTTTTTAAATAAATCTTTATTCATTTTTACATCTTACAACAAGTGTATCAATAAATGACAATTGAAATTGAATACATCACTTGAATCTTTATCATGTTTAATATTAAATCATAAAATTTAACCCCCTCCCACCCATCCCTACCATAACCTACATCCCACGGGTTCCAGATTGATGTGCCTATTGCACTAGAAGGGAAGATTAGGTAATTACCTTGATAATATTCTTTCTAGTAAATAGGCACATCACTCTGAAAGCCCGTCCTGTCAGATGTGCATTAGCCTGCTTGCTGTCTCAGACATATCCATATTACCAGATTCCTTGTTTTTTTCCCCTGTCCAGCACTGCCAAGGATAGGGAAAACTACTGCTATTTTGAAAAGACAAGGGGGTATCTTTCAGAACTCCAAGACTGTTAGTGCAGGTTGCACTCAGGTAGGTGGCCTTTTCATTTCACCTCATTGTACGGTTAAATATTTTAAGGTTTCATGATTATTTTAAGTTAAATGTTGTGATATAAGCAGAACAAACTTGTTTCTCGGGGTGAGTCCCCGTATCTCTCCCTATTATGTTTCTTCTCTAAGGCTGACCATCTGCTTTGATACAAACTGGGGAAAGACAGAGCAGAAAAATTTAAATGAGGCTCTCTACACCAGATTTCACAGATTGGAGGGTCACAACCCACAGATTCCAGAATGATATGCCTATTTACATGAAAGATTATCAAGGTAAGTACCTGATCTTCCCTTTCCTCTAAGTTTGTTTTAAGCCATGCCAATTTGAAAGCTGATTAAAAAAAAAAAAGTCTTATGTACCTGCTGCTTCTTTCTGCATTTGTAGAGCCATTTCTTCCAGATCATCTTTGGGTTCTTCTTTTGGGGGAAGAATCCCAAAATCTCTTAATATGTCATTCCACTCTGTATCTTCATTAGGATCCTAGAATGAAATTTAGTAAGAAAAATATGATCAGTTTTATTTCCTAAATGCCAATCCTAATGACAAAATGTATTGATTATATTTTCTTCCTGAAATACCTTCTAAGGCTGTGCCTTTGGAACTTAAAGGTAAATCTTCAAATGTAGTCAGCATCAACATGTATAAAGGTGAAATTTAAACTTAGCTTTTAATTTATTTTCTGTAAATCCTTATGCCAGACAATGGAATTAGAGAAAAACAGCTCTGAGTTGACTTTATTCCCCTTATAGTGGACTAGTAATACGTTCAACTCCTCAGTATCCTATGTCAAGCCTAAGACAACCAAAGGCAATTATTTTTTGATTCCAATTCATGATGAAAGAGTTTGGGAACAGAGATCTCAATATGTATATTTGAAAGGAAGGCGGAAGAGGGGAAATATAATAGAGACATTTAAATACCTCCAGTTCTGGAATGAGGGGGCATACAATGATAGTGAAAGGGGATAGACTCAGGAGTAACCTAACCAAAAAGCACAGTTACTTACTGTAACAGGTGTTATCCAGGGACAGCAGGCAGATATTCTTGACTGATGGGTGACGGCACCGACGGAGCCCCGGTACGGACAATTTTAGAGTGATTGCACTCTAAGAACTTGGAAAGTTCTGGCATGCCGCACCGCGCACGCGCGAGTGCCTTCCCGCCCGACAGAGGCGCGCGGTCCCCAGTTATGATAAGCCAGCTAAGAAGCCAACCCGGGGAGGTGGGAGGGACGCAAGAATATCTGCCTGCTGTCCCTGGATAACACCTGTTACGGTAAGTAACTGTGCTTTATCCCAGGACAAGCAGGCAGCATATTCTTGACTGATGGGTGACCTCCAAGCTAACAAAAAGAGGGATGGAGGGAAGGTTGGCCATTAGGAAAACAAATTTTGCAAAACAGATTGGCCGAAGTGTCCATCCCGTCTGGAGAATGCATCCAGACAATAATGAGATGTAAAAGTATGAACTGAGGACCAAGTAGCAGCCTTGCAGATTTCCTCAATAGGAGTGGAACGGAGGAAAGCTACAGATGCTGCCATTGCTCGGACTCTATGGGCCGTGACAGAACCTTCCAGTGTCAGTCCGGTCTGAGCATAACAGAATGAAATGCACGCTGCCAGCCAATTAGACAACGTACGTTTAGAAACAGGACGTCCCAATTTATTCGGATCAAAGGACAGAAAGAGTTGGGGAACTGATCTGTGGGGTTTCGTACGCTCTAGATAGTAAGCTAGAGCCCTTTTACAATCCAAAGTATGCAGAGCTTGTTCCCCAGAATGAGAATGAGGTTTTGGAAAGAAAACAGGCAACACAATGGATTGGTTGAGATGGAATTCAGAGACAACCTTAGGGAGAAACTTTGGATGTGTACGCAGAACCACCTTGTCATGGTGAAAGACCGTAAAAGGTGGATCTGCAACCAGTGCATGAAGCTCACTGACCCTCCTGGCAGAGGTAAGAGCAATAAGGAAAAGTACCTTCCAAGTGAGAAACTTGAAAGGAGTGGAAGCCAAAGGTTCAAATGGAGGCTTCATTAAAGCGGAAAGAACCACATTGAGATCCCAGATAACAGGAGGGGCTTTAAGAGGTGGTTTCACATTGAAAAGACCCCGCATGAACCTGGACACCAGGGGATGAGCTGATAGAAGTTTTCCATGGATCGGCTCATGAAAAGCAGCAATGGCGCTGAGGTGGACTCTGATGGAAGAAGACTTAAGGCCAGAGTCAGACAAAGAAAGCAAATAATCCAACAACGTTTCCACTGCCAGGGAAGTTGGATCAAGATGATGAAGAAGACACCAGGAAGAAAATCTTGTCCACTTCTGATGGTAACATTGCAGAGTGGCTGGTTTCCTGGAGGCATCTAGAATGGAACGAACAGGCTGAGACAAAAGAGTATCATGAGCGGTCAGCCCGAGAGATACCAAGCTGTCAGGTACAGAGACTGGAGGTTGGGATGTAGAAGGGTCTCCTGATGCTGTGTAAGCAGAGAAGGATACAGTGGAAGAAGAAAAGGTTCCCTGGAACTGAGTTGAAGTAGAAGGGAGAACCAATGTTGCCTGGGCCACCTCGGAGCAATCAGAATCATGGTGGCTCGTTCCCTCTTGAGCTTGAACAAGGTTCTTAACATGAGAGGCAGAGGAGGGAAAGCGTACAGGAACAGATTTGACCAGTCGAGAAGAAATGCATCCGCTGCCAGACGGTGAGGGGAGTAAAGTCTGGAGCAGAATAGGGGCAGCTGGTGATTGTGAGGAGCTGCAAAGAGGTCTATCTGAGGAGTGCCCCATTGAGCGAAGATAGACTGTAGAGTTACAGGATCGAGTGTCCACTCGTGAGGCTGGAGAATTCTGCTGAGCTTGTCCGCTAAGGAATTCTGTTCTCCCTGAATATAGATAGCTTTCAGGAAGAGATGGTGATCTATGGCCCAAGTCCAGATCTTCTGTGCTTCCTGGCACAAGAGGCGAGAGCCTGTCCCCCCCTGCTTGTTGATGTAGTACATGGCCACTTGATTGTCTGTGCACAACAGAAGGACCTGAGGAAAGAGAAGATGTTGGAAGGCCTTGAGGGCATAAAACATCGCTCTGAGTTCCAGGAAATTGATGTGATGCTTCTTTTCCTGGGCTGTCCAAAGACCTTGAGTCTGGAACTCGTTCAAATGAGCTCCCCATGCATAAGGAGAGGCGTCGGTGGTGATGACTAGTTGATGAGGAGGTTGATGGAACATAAGACCTCTGGATAGATTTGAGGATACCAACCACCATTGAAGAGATTGACGAAGAGATGATGTCGCAGATATGTGTCGTGAGCAAGGATCCATCGCTTGGGACCACTGAGTAGCAAGGGTCCATTGAGGAGTGCGCAGGTGAAGACGTACGAGGGGCGTGACATGGACTGTGGATGCCATGTGACCCAAAAGTATCATCATTTGTTTGGCAGAGATGGAATGTTGAGGAAGCACCTGCTGACATAGAGACTGAAGGGTCTGAAGACGGTTGGATGGTAGGAATGCTCTCATGAGGAGTGTGTCCAGTATCGCTCCAATGAATTGAAGTCTTTGAGTGGGAATGAGATGAGACTTGGGTAGATTGATCTCGAATCCCAATATTTGTAGAAATAGGATGGTTTGGTTGGTGGCCAGGAGAACTGCTTGAGCGGATGTGGCCTTGATTAACCAGTCGTCCAGGTAAGGAAATACCTGAAGGTGGTGAGAGCGTAGAAAAGCGGCTACCACAATAAGACATTTGGTGAACACCCTTGGAGATGAAGCAAGGCCGAAGGGCAGCACCTTGTATTGGTAATGACAATGATTGATCATGAAGTGGAGATACCGTCTTGAGGTTATATTGATCGGTATGTGAGTGTATGCCTCTTTGAGATCGAGGGAGCATAGCCAGTCGTCTTGATTGAGAAGAGGATACAGAATGGCTAAGGAAAGCATCTTGAATTTTTCCTTTACCAGATGTTTGTTGAGATCGCGAAGATCCAAAATTGGTCTGAGATCTCCTGTTTTTTTGGGTACTAGAAAATAACGGGAGTAGAATCCCTGCCCCTTTTGATCTAGAGGAACTTCTTCTATAGCATTTAGAAGGAGGAGGGATTGGACTTCCTGGATCAGGAGGGCAGATTGAGGACTGTTCAAAGCAGACTCTTTTGGCAGGCTTTGGGGCGGAAGAGTCTGAAAGTTGAGAGAGTAGCCGTGGCGGATGATGTTGAGGACCCATTGGTCCGAAGTGATAACTTCCCACCGGCTGAGGAACAGAGAAAGACGACCTCCTATAGGTTGAGGCAGGAGAGCAGATATAGGAGTACTGGCTATACTTTGGAGAATTAAGTTAAAAGGGCTGTGTCTTCTGCTGTGGAGGTGGCTTCACAGGCTGCTGTTGCTGCTGCTGTCTGGGAGGCTGACGTTGTTGCTGCCGCTGACGCCTGGGTTGCTGAGCTGTTGCTGGCAATGGGCGAGCTGTGAAGCGGCGTTGATAAGCTGACTGTTGTCTAAAAGGCCTTGTTGGGGGAAGCTTTTTCTTATTTTTAAGCAGGGTATCCCAGCGTGTCTCATGAGCCGAGAGCTTTTGAGTGGTCGAGTCCATGGATTCCCCAAAGAGCTCATCCCCTAGACACGGGGCGTTGGCTAACCGATCTTGATGATTAACATCAAGCTCGGATACCCGAAGCCAGGCCAGGCGACGCATTGCCACAGACATTGCTGTTGCTCTGGACGTAAGTTCGAAGGTGTCGTAAATGGACCTAACCATGAACTTACGTAGTTGAAAAAGAGACGACAAGCAATGGTGAAAGGATTGTTGTTTACGTTGAGGAAGGTACTTCTCAAATGAAACCATGGTGGTAAGGAGATGTTTAAGGTAGAAAGAAAAGTGAAAAGCATAATTACCAGCTCTATTTGCCAACATTGCATTTTGGTAGAGCCTCTTACCAAATTTATCCATGGCTTTACCCTCTCTGCCAGGAGGTACAGAAGCATATACACTGGCTCCTGTAGATTTTTTAAGGGTAGATTCGACAAGTAAAGATTCGTGTGGAAGTTGAGGTTTGTCGAACCCAGGAATGGGAATTACTTTATATAGAGAGTCTAACTTACGTGGGGCCCCTGGAACCGTTAAGGGAGTCTCTAAATTCTTGTAGAAAGTCTCCCTCAAGATGTCGTGAAGAGGGAGCTTCAAAAATTCCTTTGGAGGTTGGTCAAAGTCCAGGGCATCCAAAAAAGCTTTAGACTTTTTGGACTCAGCCTCCAAAGGGATGGACAAAGAATCACACATATCTTTCAGGAAACTGGAGAAAGATGAAGTGTCATGCCTAGAGGACGGGTCATGTACAGCAGACTCCTCTTCATCTGAGGAACATTCTCCTTCAGAGAGAAAGGGTTCCTCTGAATCTCCCCACAGATCAGGATCCCTGACATGGGGAGAACGGTCCCGAGACTCTGGTGTAGATGGTTCTACATGTCGGGTTTTGCGCACCGATTTACCCGATCTCATCGATACCGAACCAGGCGATGTAATCGGTGCCACCGGTGCCGAAGTCTGCACCAACTGATGTTGAGCTCTCTGCTCCGGTGCAAGGACTGGCATCGATACCGATGAGGTGGAGTGAATCGGTACCGAGGGAGTGGATACCGACAATACAGGTTGTTCCACTATCGGTACCGGCTCAGTGCGGACCGGCACCGGAAGGTTCGGTGTCAGGATAGCTGGAAGGAGCTGTTGTAATTGCTCCTTGAGCTGTGCCTGGAGGATGGCCGTAATACGGTCATCAAGGGATGGCATCGGTACCGCTTTTTTCTTCTGCGGTACCTGCGGTGCCGCTCGACGCCCCGGAGATGAGGAGCCCGATGTCGAGGGACTCACCTCTATAGGGGCGGAGCGCTTCCGCTGGCGCCTCACAGTCGGCAGGATTGGACTCACTGCACTCGAGACCGGAGGACGCTCCAGCGGGGAAGGCTTCTTAGCCGGCTTACCTGCATGCTGGGACGCCGATGCGGTGTCGCGCGGCATCGAAGAAGAGGGTGCCGACTGAACTGGTGCCGAAGTCGGAGTCGATGGAACGGGATCGGACATCTCGGCACCGAACAGTAATCGCTGTTGTATTTGGCGATTCTTTAATGTTCTCTTTTTAAGTGTGGCACAGCGGGTGCAGGTGGAGGCCTGATGCTCAGGACCCAAACACTGTAAACACCAGTTGTGTGGGTCCGTGAGAGATATAGGCTGAGCACACCGCTGGCACTTTTTAAACCCTGGCTGAGGGGGCATGAAAGTAAAAACGGCTTCAGCCAAATCGAAGGCCGAGGCTTCGATGGTGGCAGAAGGCCCCGCAGGGGAAAAGCCAAATTGACTAAAAAGAAAAAGATTTTTTTTTTTTTTTTTTTACAAAAAGTAAAGAAAAAAGAAAAAAGGCAAAAGCCAAAAAGGTTTATGCGAGCGGGAAGGCAAGTCAAAAAAATTTTCAACAGCCGTTGAAAAAACGCGTCTTCTTAGCTCCGCGGAAACTAAGAAACTGGGGACCGCGCGCCTCTGTCGGGCGGGAAGGCACTCGCGCGTGCGCGGTGCGGCATGCCAGAACTTTCCAAGTTCTTAGAGTGCAATCACTCTAAAATTGTCCGTACCGGGGCTCCATCGGTGCCGTCACCCATCAGTCAAGAATATGCTGCCTGCTTGTCCTGGGATAATACTTCTTCACGGAAAGGATATTCATGAAATAGCCTTCTGGTGAAAGTGGTGGAGACAAAGACCATACTTGAATTCATGAAAGCTTGAGATAAACAGGGCAGGATTAATGAATAGGCCCAGTAGACACGTGCCTAGGGCCCGAAGTTGTCAGGGGGGGCCCGATGAAACAGAGGACTCAGGTGTTTTGTTTTTCATTGGCAACATGGGCCCCCCCCGGGAAAGATCGGCAGCACTGCCCCCCCCCCCCGGGAGATCGACACCACCCTCCCCCTGGCATCGGCATCAACATCAACGAGCCACAATAAGTGGTGTCTGAGGGGGTGGACTGGCAGATTCAAGGAGTTGCTGTAAGGTCCCGCGATGACTGCGTCTGCCAGCTCTGCTCAGGGAAAAAGTAAATGACGTCAGAGGGGTTGAACCAGCAGATGCAGTCATCGCGGGACTGTGCAGCAACTCCTTGCATCTGCCGGTCCACCCCCTCCGACGTCACTTATTCTGGTTGGTTGATATCTATGCCGGGGGGGAGGGCGGTGTTGCCGATCTCCAGAGGGGGCCAGCACTGCCGATCTTTCCTGGGGGGCCTGCGTTGCCAAAGGAAAAAACAAACAAATTCCCGAATCCTCTGCTTCTTCAACAGGCCCCCCTTCTCGAAAGGGTGGTGGAGGAAGAGAAATGGGGCAGGGTGGTGGGGCAGGGTGGTAGAAGGACAGAAATGGGCAGATGCTGAAGGAATTAGTGTGCAGGGAAAGGAAAGAGATATAAGGGGAAGGATACTGGATGGAATTGGGTTGAAGGGAAAGAAAGGGGACAGATGCTGAATTGGAGGGAAGGGAAGAGAAAGGGGAGAGAGACATAAGGGGGAAGGATCCTGGATGGAATTGGGTTGGAGGGAGAGAAAGGGGGAAGATGCTGATGGAAGTAGGGGAAAGGGAAGAGAGACATAAGGGGGAAGGATACTGGATGGAATTCAGTTGGAGGAAAAGAAAGGGGACAGATGCTGATGGAATTGGGGGGGAGGGGAGAGAGACATAAGGGGGATGGATCCTGGATGGAATTGGGTTGGAGGGAGAGAAAGGGGGCAGATGCTGATGGAAGTGGGAGGAAGGAAGAAGAGAGGAGAGAGTGAAATGCCTGACCATGGGGGTGTGGGAGAGGGAAAGGAAGGAGAGGAGAGAGATGCCAGACCATTGGAGGAGGGAAGGGAAGATGATGGATACCACACCAATGGGGGGGAAGAAGAGATGGAAAGGAGAGGCAGACAATTTCTGGAAGAGGCATAGAAAGAAAGCAGATGCCATATGGAAGAGGCAGAGAGATGGCAGACAGTGGATGGAAGGAAGAGAATGATGAGAAGATGAGGAAAGCAGAACCAGACAACAAAGGTAGAAAAATATTTCTATTTGTTTTATTTATTTCTTTTTGCTTTAGGATAAAGTATTATTGTAGCTGTTTTGATAATCGTTTATTAATAGAAAATGGAAATAAGGGGATCCTGTTTATTGGACTAATTTTAATACATTATTTACTAATTCAGAGACCATAGCTCCTTTCGTCAGGTCAGGTCAGGGATACTGTAACAGCAGTATAGTTTACTGATCTGAAGAAAGAGGTTTTAACCTCTGAAAGCTAAGTAAGAAATGTATTAGTCCAATAAAATGACGGGCACTAAAGTTTTTACCCGCCATGCCCCATGCCTCCTACCCATATGCAAAATATAAATGAGTGGGCTTTCCAAAGCCCTACTAGCTGAAGATCTTTTACTCTAGGAAGTAAGGGAAGATTTGTTCAAAGATGTCTGGAGATTGCATAGAAGAAAAACTGTACACTGGCATTGGTATGGTAATCTTTGTTGTTTGTTTTGAATTTTAAAATAAAAGAAAAAAAAAATAAAGTGGAAACAAAGAAGTAAGTAAATAAATGGGGCGGGGCAGGGCGGGGCAGGGGAGCCTAGTGTACTTGTGTGCCTAGGGGCCCTCGACGAATTAATCCTGCCCTGGAGATAAATACATAGGATTTCTAAGGGAGAGGAAAGGCTAGTAGATAGTATGGATGGGCAGACTGGTTAGAACAAAAAAGAATTGCAGACGAGAGTACAAGATGCAATTATATATTGCGGTTAATATCGCCACCTTTTTACAAACCAAGGGACCTGACACGGGCCATGTCTCGGTTAACACGCCTTCATCAGGGGTCCTAACAGATAAAGATGAAAATGACTAAAAGTCTCAAATATAAATAAATACATAAACAGATAGATGAATTAGACATGATAGAAAACCAGCAGATAGTGAACAGATATGAATGGTGATATGGTGAACCATAGGTGATATGATGTGCAAGATTGAAATGACAGGACTAAGTGTGGTGCATATATGTGAGGTGCAAGTGTAAACATGGATTTGATAATAAGCACAGTAAAATATAGGACTAACCCCTCTTCTACAAAACCGCACTAGCAGTTTTTAATGCAGAGAGAGCACAAAGAGCCGCGCAGAATGGCCCGTGCTGCTCCCAACGCTCATTGAGTTCCTATGAGCGTCAGGAACAGCAGGGCCATTCAGCGCGGCTCCCCACACTAGAAATTGCTAGCGTAATTTTGGGGGGGGGTAAGTGTGGTGCATGTATGTGAGATGCAAGTGTAAACATGGATTTGATAATAAATACAGTGAAATGTGAACCAAAAATAAGGATGAATAAACGTACCGTAATCTGTAAGGTATCAAGTCAAACCGCAAAAAGAATAAACTGGAAACATAATGAAGTATAAAATAAGCAAATGTGTCAAAACGTAGATTATAACATAATTCAATATAATAAATAAAAAAAATAACAATTTAATATAATAAAAACTTATAATCACAATTATAGAAAGTATATATTTAAAATGGTAAATCATCAATAAAAGTATAGAAGCACAAAGAGAAGCCATAATGGTAACTATAAATTTAAAAATATAGGAAATAAGTGGTCTCTTGTGCAATATGAATTATGTCCCATTTATTTCATAATAAACAATACTAAACATAGATGGAATGGGTAAAAGTAAAAGGGCAAAACAAGGCAAAATGAAGGACGCTAAGGAGGATGAAATAAAAACCAATATAGATAATATTTAAATTAGACAGAAAGAACAGACCATAATGAACCTCAAGAGTAAGAAATGTGAGAAGCGATTTACGCATGTCTTCAAAAGACATTGCAGACATAAAAGCTTATAAGCTCAAAAGTAATGATGGAAACATCTACAAAAAATACATGAAAAGAAATATAATGATATCACATATAAAGAATCCTCATAGTGAAAGCAGTAGAACTAAACATATGTAGAAGATAAATTAAAAGAACATCAAATCAAAATGAAACTACTAAAAATTCAAGAAAAGAAATGTAATGCTGACAAAGTCCACTCAAAAAGGGGCACACGTGAGAAGAGGTTACAAATCCAATTTGTGCAGATTTGCAGGTACTCGACACAGAGTTAAAAAAGGGGTGGCTCTTAATTGACAAGGGGATGTGACTCATGTGGAGACCTGGTGGATAGAGTCAGTCTGTGACCCTTTGTTCAACTCAAGCACCTGCTTTTATCATATTTTTTTTAAAGTCCAGGGCTTTATAGGATACTCCCAAACATTGGGCTTAAGACATGTACATAGATTGAATGGCTCCTGCCAATCTGCAAACATTCCTAGAATCAGATTTAATATAATATCCCAGAATCCTTTGCTTGCACTCTGGATATGCTAGCACACAATAATGTAATGCTGATACCCTGAAACAATTTTGGGCTCCTTGGGTGTTAGTGACAGGTGCTCAACCAGGCCTGGTTGAACTGAGGAAGAGGATATGTGAAGGAGTCTATAGAACACTTCCACTTCCCCTCAAGGACACTCCCTCAGTGTCAGAGCCACCTTAAAACCCATAATCCCACCCAAAGGGGATGGGAGGCGTGGAGTCAGGAGGGCAAGTCCAGGAAGTGTAAAAGGCCAGGCCAGAGTTAGGTTAAGGAAGCCCAGAGAGAAATAGTGATGCTCACTGTAGATGCTTCCACCTTGAAGCTGAAGAAATGCAACCCATACATTCAGATAGGCCAAGGTCAACTTGGAACCTTGAAGCGTTTGTTTCAACCTGGTTGGAAGCAGGTCAGCCTCGTGTACTCACTAGAGATTGTGCTGGTAACTCTGTAACTAAGAGTTGCTGCTCAGCTGAGAGACTTTCATTTAAGCTGAAGGAGCAGGCCACCCAAGGACACTTACTGCATGTTTACATAATTAGCTTTGAGTATTGCTTCCTCCTTTCTTCTGAAGTGAAGAAAGCCTTTAATAGATATTATATGCTTTCACATTGTGAGCCCCTTTACCAGCTAAAAAGTGTTCCTGTCTGCAGTGAGGTAGGAGTCAGCTGGAACCCCGTGAAACTGAGCATGTACTGCCCTGGACACGTGCCCCAATGTTCACATTGTGAGCCCCTTTACCAAGGTCATGCATTTGGGCTGCAAAAACCTGAGGGAATGGTACAGTTTAGGGGCGAAGAACTTATGTGCATGACAGAAGAACGGAACTTGGGTGTGATTGTATGTGATGATCTTAAGGTGGCCAAACAGGTTGAAAAGGTGACAGCTAAAGCTAGGTTGCATAGGGGGAGGTATGGCCAGTAGGAAAAAGGAGGTATTGATACCCCTATATAAGACTTTGGTGAGACCTCATTTAGAATATTGTGTACAATTCTGGAGGCTGCACCTTCAAAAAGATATAAAAAGGATGTAGTTGGTCCAGAGGAAGACTACTAAAATGGTAAGTAGTCTTCATCATAAGGTGTATGGGTATAGACTTAAAGATCTCAATCTGTATACCGGTAATTTGGAGGAAAGGCGGGGGAGGGGAGATATGATAGAGACGTTTAAATAGCTACATAATGTAAATGTGCATGAGTAAAGTCTCTTTCAATTGAAAGGTAACTGCAATGAGAGGGCATAGGATGAAGTTAAGAAGTGATAGGCTCCGGAGTAATCTAAGGAAATACTTTTTTTACAGAAAGGGTGGTAGATACATAGAACGGTTTCCCAGAAGAGATAGTGGAGACAGAGACTGTATCTGAATTCAAAAGGGCCTGGGATAGGCATGTGGGATATCTGGAAATAGGGGCAAAACGTCAGCCCAGAACGACGGCCACGGCCCTAAACTTCTGAAAAGGAAACTACGAAGGGATGAGACGCATGGTGGGGAAGAAAATTAAGAAGAGGATAAACAATATAAGAACGCTGGGGCAAGCTTGGTCTCTTTTTAAAGATATGTCACCGAGGCGCAAAATCTATATATACCACGTATCAACAAGGGATCAAAGAGGAAAAAGAATAAAGAACTGGCGTGGCTCACTGTAGAGGTTAAGGAAGCGATCAAAGACAAAAAAACCTCGTTTATTGAATGGAAAAGATCGAAAACAGATGAAAACTGGAATAAGCACAAACACCACCAACGCAGGTGCCTTAAGGCGGTAAAAGTGGCAAAAAGAGACTACGAAGAAAAAATAGCCAAGGAAGCAAAAAACTTCAAGCCGTTCTTTCAATATATTAAAGGAAAACGACCCGCGAAGGAAGCGGTGGGACCGTTGGATGACCAAGGAATAAAGGGAGCGCTAAAGGAGGACAAAGAAATCGCCGATAGACTGAACACATTTTTTTGCATCTGTATTTACCAAAGAGGATATACACAGCATCAGGTTATATCCTGGAAGCGAAAACGGGAAACTGACAGGGTTGACAGTCAGCCTAAAAGAGGTATACAGGCAGATTGATAGGCTTAAGAGCGATAAATCCCCGGGACTGGATGGCATCCATCCGAGGGTCATCAAGGAACTGAAAGGGACCATAGCTGAACTTCGGATTCCTGAACCATGGAGAGGCGCTGCAAGGACTACAGGGACCTGACGGACTTCACCTGACCAGAAGGGGAAAGAACGTCTTTGGACACCGACTAGCCCGCCTACTTCGTAGGGCTTTAAACTAGGTAAGTTGGGGGAGGGTACTCACTCACGTGCTGGCGCAAGTAACCAACTTGGCGAGGTAAGTTGCCAATCCATTTCTGAGTCCGAGGTAAGTGCACACTGCATTTCCGAGTCAGAGGTAAGTACACACATTGCAAACAGTATTATAGGAGTCCAATTAGCTCAAGCAGGACTATCTACACAGGGACAGAGCAAACATAAGGTATGGAGGGCTATGTACATTAATGCCCACAGTTTGGGCAATAAGATTCTGGAATTAGAGACAGAAATGAGGAACGCCGACCTAGATGTGGTGGCGATATCCGAGACTTGGTTCACGGACTCCCATGGGAGGGATATGGCTATACCGAGATACAACTTACTTCGGCGGGACAGAGAGGGCAAAATGGGAGGAGGGGTAGCACAATACACTAAAGAGGACATCAAAGTTACCAAAATCGCAAATGTCAAGTACACCGGGGAATCCCTCTGGGTGAATTTGGCTAGGGGGTGAGAGAGGATAAAGCATGGAAGCTCTGGTCCCTGTAAGTCCTGACATTAGCAAACCAGGTGAAGTGGGATACATCCCGGTAAGTCCTGACATTAGCAAGCCAGGTGAAGGGGGATGGGAGAAAGACAAAGATCACTTTTCTCTTTACAGAAAAACTGCCCTCACCCCTTGCAACTGACTACTACCTTATCTATCTCTGCAGATGATAGAAACAGTAGATTAACTATGAAAAGATATTTCACCATTAACTGAAGAGCATGCAAAGATGGAGAAATACGCTGTTTTATGAGTTCAATTAGCTACTGTAGAAGTAAAACTAGAGAAAAAGCAACAGGTCCTGAGGCTGTGGGCTAGCTGTGGTTTTACACCAAGGCCCACCCAGCCAGATATCATAAAGAGATAAACAGACCATGGTCAGAAGACAGAATTCTCAGAAGAAAGAATTCATAAGAAAAATCATCTAATAGAAAGTATCAGAGATGTTTAAAGTTGGGAGGGGGGCTTGTGCTCGGAAATACTAATATGGTGGGGAAACAGGCATTTCGGGGAAAAGGTAGGTTTTACGGAAAACAGAGTGGACATATAACATGACGTAGATGAGAATAGCCAATAAATGAATGTAGTTAGGCAGTAATGCATAAGTAAATAACCAATAAGGATGTATCATGTGATGTAAACCAACGTGGTGTTGGCCACTAAGAAATGTATAAAAACCAGGCCTTTAGAAGGGAGAGGTCAGAACAGACATCAGAGGACCTCTAGGCCTAGAGGTCACCTTCTGTTGCGCTATATACTAAATGATTTATTCCTGTAAGCTGTTATTGATTGGATAAATAAATATATACTTATTGAAACCAGTATATAGCGTTCGAGGTCTCATTACCGAGGTAGGCCTGGACAGCTGCCTACATCAGGGGGAAGGACAAATGCCTGTATCTTGGTGTAGTATGCAGACCTCCAAGACAACAGGAGGACATGGATATAGAATTAGTCAAAGACATTGAGAATATCACTTTGCGTGGAGACATACCGTGTTTCCCCGATGATAAGGCAGGGCCATCAAATAAGACAGCCCCCCCTTTTTAGAAAAAATTGTAAAATAAGGCACCCCCCCTCCCCCCCGCAAATAAGCCACCCACCGATACCTGTGCTTACCCGAATCGGGTGGTACGGTGGGTGACTCCGTGTGGTCCCTCCGTCTACCGCGGGGGTTGGCAACCCGCGGCTCCAGAGCCGCATGTGGCTCTTTTCCATCTTTGCCGTGGCTCCGGTAGTGTGTCACGCAGGAATGCAACTTACAAGTCCGGCGTTGCGGCGGGAAATAGCCATGCTGAGCAGTGAGCTCAGCACGTACACAGATGAAAGCCTTGCTTGCTGATTGGTCCGGCGGCCGTGCCGCCTGACCAATCAGCAAGCAAGGCTTTCATCTGTGTAGTGCTGAGCTCACTGCTCAGCATGGCTATTTCCCGCTGCGACGGACTTGTAAGTTGCATGCCTGAAAAAGAAATCATCCTGGCCGGGGTCGGTGTCATGCTCCGGAGATCTACAGCCTTCCTATCTCCCTCTCCCTTCTACCTGCTTCCGGCCACATCCCCTGCTCCGCGGCTCTCTTCGGCAACTCAGTGAGGGAGGAGAAGAGAGAGGGGAGGGAAACAAAAGGAAATATTTCATACTGGGCTGGGCCGGAGTGGAGGGAGGGTGGAAAGACATTGAAAGGGTAAATAAGGCATCCCCCCGAAAATAAGCCCTAGAGCATATTTTGGCCTTCCAAAAAAAATAAGACAGTGTCTTACCATCGGGGAAACACGGTAGTATTGTTAGGAGACTTCAAGATGCCTGATGTGGATTGGAACAATCTTTCCACTACGACCAGCAGCAGCAGGAAGCTATTAACCTCTATAAAGGGAGTGAGACTCAGACAAATGGTATTAGAGCCCACTAGGGATCGGGCGATACTAGACCTAATACTCACCAACGGAGAAAGTGTCACAGAGGTCTCGGTAGGCGATACGTTGGCCTCCAGTGACCACAACATGATATGGTTCAACCTCAGGAAAGGTTTCACTAAGTCAAGCACATCAACCAAAGTCCTCAACTTTAAGGGCACAAACTTTGAAAGCATGGGAGATTTCATCCATCGGGCACTGCAAAATCATGCCGAAACAGATAATGTAGAGGTAATGTGGTCAACTCTGAAATCAACCTTACACGAAGCAACCAACCGCTACGTCAAATCAGTAAGTAAACGGCGAAGAAACAATAGACCACAGTGGTTCTCTGAGGAGATCTCAGACCTCATAAAAAAGAAGAAAAGAGCGTTCATCATCTACAAACAATCAGGGAAGCGAGAATCGAAGGAAGACTATCTGGCCAAGTCAAAAGCAGTCAAAACGGCAGTCAGGGAGGCCAAACTCCTAATGGAGGAAAACCTTGCGAAGAACATCAAGAAGGGCGATAAATTATTATTCCGGTATATTAGTGACAGAAAAAGAAACACAGATGGTATAGTATGCCTTAGGAAACCCGACGGGAACTATGTAGAATTGGACTCTGACAAAGCCAAACTTTTAAATGAATACTTCTGCTCGGTCTTCACTTGCGAGGCGCCGGGATCCGGCCCTCAGCTGCCGAAGAGGGAAAACTTGGAAGACCCGTTTCGAAATTTCGAGTTTACGCCCAGCAGTGTCTACGAGGAGCTATCAAGACTCAAGGTGAATAAAGTTATGGGACCGGACAAACTACACCCCAGTGTGCTCAGGGAGTTAAGTGACATCCTGGCGGAACCGTTATCCACGCTCTTCAATCTTTCCCTAAGTACAGGAAGAGTCCCGTTGAATTGGAAAATGGCTAACGTCATTCCACTCCACAAAAAGGGATGCAGGACGGAGGCTGAGAATTATAGACCGGTGAGTCTCACATCGATAGTGAGTAAACTTATGGAAACACTAATCAAACGCCAATTGGAAATGATCCTGAACGAGGAGAATCTACGAGATCCCCATCAACATGGTTTTACGAAGGGAAGGTCCTGCCAATCAAATCTGATCAGCTTCTTTGACTGGGTAACAAGAAAGCTGGATATAGGGGAGTCCCTGGACGTCGTGTACTTGGATTTAAGCAAAGCATTTGATAGCGTCCCACACCACAGGTTATTGAGCAAGATGGGTTCGATGGGACTGGGTGAAACATTAACCGCATGGGTTAGGGACTGGCTTAGAGGTGGACTTCAGAGGGTAGTGGTAAACGGTACCCTCTCCGATACGACAGAGGTGATCAGCGGAGTGCCACAGGGCTCGGTCTTGGGCCCGATCCTATTTAACATCTTCGTAAGAGACTTGGCTGAGGGGCTTCGAGGTAAAATTACATTATTCGCCGATGACGCCAAACTATGCAACATGGTAGGCAATCGCTCTATATCTCTCCCTCCATGAGTCCAACTTTTCATTTTCTGCTCTCTCCCCCTTCCCCCGAGTGTGACATTTTTCTTTGCCTCCTTTGTGCCTTTCCCATCCATCTCTCCTTCTCTTACCACGAGCCCAACACTTTCTGCCTGCTGCACGCTTTGTCTTTCTCCTCGCCCATTCCCTTGTGTGACATCCCTTCATCCTACCTCCACCAGATCATCTTTCCCCAACCTCATTCACAACTAACGTTCTCTCCCCATGCACCATTTCTCCCTCTCCTCACCCCATGTCCATTTCTCCCTCTTTTATAACTCACTCCTCCTGCAACATTTTCCTTCCTTCCCTCCCCCAATCCCATTCACAACTAATATGCTCTCTCCCCATGCACCATTTCACCCTCCCCTCCAGTGTGCAGCACTTTCCTTTCCCTCCCCTTCTCCTTCAAATCCAGCAGCACCTCTCCCTTTCCTTCCCCTTCTACCAGGTCTAGGAGCACCTCTTCTCCCTTCTGTTTCCCTCCCACCTGTCCAGCAGCACCTCTCCCTTTCCCCAAGTGCAGCAGTTCTCCTTCCCCATGTACCTCTCCTCCCTTCCCTTTCCCTCCCCGTCCAGCAGCACCTCTCCCTCTCCCCATGTCCAGCAGTAACCCTTCTTTCTTCCCCTTCCCTCCTCCCCCTTCCCCATGTCCAGCAGTATTTCTGCTTCCTTCCCTTTCCTTCATCCCCCTTCCCCATGCCCAGCAGATCTCTCCTTCCTTCCCTTTCCCTCCTCCCCTGTCCAGCGGCATCTCTCCCTCTCCCCATGTCCAGTAGTACCCCTCCTCCCCTTCCCCATGTCCAGAAGTACCTCTCCTCCCTTCCCTCCCTTCATGCCTGCCCAGCAGCACCTCTCCCTCTCCCCATTCCAGCAGTACCCCTTCTTTCTACCCCTTTTCCCTTTATCACTCTTCCCCATGTCCAGCACTACCTCTGCTCCTCATTTCCCTCCTCCCCTGTCCAACAGTACCTCGCGTCTCTTTCCCTTATCCCCTGTCCAGCAGCAGCCTCGGAGGTGGGCCAGCCTAACAAAAGCCCACCTCCCCCCCCCACCCCCCAGGCTGCCTGATGGAATCACCTGCTAAACTCACGCTATTAGTAAATTTAAAGCACACAGTGAGCTGCTGCTGCTGGGGATGGGGGGTGGAGCGAGAAGACGAGGAAGGTGGGAGATGACGGCATAAGGAAGTTGGGAAACATACAGCACCAAGTGCCGCGTACCCCCTGACAATGGTACACATTCCCTGTGTTGAGAACCTCTGGGCTAGAATGTCTCTCCTGTTGCACTGGAAATGCTCTTTGCAGGTTCATTCTTCTTCCGGCCTATACTGTCACGCCTCTTTCTCTTACCAATGTTTTGTCCCTGTCACATGGCTCCCCCCCCCCCCCCCCAAAAAAAAATAAATAAATAAATTTGACCTCCTCCCCGACTTCCCTCTTGCTATACCCCCCTGTATCAGCTGCACAGGAGAGGAGATACTGCTAATCTAGAGACGACTCCGTCTCTCATGGATAATTGGCTCGTTCTGGTCAAAAGAATCAGTCAGCCACAAGAGGCGGGAAGAAACTAGCTGTTAGATGTACTTCTTCTTCCTCCTGCTGCAGTCATTAAAAAAAACAAACAAACCACAACCTGCTGGTGGGTAAGGAGGATCGATTGTGTCATACTGTCCACTTAATGGGATTCTGCAGGGCGCCCTGAATGCAAACCTCATGTGACCTGTTGCCCCTAAATCAAAGCGGGGGCGCCTGTAGACTAAAGGATAAAGATTACCTGCATGCTGGATTTCTTTTGTGGCGCCCCCAAGTAATTTACACACCGATAGCCGACTACGAGGGAGATTCGGGTAGATGGCGGCGGTTCACTTCCCGCATCCGGCTCTACTGCAGTGTGGTGGAAAACTAGCGGCACCTCCACGGGAGCCGTTAAAGTTTAGTCTTTCACGTGCCGGACCCAAGGCTTGTTTTCCTTAACGGCAAAATGCGCGGTAGATACACGCGCGTATGCATACCTACATCATGATTTCAAGTTGATTAAAACATTAATGTTGAAAACGTACCAGACTTCCTTGTGGAAATTAAAGTTATTCTAGGTAAGTAAGTAATTACTCATCACAGTTTAGACTCTAGCTAAAATAATTACTTTTCCTTTCGAGGATGCAGCAGTTTTATTCAAATAAACATAGTCTAATACAATGTTCTTCAACCTTTTTACACCTAAGGACTGGCAGAAATAAAATAATTATTTTGTGGACTGGCATCGGGCTAAGTCATGGGCCAGACCCTGCCCATCTCTACCCAATCTCCACCCCAGACCCTGCCCCCATAGTCTTAATTTGTAACACTATTTTTTTTCCATTCATATATACACACAATATAATCTTATGAACAACGCATCGATTGCACCGTGGACCGGCAGTTAAAGACCACAGTTTTGGGCCTGATGCACATGCTGGCCCTGTGGACTGGCAGGAAATTTCTGTGGACCAGCACCGGTCCATGGATCGGTGGTTGAAGAACACTGGTCTAATACAAACAGCCTTTGTAATAAACATAAGTAGAAATAAAACAAAAACATAAATGAAAAAAAATATACAGTATCTTTTTTTATTGAACTACCCCCCCCCCCCCCCATACACACACACTTTTTACAAAAGCATGAAAGAGTGGGTTCTTTTTAGCGCTGGCAGGGTACCGAATGTGCTGCTTCCAGGGTCATAGAGTTCCTAGGAGCATCGGAGCAGCACGGAGCATTCAGCATGCCAGCCGGCTAAAACCCTCTTCCATGCTTTTCTAAAAGGAGGATTAATGTAATGTAATATAGTCCAAAAAAAATGAATTATTTTTTCCTTTATGTTTTTGTATTATTTATGTATTTACTGTATATATCACTTTTAGCCTAAGTGGTTTATATTCAGGTACTCATTTTTTTCCTATCTGCCCTGATGGGCTCACACTCTTTTGAACCTGGGGAAACGGGGGATTGAATGACTTGCCCAGGGTGACAAGGAGCAGCATGGGATATGAACCCATAACCTCAGGGTGCTGAGGCTGTGGCTCTACATATTACCTTGAAGAGTGGACTAACAGGCCACCACACTTTTTCTCTCAATAAACATATGGGATGGACATAGGAGCCAGTTCTGTGGGTGTTTGAGCATACCCAGTATTGAACAAACTCCTTGACAATGTCAAAGGAGGTATAATTTTCATTGGGTTTAGCACCCCCCCCCCCCTCCAATGATTTGAAAAACTGGCTGCTTTGGTGATGGATGCAACACTACTCAAAGACACATAATAATATGTAGATAATCACCAAGGGTCAAAATTTGCCCACCAGAGCCAAGAAAGTCTTCTATCAGCAACTTATGAGAGCAGATTTTGAAGAGTTTATGATAGATGCAACAGTGCCCCAAGATTGTCCATACTGGAGTACAGTTTAATAAAACTAGATTAGAATCAAGGGAATAAGCAATTGATAATTCTAATGCAATAGGCATATTATTCCTGAACCTTTGGGTAGTCAATCTATTCCTGCGAGAATTTTTTTATCCACCTCCCATCTCTCTGTGCTGTGCTCCAATCCTCAGTTTGTCTCTCTAAATGTGAGATGATAGGAGCCTGTCTCTTATGTTCATGTTTATTTTTCCTTTATTCCATCTCCAACCTGGAACTCTGTCCGTCAAGCCTTCCTCTCATAAACACCTCTCTACAAAAAGGCATAGTGCTCGCAAATTGGAAGTCAGCATTCATCAGACCAATCTTGAAAAAAAACCAACACTCGACCCTAATATGCCTGGCAACTTTAGACCTGTCTTCAAGACCCTGGAAAAAACAGTGTTAAACCAATTATACTGCTTCATCAAAAATGTGGTATAAAGATAGACGTCTGGATGATCAATGGCCTGGATGTCCAGATAGATGATTTTCAAAAAAAAAATTCTAAATATATTTTTTTGAAAATGGACATTTTCCCCCTGCTGACTTTGGGTGTCTAGTGCCATACGTCCAAATTGGACTTAGACATATCTTTTGATTATGCCCCTCTAAGTATATTGGTATTAGATCCCTAGTATGTGTCAAATTAGGATAAATCCAGTGCAAATTGTAACCTGTTAACTGTGTATTATGTATGTTTAATCTGTAACCCATTCTGAGTTCTTTGGGGAAAATGGGATAGAAACCAAATTAAATAAATAGATTTTTTTTTTTTTCTATCTGATTGTGTGGCTTTTCAGTGATGCATAGGCTCCCAGTTCCAGGAAATCTCTGGCTGCAGGAGATCTCAGAATCTCAGGTCAGAAGTCTGTAGCCAAGGGGGCAGCCTGTTTCTCAGGGCACTTACTTGGCCAGCCTGCACTAACAGTTTGGGAGCAAGACTGCCTCATGTTCTATCTGCAGAGGGCTTGAGAGCAGGCTGAGTGGCAGTTTTCTTCAGGATCGGGGCTGACTGTATTTCCTCCCTCAGACTCTACGTAAGAGGCCTGGTAGAGGTTGAGGTCTCAGACCAGTCATGGGTCTGAGAAGCAGTCCAAAGAAACAGGCAGTCCAGTTTCCAGGTTTGTTTGAGGCAGAAGTTCTCCTAGTAAGCTAACTGCAGCTTCAACACAAACAGCTCCCAGCACTTGCATGGCAGCCTTAGAACTGAAATTGGGGGGAGGGGAGTTCTTTAAAAGTATTTTGGGGGGTTCTGGGGCAAGAGCCAGGGTCTTACCCCTAAAATTGCTAAATCCTAACCTTGTGTAGCTCCCATGGGCAGTTTTTGGTACTAAAATAACTGCTGTGATGGCCATCTTGGATTTCCCAATTAGGAAATAAAAGCCTCTGTCTACCGCAAAACACTTCGATTTAGCTCAAAATCAGATGGGATGGACACCTCGGGCCAGGATGCTTTGAATTCATGCCAGATTTGTATGGATGTTCCACATGCAGCTTGACATGTGAGGGGAGGGGGGTGCGGGAGCATCTGGCTTAGTCCCCTATAGTTCCCCAGTGACTCAAATTCCAGGTCACAATCCTGGTTAGAACAAGGAAAAAGCAATAGTTCATCCCCAGTGAAGCACAGCCACGCACCTGAAACCCCAGAAAGAGACACAGGAGCGACCACAGGGACTCCCTGGGCAACCTGGACAAAGTTTTCCTCCAGAATTCATTAATATGATTATGAAGCATATTTGATTAACAGCAGCCACATGGAAACCTCAGGAGTCACAATGATGCTGGTGCTGGGGGTCTCTCCCCCTAAGAGTGCAAGTCCATTCAAACAAAGTCATACAGAAGAGATGAGGATCCAGTCGGATGAGGACTGGAATGAGGAACATTCAGTAAATATGTCTTTACTCTCCCAGTATGGGTACTCTATATTAGGTGATTCTGCATCATGGGGGGGGGGGGGGGTATCCTGATCTGGTGAAGGTCCTGGATCTCAGAAATGACCCAATGGTATGCAGGCTGTTTAAATCATGTAGGGACTCCATAATTAAGGGATTAAAGATAGAGATTCCGCAAACCTCAGCTACCTAGTGCTTGCTCATGAGCAGCACTAAGGCTCAGACTACATGCTTTCCTTCTCATCAGGACATTACTAAAATGTTAACAGACCACTGGGAAGTCCCAGAAGGGCCTAATCGGATGCTGCCTTTAACCAGCTATTTACTCCACCAAAGGTAGATTCCCCAGTAGTGCAGGTTACCAAGTGAAGGCAGAGTAGTATTGAAAGATACCTAGGACCACAGGCTGGATTTTATTCTCAAGAGACAATTCAAAGCCACAGCCTTTGGGTTAAAGGCAGAAGCTTCACACATCGCACACGCTTGCCACTCCAAGTTACGCCATAATCCGGAGGCAGCTGCTGGATAGGATCACCAATTTCTAATGTCTAGTGTGGACTATGTAGCAGATGCTCTTTATGATCTATTCAGAGTATTGTAGCCACACTGCAGCCCTAGGCCGGGGCTCAGCAGCGCTCTCAGTGGCTACACACAAAAAGTGCACCGGCATGTGACCCGGACTGGAGTCACCCTGCAGGATTTACAAAAAAGGAACTGGAATCAAACAAAACCACAAACACCGTGGTAGCTTGGCAATAATGTAAATTTAATTGTCAGAATAGCCAAGGGCCAAAACAAAGTAAATAATGCAACTTGCCTCAGTGTTCAATCCCTGGCTTGTGGTAGTGTGGAGGATGGTAGTCTGATGGTATCCCCGCCGGCTTCCCTGCGGATGCTTCACGAAGGCGCGCATGCGCCTTTGTCACGCACTTTCGTCAGCGTGCCGTTGGCACTGCTGTCCTCAAGAGTCGGGTTCCCCGCTGGTCAGGGAGAGGGGCGGAGCAGAGCTCCCACGCTGTCTCTCCTCTGATGGTCTCTGGGTACTGCAGTCTGCCGGTGAGGGAGCCTGAAGCAAATGGCCGCGCGCTTCTGCTGCTGCTGTCCTCAAGAGTCGGGTCCCCCGCTGATCGGGGAGAGGGGCGGAGCAGAGCTCCCACGCTGCCTCTCCTCTGATGGTCTCTGGGCACTGTGGTCTGCCGGTGAGGGTGAGGGGGCCTGAAGCAAATGGCCGCGCGCTTCTGCTGCTGCTGTCCTCAAAAGGTTAGAAGGATTGTAACAAAAGAGAAGAAACTAAAGACCGAAGCACAGGGAAAGGAAATGAAGAAAAGAAAATACCAGGATTTAAATTGCATATATACTAATGCAAGGAGCCTAAGAAACAAAATGGGGGAATTAGAAGCCATGGCCAATGCAGAGGACATATACATCATTGGAGTCTCTGAAACGTGGTGGAATGAAGAAAACAAATGGGATACAGCACTGCCGGGATACAAGCTCTATCGCCAGGACAGGTCAGGACAGAAAGGAGGTGGAATAGCCCTATACATAAAAGAAAGCATACAGTCGACAAAAATGGACACAGCAGAGACAACCAACAAGCTGGAATCGCTTTGGGTTAAAATACCGGGAAGGAAAGGGCCTGAAATAAAGATGGGCCTATACTATCGTCCACCTGGGCAAACCGGAGATATCGATGAAGAAATGGAAGCCGAGATGAAGCGAGAATGCAAAAGCGGTAACATGGTTATTATGGGAGACTTCAACTACCCCGGAATAGACTGGAGTCTTGGAAGCTCAAAATGCGCTAGGGAGATAGAATTCCTGGAGGCTATACAAGATTGTTTCATGGAGCAGCTTGTTAGAGAACCAACGAGAGGAATTGCCACTCTGGATCTAATCCTAAATGGGTTAAGGGGACCTTCAAAGGAAGTAGAGGTAGTGGTACCATTGGGAAACAGCAATCATAACATGATCAAGTTCAAGGTTGAGGTAGGAATACTGAAAGGAAAGAGAACCATAGCGACAACTTTCAACTTCAGGAAAGGAAACTATGAAGCAATGAGGGAAATGGTAAGGTAAAAACTTAGGAACACTTCCAAAAAATGGCAAACGATAGAACATGCCTGGTCTTTTCTCAAGAACATGGTGAGCGAGGCACAAAATCTGTATATCCCCAGATTCAGAAAGGGGTGCAAAAAGAGTCGAACAAAAGACCCAGTGTGGATAGCTAAAATAGTGAAGGAAGCGATAGGCAATAAGAAAAATTCATTCAGGAAATGGAAAAAGGACAAAACTGAGGGGAACTGGAAAGAGCACAGGAAGTATCAAAAAGAATGGCACCGAGTGGTTCGAAAAGCCAAAAGAGAGTATGAAGAGAGGCTAGCCAGGGAAGCATGAAATTTTAAACCGTTCTTTAGATATGTTAAAGGGAAGCAACCGGCTAGGGAGGAAGTGGGACCGCTGGACGACGGAGACAGGAAGGGAGTGGTGAAGGAGGAGAAAGAAGTGGCAGAAAGACTTAACATGTTCTTTTCATCTGTATTTACAAACGAAGACACATCCAACATACCGGAACCTGAGCAATTCTTCAGTGGAAATCAAGCAGAAAAATTAACATCCATGGAAGTGAGCCTTGAAGATGTACGCAGGCAGATAGAAAAACTAAAAACTGACAAATCCCTGGGTCCGGACGGAATCCATCCAAGGGTTCTGAAGGAATTATAGGAGGAGATAGCGGAACTACTGCAGCAAATTTGCAATCTATCCCTAAAAACAGGCGTGATCCCGGAGGACTGGAAGATAGCCAACGTTACGCCCATCTTTAAAAAGGGATCAAGAGGTGACTCGGGAAACTACAGACCAGTCTGACCTCGGTTCCGGGGAAAATGGCGGAAGCACTGATAAAAGATACCATCGAGAAGCATCTAGAAAGGAATAAACTTATGAAAATAAACCAACATGGCTTCTGCAAGCACTGATAAAAGAAAACATTGATGAACATTTTGAAAGAAATGAACTTCTGATAACCAGCCAACATGGTTTTTGCAAGGGGAGATCGTGCAATAACGAACTTATTGCACTTCTTTGAAGGAATTAATAAATGGATGGACAAAGGAGACCCCATAGACATCATATATCTAGATTTCCAAAAAGCCTTTGACAAGGTACCCCATTAACGCCTACTCCGGAAACTGAAGAACCATGGGGTGGAAGGAGACGTACATAGATGGATCAGAAACTGGTTGGCGGGTAGGAAACAGAGGGTAGGAGTGAAGGGCCACTACTTGGACTGGAGGAGGGTCACGAATGAGGTCCCGCAGGGCTCGGTGCTCGGGCCGCTGCTATTTAATATATTCATAAACGATCTAAAAACGGGGACAAAGTATGAGATATAAAATTTGCGGATGACACCAAACTATTTAGTGGAGCTTGGACTAAAGAGGACTGCGAAGAATTGTAAAAGGACTTGAACAAACTAGGGAAATGGGCGATGAGATGGCAGATGAAGTTCAACGTTGAGAAATGCAAAATATTACATGTGGGAAAAAGAAACCCGAGGTACAACTATACGATGGAAGGGATGTTATAGAATGAGAGTAACCAAGAAAGGGACTTGGGGGTAATGGTGGACATGACAATGAAGCCGACGGCACAGTGTGCAGCGGCCGCTAAGAAGGCAAACAGAATGCTAGGCATAATCAAGAAGGGTATTACAACCAGAATGAAATAAGTTATCCTGCCGTTGTATCAGGCGATGGTGCGTCCGCATCTGGAGTACTGCATCCAATATTGGTCACCGTACCTTAAGAAAGATATGGCGATACTCGAGAGGGTTCAGAGGAGAGCGGCACGTCTGATAAAAGGTTTGGAAAACTGGAAAGATTGGGAAAACTGGGACTCTTTTCCCTGGAGAAGAGGAGACTTAGAGAGGATATGATAGAGACTTACAAGATCATGAAGGGCATAGAGAGAGTAGAGAGGGACAGGTTCTTCAAACTTTTGAAAAATAAAAGAACAAGAGGGCATTCGGAAAAGTTGAAAGGGGACAGATTCAAAACGAATGCTAGGAAGTTCTTTACCCAGCGTGTGGTGGACACCTAGAATGCGCTTCCAGAGGGCGTAATAGGGCAGATTACAGTACTGGGGTTCAATAAAGGATTGGACAATTTCCTGCTGGAAAAGGGGATAGAGGGGTATAGATAGAGGATTACTGCACAGGTCCAGGACCTGTTGGGCTGCCGAGTGAGCGGACTACTGGGCACGATGGACCTCAGGTCTGACCCAGCAGAGGCATTGCTTATGTTCTTATATAAACTGTTATTATTATTTTCTTAGCCTCCAAGCAAATAGGTTTTCTTGGAATCCTCCTTTTACCTCTGGTAGAGCATGGAGTTCCTCTATTCATTTTTTTCTATTATGTTCCTTACCTTGCCCCCAAGCTCTCATATTAGACATTAGGTCTAGGTTTTTGTGAGGCAACTAGAATTTTTCTGAATTCTTGGAACCCAACTCTCCATCCATCCTTTTTATTAAAGCTAGAGAGTCCTGCATCTGAGAATATGCTGCTTGCTTGTCTAAGGATAAAGCACAGATACTTACCGTAACGGGTGTTATCCAGGGACAGCAGGCAGATATTCTCACAACCTGCCCACCTCCCCTAGTTGGATTCTTCACTTGGGTATAGAATTGATGACCTCATGAGCTAGCATCAGGTAGGAAGGCACTCGCACATGCACGGTGCAGGCAGTCTAAAAACTTGCAAAAGCTTAAAGTGATATTACACTTTTCACTGTCCATACCAGGCTCTATTGCTGACATCACCCACATGTGAGAATATCTGCCTGCTGTCCCTGGATAACACCTGTTACAGTAAGTAACTGTGTTTTATAATCCTTTTGTTTTTGTTAAATACTTTACTTTGCTGTACAAGTGGATGCTTGATTATTAATGAAAAATTTCAATTAAAAAATAAGTTAAGTACTGAAGTTTGTTTAGATTTCTGCCACTTTCAACCCGTTGTGTTTGCCATAATTGATTTTAATGAGAGGTCTTACCTTATATTACTAGTGGAAGGGGTTCATCAAAAATGATAAGTGGATATTGCCTCTCCATATTTCTTCTGAGATTCAGATTGTGCCTTTCTCTCCTACCATTTCTGACTTGATTGTCCTCTGACCAACATGCTGCCTGACAGCTTCTCCACTCCAGCTCAGTTTGCTATGTACTGTCTACCTGTGCAATGCATATGTGGCTTTGAAACAAGCATTATATTCACAAACCATGACAGCAGGTGGAATAAATACTCTTCTGAACAGTTGCAGGAAAGGTTTTTGTCTGTTATCTGCAGTGAAAATAGGAAATGTTTTTTGAAAATATATATTTAATACTGTTCAAAGGAACTTATTTAACCGAGGGGTCTCGTTACCAGTCGTTTATGAGTCTTTAAAAAAAAACAAAAAAACGAGCAAACAACTTTTTCCAAGGCTCTGTAAATACATAAGCAGAAGTGACAGTGTGGAATTGGATAGTCACTAGATGGCAGCATGATCTTATACAGCTCTGTTATCTATTTATACTACAGTACTAAGAGTGTTACCATAATTATTGATCCTAATTGTTATTCTAAAAGTTACAAGTCAAGTAACTGCACATAATTTATTTTAATTACACTCATTTGTGTAGTGCTGCCAGGTATATGCAGGAATTTATATAGTAAACAATCCATGCTTCTGGATTGCTAAAATTGGACTTATACCCTATGAGGCTCATAATAAAAAAAATTTTAAAAGTCTAAAAAGTGGCCTAAATGGGTACTTGGATGATCAAAAAGCATGATCGCCCAAGTATCCATAATCAAAGCTGGTTTTAGACATATCTAAAACCATCTTAGGCCTTTCCCCTGCCTCTAAATGCATAGAGCGAAAAGAAGCATTTTTAGAGGAAGGGAAAGGGCGGGCGGTGGGCTGACCTAGACATAGGCGTACAGCAGGTATAACCAAAAGTTTAGGAAGTTGACTAGTCGGCACTTATACGTTTTGACTTAGACCAAGTAAAACAGGTATAAGTGCTGAAAAATGGGCTGCTGAGCTGATCCCTGCAGCTCAGTGGCCCCAGCAACCTGCCTACCGCCTACTGCAACTATCGCTGCAGGAGAGATGGCTCATCTCTCCTGCCGCGATGGTCATCTCCCCTGCCCATGATCCTCACCCTGAAGTGCCGCGGTTCGGAGGGGGGTGGGAGATCACCATCACGGCAGGAGAGATGAGCCATCTCCTGCAGTGATCAGCCCTCCCCCATGACTCGATCCGGGCAGGAGGGAGCCCAAGCCCTCCTGCCCGGGGGAACCCCCACTCCTCAACTATGATGGGGCAGGAGGGAGCCCAACCCCTCCTGCCCAGGCGAATCCCCTACCCCCCACCCCCACTAAGATATGGGCAGGAGGGATCCCAGGCCATCCTGCCCTCGACGCACCCCCCTCCCACAATCGCCCCCCCCCCCGCCGACCCGCAAGAACCCCCCACCTCAATCCCCCTCCCCGTAAAAGATGTCTGGATGGCCGTATTCCAAGCCCATCCATCTTGCATCCCACGAATGGCTGGCCTTAGGGCCTGATTGGCCCAGGCGCCTCAAACCCCGCCCACAGGTGGGGCCTGAGGCACCTGGGCCAACCGGAATTGGCCCAGTAGCCTTAGGCCCCTCCTGTGGGTGGGAGTAAACTGAAAGGAGTAAGCATCCCTCTGGCCAGCCAATGAAAAAGGTACTGGTGGGGTCTGGGTGGGCTTGGAGGGTGCCGGGGGATATCTCGGGGGGGTGGGGGGGTTCCAGAGGAGGGACTAAGCACTCTTCTGCTGATGATCTTTGGGGGGGTGCGGGGTTCTGGCAGAAGGGACTGGGCATTCCTCCTGCTGATGATCTTAGGGGGCATCCATCTTGCCGGGGATGTCTCAGGGGGGTGGGGTTTCTGGCAGAAGGGAGAGGGCATTCCTCTAGATGTCTCGGGGGTGGGGGGTTTCTGTTAGGAGGGAGTGGGCATCCCTCCTGCTGGGGGATGCATCAGGTTGGTGGCGGCAAGAGGAATTTGTCACTCCTCCTACCGCAAACATTCAGGGGGGGGCTTCAAGGGTTCCAGCAGGAGGGAGTGGGCATCACTCCTGCTGGTCATCTTTGCAGGGGGGATGGATGGTTTTACTGCTTCAGTCGCTAAACTGATTGCGGCAGGGAGATTCCCTTGCTGCAATCAGTTCAGCGGCTGTGTCTATTTGAAATGTAAGCCAGCATTTTGCTGGCCTACATTTTAGGCACCTTTTGTAGCCCTAAGGAGATGCCCAGGGCCGCCTAAGCTTGCCAAAGGCCACTTCCGGGCGAAGCCACACCCACACCTAGCCTTGGGCAAGTTTAGGCGGCCCTAGGTGCCTCCCTAGGCTCATGAAGACGCCTACAATGTAAACTACCCGCCTTTAGGTGTTTTTTTTTATTTTTAAGTGTGTCCTGATTGGCTGATTAGACAGCAGTAGGATGCCTAACACTGCCTACAATTGGGATGCCATTTATAGAATTTACTCCCATGTGTCTGTAAGTGCTAGCGCCCTAATTTAATTTTTTTCATGGCCATGCACTAAGGGCTATTCATTGAAAAAAATGAAAAATCAGCCACTTTATTGCTGTGGTAAATATGATCTTAGCAGGTGGGAAAATCCTGCCTAAGGGCAAACTAAGGCTTCTTTCTACCATGGCTGGCTTAGTACAGTAAAAGAATCCCCAGTCAATAACAAAAGGTTAATACAGTAGCAAGAAGTGGCCTGGAGCCAATTCAACAGTGTCACATAGATTTATTTCAAAGGATATTAGAAGAGAGTTCATATAATCTGAGAGGTGGGATGTCTTCATCACATTAACCACTTATTCATAAATGAATTAGAAAGAAAAATTACAAGACTCACATTCCTATAACAGTGGATACAACTGAAAGTTACCAGCTGTTCTCAAATGAGAACTGTGGGTTGCGAACCTACACTCAGCAAGTCAAGTACTTATGCTCAATGCACTGTTTCCTGCACTTTCTTCAGGTAGAATGGGGTAGGCAACTACAGTCCTTGAGGGTCACCCAGTTAGGGTTTCAAGATTTCCCCTGTGAATATGAAAGTTTCAAGTTTAATAATAATTTGATGTATCACTTATCGTAATACTAAGGGATTATGCAAAATACAATAAAATCATGGGATACATATAATTAAAAATGCATAAAGACAAGACATGGCACAAAAGGGTAAAAGTAAACTACAATAAGATAAAGTAAAAGAACATAAAAGGGTTACACAATAGGAAAGGAAGGGTAAAGTTCATACTATCTATTTCAGTTGAGAGCAGAGAAACTAATATTAAGATAAGACGTATCAATGTTCAAAGGCATCTCTGTATAGAAACTTTTTAGCAATCCTTTAAATTTATCTAAGTTAACTTCTTCCCTAATGTAAGTGGGCAAGGTATTCCAATTATGAGGGGCGATAATAGCAAAACAGGTTGTACAGCGAGTGCCAAATGTCTTAAGAGTAGGCATGAACAGGAGGTTTTGGGAAGAAGATCTAAGAATTCTAGTTGGATTGTGGGGATATCTATAATGGAAGCAGTATATCAAATCAATCTCACACATATTCACTAAGAAAATCATAAAAACTTTACTGAGTTGTGGCTCTCAAGGACCATAGTTGCCCACCCCTGATCTAGATTCACATGTTTTGATGCTGTAATTGAATAAAGCAGAAGATTTATTGTACTGGATGATCCACATAGGGCCCCTTTTCTAAAGCCATAGTAGCAATGCTGCTGCAGCAAATGCACCAAAGCCCATAGGAATTGAATGGGCTTTGATGCATTTACCGCAACAGTATTGCTACCACAGCTTTAGAAAAGGGTCCCTTAGTAGTCAGTAAAATGCTTGATATAAAGTTTACAATCAATACACTTACTTTGATTAGGAAATTGTTTGAGGAATGCCTGAAACTGTCAATGAGTATCTTACACAGTCATTAAAAATAACATTAAAGATAATAACTAATTTTAAATACTAGTTGACCTAGGTAAAATGACCTATCTGACAATTTAGCCTCCGTATGCTTCATATTGATTGTGATAATTGTATTATGCAGGATATAAGGGGGGGGGGCATAACCAATATGTATTAGATACAATTTTAGTTAAGACCTTATAAGACACTAATATTATATAAAAAGATGTAGCTGAATAGTAGAAATGCTTCAGAAACTTGTGACACAGCATAGTATAAATAGCATGCAGAGTACATATTTTTCTTAATGGAACAATATTTTGGTTTAATGTCTGGAACAAGATTCTGGAGCCATAACATTACAGTTCCCGAAATTAAGCTAAAAGTCACACTAACATATTTGTCGCTTATAGAGTTAGGGGAAATCATGTGACTATAACCATGTGATTGTAGCCTACAGAAGTGTATTGTCTAGCAAATGAGAAAGTTTCTGTAAACTAGATATTTGCAATAGAATAGTTCATGTCTGCAAGGTCAGTATGATCTCAGTGAGCATGTTGTTCACTTCCTTCTATTGTGAACAGGTGAAACCAATAGCATGTGATGAGTTAAGTCATTGTTCTAAGGAAAAGTACAAATGAAGTATAATTAACAGGAAACCATGTGACTTGAATAGAACCAATAGAATATTGTTGAAGTATGCAATTTGTAAATGGCTTGTAATTGGAAGATATACCAACTATATATGTTTAATAATTAATTAATTGATGATGTCATTATCCCAATAAAATGGCCAGTCACTGGTAATTCAAGGAAACTTTGGCTGTCAGCTTACCAATTTCAGTAAGCGGTCAAATGCTCCTCAAGGCCTTGATTATTAACCACATTTTTGTGTTAGATTTCTTGCTTGATCTCCTCTGAGATAGATTAAGAACTTAGGGATATATTTCAGAACTTAGGGGCATGTTTGTAGCCTGTCCACATAGGTATTTAGACCAGTTTTAGCCAAGTATAAAAGACATAGGACTCTTTTTACAAAGGTGTGCTAAGCGATTTAGTGCACGCTAACCATGCACTAAACGCTAACGCGTGCATGTTAGTCTATGGGCATGTTAGCGGTTAGCACGTGCGTATATTTAGCACATGCTAAAACGCTTAGTGCACCTTAGTAAAACAGGGGGATAGTCCTAGGACAGTGGAAAGGGTTGTTTACTTGAAGGAAAATAAGCTTGCATACTTGAGATTTTGAAAAGTATGCCCACTATTTTTCCTCCTTTCACTGTTTCTATTAATAGCAAGTATTAAGTAAACAAGTATTAAGTAAATAGCAAGTATTAAGTATTAAGTAAACTTTTAGCACATGTAATTTATGCTAGCCAATGTGAAAATATGCTGGAAGTTTGTGTCCAAAAATTACCCATGCACTTTGCAACTATATAGAGTATTTGAAAATTTCCCTTCAAAGTATTATTATTTAAATATACTATGATAGATGTCCTTATTTACAACAGAAAGTTATATACAGTGATACTGTCAGAGATAATGTATTCTGCATTTATAGAGCTTATAATTTTATTACTTACAGTTGTAATTATACCAGAAGGAAACATTTAAATAATTTTAATATACTTTTAATATATCCAAGAAATGAAACATTTGCAACCAAAAACAGCAACTAATTTTCAAACATTTACATTCTAGAATAAACTTAAGAACTGTACACATTGGAAGGATCATATATAACAGAAAATGAGTCCATTTAATCTGTTTTCCTACATCCTTGCTTCCAGGTAAAATGGATCAATCTGCATGCCCACAGAATTGCTTCTAGGCAAAAGAATCAAAAACCTTAAATAAAAAAATCTTGATGTTAGATGATGATATAAATCCATAAAGTTTGTTCAGACAGATAAAATATTTTTATAGACTACTTGTTTTATTTTATCAGAGAGCTGAAATTACTATTGGTCTCCCCTAGATTAGATGTTCATCTTACAATGCAAAATTTGCCCATAATTCTCCAGAGTCACAAAATTTACCTTTTTCTGCAAAGCAATATAAATATTTGGCTAAGTGGGCTGGCAGAAGGTAAAGCCAGTGCAACTATGGAACATGAGAATAGTCAGACCACTGGTCCATCTAGCCTAAAAGTTCTCAACACTATATACCATTTTGAGCCAATCAGGGCCTTAGGCCCTTCCCACTGCATCCCAAGATGCACTGGGAGGTAGAAGGCCCATCAGTTGCAATACGTGACCATGTAGGCAGGAAGAAGTGGGCTTCTCTCATGCCGATTTTGCATCGGAAGGTACATGGGTGTCGGGTGACGTGGGGGACGGTGTTGCCTCGTGTCAGGTGATGTGAGGGGGTGTTGCCTCATGTCAGGTGGTATTGGGGGTGTTGCCTGATGTCAGGGGTGTCGGGTGATGGGGGAGTCCAGGAATGTTGTGGGATGTGGGAGGAGGGATGTTGGGGGGGGGGGGGGTTGGGCCTAAGGCTGCAGTTGATCCTGGCAGGGGAATCACCTTCAGCTGAGCTGGCAGGAATCCCCAAACCTACTCAGCTGATGGGGATTTCTCTGCCCCAATCAGCTGATGGCAAGACCTCAATGTGCTGTTTTTCCCCCTGTCTCTGGGTGGTGGGAGGGGGTTGTGATTACTGGGGGAGTAAGGGGGGTCATGCCATAAACCCTCCAGTGGTCATCTTGTCAGCTTTGTCACCTATGGGGCACTTAGACCTGTTTAACTTTGGTCTAAGTCCCGGCATATAAGTCCTGCCTAGCATGTCCTGGAAAAGCTTTGATTATTGCTTCAGGATGTCCAGGTGGAAACCCGCCTGTTTCCTGCCTATAATACACCTCCCAACATGCCATTTTGAGCTCTGGATGCACAGCAGCTTAGAAGTGCTGCTGAATGTCCAGAAAGTTTGTTTTGATTATTGGCACTTGGACATCCATGCTATTAGGACATCCAAGTGCCGACTTAGGCAGGGATTTAGACATTTTAAAGTTTTGATTATGCCCCTCTATGTGTATATGAAAAATGAATGGAAGAATTTGCATTATAATTAGTAATGGGGGTGGGGTCTGGGGCAGAACTTGAGTGGGTCTGGGACGGAGCTTGGGCAGGTCTGGGGCGGAGCTTGGGCAGTCAGTAGTGGTTGGGGGAACTCAGTTGATATTTGTTAGACTTATGGGGTACTTGGCTTGAAGAAGTTGAGAAACACTGATCTAGCCCACTATCCTCTTTCCAACAGTGGCCAATCCAGATCACAAGTATCTGGCAAAAACCCAGATGGCAGGGGCTCCATTAAGTACATAGGATGAAGAAGACCCGATCCATGCATCTATCTCTCAGAGTATGATCTGTGCATTGCCTGATATCCTGTGATGTTTTTGTGAGACTAAGAACAGTGCAAGACTTTGGATACAATGTGGCTCATGTTCTCTCAGGGTTTCCGCAGCTGGCATTGTGCTTGTTGCAGGTTTCCGGGTCTTGCTGCGCCATTTTTTATTTTTTTATTTTAGCTCATTAGATCTAATCGGAATGTAAATATACATTTGTTTTTAATGTTTTTAGACTCCTAATGCAGGCCTTCGGCAGCAACATGAATCATGTTGAGTCATCTCGAATTATCCAATAAATTCATCTTTGCTTACTCCATTAGTCTTTGTCTCCTTCATTGTGGAATTGTTTGTATGTTTAAAAAGGAATCTAATGCATCCAGTGTTGGCATGGTCACTTTGTTTAGCATGTGATAACAAGTGTTCTATGTTATATTATTATTATCTGATCCTGCATGCAGAGAAGAAATACCTGCATAGTTATGTGTATGTGTTGTATCTATGGTTGAATCTAACACAGAAAGTATGAAAAAAATATGAAATGAATACCTCATTGGTGGAAACCTGCAGCTCTCCTTCCATTACGTGGCTAGAAAAAAATATCCAGATGAATATTTTAAGAATGATAGAAATACAACAGTAATAACTGTCTATAGGGCATATTTTGATGTATTGTCATTTAGAATTTTGGTACAATCTCTCATGATCAGTCAGCTTGATTAATGTAATATTGCCTATTTAGGAATATCTTAGCAAAATATGCAGTGACTACAGATGGTTCAGAATGCGGCGGTTAGGTTAATTTGTGGGTTAAAGAAATACAATCATATAACACCGTCTTATCGTAAGTTGCATTGGCTTCCAATGGAAGCCCATGTGAAGTTCAAATTTGGTTGCTTTTGTTGTAAGGCTCTGTTTGGTCTTATTCCCAAATATCTAGTTGACCTCTTTTTCTTTGCAACTAATAAACACAGGAGAAGTTCACATTTGAATTTTGTCTTTCCGCCTGTTAAAGGTTTTCAACTTAAAAAATACCATCAACACCTTTTGTCATATCAGGCGGTTTTATGGGGTAAGGATTTGGAACATCTGATAATGTCCTCTAATTCCTATGAAGAATTTAGGAGAAATTGAAAAACATATTTGTTCTCCAAATACATGGGTAATTAATTTGCATACACATGGATATTAAAGTTTCAGTAACTTGTTTTGTATAGAGGACTGCGAAGAATTGCAAAGGGACTTGAACAAGCTAGGGGAATGGGCAACGAGGTGGCAGATGAAGTTCAACGTTGAGAAATGTAAAGTATTACATATGGGAAGCAGAAACTTGAGGTACAACTATATGATGGGAGGGATATTATTGAATGAGAGTACACAGAAAGTTACTTGGGGTAATGGTGGACATGACAATGAAGCCAACGGCACAGTGCGCAGCAGCCGCTAAGAGAGCGAATAGAATGCTTGGTATAATCAAGAAGGGTATTGCGACCAGAACGAAAGAAGTTATCCTGCCGTTTTATCGGGCGATGGTGCGTCCGCATCTGGAGTACTGCGTCCAATTTTGGTCGGTGTACCTTAAGAAGGATATGGCGTTACTCGAAAGGGTTCAGAAGAGAGCAACACGTCTGATAAAAGGTATGGAAAACCTTTCATACGCTGAGAGATTGGAGAAATTGGGTCTCTTTTCTCTGGAGAAGAGGAGACTTAGAGGGGATATGATAGAAACTTACAAGATCATGAAGGGCATAGAGAAAGTGGAGAGAGACAGATTCTTCAAACTTTCAAAAAAATAAAAGAACAAGAGGGCATTCGGAAAAGTTGAAAGGGGACAGATTCAAAACGAATGCTAAGAAGTACTTCTTTACCCAACGTGTGGTGGACACCTGGAATGCGCTTCCAGAGGATGTAATAGGGCAGAGAACGGTAACGGGGTTTAAGAAAGGATTGGACAATTTCTTGCTGGAGAAGGGGATAGAGGGGTATAGATAGAGGATTACTACACAGTTCCAGGACTTGTTGGGCCGCCACGAGAGCGGACTGCTGGGCACGATGGACCTCAGGTCTGCCCCAGCAGAGGCATTGCTTATGTTCTTATGTTAATTATCTGGTCATTAAATCTTGATTCTATTCAACTGTATATCTTTTTAGTAAACTTTTGTTAACCACATAGAACTTCACGGTCCTGCGGTATATAAGCTGATTGTTATGTTATGTTATCTATACTTTTTGCATAAATAAGCACATCAAATAAAACCCTAGGTAAATTTGTTATTTTGACATAGTAAATAAAGTGTTGAAGAGATGTTTCGATTTGCAAAAACATTTTCCTTTTTTTATTTTATTTTTTTATTCAAATTTTACATAAGAACATAAGAATTGCCACTGCTGGGTCAGACCAGTGGTCCATCTTGCCCAGGAGTCGGTTCACACGGCGGCTCTTAGGTCAAAGACCAGTGCTCTAAATGAGTCCAGCCTTACCTACGTAAGTTCCAGTTCAGCAGGAATTTGTCCAACTTTGTCTTGAATCCCTGGGTGGTGTTTTCCCTATAACAGACTCCGGAAGAGCGTTCCAGTTGTCTACCACTCTCTGGGTGAAAAAGAACTTCCTTACGTTTGTACGGAATCTATCCCCTTTCAGCTTTAGGGAGTGCCCTCTCGTTCTCCCTACCTTGGAGATGGTGAACAATCTGTCTTTATCTACTAAGTCTATTCCCTTCAGTATCTTGAATGTTTCGATCATGTCCCCTCTGTCTCCTCTTTTCAAGGGAGAAGAGGCCCAGTTTCTCCACTCTCTCACTGTATGGCAACTCCTCCAGCCTTTTAACCATTTTAGTCGCTCTTCTCTGGACCCTTTCGAGTAGTACCATGTCCTTCTTCATGTACAGCGACCAGTGCTGGACACAGTACTCCATGTGAGAGTGCACCATGACCTGGTACAGCAGCATGATAACCTTCTCCGATCTGTTCGTGATCACCTTCTTTATCATTCATAGCATTCTGTTCACCCTTTTCGCCGCCACCGCACATTGCGCGGACGGCTTCATCGACTTGTCAATCAGAACTCCTAAGTCTCTTTCCTGGGAGGTCTCTCCAAGTACCGCACCGGACATCCTGTATTCGTGCATGAGATTTTTGTTACCGACATGCATCACTTTACACTTATCCACGTTGAACCTCATTTGCCAAGTCGATCCCTATTTTCCATGGTTTCTTTCAATTTTGATGTTCATTCCTGTGTCATTCTTAATGGTATCCAACAATGGGCCTTTGGTCTCCCCTGCTTCCTTTTATACCTGACCATTTCGATTAGCATCTCTTTTTCTAGTGAATTCTCCCTCATCACATGTCCAAAATAGGTCAGTTTCTGTCTGGTAATCTTGCCTTCCAGGGAAAACTCTGGGTTTATATGAATAAGAACATTTTTGTTGGTGATCCTAGCTGTTCATGGGATTCATAGAAGTCTTCTCCAGCACCACAGCTTGAAGGCATCGATTTTTCTTCTATCTGCTTTCATGAGTATTCAAATCTCTCTGTCATATGTCTTGATTGGGAACACAATGGCAGTGATCAGTTTGATAGTAATTGAGATGTCCTTGCACTTCCATATTTGATCCATGCTCACCATGGCTTCACGCCCCAGTGCTAATTGACACTTTATCTCTGCTGTCAAACCGCAACTGCGATCAAAGAGGGACCCAAGGAAAATTAAGCTGTCAACCACTTTTATTTCTTCATTGTTATCTTTATGTGAACTTTCTTTATGTAGACTTTCATGATTTTGGTATTCTTGATGTTCAGGTAACTTCCCATCTTCTCGCTTTCTTCTTTCAGCTTCAGGATCAACTTCTTGAGGTCCTTCTCACTCTTTGACAGCAGGGTAGTATCATCTGCGTATCTCAAATTGCTGATGGTTCTTCTGCCTATTTTTACCTTAACACTCAAATAATCCAAGTCCAGCTTCCTCATGATTACTTCTTCATAGAGGTTGAAAAGAAAAGGATAAAGGATACTTCCTTGTCTTGTCATTTTGATCTCGGTTATGCACCTTGGCGGCAAAAATCCATGCAGGACTTACACCCTAAATAGTGAGATCCTAGCAAGGACTGTAGCAGAACGTAACTTGGGGGTGATCATTAGCAAAGACATGAAGACTGCCAATCAAGTGGAGAAAGCTTCATCCAAGGCCAGACAAATCATGGGTTGTATCTGTAGAAGCTTCGTCAGCCATAAGCCCGAGGTCATAATGCCATTGTACAGATCCATGGTGAGACCTCATCTGGAATATTGTGTGCAATTCTGGAGGCCACATTATCAAAAAGACGCAGAGAGAGGGGAGACATGATAGAGATGTTCAAATATGTCACGGGCCGTATCAAGGTGGAAAAAGATCTCTTTTTTCTTAAAGGACCCACGGCAACAAGAGGGCATCCGTTGAAAATCTGGGGAGGGAAATTTCAAGGCGACACCAGAAAATATTTCTTCACCGAAAGGGTGGTTGATCACTGGAATAATCTTCCACTACAGGTAAGCAGGCCAGCAGCGTGCCAGATTTTAAGAAAAGATGGGATTGGCATGTGGGATCTCTTCATCGAGGAAGTTAGGGGGTGGGTCATTAGTGTGGGCAGACTGGATGGGCCGTGGCCCTTTTTTCTGCCGTCATTTTCTGTGTTTCTATTCTGTATTTCCAGAAGTATTTTCATACTTGGTTCTGTATTTCCAGAAGTATTTCCATACTTGGTTCACACTGTAGCTTCTTGATCATAGTAGAGCAATCTGATTAACCTGATCAGGTGTGCTGGTACTTCTACCTCACTTAGTGCTTCCCAAAGCTTGTCATGCTTAACACAGTCAAAAGTCTGGATATAATCAATGAAGCACAAGTAGAGCTTCTTCTGGTACTCCCTTACCTATTCTGTGATGTGATCATGGGTCCTTCTGCCCTTACCAATCCAGCTTGAGCATCAGAAAGTTCTTGATCAAGGATGTTGCCCAAGCGCTTCTAGATGATCTTTAGAAGCACCTTGCTGATGTGGGGGATCAGGGTGATTGTTCTATAGTTGGTACAGTCCCTGGTGTTGCCTTTCTTCAGCAGTGGGATAAAAACTGATTTTTTCCAGTCCTTTGGCCATGTGCAGGTCCTCTAGATCTTCTGGCATAGTGCTATCAGTTTGACTCTTGGGACTGGTTTGAGCAGCTCTGCAGGGATTCCCTCAATGCCAGGTGGTTTGTTTGGCAGCTGTCTCAGCACCTAATCTACCTCACTTTCTAATAGGTCTAGTTCTGCTTCCTCTTAACCTGCAAGCTCTTCAGGGAAGTCAGTGCTGGTGCTGATGTATAATTCCTCAGTGTATTGTCTCTCTCCTCTTATTAGTGATTAGGAGGTTGGTTGCAGTTAACCAGCTCCTACCACGTATTGGCTTCTTGTATGGCACATGCTTTTGAGTAGTTTCAGTGATAATTCCTTTGATCTCTGCCCACAATTCATCTGGGCCCCTCCTTCCTGCCTGAGCAGGTTGAACCTGTTACTCACTTCAGTTGCATACTGCACAAGGATCTCACTGACATCAAACTTCCTCTGCATGTCTGGATGCTTGATCGTGCTTAGTCTGACCCTGACTTTGGCTTCAAGGAGTTGGTGATCAGATCCACAGTCTGCACCTGTACAGATTCTACCAAATCATGTCCACCCAAAATTGACTCTGAAAAAGATCTTCAGCAGTGTATTATTGTCCCAAGTCCTGCTCCCATTTAGTAACTGTAGCCTGAAAGAGATTTCTCCAAGATTTAGTTTGATTCTTGAATATGTATACCTTGGAGGAAAGAAGGTATAGAGGAGATACGATAAAGACATTTAAATACTTGAAGGGTATTAATTTACAAAAAACCAACCTATCCAGAGACAGAGCAGTGGTAAAACTAGATGACATAATATGAGGTTGTAGGGTAGTAGACTTAGGAGCAATGTCAGGAAATACTTCTTCACAAAGAGGGAGGTGGTTGCCTGGAATGTCCTCTTTGTGGAAGTGGTGAAGGCAAAAATAGTGATGGAGTTCAAAAATGTGTGAGATAGACCCAAAGGATCCCTAAATAAAAAGAGGATAGTATTGACACAAAACTCGACAAATCAAAAACTATAATTTCATTTATGATGCACAGGAGTAGTGCTTAAATGGAAGCCCCAGCAGCAGGGAACTAAAGATGATGCCGGATGGACTTCTACGGTCTGTGTCCCATATATGGCAAGACAGATCAGGAGGGGCTGAAGTTGGCTTTGAAGGCAACTCCAACAGTGGAACAGTGTAGAGTAGTGTAGCTGATGTCGGACAGATTTCTACAGTCTCAATCCCATATGCAGCAAGATAGATCAGGAGCAATTATGCATATTTTATACCACATGCAGGTCTTACCTATCTTGAGGGGGAGGGGAAGACATCTTATACATTACATTAGTGATTTCTATTTCGCCATTACCTTGCGGTTTGTGGCGGATTACACAAGAACTGTTATGATATTAGGAAGTACATAAGGAAAAGTGTGAACATTTTCTAATTTGCTAAGGAGTGGGTAGTATTGTAAGTGGAGCTTGGGACATGTCTGGTTGTGTTATATTGGTTTTATGTATTTTTTGAAGAGTAGGGTTTTTGTTTCTTTCTTGAAGGTTTTGTAGTCTGGAACTTAGTAAGTAAAATGAATTGCTGGGTTTTTTGCTTCAACATTGCCTTAAGAATGAATGTGACTGTTGGGCAGACTAGATGGATAACAAAAGTCTTTGCAATCATTTACTATGTGCCCTGTTCTACTCCCACAGCTGATCCCCAAATGTGGCTTGCAAACAAGAACCCTGATGACTTAGTAGAACTGTTGTACAGTGGTGCACTTGCATATATTTAAACATGTGAAATGTCCTGGTCCATAACATCTAGACAACATATCAAAAAGATTAGATCAATTACGTTATAATTATATGATTCCTTTCCTACACTGCTGCTGAAACCCTGTATCTTCAAGATCAGGGTGAAATGAACTATTCCCTACCAGGGAAATATTGGGGGGGGGGGGGATATGTATACACCCTAAGACCTAAGAATATGTCCCCAATCAGTTAGTGATTTTAAAACTACTGACTGCCATGGGCTGAATATCTGGGGTATGTATACAAGGCCATATGCTATCCACCCTATTTTGTAATACGAGTTAGCTATTACAAAATATTTTATGCATATTTGTTTCTAAAAACATATCTCATACTATCTCCAATTCTAGGCAGCTTACAATTTACATAATAAAAACAAGAGTACTCCTAAAACAGAATAAAATATTGCAAATATTTGGCATTGGTCACTTTTTTTAAACATAATTCATGTGAAGTAAAAATGGTCATACCCTGAACAAAAAGTAGCCTCTACTTTGAATTCCTCCAGGTCCTTCAAGTTCTTCCTGAAACAAGAAAATATATTTGAAACCAAATTACAATAAACAGAATTTTCGGAGACAGAATATTTGATAGTATAGATCAGTGAAACAAGCTCCTACTTTAACACATCTTGAATTGTAGTTTTTGCACAACAGAATATGACAGATGAAAAAGAATGTGAAGAATTTTTCAAGGCCTGCAATTTCCCTTTGAAAATTAACCACAAGGGGCCCTGAATTTGCTACTGAGACTTCTGAGCTTTCTGAGATTTTATTTGTCTCATTTTATTGTTGAAGCTAAAACTGTTACCAAACTTCTGGTGGGAGCAATTATGTTTCCTCTTAGTCTAAAATGATGCTCTTTTTTGTTGTTGTTGCTTTTGTCATAATATTGTTATCAGCAAGATTCCTATACAATTCACTGATTACTTATAAACATAATCAAATTTATTGTATTTATTTTTAGTTATTTATATACTGCCTATTAATTGTCTAAGCGGTTTACATTCAAGTACTCAATCATTTGTCCCTATCTGTCCCGGTGGGTTCACAATCTATTTAACGTACCTGGAGAAATGGAGGATTGATGACTTAATTATATAAAGAAGCTTAAAAACAATAACTATTATTGCTTCTATGAACTCATCTAATCTGCCTATTCTAGTGTTCTTTATTGCAAGGTCTGCAGGACAATGACAGCCCACGGATACCTTTGGGGTGGTCCGTGCACCATCCACACACCCGACAGTCTCATAAAGCTGGGTTTTCCCAGCTGTGATTCAGCCAGACTTCATCTGCCCACGTCAGGGGCCTTCTCTCTGCTGCAACTTCATGTTGCTGCGAGGGAGGAATGCATGGAGAGAAGACCTCCAGGGTAGCCAGAAGAAGTCTAGCTGAATCGTAGACAGGAGAACCCAGCTTTGTGAGACTGTCAGGTGCGTGAATGGGAGGGAAACCAGCTGCCTGGCTGTCAAGGAGAAAGTCAGACCCAGATCCACTGGAGGAAGAGGAGGACAGGAAAGACCACACTGAAGTGTGCAGAAGAGGGGCAGAGTGAGTTGCTGGGGAAGGGGAAAGTAGAAATATCAGACTTGTGAAGGGAGGAGGAAAGGAGAGTTGGGGAGGAAAGACCAGATTGGACTGGGCAGAAGAGAAGGATGAGAGTTACAGACTCAGGGAGAGAGTGCAGGAGATAGGGGATGAAGAGTGCAAGAGGAAGGAAATAGAGAAGGGAGAAGCTGGACATGGAGAGAGAAAGAGACAAAAAAAATACTGAGGGAGGAGGAAGCATAGGGACAAGGGCATGGAGTACTGCTGGATGGAGGAGGAATAGAGATACAGAGAAGGGAAGAGAACCAAGAGGGAGGATACAGTACACATGGCTGGATGGAGGGGAAAAGATTTTGTATATTGATGGAGGGCAGGGAATGGATGAAGAGCTAGAGAAGACGGCACACATGGGGAAAAGAGAAAAGGAAGAGGTGATACACATGGATAGAGAGGAAGGGAGAAGAGCTGGAGGAGATGGTGCATATGGATGGAGGGGAAGGGAGGAGAGTGGGAGAAGATGGTGCCCATGGATGGATGACAGTAGAAGGGAAAGGAAGAGAGTAGGAGACTGAAATGTAGATTTGAGAAAGCAGAAAAATGGAAGACAGCAGTATGTGAAAAATCAGTGCCAAAGATTGATGTGGCAGAAAGTTAAAGAAGGAAAGAAAAACATGGACAGGAGGCTCTGTAAAACAGAATTAAGAGCCCAGACTGGGACACACAAGCAGACACAGAATAATATGATTAGAAAAATACTACTATTGCTATTATTTACTTCTAGAGCGCTATCAGATGTATGCAGCTCTTTAAAAGTCACAAAGGAGACAGTTCCTGCTCGAATGAGTTTACAATCTAAACAATCAAGACAAATAAGATACAAAGGTAGGGGCATGCTATTGTGCTGAGCATCACCCGATAAAAAAAATTTGCTCCCAACACGGTATTTAATATTGTGATATCGGAACTTTGAGCATCGGGGCCTTTATTCACTCTCCTTTGCTTTCTAAATGGGACTCTGCGCCCAGTGCGTTGTTGTATATCCCTCTTCGTAGGACCTGGCACTGGGTTTGCAGGTTTCATTCTCTTAGTCCTCTGGTCTCTCCATTTCTGCCTTTGCGCTATAATGCTTGTTTTCCTCCGGGGGTTGACAATGCTAGCTTTGTACATTGGGAAGCAAAGGGGATTTGTTTTTTGTTTCATTTGGTTGATGATGATGGGCTGATCAAACCATTTGCTGTGCTCTGTGAGGAATTTACTATACCTCGAGCAGATGTCTATGCCTATCTCCAGATTCGTCACTACGTATCCTCATTGCCTAGTACTCAGCTTTCGGCCTCTTGCCGAGAATTGTTGTTGGAGGCTTTTACATTTGGCTCTCAACAGCCTGTCCCCTTGAAATTTCACCACAGACATCTGAAGGACGAGTCCCCTATGCTTGCTTGTCTCAAACTGCGGGATGCATGGGTGGGAGATTTGAATGTGGACTTCTCTGATGAAGTAATTGTGAATGCTATTAAAAAGTTACCATTGTATAGTAAATATGCTGTTTATTGGGAACAACATTACAAATTGACTCTTCGCCTGTACGTCTCTCCTCGGAGAGCTTCTCTAGCGGGGCTCTGCCAGACAGCGGACTGCCGACGCTGTGGTGCCCCGGATGCTGACCTTGGTCATATGTTTTGGTCTTGTCCAGCCATTCAGACCTTCTGGGATGCTGTTTTTCTTTTTGTTGAAGACATTTGGACCATTACCATTCAGCGATCTGCCTTGGTATTATTTGGAGCCTCTCTCCACTTCCATCCTCGTAGGCCTGGGGCCTCCGCCTTCCACGTTGTCTCCAGTGGCCCGTAGCCACATTTTGAACTGCTAGCCCCTTGATATGTGTATTTACAGAACCCTTTTTTTTTTTCTCTTCTTTATTTTGCATCAGTGAGAGTGGGTGGGGGAGGAATGGGTCATGGGGAGGGTTGGTGGGGTGGGTTTGTTGGTTTCTGGTGTGAAATTTTGAGCTGCCTTGTTGCTTTTTGCCTTGTTGTTTCTCTTACTGCTCAATAAAATATATTTGACGTTAAAACCGTAGCATGTTTTTTTTAGCACCGGCTGCCATGGTAACAGCTCCAATGCTCACAGAATTCCTATGAGCGTCAGAGCTGTTACTGCCCTGGCTGGTGCTAAAAACTGTGCTATGGTATTGTAAAAAAAGAGGGGAGGGGAATAAGTAAGTGGTTAACAGGGATTATTTGATAGTACACAGGTTGGTGAAAGTTGTAGAGGCCCTGAAAGCAGCAGGTGGCAGAGTGGATGTTTGAGGAAGCCCAGAATGGAGGTGCACAGCCAACATAGATATCTTGCCCCACTGACTGAAAAACAGTGGAGCAAGTGTAGCGGAGTGCTGATTCATAAGCAGACAAAATACACCCGGTTACACAAATAGACCCCAGCCTCAACTGCCCCCAGCTAGCCACCCAGCCGCACACTCCCATCCCTAATTCCCACCTCACCACACAAAGCACCCAAAACATCATGACAAGACACCCTCACCCAGAGAAGCTCTAAGCTCCTCCAGCCCTGAATGAAGGCATGATACTAAATACAACCTATACAAATAAGTGTTTTCCACCTTTGTCCTAAGAAGTAAGGACTACTAAGGATTGCAATTCTAGGAATATTTTTCATGCAACATCTTTTACCTCTATATAATTGCTAGCTGCAAAAATATGTAGACATACATTACAAAACATACATTTCTAGATAAAACTTCTCTTTCATTAGTTGTAGGGCACTATATGGTACCATTTTCTAAATGAAACTATCAGGAATTGCAAATGACAACATACAGAATGGGAATGTAAGCAGACATTGTTTAAAGTTACATACGTCAGTTTTGAATCTCTTCATCCTTCTCTCATGAAGCTGAGGAACGAGTTGCAGCAAAGGATGCAGGACAGACGACTGAGAGGACATGAATACAGACAAATGAGCAACAATGAACTGCTCCCTTTATGAGGCAAATGATGTCTCATAGTGTTGTTCATTGACAGACCACACAAGAAAAGACTGAAAATATTTAATCAGACAGCTTCTTTGGATACTCTAAAAAGTGACCTTCGAGATAGCAGCCACATATGAAATTTCCAGTGAGATTAAGTGAAGGACATGTTCCATCACAATAAGGGATTGTTCTGCTTGCTTTCAAGCTAAACTTATGCACAGTTTATCCAAACATCCCCATTTAGTGTGTCTCAGTGGACAGTGCAATAACGTATGTCATGCCTCTGCAGCTTCCAAATAAGGGTTTGTGAGCTCCTTAGTGTTTCAGAAAGATTGTTTCACTCTTAGAATTAAGAACCATAAGAGGATGCGGTATATAAGGTTTAGTTTAGTTGAGTATTATTGTTAGGTTTATTTCACAACTGCCTAGCAATGTTTTGGCTACAGATGAATGCCTAGTAATAAAGCTGTTGTCTATATTAGCTTGATAAGGATGAAAACAAAGGAGGTCTTTTACTAAGGCGCGCTAGCCGATGTAGCGTACGCTAAGTGCTAATGCGCCCATTATATTCTATGGACGCATTAGCATTTAGCGCGTGCTACATCGGCTAGCACTCCGTAGTAAAAGACCCCCAAAGTAAACTTAACATCTGGAAGAGGTTTTCAAACTTTGAAGATTCTGGGATGATCATGAAGTTTTAATAAACATATTTAAATCAATTAGTCATTTGGAGGGTAATTTTATTACAGGGAGCCTATGTATGCACTATTTTATAAAGACAAGTAGGCATCTACCTGATTTTATAAAATAAGCACATGTTGGCAGAGAATACCTCTTGAATATAGGTGTGATCACTTATATCTACTTAAGAGCTGGCATAAATGAAGACATATACTTTACATACATACAGTATGCACATAGGTCAGTATATTTTATAATTCATGTGTGTAGTGACTTTACTTATGCTCCACCCAAACTGCACCCTGTGCATACCCAATGGCAAAGTACATACCTTCATGTCACGGCAAATACTTATTAAAAAAAAAAAATAGATATTTTATAAGAGGTCATTTACACATGTATGTGACCACACATGCATGGGAATGACTTTATAAAACTACCTCCTTATAATGGTTTCCTTCTGAAAATCTCACTTTAAGACTCCTCAGCTTTAGATCTGCACCCCTTGTTTAGCAAACAAAATCAACCTGGAAAACAAATAATGGATTTCTGGCATAAAAGTCTATATTGAGATAGACCTGAACCATTTTCACAATTCCAGCTGTATTCTGTGGGCTGCGGTTACAATCCTGTAGCAAAACTTTAACAATTCAATATACGGAGGAGTAGAGAAGTCAAAATGACCAAATAACCAAAAAATAACTCCACTGTTATAATAGAGCTGTCATTCACCATGCTCTAATGAGCATCAGAGGAAAAGGTCTTAGATTCTTGATGAGCAAAATACAATAAGCTCTACCCACACTATATCACAGGTATAATAAGCCTCCAAAGTTCAGTAACTGGGAAAAACAGAAAAATACAAGCACATAACTGCACAATACATTAAACTTAGTCCCACAGATTTAGGCCTGCATTTCATGGTATTTGCCACTTCCTTAAGGCAATGAGACTAGAAAATGCTGAAAACAAAATGTTAATCAAATAATTACTACTATCATAGCTATCACACCCTAAAAAATCCACAATAATGTACTCATAGTGATGTAGTTACTTCTTCCCTTCAGACCTAACCTTCCAACATGGCACCTTAGCATGTATAACTCTACCTCAGTCAATCGGGCAAAAATGCTCTTGATTGGTCAGTAGATCAGACAGACAATTTCATTGGCAAAGAAGCTATCAGATTTATCAGACACAAATAACACATGTTAGTAGAAGTAAATTCAATCAATGGTGGTCCTTTAGGATGAACTTTATTCAAAGTGAAAATCCAATACTGTTTATGTTACAGTAAAATTAACCTCCGATTGCCTCCACGGGCAGCTGAAGAAATATAATCCAACACAAAGCAGTGTAACTCAGAAAAAGTATGTTGCACAATAGGGGCATGTGTGATACCTCTTGTAATGGCATTACAATGCTCAACAATCTTCAATTTCAGTTTTCTAGTGGTGTGACCTATTTATAGTTTACACCAAGGGCACAGTATCACATAAACAACAAAATCTGTATCACAAATAGTAACATGTAAAAACTTTTTTTTCTGATAATAGGGATTCTTAAATTCAAATATTGTCAATATTACTTCACAAATCTTACATTTACCACATGGACTGTGCCCCCCACCCCACTTTACTCATACTGCTGGTGTGGAACCCCTTAATATAGCAGGACTCAACAGTTCTGTGAGGTTTGATCCTCTCCTGTTAGCAATCTGTAGCTGCTGTTCTGCAAAACAAGGCATAGCAGAAACCGCATTCCAGTGTCTGCGAATAATGCAACTCAATTGATTTTCTCTAATACACAGTACACATGCCACCACTCTGTCTTCTGTTTTCTCACGAGAGAAGGACAGAATAAAAGGTCCAGATTCATATGGAATGCTTATTTATAAGCCTTGCATATCACCGTGAAGGGGGGGGGAGTAGAGATATCCATGCTATTCTAGCCTTTTTGAAAGACCTTCAGAATGATCTTCAAAATCTTCCATTGTTAAATTGAGAAATTCGTAGACTTTGCTTGAGATGAGAAGGATAAAATTATTATAATGCAAAAAGGTCTTATGATCTGTTACTTTCTGAAATACTGTTGTCTTCAAGGTGTTCCCAGTTCATGTCACTAGAACATCTAAAAACGAGATCTCAGTTTGACTGCTCTGCAGGACAAACTTGATCTTTGGGTGTCTATGATTCAACCATAGGACAAAATCATCCAATTGTGCTTTACTCCCAGTCCTGAAAAAGAAAATATTATCAATAAATCTAATCCAACATACCATATGATGCCTGTATGAGGCTATAGTAACTTATTGATCATCAAACTTTGACATAAACAGATTGGCTACTGAGCTATTGTTGCTTCCATTGCCACTCCTGATTTTTTTTTTCTGGACTGGGTGTATTGGATTTTCATTTTGAATACAGTTCATCCTAAAGGATTGAATACTGCCACTGATTGGTTTTACTTCTACTAAAATGTGTTATTTGTGTCTGTTTGATAAGTCTGTTAGCTTTTCTGCCAATGACAGTGTCCAATCTACTGACCAATCAGGACATTTTTGCCCGATTGGCTGAGGTAGAGTTATACATGCTAAGGCACAAAATGAAACAGGGGAAACAAAACCACAAACTCAAAAGCACAAAACCAGAGTGGAAATGTCCCAATCAGAATGATGAACACCAAAAAAGTGTCCTTCAACTCATCTGATGAATACAAATGCCTATATTCATCCAAAGTCTCGTATATGCATCCAATGACTCTACGACCCGACATGCACATGTTTCGGCCTAACCGGCCTGCCTCAGGAGTCTTATGAGTCTTCAACAGGTGTGTTAGAAAAACCATATAGTATACAACGATGCACACACCCTCTAAACACAGCTACTAGGTAGATGCACCGAAGCTCGCATTTGACACCCGTATGGGCCAGCAACATCAGAAATCAATACCTGATGTTCATTAGACCATGGTGAATGGCAGTTCTAGTATAATGGTGGAGTTATTTTTTGGTAATTTGGTTATTGCAAAACTTAGGGCTCCTTTTAAGAAGGTGCGCGCTAACCATGTGCTAAATGATAACGTGTGCATGTTAGTCTATGGACGCATTAGCATTTAGTGGGCGCTAAAATGCATAGCGCACCTTAATAAAACAGGGGGGTTAAACATGCACAATTGGTTTTCTGCTATTTATTATTTCAGAAGTGGTAGTCAATTGACACGTATCAAAAATTGCAAGCTACAACAAAATTTAAGAAAATTTCTGGCAACCAGTTCAGTAGTTTTTGGACTTTTAGGTTCTCATAGGAGCTCACAGTATGTTATAACTATAAACACTCTAAGATGAAGACAGGAACTGGATGTGGTGCAGCAACACTGGGATAGGAAACATATCATAACTTAGAAAAAAGATCTAGTTTAAGGAAATATTTAAAAGGTCTCCAAACAAGTTGCAATATATTTCAAATTGAAACATATTGAAAAAGATAACAATGAACAGAAAAATGTATTAGGAAGGGAAATGAATGCACAAAGTGTTCATGTTATGTTTTACAAAGAGGGATGGAAATCTTTATGCTTGCTAATAAGTGCCAAACAGGCACCACTTGTGAATAGGACCAGAATATGAAAGCTGAGCACTTCTGAAAATGACAAGGCAAGACTGAAGTACTGCTTCCTACAATTCTTGTTCTATTTGTATTCCATCATCCTGTGCTACACTTGATTAATTCAGATTTTAAAACATGTCAGATTAAAAAAATTTAAAAAGAGTTTAATGAATCAGCCCTAATGTTTCAGATTACACTTTGACTTTCATCTTTTATAACATCTCATCAAACATTTACTAATGATATAATTTTTCCGGGCAAACTATATATATTAATGAGATTGTATCATTATTAGCCAATTATTTAAGATTTTGAAATGGCTTTATTTTACTGGATTACTCTTTTTTCACATTTGTTAAACCATACGTTTTTAAATTTTTCTAGCTGATAAAACTGTTTAATTATTTTGTTGTAAATTTAAACTGTGCCAAATCAAACCTGATGGTTTAAATGTAGCAATTGTTAGGATTAATATAAACAGGAATACTGTCCTTGATTTTTTTTTAATAGGTAAGCAATTTGCTCACAAGCAGTGGCTGTGCAACTTACCATGATGTCTGAGTTGCCTGAGTCATGAGTCTTAGCATAATGAAATAAGAACTGTGCAAAAAAAAAAAAAATATGTGATTTTACTACAGAACAGGATAATAATGGATTATGGTTTCTTGACAATTTTAGTGTGATAGAAACACACAGAAAATTATCTTACCCTCTTGGCATTGTCTTTTTCATCTAAACCCTGTGGGAATAATAAAATATAGGCACTTTTTAATTTTTTTAAAACAGGCAAAAATAATATTCATCCCTAAGAAGTGTGAAAGAAGCAATTTGAGAGGGCAACACAATTTTGTTTTCCTTCTGACCTCAGGACTTCCTACATCTGTCTATCATGAAATTGAATTCAGTCCTTTTATTTACTTGTCCCTAGATTCCATATATGGCACCTAAAAAAACAGCGCAGATCAGAATGGCACTTAGTGCAACTCTATGAAAGACACTCTCTACATATGGAATCATGCTTAGTGCCTGTATGTGTGAATAACATTTAGGTGCATATATTCAAGCCAATGAAAACCAGGCTTAAATTTGTGCACCTAAGTTTGTGTGCGGATCGGGTGTATTCTATAACAGTGTGCCTAACTTTTAGAAATGCCCAAGATCCACCCATGCTTCTTCCCTGGCCATACTCCCCTTCAAGTGCCAATTAGGGTCAATTATTTTTAATGACCAATTAGAAGTCCTTATTAGCTTATTAAACAATTAAGTTGCAGAATTTGAGCAGTGGTGAATCGGGAGAAGACACGAACCGCGATGGAGTTCAGCGGCTGGAACAAGATCAGTCTCAGATGACCCAACTCAAGCCACTTTTCAGACCACCGGTGGTAACCCTGGACTCTCTTTGGACAGCAATAGAAAACCTACATTTGGTATGTAGCAACGCTATTTCCCTAACACTTGGGCTGCCATTAAAAATTAACCAATTGGAAACTCAGGTTCAACAGCAAAACCAGAAAATTAGGGAGATTGAACAAACTATGTTAGAGGTCAAAACCTTTAACAAACAAGTTTTTATCTACGGAAAAGTGAAAATCTTGAAAATCAAAATAGGAGCCTGAATTTAAGGCTACTGAAATTTCCTATACCTAAATTTATGACATCAAGAGAGATCTATAAAAAAATTTTGATCTCCATTTTGAAAATCTCAGAGTCTAATATCCCCCCGATACAAAAACTTTATTTCCTTAGAAGAACAAGCACAGTTAGGAATTTCGGAGCTACTGGAATCTTCTGAAATTGAAATTCTGGGTCGCGCTACTTTGATAGTATCCTTTGTTTTTCTTCAAGACAAGGACATGATTTTGAAACTATACTTTAATTTAAAGCAGATCTTTTATTTGGGTGGAAAAATTTATATTTTTCCAGATGTTTCATGATGGACTCAAACCTGAAGGAAGGAATTTATGCAATATAGGTCTAAAGTTATTTATTTAGGAGCCCTGTAAATGTTTTATTAATTACCAACAAAATAAGTATATTTTTTTTTACCCAGAACAGTTGCGTTTTTTCTTAGAAAGAAAAGGGATTTCTGATGTTACCTAGGAAAGTACAGGATAACTCATGTTTGTTAATATTTAGCCGAGGTTGACTGATCTATTCTTTATAAATATATTTGTATCTACCCCTTTTTCTTGGAAGGGATTTTTACTTACTTACTTTGTTCTCCCAGTCGTGGACTATATATTAAGTTGGAATTTTCTGTGCTTCATTTCAATGGTATGATTGTATTTTTTCTAATTTTCTTTTCAAAGTTAATTCTTTGTTTGTAATTAATTGATAACAAATAAAAAATTTTAAAAAAGGGAAGAACGAGCAACATTTTAGTAACTAAAGACGTAAAAATTATATATTACCGTATTTTCACGTAGATAACATGCACCTGTGTAAAACGCGCACACGGGTATAGCGCGCGAAAAACACAAATTTATGTACAGAAATTTTTATATACCGCGCACACCCGTATACCGCACATGCTGCCCGACTCTCCTTTCGCCCGCCCCGACTCTCCTCTGGAGACCCCGACTCTCTTTTCACCCGCCCCGACTCTCCTTTCCCCCTTGAAGTCCTGTCCCTACCCTGAAAGCCTGATGCCCCCCCGATGTCCGATTCACCCCCCCCCCCCGCAGGACCGCTCGCACCCCCACCCCGAAGGACCGCTCGCACGCACCCACACCCCCACCCTGAAGGACCGCTCGCACCCCCACCCCGAAGGAGCGTTCGCACTCCCACCCCGAAGGACCGCTCGCACCCCACAGCCTCCCCCCCTCCCCCATGGAGAAGCTGTCTACCTTGTTTCCGGATGCCAGCGAGCCCAGCTGTTTCCTCTGCCGGCGGTCCCGCCCCTTCTCTGAGCCCTGCTGCGCTGCTTTTTCTTCCGGCGGTCCCGCCCTTTCTCTGACGTCAGAGAAAGGGCGGGACCGCCTGAAGAGGAAGCAGCGCAGCACAGGGCTCTGAGAAGGGGCAGGTCCGCCGGCAGAGGAAGCAGCTGGGCTGGCATCCGGAAACAAGGTAGACAGCTTCTCCATGGGGGAGGGGGGGAGGCTGTGGGGGTGCGAGCGGTCCTTCGGGTGGGGGTGCAAGCGGTCCTTCGGGGTGGGAGTGCGAGCGCTCCTTCCGGGTGAGGAATCGGGCATCGGGGGGGGGGGGGGAACTATGTAAAAAAAATTTTGTACAACGCGCTCACGCGTATAACGCGCAAGGGTATGCGCAATTTGTAAAAACCACATATAACACGCGCGTTATATGCGAGAAAATATGGTACATAAGATTAGGGCCTCATATTTTATTCAATGACGATATGAGAATGCTATAAGAAGTTTATAAGAACAATTGTTGCCAACATAGCAAACCTTTGTTTAGAAATGAACCAGTAAGACAGACTAAAGAAGAAGAAGAAACAGCTCAGGTGAAATATCATAGAGGTCTATAAAATACTGAGTGGAGTGGAATGGGTAGATATGAATCACTTTTTTACCCTTCCCAGAAATATTAGGACTAGGGGGGGCATGCAATGAAGCTAGTAAATGGTAGATTTAAAACAAACCAGAGAAAATATTTCTTCAGTTAACATGTAATTAAACTCTGGAATTTATTGCCAGAAAATGTGGTGAAAGCAGAATTTTAAAAAGGTTTAGATAACTTCCTAAAAGAGAATTCCATAAGCCATTAACTGTTTTACTCTTTTGGGATCTTGCCAGGCACTTGTGACCTAGTTTGGCCACTGTTGGAAACAGGATACTAGGTTTGATTGCTCTTCGGTCCATCCCAATATGGCAATTCTTATGTTCTTATGTACCAGTGCTGCCCGATTCACGATTTGAATCGATTCACCGATTTGAATCAGGTGAATTGATTCGATTCAATTTCCCCAAAAAATCGGCCTCCCTTTTCAATGATTAACCCTTCCCCCATGCCTTCCAAAAGTAGGAGCTGCAGCGCTGCCTCTTGCTGGTCATCCGCTGCCACTCCTGCTTGAGGGGAAAGAGTCAGTCAGAAAGGCCTCCCCCAGCTTCCCCGCTCTTATCTCCTTAAGGTTAACATGGCAGCTTGCAGGCTCGTTGGTGTTATAGCGATCCCTGCAGCTGCCCGTCGTCCTCAGCGGCACGTTCTCTCTGCTACGTCCTACCCCTGCTCTGACATCAGGGACAGGATCGCAGCAGAGAGAACATGCCACTGAGGACGACAAGCAGCTGCAGGGATCGCTATAGCACTATCGATCCTGCAGGCTTCCATGTTAGCCTAAAAGTAAGAGTGGGGAAGCTGGGGGAGGATACAGGCTTGCAGGGGGAGCAAGCATCCGTGGCGGGGAGCAGGCCGAAGAGTGCCCTCGTGGCAGGAGGGCAGGCCATTGAGGAGGGAGAAGTCCAAAAAATGCCTTCACGGCAGGAGGGCAGGCCATTGCGGGGGGGGGGCATGTATTTGCGGCAGGGAGCAGGAGCAAAGAGTGCCTTCATGGCAGTGGGGCAGGCCTTTGTGGAGGGGGCAGGTCTTCGCGGCGGGGAGCAGGCCGAAGAGTGCCTTCACGGCAGGGGGGCAGGCTTGTGCAGAGGGAAGAGGAGGAAGAGTTCCGTCACGGTGGGGAGGCAGGCCTGTGCAGAGGGAGGAGGAGGAAGGAATAAGAGAGGGGAGGAGAGATGCCAGACCTGGGGTGAAGGGAAGAGAGAGACCAAACAAAAAAGAGGGGGAGGAAAGCAAAGGAGAGGTGCTGAACTAAAGGAGAGAGGGAGAAAAAATGCAAGACCACAAGGGGAAGGGTACAAGAGGGACAGATACTGCTCCAAAGTAGGTGGGCAGGGTGCAGGATGGCAGGAGAGATAGTAGGAGAAAGCCTGTACCTGGGGAAGGGGATACAAGAGGTAAGGAAGAGAGAAAGAAGAAGCTGGATATGGGGACAGATAAGATGCTGGACATGGAGGGAGCATAGGAACGGGGACAGTACTGGAGAGGAGAATAGGGACAGGGACACAGGAGAGAGATGCTGGATGAAAGGGTAGTTGATAAAAGGAGAGATGGTGGATCTGGGGATGGTGGGATCCATCGCTGCAGCTGCGGGGGGATGGAGATGAAAAAAAAAGAAAAATTCCAGACCTCTGCGGGAGGAAAGGGAAACAGAAGGGGAGCACAGAGATGGAAGATGGATGGTTAGCACGGAGAAAGAAGAATGAAGGAGAGCCTGATCAGAAGACAACCAGACCAACATGGGACCAACATGATTTGAAAAATAACCAGACAAGAAAAGGTAGGAAAAATAATTTTATTTTCTGTTTTGTGATTACAATATGTCAGATTTGAAATGTGTATTCTTCCAGAGCTGGTGTTGGACCGCGAACGTGAGCTAGGATTTAACAGAGAGAGGAAAAGTATTTTTTATTTGTTTATTTTGTTTACACCATAGGACCAGTGTGGGTAGGAGAGGGCAAAGGGGGTGAAGAGGCTATAAAATAAACCCAACAGGATATTTGGGAAAAACCACCCTACTGGGCAGGAAAATCGAATCGAATTGAAAAATCGATTCAATAGGCTGAATCGAATCGAACTTTTTCCCCTTAATCAGGCAGCACTATTATGTACTAAGTACTTACAAAGTATGACCTCTACTCTCAGAAGAGAAAAAACAATATCCTCATTGATACACACTGACTAGGCTTTCCTTCTGTAGACCACATATAATATGAAGAGAATCCTGTCTTATTCGATCTCTCAGGGACTATTCCATCATTATGGATCAAAACCATTGTGATCTTTCTTCAAGCTATCAGTTTCCTAAGCATTCATAGAGAGGCAAACCAGATTGATCAGAATCAGCAAGATGTGTAGGGCTACAGTCAGACCAGCCTTTTTGTGTGCCTATGATGCCAGAACCAAACCAACATGGATTCTACAGCAAAGCACTCTGAACTTGTGACACTACAACATAGCCAAGCTGCCTGTCTGTGAAACATAGAAACTTGATGAAAGATAAAGGCCAAATGGCCCATCAAATCTGCTCATCCACATCATTCTCTACCACCTCTACCGGGAGACTATTCCAGCATCTACTACCCTTTCTGTAAAAAAGTATTTCCTTAGATTATAGCTGAGCCTATCACCTCTTAACTTCATCTTATGCCCTCTTATTCTGGAGCTTCGTCAAATGAAAGTGATTTGTCTGATGCACATTTATGCCACATAGGTATTAAAACAACTTTATCACATCTCACCTCTTCTCCTTTTCCTCCAAGTATATATATTGAAATCTTTAAATCTGTCCCCATATGCCTTATGACGAAGACCACAGACCATTTTAGTAGCCTTCCTCTGGATCAACTCCATCCTGTTTATATCTTTTTGAAAGTGTGGTATCCAGAATTGTACACAGTATTCTAAATGAGGTCTCACCAGAGTCTTATACAGGGGCACCAATACCTCCTTTTTCCAATTGGCCATGCCTCTCCCTAGGCATCCTATCTTTCACCGTCACCTTTTCAACCTTTTTGGCCATCTTAAGATCATCAGATACTATCATACCAAGTCCTGCTCTTCTTTCTTGCACAAAAGTTCTTCACCTTCTAAACTGTATCATCCCCTTGGGTTTCTGCAGTCCAAATGGATGACCTTGCATTTCTTAACATTAAATCATAGCTACCAAATTTCAGACCATTCTTCAAACTTTGCTAAGTCCTTCCTCATGTTATGCACCATCACTCCATTGCAGATTGTTGTATCTTCAGCAATATTGCTTACAAAAATGATAAAAAGAACAGGCCCAAGAACCAAACCTTGAGGCACACCTCTGATAACATCCCTTTCCTCAGAGAGATCTCTATTGACCACTACCCTTTGTGGCCTTCCACTTAAACAGTTCATCACTTTGGGGCCCATCTCGAGGGCACTCAGTTTATTTATTAGATGCCTGTGTGGAACGCCGTCAAAAACTTTGCTAAAATCTTAATGCACCCCATCATGTGCACTCCATTTATCCAATTCTCTGGTCACCCAGTTAAAGAAATTGATCAGATTTGTTTGACAAGACCTGCTTCTAGTGAATCCATGTTGCTTCGGGTCCTGTAATCCACTGGATTCCAGAAATGTCACTAATCTCTGTTTTAAAAGTATTTCAATTAATGAATCATTTAATTAAGATTTATAGCCCGTCCTCCCCAAAGAACTCAGAACGGGTTACAGTTCACATTCACGGTGTTACAATATAGGGTTTATATATAGTTTGTTGCAATATATCTTCATATAGGATTACTTATTTATGCTGATGATGGGTTGAGTGACCAGGCAAAAAGGAAGATTTTTACAGCTTTTCTAAAGTTAAGAAGTCCTTTAAGGGCTCTGATATGAGGAGGTAGGCTATTCCAGAGGTTTGGTAAGAAATGGGAATAGGATCTTATCCAGACTGTCTGGAGTTAGTTGGATTGTCCTGATGGTGCATGTAGGCGTATTTCATCTTGGGAGCGTAGCAGCCTGTAGTTCCCTATTTCTTCCTTACTTCCACTTTTGTGGAGAGGGACCAAATCTGCCCTTCTCCAGTCCTCTGGTACCACTCCTGACTCTAGAGAAGTATTGGAAAGGTCAGCCAGTGGAGCCACCAGAATTTCCCTAAGTTCCTTCAATACCCTTGGATATATACAATCCAGTCCCATCGATTTAGTTAGCTCCTCAATAACACAATCCTCTGAAAATCAATCAGGGTGTACCACACCTCCATCCCTATTTGCATTTGTCTTCTGTGATCTCGCTCCTGGCGCTTCAGCTGTGAACACAGAACAAAAATATTTGTTAAGCAAGTCAACCTTATCTTTATCAGCTTCTACATATTCCTTCACCTTTGAGTCTCACAATGCCACTCTTGCAGTTTTTCCTATCACTAATATACTCGTACCTAAAAGTGTCTTAGCTCCCGTTTTACTGTGTTGGCTATTTTTTTCTTCCATTTGCATCTTTGTTTTCCTGACTACTCGACCAGCCTCTCTTAACTTTTCCAGATATTTTAGCCTCTTTCTGTGATCTTTTGTAGTTTATGAAAGCTAACCTTTTTTCCCTTACTTTTTCGGCTACTACTTTTGAAAACCAAAGTAGCCTTCTTTTCCTCTTTTACTTACTTTTCTTACAAAATAGTTTGTTTCCCTTAAAATAGCTCCTTTCAGTTTTGCCCACTGCTTTCCTACTTCTTCCAGATGCCCCAATCCAGACAATTGATGTAATCCCCCTTGTGAACAAACTTCCCTTCCCTTTTACAAAAGCGCAGAAGAGAATTTTAGTGCTGGCCAGCGTACTGATTGCTCTGTGCTGCTCCAATGGTCAAAAAGTTCCTATGAGCATCGGAGCAACACAAAGCATTGCTACTGGTGCCGACCAGTGCTAAAAACCTCTAATGCGCTTTTGTAAAAGGGGGGAGGTGGGTTAGTTATTTTAAGTTTAGAACCTTTACTTTTGAATAAGCCCTCTCTATACCTGCCTTAATAAACTACACCATGTGGTGGTCACTGGATGCCAGATGATCACTCACTGTGACATCAGAAACACTTTTGCCATTGGTAAGTATGGCCCCATCCCTCATGGGTTTCATTACAAACTGCTGGAACAGTTTTCCTTGTAGAGAATCCAGGATCTTCCTATTTCTAGAAGACCCCACAATAGAGATACCTCAATCAACATCTGGCATGTTAAAAATCACCGATTAGTAATACTTCCTCTTTTACAACTTTATTCTAAGAGGCAACAAAAAAGTTTTTCAGAATTATCTGACAACACAGCACATTTTTCTAAATCAGTTTTTCATGCTGATTTCAGATCTGTTAGTTTTGTTCAATCACGTAAAATTTTAAAGTAATGAGTAATGTTACTTTATAGCATTTTAGCATATAGGATTTTAAGAATTGCAGCATCAACTTAAAGAAATGTTGCAGTATCTTCAGTTCAAAGTCAAATAAGCACATAGCATAGCATAATTATACTGGTCTGTGTCACTTAGCAACCGATATTTCTTCAAAAATGCTTAGAATATGATTTTGGATGATTTTTTGGGATAAGAATATGGTATAAAGATAGACAAATTAGTGGTTTGGATGATCAAACGGCTGGACGTAGAAGCGATGTTATTCTCAAAAAATATATATATTTTGGATATATTTTTCGAGAATGAACTTTGGACGCTGCTGACTTTGGATGACTAGCGCCATAGGCCCAAAACAAATTTAGATGTTTGTTTTTTTATTTTGCCCCTCCACATGTTTACTATTAAATCTATGTCCACTTCTGTTTGTGATGGAGGCCTGTATATCACACCAATGTAAATACAAGGGTGAATCAAAAATTAAAGGCAATTGTTAAATTATGTGATAACTGGAACAGAGCTAGCAAAATGCAACACCTAGATATTCAGTACCAACATCTAGGTATGGCCTAGCAATGAATATTCATGTATTTAAAAAAAAAAAAAAAAATCTGTGGTAACCAGTACCTAAAAAGAAGTTGACCATTGCATGTTAAAAAAAACATTTCCTCTCAAAATTGGGAAAACTGGGATCGGTTAAATTATACGTTCTGGTGGGAATCTCTAGGCCGCATTTTTTAAATGGAGCTTATGATGGTCATACAACAGGGACATTATAAGAAATTTATGGATGTGTGTGGCGCAGTGGTTAGGGGGGTGTGTGGCGCAGTGGTTAAAGCTACAGCCTCAGCACCCTGGGGTTGTGGGTTCAAACCCACGCTGCTCCTTGTGACACTGGGCAAGTCACTTAATCCCCCCATTGCCCCAGGTACATTAGGTAGATTGTGAGCCTGCCAGGACAGACAGGGAAAAATGCTTGAGTACCTGAATAAATTAATGTAAACCGTTCTGAGCTCCCTTGGGAGAACGGTATAGAAAATTGAATAAATAAATAAATAAATAAATAAATAAAAATAAAAATACTAATCCAGCCATTGACAGGATTCTGCAAGGAGTGATTGTTGATTTTGCCCTTTGATCATGCACGTCCAGGGAGGGTGGGGAATTATTTTTATTTAGAGTGCAATTGTTGGGTATGTATAAAGGGGGAGGTTGATATATGTATTTTTCATAAATATAATTTGATAGAATTTAAGTGTTGTTAAAGTGTAAAATGTTTGTAAAATATGTTGCACTTATTTTTGATTTTAAAATGAATAAAGATATTTAAAAAAAAGTTTCATAAACTAACAGCTAATAAGTAATCCCATCAGATTTAACTGTATCATTTAGATGCACAATGAAAAATGTTTCAGAAACACAATGCTGTTTCTCATATTACCTGAGACTTCTGAAGAATTCCCATTACCATATAGCAGAGCTCTTCCAATGCACTGGATGCCTAATGACAAGAAAATAGATATAGGTGTGTGATGGGGTTTCCAAAATAGGACAGTAAATTATTTTATGCAGAGCACTTTTAAATGATCTCACCTGAGATCGAGGATCTGTAGACATAAAAGCAGAGCATGTATTATCTATCTGAAAAACAAAAGAAGTAACATGTTTGTAATTGCAGCCACAGAAAGGTGATATATCAAATTCCATACCCTTTCCCTTGCTTAATGCAGTCTGTCCATTTTACCTTGTCTCTTGCAATGCTAGAAATCCTACCATCACTTTTTCATTACAATAGGTCCTATACACTTGTTTTCATATTGTATATTCTAATAGGATTATGGTCCTACTAGTTCCACTCTGAGATTGTTCAGTAGGCATTATATTCTCACATTGAGAAGGGAGGGGGAGGAGAGAGAGAGAGAATCCTTTATAGGTGACAGGTGAAGATCCACCCCTGAAATCCTCTAACATATTAGGCCAATAAACACAACTAAAGGCCTAAGATGGCTGAGAATGCTCTAACTAAAACTGTCAAGCCTTTGCACAATCTATGCTTGCTGAAATCAGCAAGCCAAGCGAAACTTATGCTAAAATGAGCAAGTGAAACGAAACTTATTCTTTTACATGGCAACTGGTGTCACATCTGCTGTAATGCCATATGAACAGGGAAGTGAACCTAAGAAGGATGAGGACATGTCTTGACCAAGAATACAAAAATACATTATTTGCGAGATATATCCTGGAATGGGCGGATTCTTACCGGACACTTTGCTCAAAATTGTTGAGTTGATATTAAAATGACATTTGATGGGAATAGATAGTTATTTTAGTAAACAGGACATGCGTATGGTATGACACAGATATTATGAACCAATTAATAAACTGATAAATGTAATGATGTTTGTAAGTGACCAATAAAAACCAACAATATGATATGTGCCAATGTGGCCTCAAGCTGTCAAGAATTGTATAAGAAACAGCCTTTGTGATTATGAAAACAGGACAGACATCCAGGTATACTCAAGTACTTGAGGCATACTATCTGTCAGCTCCATATGCTGTAAAGATTTGTTCTTGTAAAGATTTGTTCTGTAAAGATTTGTTCTGTTATTGATTGTTAATAAAATAAATATATATTAATTATAACAGCATATTGAGTTTCTGTGAAGCCAGGTATTGAAAGCCATAAACAGGTGGTTTTCCAGCGGCTTTTCAGTGGTGACTTTCCCAACTGTGAAATAGGGAATTACGCAAGCCTTAGGCTTCACGGACAGTGGATTGCAGGCCTATGTCTGCTTGGCAGACAGCTTGTGTCTTTGATGTAGAAATTGATTTGTTAATGTATATGAGTGTTGATTAAGTGTTGAATTGTGCACATTCCACTAGAATGATTGTTTCTTTCCTAATGCATTATCTAGTTCTTTTTTTGTTTGTTTGTTTTAGACTTTTAATTGTATATCACTTTGATTTGCTATGCAGTATATAATGCTATAACAAATTACATAACATCAGGCATTGGGGATATGAGCCGAGAAGGGATTGGATATTGGGGAAATAAGCAGGAAGGGATTTGGACATTGGGGAGAGTGTCAGGAGGGGGGAAGCACCACCACACCTGTAGTAAGAGCAGCTTTGCTACTGGACTGCTGATAGCAAGGCTGCACTTACTGACGAGTCTTGAGGTGGCAGTAAGTGCAGCCATGCTATTAGCAGTTCTGAAAGCTAGTGCACAGTGCTATACTGTACATTACCTGTCACTGATGGCTATGTCTCTGCTCTGTCCCTGTCATACCCACTCACCAAATTAGCAGCTAGTGTAGATTTTTTGTCACTCTGGCTAGATGTAAGGTGCAGTAGGTGTTGATACGGACCTGTGTTAATGTCTGCCATACATAAAACACATATTAGCTGTTTAACATGGCTTAGTAAAATGACCCCTAAGATTGGTCTAGCAGGACGATAAGGGAAATATATATAAAACGATGAGCAAGAGTACATGTGTATCTACCTGCAAATGCAGCTGGAGTGGCCATTTTATAAACACTTATGTTGAAAAGCTGAATCACATGAAACCTCAACAACTCCCAAATGTAAACGCTGGCACTTCAGCTTAGAAGTGGTGCTTTTACTATCTCCACTCATCAGTGGCTTCCACATTTAGCCTTCCCATTTTACAAACCTATGCATATAGAGGCTCATTTTCAAAGCACTTAGGCATACACACAGGGACAAATTCTGTAAAGGACATCCATCGACTTAGGCATCCAAATAAGCCCAATTAATGACTTTAATAAGCATTAATTGGAACTTAGACGTATATAGATTTCATGTGCTTTGCTTAAGTAATGCAATATTAAACATCTTTTTCTATTATCAAATAGGAGTCCTCTTTACCCCCAAAATAGAAGTTTAGTATGCAATATATATATTTTTTTCATGTGCTTTGATTGAGGAACATAGAGGCCAAAAGAGGAATTGGACAAGTGTTGAAGGTATATGTTTGATATTTATCCTAGAGAAATGACTGCTTGTAAATCAAGAGGATATAAGCTTGGCTTTGGAATTGACATGCAGTTTACTATCCGAGTGTGTGTGGTGCAACGGTTAGAGCTACAGCCTTAGTAGAGAATGACATGGGGATAAATTTTTCCCCACAGGAACTCAATTTCCCTGTCCCATCCTTGTGAGTTTTGTCGCTGTCCCTGTCCCATTCCTATAAGCTCTGCCTTAACCGCACAAGCCTCAGACACTTATGATTTTAAAGTGTTTGAGGCTTGTGCAGATGAGGACGGAGCTTGCAGGAATGGGACAGGGACAGGAAAAGAACTCACGGGAACAGGACGGGGAAAATTTGTCTCCGTGTCATTCTCTAAGCCTTAGCACCCCACTGCTCCTTGTGACCCTGGGCAACCAGAACAGAAGAGAAATATGATAAAGGAGCCAGATTTAAATACCACATACAGTAGGATATAAGTGGTATATAAATAAATATAATAGTGGTGCCAGTGTTTTACTGCATGCAATTATAATGTAAAAAAAAACCCCAGCATAAAATCACCATTTTATGACATCATAACGCTAACACACAATAACGTTATAGACATTATTAGGACGTCAGTGTAATGCCTAAAAGGCGATTCTATAAAGGACGTCTAACAATATATACACGCTTAGATTCACTCAGTGCCCCTGAGCGCGATTCTCTATAGTGCATCTATCCATTATAGAATCGCGCTCAGCATTCTGCTGCTGGAAGTCTAAACAGCGCCTAATTTTTAGACGTCCTTTGCAGAATCTGCCCCACAAAGTACATAGTAACCTAACGTATTTTGTGTGTCTTAATGCTTTGAAAATGAGCCCCATATTTTTTCATTTTAGAAGTGGAAATAAGCAATGGGATGATGGAGAAATAATTCCTTAATCTCTCGGATAAAGGCCTAGTCAAAATAAGGAGCACTGTCCAGAGTGCTGAGGCTGTGAAGATATTCAGTGCAAGTACTGGATGAGTGCTGCTGAATACCCTTCTTGATGGCATTTATCCAAGTAGCAGGTACTGCTATCCAAATAAAAGCCTTTATAAATAAAAACATAAGAATTGCCGCTGCTGGGTCAGACCAGTGGTCCATCGTGCCCAGCAGTCCGCTCACACAGCGGCCCCCAGGTCAAAGACCAGTGCTCTAAATGAATTCAGCCTCACCCGCGTACATTCCAGTTTAGCAGGAACTTGTCCAACTTGAATCCCAGGAGGGTGTTTTCCCCTATAACAGACTCCGGAAGAGCGTTCCAGTTTTCTACCACTCTCTGGGTGAAGAAGAACTTCCTTACGTTTGTACGGAATCTATCACCTTTCAACTTTAGAGAGTGCCCTCTCGTTCTCCTTACCTTGGAGAGGGTGAACAATCTTGTCTTTATCTGCTAAGTCTATTCCCCTCAGTATTTTGAATGTTTCAATCATGTCCCCTCTCATGTCACCTCTTTTCTGTGTGGTTTTTAGTCTGTATACCGCTTTGTTCTTTTGTTAGGTACGATGGTATAGCATATGAACTATTAAACTTAAAAACTTTTAAACAATCTGCCTCTGTGTATGTGTAGCTGTAACCTGCCTAGGTGTTAGGCAGGAAAGAAATTTGTAAAATAAATAAATAAAACAAACAATACAAAACACAAAATTGCAGCACAGTGTGGATCTCATGTCTAAATAGTGGCTTTCTGAAATTAATACCGTATATGTAAATGTATCTAAAATAAAGGCTTTAGTTTCCTAATTTTAAAGGTTCACTTTTTTGAATATTGAGCTTAGATGTTTTAAATGGTCCAATTCCTACACAATTAAGACCCCTAATACAGAATCCTACTTTTGTTGCAATGTACGGATTCCATATATTGACATTGTGGTTACAAAGATGGACAAGTTATACCTACTGCAACTGTATTTGTGATAATTTCTTACCTCATTCCATAGCTGCATGTCATGCTCATCTTGTAGTGTCTGTAAGGATAGTGGTGCTCCTGAAAACAAAACAAACATTTATATACATGATAGACTCATGGTTTTCATTGAATTCAAACAACTCTAGCCTTGTTCTGATCTTCTCACAGCTATGCTTCTGTGGTGACTCAGACAATGGCAAAAATATCCAAATACCATGTATGTATCTGTAGTCATTTCAACTTCTCTGTCAAAAGAAATACCAGAGGCATGATAACTAGAACAATTTCCTGGAACAATGCTTTTCCTTTCTATTTCAGTTGGATACTCACTAATATCTTTGGTCACTACTGTATGGTTTTGTGCACTCCTCCCATCCTTTCATATGCTCAAGACGTTTATCCTGTTCTCGGCATATCCATGTATCTATCCATGTACACATATCCGTGTATCTATCACTTGCCTATTTGCTAAGAGTATCAAAATTTCTTCAGTAATAATGTTACTCCTGTAGACTATTTGTAATGTTTCACCATTCTTGCTTAGTATCAGTATCTTCTCCTTTCTCTCCTTCCCTCCCTCGAAGTCTGAAAACTCCCTGTCACTTCCACTCCACCCACCACAGCATCCTGTCCCTTTTTTCTTCCTTCATGTTCCTCTTATCAAAGTCCAGGATGTCTCCCTCTCTCCTCTCTCTCTTCCTCCCTTGGTACAGCATCCTTATGCTATTCTGCACCTGGATCCATCTCCCTTTCTCCCTTCCCCTCCTGCACAGCATTTCTTTCTCCTCCTCCTGGTTGGCGATTCCATTCTGAGGGGTACAGAAGCATCCATCTGCAGACCAAATATGATGTCCCGGAAGGTATGCTGTCTGCCTGGTGCTAAAATCCAAGATATTACAGAACGTTTGCCAAGAATCAACAAGCCTGATAACTATTATCTGATGCTACTCATCCACGTTGGCGCTAATGATACTGCCAGGTACCCTTGCAAAAGTATCAAAAGTGACTTTGTGGAACTGGGAGAGAAGGTGAAGCAGTCAGGTGCACAGGTGGTATTCTCGTCCATCTACCCTGTCGAGGGTAAGGGCCAGGTCAGAAAAGTACACATCCTAGAGTTGAATGAGTGGCTACGTGGATGGTGTCATCAACAGTGTTTTGGCTTCCTGGATGACTTTCTAAGAGCTGATGAGCAGGGATGGTATCTATCTGTCAAAGAAGGGAAGAAGTGTCTTCAGCAGCAGGCTGGCTAATCTACTGAAGAGGGCTTTAAACTAGAAATGATGGGGCAGGGTGATCAAAGCCCTCAGGTAAGTAAATCACTGAATACCTCTATACGGATGGAAAAAGGGGGGCAATGTCTGGAAAGCAGTATATACTAATGCTCGAAGTATGGGAAAGAAGATTCTGGATCTAGAAGCTGTGATGGAAGAAGATGAGTTGGATATAGTGGCAATCACAGAGACGTGGTTCATGGAGAACCATGACTGGGATGTAGTTATACTGGGCTATAATCTGTTCAGGAAAGACAGGGTAGGAAGAAAAGGAGGGGGAATAGCGTTATATGTTAAAGATCATATTAAAGCCACAAAATTGCAGAATCTGCAGGGCAAGGAAGAGGCACTTAAGCAAACAAAAACAATACTGCAAGAAAATGTACAGGAATTTAATGCCTTTTTACTGCAAGTACTGTTGGTTTTTCTGCTTGTTTTGCACATTGGTCACCTTCCAATCTTCAGCTGCCACAGGGAATTTTAATGACAGGTTACAGATCAGCAATTTCATTTTTGAGTTCTTTCAGTACCCTGGGATTTATACCACAAATCTAGTTTACATTTATTTCTCTTTATCTTGTCAATTTGGCTAAGTATGGGGCTCATTTTCAAAAAAGAAAGTTGTCCAAAAAGTGGCATAAAAGAGCATTGTGACAGATTAAGGGGTTTTCCTTTCCCCATGCAAATATTATACCCCTGGGCCACAGGGGATGCTAATCAGAAAGAGAATGGACTACATGTCCCAGAATACCCTGAACTTTGGGACTCAGTGCTGAGTCAAGGGAGGAGGGGACTCAGGGAGAAGTATATCTGACAGGGACTTTAATCAAGGAGAAGGAAGTCCCACAGGAAGAGGTCCCTGGAAGAGAGAGGAACTCCCCATTTTTTTCCTAGATGTGGGCTGAGGCAGAAGCCTGGGAAACCTGACTGAACTTGAGCTGAGAAAGAGACTGTCCAGGTGATATCCAGGTGAGGCAGTTACTGATAGCCTGGCTGAGGTAAACCATTTGCTACATTCAAGTTGTGGATTGCATTAAATTGGCATATGATTCAAAACTATAATAAATAAAACTTTTGGTTCAGTGTGTCTTGGCTGTGTGTGTGAACCAGCTTTGTTACATATGGTGTTTCTGTGTGGTGTAGGGTTTTTTTCCTTTGTGCACCGACAAAGGAGATAAGCTCCGCTGGAGAGAGGGACCTGTGAAAGTCTAGATAGCGCTGGATAAGCAGGCTATTTATTTTCCAATTTTCTTTGGAGCTAAACAAAAAGAAAAGTGCTCATGTGTATATAGTTTTAATTTGAAAAAAAGAAACTTCTCCATATGCTATTCAACAACTTGTTGGAACAGAATGGTCAATCTAGGGCATTCATTTTGGAGTTTTTTTTCACGTCTATGAATTTTTATGGATTTGAGCATGGTTGATTGTACCAGTTATGATTTGTTGGTTTTCAGTGACTTTTCAAGCTACTTATCTGGAGTTTCAGATCACATTTTTCATTTGTACTGTTGTTAGTTCAAGTCAGACCCCCAAAAAAGCCTGTTTAGCTAAAACATGGACCATGTTGGGTCCATCCTATATAGGTCTATACCCTACATTGATTGTGGCTGTTGTCTCCTCATCATCTACACCGTTTGTATATACAGTATATTGGATTTTAGCCCCTTTATTGGGATTTTATCACATGTATTAATAAACTTTTAACTGTTTATCATGAACATTGACTCCACAGCTCTCAACTTTTGTTTTGCATTCTGTGACCAGGCAGGACTGGTTCTGCTCTGATCATGGTGATTTCTTGGTTATCCACCAGGGGGAGCTGGTAGTACTAAGAACTCACCAGGTATCTGATATCCAGGTCACCACAGGGGGAGCCCAAGAGCTGTGCAGGTCCAAACTGACTCAGCTAGATCAGGGCGTGCCCCTGCTCTAGAAAAGGCAGCAGTTTGGGACAAACAGTTAGGCAGGATAGGAAGAAGGATAAGGTTCCTCTCCCACAATGATCCCCCTGGTCCAAGCAGAGGTGAAAGCTGTACACCCATGGAGGTAATTGAGGCTGGTGACTCTTTGGATCTGCAAATGCTGGAGGAAGAAACCCCTATGGAATTGCAAGGGAGTCTGCCTGAGGAGCTTGTGGAATATCCTGAATCCATGGAAGTTGGATTAATTACCAGGTGCCAAGAATGACCTTTTTGACTGTGAGTTTTTGTTTGAGCTCTTTTTGAACTCTGCATTTTTGTGGGAATCTTTGAAGCTGTGAGGGTGTCTTTTTGGGTGAGGTTTGCAAACACCCAGGGAGGGAATTTTGATAGCTGTTTTCTAAAGCTGTTTGGAAAGGCAAACCTAGGACACTCTTTATTTCCCAGCAGTGCTCCAAACACTGTTGGAGGCTTCCGTTTTGGGAACTGTGAACTTTACACATACCAGAGCAGAGAACTATAGTGTTGCATTTCAACCTGCTTGGGAGCAGGCTGTGTCCACCCTGAGAGAAGAAGCTCTGAGGAGAGCAAGATCTCAGGAGGCTAAAGGACTATTGTTTGAAAAGAAAGAATCCTGAACTGTTAGTGAATGATTGTGCTGGTTGTTTTGTTTTGCTTTATGAACCTTTTGCAAGAAGCACTATCTATTTTGGTTGAGCCATCCTTACCTTTATTTTTGAAAGTAAATTTATGTTATATTACACAACTGTGGTTGTGTTGCTTTTTGACTGAGTTCCTGTTGTCTCTCCAGTCCTGCAGGGTGACTCCAGGCCGGGTCACACGTGGTTGCTTGGTTTATGTCTAGCTACTAGGAGTGCTATAGAGTCCCGGTCCCGGGGTGTGGCTACAATTCATATTGGAGTCATATGCCATTGGTAAAGCACCCTTAAACTATTCTCCTGTAGCTTCACTGATATAGATGTTTTATAATCCAAAACATATATTTCCTTTCATCCCACTCTAACATAGTCCCAAGTCAGCTTTTCAAGGACTTATAGGAGGTAAACTCCTTCCCATTGTAAACATTACACAGAGCTATAATTAATCTCCAGGCCCCTTTCTTTTTTACCTATAACTATCCTAAATCCTAATCTTGTATACTGTAATTTGTGATGGAAAATTCAATAAATATTTAAAGAGCTTTGTTAGTGTGTGTTCAGTGAAGCAGGACCCCCTCCCTCCAAAAAAACCCAAAACAAAACAGAGGAGGATACTGCAGCATGCAGTAAAGTGAAATCATTCTAAGTTATGATCTCTGGGAGAGCTATTCCTTTTCAGTGATGTGTAAAAATGTAACCACCTTGTGTGCCTGACTCAATCCTGCTTGTGGATGGAAAAACTGACACTATAATTTCATGAAATGCAATGACGCAAAACCAGAACTCAACAACCTGTTTTAGTTGACTTGGCTGAGGTGTCAATCTTGTTATCACAATAGCTACTACATGCGGTTTCTGAAAATACAGTAAACTGAAAATTGGTTGCTGGCAGCATTTGATTCCCTCTTTGTTTAAATTCTCATTTCATTCTCTGACAATATACAGATCAGTCACATATATGGATCATGTACTTGTCCAACTTCCATCTAAAGAGCACTCATGGACTTAAGACATTTTTGTTTTTCCCCACTTTCTCCTCCACCTTCAGAAAATAAATGTAAATACAGAGTTTAAGTACCATGAAAAACAAAACCCACCTTAGGTAAAAGAAGGAAAAGATCATAGGGATAGACATCCCAGATTCAATAAAACACAGAAAGGAGTCTCTACAAGATAAGGCTTGAAGTTCTGAAATTCTTCTGGCCAAAGACATAGCAAAGTAAGATCCTTAAAAGGTAGCTTTAAATAGGGATTCAAAAAGGTTTTTCTAAGGGCCTTAAGAACAAGATTTAAGATTCCATTAAGGCAGACCTGTCTAGACAGAGGACTCAGGTGATTTACAGCCCTCACATACCCCTCTGAGTGGGCTTCCAAAGAAAATCCCCACAAAATCGAGTTAGAGCTGCTACTTGGACTTTGAGGAAATTCAGGGAAAGACCTTTCTTAAGCCCTTCTTCAAGAAAGCCTAGAATTTGTGGCAATTTATGGCAATGACACTTTAGATGAAATAAGTTTTCTTTCTGTAATAGAAGCAGATTTTTTTTACAACCTTGCAGAAGAGAAACAATGACTTATGTCAAGAAACCTTTCTTCCATAGGCATGACTTTTCAAGAAGCAAGCCCTGAGATCAAAATGGATAGGGATTGGAATTGGACCCTGAATCAGAAAGCCTCTGTAAATGAGTAGAGACCATCTTCAAGCACATCAGATCTATGTACCTAAGACTTTTTGGCCAATCAAGAGCTACAAGTATCCCTGGAAGATGGACAATTCAAAGATATCTGCTTAACACTGGCCACAAAGGAAAAACATAGGTGGTCTGTTTGCCAGTGTTGTAGAAGAGCATCCAGACCCTCCATATTGGGGGTTTTCCAATGGCTGATTATGTAGACGAGCATTCCTCCTGGATTCCATTAGATTTATTCCTGAGACTCTCCAATATTACTTAATCAGATGGCATGTTTTTTTTCAATAGCTGCAACTTCCCCAGATCCAGAGAACGTTTGCTGAAAAAAAATCCACTTGAGTTTTGAGAGTTCCAGCAAATAGGAGCTGCTGAAATTAGAGGAATTTTATTTATTTAAAATATTTATATTCCGCATATCACAAAAATCTATGAAGGTTACAATATACATGCAAATGAATTAAAACGGACAACTACACACATTAAAATTACCGTACACATCCAAAAGTTATCAATAAAATACAGCAAATATATTTGACCTTTCATAAATTACCAAAAACCTCCTGAAAAAAACCCAAAACTTTCAGAGCTTTATGGAAAGAAAAAAAAAAAAGGAATTTAATGTATCACATCTGGAAAAGCATTCCACATCCATGGGCCCATAACACTAAATACTCTAGAGCAAATTGTGGCTTTTGCAATAAGCACAAGGGAGGCATTTCCAATAGATGCTGAGACACTGACCGCAAAGTGTGGGAAGGAATATATAGTATAATTAAAGAACCCACTACTTTAGACAGCATCTGCTAGATGGCTTTAAATACCAACACTAAGATTTTAAACTGAACTCTTCATAAAACTGGAAGCCATTGCAACTTAACTAACAAAGGAGTTATATGTTCAGTAGGGGGAATACTACCTATCACCTTAGCTGCAGCATTTTGCACAATCTTCCATGCTTGTAATGCTTTTTTAGGAAGACCACAAAAAAGTGCATTACAATAATCCAAATGAGGCAACACAAAACACTGAATAACTTGCCGAAAATATTCTGGGGAGAGCAACTTATGGAGTCTCAGCACCTGGTGGATCTTAAAAAAGACCATCCTGACCAGCGAAGCAAAATGTCCCCAAAAGGATAGGGAAGAGTCTAACAACACCCCAAACTTTTGATCTCTTGTTGTATTGGAACTGAAACTCCATCATAATCAAAGTTCAGAGGCGCACCAAAATTCCCAGCAAATGATGACCACATAATTTTTGTTTTTTATATATTTAATCAAACCCATTCCTTGACATCCAAGCCACTATGACATCCAAATAAGAAGACAATACTTGAAAACCCTGAGAATAATCATCAGGTACTTCAAATAGAAATTGCAGGTCATCTGTAACATTTTTATTCCTTGATGCTTTTGAAACTTAAACCGTCCTTCTAAGGACGACTTAGATTCAGGAAAGGTTTCTACCTTCAGTTCCCCCTCCCTTTGTTCTTTCCCTTGAATGTTCTCTTTCTATCAATTGTAGTTCCAACCCTTCTTCCCTTTTGTTCCGGTTCGTCAATGTCTTTATAAATTGTCATTTCCCTTGGTTTGTCTTTGTTCATATTGTATTTTAATCGGTACATTGTTTTGGCGTTTTATGTACACCGCCTAGAAGGCTTGATTAGGCGGTTATAAGAAATTTTAAATAAACTTGAAACTGAAGGAGTCTGGGACTGGTTTTCCTGAGTCTTGAACTAAGTTTTCTCCTTAATAAAAATGCTCAATTATGTTTAATTGCAGACTTGACTTATCTCATGTTCTAGCCTGCCTACACTGGGTGTTGTAGCTTGGGTGTTTTAGCTTCTTACTGTGTATGCTGAGATAACCATGTTAGATTTCTCCCTCCTGGACATGTAACAGAAAGACTGCAGGGCTTAGATAAGTGATCTGTTCCATATAGGACAGGGATCTCAAAGTCCCTCCTTGAGGGCCGCAATCCAGTCGGGTTTTCAGGATTTCCCCAATGAATATGAATTGAAAGCAGTGCATGCACATAGATCTCATGCATATTCATTGGGGAAATCCTGAAAATCCGACTGGATTGCGGCCCTCAAGGAGAGACTTTGAGACCCCTGCTATAGGACTATAAGGTTAACCCCTGAACCAATAATAAGTGCGTGCTTATGACCAATGATTGTTAAGAAAATGTAGCAAAAGTAACAAATGAGAAGTTGTATCTAGCATCCAGTTGTCTAGCCAGAAAATGTATAAATGTCACTGTAATTTCCTGTTTTCGGCACTTCTGAAGCTGCCAACTTGGGGCTCAGGAGTCCGCATATGCTGAATAAAACACTTGTGTTTCATCAAGTCTCTGAGTTTTGTGGCTGACCAAAGTGATCTTTCACAACAATACTGCACTCCTAAATCCAGAAATATTTTACCAATCGGTGCCATAAACAGGTTGAACAACAGTGCAGACAAGACAGAACCTTGCGGTACCCCACAATTCAGCATAAAGAACTGAGATTGCACATGCCCATCAGTCACACAAAAATTCCTGTTTGCAAGAAATGAACTGAACTATTTAAGCACAGTTCCAGAAAGCCCCACCGTATGCAAACACTAAAAGGAATGAATGGCTTACTGTATCAAATGTGATTAGGGAAGGGGAAAGAAAGTACCAAGCGTCAAAGCAACATCAATGGACACTAACAGATAATGTTTGCCTTTATCAAAACCTTTCCAAATTTCTTCACAAAGTGATAACAAAAGCAACTCAGTATTGTGACCCTTACGGAATCCAAACTGAAAATCATCCAAACTATGAGAAATGACAAAATCTTCCAATTGCTGAAGGTTTTTCCAAAACCTTAGCCATAAACATCAGATTAGATATAGGATGAAAATGCTCCACCTTTGGAACATCTAAGGAAGGTCCTCTAAAAATAGGTTGTCCCCTATTATCCTGAGACTTAAGAGTCCCCTACATCTTTAACCAACCTCTCTAGATCTTCTCCAAACAGAAGTTTACTTCTAAAAGGAAGCTTTGTTAAACGTGACTTAGACATTGGAAGCTGATTCAACTTCTAAGTCAGAGCCATTTTCCATCTGAGAGTGTCAAACACTGGCTGTGAGCCAGATGGTGTAGCAGAATATGGCTTGTTTGTACCATTGTCAAGCTGCAATGGGAGTTGAACCAGTAATTTCTGGATCTCTGTGCTTACTCTCAACTGGTTGCGTAAACCATTAGGTTATTATTTACAATGAAGTAGCTCTATAATATCACTAGCTGTCCAATACAATTGAGAGTTGCGAAAGTACAATAGAATCATTTAGAGACACTACAGCATATAGCTAGCAATGTGGAACTCAGCCCAGCAGAAAAGCACAGTTACTTACTGTAACAAGTGTTATCCAGTGAAAGCAGGCACATATTCTCACATGTGGGTGATATCCACGGAGCCCAGTATGGACAGTGGGAAAAGTGCATTGTCACTTTAAGTTATTAGAAACTTTGTGACTGCCCACATTGTGCATGTGCGAATGCCTTCCTGCCCGACATTGGCTCGCAGTACCTCAGTTCCATAAGCAAGCTAAGAAGTCAACTAGGGGAGGTAGGAGGGATGTGAGAATATCTGCCTGCTGTAAGCAACTGTGTTTTATCCTTGGACAAGCAGGCAGCATATTCTCACATGTGGGACTCCCTAGCTTACTGAAATAGGATGGAGGGAAGGTTGGCCATTAAGAAGAAAATAAATTATGTAATATTGCTTGGCCAAAATGACCATCTTGTCTGGAATAGGATTCTAGACAGTAGTTACCGTATTTTCTCGCATATAACGCGCACGTTATACGTGGTTTTTACAAACCGCGCATACCCTTGCGCGTTATACGCGTGAGCGCGTTGTACAAAATTTTTTGTACATAGTTTTCCCCCCCCCCGACGCCCGATTCATCACCCGGAAGAAGCGCTTGCACTCCCACCCCGAAGGACCGCTCGCACCCCCACCCGAAGGACCGCTCGCACCCCCACAGCCTCCCCTCCTCCCCCATGGAGAAGCTGTCTACCTTGTTTCCGGATGCCAGCCCAGCTGCTTCCTCTGCCGGTGGTCCTGCCCCTTCTCAGAGCCCTGTGCTGCGCTGCTTCCTCTTCAGGCGGTCCCGCCCTTTCTCTGATGTCAGAGAAAGGGTGGGACCGCCGGAAGAAAAAGCAGCGCAGCAGGGCTCAGAGAAGGGGTGGGACTGCCGGCAGAGAAAACAGCTGGGCTCGCTGGCATCCGGAAACAAGGTAGACAGCTTCTCCATGGGGGAGGGGGGTGAGGCTGTGGGGGTGCGAGTGGTTCTTTGGGTGGGGGTACAAGCGGTCCTTCGGGGTGGGAGTGCGAGCGCTCCTTCGGGGTGGGGGTGCGAGCGGTCCTGCGGGGGGGGGGGGGGAATCGACATCGGGGGGGCATCAGGCTTTCAGGGTAGGGACAGGACTTCAAGGAGGAAAGGAGAGTCGGGGCGGGCGAAAACAGAGTCGGGGTCTCCAGAGGAGAGTCGGGGCGGGCGAAAGGAGAGTCGGGCAGCATGCGCGGTATACGGGTGTGCGCGGTATATAAAAATTTATGTACATAAATATGTGTTTTTTGCGCGCTATACCCGTGTGCGCATTTTACATGGGTGCGCGTTATCTATGTGAAAATACGGTAGATATGAATGTGTGAATTGAGGACCAAGTAGCTGCTTTGCAAATTTCATCAATGGAAAGCTACTGATGCTGCCATAGCTCGGACCTTGTGTGCTGTAAGATGTCTGTTGAGCTACAGCCCAGCCTGAGCATTGCAGAAGTAAATACAGGCCACTAATAAAGTGGAAATAGTTCTCTTCATTACAGGCCAGCCCAATCTGTTAGGATCAAAAGAGATGAACAGTTGAGGTGAAGTCCTGGGTGGCTTAGTCCTTTGTATGTAGTAAGCCAAGGCACACTTACAGTCCAAAATGTTTAGAGTTATTTCTCCAGGAAGCAAAAGGACTCAGACTCCCACCAAGCACTGTCTGTACAATTAACACTCCACTGTTAATTGCTGCCAAAGAGAAACTGGCTTTTTATTATACTAAATAGCTAGAGAGCTCTGTAATCTTACCTGCTTAAATAGGAAAGACAGAAATCAATCAATCATCCTTCCTTCATCCTCAGAAATATGAGCCGGACATTAATATAACTGCAAAAAACTTCTCCCTAACTACATCTATGCCAGGGGTAGCACTGGGTAAGAGCTGACAGTTATGCAGGTGCCAGCAATTTCCCCAACCAAGGTCCAGAGCAAGATGAAATATTAAGAAACTGATTTTAAAAACCACCACCACAAATTGAGATAATATAAAAATAAAACCAGATATTTCCTAAACAAATATAACTATGAGGGCCCTGGCATTGAATATCGGCATGATCCATATTAAAAAACGACTCTTCCCTATAATTTCCCCCCTCCCACACACACAATGAGGTCCATAGCCCCCTTTCAAACTTGCTCCTGATGAAACAAGATCTGCCACACCCCTGCAGGGTCCATAATCCCTCCCATCCCCAACTCTGGATAGGGCTGCCAGATCTATTTGAAGTCTCTGGTGATTCAGTGGGGTGATGGGGGCAGAAGTGAACTCCAATCACTCCTGATTTTAGCAGCTGCCATAACAAAATGGCGGCCACAACCTTTCAGGGACTTCAGGGAGGCCGGTAGGGATTATCCTAAATTGGGGGTTGAGAGATGGGAGGGGATATGAAATTCATTGAAGGTAGGTGAGAGGGGAGATCAGAAAAAAAACTGGAACTTGTATAAGTGGACTGGCCTGCTTAAATGAGCACCAAATATTTATTGCTGCTGCCCAGACATAGACCATCACTAAATATCTGGGGCTAATTTGCCCCACAGATATCATTGCTTTAAAAAATACTGACCACCATGGGCTGAATATTGCTCTTAATGTGTCTAGTTCTGAAAATGGAAATCTGTGTATGTTATTGCCTATCCACCTATTTTTCCTTTGGGTAAACAATTCATGAAGTGGTTATCTCCAGGCATTCTTTTAATCATAGAAAGGAAGAGGTTGGAAAAGAGAGTTAGACACTATTTAAAACAGGATTTATACCTGTCAAGGGCATTTTCAAAAAAAGTCTAAGTCTAAAAGGAGCCCTTAGTATCATTACAGAAATGTAAACCAACCAATAAAGTCATACTAGTCAAACACAGTTACTCTCATTATTTTTATGTTTTACAATTACCTGACAGTTAAACCAAAACCTTAAAAACTTAGGGCTCCTTTTACTAAGCCACAGTAGAGATTTCTAGGAATTCTATGAGTGTTGGAGCAGCACTGGAGCATTTAACATTCCGTTCCATGGTAGAAACCTCTACCATAGCTTAGTAAAACCCAGGGATCCTTTTTACAAAGGCACGCTAGCGTTTTTAGTGCACGCACGGGATTAAAAGGAGGCAGTAGCGGCTAGTGCGTGCGGCATTTTAGCGGTGCGCTAAAACCGCTAGCGCACCTTTGTAAAAGGAGCCCCCAGTGTCAGACATCAGCATCTGGCATTACAGACTTACTATTCCATCTTCTGTCCTTGGCTGAAGACAAGACAGATTCTGGGTGAATATGTTTTGGAAGGCATAAAATAGGCATTCATTCTGAAAGCAACTGAAGTCTCATTTTATGAAATAGTATCAGTAGAATAATATTTAAAATCTGCTGCAAGAATGCCAGCACTGCTAAAGTGATAATGGGTATTATTATTGAAGAGTACAGGATTAATAATATTATTTATTTTATTTATATAAATGCTGTACATATTATCTTACAAACATTCAAAATGGTTCACATAAGATTGCTTTTCTTTGACTTTAATGGAGTTATTGTCACAATTTTCCATTACAAAATGACCAGAAGATGGGTATATTTTACACACACACACACACCCCTTTTATCAAGCTGTGTTAGAGGTTATTTTGCACGGGCCATTGAGGTAAGTGCTCCAGTGCTCATAGGAATTCTCACCCCCTTTTACAAAACTGTAGCGCAGTTTATAGCGCTGGCTGCAGCGATGACAGCTCTGACGCTCATAGAATTCCTATGAGCAATGGAGCTGTTACCACCGTGGCTGGTGCTAAAAAAAACACACTACAGTTTTGTAAAAGGGGGAGGGTCTATGAGTGTCAGAACGTTTACCATGCCAGCTTGTGTTAAAAATCTCTAACGCAGCCTGGGGCTCCACCTCAAGGTCCTGGTGGTATGACAACCCTCATAATGTTTCCTCTTTTTTTTTTTTTTCCTATTATTTACAATATAAGATGGTTTTCTCTTTTCATAGTAAGACTTAAGGCACAGTCTTCTAAAATTTCAAAGCCTACAGCAGGTCATCACCATGTGCACAACTTTTTTCTACTTCTAGTCTTACAACTGAACAAGACACCACTCAAAATTAAAGGTGTCTGTTTTTGAAATGTGCACTTATGGATAGTGTGTGGATCTGGGGAGGGGGTGGTGTTTCAATATTCCTTCAAAGTCCTCGCTTGCACTCTAATATACCCTGAAAAAACTTGAATGGACAGGACTTCACATATAAACGTTTATGTAGAAAGTTTATTTGTTATAAAAATAGGACATTACATTTATTCAACTTAATTGTGCAAGCCTTTAAGCTCTATTGAGGCAAAAAGGGGGCTGCCTTATAAAAAAAAAACAAAGCTACCCTGCCTTTAACAACATGAAGAGCATATACAATGTAGGCAGTTACAGATCTTTCTTTTTTTTTTCTTTGTTTTTTCCTTGAGCAAATGGATTCTGCGACTTGCAGATTAATCAAACTAAAATATTCAGGCAGCAAGAACAAGTCATTGGGTTCCAATAGAAAGTTAAAGTTAGGGGTTTTAATTAGCAAATGTTCTAAGCAGAGTGATGCTACTTGCTGGAAAGGATGTGGTAGAAGAGGTACATTCTTTCATATGTGGTGGGAATGTCAGAGGGTACAGAGGTTTCGGGAACATGTATTTGGTTATGTGAGCAGATTAATTCAAACTCCACTTAATTTGAATGCCGAAAGTGCATTATTGGGATTAAAAATAGAAGGTCTAACATCTTCTCAATCTAAACTTGTGGATTTGGCATTTATAGCTGCTAGACTGACATTGGCTCAGCAATGGCGTATGCAAGATGTACCTACATTAAGAGATATGAGGGAACGTCTGGGAACAGTCTGTGAGAAATACAGATTATCGGCCCTGTTAACAAATCAATGGGCAAAGTTTAATGATATATGGGAAAGTTATATCCAAACAGAAAAAGAAGTCTAATAAAATAATATATTGTCTTATTCTATTAGATGGGGATCCAGGCCTCCGGGGAGGTAGGGGATAGATTTGTTATAATAATAGATAAATAAGTTGCATTAATGCTATTAATATATTAAGATTGTGAATCATACTCAAACGATGATGATGTGATGCAGTGAAGTAGGATTTCTTTCATAGTAGGATGGATAACTTGCATTATTATTATTAGTTTATTAAGATTGTGAATCACATTTAATGTTGATTATATGATTTAGTGAGATTGCTGTATTAGAATAAAAAATTATTAAATAAAGAATAATAAAAAAAAAAGAAGTTAAACTTAGGGCTCCATTTACAAAGCTGCGTTCGGGCATTAACGTGCGGAATAGCACACGCTACATTGCCCCGCACACTAGACGCTAATGCCAGTATTGAGCTGACGTTAGTTCTAGCCGCGTAGTGCACGGTGTAGCGCGTGGTAATATCTTGCGTGCGCTAAAAATGCTAGTGCCCTTAGTTCCCCGATCTCTACACCTGCACCTCAGACAGAAAAAGAAGCAAATAGTATTGGTTTAAACTAAACTAAACTAAGCCTTAAGTTTGTATACCGCATCATCTCCACGGAAGTGGAGCTCGACACGGTTTACAAAGCTTAAAAATATAGGAAAAGAGGAGAAGGAATTGCAAAGTATATAAAAAGAGGGGAAGTAAACAGGAGAAGAGATGATATATGTTAGAGAAAAGCTAGGTTTAAATAGAAAATCAAAGCACCGCAGCATTATGAAGCAGAGCAAAGCAAGAAGTTGAGGCGAATGAACCCGATCTTGCAGGCAAACAGTGGGAGGAAGGAAACGTAAACTGACGGTTTCTCTCCTTACCTTTGCAAGCACACATGCAGGAGGCTAAGAGGAGAAGGAGCATCAGGCTGCCCAGCACGCTGCCCTGGGGCAACTTCCTCAGGACGCTCCTGTTTCTGTGGCCGGTGGCTGACGGGGAGGGCGGAGCTGCTCTCTGGCAAGCGTCGGGAGTCGGCATCTCTCGCAGGCTCTTTCTTGGCGGGCGGGCTCTCTTCTTGCTTCCCGCCTTCACTTTGCAGCTCTGGCTTAGCTTTCCTCAACTTTTAAGGTGCCGGCAGCACGTGGGGCCGGGCTGCGTGAGGAGGGTGGATACCGGGGTGGGAGTCTAGCTTTCAAGAAGTGAGCACGACTGAAATGAGGTGATCAGATTTCCCCCCCCCCTCCCCCCTCTCCTAACGGAGTCTTGTTGCACTTTCTGATGAAAGAAGCGAGTTGTCACTCGGACACCCTGTGGTATTTATCAAAACACACGAGACACGAGGGAAGGAGTGCAAAGCCAACTTTCCTGAGGCGCCTCAATTACACCGTCCGAGAATGACTCGGGAACGAATCTGCACCCGTCGTTGTTGCCCGCTCTGTGGGTGCTTGAACACCCCCCTAATATTGACCCAAACTCCTTTATTTTGACCAAAGAGCATTCACTTGCGTTGCCCCCCCCCCTCCAATCATCTTGAAAAGTTGGCCCCTAGGGTCCTCGTCCCTGTTTGAGGCTTGTGCTGCAGCTGAGGCCAAAGCTCGCGGCGACGGGGGCAGGAACAGGCCAGAACTGGCGGGGCGGGGCGGGGATGGAGATAGATCCGGGAAGGGGTAAAACACGGACCTGGCGGATCTAATCCCCGCACGGCCTTAAAAATCTGAGGTCCGTGTCGGTGCCACTTGTAGTCTCTGGCTCTGACAGACCTCGATGGGATTTTAGCGCTGACAGATCCGTCTCAGCATAGGGAGGGTAAAGTATTAGGATCCGTCAGCGCTAAAATCTCCTCGAGGTCTGTCAGAGCCAGAGACTACAGTGCTGGAGCGGCAAAGCAGAAGCCAAGAGAGCGGGGACGTAGGTTTCGGACGTGCAGTTATGGAAAAGAAGTCTCCAAACTCCAGCACTAGTCTCTGGCTCTGACAGACCTCGAGGAGATTTTAGCGCTGACGGATCCTAATACTTTACCCTCCCTATGCTGAGACACGGACCTCAGAGTTTTAAGGCCGTGCCGGGGATTAGATCCGTCAGGTCCGCGTTTTACCAAATGTGGCCCCGTGACAATCTCTAGAAGCTTGGAAGGTTTTGCAGAAGTAGGTCGACTGACAAGTAGCATAAATGTAGTCTCTTCTTTGCGCCCCCCCCCCCCCACCCCCAAATAGTGCTATTCCAGACCGGTGAAAACCTGCACATTTCTGGAAAAGTGGAATAAATCAGAGAGGGATCTCTCGCGGGAACAGCAACAAAAACAGGACGATTTCATTACTGTGTGACAACGTATCCATCACAAAGATATAATGTAGTTATTTATGATTTCTGAAGCGAAATATCAAATTGTTTCCAATATCTTGATATTTCCATTACTTATCATTATCTCCTGCTGCACCGGGGAGAAGTGAAATGTGGGAAGGGCACCAATTGATTTTTTTTTTTCCGGCTGCCGGTTTCGTACCCAGTTACAGTTTTGCCTGAGCAAAGCTGGGCAAAGGAATGAGAAACGCACCTGTACATGAGAAACTGAAAAGACCATTTCAGTCATCATTCTTTACTCAACTTTTGTGTTACAAACAGAGTTTTCATTGACTCTGACTTTTTAGAAATGGTCTCATCTGAGCAAAAATGGGTGGAAGTTGGAACAAATAGCTTAACATGTTAATCTTAGAACCCCCCCCCCCCAAAAAAAAAACCAAAAAAAAAAACACCTTTCCAGAAGAGTTTTGATTTTACATCACCTTAAAGCCAGAATGCCAAAACGCCTAAATATGCCTTTTCCTGGGTAAATATTTTCTGCAACACTTAAAACCAACTAGTAGTGTAGAGGGAAGGGGTAAAACGCGGACCTCACGGACCTGATGGACCTCGGGGTAAAATGCGGACCTCATGGACCTGACGGACCTCGCGGATCTAAACCCGTATGGCCTTAAAAATCTGAGGTCCGTGTCGGTCCGTGTCCGTGGCGCTTGTAGTTTCTGTCGCTGACAGACCTTGATGAGATTTTAGCGCTGACGGATCCGTCTCAGCATAGGGAGGGAAAAGTGTTAGGATCCGTCAGCGCTAAAATCTCTTCGAGGTCTGTCAGAGCCAGAGACTAGTGCTGGAGCGGCAGAGCAGAAGCCAAGAGAGCGGGGACATAGGTTTTGGACGTGCGTTATGGAAAAGAAGTCTCCAAACTCCAGCACTAGTCTCTGGCTCTGACAGACCTCGAAGAGATTTTTAGCGCTGACGGATCCTAACACTTTTCCCTCCCTATACTGAGACGGATCCGTCAGCGCTAAAATCTCATCAAGGTCTGTCAGCGACAAAAACTACAAGCGCCACGGACTCGGACCGACACAGACCTCAGATTTTTAAGGCCGTACGGGTTTAGATCCGTGAGGTCTGTCAGGTCCACGTTTTACCCCTTCCCTAGTACAAATTGCCATATCTATTATGAGCTTACAAAGAAGAAAAGTTAATGCTTAAATTGTAAAACTGAAACTATCAATAAAAATAAATTTGACAAAAAGAAAGATTAGGCTGTAACTTAAATGAAGCCTGAATGTAATTAAATAACCACTTTTTTTTTTTTTTTGCCATACTTTCATATTTCATTTAAATAATCTTGAACTGAGAATCTACTAAAATCTAGTTCAGTTTATCTAAAACTGTATCTGGCAAACTAATGGCTAAAATCTCTGCAGCAGTATTGAAAATACAAGCTTCAGACATGACAACATATTAATTTAGGAGTTCCATATCCCCCCTACCCCCAGAATGGAAATAGACTTTTAATAAGGATGTGCATTATTCCTGCAAGCTGTGCAAAATTAATTTCAGTATGTAATTAGCGGAAAAAAAGAGCAGAACCAGCCTGATTTTTTTTATTATAAATAATTAAGGATGTTTTGTTTCTGACCATCTGAAAGAAAACTCCACTTTTTCCATACAAAATGTTGTTAGTAGATAGTACTGAAGATCTGTGTTTGGTGTTTTTAATGTTTCTAGTTTAATGCTGTTATTTAGAATTTTGAATAAAATCAGAACTCAATATTACAGTAATTAAGAAGGTAATAGAATGGATGTAATGTTTTTCATCTAAATTTTCACTATGGACTAAATATATTGGTTAATGCCTCTTTAGTTCTAACTCAGAGCTTTGCACATACTAATCTGTTATCTAATTTTTTTTTAACACCTGCCAGTGATGTTTTGTAAGGATCTACTAGTGATGATTAGCAGGTCTAGAATACTGATGTTTCTTCTTGCCTTTCTGCACCATCTTGAAATCTGCCTTTTACATCTCTCTCCTTAAATCATGATAATACCTGGAGTGTGAAGAAAGAAGTCTAGATTGGGACTGATGAAGAAGTTAATGAAAACTCAAACATGCAGAGAAGGCCTTTGATCGTGTAGAATGGACCTTTATGTACCAAGCAATGGATTGGTTTGGTGTGGGATCTGGATTTATTCATAGTACTTCATAGTACTTTCTGGTGGGCAAATCTATGTTTAGTGTATAAATGAATGCTGATTTGTCAGGAAACACAAAAATATTCAAATTAGTCTGGGGTCCATTGGCGTCTTTTGTAGAATTGTTGTAGTTTTATTTTTGCTGATATAGTACTTGCATATCCAGGGATGGGAGGGTGGGTATTTCTTTATATGATTCCTTGTTCTTTTCTCTGATGGTTGGGAAGGGAGGGGGTATTTCTGGGTATTGATAAACAGATTATGAATGTTTATAAGTGCTTAATTGTTATGGTTATGACATGTTATGTTATGATGCACTTTTGTAAGATCTGAAAATTTAATAAAGATATTTTAAAAAACCCATAAAAACATGCTTGTGCAAAGGTAACCAAGACTACAAGCTAAAATCATTTCTCAAGTAAATTAAAATTAAATTCCACCTTTTTGTAAATTAAATTCCACCTTTTTTGTAATGAGAGCAAGAAAATATACAGTATATCACTTAATTTTTGGACACTTCTCTATTTAAAATCAATGATTTTCCTATTCAGTTTGGCAGGACAAAACAACATGTAATGCTCTTTCTTCATAAATTGTGACTAAAAAAATACATTTATTACAAGGGCTTCTTATTGGGGTCATGAGAACAGGAAAAGTAATGGGCCTGATGACAGTGTAGTCATGATGACTTGTATGGTCCAGCTGTGGTGGTGGAAGTGCTACTACTATTTATTATTTCTATAGCGCTGAAAGGCGTGCACAGCGCTGTACATTTTAACATACAATAGACAGTCCCTGCTCAGAAGAGCTTACAATCTAATTTAGACAGGACATTTCAGGGTTGGGGAGGTTATAGTGGGTATAGGTATCTAACAGCAGCAGGGTTGAGGAGATTATATATAGTAGGTATCTGACAGCAGTGAGGGGGAATTAAGAGTTGAAAGAAGTTTCAAAAAAGTGGGCCTTTAGCTTGGATATCAACACTGCCAGGGACGGAGCACAATGTATTGATTCAGGCAACCTGTACCAGGCATACGGCACCGCAAGAAAGAAAGGACAGAGTCTGGAGTTGGCAGTGGAAGAGGGTACAGAAAAGAGGGGCTTGCCCGATGAGCAGTGATCATGGAGGGAAGGGGGCATAGGGAGAGATGAATGAGGAGAGATATCGGGGGGCTTCAGAGCGAACGCACTTGTAGGTCAGCAAGAGGAGTTTAAACTGTATTCGGAAATGGATGGGGAGCCAATGAAGTGACTTGAGGAGAGGGGTAATGTGAGAATAGCGGCTCTCACGGAATATGAGTCGCACAGCAGCATTTTGAAAGGATTGAAGAGGCGAGAGACAGGCAAGCGGGAGGCCCGAGAGAAGTACATTGCAGTAGTCTAAGCACAAGGTGATGAGAGCGTGGACAAGGGTTTTGGATGTGTGTTCAGAGAGAAGAGGACGGATTTTGGTAATGTTATAGAGGAGGACGCGACAGGATTTGGCAGTCTGTTGGATCTGAGCAGAGAAGGAAAGAGAGGAGTCAAAGATCACTCCAAGGTTGCGAGCCGATGAGACAGGGAGGAGGATAGCGTTATCCACAGAGATAGAGAACAGCGAGAGGGGGCAGGCGGGTTTGGGGGGAAAGATAAGGAGTTCAGTTTTAGCCATATTCAGTTTGAGGTGGCGGCAAGACATCCAAGCAGCAATGTCAGACAGGCAGGCTGAAGTTCGAGCATGAACTCCTGCAGAGATATCCGCCATGGAGAGGTAGATCTGGGAGTCATCAGCATAGAGGTGATATTGAAAACCATGAGAGGAGATCAGCGTACCAAGAGAGAGGATATATAGGGAGAAGAGGAGAGGGCCCAGGACAGAGCCTTGGGGTACGCCAATAGACAGCAGGACGGCGGCGGAGGAGGATCCACTGTAACATACGCTGAAGGTACGACAAGAGAGATAGGAAGAAAATCAGGAGAGAGCAGAACCCCGGAATCCCAGTGAGGATAACGTGTCGAATAGGAGGCGGTGATCAACAGTGTCAAAGGCAGCAGACAGATCGAGAAGAATGAGGATAGAACATGAGCAGTTTCTGTAGAGTGGAGAGGGATAAAGCCCGATTGAAGTGGGTCAAGAATATTATGAGAAGAAAAGCAATGGCGGTAAACAGCACGTTCGAGTAGTTTGGCTAGGAAGGGGAGGAGGGAGATAGGGCGGTAGTTGGAGGGGGACGTAGGATTACAGGCACAGAGAACTATATTATAATAAAGATATAGGGCTCCTTTTACTAAACCACATTCGAGATTTCTACCATGGGCCAGTGAGGTAAATGCTCCAATACGCACGCATAGGAATTCTATGAGCATCAGAGCATTTACCTTGCCGGCACGGGTTAGAAACCTCTAACACGGTTTAGTAAAAGCCAGTAATAGTTTGCAACTTGCAGGGATACAATGGATGTCTGAGGCCAAGAAGACTGGGTACTAGAATTGGTCAAGGCCTGGATAGGCCCAGCTTGAACAGTGGTGCTGAATGCTGCATTTTCTAGGAGGAAGCATAATCGCACTGCAGTGGTGGTTTGTGGCCTGTATCAAGTAGTCTCCCAACAGGAAGAAAAAAGAAGAATGCAGAGCTGGTGGTTCTGGTAGAAAAGCATGCCACAACATGGTAAATTAGTAGCAGCTATAGTTAAAGTAGCAGAGGTGATAAAGCCCAAAGAGAAGGGTTAGTGGACAAGGGCTGAGTTGTGATGGAACCTGGATTGCTGAATAATCTGGGACAGGGATAATCGAGGAAAGTATTGAAGCAGTGCTGTTTATTGCTGATGGCCGTTAATCTTTGTGCCTGGCTGCTGATGAAGGGGGTGAGGGAAAGAGCTCCTTAGAGGAGGGGAATTAATGTGGGATTGTTAATGTCATTTTTTCACATAATAACATAGTAAATTATGGCAGATAAAGACCCGAATGGTCCATCCAGTCTGCCCATCTATGCTCTATAAATTAATAATTTAATTGAAATGGTCCTTTTTCTTAGATATTTCTGGGCCAGAAACCCAGAGCTCTGCCTGGCAGTGTGCTTAGGTTCCATCTACTGGAGTCTCTGTCAAAGCCCACTCCAAACCATCTCACCACTGAAGCCCTCCTCACACCAACCTCAACTGAATGGCTATATACAGGACACAGACTGTGCAAGTCTGCCCAGTACTGGCCTTAGTTCCTTCAATATATACCATATTTTTTGCTCCATAAGGCACACTTTTTCCCCCAAAAAAGTGGGTGGAAATAAGGGTGTGTCTTATGAAGCGAATACACCAACCCCCTCCCATATCTTTTTTTTAATCCCTGCGGTCCAGCACTGTATCGGCAGGAGCCTTCCCTCCCTGAATGGCTGCTACTTAGAAACTTCCTCCCACTTCCTATCCATCCTGAAACCTTATTGGATGTAAGCAAGCCAACCCCACCCATGGCCTTTTAAGCAAAATTTGAACTCCTGCGAGGGATAGAGGGGAGGTAAGTCTCCTCAAGCCAAATGAAGAACTGCGTGTTTATGATCTCATCGCGTTTCAGAATGGGGTTTGGAAGTGAGGTGCCAAACCCCACCCTGCTCTGCTCCACCAGCCTCCACTAACTGTTTGGCATGCAGGAGCACTGGTGATGCTCCTCCATCCGCGGGTATGGTACTGAATGGAGACCTGCATGTATTTTTTATCTCATCACATTCCAGAATGGGGTTTGGAAGTGAGGCGCCAAGCCCCGCCCCGCTCCACTGGCCTCCACTGTGTGGCATGCAGGAGCGCTGGTGATGCTCCTCCGTCCACAGGGATAGTAGAGAGTCAGTGGCTATCACCATGGAGACCAACCTTCAGAAGCGGAAGGAGGCTTGCAAGTCCCTGCATATTAAAATGATCAGCATGGGCAATGCTGAGGTGGGCAAGGTAAGGAGGTGCTACACTCTCCCTATCAATGGGGCCCTGGGGGTGGGGAAAGGAAAGGTCATTGTGAGGGCGGTGATGCTTTAGCTCAGGTCAGTAAGTTCCTGAAGGCTTTTGCTGTAAGTGAGATTTTTGGGTAGTAGCAGTCTGCAAAGTCATGTACAGCAATAATGTTTGTAACCTCCTGGGAGCAGGATTTTGTTACTAAAAATTACTACCGTAAATAATGCTGTGAACTGTCTGTAGCATCATTTGGAAGGGAGGCAAAAAGGAACCTACTAAAGATGTGTCATTCAGCAAAAATTATAATACCGTATCTTCAAGTTCCATTTGAGCTGGTGGAGTTTGGAGTATGAGGAAGTTCCACTGCTTCAGCTGAATGAGTCCTGCAAGAACTGACAGCAGCCATTCAGGAAGCAGCGCAGGACAAGGCAGGCACAAATAAATCTCGTGCCTACTTTGCGCGCCACTCAGCCACTGCCGGAAGACATCAGGATGTAGCCTGGGATTAAAAAAGGTACCAACGTACTGGGGGGGGCAGGGGACAGGGGCCCTGCCTGCCCGCCTGTCCTTTCCCGGCCTACCATTAGACCACTAGAGGGGAGACAGGGTACAGAGCCTGTAAAGGAGTGTGGGGTTGGTTGCAGAGCCTGGCAGGGAGAATTTGGTTCAGAATATTTTTTTTCTTGTTTTCCTCTTCTAAATTTAGGGTGTGTCTTATGGTCGGGTGCGTCTTATGGAGCGAAAAATATGGTACCCATTATTTTCTGATTAGAGATCCTCTATGTTCATCCCATGCTTGTTTGAACTCTGTTACTATTTTCCTCTCCTCTACCTCCTTGGGAGCACATTCCATACATCAACCACCCTCTCCGTAAAGAAGAATTTCCTAACATTACTCTTGAATCTACTACCCCTCAACCTCAAATTATGCCCTCTAGTTTTACCATTTTCCTTTCTCTGGAAAAGATTTTGTTCTACGTTAATACCTTTCAAGTATTTGAATCTTCTCTGGCTTCCTTTTCTTTTAGGATATACATATTCAGGGTTTCCAGTCTCTCCTCATATGTCTTTTGGCACAAACCTCCTACCATTTTCATCACCTTTCTCTGGACTGCTTCAAGTCTTCTTATGTCCTTTGCCAGATACGGTCTCCAAAATTGAACATAGTACTCCAAATTTCTTTAAATGTCCCTCTTGTATGGCTATTGCCCGCTCCATTTTAAAGATTTGGCATAACGAATTCCACCCAAAATTATAATTGAGCCGATCCCAATTTTTCCAGTTTTTCATTATTTCCTGTATGGCAACCCCTGTCATAATGAGCAAAAATGTATTATTATCAGAAGAGATTTGACTTTTAGCTCTCATTGCAGTACCAAATAACACAGTGTCATAAGATAATGCCACCGGATTTTCCAGCAGATTATTCACTTGGCCCCAAATGGATTTCCAAAAACTAAATATCAATGACAATAGAATAATAAATGATCTAATGTCTCAGCTTCGAGATGACAGTGCCAGCATCTATCAGACTTAGAGCTATCTAATTTCTTTAAATGAACTGGGGTCCAAACTGCTCTATATAATAAGAAAAAACAAAGTTTGTCTTATAGATGCCGACGCCGTACATCTCATCCTCCAAGCCCAAATTCATGGCCATTGAGATGCAGTAATTTGATGCTTAATCTCAATGCTCCAAATGTCATGCAAACCAGTCTTTGGTTTCTTATTCAAAAATTCAGATATTAATTTATACCACTGAGTGGCCTGGTGTCCCAGGAAGTCCACCTGAAAACATAAGAACGGCAAACTATATTGACAGTTAGATTTTTCCATTCAGGGAACCCCCTTCTGAACGGCCTGTTTCAACTGTAACCATCTATAACTTTGTGATTTGTTAAGACCAAATTTGTGTTGCAATCGTGAAAAGTCAAGCAGCCTACTCTCTGATATAACATCATCCAAAGTATGTATACCTGCCTTCATCCAGTGTTTCCAGATGACCTTAAACCCGCCAATTTGAATCTTGGAGTTCAGCCACAGATTCTGACATGTGGATTTATGGATTTTAAATAGGTGTTAAATTATTTATAAATTTTAAAGTTTGCCACATGTCTAGTAAAATTCTATTGTCCTTATACAATCTAGGTAACTTGATACTTAGAACATGACCTAATTGCAGTGGAGACATGAGTTGCCATTCCAACCATAACCAGTCTGGGAGATTTTCCATGAGCTCAGGGAAGATCCAGTACATACCCTGATGCATAATATAGGCTTGATGGTACCTGTGAAAGTTGGGAAAATTTACCCCACCCTCCGCAATTGGTTTTTGTAGAGATACCAAAGCAATTCTTGCTGCTTTCCCCAGCCAAATAAATTTTGTCAGAATGCTATTTAATTTCTTGTAAAAAGACCCCTGAAAAAACACTGGCAACATATCCATTTGGTAACAGACTACAGGAAGAAACATCATCTTAACTGTTTGGACTCTCCCCCACCAAGACAGATGTAATGGGTTCCAATGCTCACATATTTCTGTGACCTTCAGTAATAAAAATTTTTCATTTACTTTCATAGTCTCTTCTAGTGTACTTTTTATCCAAATACCTAAATATTTTATCCCCTCTTCCTTCCATAGAAAAGGGCATGTGTCAAATAAACCTTTTGTACAATATACACACATTTAGGGAAGAACCTCTGATTTGCTCCAGTTTATTTTGTAGCCAGAGAATTTTCCAAATCTATCAATCAGATCAAGTAAATGTGGAATGGTGGTTTCAGGATTCCTCAAGTGAAGCAATATGTCATCTGCATAAGCAGAGACCTTGTATTCCCGACCTGCATAAGGAATACCATGTATCTCCTCTGCCTGATGAATAGCCAATACAATGTCAAAAAGCAAAGGAGATAACGGACACCCTTGTCTAACTCCTCTTCTAAGACAAAAACATTCAGAAAAATTATTAGTAATGTAATCTTGCTTAAGGGGAACTATACACCTTCAATTTTTCATGTGGTTCATAAACACTTTCTTCCATTAATGGCACAGTATCTACTCCATTCTTGTGTGTAACTTTGCCAGACAATCTTGGTCCTTCTTCAAGATCTTGTTCCATAAACACAGAACAGAAGTATTTGTTTAGCATGTCTGCTTTTTTCTCATCACTCTCCACATATCAATACATATCATCTTTTAGGGCTTCTTTTATCAAGGCGCGCTACAGGGGTTAGCGCGTCGGACATTTCATCACGCGATACCCCCCCGCAGCAAGCCTAAAAACGAATGCCTCATCAATGGAGGTGTTAGGGATTAGCATGGTAGGCGATTGAACGCGCGGTATTCTGCGCGTTAACCGCCTACCGCACCTTGATATAAAGAGCCCTTAGTCTCGCAATTCTATTTTTCATATTCTTCCTTTCTGAAAACATTTTGTCTCCCTTTTTTTACATTTCTAGCCATTTGCTCTTTCGCTTCTGCTTTTGCTAGACATCTCTCTCTCTTGGCTTCTTTCAGTTTCACCTGGTAGTCCTTTCTGTACTCCTCTTTTGAAGTTTTTTTTTATATTTCAAACTCCAACTCTTTTGCCTTTATTTTCTCTGCCACTAGTTTAGAAAACCATAGTGGTTTCCTTTTTCTCTTGTTTTTATTTATTTTCCTCACATAAAAGTCAGTAGCTATTTTTATTGCTCCTTTCAGCTCAGACCACTGTTTTTCCACTTCCCTTATGTCCTCCCATCCTAACAACTTTCTTCAGGTACGCTCCCATTTTACTAAAGTCCGTACGTTTGAAATTTAGGACTTTGAGTTTTGTGTGGCCGCCCTCCACTTTAGCTGTTATATTAAACCACCTGGGCACCTGCTCGAACATTAGAGATACTCTCTCCATTTGTGAGGACCAGATCTAGTATTGCTTTTTCCTTTGTGGGTTCCATCACCATTTGTCTGAGCAGAGCCTCTTGAAAGGCATCCATAATCTAGGGGCATTCTAGGGGTACTGCAGTGAACACATTAAAAAAAATCCCAGGTACACATCTCACCATAACCCGCTTATATTGTATAGTGAGCCCTACAAAACCCACCCAAAATCTACTGTACCTACATAAAGATGACACCTGCAGGTGTAAGGGCTATAGTTGTGGTGTACAGGTGGGTACAGTAAGTACCCCGCATAGAATTTTAGGAGATCCATTAGAAAATGGTTCATGCCACTGACCCAATCTCATCATGAATATACACTTTCTAGCAGGGACACATGAATTTGTAATGAATCTATTGGGTCCTTACACAGTAATAAAATGTAAAAGCAAAAAAAAACAAATTTCTCCAGAGTTTAAAATAATGATCTGTCTTAAGATACTTATTTGCTGGGACTATATTTAATAATTTTCCAAAAGAAGACCCCAGTAATGCTACTGAATCAAACTAATTTACTTTGCTTTTATTTGTAATCACTCATGAGAAATTTTGACAGAGCTACTGTGTCTCATTATGGCAAGGAGCAAGATGCATAACACTTTTATAGGCGTTCAGCACCTTAAAATGCCATGACCTTTTTCAACTATGAAAAAGTGCCATCGTCCTTTTCCCCAACAAAACAAAAGAATCCCAAAGATAAGAATGATTTAACAGAGATTCTTCTCTTACATAGCATTTATGTGGCATTTATACAGGAGCTAATGAGGTTGTAGAAAAATCAGTTCCTCAACTCAAAGCAAGGATCTATGCTAAAAAGGAAAGTAAAACTTAAGCAACAATGCTTTTAGCAGACTATTTCATGTACAAAAGAAAACCAGAAAAACAAAATATTGCATGCTGCTAAGAATCTGAAAATGGCAATGTTCTGGATCTTTATGGTGAATTTTCCCGTAATTTTGTGGAGCTGACTTTGCCCCGGAAGATAATCAGTGTGATCAGGACAAGAGAGCTCCAATAAAGAGTAAAATCCCCAAATAACCCTTTTCATAACAGCAGCATATTCATATCCCAGTGAACACATCTCATCCCCTGTCTTCAAATGTTTTTGACTATCTGTAGTTTGTGTTACCTTTTAAATGTAAAAGGGCCAAAAAAAGAAGCTCTTCTGATTCCCAAGGTTTGCTCTTCAGAGGCCATGATTTTTTTTAAGAACAAGAATCTGAAAATAGTTGCACATACTTCTGTCAAAAGCTTGCCTCATATTCATATATACTCCAATACATTTTCACCTCAAATCAATAGAAGTCAATAGGAAAAACCCATCACTCATACTCACATATAAAACTACCTACACTAGAGGAATTTCAAAATATTTATCCATCTATCTTTGAGAGCTAGCTAGTCAAGCCTAAGTGGTTGAAATTAGAGAATGACACGGGGGAACTCAATTTCCCCGTCCCATCCCCATGAGTTTTGTCGCTGACCCTGCACCATTCCTGTAAGCTCTGCCTTAACTGCACAAGCCTCAAATACCTATGATTTTAAAGTGTTTGAGGCATGTGCAGATGAGTACAGAGCTTGCAAGAATGGGGCAGATATAGGAAAAGAACTTGCCAGGATGGGAAAATGAGTTCCCATGGGAACGGGGAAAAATTTGTCCCTGTGTCATTCTATAGTTGAAATGTCTCCCACCCCTCCACAGACAAGCCGAGTTTAATAAAATAAATATACAATGCTCATAAATCTTGCTTATCGAGAAAGGAGTAGGGCCAAAGATATGACTAAATCAGAAGACAGAATTTAGGGGTTAGGGGGAAATTCTTCAAGGTGCAGTAGCAGTTTGCCCTTTACCACGCCTTGATGCCCCATAGAATTCAGCAACCTGTGGAATCCTAGTACCGCAGGTTGCTAAATCCTGGGCCAAGAGAACAACGCTGCTTGCAAGTCACCTAACAAGAAGTTTTAATCCCATGAGCCCAGAACATAAGGCTGTTCAAAACCACAACCTGAGTTTACTGGCCTGCAGCTCTGAGTTCCCCACCCAAGGCCAGTTCCCCTATAGTGGTTACCTTACATAGACATTGGTGGTCCAGGGCATCTAGGAGAGTTATACAGGGGGTGGTCTGTGGGTACAGGGGCTCTTCAGACAGGAGCAATGCCCAATCGTGGACTTCATACCTTCCCTGGATGACCCCCTCCCTAAACTCTCCAGACCTCCTGTGGACCACCATGTCCATTTAAGGTAGCCACTATAGGGGGCAGGCCTTGGGGGAGACCTTATGTCAGGGTGGTTTAAGTTAGTTGGGGGGGGGGAGCTGTAGGCCAGGAGTATCAGGCTATGGCTTTATGGCCCGATGCTCCCAGACAGTAAAATAATGCCAGCAAAATGTGACCATTGGGAATTGTGCAGCAATTTGATTAAGGTAGATTGGATAAATTACAAATGTTTTAGGGAAGATAGAGTATTGCATTAATCAAGGTAAGGTATGATGAGGGCCTAAATTAGGGTTAGAATGAGGGATGAGGGAAGTAGAGTTTTGACAGACTATATGTGATATAGTACAAGAAAGGATGAGCACAATTTGGGATTTGAAAGTTTAAGTCAAAGATCCTATTGTTCTCAGATACTTAGGTATCCTTCTCAATCTCACACTTCCCAATCTAGACAAGAATATAGCCAGCATTCTAGTAATTGTGTTGGACAATTTACCAATTTTATTCCATACCATCCTGACTCAAGTTCTTCAGTCTAAAAAGATGGCTGCAATGTTTTTGTTCGATGTTTAAATCCCCCTTTCACAGCATACGTCATCAATTTCCTGCGTGGAGATGTCTCCCAGTCACTCACAACCATGCACTCCATCATCAAAAGTTGGATCATCCCATAGCACTAGTGTTGGCTAGCCAGGGGGTTTGGCTTCATTTCCAGTAACATAACTCTTTTAAGAATCATCTTTAAACCCCAGGAGGGGGCCGGTAGGGCTAGAAAACCCAGAGGAAAAGCGGGGAAGTGGGGTGGCGGGAATGTGGGGAAACCGAAAGCTACGAGGGTAAAGGCCGAGGGCAAAGCAGGAGAACTGCCTGAAATTCAAGGGGAGGCGGCCCAGGTAATACAGAGGTGGAGGAAAAACGACGGGACCTGCGGTGCTTATACGCAAATGCAAGAAGCCTCATGGCCAAGATGGGTGAACTAGAGGTCGTGGCCAAGGGGGAGGACCTGGATATAATTGGAATTACAGAAACATGGTGGACAGAGGAGAATCAATGGGATGTGGCGCTGCCGGGGTACAAGCTCTACAGGAGGGACAGGACCCACAAGAAGGGAGGAGGCATAGCACTATATATAAAGGACTCTATCTACTCGGTCGGGATGGATATGGCAAAGAAGGCAGAGGGGCTGGAATCGCTATGGGTCAAATTGCCGGGAAACAAGGGTGCAGGCATAAAACTGGGGCTGTACTATCGCCCACCTGGTACGCCGGAAGGAGTCGGACACAACTTGGAAGCTGAACTGAGACAACAATGCAGGACTGGAAGTGTAACAGTGATGGAGGACTTCAACTACCCGGGGATTGACTAGAGTACGGGTCACTCCAACTGCACTAGGGAAACAGGATTTGTAGAAGCTGTGAGGGACTGCTTCATGGAGCAACTAGTCAGGGAACCGACGCGAGGGAGTGCTACTCTTGACCTCATCCTAAACGGATTAGGAGGGCCTGCAAGAGGGGTAGAAGTGGGAGGACCACTAGGCAACAGTGACCACAACGCGATCAGATTCACATTAGAAAGGGGGACACCCACAGTAAGGAGGACCGCAACAACTGCACTCAACTTCAGGAAAGGGAACTATGTTGCTATGAGGGAAATGGTGGGGAGGAAGCTCAGAAACATCCTTAGGATGGAGACTGTAGGAAGCGCCTGGACCCTATTCAGGGACACCCTGCAGGAAGCACAAAGAATGTACATCCCCAGTTTCAGGAAAGGTGGCAAAAACAAGCGGTCAAAGGACCCGGTTTGGATCTCAACAGAAGTAAAGAGGGCAATAAATGACAAAAAAGTATCCTTCCGGAGATGGAAAAAGGACCCAACGGAGGAAAATCACCAGGCGCACAGGAAATGCCAAAAGGAATGCCACCGAGAGGTTAAAAAAGCAAAAGGGAAATACGAAGAGGGGCTGGCCAGGGAGGCGAAAAACTTCAAGGCATTCTTCAGTTACGTAAAGGGGAAGCGACCAGCGAGAGAGGAGGTGGGGCCGTTGGACGATGGGGATAGGAAGGGAGTGATTAAGGAGGATAAAGAGGTAGCTGAGAGGTTGAACACGTTCTTCTCGTCGGTTTTCACGAGAGAAGACACATCTAATATACCGGACTCAGAGGAGCTCATGAGTGGGGAACAGGCTGAAAAATTGGAACACATAGAGGTAAGTAAGGAGGATGTCCTCAAACAGATAGACAGGTTAAAATGCAGCAAATCGCCGGGCCCAGACGGGATCCACCCAAGGGTTCTGAAAGAACTAAGACAAGAAATAGCGGGCACAATCCAGCATGTTTGCAACCTATCCTTGAAAACTGGAGAGGTACCAGAGGACTGGAAATTGGCAAATGTCACACCTATCTTCAAGAAGGGATCGAGGGGTGACCCCGGGAACTACAGGCCAGTGAGTCTGACTTCAATTATAGGGAAGATGGTGGAAACTATGATCAAGGACGGTATTTGCGAGCACATCGAGAGAAATGGCCTACTGAGAACAAGCCAGCATGGATTCTGTAAGGGAAGGTCATGCTTAACGAACCTTCTGTACTTCTTTGAGGGAATAAGCAGTCGGGTGGACAATGGGGAACCTATAGACATCATTTACCTCGATTTTCAAAAGGCTTTCGACAAGGTGCCACATGAAAGGCTGCTTAGGAAGCTGTGGAACCACGGGGTGGGAGGGGATGTGCACAGATGGATCGAGCACTGGTTGTCGGGTAGACTGCAGAGGGTCGGAGTAAAGGGACAATATTCTGACTGGCGGGGAGTCACGAGCGGTGTGCCACAGGGATCGGTGCTGGGGCCGTTACTCTTCAACATATTTATCAATGACCTGGAAAAGGAGGCAAAGTGTGAGGTTATAAAATTTGCAGACGATACCAAACTGTGCGGCAGAATTAGGTCCAGGGAGGAGTGTGAGGACCTGCAAAGGGACCTGGACAAGCTGGAAGACTGGGCAAACAAATGGCAAATGCGCTTTAACGTGGAAAAATGCAAGGTCATGCATATAGGGAAAAAGAACCCGTTGTTCAACTACAAATTGGGGGGGGGGGCATTGTTGGGAGACAGCAGTCTTGAGAGAGACTTGGGTGTGCTGGTGGATGCATCACTGAAGCCATCTGCACAGTGCGCAGCAGCCTCGAAAAAAGCCAACAGGATGCTGGGCATCATAAAGAGGGGCATAACAACCAGGACGCGGGAAGTCATCATGCCATTGTATCGAGCGATGGTGCGTCCACATCTGGAATACTGCGTTCAATATTGGTCGCCGTACCTCAAGAAGGACATGGCGGTACTTGAGAGAGTCCAAAGGAGAGCAACGAAACTGGTAAGAGGGCTGGAACACTGCCCATACGCCGAGAGGTTGGATAGGCTGGGGCTCTTCTCTCTGGAAAAAAGGAGGCTCAGGGGAGATATGATAGAGACCTTCAAGATCATGAGGGGCATAGAGAGGGTGGATAGGGACAGATTCTTCAGGCTGAAGGGGACAACAGGTACGAGGGGGCATTCAGAGAAACTGAAGGGAGATAGGTTCAAAACAAATGCAAGGAAGTTTTTTTTCACACAAAGGGTCGTGGACACTTGGAATGCGCTACCGGAGGAAGTGATCAGGCAGAGTACGGTACAAGGATTCAAACAGGGATTGGACGGATTCCTGAGGGATAAAGGGATCGTGGGATACTGAGAGAGGTGCTGGGATGTAACACAGGTATAGAAAGCTAACCAGGTAATAAGTATAGATACCCAACCAGGTCGTGCATGTGCAAGACCGGAGGGTTAGGACTTCGATGGGAAGATAGGACTCATTGGGAAACCAAGGTGGCAAGGGGGCCCCTTCTGGGATTCAGACAGGTCGTGACCTGTTTGGGCCGCCGCGGGAGCAGACTGCTGGGCAGGATGGACCTATGGTCTGACCCGGTGGAGGCACTGCTTATGTTCTTATGTTCTTATGATGCTGGATATCAAAGAGCCAAAAAAGACTATAGCTGTTCAGATGCCACTGAACATGCCACATGCACTCTACTTGAGTACATACCTGAGACCAAAAGCTGCCCACAAGGGGGCAGATCCAGAGCATGTGAGACAGTGTAGCCTTAGGCTTCACACATTTAGGGCATGCACTCACCCTGGTGATTTTTGCCCAGTAGGCTCACCATGAGGCCATGTACATTTGACAAATAAACTTATATTGCATCTCATAATAAGACACATCTTTTACCAGACCATCGAAGTACATAAGAATTGCCATACTGGAACAGACTGAAGGTCCATCAAGCCCAGTATCCTGTTTCCAACAGTGGTCAACCCAGGTCCCAAGTACTTAGCTAAATCCCAAGTAGCAAAACATATTCTATGCTGCTTATCCTAGGAATAAGCAGTGGATTTCTCCAAGCCATCTCAATAATAGCTTATGGATTTCTCTTTTAGGAAATTATCCAGACTTTTTTTTTAAACCCTGCTAAGTTAACTGACTTCACCACATTCTCCAGCAACAAATTCCAGAATTTAATTACATGTTCTGTGAAGAAATATTTTCTCTGGTCTGTTTTAAATCTAGTAGCTTCATCACATGTCCACTAGTCCTAGTATTTTTGGAAGAGTGAACAAGCAATTCACATCTACCCTTCCCACTCATTATTTTGTAGAACTCTATCATATCACCCCTGAACCAAGCTGAAGAGCCCTAGTCACTTTAGCCTTTCCTCACAGGGAAATCATCCCATCCCTTTTATTATTTTTGTTGCCCTTCTTTGTACCTTTTCTAATTCCACTGTAACTTTTTTTTCAGATATGGCGACCAGCTCCACACACAGTATTCAAGGTGCGGCTGTATCATAGAATGATACAAGGGCATTATAACATTTTCATCTTTGTTTTACATTCCTTTTCTGATAATTCCTAACATTCTATTTGCTTTCTTAGCAGCTGCCGTACATTGAGCTGAGGGTTTCAACGTATCCTCAACAATGACACCTAGATCCTTTATCTGGGCAGTGACTCCTAACACAGAACCCAGCATCACATAGCTATAGTTTGGATTCCTCTTTCCCACATGTATCGCTTTGCATTTGCTCACATTAAGTTTCAAGTTTATTTACATTTTAATATACCGACCATCAACGTGTATCTGGCCGGTTTACATAGCTAAAAATATTAAAATAAATTTTAGAAGGGGGATAGGGAAAAGAAAAGTAAATATTAATAGACAAAATACAATTATGACCACGAGTTTGAGGGTTTAGAGGGAGGGAAAGTTTGTAATTACATCATTAAAAAAAATTAAAATTTAAACATCATCTGCCATTTTGATGCCCAGTCTTCCAGTCTCACAAAGTCCTCTTGCAATTGTTCACAATCCTCTTGCAATTTAACAGCTTTGAACAACTCGGTAATTTAATTATCTCACTAGTTATTAAATTTTCTCACTAGTTAATTATTTCACTAGTTATTCCTATCTCTAGATCATTGATAAATATGGTAAAAAGCAGCAGTCCTAGAACAGACCCCTAGGGAACCTCACTCTCAAGTATCTCTGCAGATGTTTGCCCTGCAGAGTCACAGCTAGTTCCACATTTCATGCCGCCACCAGTTGGTCATAGTCCAAGTCAGCCAGTAGCTCTAACAAATACACTAACTGCAGACACTTATGAAAGCTTGTCTGAACTTCTCTGCTTAGATGTTCAATTGTGTGTGCCTCTGAAGTACTTATGGAAAAACTTCAGGGGCTCACACAATTGAGCACCTAAGCAGAGAAGTTCAGACAAGCGTTCATAAACTATTATTCCCACCCCCCACCCCACCCCCGTATTGGCAATAATGGAGTAACCTTGGGAGTTATATATGGTTGTTTACACAGATACTTCCAGGTAGACTGGAGGGTTTCAGAAAGAAAAGGAAAGGGATCCCTAGTAGTTCTTTTGGTAGACATGCCACATGATAAGGCTTCCACAATGAAGACCAAAAAAACTCTGTGGAGTGACGATGTTCCTAAATGGACTTTATTTGAAAGTATCAAAGTTCCAAAGGTACACTAAAATCAGTGTCTCACTTCCGGTTCACCACACAATTGTTTCCCACGTACACACCTTTATAGGACCCCCAGGGACCCCTGAAGAAGACTTTTTGTCGAAACGCGGACCGTGTTGGGTCCTGTATCCCTAGCGGACTAGGTCCTTTAAGGCTCTTATGTGGATGATTTACTTTTATGTGGATGGAATTATTTTATGTGGATGATTTTAGTGTACCTTTGGAACTTTGATACTTTCAAATAAAGTCCATTTAGGAACATCGTCACTCCACAGAGTTTTTTTGGTCTTCTCTGGATTTTCTTCTTTGTGGATATTTTGGGGTCAGTTCCTTTTGTTTAAGGCTTCCACAATGTCATCTGAACTATGGACAGTGAAAAATAGGAGACTGACAAAACCAGTCATGAATATGTCTCAGGTGACAGGCTAGTGAAAAGTTACACATTGACAAGAGTTCTAATCTCCACTTCTCTCTGATCAGCCTAGCCTGACATAAGGAAAGGTGCTGCCTCTTCCCAGCCCATAGGAATTTCCTTAACAGCTGATTTAACTGTTTCTCCATCTTACCCAACCACTCCAAAGGTAGTATCTGGTATACATACAGCCACTGGGGACCACCATCATGTTGACAAGTGCCACTCATCCCAAGGATACTAGATAATTTTGCCATGTAAGCAGCAAAGTCTTGGTACGAGACACCAGTGGCTGTATGTTCAGGTCATATAAACAGCTCATATCCCTAGGGATAGTTATCCCCAAATACACCAAATAATCTGTCACCCACAGTAAGGGAAAGGGCACTCTTCATTGAGCAGGTTGCGGTTCAAGGAATAGCAATAGTATGGAATTATGCTTATTCAAAGTGAACCTGGAGTAGAACCCAAATTCCACTACTGCATCTAATAGGTGTACGAGGGACCTCTGGATCTGTGAGTACCAGCAGGAGATCATCTGCAAAAGCCAATGTTTTGATCACATGGTTCACCACCCATGATGTGAACATCTCTTTGTATGCTACAAATGAAAGGCTCCAAGTATAAAAGAAACAATATGGGAGAGAGGGGGCAGCCCTGCCATGTTCCTCACATAATTGGAAAGGGGGATGTGTGATACCCATTGACCATCACCGAAACATGGGGCTCATGGTAGAGTGTTTGTAACCCCTTCATATAGGAGCCCTCCAATTCCATATGTTGTAACGTGGAAAAAAGAAAGGACCAATCAACCTTATCAAAAGCTTTTTCAGTGTCCAGGCTCACTAGTAAATCTGGATAGTTCTGGTTTTGCCTGTTTTCGAGGGCCAACAGTACTTTCCAAATATTCATAACTGAGTGGCGTCCTTGCACAAAGCCCACCTGTTCCTCACCAATTAATATGGGGAGATATGAGCAAGGGTCCCCTCCCCCCAGGTTTAGGTATCAAAGAAATTTGTGCTTCATTGGCCTCCCTAGGAAAGGATAAGGATGTAATGCATTGATTATAATAGCTCATTAAGGGCCCTACTATATGTTGCATAACAGACTTCAAATATTTCACCGATAAAACATCAGGTCCCGGAGCTGTACATAATTTCATTTTGTGAATAGGCTGTTGGATCTCATCAGCCCTTAGCAGTGTATTCAGTGCTTTCAACATTTCAGGTGTAAAGCGAGGAAGATGGGAGTCCTCCAAATACGACTCCACTAATGACTGCTGAGAGCCTCTAAAGGCCTTTGCTATTTGATCTAGTTTATTGGTAATAAGTCCTTGATCTATTTGCAGGACAGGTATCATGCAGGATCCAGTCTATGCTTTTGTTAGGCGTGCCAGTAACTGGCCCAGTTTATTCCCATAACAATGATGTTAATATTTACAATAGATCGCACTACGTTTAGCTCTATCGTGCAAGAGAGTATTAAGGGCAGCCTGTATTGCTAGCATGGTATCCTCAGTTGTCAAGGTTGGATGACTTATATAGACTTGTTTAGCCCTCTTCAACTCTTTCTCTAGCACAGTGGTCTCAAACTCGGGACCCGCTAGGTACTATTTTGAGGCCCTCGGTATGTCTATCATAATCACAAAAGTAAAATAAAACAGTTTCTTGATCATATGTCTCTTTAGCTATAAATTACAATATTATTATTAAGACTTAGCCAAAAGGAAAGATTTATAAACTATAAAGAGTTTTATCTCATGCAAAATTGTCATTTCTTTAATAAGACATTAACTATTTTTTTGAGGCCCTTGTTGAAGATTTCCTGAAATTTACAGGTGTGACAGTTGTCATCGATATGAAAACTGAGATTGTGAATGAATCAAAATTATGTGAATAAATTAAAATACAGTACCTATACATTAAAATTTGGAAACTAAACTTTGAGACCTTGTAATTAAAAGATTAAGCTCACAGATTGGCATTCCTTGTCTAAATTGCTGTTTCTACATTTTAGCTATGCTATGGAAGTTCAGAAGATTGATTTTGTGACTTTTAAGACATAGTCAAATTTATATACCATTGTTCATAAGTTTCTCAGAGGAACAAGAAACTTGGGTGTTTTACAAAGAGAATCTGTTCTTTGTAGATTAGAACATACAATGCTAATTGGGAGGTCATATGGATGCCAGGATGTAGATGTCAAGACTAGGCTGTTTACTGACATGATTGAGGTCTGAAAATGTCAGAGATCAAAAGTGATTTAGAAAGAAAAAGTGAAACACTGCCACCTGCTGGGTTTAAAAACTTAACAGAATGGACTTTTAATATTAACATTGACGTAAGGCATTTTTGGAAAGGAAGTCATGTGATCAATTGTGCCATTGTATTCTAAAGCATGATAATTATTACAAATGATGTCACATAGGGTATAAATCTGTTTGTCCTTGCTTTCTCCCTTTGAAGAGCACCAAAACTTTGATGGCTTGCTCTTTCCAGACAATAGGAACACTGTTAATAAATTCTAATTGATTATTACATGGCTTCTCCTCATGTCTGTTATTTGAATTCACAGAATGGAGTAAGTCTTCCAGCCTAGCTTGAACACCCTCCAAGTACCTAGAAATCCAAAATGTGGCCCTGCAAAGGGTTTGAATTTAAGACCACTGCTCTAGTAGTATGATCCCCAACGCTATGCAGCAATTTCTTGTGCCTACATAACTGCCTTTGATGCCTCCCAGTACAATGCAGGATCATCTTCATGTTGGATGTTATAATTACTTTAGTCTGCTCATTTCTCCACCAGATCTTGTTGAAAATGGATGCCCCCATAAAAATACTCTGGGAATCTCCATCCACCCTCCTCCTTCCATCTACTTCTAGGTCGAGGAGCACCAAAGCATGGTCAGAGATCATGAAGGGGTCAATTTCAGTTCATTGTGGAAAATAGGGATTGGGAGACTGGAATGCAGTTGATTCAAGACCAGGTTCCATGTGATCGGGACCAGTGGGTGTAATCATGATCAGAGGGGTTTAGGAGGTGCCAGATCCAAAGAGGTGCAAAGATAAGGTATGCCTTTGTGCTGACTTAAGGTAGGTTGCTTCACTGAAAACCTAGCCAATTGAAGATCTAGTACTTGGTTCAGGTCTCCCGCCAGCAACAAGGGATTTTTGTCTTGCGACATGGCTACCTGCACCAACCATTTGTAGAACACGTGCTTATACGTTTGGGGCATTCACTACCAGCAAATTAATTTTCAAATCATAGAAATCTATTTGTAACAGTAGTTATCCTCCATAAGGAATTTTACTCAACAGTTTGGTTTGACATTTTAAGTGCTTGTTTATTAACACCTCAACCCCCACCCCCCTACAGATGGTGGATTAGCCATATACCTCCCCCACCTAGATCGATCTAAGTTTTTGGTTTCTGCGTCTGCTAGTTTGGTTTCTTGAAAGCATGCTATGTCCACATTTTGTCGTTTTAGGTCAGCAAGCAGCTTACTTCGCCTAATTGGAGACATTACCCCAGAGATATTCCAAGACACTATTTGTATTTTTACTACTTGCTTATTCTCTTTCATTCTGGCAAATGTTTTTATAAGTTAGCAAGTAAATGCTAAACCAGGAGCCCAGACACCCAGACACACACCTGTACTCTCTTCTCCTGTCCCACGTGCATCACATTCCTCTAACACATCACACTTTCCCCTCATAATAACTGCCCTCTCACCCTGCTCACTTTTAGCATACCAGTTCCTCTCCCGTCTCCCCCTCCCCCCAAATTTCCCCCTCTCCTTCCCCTTCTAATCCCTTCCCATAAGGTAAGGGCTGCTATTCTCGGGTACTCAAGCCCCCTAAGATTTTCAGGTAACCATGTGTTATATGCTCTGCCATCGTGTCCTCTGCGGTTTTTCCACTGTAGGCTTTAACCTATTTTTGTGATTGGCCATCTCATCTGGGGTCTTTGTAACAAATCTGTCCATATAGGTTCTCGGTGCAATAGTGATGTAAGATTTTTGTCATTAGATTTTGCAAAGAAGCAGATTTGATGCAATTTTTTTTTTTTTTTTTTTTTGGGGGGGGGGGGGGGGGTGACCCTGAGCAGCTCCTGGCAGACACGTCCTGCTCTGCTCACAGCATCACATGGTCCTTGCAATTTTTTTTTTTTTTTTGTAAGTGCATGTATACTTTTAAGAATTGGTACAAAACCCATAGGTAAAAAATACATGCAATCTTTTTCCTATTGTGGACAGTTTAAAAATTGCCCCCATAGCCACTGAATTTTCTAAGTCTCAATTTGAGAGAATCAGCCTCTAGGTGAGTAAGGAGAAAGAATTATTTTTAGAGAAAAGGAAAGATAATTCTTTTTCCTTGCCTATATAATATAAACTTTATTGTGTATGTCCTGATGCTGGTAAGTTTAACAGATTAGTCACTAACCTCTTCAACCCTGAAACTCAGTTTTGACTTGAGCTTTACTTAATACCAAACCTGCTGTCAGGACAAGAGATAATTTATATATTTACAGTTAGACTGCTTATTTAGGTTGATACATTTATTATTTCTTACACAGTACTTGATACCATGTAGTAAAACAGAGTGACTGCTGATTCAAAGTATTAAAGGGTCAATAATGTTTATTTATTATATTTAGGCCCTTATTTTAGAAGTTTTATTCATGTTTTGGATGTTTGAAAACCTGCATTTAGACATTCAAATCCTGATCTTATAAATCTAGGATATAGATGGCTAAAATTGCAGTATGTCCATATAGTAAGAGGGCATAGTCTGAGAATATTTTAGGAGGGCTAGAGAGAGGCCAAAACATGTTCTACTCTGATATCGGAATGTACAGCGCTGTGTATGCCTTTCAGCGCTATAGAAATGATAAATAGTAATAGTAGTAGTAGTAGAAGGCAAAGGGCTTCTTTGTCCAAAAAATGAATGTTGTTATATAGACCTGGTACTTGGCAGTCCAGGCAACAGAAAAGTTCTCTGACAGTAACTTTCCACTGGAGAAATTAAAGCATGTCACTTTCTTAATCCTTCAGTGGTTGCTGTCTCCTTCCCTCCCTTGAACGGGAAACTAGGAAAGGAAACCAGGCTCCATGACAGCTTCAGGAACTATGGATTTTCATGTTAGTAAAATCTTTTATACATTAACTTCTTAAGATGCCTCTGTGAAGAGTTTAGGAGTAGTTTAATGGCTAGTATAGTAGGTTAAAGACCACTGGTCCTGGGTTCAAATCCACTTAAGAACATAAGAACATAAGAAGTTGCCTCCGCTGAGTCAGACCAGAGCTCCATCTTGCCTGCGGTGGCCCATCAGGCCTAACTGCCTGAACAATGTCCCTGACTAATTTTGTAACTGCCTCTAATCCTCTAATCCTATCCCTATAACCTACCTCTACTCCTATACTCTACCTCTACTCCTATCTGAACCCCTCAATCCCTTTGTCTTCCAGGTACCTATCCAAACCTTCTTTGAAGCCCTGTAGCGTGCTCCTGCTTATCACATCCTCCGGTAGCGCGTTCCATGTATCCACCACCCTCTGGGTGAAAAAGAACTTCCTGGCGTTTGTTCTAAACCTTCCCCCTTTCAATTTCTCTGAGTGCCCCCTTGTACTTGTGGTTCCCCATAATTTGAAAAATCTGTCCTTGTCTACTCTTTCTATGCCCTTCATGATCTTGAAGGTTTCTATCATGTCTCCTCTAAGTCTCCGCTTTTCCAGGGAGAAAAGCCCCAGCTTTTTCAGTCTGTCAGAATATGAGAGGTCCTCCATACCCTTTATTAGCTTAGTTGCTCTTCTCTGGACTCTCTCAAGTACTGCCATGTCCTTCTTGGGGTACGGCGACCAGTACTGGACACAGTACTCCAGGTGCGGGCGTACCATTGCACGATACAGTGGCAGGATGACTTCCTTCGTCTTGGTCGTGATACCCTTCTTAATGATGCCCAACATTTTGTTTGCCTTCACCTTTCACTATGCAACTGCCTAGATTGTCTCTTAAAGGGCCAGAGTTTACACATAATTCTGATAGATTAGCTGGAAATGAGTTCTCTTTTCAAAAATGAATCACTCCCTACCCCTAACCCTAGATGTCTATGCAGAAACTATTTTCTTGCTTGATGGGATTCTATATTGTTTGGATGTATTAATCCAAAAGATTAGGCTCCTGACTTTGAGGGCTAAGATCATACATTAGCCCAGGGGCCTACTTGTCTCCCTGGTGGTCCAGCAGAGGTTGTTGGGGGCAGGAGCACAGATCCCCTCATGGCTGCTGAAACCTCTTGCAGCTCCAACTTTACCCAGTATTTAGTACCGAGAGCTGCCACAAGAGGCCACAGCAGCTACTTTGAAATGGAGCTGCAAGGACAGGAGGCGCAAAAGGCTAAATTCCTGTCCATACAAACCCAAGCTGACATACCAGAGAGACAGATAGGCTTGGAGGTAAAGGGGGGTGGTCCTACCTAGACATCGGAGGGTTTGTTCTAGGGCTGATATCTGGGGTGGAGGGGTTAGAATTGGGGGAGGGGGCTATTAGAGAGGCTGGGATGGGGATTGGTAGGGTTTTAGCAACTAAAAGTAGTTATTTGGGTGCCGGCCCAATATTCAGTTCCAGCACCTGCATAACTCTCTTATAAGGCCCAGGCTGAATATCAGCCAGGCCCTCATAAGCTCTGGTGCCCAGTCTGCCCGCATTTAGCCATCAGTATTCAGTGCCAGTGCCCAGACTCGACCCAAAACTGAACACTGGGGGTTAATTTAGTCAGCAACAGTTAACATTTTTAAAAAATGTTGACCATCACCAGCTGAATATTGGGGAAGGAGGGAGTGTGTCCCATTTTACCCAGTTCTAGCTTCTAACTACTCCAGTCACTCCTGGAATCATTTTTTAAGAACTGGCATTACAGTGTCCACTCTCCATTCCTAAGATAAAGAGGCAGATTTGAATCAGATAACAAAATAGCAGTAGCATTGGTATTAGTCCGGAGAAGAATGTAAACCTAGAAGTAAAACGGAAAGATGAAACATTAAATCTAAAGAAGGGACAATTTGACGTTTTCTGCAGTGCAATTAGTAAAGACAGATTGGGCAAAAGATTTCACATGATCTTAACTTACAGATATGTACCACATCTAGTCACATTAATTCCCATTTATTCATTTTTAATAATGCACACTCACTTCAGCTTTATCCAGTGATATTCATTAAATCTGTTGTGTAGAGTTAATTGGACGCTGAGTGACACTCATTCCTGTGTGGATCACCACAACCATTGTAGTATAACTATAAAGAGAAATAGGATTATTTTCCAGGAGTAAAAAGTTATGCCAAATACAACTTTTAAAAGTCTTTTTTTTTTTTTTTTTTCCAATAATCAACAACACTTCCGGAATTCAAATGCTAAGGTAGTTTTGCTTGTTTCTACACAAGTTGCAGACAAATATAGGATTTCTTATCATAATGGGAAAAACAAAGATGGACTAGTAATGATATGTTTGCTGCTTTTTCTTGAACTATTGTGCTTAAACAGACAATGCAGCATTTCTCACAGATTTTACTTTATACATAGCATCAGATTTTTCTTTACTTAAATTTTATCAACATAATTCCAAGATAAGCTTCTAGTTCAGGAAAAATGGAGGGTCAAATAGTTAAAAAAGCACCCCCTCAAAAAAGCAAACCTGAGGTTCATATTCTCTAAATGACACCTTAAATTAGGCACTGGTAGGTGCCCTACTGGCATCTAAGTTAAGACAAAACACCCTTTAAAAGAGGACTTAAAAGACTTGTCAAGGCGCCTACTGTCACCTAAAGTACAGTGCCAGAATCACGCCTCCAGATGGTGTGGAAAACACGAGGAAGGACCTAGTGATGCTTGAGGAATGGTCTGAAAATTGTAAGCTAATATTTAATGCAAAGAAATGTAAGGTCATGCATTTGGGCTGAAGGAACCTGAGGGGACAATACACTTTAAAGGGTGCAGAACTTTTGTGCATGATGATCTTAAGGTGGCCAAATAGGTTGAAAAGGCAATGGTGAAAACGTGAAGGATGCATGGGTGTAAAGAGAAAGGAATGGCCAGTAAGAAAAAGGAGGTATTGATGCCCCTGTATAAGACTCTGGTGAGATCTCATTTAGAATACTGTGTTTCAAAAAGATATAAACAGGATGGAGTTGGTCCAGAAGAAGGCTTCTAAAATGGTTGGTGGTCTACATCATAAGGCATATGGGGACAGACTTAAAAATCTCAATATGTATACTTTGGAGGAAAGGCGGGAGAGGGGAGATATGAAAGAGACATTTAAATACGTATGTGGCATAAATACACATGAGGTGAGTCTCTTTCAATTGAAAGGAAACTCCAAAGTGAGAGGGCAGGTATAGAATGAGGTTAAGAGGTGATAGGCTCAGGAGTAATCTAAGGAAATACTTTTTTTTACAGAAAGGGTGATAGATGTGTGGAACTACGCTCATAGAATTCCTATGAGCGTGAGATCTGTTACCGCCGTGGCTGGCGCTAAAAACCATGCTAATCTTTTATAAAAGGGGTGGGGGGGTGGTTAATTTTTAACAATATATTTTTTTTAATGCTCTGATATTGTGAATAAAGAAAATGCCATGAAAAGGAAACCCTGATTATAATGAGAAAGGAAACCCAAGTACATCCTGCCATGCTGTGGGAAATTATATTGCAGAATAGTACTAAATTACATCTGGACATCAAAGCAAATGGGAACAATGACAAAGCTAATGACTTTCAACAGCAACATCCTCGGTGTGCTGTTATATGACTCAGAGTGCTGGAAGCTTACCATAAGAATAACTCACAAGCCAGAAATCTTACAGAATCTGGAGAAGATCTTCAAAACTTTCTGCCTCAGAAGAGTTTCAAACCAAGAGCTGCATTAGAAATCAAATGCAAAACTATTGTCCAAACATTTGAAAGGAAAGGATGGCATCTGACATAAAAACATAACAAATACTTTACTACTTCTACTAATCATTTAATTATTATAATAAAAGATATTAATGTTGCTCCAGTCAACCAAGCATGCCTAGTTCAGGTAGTTTGCCTCTGTGGGGAGTCTGAAAAAGCAGACTGGAGATCAGAGATGAAGTGAGCTGCTAATGACAGGAAACCCTAGAGAGACGTGGAGGGGCACTTTTCAGACGTTCAGGCAGCCAGTATTCAAAGCCTAAGGTACATATGTCACAAGTGGATCGATTTTTCACTCCGTCAAAAATTACAAAAACTAGGGGGACACTTGATGAAGTTACAGGAAAATACAAGCTCTGGAATGCATTGCCAGAGGTTGTGGTAAGAGCGGATAGCATAGCTGGTTTTAAGAAAGGTTTGGACAATTTCCTGAATGAAAAGTCCATAGTCTGTTATTGAGAAAGACATGGGGGAAGCCACTGCTTGCCCTGGATCAGTGTTCAAATATAAGAATTCTTCATGAATCGCCACATATATTGGGAGATTTGCACCGGGTCCCAAAGAAAAGGGAACTATAATGAAATAACAACTTAAATATAGTGCAAGGTCCTCAGTTAACACAACTCAATTTATCGGGACAAGCCCTGTGGAGTGAGTTGAACGCTGTTGAAACTCAGAAAGGGTTAATCAAGCATGTTACATCCCCGGACTTTTGTGCTCATGTGTTCAAAATTAAAGTGCAAAAACACACACAACAGTAATCTCTCCAAAATAATGATTGTGCAATAAAAATTGCTACGTTATTTTCTTAATTTGGGGGTCAGCTTCCCACAATAATCTCCTCTTCACAATGACTTTTTTAAAAATGGAAAACAAACTTTAATATGGAAAAGCTGTGTACTTATCTCACGAAATGGCAGCAGATAAAGGTAAATGAGCAGTCCATTGGCTTATCAATGTTGCACGAACTATGGACTGCTCATTTACCTTTATCTGGAAATTTTTACAGTGGGGTGACCGTCCACTGGATGGGTAGAATCTATAGATAAGAATTCTGCTTCTCAGTCCTTAAAATTGAAGATTCCCATACATCAGATGTTCTTGCATCATTTCTCAAAGATATTCAAACAGAGTTTGTCACCAGATGAAAAATTGTTAGAATAGACAAACAATAATTTGCCCATGATAGAACAGACAATGATTCAAACTTTATGAAAGCTTTCTTTCTAATTGACAGCATGACATTAATAATGAAGATAATGATGAAGGTGCAAGTGATAAATTAGAGAGCACTGCTTCTAATGCAAATGATAATGACAATAATGATGATAAAGCACTCTTTGCTATAGGGAAGTCAAGTGTTTTGGAGATTCCCTTGATTAATAACTGCAGACCAGATCAGAAGGCATTAGTAATACTGCAGCCTCACTTACCCCTCCCCCCCCTTTTTACTAAGCCACGCTAGAGGTTTCTACCGTGGCCTGGAGTGCTAAATGCTCTGATGCTGCTCTGATACTCATAAAATTCCTACGAGTGCTGGAGCAGCATCAGAGCATTAGGCTGCGGTAGAAACCTCTATTGTGGCTTAGTAAAAGAGGGGGTTAATTTGAAGGAACATTTTTATCAGATTGAACAATATGCTGTACTTTGTGTTAGTGCTGGATTAATGAGTCACAAGCATACTCGCATAAGTGACAGTCGTTTTCAAAAATTGGGTTTCACTAAAACCAAAGTGGATTGAACTGCAAAGCAACAAAGTTGTTGGGATAAAAATGTTAATAGTTGCATTCATTGTAGTTGTGGTATTTTCATTTTTTGAAAATTTAACTCCAAAATATTACTCACCAGAGATGGGTTACACTCCCCCGATAACCATTTCACAAACCAGTGGAGAAAAAGCCTCAAAAATTACAATGCAGCAGTAAACAATTTTCAATACTGTTTAAAGTCCAAGCTGCTTATGTACTATCACTGGCAAAAAAACTCCACCACTACTGAAATGTAATTATCAAAAGGGCAATACACCCATCACTGTGCACAGGAAAAGCAAAAAAAAAAAAAAAAGCAATATCCCTCCCTTTTACTAAACTGCGAGAGTGGTTAGTGCAGGGAGCCACGTTGAATGCTCCACACGGCTCCCTACGCTCATAGGAACTCTGTGAGCATTGGGAGCAGCGCAGAGCATTCAGCGCGGATCCCTGCGCTAATAACCACTATTGTGGTTTAGTAAGAGGGGAAGGGGGGTATATTAGGCAATACATTTTATACTTTTACTTAACCAAATTTTTAAATGTCATGGGTCGGATTGGATAGGAAAATGGGCGATCAAGGGAAAAAATACACGGTGGGCAGTTTTGTGCATTGGGGAATCTGATCGATCACTAAACTGGTCAAACTGATTTAGCAACAATCGGGCCATGATCGGTAAGTTTTGTGCATCCCCCCAGGTGGATGCTTTTCATGGGTGGTGACTCCTACCATGGAACCCTCTTTCTCCAATGTCTGGTGCAGTACTTGGAGAGACCCCCCAGGAAAGAGACTTGGGAGTACTGGTCGACAAGTCATTGAAGCCGCAGCGAAAAGGGCAAACAGAATGCTAAGAATGATTAAGAAGTGGATCACGAACAGATCGGAGAAGGTTATCATGCTGCTGTACCGGGCAATAGAGCGCCCTCACCTGGAATACTGTGTTCAGCACTGGTCGCTGTACATGAAGAAGGACACAGTACTACTCGAAAAGGTCCAGAGAAGAGTGACTAGAATGGTTAAGGGGCTGGAGGAGTTGTCGTACAGTGAGAGATTAGAGAAACTGGGCCTCTTCTCCCTTGAAAAGAGGAGACTGAGAGGGGACATGATCGAAACATTCAAGATAATGAAGGGGATAGACTTACTAAAGACAGGTTGTTCACCCTCTCCAAGGTAGAGTGAACGAGAGGGCACTCTCTAAAGTTAAAAGGGGATAGATTCCGTACAAACGTAAGGAAGTTCTTCACCCAGAGAGTGGTAAAAAACTGGAACGCTCTTCCGGAGGCTGTAAGAGGGGAAAACACCCTCCAGGGATTCAAGACAAAGTTAGACAAGTTCCTGCTGAATAAGAATGTACTCAGGTAAGGCTAGACTCAGTTAGGGCACTGGTCTTTGACCTAAGGGCCGCCGTGTGAGTGGACTGCTGAGCACGATGGACCACTGGTCTGACCCAACAGCGGTAATTCTTATGTTCTTATCTTGCAGTGATAATCAAACATTTTGCAAGACATACTGGAAGGAACTTATGGAACTAGATCTGTTTTAGAAAGGTCTGAGTGCCACGAAGGTGCCCAAACTGACCAGATAACCACTGCATGCATCAAGGTAAGACACCCCCACACTCCCCAAGGTGTTCATTGACCCCCTTCAATCACCCAAAAATGAGAACAAAAAGGTACATACCTGTCTTTAAAACAGCAGCATCTGGTATGGGGAAGCCTAGTAGAGCAGCACACAGGAGTCTTAAGTACCTGGTGGGTGGGCTAGTGAACCATAGAGAGGAGGACTACATTGGTGGTAGAATGTGTGAGCCCACCCAAACCCTACTATACTGCGATATAGATGCCACCTGCAGCCATAAATTCTATAGGGGTGGTACACAGGAGGGTATAGTAGATTTTGTGGGGGTTTAGAGGGGCTCACCTTAAATTATATGGGGGTTATGATGAGATATACAGCTGGCACCCTTGTGTGAAGTTCACAGCAGTGCCCTCTAAGTTGTCCCATTGTTCTGTCGGGATGTCTGTGTGGCCAGTCCATTACTGGCCCCACCCATGTCCAAAAGGATTAAGATGTTTTCAACCTGGGCGTTTTTCTGATCAAAAATGGGATATAAAGTTAGACGTTCTGGCGGCCTTGCTATCCCGGTGGCCAAGACGTCTAAGTAGACAATTTTCAAATACAAAATTATATTTGGATGTTTAGCAGTCTGCCATTTGAAAATGGTCATTTTTGTACCTTTAGTTTTGGATGTTCAGCTGGAAATGTCCAAGTTGGACTTAGACACTTTTTTCAAAAATGCCCCTCCATGTTGAAATAAATGTCATTCCCCCCCCCCCAAAAAAAAAAATGTTGATTTCTTGATTAGGCCAGAAACTTTTCAATTGACCCACATAGAAATATAGTACTTGAACTGTCTGATCTGGATCCCATCCTTTCTCGAGAGCAGAAAAAAAAATGAATGCATGCACTACCTCAGTCATCAGAGAATTTTATTGTCACCTATAGACCTGAAGCTTCAAAACCCTGATATCTAATCTAGTCCACTGGGGCTCATCTAAGAAATGTCTTTATTTCAGGAGGCCTCTAGTTTTCTTTTCTTTATTTCTCTCACTGTAGTCTCTCACTGTAGACTAATGGGACACGAGAGAATTAGATATTCTTCCTTCTTTTCAGAATTGAAATGCAGGCTGCTTTTATGCCTTAGAACTTTGAAAACTAACTTGGACTGGATTTATATTTCATGATTTGAAAATTCAGCTTGTACTACTGTATGACATATCAGTGTTTGAAAGCTTTTAGGATGTATGGTAGATTCAGAAACAAAAAGTTGGCAACTTCTCAACTTGAAAATCTCAACTTAAGACAATTTAAATTAGGCATAAAAATAATAATGTTGACACACAGTTTCTTCCCTTGAAGAAGTAAATTTGTTGTATTACAAAATTCCAAGCATAAAACGTTGATACTATTTAATTTTTACTTGTTTTCTTTTAGATGTGAATGCCAGTTAAAGAATTATCCCTATTCCTTTGTCTCATTATTATTCTTGTTGGGGACAGATGGACAGATGGAAATAATGTAATGTACATGCTAAATACCACTTGATGTGATGTGCAATAAGATCCGCCCTCCTGCCCCCCCCCTTCCCCCTTACTATGCCAGAATCCACTGCTTATTCTAGGATAAGTAGCATAAAATATGTTTTATTCTGTGGGATCTTGCCAGGTACTTGTGACATGGATTGGTTACTCTTGACTTGATGGGCCTTTAGTCTGTCCCAGAATGGTAACACTTTAAGAAGCTGCTTGCTCAGTCCAGGTGAAGCACTTGAAGGAGCTGTGCAAGAAGATACATTAAGAGGATTATAAATGTATTTGCCTGAACTGTGGTGAGGTTTTGTTCCTTTTGGATTAAATTAGGACTTTTAGAGCTGGACGTGAGCTTGGGAAAGCTATGCCTCCCCAGCCGCAGCTGTAACCTTCAACAGTTCCCTTCCGTTCCTATGTCATTAATGCAAAGACCATCATTTTTCCAGGTCAGTGGCAGCCACAAAAGCAATCTGAAGATGAATGTGACCAGTTTTTTGCATGTGCTACTGCTCATTCTGCTGGTCATGCTTCCTTGAGGTAAACTTCCTGTTTTGGAGAGGCATGACTAGGGTTACCAGATATCTGGATTTCTCCGGACATGTCCTCTTTTTGAGGACATGACTGGGGGTCCAGATAGCTTTTCAAAACCAGGCACTTTGTCCAGATTTTGAAAAGCTTCCCGACATAATTGCGTCCTGCGTCCCGAAGGAAAATTTGGTAACCATAGGCATGACCATCAGAGCAGTGGTGATGTGTACAGGTAGCTGGACCCACTGTGACAGGAATCTGGCTAGCCCTGCTAGAAACAGGGAGAAAGTCCCTGTAAGCCGCATTAAAAACCCTGTTATCAGGTATAGGAAACATCCTGAACAGTGTGAAAATCCTGTGCACAACTTTAAGAAGGAGCCCGTCCCTTTAAGAGTGTACAGAGCTCAAGCTGATATTGAGAAGGCAGGGCCCTTTAAGAGTTTGTCTATCCCTGCTAGGAAGGGGCGTGGCTTGTTGCCGAGGCTCCCATTTACTGAGCTTTCCTCGTCAGATAGAGAGGAGAGACAGCTGGGACAAGGAGCTGAACAGAAGCTGGGAAGGAAGCCAGTCCTTCCAGCTGAACAATGGCCAGCACAAGGAAGTTTCCCTGAGGATTGGGAGATGGAGGAACTGGAAGCCAGCCAGTCTAAACCAGGCGCAGAAGCCCAACCTGAGGACTATGATATGGAGTACCAGTAGGATTGTGTTTTGCCTAACTGGGAAGAACATTCAATGGACTGTGAGTAGGCTGTTAAGCCAAGCAGTTTTTTTTTTTTCCTCATGGAAGTTTTGAGTTTATGGTTTTTTGGGGGTTTTTTTTGAGCAGTTTGTGCACTGCTCTGACTTGTGCTTGGGGGTTGAAGAAGGAAACCCTGAGCCTGTCTATTGGGAGGGCGGCAACACCTGTGGTGTACAGGCTCATCTCCTCCCAGCCTGTTGGGGATTCAGCTCTACCTAACAAGGCCACAGCCAGAGCCAGAGAGAGCGTTTTCGGAGAACAAGTGTTTGGTGCATAGACTGTTTTGTTAGGTCTGAGTAAGGCCAGAAGGAAAAATTAAGGACTTTTTGTTGATGGACGGGACAGACTCTGAAAGCACGGCTTGTGCTAAAGTGAGACTTATTTGCTTCCTATGAAGAATGAATTGAATTCATGGAAGCCTGTCCTTTCTGCTTGTGCCATTTCTGAAATTGTGTTTGGAGTTTTGTTTTCAATTAAAGTGTTTTGTTCAACCAGGAAATCTCAGTGTACAATTTTTGGGAGGCACTGAGTGCTGTGTTCCACCACCTTTATTTAAACTTTGGGACCGGGATTCAGCGAAGCAACTATGCCTAGCCAGGATCTTGTCCCACACCACGCATCTACAGGCTGTTTTTTTCAATGACTAAATTTGGCCTGCTTCAACCAGAGAAGACTATAAGAAGACAAGTCAGTGATGCTGGATTCAGGGGAGAATAAAGAGAGAAAATACAGACACACAGAGAGAATGGGGCAATGCTGGAAGGGGAGAAGAAATATTTAGAGAGAGAATGGGGTAATGAAGAGAGGGAGAGAAGAGAGAAAGAGAATTGGGTAATTATGGATGGAGGAGAGTAGGCACATAGAGAAAGCAGGGTAATGCTGATTGGGAGAGAATAGAGAGAAAGAGAATGGAGTAATGCCGAATGGGAAGAAGTAACAGAGAGAGAACACGGGGTAATGCTGGATGGAGAGAAGAGGCACAGAGAGAACAGGGTAATAATGGGTGGAGAAGAGACAGAGAGAGAAATGGGTAGTACTGGATGGGGAGAAGAAGCAGAGAGAGAATGAGGTATTGCTGGATGAGGAGAAAGAAAGAGAGAATGGAGTAATAATGACTGGTGGAGAAGAGACAGAGTAATGCTGGAGAGGGAAAAGAGAGATGATGAAATGCTGTTTGGTAGGGGGAGAGATGGAGGAGATGCTACATGCTACATGAACAAAGTGTGGCATAGTGGTTAAAGCTAAAGCCTCAGCAGTGTGAGATTGTACATTCAACCCTCATGCTGCTACTTGCAACACAGGACATGTCACTTAATCCTCCATTGGTCCAGGTACATTAGATAGATTGTGAGCACACAGGGACAGTTAGGAAAATGATTGAGTACCTAATTTGTAACCTGTTCTGAGCTCATTTGTGAGGATGGACTAAAATCCCCCCCAAATAATAATAATGGCAGGAGGAGTGAGATAGAGTGAGACAGAATATGTTGGATGGCAAAGGAAGAGATAGAAGAATAAATGAAAGGTTGAGGAATAAGAGAAAGGTGGGGGGGGGGGGGGGTCTGGGTGAGGGAAAGATATGGAAAGCTATAGGTAGATATAGTGAAAAAATGGAGATTGAAGACTTGATAGTAAGTGAATGAAATCTGAATGGACAGAAAGGCAAAATAATAGAATAACACTGAAGATGGATATAGTAGAGGAAGTGGAAAAGACAGGAGCAGAGACAATAACAACAAATGAATAGTGGGCACTGGAAAGAGATCTAAGCAAAGACAGGAAAGCAGTAATAAGAGACTAGGACCTATACGATTAGAAAAAAATAAATGGCCAGACACCAAAGATAGAGAAAATAATTTTATTTCTGATTTAGGGTGAAGTTGTATTGTAAAATTGTTAGTCCAGTTTAAAAGTTAATAACTTAAAATAAAACAAAAACCAAAATATAAGGTGACATATTTTTATTGGATTAATTCAATACATTTTTGACTAACTTTCAGAGGTAAATAAGACCAAGAATATTGTATCACCTTGAATATAACGTTCAGTTCTAGTTGCCATATCTCAAAAAAGATATAGCAGAATTTGAAAAGATTCAAAGAACAGTGAACAAGATGATAAATCCTGAGTAGTGTAGAACAGGTACAAGTGATTTGATTTTTCACTCTGTCAAATATTAATTTAAAATTTTTTTTTATTAATTATAAATTTTTTCACAAATATAACAACTTGTTAAGGAAATACAGAGCCATAATCCAACATAAAAAATCAAAGTACAAAATTAGAAAATAATTACAATCTTATGGAAATAACTGTTTCTTAGAACACAAATTCAAACGAAGGAGAGATAAAAATTACAGAGATAAATTGCTGAAATCTATTTAAGGAAAAGGCTTAATACGTCTAAACCCCCCAATTACTAAGTATTTGAGCTAATCACTCCACCTCTGATTAAATCCTTAGAGAGGCATAATAAAAAAAAACATCTTAAGTCCCCTTTTGGCCTGTCAGAAGACGCTGAAGTTGGCAGCAGGGAAATGTCCATTCTCAAAAAAAAACCCCATCCAAACTGAAGTCTTTTTTGAGAATGGCCTACCTGCACGTTCAGCAATCTACTGGCCCAGACTGCCACTACATCTATCCCTACAACACATTGCCAACCCCAAAATCACCCAAGTCCCAAACGCCCATACTCAGTCCTTTGCCTAAAAGCAGGATTCTGTAACTGGTGTCTCAAAAAACAATGCCTCCCCCCCCACCACCCACAACGATCACAGCAGGAGAGATGCCTAATTGCCTGATTGCGATTTCCCCCCCCCCCGACAAAACCCCGAACAGGCAGGAGAAAGCCCAGGCCCTCCTGCCAAAGATGGCACCCCAACACTCCCCCACGAATACCGACTGGAGGGATCCCAATTCCTCCTGCTGAAGATGGCACCCCAACACCCTCCCGCAAATACCGGCAGGAGGATCCCAAGCCCTTCTGCCAAAGATGGCCCCCCACCCCCGCAAATCCCCAAACACCCCCCCCCCGAATGCCCCCTACTAACAACCCCCCACTACCTGGAACCCTCCCACTAACCTATTCAGTTGGCCAGCTGGAAGGGTCCCTGGTCCGGCCGGCCAGCAGGCCTGTCATCCTCGGAATGGTGGGCCTTCCCTTTCCTGGTGCACTGTGGGATGTACCCGGGAGGGGCCTAGGGCATGATTGGGGAGGGTGGGCAGGTTGCCAGGGCTGCTGAGCTGATTGCTGCAGCCGCGATCAACTCAGCGGCCCCTATTCGGAGCTTATACCTGTTTTGACATGGTCTAAGTCAAAACGTATAAGTTCTGACTGGACGATCTTCCTAGACTTTTGGTTATACTTGCAGTACGACTAAGTCTAGGTTGGCCCACCTCCCGCCCTTTCCCATCCTCTAAAAACGCCTCTTTTTCACTCTAGGCGTTCAGAGGCAGGGTAAAGGCCTAAGCTGGTTTTAGATGCATCTAAAACCAGCTTTGATTATCAGTACTTGGACGATCTGTCTTTTTGATTGTCCAAGTTCCGATTTAGGCCACTTTTGAAGTTTTTTTTTTTTTTTTTATTATGAGCCCCTTAAGGTCCAAAAAGGATCTTGGCTGATCAGGCGCATAAAATACATATTTCAAACCCATATATTTGATAATACACTTGCAGGGATAGGTTAACATTAAGATAGCACCCAATTTCTTTGTCTCATCTCTCATTGCTAAAAATAGTTTACGCCTTTCTTGTATTAATTTTGTTACATCGTGTATAGCCACATTCATTGACCACAGAAAAGTGAAATGGTACTTTTGAAGAATGATGGAATTAAGAACTTGTTTGAATATAAAATTAACAATCAATGTAGCTCTCTCAGTTCAGAATAAGAGCTTTCCAAAACTGCCGTTAAATTTTGTAGGGCAGTATCAACTGGAGAAATTTCAGGTACAGGTAATTCATTTATCTCTGATTATTTTTTTGAAGCAGGTAAGTAATATGCTTTATTTATAGGTGGTATCTGGTCTTCTGTAAATTTCAAATTTTCTGTAAGAAATATTTTAAAGACCTCAATCAGCAACATAGTTGGATTTTTTGGACCATTCAGGACTCTCAAGTTCAATCAACGATTATAATTTTCAATCATTTCAATCTTTCGCGAAGTTACAGTTTATTCTCTAATTATTGTAGAAATAGAGTTTTTCAGAGAGGTTCAATTCTATCAAGACATTCCTGTTTCACTTTAGTAACCAGTACCTGCATATCAGAAGACATTTTATCTACCTTCTCATCTGTTCTCCTTATGGCCTCAAGGAGAATCTCCAGAGTAACCGCAGGGATTTTGGCTGCGGTTCCCAAGCTCTCAGTGTTCTTCTGTCCCTGCTCTCCAGCCTGGGGTGTAGTTCCACCCGTTACCTGCTCCAGTGTCATTCCCTCCTCCTTTCCGAAGAGAGAATCACTACCCTGCACGCCCGCTGGACAGAGCGGTGCAAAGATCATCGGCGACGACAGTGATGTCTGGAAATCCAAAGGCTCAACTGTTCCCTCACTCTTATTGAACACAGAAGTCTAACATCATTTGGGTGACCGAGGGTTGGCTGCTGTCCGCAGTTCAATGTCTGCTGAGCCAGTGAAGAGGTGAGAGGCAAAGACTGCAGCACTCTCACTACTCCTTTTCTTTTAGTATGAGGCATACTAAGCAAGCAGCCTCCTGTCACTGCTGTTAGGGCTTCTGGTTTTGTTTTGTTTTTAATGGCACATGTTGTGCATGTGTTAAATACAATTTGTCCCATTAAAAAAGTCCCCTGAGCTACTGTCCACCCCCCCGACCTGCTGACCCGTGGCAGAGACCCATAGCAGAGAGACCCGTGACAAAATGGCAGGAGGGATGCCTACTCCCTCCAACCACAAAGGAATTCCTCCCCATCTGAAAAAAAGGCAGGAGGGATGCCCACTCCTTCCTGCCACCGGAGGCACCCCTCCCCCTCCAGGTCCCCCTCCCCCATACTTCTTAAATGTTGGGAGCAGTAGATACTGAGAACACCTTCTGCTCCTCCTCCTTCCGACTATGACACTGGACCTTAGGCCCCTCCCCTGTGTATCATGTGACGCATAGGGAGGGGCCTAATTCCACGACTGGCTCAGATGCCACAGGCCAATCTCCCCATATATCACATAATGCACCAGGGCATAGCCTAAAGCCTAGCATTCTGGATGGTGCATTGAAGGAAGCAGGAGGGACTGAGTACCCCTCCTGCTCCCCAACAAAAGGTACATGGGAGGGGGTCCTTGAGGGGGAGGGGTCCTCCAGTGGCAGTAGGAGGTAGACATCCCTCCTGCCTTTTTTTTTTTTGGGGGGGGAAGGTAGGGGGAGATCTTTCCTGGCAGGAGGGAGTGGGCATCCCTCCTTCCGTTTTGCTGCAGGGTAGGATGGGAGGGTCAATCGGGATGGCAGGAGGGAATGGGCATCCCTCCTGCCATCTTTTTTGGGGGGAGGTCCTTCGTGGTAGGAAGGAGTGGGCATCCTTCCTGCCATTTGTTTTAGGTTCGGGTGGGGTGCCACATTTGTTGGGGGTTGGGGAGAGCACGCAATTGTCAGGAGTCAATGGGGAGGGCCATCGGCGGTGGTGGGGGATTTTTTTCTCTTTTTTTTTTTTTTTATGGGACAGATATTTTACGTGTGTAATACTTGCAAAATATCTGTGCCATTGAAAAAAAATGAAAAAAATCCCAGGCAGACCAGTCGGTAACACAGTTACTGACAGGTCTAGAGCAATTGGGTTTTACGATAGGTAAAACCCGATGCTAAATAGCCAAGCGATGTTAGTGCAACAATCGCTTGGCTATTTTGCATGGGGTTTTTACTAATTTGCATGGGTCGGATCGGATAGGAAAATGGGTGATCAAGGGGAAAAATACATGGTGGGCAGTTTTGTGCATTGGGGAATCCAATCAATCGCTAAACTGGTCAAACTGATTTAGCAACAATCGAGCCATGATCGGTAAGTTTTGTGCATCCACCAGGTGGATGCTTTTCATGGTTGGTGACTCCTAACATGGAACCCTCTTTCTCCACTGATCATGAATACGCTTTTCAACAACTTTTGCTAAGAATGGTAAATTTGAAATAGGTCGATAATTGCTGACCAATGTTGCATCCAGTGAGAGACTTTTAACAAGCATCTTACTGATGCTTTTGTCAAAGGAGTTGGTATAATTCCTTCCCTAAAGATCTTATTAACAATGTCATGAATTGCCTTTAATGAGACATTCTTCAAGCCCTTTAAAAAGGAGGGGATGACAAAAATCTAATGTAAAACAGCAAGGGGTTTCTATCTATTTGTTTTGCACACTGTTTGAGATCTTCATAGGATGGAATTTGTCTGTCTGCAATATTAGAGAGCTTTATGAATGTCATTATACAGTATTTAAGTGTTTTAAATGTTCATGCTGCTATCTATTTTCTGGTGCATAATTTTAATGTATTGTATTCTATATTTATAATATGAATTGTTATAGGTTTTGGGTTGAATTTGGTTTAAGAAAATAAGAACATAAGAATTGCCGCTGCTGGGTCAGACCAGTGGTCCATCATGGCCAGCAGTCTGCTCATGCGGTGGCCCTCTGGTCAAAGACCAGCACCCTAACCGAGACTAGCCCTAACAGCACACGTTCTTGTTCAGCAGGAACTTGTTTAGCATTGTCTTGAATCCCTAGAGGGTGTTTTCCCTTATAACAGCCTCCGGAAGAGTGTTCCAGCTTTCTACCACTCTCTGGGTGAAGAACTTCCTTACGTTCGTACTGAATCTATCCCCTTTCAACTTTAGAGAGTGCCCTCTCGTTCTTCCTACCTTGGAGAGGGTGAACAACCTATCCTTATCTACCAAGTCTATCCCCTTCAGTACCTTGAATGTTTCGATCATGTCCCCTCTCAATCTCCTCTGTTTAAGGGAGAAGAGGGCCAGTTTCTCTAATCTTTTGCTGTACGGCAGCTCATCCAACCGCTTAACCATCTTAGTCGCTCTTCTCTGGACCCTTTCGAGTAGTACCGTGTCCTTCTTCATGTACAGCGACCAGTGCTGGATGCCGTACTCCAGGTGAGGGCGCACCATGGCCCAGTACAGCGGCACGATTACCTTCTCCGATCTGTTCGTGATCCCCTTCTTTATCATTCCTAGCATTTCTTGATGTTGTAGCTCACTTTCAGCATTCAGTGAGAAATAAAAAAATGGCGCAATCCAGTGATTAGTTTTACTAAGTTCTGGTGAAGACCCATTTTAGATAGATCATTGAGAAAGGGATTGAGCCATACAAGTTATAACATGCTACGTTCCCCCTGTATTTTAAAAAAGGCTCTGTTGAACATGGAGCCTTTTGTAAAATAGTTAGAAAGATGTCCAGTAGAAGTAGCAATTTCAAAAACCTCCATGTAGGAAAAAAAAGAAAGCATCGTGCTCTCACAAATTTACATTGCAGCAAGGAACATCACATATTCCTGGCTGTATTAATGCCGATAGCAACCCCAGGTTGGGCCTGCTATCTGTTATAGGAGCCATAGCGGCAAATTCTGCCTCAATTTCACCCCAACCCACACTACCCACTCTAGCCACAGATTACTTCTCTATTCTCTGATCTCCTTAGCTCTTACAGGGGGGGTCTCCCTGGTAACTAGAAGGGGGCCAGGAGGGATCTCTGAATGTTCCTGCACTTTTAGTATCTGGGTTCAAAATGGTATCTATGACCTCATAGTGATAGCCTTGTGGTAGTACAGCTAGATGAGAAGCTGACAAATAAGGTAATATTTTGAGCCTGGGTACTAGCAGAGAGACCCTTGGTAAGAGTCTGCTGATGTGAAGGAGATTGGGAGGATCAGGGGGTTCATTTGCTGCCATGGAGAGTAAGCAGGGGTAAGGGGGTGTTAATATTGATATTAGGGTGTGGGGATTGGAGATGTGGGGGAGGTGATCATATGTCACTGGGCAGGCAGGGATAGAGGGTGGGTGATTTGGCCCTTTGAGTTGGACTCCAGGTGTTAGTGTTAAGTAGTAGCTGGCACTTAAGCATGCTTTGGCTGATATAAAATTTTTTTCTAAAAGACATGTACTGTATTTCCAAAATGAGAAGTGCAGGTTTATTTTGTTGCTATGCCCAAACCATACTTAAGACATACTTCCATCATGGCCCCTTTAAATTTTTGCATCCCTGGTATGTTCTGTACATGTCATTTTGCTGCTTATACATGTATATGATCTAGGTGTAAACACTGCTATTTAGACATCTAGATGATTCTAAAATATCCTCCTTGTTCTGCTATCCTTTGTCTTGTTCATATTCTCTAAAATTAATATTTGAGGTGTAGAGGAGAAGATCTTCCTTTATTTCCTCTCTAAAAGTTGTATATTTGTTTATACTGTCCCACAGGTTCAAGTGCAGAATTATATCTTGAGGTAATATTGAATATATCTAACATAATCTACCGTATTTTCGCGGATATAACGCGCGCGTTATACGTGATTTTACGTACCGCGCATACCCCTCGCGCGTTATATGCCTGAGCGCGGTATACAAAAGTTTTTAAACATAGTTCCCACCCCGCCCGACGCCCGATTCACCCCCCCAGCAGGACCGCTCGCACCCCCACCCCGAACGACCGCTCGCACGCGCTCCCACCCGCACCCGCATCCACGATCGGAGCAAGAGGGAGCCCAAGCCCTCTTGCCCGGCCGACTCCCCGACGTCCGATACATCCCCCCCCCGGCAGGACCACTCGCACCCTCACCCCGAAGGACCGCCGACTCCCCAACAATATCGGGCCAGGAGGGAGCCCAAACCCTCCTGGCCACGGCGACCCCCTAACCCCACCCCGCACTACATTACGGGCAGGAGGGATCCCAGGCCCTCCTGCCCTCGACGCAAACCCCCTCCCCCCAACGACCGCCCCCCCCAAGAACCTCCGCCCGTCCCCCAGCCGACCCGCGACCCCCCTGGCCGACCCCCACGACACCCCCACCCGCCTTCCCCGTACTTTGTGTAGTTGGGCCAGAAGGGAGCCCAAACCCTCCTGGCCACGGCGACCCCCTAACCCCACCCCGCACTACATTACGGGCAGGAGGGATCCCAGGCCCTCCTGCCCTCGACGCAAACCCCCCTCCCTCCAACGACCGCCCCCCCCCCCAAGAACCTCCGACCGCCCCCCCAGCCGACCCGCGACCCCCCTGGCCGACCCCCCCACCCCCCTTCCCCGTACCTTTGGAAGTTGGCCGGACAGACGGGAGCCAAACCCGCCTGTCCGGCAGGCAGCCAACGAAGGAATGAGGCCGGATTGGCCCATCCGTCCTAAAGCTCCGCCTACTGGTGGGGCCTAAGGCGCGTGGGCCAATCAGAATAGGCCCTGGAGCCTTAGGTCCCACCTGGGGGCGCGGCCTGAGGCACATGGGCCAAAGCCGACCATGTGTCTCAGGCCGCGCCCCCAGGTGGGACCTAAGGCTCCAGGGCCTATTCTGATTGGCCCATGCGCCTTAGGCCCCACCAGTAGGCGGAGCTTTAGGACGGATGGGCCAATCCGGCCTCATTCCTTCGTTGGCTGCCTGCCGGACAGGCGGGTTTGGCTCCCGTCTGTCCGGCCAACTTCCAAAGGTACGGGGAAGGGGGGTGGGGGGGTCGTGGGGGTCGGCCAGGGGGGTCGCGGGTCGGCTGGGGGGGAGGGGGGTTTGCGTCGAGGGCAGGAGGGCCTGGGATCCCTCCTGCCCGTAATGTAGTGCGGGGTGGGGTTAGGGGGTCGCCGTGGCCAGGAGGATTTGGGCTCCCTCCTGGCCCAATATTGTCGGGGAGTCGGCGGTCCTTCGGGGTGGGGGTGCGAGTGGTCCTGCCGAGGGGGGAAAAGAATCGGACGTCGAGGGGGGGCATCAGGCTTTCAGGATGGGGACAGGACTTCAAGGGGGGACAGGCAGATCTTCAAGGGGGACAGGCAGACCTTCAAGGGGGACAGGACTTCAAGGGGGGACAGGCAGACCTTCAAGGGGGGACAGGCAGACCTTCAAGGGAGGACAGGACTTCAAGGGGGGACAGGCAGACCTTCAAGGGGGGACAGGCAGACCTTCAAGGGAGGACAGGACTTCAAGGGGGACAGGCACGGAGAGGCGGGGCAGTGCACCGAAAGTCAGGGCGGGTGAACGGTGAGTCGGGGCAACCAGAGGAGAGTCGGGGCAGTGCACCGAAAGTCAGGGTGAGTCGGGGCAACCAGAGGAGAGTCGGGGCAGTGCACCAAAAGTCAGGGTGAGTCGGGGCAACCAGATGAGAGTCGGGGAGGGCGAAAGGAGAGTCGGGGTGGCCAGAGGAGAGTCGGGCAGCATGCGCGTTATATGCCTGAGCGCGGTATAGAAAAGTTTTTGTACATATCATCGTGATTTCTGCGCGTTATACCCCTGTGCGCGTTTTACAATGGTGCGCGTTATATCCGCGAAAATACGGTAATCTAAATTGACACTTCTAACTTGCTTATTCCCTAAAATGCATCAAAATCTAGTCTAAAAACTTCAATAAAATTTTGACAACATACATTTAAACTTCAAGCTTTACAAATTTCTCAAACAAAAAGGTTTTTAAACCCTTCCAAAATGATATATATGAAAGGCGTTCAATAATTTATATACCTGAATATGAAAGAAAGTAGCAAGCGTGTTGAAAAAAGTCTGTGCGTGTTGTGACATGTCTCAAGGTTACTCATGCACAGTTGCAGCACAGTGCGAGTCTAATATTCCAAGAGACAAGATGTCAGGAGAGACCTCTTATGCTAGATTGAGAGCACCGTTCAAAGATAAACGGCCTCTTTTGCAAAGCCATGCTAGCGGCTGCTCTGTGCTAACGGCCCCGAAGCCCATAGAGAATTAAAGGGCTTTGGGCTGTTTCTGCTAGCGTGGCTTTGTAAAAGGCCGAAAATGTCTCACAAAAGAAGAGGAAAAGCCAAAGGAGATCAATGTAGGTATGACTGCAGTTTATGGTGCATCTGCCATATCATCCTACAAAGTAAAATTTTGGAGCAAGCAGTATAAGTGGGGTAGAGCACAGGCGCCAGAATGGGGGGCACAGGGGCCATGGCCTTCCCAAAAATTTGATCCCTGGTGGTCCAGGGGAGCAGTGGCTAGGAGCGAGCTTTCCACGCTCCTGCCCGCTGCTAATCCAGTCGGCGGCAGCTGATTTCTTCTGCCACTGAGTGGGAACCAGCAGGAGCATGCTTTGGCGATCAGCAGCTTCTTTGATTGGCTCCCGTGAATTCCGCGAATCGTGAGAATTCACAGGAGCCAATCGAAGAAGCTGCTGAGCGCTGAGCAGGCAGCGCCAAAGTGCGCTCCTATTGGTTCCCGCTAAGCGGCAGAAGAAATCAGCTGCTGCCGACCGGGAGGAGGTAGGAGGATGGGGCAGGGTGCACTGCAGAGCTTGGGAAGAAAGGGGGCTGGGTGAAGAACCTGATAGGGGTTGGGAGGGAAGGAAGGAAGGGGGCTGGGTGAAGAGCCTGACAGGGGTTTGGAAAGAAGGAAGGAAGGGGGCTGGGTGAAGAGCCTGACAGGGGTTGGGAGGGAAGGAAGGAAGGAAGGAAGGGGGCTGGGTGCAGGGGGTAAGACGTTGGGAAGGTAGGGAAGACAGATGCTCAGGGCGTTGGGAAAGACAGATACTGCATGTACTGGGAGAGAGTTGGGAAGGACAAATACACGGGCTTTAGGAAAGGAGAAAAAGAGAGATGCTGCACAGGTAGAGTAGTGGGAAGGGAGAGAAATAAATGCTGCTGGTGGGAGAGGGAAAAGGAACTGAGAATTGTTGGACATAGGTGTGTGGTGTGAGAGGGAGAGATGATGTATATGGGGAAAAAAGAGGGAGAATTGTTGGACATAATAGTGGTGGAGAGGAGGGAGGGAGAAATGTTACCCTAGGAGGGAGGAGAGATGACCCATAGAAGGGAGAGATGTCAGACCACTGGAATGGGAAGGAGAGAGAGAGAGATGCCAGACCACAGAATGGAAGGGATAAGAACATAAGAATCGCCTCTGCCGAGTCAGACCACAGGCCCATCATGCCCAGCAGTTCGCTCCCGCGGCAGCCCCCTAGGTCAATGAACTGTAAGTGATCTATTACTCTAAAGCATTTGTACTGTATAATACCCCTCTAATTATACCCTTCAATCCCCTTTTCCTTCAGGAATTTGTCCAGCCCCATTTTGAAACCCAAAATCGTACTCTGCTTTCCAGGTGTCCACCACCCTCTGAGTGAAAAAGAACTTCCTGGCATTTGTTCTGAATCTGTCTCTCTTCGATTTTTCCGAATGCCCTCTAGTTTTTGTTGCCCCTGCCAGTCTGAAGAATCTGTCCCTCTCTAACTTCTCTATACCTTTCATGATCTTGTAAGTTTCTTTCATGTCCCCTCTAAGCCTTCGCTTAGAAAAGAGCCCCAGCCTGTCCAGTCTCTCAGCATACGAAAGGTTCTCCATGCCCTTTATCATTTTTGTTGCTCTTCTCTGGACCCTCTCCAGTATCGCCATATCCTTCTTAAGGTACGGCAACCAGTATTGAACGCAATACTCCAGATGCAGTCGCACCATAGCCCTATGCAGCGGAAGGATAACCTCCTTGCTTCTGGTAGCAATACCTTTCTTGATAATGCCCAACATTCTGTTCGCCTTTTTCGAGGCCGTGGCGCATTGTGCCGCCGGTTTCATTGTTTTATCCACCATAACCCCCAAGTCACTTTCTAGGTTGCCCTCCCCCAATGGTATCCCCCCCATCATGTAATTGTACATCGGGGTTCCTTTCCCCATGTGCATGACTTTACATTTCTGCCATTTATTAGCCCACTCACTCAGTTTGTTCAGGTCCCTTTGGAGTTCTCTACATTCCTCAACTGTGCTAACCTTACCGGAGAGTTTTGTGTCGTCCGCAAATTTTATAATTTCGCACTTCGTCCCTGCTTCCAGGTCATTAATAAATATATTGAACAGGAGCGGTCCCAGCACTGACCCCTGTGGGACGCCACTCGTGACCCCTTTTCAGTCAGAATAGTGACCTTTCACTCCTACTCTCTGTTTCCTGTTCGCCAGCCAGTTTCTGATCCATCTGTGTATGTCCCCTTCCACTCTGTGGTTCCAGTTTCCTTAGAAGGCGCTCGTGAGGCACCTTGTCGAAGGCTTTCTGGAAGTCTAGGTACACTACGTCTATGGGATCACCTTTGTCCAATTGTTCGCTTATCCCCTCAAAGAAGTGCAGTAGGTTCGTCTGGCATGATCTACCATTACAGAAACCATGCTGGCTTGTTCTCATCAGCTTATTTTTTTCTATATGCTCATTGATACTATCCTTAATTAATGATTTGGCCATCTTCCCCGGAATTGAGGTTAAGCTGATCGGTCTATAATTCCCTGGGTCGCCTCTGGATCCTTTCTTGAAGATGGGTGTAACATTCGCTATCCTCCAGTCCTCTGGGATCACCCCTGTTTTCAAGGATAGGTTGCAAATCCGCTGTAGTAACTCAGCTATTTCGTCTCTAAGCTCTTTTGGTATTCTCGGGTGGATTCCGTCTGGGCCCAGAGATGTGTCCGTTTTTAGTCTATCTATCTGCTTGAGTACGTCCTTGAGGCTTACCTCCATGCACAATAATTTTTCCTCTTGGTCCCCCTTGAAGAATTTTTCAGGTACCGGCAAGTTGGATGTGTCCTCTTTTGTGAATACCGATGAGAAGAACGTGTTTAATCTGTCCGCCAGAGATGCCAGACCACAGAAAGGAGAGGGGAGAGATGTTAGACCTCAGGAAGTTGGAGGGAAGGAGAGAGAGATGCCAGGCTATGGGAAGGAGAGGAGAAAGATGCCAAACCATATGAGGGGGGAAGGGGGAAGACAGAGATGTCTGACCAAGATGTCAGCCTAGAGGCCTATGGGAGATTATATCAATCTGGCTCTGGCATGGGAAGGCAGATAGACCCTTAGTGCAGGGAAACTGTTTTAAGTTTTCCTGATTGAATCATGACTAGCTAAAAGGTGTTAATGTCTGATTAAGAGGGTGCTTAGGACAATGGTGCACAGATCAAGCCAGAGACCTAATCCCATCACCATGCTTGCAGGTATTACACTCTCCTTTGTCAATTAAATTGACCATTGTCTCAAACAGTTTGCAAGTTCTAAACAGAAAGATACTGGGAGATACAATATTTTCTCTAGTCAGAATAAGATTCCAAGGTATAAAAGCCTGCTCTCTGCTCTATCAATCTATCTCTCTTTTTCTATGGAGCTATCAATGTCTCTTTTCCTATCAAGCTATCAGGAGAGGGGTCTTGGCCCTCTCTCTCTCTTTCTATCTAGCTATCTCTTGGCTCTTGGCTTGGCATTCTGGTTCTCTCTTGGCTCTCCCTCTCTCTGTCTATCCTTCCCTTTATCTATGGAACACAGAGCTTAGACCATCCGCCTTTTCTCTTCCTTTCTGACTTTCCCTGAAACTTCACACTTCCTTCTGGACTCTGTAAGGCAGCGAGACTTCTTTGCTCTCTGCTTAAGTGTAATGCTCTCTGCTTAATTGTAATAAATATTACTTTTCTGTAAGACTATTTCTATAATATATTCTTTATATAATCACCCCTGGCTGTGCTTCTTATTTGATTCTATCCCTAATGAAACTTCTGTGAAGGTATTGAACCTGGGACCAGCGTTTGTCAGGACGCCTTTCACTTAACCCCTCCAACCTAACATTGTGGGGGTGCGACCATCCTTACATTTTATTATACTGACACAAGGGAGAGAGATGAGATGGTGCATAGGGAAGGAAGGGAAGGGGATACAGAGGGAGGAGATGTGCACAGTGATGGGTGCAACAGGAAGAGATAAGAAGAAATGCTTCTTATGGAGAGATGGGAAGTGAAGGCATGGAAAAGTAGATTTTGAGAAGAAAGCAGAAAAATGGAAGATAGTTGAATGTTAAAAGTTAATGCTAAAGACGGATGTATGGCAGAAAGTGAAGGAGAGAAAAACAGCAAATGGATAAGGTGGTCATGGATACACAGTTAAGAGCACAGACAGAAGGACGTGTAGCCAGTGACTGGGAAAGATGGTTTGTAAACTTGAGACTGAGGTTCAAAATCATACCGAGAAAATAGGGGAAATTGAGAAAACTACCTCGGATACGAAAACTGTAATTCAACAGCAAGCAATGGAAAAAGCTTTTTTTCTTATATAAAATTTAAAACTTGGAAAATCAAAATAGGAGCTTGAATTTAAATCTTTTGAATTTTCCTATGCCAGACATGTTCACAGTGATGGGACCACAATGGTGGAATGCCCTTCCTCAGAATATTAGAATTGAACACGACATCGTAACATTTAAAAAACTTTTAAAAACTTATTTATTTAATGATGCTTTTAACACTTGAAATTTATTTGCTTTAGGGACACCTCTTAAATCGTGCTTTGGTTTTATAACCCCTTACCTTTTTTTTTTTTTTTTTATCGAACCCAAGATTGTAACTTTTTAATTTCTTTCCTCCCACCTTAAGTATGTACTTTATGTAATTTTATTGTTAATACGTTAGTTTCTCTGTTTCTTTACTTGGATTATGTACATCGCCTAGCAATTTTAACAGGCGATTCATCAAATGTTTAATAAACTTGAAACTTGAACTTGCCTAATTTATGACTCCGAGGGAAATTTTTTAAAATTTCCTGATTACTACTTTGAAGATTTCTGAATCAAATGTTCCTCCATTACAAAAGATTTATTACTTGAAAAGGACATTTAAAGAAATGAAGGAAGTTTCTGGAAGAATTTAAAGACATATTTTGGTAATTAATTTCCATGTAATTTTCAATTTATTCAATTGTATACACTATTATAAACTTTTGTTAACCACATAGAACTTCACGGTCCTGCGGATATAAGATGATTGTTATGTTAGAATTAGAAATATCAGCTGTACTGGAATCATCAGATATTGAACTGGCGGATTGAGCTACATTAATAGTACCCTTCATATTTCATCAGGATAAGGACATGATTTTGAAGTTACATTATAATTTGAAACAAATTTATTATTTGGGAGAAAAAAATATATATTTTCCAGATGTATCAAAATGGATCCAAACCAGAAGAAAGGAATTTCTATCATATCATGCTAAAGTTATTTCATTGGGAGCTTTTTTCCAATTAAGATTTCCATGTATAAATGTTTTATTTTATACCAGGATAACAAATATATTTTCTATGATACAGATCAGCTATGATTCTTTTTGGAAGGGAAGGGGATTTCATTTGCAACTCAGGGAGGTGCAGAGTAATTCAAGTCTAAAAATAGTTCCAAAGTGATTTGCTCTATTTCTTCTTTAATTGATTGTATTAATCTTTTTCCTGGAGGAGTTTTTCTATCTTGCCTCTCTCTTCTCTTGAGGACTATATATCAAGTTAGATTTTATTTCCTTTTTTGCTTTGTTTAATGTCCAGTGGATAATTGGTTGTATTTGTTTCTTATTTTCTTGTCTTAAAGTTTAATGCTTTGTATGTAATTGAAATTTAACAATTCTTTTTAAAAATAATTTTTCTGCTTTTGGAATAAGGTGTCACCAGTGACCACAGTGATTCATATTTGTTGCCTGCTGCAGCTTTGCAGGCTTCTCTCTGACACATTCTGCCTTGCTGACATCACTTCCTGTTTCTTGCCAGGCTATAGCACAATAGCAGACAACAAATATGAATCACTGCGACCACCAATCACACCTCAGAGGTAAGATGAAAACTTGAAGTAATATCAGCATAAGAAATTCTTTAGATGACTATGGGGCCATGTTTTCCTTTTGGTGCTAAAATGAGCTTTTTTGTATAAATTAGTAAAGCATCAATGTTACAAATTTTGTTTTTTGGAACTTTTTGATTTTTAGAATTTCGGATAAAAGATTGTGTACCTGTAGTTGCAACCAATTCCTTAATTTCACTGATATACCCTGATACCAAACGCTACAATAATCCAATTGAGATAAAATTAGTCTCTGAACCAATAACCTAAAGTGATATTCTTGAAAGTAAGATTGAATAATCCTAAATTGCTTCAGTTTAAAATATGTTTTCCTAAACAGAGTTTCAACCTGTGCTTCAAAGGGTAAAGTTGAATCCAAGTTTACTTCCAGTACTGTGGAGATTTCTTTATTCATATTCATTTTTACCAATTTGTATTACATTAGGGAGATAGTCAACTTGCATTCAACTTTAATTTAGGTGAAATCATCCAATTAGGTACCCCTTCACTGCCGTCCAGTTGCTGCCTTAATATAAGTGGCCGCTGAAAAGTTCTCAGAAGAGAATGATGTGGAGCCATGAAACTTACAAGTTATTCCACACGTTCCTTGAGACTTTGTTTCATTTCATATCATTTCTGCTGGTCATTCCTTCCATAGTCCCCCCCCCCATCCTATCCACCTCAACATTCCCCTTCTATTTCCCAACTAGAGCATCACACTGTGTATAGATTCACCCTATTGTCCTGTGTGTCCGTCATAATTAGATTGTAAGCTCTATCGTGCAGGGACTGTCTGTTGCATGTTTAATGCACAGCACTGCATGTGTCTGGTAGTACTATAGAAATAATAAATTGTTGTTGTTCTAAATGGAGGATTTTGATTCAGCACCTTTAATAAGCATTAAAATTCCTAGAACATGAAATTCAAGATGTTGGTTATGACTTTAAACTACATAAGAAGGAATGAGGAATACCACAGTGACATAAAACACTGCTGCAGTCTTTTCTGAAGAAGTGAAAACATCTTAATCTTCAAATAAAATGTTTGCTCTATAAACATAAAAACATCAAATTATTTTTGCAATGCTAGTGCTATACCAAACTACTATCATTAAAAATATATTCTTTGGCTCTAAAAAGTCTATTCTTTTGCTATTTGGTTTGTATGTATAAGGCCATAAAAATAATAGCTGCTTAATGGTGACTTAGAGAAAGAATTCAGAGAAAATGGTCTAGGGCAGATTTTACTAGAATTCCAAGTCATTTTCTACCAGCTACATGAAAGCAGAAGTAAAATAAATACAAAAGTAAAGCAATCAAATCCTTTCAGATTTATATATTTTTTTTGTTTACAAAGATGTTATTCATCTTGGACTTACTGCACAACTATTTGTGTCTTAGACAGGCTCCAACAGCTTGCTGGATTTAGTGATGGAATGCATCTAACTAAATGAGTAATAATCATTTGTATTTTTCAATGAAATAGCAACTCATTTACATTATGTGCAGATATTAATTTAGCCTGGTGTTATATTTTAAAAAAATCTCCAATACAGGGATTATGCTTTTTATGATACCTAATTCACTGCACACAATTGTGTATGATAAAGTATGTCACTAATGACTATGGATATCGAATTGTAATTTATTTTTATCCTTGGACAAGCAGGCACAATATTCTCACATGTGGATGATGTCATCCACGGAGCCCGGTACAGACAGTGGTAAAGTATACTGTCACTTTAAGCTTTTAGCAAAGCTTCGAGACTGCCTACACCGCGCATGCGCGAGAGCCTTCCTGCCCAATGCCGGCTCACGAGGTCGTCAGTTTTTCATTTTCTGCAAAGTGAATATCTGAACTTTGTTCCCTTGAGTTGCCTTCCCAGTTCACTTTCTTCCATTTTTACTGTTAATTTTTCCTTACTTCATCTTTGGGGTTTTTTTCCTACCTTATTTCTTTAAAGCCAAAATAAAATAAAATAGGTTTCAGTGTGAGAGGCCTTTCAACAATCTTAAAGCCTTTGCCTCTGCCGACAGCGTCAACGGTGCCAGCCCATGCTGAACATAGCACATAAAGGCTTGCAAGTACCGACTCCAATTTTCTTCAAAGCATCAATGAACATTGAGATCTCCTGACATCATCATGGTACAGATTCTCCTTCCTTTTCATGTCATCAACCCAGTGCTCCCAAGAACCTGCAGCCTGAACTTCCCTCAGTAAGCCTCCTCTTACCATCATAACAGCAGTGACATTGACAAGCCGCATACTGTGCAGGAGAACACATTGGTGAAACCACTCCTGTACTCTGCTATGAAACACCACAGGATGGATTCCTCATTCTGCATGTTGCCCTGAGACAGTGGCCAACTCAATGGCCTACTCCATCCCTCATTTTTTCATTAAATTAGTTCTTCTCAACACTTCTTAATCCAGAATCTTCTGAAGTACCAGATATGGATTTTAACCTGGCTTTACACACATACTACTGAGTTTGGCCTACTTCATCTGTTCTAGAATCCTAAGGAATCCCTTCGAATCCGCCTCAGAGTGTCAGTCATAGCGTTCCACAGAATGGGCCCAGCCATGGAAAAGCAGGATTTTTTTAGTTTGTACATATCAAACGCTGTTCAATTTCCCTATGCCAAGCAACATTCGATTTTCAGATCTCAGTGCCCTGAATGGCTTGTACCGCAGCAGGCATTTAGCCAGATAATCTGGCAGATTATCATAAATGCCTTGTTGAAGAAGTTTTAAGATTTTAAATTGAATATGAAAGGATACTGGTAACCAGTATAATTTTCTTAAGATTGGAGTAATATGCTCATAGCACGGTATTCCCATCAACATCCGAGCTGCTGAGTTCTGAACAATCTGTAATACATTGATTTGAGTAGTCGGCAAGCCCAGATAAATCCCATTACAGTAATCTAATTGTGATAACACCATCGTTTGTAATACTTGTCTGAAGTCCCAATTAGATAACATATTCTTCAAATGAGATAGCCTTCGCATGACAAAATATGGAAAGTTCTCTGTATAGTCATCTTAGCCCTACTTGTGTAAACCATTTCATGCTATGTTGATTTGCAAGTTTACTCTTCTTATAATAAAATGTAAGTTACAAAAAATTGAAAGCAAAGGTATTAAAATTATATTGGAATTAGTCAAATCTGTAGAAACTTTGGGGTTCTTTTACTAAGATGGGTTATTGGATTTAGTGCATGCTAACAGTTAGTTACATTTGGCTCACTGGGCACGCATTACCTCTGGACCTTCGGTTTTGGAATTTTGCTTGTATATTTGCTCTGATTGTATGTAGTTTGTGCATTTTCAGAACATATGAGGACTCCTGAGGAAGGTATGTGTTGTCAAAATGGACTGTGTTGAATCCCAGCAATTCATTGCGTATTGTTTCCTGTGAAGTAGAGTAACCTAGCTGCATTTTGGGGTTGTTTTGTTTGTTTGTTTGTTTTTAAATAAACTTTTTATGTTGTCATGTCTTCATCCACATTTTTTTCTGCCTCCTTTTAGTTGTGGAATTTTTTTCCTTTTTTGTTTCTTGCTCATAGTGTGTGCTAAATGCCATTGTATACCTATGGGCTACATGGCTCTTAACACACTATTTAGCAGTGGCGTACCAATGGTGGGGGGCGGTCCGCCCGGGGTGCCAGCCATGAGGGGGGTGTTCCCGGCCTGGGAGTCATGGTCCGGGAACTTCCCTTCTCACGGCCCAGTGCCAAGGTTCTGGATAGTCCCTGTGGCCCAGCATGTTCCCAGCCTTCTCTCCCTTTACCTTCCGTGAAGATGAAAAAACTGCCGGCCTCGGCAGTGATTCAGCTACGTTGCCCGCGGCTCCCCTTCCTGCTTTCCACGTCTGCCAATGACGCAACTTCCTGTTTCCGCCCGGGTGGATTGCAGAGGCAGACACGGAAAGCAGGAAGGGGAGCCGCGGGCAACGTAGCTGAATCGCTGCTGAGGCCAGCAGTTTTTTCAGCTTCACGGAAGATAAAGGGAGAGAAGGCTGGGAACATGCTGGGCCACGGGGACTATCCAGAGCCTTGGCACCGGGCTGTGAGAAGGGAAATTCCCGGACCATGACTCCTAGGTCGGAAACACCCCCTCATGGCTGGCACCTGGGGGGAGCATTACTAAAAATATTTTTTTACATTGGGGGGATGTCAAAAATGATTGCAGGGGGTGTCAAAAAACAATGGGCCCCGGGTGTCACATAACCTAGGTACGCCTCTGCTACTTAGGGCTCCTTTAACTAAGCTGCACTAGTGGTTTTAGTGCAGGCTAGATGCTAATGCCTCCATTGAGCTGGCGTTAGTTTCTCCATGTAGCACGGGGGTTAGTGTGTGCTAATCTGCAGCGCGCGCTAAAAAAACGCTACCGCAGCTTAGTAAAAGGAGCCCTTAGTTAGCTTGTGCTATATCCATTAGTGCATATTAGTGAAAAGATCCCCATGTGATTGCCATAATATTAAGGGTCATAACTTGTTTGTTGACCTTCAAAACTGTGAAAAATTGCAAAGGATTAAGTGCAATGAATTTTCCTAGTTTTTGGAAAAGTATAATCAACTCAAACCAGACTACAATCACCCAGTCTTTTTAATTTGACCTGCATGCCTCTAGATATTAGTTGGCAATGGTGAAAATACTTCAAGATTTTTATAGAATTTATACTATGACAGGGTATAATCAAAGCAAGATGATATTCTGTGAGTGAATTATTATAGCCTTGTTGATAGAATTACATGAATTTTCCAGCATCCAACCAGCAATTGCTTCAGAAATGTAAATATATTTGTAATAATTATTTTAATAAAGCTGTTTCTGAGCATTTAAAAAAAATGTTTTTTTCCGTTGTTACACACTCCAGCATATACTTATGATTTATAGTGGGAGTGCCCTTATGAACCGCAAATGAGTAGTTTTATTGTGTTTGATTTGTCAGACTGTTTGCCATGCAAGCTTTTCCAGAATCAGAGGGAAAATGTTTTTATTGACTAGGAAGCTGTAAGCAGCTGGTAATAAAAGCTGACTAATAGCTATTAAGTTCCCAAAAAGTACCATTCTATATGAACTAAGGTGCTTTTTGGATTATCTCCTTCATATTTGTCCCCCCCATCTGAAACTTTTTTACTCAACAAAAGGAACTAGAAATTCTGGAAAGTTCATCTTCCCTACTCCAAAGGCTGTAAGACTGTTTGAATATTGAAGTGTGATAGCAGTGAATTGAACTTGCCTGAAACCTACTAGGAGCAGGCTTTGAAAATCTTTATTGTAAAGAAGCTCTGTGGAAAGTAAAACCACAAAGCAGATTGTTTGCATTGTGAGAGGAAATCCTTAACTTACCTGGAGTTTTCCTTAGAAGTTTTGTTTTGCAAACTGCATTGAATTTGGATTCAGCCATTTTGTTTTCTTTTTGTTTGAACATTCTGGCATTAAACTTACCTGTGAAAACTAAACTCTGGAACTTTGTGGATGGGGTTTTCTTTCCTTTGAATATAATTTGCAGTTCCTGCAGTGTGACTCCTTCCTGGGTCACACACCGGTGCAATTTTAGCTGTAGCAATTAGGGGAACTTTAGAGTCCTGTTTGGAGGCCCTGGTGCTGGCTATAGTGTATGAAAATAAATGGGAAACATTACTGGGCTTGACCCTGGGACCCCAGCAGTGGGGTCAAATATATGCTAAGTTATTTAGAATCTCTGTTGCTACACTTTTGATTGAGCGGGGTTATAAAATGTTATTTCAGTAGTATTACACCCCTTTGAAATTATACTGATTGTTTTCAGATGGGGAGACTGTGGGGAAGAGGGGACTTTTATACATATCTGGTGGGACTGTGACAGACAAAATTGTTCAATTATGGGGGCTGATCCAGAACCTATTAGAAGCAGTATTACGGGTCCCCATCCCATTACAAAAGGGTCTTCTGAACAGACACGTTGTATATTTGGAGAGGGGGAAGGATCATTTCATTGCTTTGGTCGTTATGGCTGCTAGATTATGCATGGCATCCTTTTGGAAAAAGGATATATTACTTCCCTCTCGGATTAAGCTTCTTCTTAAGGTGGACCACATTTACCTAATGTCTAAACTTACTGTCCTTAAGAATGACTCCTGCAGTCCTTTTCAACAAACCCGGCTTCCTTATTCCAAATGGAGAGGTACTGAATGATTTTTTGGGGACTTTGTAGAAATGAATACTTGCTAACACTGTTTTGGGTAAGTGACTGATCGGCTGGGGGGGGGGGAGGGGATGTTTTCTGTGGGTTCTGCTATGCTATTTTTTTTGTTGGCATTCAGCCTGTGTATATACTTGCTATGCACAAATTTTTTAAAAAAAAAATGTCATTGAAAATTGGAAAGGCTAGACTCAAAGTAGAAATAATCGCAATGAGAAAATATTATCAGTTATAAAGAGGAGGGAAAGTATTAAACAGATAAGGGTTAACTCAAAGGGTTAATTTACTGTGTCTATTGTTTTCCAGGACATTTCTCGATGAGTCCAAATTTAAGCAGCAATGTTTAGAAGCCTTCCTTCGTGTCAGAGTGTTTAATCGTCAGGCATATTCTTCATTTTTATTGTTTTTGGAAGGTGGTCGAGGTTTCTCTTTCCAGAGATCATATCTAGCCTTAAGGTGTGGTCTGTTATGTTTGTGATTGACTGTCTGTGACCTTGCCAATCAAAAGATAAGGCAAATGGAAATTTCCGGCTGTACTTAATGCCTTTATTTCTGAGCACTTATGTCAAGGGTCTAAAGTTCTTACGTCATTATAGAGTATATTGAGACAAATCTGAGAAAATTTTAAGTTCAGCACCTTGATAAGAAATAAATTCTGAATATGTGACATTAGAATATGTTTGTCTTGGTAACAGTGAAAGCAGACTATAAGAAAGAAAGAGACCCCCGAATCGAAGATAGGCAGGAGAGATGCCCACTTCCTCCCACTGCAGCCTCCGACAACCCCAACAACCAAAACCCAATACCCCCAGCAGCAGGAGGGATGCCCACTCCCTCCTGTCACCACTGCTGGACAACCCCAACAACCACTGTCACCACTGCTGGACAACCCCAACAACCAAAACCTGAGACCACCGGCAACAAGAAGGATGCCCACTTCCTCTTGCCATCACTCACCCCTTGACAATCAAACATCTTCTACCCAGGCAGCAGAAGGGATGCCCACAATCTCCTGCTGCCGCCATTGCCCAATCCCTCATACCCCTGACAACCCCCCTGCCCTCCCCCATACATTTGGCATGAAGGCTGACCAGAGGGATGCTTATTCCCTCCAGCTGGCAGGCCTGCCTCTTCAAAATGGCATGCTTTCCCCTTCCTGGTGCATCCTGAGATACACTGGAGAAGGTCCTAAGGCTGTGATTGGCCCAGGCACTTAAGGACCCTCCTATGGGCACATTACAGAATGCACTTAGGCCCCTCCCCGGTACATTCCAGGAAGGGGAAGGCTCTCTTTTTATTTATCCCCTCCTTCCATCATGTGCTCTCTTTCTCTACCCCTTCCATCCAGTATCTTCTCCTCTCTCTGTCCACATCCATCCAGCGTCTGCCCCTTCTCTCCACTTCCATTCAGTGTCTGCTCCCCTTTTTCTCTCCTCTTCTCTCCTCTCCACTTCCTTCCTGCATCTGCTCCCCTCTTTCTCTCTCTCTCTCCTTCCCACTTCCATCCAATATCTGCTCTCTTCTCTCTCTCATCTGCACTTCCATCCAGCACCCCTTTAGAGCATGCACCTGGGGCGGAACACCCCTCTCGCCCTGCCCGTTGTACATCTTACCCTTGGTTCGTCACTGGCTAAACCTATGCTGACTTTACCACATTTAATTTTATTTTTTATAATAGTTTCCACTAATTTGCCCGGCTCTGAAGTCAGGCTTACCAGTTTGTAATTTCCTAGATCACCCATGGAACCCTTTTTAAGAACATAAGAATATCCTTAATGGGTCAAACCAATGGTCCATCAAGCCCAGTAGCCCATTCTCATGGTGGACAATACAGGTCACTAGTACTTGACCAAAACCCAAGGAGTAGCATTATTCCATGCTACCAATACAGGGCAATCAGTGGCTTCCCCCATGACATCAGCCATTCATGGAGTAGCGGGGGACCAGGCAGGAAGTGAAAAGCTTGTACTCCTGTCTTATTTGCTGTGCTGCAGCAACAAAGGAGGCAGCCATCCAGCAGGCACACGGAAAGCTCCTGACGAGATCGCGCTGAACCACTGGCATTTTAAAAAAAGGTATGAGGGCAGGAGACTGCGGGCTGCCTAACACCAGATGCACCTACGTGTAGAGGAGGAAAAACCTAAGAAAAAAAAATTCTGAACCAAATTTTTTTTTCTTGGGTTTTCCTCCCCTACACATAGGTAATTTAACTAAAAGCAAAGTGGATTACATTCTAAAACAGCATTATTAGGATAAAAATGTTAACAGTTGTTGCATTCATTGTAGTTATATTTTCACTTTATACTCAGAAAGTATTATATTAGGCACTGACTTTTATTTACTTTTATTTTTATTTGAAATATGCATTTATTTTTACCTTTGCTTAAATACTTTGCTCTAGTAATTTGAAAAACACTGTTTGTTCCTGTGCAGTTTGAAAATTGCTTCCTTCCTGCTTGCCATTGTAAACCTTGTTGAATGGATTTATTATTGGAATTTCTTCTTGAATCCCATTCTCTTAGATTAAGGTAATGCGTAGCAGGTGAGTAAATACTACTGGACTTTCTTGTGCTGGTAAAAGTTTATCTTGCCTGGAGCAGAAAAGGCTAATCTTATTCTTGACGTGATGTAGAAGATACTGTTCTGTAGGACTAAATGTAATTTACTGGATTAAAAAAATGGTAGAAATAGCTTTCTTTTGTCCCAAGCAGTGGATCTGTGAACAAAGAGACTAAACAGATTATTTGTTTCTTGAATTATCTGCAAGAGAAAGACTACAAAAGCAACTTCTATCAAGCATAATCCGGTTTCTTTCAATCCTCATTTGTTCAGCATTAGAATTTCAAACTGGTCTTGCTCCCAGTCTTCAGAACGACTTTGGTTAACCCCTGTATGTGTAATGAGCACCCTGCTGCATTTTAACTTACATCACTGCTCATTTCTAAGAAGAAAGACCAGACAATATATCAGACTGTTGCAGATATCAGACCAAAATCTCACAGGCCCAGGAGGTATTTAGAAGCTCTCTGAGACTACAGTACTTTTGCGAATTGATGAGTTATATGATATTGTCAACCACAGTCTTGTGTACAAGAAATTTTGTCACTTTGGTACCTGTCTTCTGCTCCTTCGCAGTAGAAAAATGTCAGCTTCGTATTACAAAAGCTCCTCCTTGTATCTTTGCTTGGACAGATGGCACATCTATGGATTCAAGTAAACAATCCACCAGTGGAGTACTGTCATTATAAAGTACATTCAAAAGGTCAAACTCGGGAGCACGGTCCAAGATGGCTGCCGCTATCTGTTGCTGACAAGACGCTGGAATGTGTCTTTCCTACCTACTAGAACAATGCCGAAGAGAAGGGGTAGGAGCGTTGGTGGAGCCTCCCAGCGCTCGAGCCCCGCAGTTCTCACCGTCGACGACATTTTCCGGCGTCTTCAAAGTGAGTCGAGTCGCTTGGGGAATCGCCCGTTGGGAGCGCCGGTTGATAGGAGTGTCTCGGCGGATACACCGGGCTAGACGTCACGCTGAGCCCCGACGTCAGGACGCCTCCCTTACAGCCGTTGCCGCTGGGAGCCAGCTCTCCGAGGGAGGAGAGCATGTCCGAAGAGGCAGAGTTTTCTTCTCGAGAGGCCAGTGAAGTGGAGGGCTCGCTGCAGGGAACAGCACAAGGGGAACTTCTCCTTGTAAAAGAACCAGCGACCGGGACAACTGTGCTTAAGGGTCTACAAGGCACAGGAGAGGTAAAACACTCAGATGAACTAACTAACAGTGCACCAATACTTTCCTTTGCCCCTATCCGACCCCCAGAGGTTACACTGGAATCTTTATGGGACTTGGTTTCTAGTCTGGGTAACTCTCTCAGTCCTCAGATAAAGAATTTGGAAAAAGAATTAGAATTTCAGAAAGAAGAAATTAAAAATGTGAAACAGGACATTGTAGTCATAAAAACTGAGATACAAGAAGAAAAGAAGGACTTTAAAATGTTTAAGAGCAACCAAGACTTGATTGTGAAAGATAATCTTAATTTGAGAAGAAAATTAGAAGTACTTGAAAACAATAATCGGTTTAACAATCTACGTTTGATCAATTTTCCAAAGGTTGTCTCAATTCCTCCAGGAGAAATGATAAAACGATACTTTCTGGAAAATTTAAAAATTCCTGAGAGTTCACTGCCACCATTGTCAAGAGTGTACTATTTGCCTACTAAAAAAAATCAGGATTCTCAAAAAAAAGATGAGGATGGTAGTCCACAGGAAAATTCTTTGGATGTTACTGCTTTATTGGAACAATCTGATAGAGAGGTGGCTAGTCCAGCCACTCTCTTACTGACTGTAGCTTTGGCTCCAGACAGAGATTGGATTCTTAAACTTTTCTTTAAAAATAGATCCAGAGATTTCCTTGGCTTCCATATTCAAGTTTTTCCTGATGTTTCGAGAGAAACTCAGAAAAGAAGGAGGGAATTTTTATTGTTAAAACCAGGTGTGACCCAGATGGGGGGATTATTTTTTCTTAGATACCCTTGTAAGTGTGTAATAAGGTATAATTCCCTTAAATATATTTTCTTTGAACCGTCTCATTTGACTGCTTTCCTCTCCATGAAGCGCCTTGAAAAAGGAGGAACATCGGTGTCTTAATTATTAAGCTCTCTTTCAGCACAGATGACGTGTTTTGGTTAATTTTGTTATTGTATTATATTCACTCCTAATTCCTGAATCTTGGATCCATTGTTGAGGACTAGTGTACGATTAAGTTGGAATTATTACCTTTTATGTAATTTTGGTTTATTTTCAATTTTGAGAATAATCAAAGATATGTTTTCTTGATTGCACTTTTCTGTACAAGATGGTATGCTTGTTAAAAATTTCAAAAATTTATAAATAAATAATAAAAAAAACAAAAAAACAAAAGGTCAAACTCCATTATAGGCTTGTACAAATTCAGTGAATCTGATGACACCAATGGATAAATTTAACCTTTTGCGCAAATAGTTGAAATGGCTTTAAGAGGCAGCAGCAGCAGCAACCTCTGCTCCTGAGATTGTATGGGATATAGATGCACATTTTGGATACCTCTTCTGCTTAGGAGATCTCAGTGAAAGGGCTTCTTTTGCCAGAGCAGTTTAGCCTCTTGGAAAAATTCTTGCAGATGGCCATTGTAGGGAGAAATTTTTAGAACTATGAACATGTGACAGACTGAATTCTCTCCTACCCCATTGTTTGGCTTAATCTTTCAGGGACAGTGAAGAGCATAGCTAATGTTATTTATTTAGATATCAAGAAAACATTTATACATGAGCAGTTTTAGGAGCTTAGTTCAGATATATTGAGAAATAAATGGTAAGGAAAGAAGAGCAATATGACAGGAAGTCCCTGATTGGCTTAGGCGCCTCAGGTGCCTGAGCCAAACATGGCCTTAGGCCCCTCCCTTGATGCACCGGGGAGGGCAGCTGGTGTAGGAGCAGGAGGGACTGAGCACCCCACCTGCTTTTGACTTAAAGGTACGGGGGGGGGCTGATGGCAGGAGGGAGTGGACATCCCTCCTGCCATATTCGCATGGGGGAGCATCGGGGGGAGTGTCTGGTAGCAGGAGGGGGAGTGGGCATTCCTCCTGCCATATTCACGGGGGGGAGCATTGGGGGGAGGGTCTGGGGCCGAGTGAGTGGTTATCCCTCCTGCTATTTTCGTGCATGCAGGGGGAGCGTCTGGTGGCAGGAGGGAGTGGGCATCCCTCCTGCCATTTTGGGGGGTTAGGGAGAGGGCACTTTGTTGGGGGGAGGCATTGTTGGGAGGCTTTTTTCTTTCTTTCTTTCTTTTTTAGTGGGCAGATATTTTGTGTGTGTAATATACACAAAATATCTATGCCATTAAAAAAAGAAAGAACCCCCCCCCAGCAGAAATCCTGACAGCAGTGACAGGAGGCTGCTTCTCATGTTACTACTGTTAGGGCTCTGCGCATGTCTCAATCGCTCACTGAGTGACTGCACAGAAAGGAGACACTGAGTAATACAACAGATTTTTTTTTTAATGTTTACTATCTTCAAAGAAAAATAATGGCTAAAGGTTAAAAATAGTTGTGGGTTAGGAAAGGAATCCTCCTGATTAATTTGTGATATTCTGTAAGATTTCATTTCTGGTCCCATTCTGTAAGATTTCATTTCTGGTCCCAATCTTAGAGATATCTTGTGTATAAAAACATGCAGCATGAAATTTTAATAGACCATAGAATGTGTGATTTTAACATGCCAGATATTAATTCTCTAAAAGGAGAACTGTTCTAGCAGTTGGACCCACGTGGAATGGGGCTATACTGGACTTAGGGCTAGATTCACTAAGCCCACCGATCGTGTTTGCGATCGTGTACAGACCCAATTTTCCTCCGATCCGATTCACTAACCTTGTGGCCGATCATCCTCCGATCCGATCCGCGCATGCAAAGTAGGAAGGGCCTTGATTCACTAAACAAATGCAAGCACACCGACTGGGCTGGCTGATCCAAAAACAAGTGACTGCTGAGGACCAGTCGCTTGTGCAAAAACTCTGCTCTCTGCCCCGACTCCGTGGTTTTAACCCATGTGTTTAAAGAGGGGCTGCACTATGGCATGTTCTGTTAAGTTCCAGAACACACCGCAGTGCAGCTCTGCTTTAAACCCGTGGGTTAAAACCACGGGCTCGCGAAAAAGTAAAGTTTCCAGTTCTATCAAAAAAAGTTTCCAGTAGAGGTCTGCACGGGAACGGGGATCGCGCGGGTTCCCCCCCTGGCCCACGGGACTCCCACGGGGACGCCCCTGACCCACGGGACTCCCACGGGGATGCCCCCCTGACCCACGGGACTCCCACGGGGACGCCCCCTGGCCCACGGGACTCCCAAGGGGATGAAAACAGCCTACCTAAATTCTGGCGATGCAGGCATGCAGCTTACAAGTCTGGCGTTGCGGTGGGAAATAGCCATGCTGAGCAGTGAGCTCAGCACGTACACAGATGAAAGCCTTGCTTGCTGATTGGTCCGGCGGCCCCACCCCGCCGTGCCGCCGGACCAATCAGCAAGCAAGGCTTTCATCTGTGTACGTGCTGAGCTCACTGCTCAGCATGGCTATTTCCCGCCGCGACGCCGGACTTGACGCAGCGGCAGCAGCAGCAGCCTGAAAAAGAAATCATCCTGGCCGGGGTCGGTGTCATGCTCCGGAGCTTCTACAGCCTTCCTATCTCCCTCTCCCTTCTACCTGCTTCCAGCCACACCCCCTGCTCCGCGGATCTCTTTGGCAACTCAGCAGCAGCGATCGACACAAGCTTCTGACGTCGGGGCCTACCCTCTGCGAGTCCCGCTTGTTTCAACTTCCTTTTTCCACAAAGGCGGGACTCGTAGAGGGAAGGCCTCGATATCGGCAGCTTGTCTTGATCACCGCTGCTGACGACTTGCTTAAGAGAGCCGCGGAGCAGGGGGGTTTTGCCAGGTGCAGGTAGAAGGGAGAGGGCCAGATGCAGGACTCGTGGGTGAGGGAGGAGAAGAGAGAGAGAGGGGAGGGAAAAAAAGGAAATATTTCATACTGTGCTGGGCCGGAGTGGAGGGAGGGTGGAAAGATTCTGGCTACCGGGAGCAGTAACAAAGGAAAAGGGGGGAAAGCTGAAAATGGAGATAGTGACACAAAGAAGAGAAAGAGTAAGCAGGACCTACTGAATAAGGATAGAGATACAGAGGGGACATGAAGAGGAGGTGAAATAGAGACATAGAAGTAATGCTGAAAAAGTGTGTGTGGGGGGGGGAGATAAAGACATTGAAAGGGTAAATGGTGAACATGGGGTAAAGACAAGGACAGAGACAAATGAAGATTCTGAAAAAGTGGTGAGATAGGGATATAGGTGAGATGGACACAAAGAAGGGTGATGCTGGAAAATAGGTTTAATGGTAATTCTGACAAACACAGAAGGGAAATGCTGGATCAAGGAGAGATGGGGCTCAGGCTGGATGGAATGAGGAGAAATGCCTTGTTGGCCCGGAACTTCCTCTCCTACGTCAGAACTGACGTCAGGGAGCGGAATGCTGGTCAGCACGACGCTTCTGCAGGGAAAGCTTGGGACAGCGGTGGCTTGGGGGCTATTCCCCGATGGCGGTGGGAGCAAACCGAGTGGCTTGGGGGAGGGCACAGAGAAAGAAAGGGGGCAGACAGGGAGAAAGAAAGAAGGGGGAACAGGGAGACAGAAAGAAAAAGTTGGGGGAGAGAATGAGGACTGGAGAGAGGAAACATACAGGAGGCTGAAAGAAAGGAAGAAAGATTGGATGCACAGTCAGAAGAAGAAAGTGCAACCAGAGACTCATGAAATCACCAAACAGCAAAGGTAGGAAAAATGATTTTATTTTCAATTTAGTGATCAAAATGTGTCTGTTTTGAGAATTTATATCTGCTGTCTATATTTTGCACTATGGCTTCCTTTTACTAAACCTGTTATGCCAGTTATGCCCCAGCATATTACTGATAATTTTGTTTATGTATTCTCAAGTCTGCTGACCTGAACTCCTTACCCCCAAAGAAAAGTAATACCAGATGGTCTCTACAATAACATTGCTTATTGTAGATCCTGACCTCTTTGATCTGATTTCCTTGATCACACCAAAAGGACAGATGGCCTCTGTAACACCTTCTTGATAGCATCAAAGAGACAGTACAACACCTATCCTGACTTCCTTTATTTGAATGACAACTGGATAGCATCAAAGAGACAATAAACTGTAACACCTCCTTGCGTCCTGACCTCTTTGATCTCCACAGGACAGTAAGACCAGATGGTCTCTGCAATAACCTTGCTTATTTGAGATCCTGACCTCTTTGATCTCCACAGGAGCTAACATCCTGACCTCATTGATCTTCAAAGGACAGTAAAACCAGATGATCATCAGTAAAGACAGATGGGAAACTACATCAAAAAGAAAATGACAGTGACAAGTATCTGCTATCTTGACCTCTTTTGACCTGGGTGTTGTCAAAACAGATAACAAAAGAACAGAACCGGCTGTCTTACTAAGAGGGCAGCAGTTTTTCTCTATAAAAGAGAAAAACTCAGCCCATAGAATTTGAATCCAGTTACGTTGCAACAAAGGGACAGCCCGTTCGATTCTCCTCTCCTATCAATCGCTTTGGGTTCCAGATTGTGAGGGATAGTGATGTCCGGAAATACAGTGATGTTAATCTATTTTAATATTTATCTATGCATGTAATAAAGTGTTATTGTTTAAGCTTTATATTGTCTGGGTGCCTTTCTGAGGGTTACTGATCATCCCATTGGGCAGAAATAAGTGGCGGAACAAATTGGTACCAGGAAGTGGGGTAATCATGTGGTCAGAAAAGGTAACTAGAAAACAAGGGGTGGAAGAGCAGGCTCCCAATCCCTCCATTCCAAATGGGAATGAAATTATGGGAAAATTAATGACCACTGAGTGGTCTGTAGAAGCAGGATTGTGTGAATCCTGTACTTTTGGAAGTGGGGATCCACATGAATTATGTGCCTCCTTACAAAAGGTGAAAATCTCAAAAGGAGAAGAGCAAGAAGTAATTTCTAGACAAGGAAGGATGATTTTGTCAGACTGGAGGAATTTGCATGAAGCTAAACAGGAATTACAATTGAAATTAGAAGAGCTGGAAAAGAAAAGGAATAAACAACAGCATGCCATTACAATGCTACAATGTCAGAATGAGTTGTTAATGGATAAGGTAGAAACCTATCAAAATGTAATAGAACAGTCAGCTATGCAATATGCACGATATAAATACAAGAAACGCAGGTGGAAAGTGAGTTACAGAAAAGTTAAAATCTTAATTTATCATCTGCCGAATGATTGGAATCCAAACAAATGGGATGGGAATATGTGGGATTCAAATTCTAATAACAGTGAGGAGGATATATGTGTTAAAGGAGAACAGGCAGAAAGTTTAGAAACAGAGCCTGTGAGGAGACAAAAATTACAGGGAAATCTGCAAACAGGAGAAAATCTAGTTAGGGAGGATGTTACTCCACATGAAATCATGGATATGATGGCACGCTTTACACAGCAGCCTGGGGAACCACTAATACAGTGGGTAGTTCGGGTGCAGGAGCTGGGTGCAGCAGGGATTATGTTAGATGCCACAGATGCCCCTAAATTTGTTCAAATTTGTCAAGAAATAGCAGTGCAACATGCGTTGCAGAAGGATCCTTATCCTGCAAAAAATGCCCAATGGTCTTTATTAGAGATAATTAGTAGGGGTGTCACGAGGCGATATCCACTTGAATCTGATTGGCCCTCAAATGATAAGATTTGGTATACATTAAAAGATACTCAAATGAGAATTAAGGAGGAGTCTATGAAGGCAGCCTTAGTAATAGGTCACGCTGACACATTTATGTCATTACCTTTTACTGAGTCCATGAGAAATAAAATTATTAAGCATGCTGCACCGGCATACAAACAGGTAATGATAACTTTGTTGATCAATCAAATAGACAAGACTATTTTGGAAGCCTTAGAAGCGGTCCGACAGTTAGGAGATTGGGGGGACTGGGGACCTCAAAATACTTTTGATAAAAAGAGAACAGGACAATCCAATTCAAACAAGGCTAAGCGGGTGTCTCGGAGGAATATGTTTTTGGCATTAATAAAAGATGGTGTAAAGAGGGAAGAAATAGATGGAAAAGATACAAGGACATTATGGGAAATGTACAAAAGTAGAGGACTGGGAAATAAATCTATGCCTCAAGCACAAAATTGCTTCCATTCTTTATCCTGATTTAAAAGGGTGGAAGTGTTGGGAGGATCAATAATATGAATGCCGAGTCTCAGTGTTTGCCTGGACCAAATTAGAACAGCGTCCGCAGGTAGAGATAAATACCTAGTAGAAATCTGGGGAGCAAAAGGTACAAGCTGTAGTGGACACTGGGGTGTAGGAATATAAATATCAGGATTGGGGGGAAAATTATACAAGCAGGAAGAAAAAATTTTACAAATTTTAAAATTGGACAATTACCAATTTGGGATTAATCTATGGGATTCCTTGCCAGATATCCAAAAAGGGTTATGGACAATAAAAAAGTAGAAATATTGCTAAGTGACCTTTATAATGTATAAAGTTTTGTTAGATAGTATAAGGAAGTTGCACTCCAAGTAATTTTGCAAATGTGTCTTTTACCTAAAACACTAACATTGTGAACCTCTCTTGTATATTTTATAGATTAAAAATTCCCTGCGTGCATTCTCTTACGATTGTGTGACAGAGCTTTGAAATGGAAGAAAATAGAAAAGAAGACCAGTAAAACTATATAGAACAATTAACTTAAATTTCTATCTCTCTTTCTTTTAGAAGCTTATTATTTAGACATGGTCCGGAGAACCAATTTCACTGTGCCACATTTAAAATACTTCCAGCAATGTGACCTGATAGTGGGAATCCAATGGATACCACATTTGTTTGTGACTCTTTTGATTAATAGTGTGCTTATTTACAGATTAAATTCAACCCTGAATCATTACTGATGGAAGAAAGCATGCCGGAGCTCTGTGTTTGTCTGTTTCTGTTATGTATTGTCTGTTTTAGCTTAAGGGGTACCCCAACATTGTACATTGGCCATTTCCAGAGTTTATTCCACCCCTTCTATTAGTCCAAATGGTACCATATCCCTTTTCAAAAAAGATTCCCCCACATACCAGAAAATATCTTATGAAAACCATGCTCACAATGATTTTATGCTATGGCTAACAGGTAATCGAGGCCAGCAGCGTGCCAGATTTTAGGAATAAAGGGGACGCCCATGTGGGATCCCTACGTGGGTCAGGGCAAAACATTGGTTAATCTTAAGGGCAAAGGGTCTATAGAGTGGGCAGACTTGATGGGCCTTGGCCCTTTTCTGCCGTCATCTTTCTATGTTTCTATACAGCCCAATGATAATTTAGTTAGGGGTTATATTATAAAAGGATATCTGAAGAGAAATAATTAGAAAGCTTTATACCTGGTAAAATGGTGTTCATTGGTATTTGATATTTACTAAATAAAATAAAAAATGGTCTCTCTTTATTTAACTTACCAGGTATAAACAGTGCAGTGCACATCTCTGACATAAGTTATTTTGGTATCACATTCTGTACATGTGTATGGTCTCTCTTAAATGACATAATAATTATGTCCAGAACATAAAAAGGTATATTTTCTGAATGTCCTACAGAATACCTTTAAGTGCATTAGTGTTGTTTCTCTTATCTCACACAAATACTACCTTACACACAAGTATTGTGTCAAATGTTATCACATTCTGTACGTGTGTATGGTCTCTCTTAAATGACATAATAATTATGTCCAGAACATAAAAAGGTGTATTTTCTGAATGTCCTACAGACTACCTTTAAGTGCATTAGTGTTGTTTCTCTCATCTCACACAAATACTACTTTACACACAAGTATTGTGTCACATGTTATCACCTTCTGTACAGAAAGTGGTTTTTCTCCTTTTTCTCTTATACTCTCTTTTACCACTAGGGGGGTTTAATGTAACTAAAGCATTGAAGTTAAACAGTCATGAGGAAATATTTTCCTTGAAAAATCACGTACTGGGAAATGTTATTCCATATAGACTTTCATCCTTTTGTGATAAAATTGGTCAGCTCTGCTCTCTCATTCTGATGATGTGGCTAACATGCTGAGTTAAGAGAAAATTTCACCAGACCGAGAAGATGATGACGCAACCAGACATACAATGCCGTGCCATGAGGCTATTATGTGGCACCAACTGGGGAATAGAAGTGAGCCTATATCCTGCCACTTCACATTAGGGCTGGTCTCTGGAGGTGGTGCCTGAGACTTACATGAGTGAAGGCATGTGAGTGGCATAGCAAGCCTATTGAAACTGGAGCATAGCCAGACCCTAACCAAAGATGCTAAGAAAAACGGGATACCAGATAACTGCGGTGATCGATGGTGAATATGAAGCTACCTTAAATGTATGCCATGAGTAAGAGCACAAATATAATATTAATAAGATTATTAATTTTCATGATTCCCGATACGTGATACTTTCAAGTGAAAGGCCTAATTAGCAAGAAATATTAGGGAATGAAAGAATACCAAGTTTAGCACATAAGGAAATAATTTATGAAGGGAAAAATAATTTTCCCATTTTACCTTTGCTTAATAAATACTATTGTTTCTGAAATACTGGCTGGCAAACAAGCATATTTTGGCTCCAGAGTAGCAGATGTATTTAGATGGGAAGGTGAATGGGTGACCAATACTGTACATAATTATGAACTAACGCTACGATATGATCAGTTAATGTTGCCTGTCGTTAATGATATCACAAAGAATTAACTTGATTTAAAAACCACATCACATTCTGTACCCTTAGATAGAAAATGGTGTAAATTTTGAAATGAAACAATGTGTCCTTAGTACTGTTGAACTTGTGATTCCTGCTAATCAAACTCCCTTTTCAGTATGTTTACAGAATGTTAGTATGTTGCAGTGGGCAAATAATGCAACTTATGAAATACTAACTTGCATTCTGTGGCAGATCATATTGAAGCTACCACTGCACTCCATGGGTGGGATGCTATTACTAGAGGCTGTGATATGGCACAAAAGGTGTTTAGCTATTAGGAGGACTTTTTATGGGAGCAGACTTAAGAATCCAAGGGTGGAATGTTATGCCAGTTATGCCCCAGCATATTACTGATAATTTTGTTTATGTATTCTCAAGTCTGCTGACCTGAACTCCTTACCCCCAAAGAAAAGTAATACCAGATGGTCTCTACAATAACATTGCTTATTGTAGATCCTGACCTCTTTGATCTGATTTCCTTGATCACACCAAAAGGACAGATGGCCTCTGTAACACCTTCTTGATAGCATCAAAGAGACAGTGCAACACCTATCCTGACTTCCTTTATTTGAATGACAACTGGATAGCATCAAAGAGACAATAAACTGTAACACCTCCTTGCGTCCTGACCTCTTTGATCTCCACAGGACAGTAAGACCAGATGGTCTCTGCAATAACCTTGCTTATTTGAGATCCTGACCTCTTTGATCTCCACAGGAGCTAACATCCTGACCTCATTGATCTTCAAAGGACAGTAAAACCAGATGATCATCAGTAAAGACAGATGGGAAACTACATCAAAAAGAAAATGACAGTGACAAGTATCTGCTATCTTGACCTCTTTTGACCTGGGTGTTGTCAAAACAGATAACAAAAGAACAGAACCGGCTGTCTTACTAAGAGGGCAGCAGTTTTTCTCTATAAAAGAGAAAAACTCAGCCCATAGAATTTGAATCCAGTTACGTTGCAACAAAGGGACAGCCCGTTCGATTCTCCTCTCCTATCAATCGCTTTGGGTTCCAGATTGTGAGGGATAGTGATGTCCGGAAATACAGTGATGTTAATCTATTTTAATATTTATCTATGCATGTAATAAAGTGTTATTGTTTAAGCTTTATATTGTCTGGGTGCCTTTCTGAGGGTTACTGATCATCCCATTGGGCAGAAATAAGTGGCGGAACAAAACCGCAATATCGTTTTTTAGCGCAGGGAGTTTATGAGCATTGAGAGCAGCGCGAGGCATTCAGCGTAACTCCCTGTGCTAAAACCTACTATTGTGGTTTAGTAAAAAGGGAGGGGGTGTATTTGTCTATTTTTGTATTTTGTTACCGAGGTGACATTGCATAGAGTCATCTGCCGTGACCTCTTTGAAAAAACCCGGAATATGAATAATTAACATTTTCTTTGCCTTTCATTGTGCTTTGTGTTTTTTTTAAATTTTATTGTTGGTAGATCATTTTGACTTAGTCATTATAAAAGTAGCTCGCAAGCCCATAAAGTGTGGGCACCCCTGCTCTAAGTCTTCTTACTCTAGGGCACCAGACTTCCCTCATACAAAGGCCGGGAATGCAGAGTTGGTTCCATTCTCGGTAGGGGATGCCTTGGTAGGCTCACTGCTCAGCCACTGGGAACCCAGATTCGGTCCTGTTCTGGGTGGAGGACACTTGTGGGGTGGGGAGGGGGGCTAGTTTGCGCCATCGTGCAGGCTCACCACTCTGCCTCTGCCTGCAAAAGCACAGTCTGTCCCAATCTAGGGGGAGAAAACCTAGCAGGGACCAGGCTGCACCACAATACTGGCTTCTAGAAAGCACAATGGACTGGGGGGGGGGGTCTAGCAGTGTATGGCACCATTTGGACCCATATAGACTTGCACGGCCATTCAGATGCTGACCTGAGGTCCCTTTCCATCCAGCATCTGCCCCTCCTCCTCTTTCCATCCAGCATCTGCCCCTCTGTCTGCTGTTTCTGCCCAGCATCTGATCTGTCTCCTCTCTTCCTCCTTTCTGCCCCCTCTGTCATCCCATCCATCATCCACCCTTATTTCTCCCGCTTCCATCCAGCATCTGCCCATCTTTCCCCCCCTTTCAGCCCAGCATCTGCTTCATTTCTCTTTCTCCCTCTTCTATTCAGTGTCTGCTCCATCTTTCTCTTTCCTCCCTTCCATCCGTATCCTCCCCTTCTCCTCCTTTCCATTCAATGTCTTCCTCCCCTCTCCTTTTCTTTACATCCATCATCTGTCTTTTTCTCTCTCCCCAGGCATTCCAGCTTGTCTTATCTTTCCCCTTTCATCCAGTGTGTCTGATCCCTCTACAGTCTGTCTCCTCTCACCTCCTACATCCAGTATCTACCCCCTCCCACCTGACACCTCAGCCACCGCCAGACTGATGCAAAGCCTTCCCTCCGATGTCAGCTCTGACTTCGGGGGAAGACTTCTGGGTCGGCTACATATGGCTTGCTGCAGGCTGCCTCCAACCCCTGCTGTTATCTGGACTCGAATGAAGTGGTGGAAGGGAGTGCATTTTTGAACACAGAAATCATGAACTGGGGAGAGAGGAAGGGAGGGAAAGAGATGCTGAGGTGGGGGAGGGAATAGAAAGAGAGAATTGGGTGTGGGTGTGTCAATGAGTGGGAAAGAGAGATGGTTGTGTACACACGGCAAATGGAAGAAAGAGGAGAATTTTTGGTCGTAGGGAGGAAGGTACAGAATGTGATAGGGAAGAAAAAGATGAGAGTGAGAAATGTGGCAAGGGAACAATGGGACAGATTGAAAGGGATGCAAGAGGGAGAAATATTGGACAGTGGTGAAGGGAATGGAGGGAGAGATGTGGCATAGTGTTGGAGAGGGGTGATAGAAGGAGAAATGTTGGGCATGGGGCTGGTGGGCAGGCACGAAAGATGAGAAAGAGATAAATGCTGGACCATGGTAGGGGGAACCAATGGACAGCAACAGAAGAATTTACAGAAGATGGGAAAGCGGAAAAAAGAAACTGGGACCAACTTTATGGAAAAATAAGTCTCCAGACAACAAAGGTAAAAAACGGAATTTATTGACTAAAATATGTTAGCTTTGGGAAATGTATATGGCAGATGTCTTTGTTTTGTGTTCAAAAGAAAAGGAAATGCATTTCTGGTTTTATTTCTACAGTGTTGAAGTACTTGTTGACCCTTGCTGTGACTGGTGGGGATCCCCAAGCACCGCCAGCAGAGGACCTCCTCTAGAGTTGGCCAGAACTCCCCTCCACCAAGCGCAGCAGTCGCTGGCAGCATCCATGAGCCACTGAGGTGCCAGCATCTGTGACTCAGGGACGCTACTGCTGCCTGCCAAGCTTGGCAAAAGGGACCCCCGGCTAACTGCAAAGGAAGTCCTCAGCTGACAGTTTGTGGGTTCTCATCAGCTGAGTATTTATATTTTATATTTACATTAGAGGTTCTGGTAGAAACCCATTTACAAAGTATGTATTCTTCCCAATTAATATTTCCAAATTAATAAAGTCTCTTTGCTTATTTGTAAATGGGTCTCTACCAGAGCCTTTAATTCAGTAGCATAATTAAATAAAATAACTATTTCTGAAGTTTATAGGGAAGGATGGTGACGGAGAGGATTCCTCGCGGGGACGGGTGGGGACGGAGGGGATTCCTCGCGGGGACGGGTGGGGACGGAGGGGATTCCTCGCGGGGACGGGTGGGGACAGAGAGATTCCTCACGGGGACGGGTGGGGAAGGGTGGGATTTTGGCGGGGACGGGTGGGGACGGGTGGGATTTCTGTCCCCGCGCAACTCTCTAGTTTACAGCTCTTCCTTGCATGGAGAGCATGCGCAGACCATCTACAGGCAAAGAAGATGGTCTGTGCATGCATCAGGATCGCTTTTTGTATCATTAAACACTTACTTTTATTTAATTGGCCTAAACCTGTCTGCTACAACCAAACACAACCAGTTTTTGCCTAATTGGAACCTTCCCAGCATTGCTACAGCTGAGTCTCCTTATCTAATACAAGCAGTGCTGTACATTCTTTTTTCTCTTTTTAAACAAACTAAAAGGTTTTATTCCTTAATAGTTCCCAGTTACAAGATCAGTACTTTAAAATTAAGGAGACATCTTCAGTCATAAAAATAAAATTCTCAGGTTTTCAAAGACAACCCTTAAACCCCTTACACAGGAAAAACCCTGTCACAGATTTCACTATAATCTTACTTTCAGAGAACAGGTCTAATTTTGGATTACACAAGCAGAAAATGTTTTCAGAAAAAAATTTCACCTCCTAAATCAAGTTTATTAGATTTTTTAAAGTTTATTAGATTTTAATATACCGACCATCAAACAAATATCTGGCCGGTTTACATTAAATATAAAAAAATTAAAAAAAAAAAGAAATTGAAATAATAAATATTTAGAAGTGCATATAGTGAACATTAAAGACATTAACAAGACAAACTTGACAGTGAGGATAAAAGGGAATGGGAGGGTAAAGTTACAATGTAGAGAGAAAAGGGAGAAAGGGGAATTTGGAATAAAACATATTGGGTGGGGAAGGTTCTTTAAGAAAAAAATAGGGTTAAAAAAAAAAAAAAAGGTAGAAAGTAATGTGAATGAAATAAGAGAGGGGAGTAGGGTCTAAGCAGAAGAGAATGCGTCGCAAAATAAAAAAGTCTTCAGGCTTTTCTTAAATTTATCTAGATGTTGTTCATCTCGAAGAGGTTGTGGTAGAGAATTCCACAAAGTTGGGGCAGATACAGCAAAATTTATTTTTCGTGTATAATAGAACTCTTTTATGGAGGGAATTAATAGGAGTTTTTGATTTGTTGATCTCAAAGTTCGAGGAGAACATTGAGGAATGAGGAGTTTATGAAGGTATGATGGCTGATGAGAAGATTTTATTTTGAAGGTCAAGAGGATGATTTCATAAGTGATTCGATGAGCAACAGGAAGCCAGTGTGCATCTGTCACAAAATTATCTGAACAGCTTCACCACAAGTCTCCTCAATCACACTCTCACACTGCCAATTAATACTAAACAATTTTCCCTTAAATTTCAGCAATAGAATCTCTAAAAATGCCACTCAGTCAGACAAAATACAGCACTAACCCAGTCCAGATCTCAACTGCCTCTTTCAGAACTTAATCCCCACCATTCCATGAAATGCACTCTCACTCACTCACCCTTGCATGCACACCACAAAGCCATACATATGCACACACTCACCGGCAGCCATCTACCTGCTTCCCAGTTGTCCCCAGCTTACAACTTGCCCTTGGACATTTTACTGTCTAAAGGACTTTCAGAAAAAAATTCAGCCACAACTCTGACTGCACTCCTGCTCTGCCCTCTCGTTCCCGGAGCTGCAGAAGGCACGAGAGCTGCTTGGATTCATTGGGTTGTACTCTCCCCCCCCTTTGTTGCTAGACAGAGCAGCCAATCAGGAGGCATGCTTTTCGTGCCTCCAGAACATCCCTTCAATGCTTCTCCTGGTTCCCTTGGTGCATGTGCCTTTCCAATTTGTTTGGGCCTCTATGGCCTCAAAAGGTCTTTTTGAACCCTGGCCTCCCACAGCCTGGGTCCTACTGTACTTCTGCCAATACGTAGTGCTGGGCTGGGACCATGCTCTCTGGCACACCCCTAGCCCCTACCGGGACCCTTTCTGTTCGGTCGTTGGCCCCACTTAATGCAGCCTGATGGTTCCCTGGACCACCAGGCAGGGATCTGCTTATCTGCCCTCTGCCAGCAGTGGCTTCCTCCTGATCCTTTTCTGCTCTTTTAAACCAATTCTTTATGTTTTTAATTATGCAATAAACTAGTAATCTCCATTTTTAATTACTTTGTGCAATAAACTATTGAATTAATTTACCCTTACCCCCTTTTACAAAACCATAGCATGGTTTTTAGCGGTAACAGCTTTGATGGCGGTAACAGCTCTGATGCTCATAGGAATTCTATGAGTGTCTGATCTGTTACCACAGTGGGCCAGTGCTTAAAATCGGACATGGTTTTGTAAAAAGGGTTAATTTACAAATCTGATTGAAAGGTCTCTTTCCTACCTGGTACTCTTATGAACATAGCTCCTCTAGATCTATATTTTGGGTCCATTTAACTTCTTTAAGTACCCCCTGCTGCAAAATTGGGGAATGCAAACTTTGTTTCAGGGGAAATCCAACTTACACTTTTCTACCATGATCAACGACTTTTGCTGCTGTTGAGGAACAAAGTAAGGCTGAACGCAGAAAGCAATGGGAAGGTTACTCTATAGAAATGAAAAGTACCGTGGTGGTAGGGTGCGGATAACTGAATCGTGCGCTTAACTGACATGCACTTAGGTAGAGTTAACTGTAGAGTAGTAGTAGTAACTGCCTATGCCTCTAGCCATGTTCTCCATCTTGGCTCAGAACATGCAGCATTGCTCTGCCCCTCTCCTTCAGGATAACAGACTCTTTCTTTTTTTTTTTTTTTCCAAACTCCCGATGAGCCCCACGCAATCTTTCTTTTGCCAAACCTTTTGCGCAGCACTCTTTTGAAGTCCACTTTATTTCCCTTTTTTTTCCCTCTGTCTTATACATAGCTTCACCCCTGCAATAAATCAACTCATTCTTCAGATACTCCATATCCATCACTCAGCCTGTCTACAATTAAGAATATCCAATACAAAGACTTGCCCTGGGGGGACAGATAGATTTCCAGTTTAAGCTTCGTCTTGCAAGTATATTGTTCATGCTTATTTTGAAATAAATAATTGAAATTCAGGAAAGACAAAAGTCTTCCTTGTTTATGTTGGTCTACTATATAAGAATTACCGTACTAGGTCAGACCAATGGTCCATCTAGCCCAGTTTCTTGTTTCCAACAGTGGCCAATCCAGGTCACAAATATCTGGCAGAATCCAAACATTAGTAACATTACATGCGACTGATCCCAGGGCAAGCAGTGACTTCTCCCATGTCTATCTCAATAGCAAACTTTTCCTCCAGGACCTTTCCTCCAGGAACTTGTCCAAACTGCTTTTAAATCAAGACATGTTAATTGCTGTTACCTCATCCTGTGGCAAGGAGTTCCAGAGCTTAACTATTCTTTGAGTGAAATATACTATTTCCTCTTATTTGTTTTAACAATATTTCCGTGTAATTTAATTGAGTGTCCTCTGATCTTTTTCCTTTTTGAAAGAGTAAAAAATGGATTCTCCTTTACCTGTTCTACACCACTCAGGATTTTGTAGACCTCAATCATATCCCCCCTCACCTTAACCTCTTTAACCTTTCCTCACACGAGAGGGTTTATCATTTTGGTTCTTCTTTGAACCTTTTCTAATTCCGCTATATCTTTTTTGAGATACAATGGCCAGAACTGAATGCAATACTCAAAGTGAGGTCTCACCATGGAGCAATACAGAGGCATTATAGCATTCTTGGTATTATTCACCATCCCTTTTCTAGTAATTCTTAGCATCCTGTTTGCTTTTTTGTCCACTGCTGCACACTGAGCAGAAAATATCAGTGTACTGTCTACAATGACACCTATATCTTTTTCTTGGGTGCTGATTCTCAAGATGGATCCAAGCATCTGGTAACTTGATTTGGATTATTCTTCTTGGTTTCCATCATTGGTTGAACTGGCATGTACATATGATATGAGATCAGCATGTGCCTCTGGTCTTTTCCACTTAACCCATATCCACAAATGTGGCCAGATGTACTTGATCCATTTTTCTGTGGAAACAGGTGCAAGCTGGTAAGTTGGGCAGGAAATGCACTAAATTCAGATGAACAAAGTAAATGGCAGAAGGAGAATATGTGAGATGGTTATAATAAACACTTTGCCCTGAATTGGATAAAAAATGATTTCTTTCTCATCTTGGTACAATATACCTGTATATTTTACATTCAGATTCAGATTTATTTTCATTGCAAAATAGTTTTTTTTGCTTTGCTTTCTCATCTGCTTATTTGCAGGCTATCAAGAACTGCTGGTCAATGAATAATGCATTTCCTGTAATATTCAAAAGTGTCATATTTAGTCACCTTTTTGAATGTTTCCACTTTTGGCAGATTTACTTTAAAATACTTTTTCAGGAATATATTTCCATGCAGCCAAATCATTATCACTTGAGCTATCAATCAACACCATAAAATTCTCAGAAGAACCCTATGAAACATTTTAAATCAGAAATTAATTGTAATTTTCTGCATGTTACAACATATGGCTGCTGCTTTTCTCGAACAAAATGGTATGCTGAATAAAAAGCCCCATTTGAAATGATTGCTTCAGATAGTTTGCTGTAAAGTGAAAGATTTGTGGAATAAAATTAATTTCTGGTATAAAGGAAAGAAGAAACTCCTAATGAAATATATTTTTAAATAGTCAGTACAGTCATTATATACTGGTTTTAAAGTTCCTACTAGCTGCCTGGTATTGGTATTACAGAGAGCACAGTGATGTATTTACTTATATAAACTTATATTGTAATGTAATGTAATTTATTTCTTATATACCGCTACATCCGTTAGGTTCTAAGCGGTTTGAAGAAAGTATACATTAAGATTATAAATGAGAAGTAAGAAGGTACTTAAAAAATTCCCTTACTGTCCCGAAGGCTCACAATCTAACTAAAGTACCTGGAAATTAATAAAGAAGAGAAAATAAAGATGGTTGAAAAAAGAAAAATTCTATATGAACTTATAGGATGGAAATTAAACTGACAGTGAAGAACTGTATAAAAAATACATATGGAATGCAGTTAGAGAGGGTAGGTTACAATCTATTTATGGTATTTGTTTAATTGGAAGGTGTTAAGGTGGGTAATTTGGGGGAAGTTTATCTGAAGGTAGGTGAATCTTCTGGAGGTAAAAGAGGAGGGGTTAAGATATTTGGATGAATTTTTTGAAAAGCAGGGTTTTGATTTCTTTTCTGAATGTTTTGAAGTTGTCTGATATTGTCATAAGATTCGAGATGGAATGGTTGATTTTTGCTGCTTGTGTTGCCAGAAGGTTGTCAAACATTTTCTTGCGTTGTGTGCCTTTGAGTGGGGGGAAGGCGAAAGGGTTCGAGGTTCTTCTGTGTCTTGAGGTGGAGATTTGGTTTAATCTGTCTCCTCTGATCGAACAATACTCGAGATAGTTTACATATAAAAGAGCTCCCACAATACAATTTCCAAGAAAAAAAAATACAATAAAACAATAAAAACACAATCTTGCCGATCAGCGCAGTGAATTCCAAACTGTTAAATGCCTCTTCCTTTAGGGTACCAGATTCTCTGTTTGGAAAATCAGGACCCCTAGACCCACTCCCAGGCCCGCTCAATTCCACCTATCTCCGCCCCGTTACTCCCCAGTCCTGCCCCCCAATCCCACCCTAACCCTGCCCCAGCCTTGCCCCTTGCTGCTTGCTCTTGTTGGGCAGGAGGGCATCCGCGCATGCACGTGGGTACGCATGATGTCATCGCATGGCATCTATTCATGCATGGATGCTCTCCTGCCCGATGGTGACTTGTTCCAAGCTTTTCAAAACCCAGACAAACAGCGTATTGCAGTTAACTTAGGCACTAGTAGGGTGGAGATCCAGTGGACATAATTTACTTGGACTTCCAAAAAGCGTTTGATAAGGTTCCGCACGCAAGGCTTATGAGAAACTACTAAGTCATGGAATTGGAGGAGAAGTGCACGGATGGATCGGAAATTGGCTAGAGAACAGAACGCAGAGGGTAACCATAAATGAGAAATTCTCGGACTGGGAAAAGGTGACCAGCGGCGTGCCCCAGGGCTCGGTTCTTGGGCCCATCTTGTTTAATATTTTTATAAATGACCTGGAAGAGGAAACATCATGCGATATAATCAAGTTTGCAGATGATACAAAACTATGTCGGGCGGTTGGCTCTCAAAGGGACTGTGAGGATCTTCAGAAGGATCTAAACCAGCTGGAAACATGGGCGATAAAGTGGCAGATGAATTTTAACATAGACAAATGCAAGGTGATGCATCTGGGAAAGAAAAACAAAGAACATGATTACAAGATGTCGGGGGTGACATTAGCCAAATGCTAACAAGAAAGGGATTTGGGGGTGCTGATAGACAGAACCCTAAAGCCATCGGTTCAATGTGCGGTGGCGGCGAAGAAAGCAAATAGGATGTTAGGCATGATTAAGAAGGGGATCACGAGTAGGTCGGAAGATGTTATAATGCCACTTTACAGAACAATGGTCAGACCACATTTGGAATACTGTGTCCAACACTGGTCTCCATACCTTAAGAGGGATAAAATTCTATTGGAAAGGGTGCAGAGGCGAGCCACGAAACTAGTCAAAGGCATGGAGAATTTAAGCTACAAGGAATGCCTCGGAAAACTGGGTCTGTTCACCCTCAAAAAGAGAAGACTGTGTGGGGATCTGATAGAGACTTTTAAAATATTAAAAGGATTTGACCAAATTGACCAGGAAGCAGCATTACTGACATTTTCAGAAGTGACACGGACAAGAGGTCATAGCCTGAAACTGAGTGGCAGCAGGTTCAGGACAAATGTCAGGAAGTTCTGTTTCACACAACGAGTGGTGGGCGCATGGAATGCTCTCCCGGAGGAGGTGGTGGCAGAGGCTACTGTTCTAGGTTTCAAACGCAAGTTGGATGCACACCTTCTTGCAAATCATATTGAGGGATACGGGAAATCCGGGTCTCCAACAAGGAGCACCTAAATGGGCCTCCGCGTGTGCGGATCGCCGGACTAGATGGACCTTGGTCTGTTCCGGTGAAGGCGTTTCTTATGTTCTTATGGTGCTTACTGGCACCTAAGTTAAGGTACCATTTATAGAATATGGGCCTAAGGGCCCCTTTCACAAAGCCACGGTAGCGATGCTGCCGCAGTGAATGCACTGAAGCTCATTCAATTCCTTTGGGCTTCAAGGCATTTACTATGCCAGCATCACAACTGCAGCTTGGCAAAATGGGCCCTAAGTGGGCCTTCTCATTATGCTCACCATTACAATGGAAATAGAGAGGTTCATTTAAAACTTAATGTTTTGGGATAAAAAGCATTTTCCCCCTGTTGATCAGCTCTCATCTTCTGTGCAGCTAAAATTCTATGCATTGTTCAGGGATGAAGCTTTCCCAAGAACATGCTTAGCTTAGGTGAGGCAAAGTATGCACACAGATTACATTTTCCCACCTACTGCATGCACACAGTTTATCAGCAAAATTCTACCTGTACAAAAAAGGCAGATAGAAGCAGATGTGTGCATTTTTGCAGGCAGCAATTTTTGCACAAATCATGACAGTAATGAACCTCACTCCTTTGTCTGGGTACATTGACTATGATCTCAGCCTTTCAAATTTACTGCTAACAATCTCCATACTACTTGCATTGTGCCAAAGAGAGCTTTATTCTGGAGATCATAAGATGTTACATGTATAGGCAATTTATCCAAGATATTCCTTTTAATCAGGTATTTGGCACCCAGAACAATGGGACATATTTCTGTATTCTTCTTGGTCTCAGACTACATTTCTTGATATTTGAAAACCTTCACTCTTTCTACACAATTCACTGAGCAGTCTCTCGGGACTGACACCTCTATAGTCAATGCTGCTCTGGTATTGTGTGTGCTCTGCCTGTCACAGTGTTCTAAGTGAAAGTCCCTGCAAACTTTCCTATAAAGCTGGTGTAAAAACTTCAAAAAGCCTCCAAACTCTTTTTTTCAGTTCACCAGAATAGGAGCAGGTATTTTTTTTATTTTAGATTATTTGATTTCACTTTAGTTACATTTCATCAGTGCAGCAGAAATTAGCGATTTATCCACGTTTTGTAATTTATAAAGGAAAAATTGAGGTCAACTATGGTTTAAAGACTAAAATGTTCTCTCCGATTATTTGTAATTTCTAATTTTAAAGTCATTGAAATATATTGAATACTATCATATTTATAGGGCTCCTTTTACGAAGCCACATTAGCGGTTTAACACGCGTAATAGCGCGCGCTAATTTGCCGGCCGTGCTAGCCACTACCATCTCCTCTTGAGCAGGTGGTAGTTTTTCGGCTAGCACAGGGGGTTAGCGTGCGCTAAAAAGGGGCTTGCAATAAAGCCGCTAACGCGGCTTCGTAAAAGGAGCCCATAATGTAAGATCTGACCTCTTTTGCTATGAGTGTCAGAGAGAAACTGCATGCCTAAAATTCAAATAAAGTAAAATGTTTCCATGTAAGTTTGGATTCTACTTTATCCATGGATGGTGAGGTCCTTTATTGAGCCAGAGCAACTGAAGAAATTTCTAGTGTCTGTTTGGAGATTATCTGATTAGTTTAGGATGACATACTGTAGATCTATTCTTATTTTATTCTGTAGGTCTGCCTTTTTATTTTGGTATCTGTTCCCTATTGAGTCACATTCTTACTTGTTTGTTTTGTTGTTTTTGTTTTGCACTTTAATTTCCAAAAGTTTAATGAATTTTTTTTTGTGTATGTGGGCTGTGTTCATATTAATTTGTACTGTACGAGGGATCTTCAAAAAGTTTCTGCACTTTTATTTTTTTTAAACACTATTTATGAAATATCTCAAAAGCAAATTACATCACTACCAGCTTGCCTGACTGACTAGTCACATGACATTCTACGACACACCCTCTTACCACTTCTCCTGCCCCAAACATTTCCTGTGACAATATCAAAGTGCAGAAACTGTATGAGGAACCCCAGTATTAATTCTCAGATGTATTCGTATTTCCTGGCAACAGTTATTAATGCTGAATTTTGAGAAAACTTTAATAAAAGCAAAGGACAAAAAATCAGGGCAAATTTGGCAGCAGAGTCTGCTTTTGTAAAACTCTGGGGTCCTTTTACTAAGACGCGCTAACCAATTTAGCGTGCACTAAATGTTAAGGCGCCCATTATATTCTATGGGTGCCTTAGCATTTAACATGCACTAATCTTTAACGTGCTCTAAATTGATTAGTGCATGCTAAATTAGTTTGCATGCGCTAAATCAGTTAACTTGCATGAATTGCTGTAACTCCCTGTATTAAGGACTGGCAAAAAAAAAAAAGAATGAGTTCCAGAACTTAACTATTTGTTGAGTGAAAAAATATTTCCTCCTATTTGTTGTAAAATTATTTCCATGTAATATCATCATGTATCCACCTGGTTTCTGAAAGAGTAAAAATTTAATTCAATTTTACCTGTTCTACATCACTCAGGAATTTGTAGACCTCTATCATATCTCCCCTCAGCTCTTTTCCAAACTGAAGAACTCTAACCTCTTTAGCCTTTCCTCATATGAAGGAGTGGGTAGGGGTTAGAGCCACTTCCTCAGCACCCTAATGTTGTGAGTTCATTTCCAGCCTGTTCCGTGTGACCCTGGGCAAGTCACCTAATCCCTCCATTGCCCCAGCTACCACAGTTAGTTTGTGGGCCTGCTGGGAAAGATAGGGAAAATATTTAAGAGTATCTGATTACTATGCAATGCATTGTAAACTGCTTTGGGTGAATCTCTTCATGAAAAAGGTAGTTAATGAATAAATAAATAATTTTGGTCACTCTTCTTTGAACCTTTTCTAATTCCGCTATGTCTTTTTTGAGATACAGTGACCAGAATTGAATGCAATACTAAAAATGAGGTGCAATATAGAGGCAGTATAATATTCTAGGTTTTATTTATCATCACTTTCCTTATAATTCCTAGCACCCTCTTTGCTTTTTTGGCCATTGACACACACTGAGTAGATGATGTCAGCATATTGTCTACATTACAATGATATCTAGATCTTTTTCTTGGGTGATGACTCCCAAGGTGGACTCCAAGCATCAGGTAATTATGATTTGGATTATTCTTCCCAATGTGCATCACTTTGCATTTGTCCACATTGAATTTCACCTGCCATTTGGATACCCAATCTTCCAATTCCTGTGGTCTTCCTGCAATTTTTTATAGTCTGCATGTGTTTTAACAACTTTGAATAGTTTTGTGTCATATGCAAATTTAATCACCTCACCTATTCTGATTTCCAGATCATTTATAAATATGTTAAATAGTACTGTTTAGAGTGCAGTATGGGGCTGAGTCCCCATCTCCATGTTTCACTACACCACCCACCAGACTACTCCAAGAACCTGTTTGCTGCTCTACTAGGACTGGCCATAATATCTGAAGCTATCATATAGGCAGGTGTTTCATTCACATCTTTGGGGGTGGGGATGGGAGGAGGGCCAGTGACCACCGGGGGAATGTGGAGGGTCATGCCTTAATCTCTCTAGTGGTCTGGTCAGTTTGGGCACCTTTTTGACACTTATTCTTTGTTAAAACAGGTCTAGCCCCAGACGTCCAAATTGTACCGTGGACGTATTCTTAAATGTTTGATTAAGGCAGAAAAACATCCAAATCATAAGCCTGCCCTAGTCTTGTCCAGACCACACCTCTAACATGGCCCCTTGAGATTTAGATGCATGGCGGACAAGCACCATAGAAATCCATCTAGAAAATAGGTTTTGAAAATAGTGAATTGGAAGTGGTTAGCAAGAAAATACCCATTTACACCTTTATGCCACATTTTGGATGATTTTCTTCTTTAAAAATGAGCCCAATTAGCTCCTAAGTGTCTTTATAAAATAGTGCCTAAGTAGGCATCTACTTACCCCTTAAACCAGGTGCCCTCTTATAAAATTAGCCTTATAATTAGGGCTGTACTGAAGATATGTATTCTATTTGATTCAGCCCCGAATAGTGCACAGAATAAATTATTTGTATGTGGCCAAATAGTGATTTAAATTTTAATTTGAATAATCTGGGGCTCTATTGTACTAAATCGTACTGAAATAAACACTTGATCTCTTATTTCATGTTATTTTTTTCTTTGTTATGTTAATGCTCCATGCCCAGTATTTCTATTTGGCTAAATAATATTTTTTAGTATTCATATTCTGCCAAATAGCAAATAATATTAATAATGTAGTCACTACTGCAGGCTAGAATGTAGTCATCTACTTTACTTTATAGAATACTACTGGAACCATAAAATATGTGCCTGACATATGTCAGACATAGAGCTAGCAAAAATGTGTGCACCCATGTTTTGCCCAGCCCCCTGCTTTGCTTTCTGGACCTCCTACATTCTGCAAGCCCTCTATGGCACTATCTTGAGCGTCTCCCCATCTTGCTTCCCCTCATCCTGACCACATGCCCTTTCCTCTCTTCTGTTTCTCAAATCCTAACCTCATGACACCTTCCCGCGTGCTCTCTTTCCTGACATCCTCTCCTGTAGGCTTCTTCGTGAGTGTTTTCCATCCTGTGCTACTTCCTCCCCCGTGCCCTCTATCCATTATTGCCCCTATTGCCCTCCTTTCATCTTTTAATGACAATTATCTTTAAGTGTGTATGTGAGAGGTTCTTGTCTTTGAGAAATGAAAAGAATTCCAATTTTGACAGGAAAGATCCACACATTAAACAATTTATTACTATTTAATTGTAAACCACTTTGATCTATTAATTTTAGCTAAGTGGTATATTAAGAATTTTTAATATACATAAACATAACCACTCACTTATCACAGCAGAGCAACCAGATCACAGAACTTCTTAGGAGCGTCAACCTTTTGGCATTCTTTGGTCACACAGAGCAGTGGTTGATGAAGGTGTTGGTGGCAATATGGTTTACCTTTTCATCCGGCATGACTTCTGTCTTACATTACATTACATTACGGATTTCTATTCCGCCTATACCTTGCAGTTCAAGGCAGATTACAAAAGATTGACTGGACATTTTCCAGTGAAGATACACTTTTTTTTTTTTTTTTTTCTAACAGGGAGAGATAGCTGGATAGAATCCTAGGGGAACTTATGGGTTGGATAGTAAACAAATAGAATACAGTTAGAGTAGGTAAGATTACAATCTATTTTAGGGGTCTGTTTACTTGGAAGGTGTTTTGGGGGGGGTTATTTGGGGGAGAATTATCTGGAGGTAGGTGAAGAGGGGTTAAGATATTTGGATGAATTTTTTGAAAAGCAGGGTTTTGATTTCTTTTCGGAATGTTTTGAGGTCATCTGTTGTCAGCAGATTGGAGATGGAATGGTTGAGTTTTGCTGCTTGTGTTGCCAGAAGGTTGTCTTCTGGTGATAGTGATCATCCCTGTCTCCTCTCCAAAATGATTCAGCTCCTCATTGCAATCAGCTGTATTATTTCTCTCCTACTCTCAATGGTTTCATGGCTCCTATAGCAACAATCATTCTTCTCCTTCTCCTGTCTGCACAGAATTGGGTTCTTAAGGCTGTGACCGTCTGCTCTTGGCAAGAGCAGCATGAAATTAGGCAACAGCAGCCTTAGAGTTCAGCTCCTTAGTAATGAAGTTAGCCTACTCTTTTTCTCAGAAGCTGCATTTTGTCTTCCTTCATGGACCCCAAGCTGGGAACCACCACTCTTCAGATGTCACGATGTGACCTTTTCTTGTGAATATTCTGCATGCACATAAACTTTATACTTAAGATTTTATACCATTTGTGCTTGACTTTTTGGTATGGACAGATTATATTATTTTCACTGTGACAGACTCCAATTTCCTACAGCAACAATAATAGTCTCTTTTTGTAGCTGAGAGAATCCTGTTACTGTGTCTGGACAAGTGCTTTCTATTTGGTCATGACAAGCTTGTTTTGCTGTCAGAATAGAACATTTTGTGCCTGTTGAAGAGATATCGTACCTTAGTAAATACAATTTTACTGCAAATTTTGGCATTTTTGAGACCAATGCATTCTTGTTTTTTAATTCATTGTGATTAGAAATAACTCTGAATGATAGGGAAAGGAATAGATTTTTTTTAAAGGTCTTCTTTCCCAATTTGCAATGTGATGAAACTTTTTTAAAAAAATAAGGGCTATATCATTTTTTTTCTTTCAGAGATATTATGTTTATCCATGCAGACCACAATATACATTGAAGTTCCATTTAAAAGAGACATCTCACTTGCTGTTTGTTTGTTTGTTCCATACTGAGGCAAGATTTCTTCCCCCTTTTTCTGTTTGCTTTGCATAATACATAGAAGTTCAGCACGTTGAAATATATAGGCCTCCTTTTATCAAGCTGCATTAGGGTTTTTGTTTTTTTAAATCACCAACCAGACTCTGAGATCTCTGAGAATCTCAGAAAGAGTGAGAACCAGAAGGCCTTGAGCATGCGCAGATGCTCAAGGCCCAGGCAAGAGGCAGGAGCTTCTTTCACTGGCACCGGCACGTCCTGTGGGTTGTGTGCCGGTGCCAAATGGGGTAAGACTGAATGCTGTTCGGGCGGGGGGTGCCAGATCGCATGGGGATGAGTGATGCCGGTTCTTGGGGGGGGGGGGTGCTCGGTTTGTGAGACAAGATTTGCCAGAATGTTTTGCTCATCTTGCAAAACACTCGCAAACCGCGTTACTCACAAACCGAGGTTTGACTGTATATGAATACTGTATTTATTCAAGAACTAAGAATCAGAATATTTATAAGCAAACTGAAAATTTATTTGAGCATTAAAAACCAAGCAGGATCTTTTTGAGCAGAGATAATAGGATTAAACTAGACAAAATTTCTCTAAGGTTAAAGGATCAAAGTTACTCACAAATGCTGGTTGAAAAGTCCTTAGAAGGCTGCATGATAGGCCCAAACTCAGCTCAGGTGCAGGTTACACATGGTGAAGTTGTAGAGATAGTGATCTTGCAGCATGGTGATCCAGGAACAGGAGACCGAAGGCAACATGATACCGATGCTTTATAGATGTGTGTGTAGGGGGGGGAGGTCCCAGGATGCATCAAAACTCAGGGGCAGTCTCTAGCATCACATCCAGTCATAGAGCAGTGTATCACAGAACAGAGCAGTCTTGTCATCGGTGATGTCATCTGATTATATTGTCTTGCAGACTGTGGGCAGGGGAACTGGCACATCCAGCCATGCTTTGTGTATTCTGCCTGAGCTGCATCTGTCTGGCCATGTCTTTTGGCTTTTTACTGGCACACCCAGTCATGCTTTTATAATAGGTGCTTTTAGCACAGCACCTGGATAAGATGGCTGGGGGTAGGCCTCAAAAACTTCTTTTTACTTTAAGTAATTTCAAGCAAACTTGAATAATGCACTGTGGTGTGCATGCCTGCTAGGAGTGTCCCTAAGGTAGCAGAGCTAGTTGAGGCTGTTAGAGACATTCCAGCTTTGAGAAAAACAAAAATCCTGAAACGTGTTGTTTTCTCCAGAAGCACCAGAGGGAGCAAGAGAGCAGATACAATTGATCTGAAAGTAGTTTTAATCAGGAAGCAGGCAGCTGCAGAGTGCCATAGAACTCCTTCACCTCGTGGTTGGGGGTGGGACACTTGCCTATTAAATTCTAGCTGTACTGCTGCTCTTGTTCCTCTGCTATGGAATGTTTATAGATTTTCATATGCGAGAGGTATTCATTGATTTAAACTTTCTCTTTCTTCTAGGAAAAGAATTCAAGGAGTTAAGGATTTTAGCAGTTCTTTGGCTTTTAAATTTCCCCAACTATGGAATGAACTTCCCCTAATTTTGAGGTGTCCCAGTTCCTTTCAATTCTTCCATAAACTTCTAAAAACTTTTTTATTTGCTAAACATTTTGAAAACTAACTCTTGTATTTCAGTTTACTTAATTTTTTAAAATTTATTGTTAACCTTATATACTATGTCTTCAACCAAAGGAAGCTCAATGCGGTTAAGTTTTAGTTTAGTTTAGTTTAGTGTCCTAGGACAGGAAAAGAGAGCGGTCCAGACTGAGCTCCTGATTAGTGAGGCCTGACTTTAGTACAGGAAGAGGCGGTCAGAGCATACCGCTAGTGATTTCGTTCACTCATCGGCACTCCGGCTGCCCTCTTTTGCCTCTCTGGCTGCCCAATCATTCACGGTCAGAAAATACCATGAATCAGTGGTTCCCAAACCTGTCCTGGGGGACCCCCAACCAGTCAGGTTTTCAAGATATCCCTAATGAATATGCATGAGAGAGATTTGCATACCTGTCACTTCCATTATATGCAAATCTCTCTCATGCATATTCATTAGGGATATCTTGAAAACCTGACTGGCAGGGGGTCCCACAGGACAGGTTTGGGAACCACTGCCGTGAATGACCGGGACCGTGAATTTCTTTTTCCTATAAGAGGCATTATTCAACAAATCCAGAAGAGGTAGAAACAAGAGAAGCCTTAGAAGCCCCAGTCTTTGGCTCCTCAGAAGCCAGTCCAGTCTTTTTGATGTACTTTTAGAGAGCACAGCCAAAATTCTTCCTTCTAAGCCTCTTCCCCAACCCATTGGAAGTCGGCTTCAGTTGTATCATCGGCACTGGACTCTCATCACCATGGGCACTTTGTTCCTCAAGGTCATCAAGGAAAGTTACTCTCATTTTATCACCATTCCTCCAGACCACCCTCCAAGAGAGTACTCTTTCACATCTCCATAAACGTCCCTTCTTCTTCAGGAAAGCAAAGCTCTACTTACAACTAAATGCCATAGAAGTAGTTCCCCCTTCTCAGAAAATCAGGGGTTCTACTCCAGGTATTTCCTAATTCCAAAGAAGACGTGAGGTCTTCATCGAATTCTCGACCTCCAAACCTTAAACAAATATCTAGTGAAAGAAAAGTTTTGCATGTTATCTCTAGGGACCCTATACCTACTTCTAGAAAGAAACAATTGGCTGTGCTCTCTAGATCTTAAAGAGGCCCACACCCACATATCTTTACATCCCAATCACAGAAAGTTTCTGTGTTGTCAGATAGCTCATCAATATCTTTTCTAGAGTTTCTAGAGTTCGAAGTCAACTTTCCCAAGTCACAACTTCAACCCTCTCAGGTGCTGCAATTCATAGGAGTCCTACTCGAAACCACTCTTCTACGGGCTTTTCCACTTCAATGACAAGACACCTTACTTCATCTTTACAGTCATGTCTCCACTCTACAAACCATCTCAGCAAGACAAATGATGTGACTCATGGGTCACATGGCATCCACAGTTTGTCACCCAATTAGTCTCTCCTTTTTTTACAATCTCTGTTGGGGTCCAACTGTTAAAGCTCTTAACTGTGCAGGTGGTGTCCAAAAGAACAGATATTTTAACACTTTGATATAGATAATTAACTTCCTTTCCATGTGCTTGTTGCTGTGGTGTTGGTAGTTTCTGATTAAAGGTTAAAAGATAAAACAGAGTACCGTATGTACTTCAATAAAAGCCTTTGCCTTTCTTTTTCCAGATGCTAGCCAGATTACTAAGGTCTGGATGCACTAAACATATGGTAATCACTAATACTGACTGGATCACCGTTGGTCGATTCTCTGGCTGATTGTGGAAGAGCAATCGATGTACCAAAAGGATTGCATACAAATGATTCGCACGGAGGTTTGTCGTAATCCACATCTCTCTCATCTGATTGTTTAGTGTGAGAGCGACTCTCACACATATGCAAAGCCAGCAAAGAGGCAGGGGAAGCCCCAAAAGCAGCCTGCAACTCAGATGTTCAGGGCAGGAAACCTTTTTTTTTTTTTTAATGGACAGGTGTTGTGCATGTGCTACACACGCATAATATCTGGCCCATTAAAAAAAAGAAAAAAGTAATAAAGCCCTCCCCAACATCCTGACACTGGGAACCCTCCTCCCCCCACAGCAGTGAAAACAGCAGCAGGAATGCCCACTCTCTCCTGCCATATCATTCCCCCCCCTCCACGAGAGAAAATTGGCAGGAGGAATGCCCACTCCTCCTGCCAATGGGAAGAGGCCTTAGGTATCTGAGCCCATCAGGGCCTTAGGCTCCTCCCTTTGTATTCCATGTGATGCATAGGGAGGGTCCTAAGTCCTGATTGGCTCAGACATCAGACCAAGTGAGGGGTCTTCAGTGTCTGAGCCAATCAGGGCTGTAGGCTCCTCCCCATGCATCACATGATGCACCAGGGAGGGCAAGGTGCAAAAGACCTAAAAGCCTCCATATCACTATTGGACTAGAGGATGTATCTTAACTGAAAAAGTTGTTTGGGAGTGAAGGATGCTTAATCTGATTTAAACCATCTTAAACTTATTTGGGGTAGTTTACATTACTTTGTTAATGGCCTGTAAGAGTGTAATAAAGTGTTTTGCAAAAGTCAGAGTTTCTCATTTGTGAATGTAAATCCCTAATTGGCTCTTGTTTAATTTTTATTCTCCAAATTTCATAATTGGGATAAATATCTATAGGTTGAAGAAATATGCCTCAGGTGGGTGGGCTTTGGGGAGGGAAAATGGAAATCAAATATAGTAGACGATACTCTCTTTTAAACAATACCCTTTTGCTGAGCAAATACTTTATCACCCCAAATTGAATTCACAATCTTTCTCTATTTTTAAAGCCCAAATTACAGCTTGCTCACCTACCAGTAGAGACAGCTTTTGCTATCAGCTCTCTCCAGGAAGATGGATGTGGAAAGCTGAAGTATTAGCTCTTAATTTCTCCCCGCTCCCTACCCCTACAAGGGGTCACTGAAAAGTTCTCAGCCTAACCAAGAAAAGAATGATGTGGAGCTACGAAATGTATGTTATTCCACACTTTTCTTGACACTTCCTTTCATTTCATAATTATTATTTTGTTTTTTTTACTTTATTTAGTTTTTAATGCCTACAAAAAGTACAATACAATTTATATACAAATTATGATAATCAACCAAGCACTTATAATGAATCAGTATCTATACAAAAGATAAAAGTTCCCTCCCCCATCCATCATTACCATCAGGAATAATACCAAAACAAAAGATATACCCCACTCCCACTCTCACCCCCCCTGGATGTGTGGGTGAAAAACAGCGGAAAATAAAGATAAAGGACAACTGTAGCAAATCTACAAAAGATGTCAATGGACCCCAAACTAATTTGAATATCTTATTATGCCCCAGCATGTCAGCATTCATTTTCTCATATTTATAAGTTAAACATAAGCTCGCCCACCAAAAAGAAAAACTAAGGTGATCCCAATTCTTCCAATTGCGAGTAATCATTTGCATGGTTATCCTGGTCATAATAAGGAAAAGCTGGCATTTATAGCGGTCCATGGGGAGGGCTTAATATGCAATAACGTTCCGCATACCTCATACGTCAATGGAATTTATGCCTCCAGTATGAAAAAGTATGGCATAACTTGTACGTTCCGTGGCTTCACATCATTCTCTTCTTGGCAGGGCTGAGAACTCTTCAACAGTCCCTTGTATACTAGTTTAGAGTTCCTACTTGCTGCCTGGTATTGGTATTACAGAGAGCATAGTGATATATTTATTTATACAATCTTATATTCTTCCCCCTCTGATTAAATGGTACTCAAGATAGTTTACATATAAAAAGAGCTCCCACAATACAATTCCCAAGAAAAAAAACCCAAAACCACAATCTTTGCCATTAGAACACCTTTGTTCCATTTTATAAACTGATCTGCTAGGACTAGAGACAACAGACAAAAAAGCAGGGTGTTCAATTCCTCCCTCTCCTGTTATTTCTGCTTTTTGTAAAAAGGCTGGTGAGAATTATTCTGTTTTTCTTTTTTCTTTTTTTTTTTTTTTGGTCTTCTGCAAAACGTTTTGCTGGAAGTATGGGACTCAGCTTTTCTTTATCCCCCTGTACAGAAATCTGGAAAGGGGCATATATGAGAAAGAGTCTTCTCTTCCTTTGCTAAACACGATTCTAGTTTTCCTAAGTAACTAAACACTTTGGTAGCATTGAACTCATCTAAGGATAGAACGCAAGATCAGTGCAGAATGTGACAAACACATCAAAGCAAGCTTAGAAGTTCTTTTTCAGTCAGAGCTAGTGAAGAAGTGCTAGTGGTAAATTTAAAAAGTTTTGAAAATAACTTTATTTATGGAGACTTTTAATTATGCACATTTTAGATGAGTTTGTTTTGTTAACTTGTATGTTATAGGATAACTATGTTTGTATTTTGTAAACCGCTTAGCAATTAACTGAATAATTAAAAAAAGTTTTGATATCCATTCATAACATTGCTCATTAAGCCATTAATTCAATTGTGTTTATTACATATACCTAAGATCCTTAAATAACATGAATATCCATACAAAGTAGACCCTCTTTCATAGTGGAAACACTATGAATAAATCTGCCATTGTGCTATAATCACAGCTAAGCTGATTAACATTGTGATTCAGTATGTTTCGAGACTTAATTTTGAGATAACTTGGTATTGCTGTCAAATTAATGGGACAATGCAGGAAGTTGGTTTCTGTATCTGTCAGAAGCTCCATGCTGATCTTTGTATTCTGTCATTTTTCATAACAATTATATGGACTAAATTTTAGGATACATGACAATTTACATGGCATTCAAGAATTGTTCAAGCCTTTTTGTTGTTAAATGCAGCTACTTTTGGGGTTATTTGTCAATCGTTAAAGACACAAATTAAATCACATTAAAAGTGAGAACAAATACAGACAGGGCAGACAGGAAGGCTGAAATCTTCCTGGTGCATCATCTTTTACTGGGTTCCTCATGCTTTGATGTGCTAAAAGTTTATTCTCCCACTCTACTCTAGCTCTAGTGGATCTTCATGAAAACTAGGGACCTATTTTTCCGTTTGCTGGCAGATGTCAAATACATAACTCATGTGCAGCAGTGGCTAAGAAAGCAAATAGAATTTTAGGAATTATTAGGAAAGGAATGGAAAACAAAACTGGGAATATTATAATGCCTTTGAATTGCTCCATGGTGCGACCACACCTTGAAATCTGTGTGCAATTCTGGTCAGGGCATCTAAAAAAGATAGAGGGCCATTTTTGACATGATGTTTAAATGCTTAAGTACCTGAATAAATTCATGTAAACCATTCTGAGCTCCATTGGGAGAACGTATTGAAAATTGAATAAATAAATAAATACCTCACTTTGTCTTACTGGTATCTCACCAAAGGCAGATGATAAATGCAATTAATATTCTCAGTTGTATGGACCTTCAGCCGCAGCCGGGCACAACGCCACCGGTTGCTTTACTCTTCATCAGTCCAGCCTTTATTAATTATTCATTTGGACTCATTTTCTAATTTTGTCTTGTTTTTTTTATTTATTTTAATTTTCAATCTATTAATATTAAACAGAAGAACGTCACTTAGCTTCATAGTGATCTGTCCTTCATTCACCTCTCCCGACATGCATGTTTCATAGTGAAACCTTTCTTCAGGGTTGAGGGAAACTACAATAAAATAAACAATTCTTTGTTCCTTACTTTCTCATATATAGTTAGACATATCTAACAGACTATGGTTCTCATAATTGAAAGAGAAAAATGTCCAAAAACCGGCCTAAGTCGGCACTTGGACGAACATTGTCCAAATACGTCCAAGTGTCGATAATATAAACAGGTTTTGGACGTATTTCTAAACGACCTAGGTCCTCATAGTACCGCTGAATGACCAAAGCTAAAAGGGGCGTTTCAGGAGGAGTGTCGAGGGCAGGAGTTGGGCCGGATGTGGGCCGGCTTAGACTTAGTCGTACAGCATGTATAACCAAAAGTTATACAGCCCAGGATCAACGGAACTTAGACGTCGTGACTTAGACCATGTAAAACATGGTCTAAGTCACAAAAGACCACCTAAAGTCACCAGATAAGCACTACAAACACATAAAACAGACTCCCCCACACTACCCTAGTGATCACTGACCCCCCCTCATAAAAATATTAATCACACCTTTAAAATTCAGCCTCCAGACCATCATCACCTGGCAGCCTGGCATAGGAAAATCTAGTCGTCCAGCACAGAGGTGGCTTAAGCTATCTTGAGAGTGGGTTAGGGACTCATGGAGAGAAGGACCAATTCCCATAAGCCCCTGTAATCACTGCATTGATACTTATACATGTGCACTCCCCTATACACCCCCAAAACCCTTTTTACTGGCATATAAGTGGCTCATGCAGCCATAAGGTCTATTAGGGTGGTAGATAAGTGGGTCTAGGGGATTCTGGAGGTGGTTTGGGGGGCTCACCATGACCTATAAGGAAGCTGTAGTGAGATGGTGACATGCCACCCTTTTTGTGAAGTTCACAGCAGTGCCCTATAAGGTACCCCACTATTTAGGTGCCATGTCTGGGTGTTAAGTCCATCACTTTGCAGACCCCTCCCACGTCCAACAGGGCTTGTTCTAGGCATTTTTGACTTGGAACGAAAATGTGGTATAAAGATGAACGATTTAGCAACTTGGAAGATCAGATTGGCAGGACGTATAGTTAGACGATTTTCGAAACCAAAAAAAATATTGGACATATTTTTCGAAAATGTGTCCTAGGCTGTTTTTTTTAATTTGGACGACTTGTGACTTAGACGAAAATGGACTTAGACGTCCCTTTCGATTATGCCCCTCCACGCTTCTAATATACAATAAGATGATGAAAAATGAAAAAGAAGCAGACGCTTACCATTTGAGGGAGCCTATCTGAGTTTAAACATTTTGTGGAACATGCACAAAAATCTAGTACCAAACATGCCTATTTTCAAAACTACTATCTTGTTTTTCGAACATGGATGTGTTTGTGCTCAGTATGTCCATCTTTATGAACCATTTTTGGGGAAAAAAAAAAAAAAAAAGTCCTAAAGAAAAATGTATTACACAGGCCATTTGCCTTATGCCTGCAGGTGTCACCTATATGTAGGAACAGTGGGATTTGGGTGAAGACTCATAGATTTCACCATAAACAGAGTAGTTAAAGAGGGTTATGGGCCCGAGTCTCCATCTCTATGGTTTGCTACACTGCCCACAGTTTTTGGTGTTTTTATCTTATGATTATGTTTGGGGGGTATTATTCCTGGTAATCCACTTGTATAAGCAGAATATATGTTTTTTAAATAAATAAATAAATACTCCAGGAACCTGCTTGTTGCTCTACTAGGGCTGGTCATAACATTTGAAGCTTTCATACCGGCAGATATGTAGTTTCATTCACATCTTTGGGAGGTGAGAGGGGGTAATTTTTATCTCATTCCAGTGGTCATATGGTCAGTCTCACCTTCATTTTGGCATTTATTTATTATAAAAACATGTCTAGCCCTGGGCATATTCTTAAATATTTGATTATGGCAGAAAAATGTCCAAGTCAAAAGCCTACCCTAGCTCCACCCACACCACGCCTCTAACACCTCCCCCCATGAGATTTAAATGAACTATTGATCAACATCATAGATATCCATCTATGAGGGGCTGCTGAAAATTTCTCAGCCCAACTGTTCCGTCAGAAAAATATAGAATGAAAAAGAGTGGAAAATCGCTGGACTAAGTATACAGCCCTTGATGGAGACTGCTCCAACTTTGTTGGATGGACTGAATTTTCAGTGGTCTCTCATAGAATATAGGTTTTGAAAATAGTAAATTAGAAGGGTATGGCTTGAAAAACATCAATCTGCTCTTTTATGCCACTTTTTGACATTAAAAAAAAAAAATAAATTAGCCTCATAGCAGAATTAGAGAAGGTAAAGAGAAGGGCAATGAAAATGGTAAAGGGAATGGGATGACTTTTCTATGGCTATGACTCTTTTAACTTAGAGGGGAGATAGCGATCGTTCTACATTGTCAACACAAACGGCTCCAAATCCGCTTCATGGACACCATCCTGTGGTGTTCCACAGGGCTCTCCCCTATCCCCTATTCTCTTCAACATATATATGACCTCCCTGAAGCTCCTTAAACTATCCCCTCTTGAAACAATTTACACATATGCAGACGATATCCTCATCCTCCTCGAAACAGATCCAAACCTTACAAACCTCCAAGAGAACATCACATCATGCATAATGAGACTTCACGCCTGGTCCCTCTCAGTACAGATGAAATTAAATGAATCAAAAACAAAATTACTCTGGCTCGGCCCAAAATTAGCTCACCTGCCCGCCCTCTTCACCCTACCCACAGGCCCTGCTCTACACCTTGAGTTCTCAAGCAAGGTCCTTGGCATCACTATCGACTCCTCCCTTTCCCTCAACGATCACCTGAATTCCCTGGCAAAATCTTGTTTTTTCAGCCTCCACATGCTGAGGAAAGTTAGATCCTATTTTCACCAAAAGCATTTCACCGTCCTTGTACAATCCATCATCCTATCCAAACTCGATTATTGTAACGCCATCTACTTAGGCCTAACGAAAAAAAGTCTTCGCAGACTCCAGCTTATCCAGAACACTGCGGCTAAGCTGATTTTTGCTAAACGCAAATATGACCACGTCTCCCCTCTACTTACCAATCTTCACTGGCTCCCAGTACTTTCCAGAATTCATTTCAAATGCTCCTGCCTGGCTTTCAAGATCATTCACGGCATCCTTCCGCCCCTAATCCCTCTATCCTTCCTCGCCCCGACACCAACTACCACCAGATCTGCCCACAGACATAAACTATCCTTCCCCTCTCTACACGGCATCCTCCACGCAGGTAAACTGGGTAGATTCCTCCTCTCCAAAATCACCGGCCTCTGGAACGACCTCACTGTCCCGCTGCGGAACCTGGACTCCCTCCAACTATTCCGAAAACAACTGAAAACCTGGCTTTTCTCTAGCATATAATAATCTCTTCTCCTGATTACATCCCCTCTTTTTATGCTTTGTAAACTCTTTCTCTTCTCTCTTCCCATATTTTTTAAACTCTGTAAACCGTGTCGAGCTCCACTAAAACCTAAGGCTTAGTTTAGTTTAGTTTAGATATGACAGAGGTCTACAAAATACTGAGTGGAGTGGAATAAGTACATATGAATAGCCATACTGAATCAGAGCAATGGTCTATATAACCCAATATCCTGTTTCCAACAGTGGCATGTACCTGTCAGAAACCCAAATAGTAGCAACTTTCTGTGCTACTGATCCCAGGGCAAACAGTGGTTTCCCCCATGTCTGTCTCAATAGAAGACTATGGACTTTTCTTCCACGAACTTGTCCAAAACTTTTTTAAACCCAGCTATGCTAAACACTGTTACAACATGTAGACCTCTGTCATATCCCCCATCAGCTGTCTGTTTTTCAAGCTGAAGAACCCCCAACCTGTTTAATCTTTTCTCATACATGATAAGTTTCATCCCCTTTTTCATTCTGGTCACTTTTTCTAATTTTGTACCACAGTATAAAATGACAGACTATCAATCTTACAAACTTTATACAGGTAATTATGCATATCTACTTCATAATTAATGCCAAACAAGCATACATACTATAACCTAGTGGTGTAACTGCCAGGCCTCATTCTTTCCAGAAAGAGTTGGTGGGAGCTGAGATTTATTTTTATTTATTTATTTATTTAAAATTTTTCTATACCGTCTAAATCCTAAATGGTTTACATGAGAATAAACTTAGATACCATTTCAGCATAGCTAAAAATCAGGCATATAGCTATCCCTCTCAGTAAAACTTAGAAACATACCCTCTCTTTTTATCGAGCTGCGCTTCTGAGCAGCATAAGCTAAATGCCAAGCGGCCCATTCTATTCATATGGGTGGCTAAGCATTTAGCTTGCGCTGCTTGGCAGCGCAACTTGATAAAAGGGAGGAATAGACACAGAGGAAAATGAAGGCAGATAAAGATCACATGGCCTATCCATAGGAGCCAACATTTCAAAATGATTGCTAGATCCAATAAAAATTAGCTTTCCCTGGACACAGACAAGAGGTTTGTTCAATATTGGAGGTGCCCATACACCCACAGAACTGGCTCCTATAGGACTACCTACTCATAAGTCTGCCTAACCACATCATCTACCATCCCTTCCTCTCCTCCAGACAACCAATGAACTTGTCCCAAGCTTTCTTGAATTCAGATACACTTTTTGTCTCCACCGCCTCCACTGGGAGGTTTTTCCATGCATTCATCGCTCTTTCTGTGAAAATATACTTCTGAGTCCCCCTTTTATCTTCATCCTATGCCCCCTTATTCCAGAGTTTCCTTTCTACTGAAAGAGACTTGCCTCATGCACATTTATGCCACATAGGTATTTAAACATCTCTATCATATCTCCCGCCTTTCTTCCAAAGTATACATATTAAGATCTTTAAGTCTATTTCCATATGATGAAGACCACCAACCATTTTAGTAGTCATCGAAACATAGAATATGACGGAAGAAAAGGGCCACTGGCCCAACAAGTCTGCCCACTCTAAGGACCCTCCCCTCTAAGCACTTCCACGAAGTGAACCCACATGCTTATCCCATTTTTTCTTAGTCTTCCTCTGGACTGACATATCTTTTTGAAGTAGCAGTCTCCAGAATTGTACACAATATTCTAAATGAGTTCTCACCAGAGTCTTATACAGGGGCATCACCATCTCCTTTTTCCTACTGATCATTCCGCTCCCTGTGTACACAAACATCCTTCTAGCTTTCACCGTTGCCTTTTCAACCTGTTTGGCTACCTTAGGATCATCACATACTATCACTTCCAAATCCTGCTCCTTTTTTGTGTATAAAAGCTCTTCACCCCCTAAACTGTATCATTTTCTCAGGTTTTTGCAGCCCGAATGCACGACCTTGCATTAAATTGCAACATTTATTTCTTTTGGATCAAATCTGATATTCTGCCTATAATAAAAATTCTAAAGCAGATTACAATATATTGGAACAATAAAATGAAAACAATAACATGAAATAGAAAAGATTAGTAAGAGGATCATCCTTTGTTGTGCTTAATTTAGAAAGTACAGATTGTTTTCCCTTTGGTCTTGTTCATATTTTGGAAATCACATTCATATGCTTGAAGATGATATGTCTAAGCTTTCTCATAAAGAGAGAAAGCATAAAAGTTCTATAATACAATTTTCTGTAATGAGTTAGCAACATTTTGAAGTTCTTTTTATTCTGTGCTGCAATATACTGTATGCAATTGCTAGCAAAGAGACTATAATAGATGTGTTTGGTTTTCAGACCTAAAAATGATAGTGTGTCTCACAAAGCAAGTTTTAAACCCAGAATACAAGCAAAATACTTTGGAAGATTCAATGATATTTTTAATTGTGCAGAAAGATGTAAGGACAGGTTTTTTTTCTGGCATTTTGGCTGTATCAGAAGCAATCTATATGCAATCAATTTACAATGCCTAGCATCTAACGTATACAAGAAATTCAATACTGGAGCTTGTTTTACCATCAATTTTTTTCTTTCTATTTTCTTTTACCAGTCAAGTTCTTTTTTCTTTAGCGTTCCATCTCATTGGAATCAACCTCGTGCTCTGTCCATAGTACCATAAACCAGCATTCACGATTGGGAATGGGACGATTCATCGCGGGCCCTTTAAGAGCCGCCAGTTCAGTGCCGCCCTTTCATCACGGGACATTCCTTCTTGCCCGTTTCAGCGGCTCTTAAATGACTGCAATGAATTGGCTTAGACCCCATAGGAAAGCCCTTTTGGCATCTTGACCCCTTACAGTAAATGCCACAAGATTTCCACTAGGGATTAAGTAGCCATTTTGAACCCAGCACAGCAAATAGCAAGAGTGAAAGGGGATCATTCCTGCTCCCACTGGAGCAACAAGGACACTGGTAAGATATGGGGCTGGAATTGGGGGGATGGGGAGAAGGAGAATCAGCTGCCTCTTCTGTTGGCAGGGAAAGGTAGTGATGATATTGACACTTGGGGATGAGGAGAGGGGTTAATGCTGACACAGGGAGATTGTAGGGAGTTGGATGATGGTTCAAGTTGTGATTGGATGGAGGGGGATGGGGTGTTGCTTGCCAGAATCATAATATGTATCTATAATGACACTGTAAAAATAAAAAAAAAACCAAACCCAAAGGGTTAGATATTCAAAGCATTTTAAATGTCCAGGATGGAATTAGGATGGAGTGGAAGTTTGGTCGGTTAGCAGTGATTTTCATTCCACTAACTGGCTGAGCAACTATATAAAGTTAGGACAGAAAAAAGGCTGTCCTAACTTTATGCAGGGTCTTAACTGAGCACTGGTTTGAATATTGGCCAGTGCCCAGTTAACTTCCAGGTCTTCGCCAAAAGTGTTGCCATCCTCCTCCCTCGCCCTCGCCCTCCCCTCCATCCTTAGAAGCACACAGCTCCTGTTCAGATTTCTCTCCCTCTATCCCACCCTTCTAAAGAGACAAGACCCCCCCTCCTACCAGTCCCCCTGTCAGGTCTATGCTCACTTCCACCCCCTCCCCCTCCACTCAGACTAGGGCCCCTCCTGGGCCTACCTAAAATCCCTGCTGGTTCTATGGGGACAGGAGTGAACCCCACTTGCTCTTGCCTCTAGCGGTTGTCTCTAGAAAATGACAGCCAGGAGCTCCAGCAAAGCACTGCTGCTGACCAGGCAGGAGGATAATCCTGCTTTGTGTGTTAATTTACTAGGCTTCATCCTTTATCACAGCTTTCATGTTGACTTAAAACTACACAAGAATATGAATTCAGAAATGGCAAATAAAAGCAGCAGTAAGGTTAACATATTATTTACTTAAACATAAATAAATGCTTTTTATATAAATGCTAACTTAGCATGCTAGTGAATTTAAATCGTGACTGGAGGAAAAGGCCACAACAACTTTGCTTCTAAAAGTATTCATCTGGCTTTGAGCAGTTCAAAGCAGTGCAGCTCATTACAGCTAGCTCCTTCCTGGAAGCTCAGTTTCAAGTACCACAGACAGCTACACCAATGAGAACTAATTCTTTTCATGTGGTAGATACATCACACAGCCTGGTTTCCACTTCCAAATTGCCAAAACAGGGCTCTGCAGTTTTTCTTTCCAGTTAGAATCAGCAGATTTCTTTTTACATAATGTCCTGATTAATTCAGAAACTTCTATTCAACCCAACTCTTGGGCTTTTTCTACTTGATGATGAAAACTTACTTGGTAAACATTTAAAAGCTTACCACAGTTTCTTATCTTTATATAAAAGAACGGGCTGAGGAAAGTCTAGCATTTCTCCCTGGCTGACCTCCAATAAGCATAGCTTTGTAAGTATTCCATGCTTGCTGTCTCTCATACTTCTCCCTAATCATTTTCTCTGTGGGGTAGGTGTTCACCAGTTCCTGTGCAATCCGTCTGGATTTAGCAGGGGCTTCCTCCAAAAAGAGCTTTCGTGGGATGAAAATACACTCAGCTCCTTCACTGACCTATGGAAGAAAAGAGACACCCAGTTAAGTTCTTATCATTGGTCCATATTGTCTATGCTGTTATTATATCCTTTAGTCATATTTATAGGAGAGTTGTGAAGAAACAGGGAATCTCCTTGTTCATGCTTGTTAAAAAGAAAATCATTCATCAAAAACTGGATGTAATAAAACAAATTGTTTTTTTCTGTGCCCTTCCTCAAGGACACTGAAGAGCTCTTTTATAAATCATATTCACATCATAGCCCTAGACAGATTTGCAGGAATATGCGGATTGTGCTTCATTTCATGCATTTGCCCATTTAGTGCCAATAGTGACGACCGTCAAGAGCAGGCTTGTCCAACCTATGGTCCTAGGTCCAGAACCCAGTCCACCAAGTGCTTTTTTCAGATCCTCGGAAGCTTGGCAAGTCAGCGCTGGAAGTTTGGGTTGATGTCACAGTTTCAAGCTTCACAAGACTTGAAACCACCAAACCAACCTGAACTTCCAGCATTGCATGGCTCAAGCTTACAGAGAGCCAAGTCGTGGTGAGGAAGCAGGAATCCCATTTCTGCTGCTGAAGCCATATGAGGGAAGGCTGGAGGAGAGGGTTACCTGAGCAAAAGCGAGACTGGGTAAAAGCTGAGGGGGGGGGGGGGGGGAGGAGATAATGCACTATCATATTTTACCACTATTTGACAAAACATGGCCAAAATACAACAGCGTGCATTTTGGCCCTCAATATGTTACAAAATATAAAATGTGACCCCCCCCCCATTACAAAAAAATTGGACAAGGCTGGTCAAGAGTATCCTACTTATGATCAGATACAATCTAAAATGCAAGTAAAGAGGCACTATATATAACGAACACATCTATGCTCTATTTGTCTTAGCCTATGTATAACTTTAAGTCAAATGTTTTCAAATAAAAAGCAGTTTCATGTTGCTGGTTGCCATAATTAAGAACATAAGCAATGCCTCTGCTGGGTCAGACCTGAGGTCCATCATGCCCAGCAGTCCGCTCATGCAGCGGCCCAAAAGGTCCAAGACCTGTGCAGTAATCCTCTATCCTCTTTTCCAGCAGGAAATTGTCCAATCCTTTCTTAAACCCCAGTACTGTACTCTGCCCTATTACGCCCTCTGGAAGCGCATTCCAGGTGTCCACCACTCATTGGGTAAAGAAGAACTTCCTAGCATTCGTTTTGAATCTGTACCCTTTCAACTTTTCAGAGTGCCCTCTTGTTCTTTTATTTTTCGAAAGTTTGAAGAATCTATCCCTCTCTACTCTCTCTATGCCCTTCATGATCTTAAAAGTCAATATCATATCCCCTCTAAGTCTCCTCTTCTCCAGGGAAAAGAGACCCAGTTTCTCCAATCTCTCAGCGTATGAGAGGTTTTCCATCCCTTTTATCAGACGTGTCGCTCTCCTCTGAACCCTCTCGAGTAATGCCATATCCTTCTTAAGGTACGGCGACCAATATTGGACGCAGTACTCCAGATGCGGGCGCACCATCGCCCGATACAACGGCAGGATAACTTCTTTCGTCCTGGTTGTAATACCCTTCTTGATTATACCTAGCATTCTATTCGCTTTCTTAGTGGCCGCTGCGCCCTGTGCCGTCGGCTTCATTGTCATGTCCACCATTACCCCCAAGTCCCTTTCTTGGGTACTCTCATTCAATAACATCCCTCCCATCGTATAGTTGTACCTCGGGTTTCTGCTTCCCACATGCAATACTTTACATTTCTCAATGTTGAACTTCATCTGCCATCTCGCTGCCCATTCCCCTAGTTTGTTCAAGTCCCTTTGCAATTCTTCGCATTCCTCTTTAGTCCCAGCTCCACTGAATAGTTTTGTATCATCCGCAAATTTTATTATCTCACACTTCGTCCCTGTTTCTAGATCATTTATGAATATATTAAATAGCAGCGGCCCGAGCACCTAACCCTGCGGAACACCACTCGTGACCCTCATCCAGTCCGAGAAGTGGCCCTTCACCCCTATCCTCTGTTTCCTACCCGCCAACCAGTTTCTGATCCATCTATGTACGTCTCCGTCCACCCCATGGTTCTTCAGTTTCCGGAGTAGATGCTTGTGAGGCATCTTGTCAAAGGCTTTTTGGAAATCAAGGTATATGATGTCTATGGGGTCTCCTCTGTCCATCCGTTTAATTCCTTCGAAGAAGTGCAATAAGTTAGTTAGGCACGATCTCCCCCTGCAGAAACCATGTTGGCTTGTTATCAGAAGTTTGTTTCTTTCCAAATGTTCATCAATGTTTTCTTTTATCAGTGCTTCCGCCATTTTCCCCGGAACCGAGGTCAGACTCACCGGTCTGTAGTTTCCCGGGTCACCTCTTGATCCTATTTTATGTTTAAATGATTTTTATTATTCCAGCAGTAAGAAGCAAATACAAACAGTAGTGCCATTCAGGAAATAACATTTTCAACAATATAATCAGTTCCCCTCCCCTCCCTTCCCCAAGAATCCATGGCCAGTCCAACAGCTGAGAGTGGGAATAAAATCTTAAAGATTCAAAAGTCTACTGCGAGCACGCAGTGTGAGGTCCTGCCAGAAGTGCTCCCACACCTGACAAAATTTGCGACCCGGGCCAAGAGTCAAGTCTCCCACCATGCGTCTCTCCAGTGTTGCGTGCACTATCATTAGGGATCTCCATTGTGCATATAATGGGGGATCATGGGAGAGCCAGTTGGTGAGGATGGCTTTTTTTCCCCATCAAAAGGGCTCTGGAGATAAATGCTGACAGTCCCCTGGGTTTCGGCAAGGCTATATTATAAAATCCAAATAACGCCCTCGGTTGTGGAAGCCATTGCCTTCCCCAAAGTGATGTGGTATATAGGCCAAGATGTCTCCAAAACAGTTGGATTGCGGGGCAGGCCCAAAACATGTGACTCAAAGATGCGTGAGCCTGATTGCATTTCGGGCAAGAATGCAATGCAGTAATCCCCATCCGGGTTGCACGTTCCGGTGTAATGTAAGATCTAAGAACAATTTTCAATTGCATTTCCCAGTGAGTAATATTGGGTGACACCTTCTGAATGTTCTTCAGGACCCGTTGTAACTGTTGAGCAGTCAACTGGCAATGCAAGTCCTCAGCCCATGCTATCGCTAATATATCCAGATTCGTACTTGGTTGGCAATCCTGGATCCCCACAATATAAAATCGTAGAGGAATCCTCTGTTGGGCTGAAAGGCTGAAGAGTTCTGAAAGCGCCTCCCTGCAGACTTCAGTAAGGGCAGCCACTGGGAGGGACTGAACATAGTGACGGATCTGGTAATAGGCGAAGAGATCATTAGCCTGTAGGTCAAAAGTTCGTTGCAGCTCGGCAAATGTGACCAGGCTCCCCTCCTCCGAAAACAGGTGAAAAAGATATTGTAGACCTTGTGCTTGCCACCTACGAAAGGTGGCATTTTGCATGCCCGGCTGGAAAGCTCCATTGCCCAGTATAGGCAAATATAAAGACACCCTAGAAGACAATTTTACAGACCCATCTCCATGTCCTTCTGGCCGGCGTAAAAATGGGGTAATGAGACACCAAAGGATGCATCCTCGGATCCGCCACATGTAGAAAATAGCTCACATGGAATGGAGCCAGCAAAGATAAATCCAGTGGTGTAGCAGAAAAATCAGATGTTCCTCTAAACCAATCATTAATATGTCTCATCTGACAAGCCATAGCATACCAATGTACATTTAATAAACCATAGCCCCCCCTATCCCTGGGCAGACTTGATCCTGTTTTAAAGATGAGCGTGACGTTGGCTATCTTCCAATCCTCTGGGATTACGCCTGTTTTCAAGGATAGGTTGCAAATTTGCTGCAGTAGTTCCGCTATCTCCTCCTTTAATTCCTTCAAAACCCTCTGATGTCTCCCTCTGATGTCACTTCCTAGTGGCGGGATCCGGAAGTAACGTCAGAGGGGAGCACCAAGACCAGCACGAACAGCAGGTTGGAGCCGCTGTTCATGCTGGCGAACAGCTAGAGGTGCGGTGGGGGGAGAAGTGAATGTGCGCACGTGGTGGGGGAGAGCACGTGGAGGGCAGAGAGGTTCCTTCATCAAGACAGCACCCAAGATGCTCCGCTCCGCCCCCCCCCTTTTACTAAGCCACTGTGGCATCATCAGGGGTACGTTAAGGAGGTAATTATATAAAGTTTTTCCCATATGTAAAGCATCAGTTACATATGTGGATGCCCTCCAGCTGCAGCACTGAGTCTATTACCTCTGGTGGGGGGGGGGAGGGGGATGGAAAAGGAGAGGTGGAGAGAGGAGGAGAGGAACTGGTGAGAAGGAGAGGTGCCGGTGCCTGCTGACTGCCTACAGCAGTGTTCTTCAACCTTTTTACACCCGTGGACCGGCAGAAATAAAAGAATTATTTTGTGGACCGGCAAACTACTAAGACCGAAATAAAAAAACACATTTTCGCCCCTTCTCCGCAAGCTCGGTGCCCACAAACCATCTGATCCCATCTTCACAAGCCTCAGTTATGATTTTATATTGAAGTATTTTATTAAAGTATAAAAAGAAACAATATTCTGTACAATTGTCATTTTATAAATATAAATATTCAGAGCAAGGACCAACAAAACCCCTGTCTCCCCTCCCCTTCACATATATCCCCTCTACTATCAAGAAAACTGAACAAGCCAAATTATTACAGAATGCTACACAGAAATATCATGCTAACAGAATACTGCAGTCACACATGATAGGAATAGTGTTAGGCTTTGCAGTCCTCAGTTATGTCTCTAGCAGGATATATATTTCAAATCTGATATATTGTAATGACAAAATAGAAATAAAATGATTTTTTTCTACCTTTTGTGGTCTCTGCTTTCATCTTCTTTCCACTCTTCCTTCCAGCGTCTGCCCATTCCATCCACTGTCTGGCCTCTCCCCCTTCCATATGTATCTGACTTCTTTCTATGCCCCTCTCCCCTTTACATCCAGCCTGTGCCTCCTCTCTCCTTTTTACATCATTCATTCCAGCTTCACTGCTTTCTTCATTTTTATCTCTCCTACACCAGATCTAGCATCTTTATCCCTCTCTCATTTCTCTGCTGACCCCCTTTCCAGCATCAATCTCTCTCTACTTTCTCATTCCTCTGTCTCTCCCCTTTCCCTCATCTGATCTCTCCATTCCACCCTGACCCCCTTCCCCTACTGTAATCTCCCTGCCAGCTGTTTCTTTCCTTTTTCTCTTCTCCCTTCCCTCCTTCCCCCTATCCAACATTAACTCTCTTCCTATCCCTTTCCCTCCTCCCCTCCCAGTAGCATCTCTCCTTCTACCTCCCTCCAGGTCCAGTAGCAGCTCTCCCTTTATCCAGCAGCTTCCCAGCCTCCAACAGTGGCTTCCTCTCCTTCCAGCAGCTCTCAGTACTTGCCTGCAGCAGTGATTTCCTTAGGCAGCCTTGGGTCCGTTGCCACCTCTGAGGAAAGGGGAAGTTGCCAAAGTGAATCACTGCCCTGGTAAGTACAGAGCTGCTAGGAGAGGAGACAGCCACTGTTGAAGGCTCCCCATGATCTTACTCCTACTGTACCCTGCACATTCGCGACCCCCCCCCAAGGCGGCAAAAACAGCTTTGCACCACAGGCCCTGCCGCCCAAGACGAGCCGGAGGCCCCTACCCCGCCGCATCCTGCACGTGGGCAGACTCTCAGCACAAACGCTGCTGATGGCCCCAATCGGCACGCTGACCTCCCCGCGCACGCTGACCATCTCCTCTCTGCCTGCACTTTCCCCGCGGCCCTCTTCAGCGACTCGGCAGGGGCAGCGATCAAGACAGGCTGCCAACATTGGGACCTTCCCTCTCTAGTCCCGCCTATTTTGTTTCAACTTCCTGTTTCCGCATAGGCGAGACTCACAGAGGGAATGGCTGACGTCGGCAGCCTGTCTTGATCGCCCGAGGCTGGGAAGAACAGAAGATTTCCGCGAACACCACCGGGGCAGGAAATTTAACGGCGTCCATCTCGTCGGTCCTGTGCGGACCGGCAGGAATTTTCTGCGGACCGGCACTGGTCCGCGGACCGGCGGTTGAAGAACTGTGGCCTACAGGACATGCCTCTCGCCACGAGAGGCACGTCCTATAAGCAGTTAGCCGGAGCCGGTGCTTTTCCTCCTCACCGGCATCTTGTGGCACACCTGGAAACTGCTGCAACACCCTGGTGTGCCACAGGACACAGGACACTGATCTAAAATGTCTCCTTCTGATTTAAGTGTCTGAATGGATTGTTGACTATTTGGCATAGCAGAAATCTATCCAGCAGCTTTATCATTTAAAGCTTTATGAATTAACAAAAGGACTTTGAAATGAACTTTCTTCATAACTGGGAGCCACTGTAAAAAAATAAAAATAAAAAAAAATACAACAAAGCAGGCACGTTCAGACTAACTTGCCCCCTGATATCATATGAGCTACAGAATTTTGTGCAATTTGCACTGAACAAAAAACAACATTATGGAGTCCCCCACAAGATCCTACTATTGTAATCAAGGTATGATATGGCTAATTGAATCACAATAAGGAAATTGTCAGTATCCAAAAATAGCTTTAACGTGTGCCTGCAGCAATAAAGAGGAATCAAGAATAACTCCCAAATTCTGAGATTCAGAAGTAATTTGAATAGAATAACCATTAATCTATTTTCAAATGCATTGGTTTATTTATAATTGGAGCCCTGCTTAATAGCATAATTAGAGTCTTATCAATATTTAGGCACATTCTGTTTTCTGACATCTAAGCATTTATCGATTTCATATAAACAACCATATGCTCCAGGGCTGCTGAGATGGAACCAGAATGCTGAAGAGGTGAGGCCTTTAAAATTCAAAATATGAGTTGCCCATTAATTGCAGCAATAAATGAGTCTCCAGAGAACTCGTTATTTATGAACAAGAAAATATTTCAAAAGGTTGAAAATAAAAAGGCATTCATAGTATTTTGTTCACTGCAGAAAACTAAAGCAACTTTGACATATGAACTTCCCTTTTGGGTCAAGCTGAAAGGTCCATTTAGCCAAGAAACCTTCTCCTATCAATGGCCAATCCAAGTTACAAGAACCTGGCAGAATCCAAAAGAGTAGTAAGTAGAGAATGATGTGGGGAAAAAATGTGTCCCCATCCCATACTCTGTCTCTGTCTGATCCCATCTACTCTGTCTGATCCCATCTGCACAAGCCTTGAATAGTTATGATTTTATATTGAACTCATTTTATTAAAGTATAAAAAGAAACAATATTCTGTACAACTGTCATTTTATAAATCACAAATACAGAAAAAGGATCAACAAAACCCATCTCCCCATACAATAACCCCTCCACTATCAGGAAAACTGAATGCTACATAGAAAATTCATCCTAGCTGAATACTTCTTTCACACACACAAAACACAAATAAATGCCAAATACATAATAGCTGACCAAAAATGATAAACATAAACCCAAATCCCAAGAACCCACACCTTCCATGTAATACAACACCAAAGAAATAGAAAGATCCATTTTCTCCTACTGTATACTGTGCAAAATATAAAGATCACACATGCCAGGGATGGTGTTAGACTAAGGAGTACAATAAGGGCAACTGCCCCCTGGCTAGAGAAAGCCCTAAGCCTACTGGAAACTGAAGATGGCATGGGCTAGTGGTGGGCTTTGGGGTCCCCTCCCAAATTTCTGCCCTGGGCCCTACCCATGTCTAATACCAGCACTGGCAGGATAAACATTTCCATTTTAATATTTTCTAATCACAAAATAGAAAATCTAATTTTTTCTACCTTTTGTTGTCTGATCATTTTATTTTTCAAGTCATGCTTGTCTCAAGCTCTGGTTTCTATTTCCCTGTGTCTTCTCTTAACTCACTCACCATGATCTTCTGCTAATTTGACATTTCTTATTCAATATGCTCATCATCCATCTTTGTGTACTATCTTTCTCTTCTCTGTGCCCCCTATACTTCCCCATTCAGCATCTCCCCTGTGTCCATCTCCATGTATTTATCATCACTACTCTACATCCTACATTTCTCATTTTCTTCTGTGTCATCAGTACACAGACGGCCCCAGCGAGAAGGCCTTGAGGGAAGGATCGAGGGTCATCGGCGGTTTGGCTGCGTGGCGGGTGCAGCAGCGGGTGCTCAAGGGTTCTGCTGCACGAGGAATGGGAGGGAGGGAAGGATGGAAGCTGGGCAAGGGTTCTGCTGCACAGGAGGATGGGAAGGAGGGAAGGATGGAAGCTGGGCAAAGGGTTCTGCTGCACAAGGGGATGGGAAGGAGGGAAGGATGGAAGCTGGACAAAGGGTTCTGCTGCACAAGGGGATGGGAGGGAGGGAAGGACGGAAGCTGGGCAAAGGGTTATGCTGCACAAGGGATGGAAGCTGGGCAAAGGGTTCTGCTGCACAGGGGGATGGAAAGGAGGGAAGGATGGAAGCTGGACAAAGGGTTCTGCTGCACAGAGGGATGGGAGGGAGGGAAGGACGGAAGCTGGGCAAAGGGTTATGCTGCACGAGGGATGGAAGCTGGGCAAAGGGTTCTGCTGCACAGGGGGATGGGAGGGAGGGAAGGATGGAAGCTGGGCAAAGGGTTCTGCTGCACAGGGGGATGGAAGGAAGGGAAGGATGGAAGCTAGGCAAAGGGATATGCTGCACGAGGGATGGGAGGGATGGAGGGATAGAGGGAGGGCACAAGGGATGGCAGAAGGGGATGGGTGAGAGGGGAGGAAAGATGTTACACATGTGGGAGAAAGCAAAGAGGAAGATTTGGGGTGAAGGAGAGGAAGGGAGAGATGATCATGTACATGAAAAAAAATAAGCCTTACCCGAAAATAAGACCTAGTGCCTTTTTTGGGTCCCAAATGAATATAAGACACTGTCTTATTTTCAGGGAAACACGGTAAATGGGGCTTACCCTGAGGAAAGATATGTTACCAGTGGTGTGCTGAAAAGTTTGGCTCTTGGGCCTGTTCTTTTTAACATTTTTGTGAGTGATATTGTTGAAAGGCTCTCTGGTAAGGTTTGCTCCTTTGTGGATGATACCAAAATCTGCAATAGGGTAGACACCCCTGATGGTGTGGATAACATGAGGAAGGACCTAGCAAAGCTTGAAGAGTGGTCTGGAATTTGGCAGCTAAGATTTAATGCTAAGAAATGCAGGGTCATATGTTTAGGCTGTAAAAACCAGAGGGAGCACACAGTTTAGGAAGTGAAGAACTTTTGTGTACAAAAGAAGAATAAGATTTAGATGTGATAGTGTGTGATGATCTTAAGGTGGCCAAACAGGTAGAAAAGGTGATGGCAAAAGCTAGAAGGATGCTTGGGTGCATAGGGAATTGCTAGTGGGAAAAAGGAGGTAATGATGCCCCTGTATAAGAATCTGGTGGGACCCCATTTAGAATATTGTATACAATTCTGGAGACTGAACCCTCAAAAAGATATAAATAGGGCGTATTTGGTCAAGAGGATGGCCACTGAAACGGTCAATGGTCTTCATATTAAAGTGTATTGGGACAGACTTAAAAATCTCAATATGTATACTTTGAAGAAAGGCAGGGGAGTTATGATAGAGACATTTAAATACCTATATAGCATAAATGCACATAAGGCGAGTCTCTTTCAGGTGAAGAGGAGGAGATAGTGGATGCTGTGGATGGGGAGACTGGATGAGCCATTTATCTGCCATCATGTTTCTATGAAAGGAAACTCTGGAATGAGGGGGGCATAGGATAAGGATGAAAGGGGATTTTATTTCATTTATTTCAAATTTATAGACCGCCTTATACCAATGCAATGTACAAAAAGTATATACATAATGTTAAAGCAAACAACAATCAAAATAAAGAAAACATTGGAGAGTTCAGATCATAAATCCCTTACATCATCTGTCTCGAATAAACAAATGTCATTTCACCAGCTGTTTGAACTGACCCAAATTTGGTTGACATCGAATATAGATTCAGAAGAAACATCAGAAAATACTTTTTTACGGAAAGAATGGTGAATGCATGGAACAGCCTCCCAGTGGAGGTTGTGAAGATGAAGACTGTATCTTAATTGAAGAAAGCTTAGAATTCTAAGGGAGATGAAGGTATAGTATTTATTATTTAAAAATTATTTTTGCCCGTTTACACCCAAGCGGTTCACAAAAATACATACATAACTATCAAATGACAATGGAACATGAAACATAATTTACATTCATAAAAGTTCTTCATAAAATCATGCTAAGAAAAAGCCTCTACAAATAAAGTTGTTTTCAAAACCTTCATAAATTCCTGTAAGTCAGATAACAAGCGAAGGGGTTCTGTCAAATTATTCCATAACAATACTCCTGCCACTGAATAATAGAAGTCCTGATTTTCTCATAATGTACAGTTGCCAGCAGTTCACCAACTAATCATAGCATCCCTTCTGACCTCAAAGATCTTGATGAGTGGTATACTTTTAACACCTGTGTCAAGTACCAAGGGATTTCAAAATGAACTATCTTAAATTTCAACACAAGGACTTTATAAATAACTCAATATTTTACTGGTAGCCAATGGAACCGTTTCAATAATGGTGTTTAAAAATAGTTAACACATGAGTTACCCTGTTCAGACAAAATATCACAAAACACACAAATTCATTTTGTGGTAGCCTATTCTCATGTACTAACCCCATGTTAGGGGCTTAGGACCCTTTAGTCCAGGGGTAGGGAACTCCGGTCCTTGAGAGCCGTATTCCAGTTGGGTTTTCAGGATTTCCCCAATGACTATGCATTGAAAGCAGTGCATGACATAGATCTCATGCATAGTCATTGGGGAAATCCTGAAAACCCGACAGGAATACGGCTCTCGAGGACTGGAGTTTCCTACCCCTGCTTTAGTAAAAGGGCCTCTTAATTAATTATTTATTCCATTTGTGCGTCGCACATACCTATGCGACATTACAGAGGAAGGGGTTAGAAGAGGGTAGGGAGGACTAAGGAGGGCAGGAAGAGAAAAGCATGTAGAATATTTCATAGAAATTCTTAACTTTACAGATAGGAGCACCATCTATGTAAATGATATCTAAATGAATTAAAGGAATATGTAAAAAGGAATTGAAGGGAGGAACCGTTAAACAATAGAATTCAGTTAATAAAATAAAAAGAATAGGGGTAAAAACAAAAGAATAAAATTTAAAATAATTCATAAACTGGAAGAAAAAAATTGAAAACTAAAATCAAATAAGTCTGGCAGAAGTCCAATTTCCTAAAGCAGCTCTGTTGCCTCAGCATATTTTAAATAATCCCAATGGCAAAAGTCCAGACGGGACAGATATCAGCTCGGGCTTGCTTAATTACCTCACTTGTTCCCATTTCCAGATCATTTATAAATATGTTGAAAGTATCGGTCTCAGTGCAGATCCTTGTGGCATTCCACTATTCATCTTCTACCCTCTGTTTTCTATCTTTTGACCAGAATATTTCCTCCTATCTCAGGTTTTAAAAAATTTTTCTCAGGAGTCTCTCATGGAATTTCATAGGAATCAACTTTGAAGGCTTGACTTGTAGATTATAAATATCTTTATTTACAGTAGTCTAATGAAAGATATCTCCTAGTATAGTTGTAGCCTGGGGTATATTTTTGCACCAGGAGATAGCAGGATTTGGTATATGAGTCTTCCTTGCCTATGAAATGTAGAGTTTAACATAATATTTTGTGGGAGCAGGTGTCTCTTATCATTGCTGTCTAAATTGCAAAGGGATTTATTGAAGCTGCAGTCCCTACGCTTAGGGCTGCCTGTCAGAAAAGATGATTGGTATGAGAAAACCTGATCTGCACTAATAATGAATGGAGAAAAGGGTAAACAAAGTGTAGAGAATGTGCAGACTGGGTATCTCCAGAAGGCAGTTGGAAGCCTAGCCTTTGGGTTCCAGTAACTTCTGGAAGCTTGCAGTATATGAGACCCAAGCAGTGTTTGGATTTCTCTGAATGGTGGATTCAAAAAATGAGTGACATCATCAGAGGGCTCTTAAGCTCAGGCTTTGGGTAGGAGAATTGTCATTTGGTCAATCTCCCCCATCAGATCAGGATCCATCTAATCCAGAGGATCTCTCTAATTCAGTGCGGTACATTGGGGAGGAAAGAATACTAAGATAGTGGGGGGGATAAAAGATGTCAAGATGGGGGAAGGAAGAGATGTCAGGGTAGATGTAAAGATGAAGGGGGGTAAGAAAGATATTTCAAGATAGGGAGGGGAGAAGAGATGCCGGGACTTGTGGGGAAAGAAGGAAGAGGGAGAGGTGCTGCAAAGGGAATACAGAATAAGAGCGAGGGAAGAGAGAGGAACACTTGCTGGCCCCTGGGGGGAGCAGAGTTAGAGAAAAGATAGGGAGAGATGCTGGCTTTGGGTGGGGAGACAGGAAGGAAGAGAGAAGGAAACATGCTGATGCATGAGGGGGGACATAAGGACAAAGAAGAGTTATATTTGACAGGGCACGAGCAGGGACACAGAGATGGGAGATGTTCAACATGGAGGGAAGATAGGGACAAGGACACAGGGATGATTCTGGGTCAGTAGGGATTCAGAGAGAATATGGATGGTGGACATGGAGAGAAAAGAAGTGCCAAATGGATGAGAAGACCTCTGGCCCCTTCATAACACACCCAGAACATGTCTCTTTGCCATATGAACATTTTTTTTCCTGTTAGACGTTCATTTCCTGGTTTGTACAGTAAAAATTTAGATTTGTATGCAATAAATATATATCTAAATATTGTGTCATGAAAATCTAACATGTGACTAGGGCTTGTAAAATCCTCATCACAAAATATTTCTTTTGTGGCTGGATTGGTGGCTCAGAGGAAGCTGTATGGACTATACCAGGGGTAGGCAATTCCGATCCTCGAGAGCTGGAGCCAGGTCAGGTTTTCAGGATATCCACAATAAACATGCATGAGATAGATTTGCATCTCAAGGAGGCAGTGCATACAAATCCATCTCGTACATATTCATTGTGGATATCCTGAAAACCTGACCTGGCTCCGGCTCTCGAGGACCAGAATTGCCTACCCCTGGACTATACCTTTGATTTTCCTTTGAAAATCAGCTGTAATGTATCCAGGAATGTACATTGCAATCAGATAGTTCGCACCTTTTAAAGATTTTACTATAAAGAAAGGGAATGTCTTACCAGGCTAAATTGCATTTTACAGCTCACCTCAGCCAAACCCTAGAAAAATAAAAGATAAGAACTATGTGAAGCTCAATAAAATTACAGCAATTGTTAGGGTTGTAATTCCAGAATTGTACTTCCATTGATTTTCTATTATCCTTTGGTACTATTTAAACAGTGGACCAAACTTCGCTGCTGAATTTGTATATTGTATTATTTCATAAAATTCTGAAAAAAGACCCATTTCAAACATTTTACTATAATACCACACATCTGATGCATATTTGATTAAGTTCTGACGCTGGCAATCAACTATACTCCATCTTTGAAAACACATATTTTTGTTTTAAACATTTTTAAACTAAAAATTAATAAACATTATTAAACATGGATGACATAAAAAGCCACAGTTTATGGAGATAACATCTAGGTCAGGAAAAGGACATTCAAGTCGTGATGTTCAGATTAGTGACAGTATTTCACAAAAAGTGTACTGAGATTACAGCTTTTTATAAAATTCTACCCCCAGAAGCTGACATATAGAAAAAACAAAACTGATGCAACAAATAATATGTGAGTGGAGTCAAATGCCACCACTTGCACATGAAGATAGTGGCAGCTAGAAAGTATCAGCAAGACTTGAAGAGCAAGACACAGCATGACCTGCACATGAAGGTGGTGGACTGCCACTGCTTTGAGATCTAGGTAATGGTGCTCTTTGGGCTTCCAAATACATGTGCAAGTAATGGTGTTTTGTGCTTCTTATAGATATGGCAGTCTACACAATGTAACTGCCAGTTTGCTGGCACTTGAAAGTGGCTTTCTATGCGCACAGCTTACTGTGCCCCCACATAAGAACATAAGAATTGCCACTGCTGGGTCAGACCAGTGGTCCATCGTGCCCAGCTGTCCGCTCACACGGCAGCCCCCAGGTCAAAGACCAGTGCTCTAAAATGAGTCCAGCCTCACCTGTGTATGTCCCAGTTAAACAGGAACTTGTCCAGCTTAGTCTTGAAACCCTGGAGGGTGATTTCCCCTACAACAGACTCCGGAAGAGCGTTCCGGCTCTCCACCACTCTCTGGGTGAAGAAGAACTTCCTTATGTTTGTACGGAATCTATCCCCTTTCAACTTTAGAGAGTGCCCTCTCCTTCTCTCTACCTTGGAGAGGGTGAATAATCTCTCTTTATCTACTAAGTCTATTCCCTTCAGTATTTTGAATGTTTTGATCATGTGTCCTCTCAATCTCCTCTTTTCAATGGAGAAGAGGCCCAGTTTCTCCATTCTCTCACTGTATGGCAACTCCTCCAGCCCCTTAACCATTTTAGTTGCTCTTCTCTGGACCCTTTCGAGTAGTACTGTGTCTTTCTTCATGTACGGCGACCAGTGCTGGACGCAGTACTCCAGATGAGGGTGCACCATGGCCCGGTACAGCGGCATGATAACCTTCTCCAATCTGTTTGTGATCTCCTTCTTTATCATTCCTAGCATTCTGTTTGCCCTTTTTGCCACCGCAGCGCATTGTGCAGATGACTTCATCGACTTGTCGATCAGAACTCCTAAGTCTCTTTCCTGGGAGGTCTCTCCAAGTACCGCTCCGGACAGCCTGTATTCGTGCATGAGATTTTTGTTACCGACATGCATCACTTTGCACTTATCCACGTTGAACCTCAGATCCTTTGAAGGACTCCTCAACTTTAGGAAAGCAATAAAAACATACCTCTTTACCTAACTCCACTGCCCATGATCAATAAATTTCAAAAAATGTATATTGGTACTACCGTGTTTCCCTGAAAATAAGACCTGTGTTTCCCCGAAAATAAGCCCTATCCCAAAAATAAGCCCTAGCATGATTTTTAAAGATGCTCCTAATATAAACCCTATCCTAAAAATAAGCCCTAGTTAAGATCGACCCCCGAAGCCCCTCCCAAATGTCCCTGACACTCCCCAACTCCATTCCTGACACTAGTGCTCCCCGATTCGCTAATAAAGATCAGACTCGTCAATTCAGCGACCCCCACACCCCAGCTACGGTGGCAGTACTCTGAACAGGCTGCTTTGCGGTCTTCCCCACCGGGGCCGGGCCTTCCCTCTGCAACATCTTTTTATCCCCCTCCCTCCCATCCCCCTGGGCAGCAGAACCTTACCAATCTCCCACTGTGAGACCGACATACTTTTGCTCCAAGACTTCCAAAAACAGCAGCGGCGGTAGCGCTTTGAACGGGCTGCTTTGCGGCCTTCCCCGCCGGGGCCTTCATTCTGACTTGGGTGGGTTTTTAGATGTGTTTAAGTTTTGATTATGAGCCCCCTAGTCTATAACAAGTTAGGATAAAAACTTGTATCATAAATTGTACAGTAATTATGGCAAATCATAACTTGCTAACTGACTTTTATGTATGTTCAACCTGTAACCTATTCTGAGCTCTTTGAGGACAACGAGATAGGAAATGAATTAAATAAATTTAAAAAAAAATGTTTTCAGACTCCATGGGCAGCAGCTTCTAGTGAATCTCTTAAAGAGAACACCAAAATGGCTAGCAGGAGGGAAATATATTTTTTCTGAGGAAAACAGCATCCTCCTGATACATTGGGTGCTGTTTAATGAAACCACATTATACTGGCCAGGTGGCCAGAACTGAATCTAGGAAAGAATTCAGGAGACCCTTCAAGGTGGGCATCAATCACTTGCTAATTTAGAGTCAAATATTCAATGCTGAGCCATATCCAGATACCAGCATTGAATATCCATGCCAGCAGTGGTACGTGGAAATCATGCAGGAATGGCCAATGTTCAATGCTGTACCTGCATAGCTAACTAGGTCAAGATAGGCCTTTTATTTCAGTGGTCCTACTTCACAGTTTGCTATGCACTGACTATCACTGGTGTATACATAACTCACACCTCTACTCAGACTCGCCCTGTACTACCTGAACTGTACTGTAGCAATCAGAATGGATATTTAATGCTACTGCCCAGTTAAGTACCACTAAATATACCCTCCTGACCTGCTTAGTTCAGGTTCCTACCTGGTTAAATAGCACTGATTGGCCCTAGAGCAGCAGTAAAACAATAATAATAATGATAATGATAATAATTTTATTCTTATATACCGCCAGAGGAACAACAGTTCGAGGTGGATACAGATACTTCAAAACACAGTCTGCCTTCTATGTCATGCTCACTGATTTGACTCACTGAAACTGTTACTTATGCAGAACCATTGGCTCCCTAGCCAATATAGGATCCAGTTCAAAATTCTGTTCTTTACTCATACGGCAATTCATACCGACACCCCTCTGTGTGTGAGAGTACAGAGCTAGATCAAGTTTCAAGTTTATTTAAAATATTTGATATAATCGCAGTATCCAAATCCAATGCGATTTACAAAATTAAAAATAGAAAAAATAAAAAATTTCCAACAAACAGGACATTAAAGACAATTATGACGTAAAAATACTGATGAAGAGGAGGGGGGAAAATGGATTAAATACAATTCGAAAATAAATAAAAAGGAAGGGTAAGGAAACAAAAGGTTGGGGAATGGTACCCACTTAATTTCTACTTAACAGTGTTTCTTGTCCAGATAAATTCAGGGAATGAGATAATGTGATTATGAAAAGGGTCAGTTAAAGGCGTCCTTAAACAGCCAGCTTTTTAGTAGGCCTTTAAATTTAGTAGGTAATTTTTCTTCTCTTATATTGAGAGGAAGAGAGTTCCAAATTTGGGGAGCTGTTAACAGAAAAGATTGAATCCCTCCTTGAATAAATAACACATATCAGAGTGGGTACCAGTTTCCTGTGGCTCATCACACAAGAATATCTGCTTCTGCTTCTTGTTATATTGTCAAGGACATATTTCGGCCAAGTCCATCTCTCATCTACTACTTCTTGCTCAATCAGTATTGTCAAGGACATGTTGCAGCTAAATCCACCTCTCACCTACATGTAACTGGCCGAATTGAACTGAATCGAGCTGATGTAATGTGCACAAGATCTTGCAACACCATCACGTTTCTGACCTTGTGACAGAACTGCTAAGTCATGGTCATGTGTGACCTGCCAAGATCTCACCCTTTTTGGAATTTCCTGAACCTTCCAGAACATGGCATTGTGAAAAGTGAGAGGTACAAAACCTTTTCCCTCTATATAAAGAAGGCTGTACTTCCTAACAGTAAGCTACCAGTCACTGTGACATCAGACTTGGAGGACATCATTGTGTTCATCTGGAATTCCCTGTTCCTGCTGTCCGCATTCCTTTCCAGGATATCTTGCTGTTATTGCTTTGGGCTAGTATTCACAGCCTATCTGTGAGGCTTAATGTGTGTTTCCTCTACTTGGTGGATAAGGGAAAAGGGACTTGTATACTGCCTTTTTGTGGCTTTGGCATTTCAAAATAGTGGACACTGGATGATTAAGTGACTTGCCCAGGGTCACAAGGAAGGAGAATCACTGGGATCTGATCCCACAACCTCTGGGTGCAGAGGCAGCAGCTCTACCAGTGAGCCACACCTTTTCCCTAAGTGCCTTTCATTCTTCTAAGCTGCATAACTTATCTATAATTCTGACTCGCTCATGTGTATGCTAGACCAGTGGCGTACTAAGGGGGGGGCGGGAGGGGCGGTCCACCCCGGGTGCCAGCCATGAGGGGGTGTTCCCAGCCTTGCCGTTCATTCCCCCCACCACCACCCCCGAAGGACCGCTCGCCCCACTGACCTTCCTTCACCACCTGTGAAGCAGCCCGCAGCAGGATCGCGACTTCAGCGATACCTGAGCTGCTTGGGCGCTGCTTCCTGCGCCGCGGTCCCGCCCCTCCTCTGACGTCAGAGGAGGGGCAGGAACGCGGCACAGGAAGCAGTGCCTAAGCAGCGCAGAGATCGCTGACGTCGGGATCCTGCTGCGGCTGCTTCATAGGTGGTGCAGGAAGGTCAGTGGGGCGAGCGGTCCTTCGGGGGTGGTGGGGGGGGGACTGAACGGCAAGGCCGGGAGCATAGGTAGTGCTGCTTCATAGTGGTGCGGGGAGGCCAGGGGGGCGAGAGGTCCTTCGGGGTGGGGCGGGCGGGCAGGCAGGCAGGCTTTCAAGGAGGAGGGGGGTGACAGACAGGCAGGAAGGCCTTCAAGGGGGGGGGGACAGGCAGGCCTTCAAGGGGGGGACAGGCCTTTGGGGGGGTGTGCAGACCTTCAAGGGGGAGGGACAGGCCTTCAAGGGGGGGCAGGCAGGCCTTCAAGGGGGGAACAGGTCTACAAGGGGGTGGGACAGGCCTACAAGGGGGTGGGACAGGCCTTCAAGGGGGGAACAGGTCTGGGGGGGTGCAGGCCTTCAAGGGGGGGACAGGCCTACAAGGGGGGGACAGGCCTACAAGGGGGTGGGACAGGCTTCAAGGGGGGGCAGGCCTTCGGGGGGGGTGCAGGCCTTCGGGGGGGGTTCAGGCCTTCGGGGGGTGCAGGCCTTCAGGGGGGTGCAGGCCTTCGTGGGGGGGTGCAGACCTTCAAGGGGGGGTGGACAGGCCTTCAAGGGGGGGGACAGGAAGGCAGGCCTACAAGGGGGGGACAGGCCTACAAGGGGGGGAGGACAGGCCTTCGGGGGGGTGCAGGCCTTCGGGGGGGTGCAGACCTTCAAGGGGGGGACAGGCAGGCAGGCCTTCAAGGGGGGGGGCAGGCCTTCAAGGGGGGTGCAGGCCTTCAAGGGGGGACAGGCAGACCTTTAAGGGGGGACAGGCCTTTGGGGGGGACCCTGGTTTAGAAGTACACGGAGGGAAGGGGGTGTTCAAAGAGACGTGCATATGCCAAACTTTGGGGGGGAGAGGAAGAAATAATGGGTCTGAAAATAGAGGAGAGGGAGAGAGATGATGGACCATGGGATTTAGGGAGGGAAGGAACAGAAAGGGAGAGAAATTGGACACAAGGGATGGTGTGGAGGAGGGATAGAGATACTGGATAGGAGGGTAATTGGGAAAAGAAAGGGAGAGATGGTGGACTCGGGTGGTGGGGAAGGAGGGAGAGATGCCGGATGAAAGGGTAGTTAAGAAAAGGTGGATCTGTGGAGGGAGATGAAAAAAAGGAAAGATACCAGACTTCCTGGGGAGGGAAGGGAAATGGAAAGGGAGGACAGAGTTGGCAGATGGATGGTTAGCATGCAGAAAGAAGAAAGAAGGAGACCCCAAGTTATCAGAAGAAAACCAGAGCCTTGGACCAACAAGATTTGAAATATAACCAGACAACAAAAGGTAGAAAAATTAATTTTATTTTCTGTTTTGTGATTATAATATGTCAGATTTGAAATGTGTATCCTGCCAGAGCTGGTGTTGGACTGCAAACGTGAGCTAGGATTTAACAGAGAGAGGAAAAGTCCTTTTTGTTTCTTTATTTTATTTACACCACAGCGCCAGTGTGATTAGGAGAAGTCAAAGGGGGTGAAAAATCCACCAGGAGTTTTGAAAAAAATCACCCAACTGGGCAGGAAAATCGAATTGAAAAACCAATTCAATAGGCTGAATCGAATCAAAATTTTTTTTCCTGAATCTGGCAGCATTAGTTTGCGCTACTGTCTTAGACTTTAGGACCTGGGATTGGGGAGAGATGGCATCCTCAGTACTTTATAATGCAAGTGAAACGAGGATTTGGTCAGACTTTTGAAGGGTCTGCAGAAAAAAAATATTGTATAGGCCGGGGACATGAGACAGCAGGAAATGGGAACTTTTCTTCCTTCTATTTTTGTGAATGGAAAGGCTGAGGATGTCAGAGAGTTCAGTTAAAATATGTGCTTTATAAGAAAATATAATAATGTGTTTTATAAAGTTTATAGCATAGCTGGCCTACCCAGTGAGGTGTTCCTAGTGGTGGTGGTGGCAGCGTGTCAATGTGTTGAGAGGAAGAGGTGGTCTGGGAAATTCTGCTGAGCAAACTCCGGGCCCATTTCCACCCCCCAGTTAGTCCACTCCACTCAACTGGTTCACACACTGAGTGGGTCTTTGGGTGTTGTTTTGGGATCTCTTCCAGTGGTTTAGCAGTATCTCCTTCTGGTCCAAGGAAGGAAACTTTGTTATCCTTAGCATTGACCTACAGAATATGTTTGTAACAGCGCTGCTTGTGTGGCATTAGGCTATGTAGTGATCGAAAGAAAAAAACAGATCTTTGCACATTTTTGCACTATATGGTGGGTGTATGAGGAGATTCACATTTCCTGCACAGCTAAGTCCATGTGAAGTTACCTTGTGCTGTATTTGACATCTAGCAAGTTCTCTGTTTGAAAGGAAAGATCTAAACTTAAAAATGAAGTGGCCAGAAGTTATGGTAAAAGCAGATAGTGTAGCTGGTTTTAAGAAAGATTTGGACAAATTCCTGGAGGAAAAGTCCATAATCTGTTATTAAGACATAGGGGAAGTGTCTGCTTGCCCTGGATCGGTAGCATGGAATGTTGCTACTCTTTGGGTTTTGACCAGGTATTAGTGTCCTGGATTGGCTACCATGAGAATGGGCTACTGGGCATGATGGACCATTGGTCTGACCCAGTTAGGCTATTCTTATGTTATGTTCTCATCTGTAGGGGCCTTTGTTTTCACTTCTTATTTTAATGTATTTTTTTTCTGGGAACTTATCAGTGTTTTTTATAATGGGAACAAAAATGGAAGAGAATTAATGTGTGTGGGATGAGGGGGTAACTAATTTCTTCAGCTAAATAATTCAATCCACCACAACCAGACATAGGAGAACTCACGCACCATTCACACACCCTCCAACCAAAAACGTCAAAAGAAAAAAACTGTTCGACAACCTCCTAGCCATTCGAGCTGCAACACTCGACCCCCAACTCTACAACCAATTGACATCGACCACATACTGCAAAACCTTCAAAAAGAAATAAAAACCCTTCTATTCAAAAAACACATAAAACCGAACTAACACAATCAGAACTGTCCCAAGCATCACCTGCAACTACTCCATATGTACTTCTGATGTCATGACAATTCAGACATAATTTATGTTATGTTATGTTTGGAATATAAGAAAATTTTCGCTGCCTGTTTCTATTCTGACCATTTATTCCGTTTCATGGTCATTACAAAAAAATATTTTTTTACATGGGGGGGGGTGTCAAAAAATGATGGGCCCCGGGTGCCACATACCCTAGGTACGCCACTGTGCTAGACTGTACTATAAATAGAAGCTTCTATTTTATTTTTTTGTATAATACATTGCCTAGGTCATTGCTTTATAGGAGTGGGCTGTGCAGGGTAGAACTTGGATTTGGGGAATATAGAGCAGAGATTGATAGATTTTTTAAACAGGTACTCAAGCATTTTTTTCTATCTTTCCCAGTGGGCTCACAATCTATCTAATGTACCTGGGGCAATGGAGAATTGAGTGACTTGCCCAGAGTCACAAGGAGCAGTGCAGGATTTGAACCCATAACCTCAGGATGCTGAGTGTGTAGCTCTAACCACTATACCACTCCATTACATATGCATTTGCTCCTCGCACACTGCGGACCAGGAGCCCTGTAGTCGACCCCTGCACAAGTGACCCCTTATCAATTTACAGATCACTTACATGTACTTATCTTCCTTGATTATTTTATATAAGATGAGATTACTCTGTTCCCTGTTTGAACACAGACTCACAATGCCAACACCATCCAGCGGCTAGACATGTCAGCACATGATCGAGCACTATTTCCTTTGTAGCACCAGCTTTTTGGAATTGTCTTTCTGAGCCTCTTAGAGCAGAACCTACTCACAAAAGATTTAGATCAAACTTAAAAACTCATCTGTATACACAGGTTATTGACTTATCCATAACCCTAAGCTGAGGGAGGAAAGTCTGCCACACAATAACATGGATATAGTATTTATTTATTTCAATTTATAGCTCGTCCTTCCCAGGAGCCCGGAACGGGTTATAGCAGTACATTCATAATATATTTATGCTGTGATTGAACTAAAGTGCCTTCTGCAAGCACTAGATTTAGTATGTTTATATGACCTATTTGTTAATTTATGGTTTGAATGTGGGAGCATGTTCTGATATGAATGCTTAGGTACTTTTAACTGATTAAAATAGAGTGGTATAAAGACAGACATACTGGAGGTCTAGACGTACTGGTAGTCTGGACGATCAATGGCCTGGACGTCCAGATAGATGATTTTTGGAAAAAAAAAAAATATTCTAGACATATTTTTCGAGAATGTACATTTTACCACTGCCGACTTTGGGCATCTAGCGCCATATGTCTGAATCGAATTTAGACGTTTCTTTTGATTATGCCCCTCTGTGTGTGCAAACCAATCTTATGCCCATTCATTGTAAATATCCTGAAAATAACATAACATAAATGTTTATTTATATATCACATAAGCCTTGCGGTTCTATGCGGTTTTCAAAAGAGGCACAACTGACCAGTGAGCTACAATAAGATACGAGAAGGAGATTAGCGGCGGAGTTACAAAGGTGGTTGACTGTATACTGTATATTTACAAAGTGGTAGAAAGATTAATGACAAGGGGCTGCCATATAACTTGGCAACAGTGGTAAACTGTAAGGTTTAGAGCAGTGGTCTCAAACATGCGGCCCGGGGGCCACATGCGGCCCGCCAGGTCATATTTTGAGGCCCTCGGTATGTTTCTCATAATCACAAAAGTAAAATAAAACAGTTTCTTGATCATATGTCTCTTTAGCTATAAATTACAATATTATTATTAAGACTTAGCCAAAAGGAAATATGTATAAACTATAAAGAGTTTTACCTCATGCAAAATTATCATTTCTTTAATAAGACATTAACTATTTTTTCTGAGGCCCTCTAAGTACCTACAAATTCAAAATGTGGCCCTGTAAAGGCTTTGAGTTTGAGACCACTGGTTTAGAGGTAGGCAGCTGAGCTTTACTAAGGAGGCCTAGCAGACCAGTATCAGTGGGCTATGTCATAAGTGACAAGCGAGGCTAGCATTTGAGGTAGCTTCTGAGAAGGACTGCTAGATTTCAGGAAAATGTATGTTTTTAGGAGTTTCTTAAAGTACACGTAGGAGGCTGATGCTTTGACCAGCTGACTCAGTTCTGGATCTTTGGTGGCTGCTTGGTAAGATAGTAGTCTGACTGGCAAGGGGGTACTCCAGGACCAACTTTAGAAACATGTTATCAACAATTTGTGTTCACAGCACAACAGTAAAATAACCAAATGACAGCATAAGTCACAGTTAAAACAATGAAGCAAATTTGGAGATAGGCAAACTAAATCTTAGTAATGGCAATAATATGATGCAGTGTCAGAAATAGTGGGGAGAGTGTGGTGCAGTGGTTAAAGCTACAGCCTCAGCACCCTGAGGTTGTGGGTTCAAACCCACGCTGCTCCTTGTGACCCTGGGCAAGTCACTTAATCCCCCCATTGCCCCGGGTACATTAGAGAGATTGTAAGCCCACAGGGACAGACAGGGAAAAATGCTTGAGTACCTGAATAAATTAATGTAAACCGTTCTGAGCTCCCTTGGGAGACCGGTATAGAAAATTGAATTAAAAAAAAAATATGGACATTAAAACAGCATTGGTGTTGCCATTCAGAAAATTACATATAATTGGAAGGATTGGAGGAGATTAAATTATAACTTCTGGTGGAATTCTTTATGCCATATCTATAAAATGGAAAGATTTATTGCTTTACAACGGGGATATTTTAAGAAATTTCAGGATGTGTGGAAACCATTAACAAAATATTGTAAGGATTAAGTAAAATTGTTTCCCTTATATTTATCAGTTTATGGTGTAGGGAGGGGGTATTTTATTATTACATATATTATATGATAATGGAATATATGGTGGGGAGAGATGGGAAAGGGGAGGGGATAAGAATTTATGTAATGTATCAATTGATTGTTTATAAGTGATGTATTTATTGTTACTGTGAATGAAAATATTTAACACTTAATGTAATTTTGAAAATGAATAAAGATTTAAAAAAAGAAAAAAAAACAACAGCACAGTGCAACATTCATACAGCACTTGCAGTACTGCAATCTCAATACTAATATTCCCCATATTAGACTTCTAAAGTAAAAACACTCACAAATATGCCACCGTGTTCTAGGACTCCTGTTGTTATAAATTTAGAATTCATCTGCAAAGAAGAAAAATAAAAGACAATTATTTGTCAACCCTATTTTTCATTAAGACAACCAACAGTTCGGTGTGTTTGTGTCTTTATTTTGATAAACCTCTCTTTCTCCATAGACATCACAGAGGTTTACAACATCTGGAAAAATTGCACAACAAACAAAACAATAATCTTATACAAAGCTCAGGGGGAATGAAGGGAAGGGGGATAGCAAACAGAACAGTTAGGACTCCTTTTACTAAGGTGCGCTAGGGTTTTTAGCACGCGCTACGTGCCAAAAACTAACACCAGCTCAATGGAGGTGTTAGCGTCTAGTGCGCAGCAATTTAGCATGTGCTAAGTGCACGCTAAAACCGCTAGCGCAGCTTAGTAAAAGGAGTCTTAAGTATTACATTACATTATATTACAATTTACTTATATACTATAGCACAGTTCTTCAACCGCCGGTCCGCGGACCGGTGACGGTCCGCAAAAAAATCTTGCCGGTCCACGAAAGATTCAGGACCTCACCACAGCAAAAGGTGCCGGCGTCAGCTGACGTGCAACTTCCTGTTGCCGTCGCTATGCCGGCACTCCTGCCTGCCACCACCGACTTCTCCGCACCCCCAGAAAAGCAGCGGCCGGTCTGTGTGCTTTTAACTTCGGCACACAGCTGCCCCTAGGCAGTATTTTAGCGCGGTTTCATGAGGCAGCCTCGGGGCCTTTGGTAGGCCGGCCCACATCGCATCATCGAAGCGGGCCGGCCTACCAAAGGCCCCGAGGCTGCCTCATGAAACCGCGCTAAAATACTGCTTAGGGGCAGCTGTGTGCCGAAGTTAAAAGCACACAGAGCTGCTGCTAGCATACAGGGAATATTTGCTGGAGAGGGAAGGAGGGAAGGGAGAAGGGGTACTCCTGGACAAGGTAGGGGAAGAGGCTACTGCTGACAGGGGAGAAGGGAAAGGGAAGAAATGAGAATTACTGTTGGATAATAGGAGGAGGAAAGGGAGAAGGGGTACTCCTGGACAAGGGAGGAGAAGGGGCTACTGCTGACAGGGAAGAAGGGAAAGGGAAGAGAGTTACTGTTGGATAAGGGGAGGAAGAAAGGGAGAAGGTACTGCTGGACAGGGGAGGAGGAACATTGGAAGGAAACAGCTGGCAGGGAGGTTAGAGGAGGGGAAGGAGTCAGGATGGAATGGAGAGATCAGATGAGGGAAAGGGGAGAGACAGAGGAATGACAAGGTAGAGAGAGATTGATGCTGGGAAGGGGGGTCAGATGAAAAATAAGGAAAGGGGACAAAGATACTAGAACTGGTGTAGGAGAGAGGGGCATAGAAAGAAAGCACATACCATATGGGAGGGGGAGGGGTAGAGGGCAGACAGTGGATGGAAGAGGCAGATGCTGGATTGAACAGACAGAGGGCAGACGCTGGATGGAAGAGAGTGAAAAGATGATGAAAGCAGAAACCAGAGACGACAAAAGGTAGAAAAAAATAATTTTATTTCTATCTTGTGATTAGAATATATCAGATTTAAAATATGTATCCTGCTAGAGCTGATGTTAGACATAACTGGGGAATGCAAAGCCCAGGCAGTGTATCTTTAGCTTCCAGTTGGCTTAGGGCTCTCTCTGACCAGGAGGCAGTTGCCCTAGTTGCACTCCCCCTAACACCATTCCTGCCATGTGTGACTGCGGTATTCTGTTAGCATGATATTTGTGTAGCATTCTGTTATAATTTGGCTTATTCAGTTTTCTTGATAATAGAGGGAATATATGTGAAGGGGAGGGGAGACGGAGGTTTTGTTGATCCTTGCCCTGTATTATTTATATTTATAAAATGACAATTGTACAGAATATTGTTTCTTTTTATACTTTAATAAAATATGTTCAATATAAAATCATAACTATTTGAGGCTTGTGCAGATGGGATCAGATGGTTAACGGGTCCGAGCTCGCGGGGACAGGGCGGCAATGGGGTTTTAAAAAATTTCAGTCTTATTAGTTTGCCGGTCCACAAAATAATTATTTTATTTCTGCTGGTCCGTAGGTGTAAAAAGGTTGAAGAACACTGTACTACAGGACTGTGAAGTTTACCACAGGACCTATGCGCTTTCCAAAAAAGAAATTTAAACAAGTAGATAAATTAACATTAACTTAATTGCCTAAGTATTTGGTAAACAGATAAGTTTTCAGATGCCTCCTAAAATCCATGTAAGTGCTGGAAGTCATGATTAAGAGATTTAAATCTTTATCCCAGGACGCTGCCTGGTAAGATGAAAGACAAAGATGGTACTTTTAAAATTTACATCCTCTTAACAGATGGAAAAGTAAAATTAGCATATGAATGTCTAGTACAGGGGTGCCCACACTTTTGGGGCTTGCGAGCTACTTTTAAAATGACCAAGTCAAAATGATCTACCAACAATAAAATTTAAAAAAACACAAAGCACACTGTACGCAGAGAAAATGTTAATTATCATTTATATTCTGGGGTTTTTTTTCAAAGAGATCAAGGCAAATGACTTTATGCAATGTCACTTCAGTAACAACCATACAAAAATAGACAAATATACCCCCTCCCTTTTTACTAAACCGCAATAGCGGTTTTTAGTGCAGGGAGCTGCGCTGAATGCCCTGCGCTGCTCTCGATACTCATAGGCTCCCAGCGCTAAAAACCACTATTGCGGTTTAGTAAAAGGGGGCCATAGTGCAAAATATAGACAGCAGATATAAATTCTCAAAATGGCCACATTTTGATCACTAAATTGAAAATAAAATCATTTTTCCTACCTTTGTTGTCTGGACATTATTCAAATCTTATTGGTCCCAGGTTCTGGTTGTCTTCTGATAATTTGCTTGCCAGGGTCTCCTTCTTTCTTCTTTCTCTGTGCTAAACATCCATCTTCTATCTCTGTCCTCTCCTTCCATTTCCCTTCCCTTCCCTCCCCTGGAAGTCTGGCATCTTTTCTTTTTTTCATCTCCATCCACAGATCTACCTTTCTCAACTACCCTTTCATTGAGCATCTCTCCCTCCTTCCCCACCACCCCAGGGTCCACCATCTCTCCCTTTCTTTTCCCAACTACCCTCCTATCCAGTATCTCTTTCCCCCCTCCACACCATCCCTTGTGTCCAACTTTTCTCCCTTTCTGTTCTTTCCCTCCCTAATCCACCATCTCTCTCCCAATCCTCTGCTTTAGACCCATTATTTCTTCCCCCCCAAAGTCCGGCATATGCATGTCTCTTTGAACCCTCCCTTCCCTCCCTCCGTGTACTTCCACAGCAGGGCCCCGAAGGCTTGCACCCCACCCCTTGAAGGCCTGCCTGTCTGCCTGTCTCCCTGAAGGTCTTCACCCCCCAAAGGCCTGCACATTCCCCTCTGAAGGCCTGCACTACCCCTTGAAGGCCTGCCCCTGCCCTCCCCCCAACCCCCTCGGAAGGCCTGCATGTTCCTCCCTGCCCTCCCACATCCATTTACCTAATTCCTGCAGAGAGGATCGCTGGTACTTTAGTAATCCTGGCAGGTTGCCATAGGCCTCAGGAGCTGTCTTCCCTCTGACCCGATCCTGCCTCTGACTCAGAGGAGGGACAGGTCCGCGGCAGAGGGAAGACAGCTCCTGAGGCCAATGGCAACCTGCAAGAATTACTAAAGTACCGGGAGGCCAGGGAGAAAGCCAGATGTCGTCCAGCGGCAGCTGCTTGCCTAACGGCTACAGCAAGATGTGGACCAACAGGGCCAACCCCAAACTCTCCGTGGAGAGCAACAAGGGCAAGCTGTCCTGCGCGGACTACATCAACATGTCCCCAGCCAGCGGCTGCATGACCAGCACCCCTCCCGATTGCTACCTAAACCCGACTCCCTTCCCCGCTCCTTCAAGCACGTCCACCGCTAGAAGGACGAGAGTGCGTTACGCCCTTCTGCTGTCTGTTCTGCGCCGAGGACTCCTCTTCCTCCTCCACCAGCAACGGCAGCCTGGGGGGCCTGGAGGGCGGCAGGGACTGAACGAGCTGACTTATGATTGGCCGGCGTTCTTCAAGAGGCGGACCAGTCAGGAGGGGGAAAAAAAACAGAAGGGAAGGGAACCCGGCTCTGCGATCGACTGGGGTTGCCTGAGCGAACGACCAGTCGATCGTGATCGACGTATTGGGCACCCCTGGTCTAGTATATTTACTAGTGGTGAGTGAAAATGAATTTGTGAGGTACCGACTAACCCTATCTACCTCAACCAGACACAGGAGAACCCACACAATATTCACACACCCACCAACCAAAAATGTCAAAAGAAGTAAAATGTATGACAACCTACTGGCCACCAGAGCAGCTAAACTGGACTGACAGCTCACCAATCAGCTGACTTCGACCACAGGCTACAAAACCTTCCAAAAAGAAACAAAAACCCTACTCTTCAAAAAATACATAAAACCAATATAACACATCCAAACAGGCTTTGAACTCCTCCTCCAATTACCAACTACTCCTTAACAAATTAGAAAATGCTCAAACTATTCCTTAAGTACTTCTTAATGTCTTAACAATATGTTCTTCTCATTATAATAACAACTCTTGTGTAATCCGTCTTGAACCGCAAGGTAAAGGCGGAATAGAAATCATTAATTTAATGAAATGTAATGTAATTGAGAGTCCAAACAGGATAAGTACCAGAAACAAATCTCATGGACAGCTAGGATCACCAACAAAGATTTCTTGATCATATAAACCCAGAGATGTCCCTGGAAGGCAAGATTACCAGACAGAAACTGACCTATTTTGGACATGTGATGAGGACGAATTCACTAGAAAAGGAAGTGCTACTCGGAAAGGTCGGTGGTAAAAGGAAACAGGAGAGACCAAAGGCCTGTTGGTTGGATATCATCAAGAATGACACAGGAATGAAAATCAAGCAATTGGCAGCAAAAACCCGTGCAGAACTTACACTCTGAATGGTGAGACCTTAGCTAGGACTAGGGCAGAACGTGATTTGGGAGTAATCATTAGTGAAGACATGAAAACTGCCAAGCAGGTGGAGAAAGCTGCATCCAAGGCTGATTTGAGGAAAGCTACAGAAGCTGCTTCTCCAGGATGAGAATGAGGCTTCGGAAAGAACACTGGAAGAACAATAGATTGATTGAGATGAAATTCTGATATCACTTTAGGGAGGAATTTTGGATGAGTACATAGGACCACCTTGTCATGATGAAACACCGTGAAAGGTGGATCAGCAACCAAAGCTTGCAGCTCACTGACTCATCGAGCAGAAGTGAGGGCGATGAGAAACACCACTTTCCAAGTGAGATACTTCAGATGAGCCTTGTCAATTGGTTCAAATAGAGGCTTCATCAGCTGAGCAAGGACAACATTGAAGTCCCAAACCACAGGAGGCGGTTTGAGAGGAGGTTTGACATTGAAAAATCCTTTCATGTATCTGGAATCTACCGGATGAATAGAGAGGGGTTTTCCTTCAATAGGATGATGGAAAGCCGCAATTGCACTGAGATGGACTCGGATCGATGTAGACTTGAGGCCAGAAGTGGATAAGTGCAAAAGGTAATCCAAGACAGAAGATAAGGAAGAATATTGAGGCTCCTTATCATGAGAAAAACACCATGTAGAAAATCTAGTCCATTTTTGGTGATAGCATTGGCTAGTGGTAGGTTTCCTAGAAGCCTCTAAAATGTCTCGTACAGATTGAGAAAACTGAAGAGGAGTTATGTTGAGAGGTACCAAGCTGTCTGGTGTAGAGACTGCAGGTTAGGATGAAGAAGAGATCCCTGACTCTGTGTAAGCAGAGAAGGAAAAACTGGTAGAAGGTATGGCTCCCTGCTGCTGAGTTGAAGTAGAAGGGAGTACCAAGGTTGTCTCGGCCACCGAGGAACAATCAGAATCATGGTGGCATGATCGTTCTTCAACTTGACCAGAGTCTTGAGAATGAGAGGGAATGGAGGGAATGCATAGAGGAAGAGATTTGTCCATTCCAGAAGAAAAGCGTCTGCCTTGAGGTGATGAGGAGAGTATATCCTGGAGCAGAACTGAGGCAGTTTGTAGTTGTGGGGAGCTGCAAAGAGGTCTATCTGAGGCATTTCCCACTGTGAAAAAATGTGATGAAGAGGCGAGGAATGGAGTGTCCATTCGTGAGGTTGCAGAAGACGACTCAAGTTGTCCGCCAAGCAATTCTTCGCCCCTTGGATGTAGACAGCTTTGAGGAAGGTGTTGTGGCGGATTGCCCAGTCCCAAACCTTCAGAGCTTCTTGACAAAGGGAGGCAGATCCCATCCCTCCCTGTTTGTTGACATAATACATGGCGACTTGGTTGTCCGTCCGAATGAGGACTACCTGGACGTGAAGAAGATGTTGAAAAGCGTTGAGAGCCTTGAGAATCGCTCTGAGTTCCAACAGATTGATATGACACTGATGATCCGTACTGGTCCAGGGCCTTGTATACGGAGACCATCAAGATGAGCGCCCCAAGCTTAGGTCAAAGAATCTGTCATGAGGACCTTCTGATGGGGGAGCGTTTGAAAATGCAAGTCTCTGGAGAGATTGGAAGAGAGCATCCACCAACGGAGAGACTGCTTCAATGAAGGAGTGACTGTTATATGTTGAGAAAGTGGGTCGCAAACCTGCGTTCATTGAGATGCCAGGGTCCACTGAGGAATTCTGAGGTGAAGTCTGGCAAAAGGAGTCATGTGTACTGTGGAGGCCATGTGACCCATGAGTACCATCATGTGTCTCGCTGAGATGGAAGAGTGGGAAGACACTGTATGACAGAGTTGAAGAAGAGCTTCCAGACATTGTTGTGGAAGGAATTCTCTGAGTTGGATAGTATCCAGAACAGCTCCAATGAATTGTAGATTCTGTGAGGGCGGAAGTTGGGATTTGGGAAAGTTGATTTCGAATCCCAAACTTTGTAGGAACCAGGTAGTCCGTTGGGTCGCTACAATAACCCCCTGAGATGTTGAATCTTTGATGAGCCAGTCGTCGAGGTAGGGAAATACCTGAAGACCATGGTTCCTTAGAGCTGCTGCTATCACTACCAGGCACTTGGTGAACACTCTGGGAGATGAAGCCAGGACGAAGGGCAGCACTCTGTATTGATAATGCAGATTCCCCACCTGAAATCCGAGATATTGACGGGAGGCCAGATGAATGGGAATATGAGTGTAGGCCTCCTTGAGATCCAGAGAGCATAACCAGTCGTTCTGCTTGAGAAGGGGATAAAGGGATGCCAGGGACAACATTCAAAATTTTTCTTTGACCCAAAATTTGTTGAGAGACGTGAGATCCAGAATGGGCCGCAGATCGCCCATCTTCTTTGGAACAAGGAAGTAACAGGAGTAAAACCCCCTGTTCTGCTGTTGCAGAGGAACTGGTTCGATGGCATGGAGATGAAGCAAAGCTTGAGCTTCCTGAAGAAGAAGGGCAGTCTGGGAAGGAGTGGAAGGATACTCTCTTGGAGGAAGCTCGGGTGGAACCTGAGTGAAATGAAAAGAGTATCCTTCTCTGATGATGGTCAGTACCCAGGGGTCAGATGTAATTGTCATCCATCGGTGGTAAAAATGTTGGAGACGACCTCCTATAGGGGGACGAGAAGTCAGAGACAGAACAATGGAGGTTATGCTCTGTTTGAGACAGTCAAAAAGGCTGTGAAGCCTTAGGTGCAGCAGAAGGTTGATATTTTTGTTGCTTCTGAGGCTGCTGTTTCTTAGGAGGAGGGCGATTGTAAGGAGCCGCCCTTGGAGCAAAATGCCTCTGATATATAGGAGGACATGTAGTTTTGGCAGGAGCTGGCTTTGGCCTAGGTCTGACAATAGAAGCAAAGGATTTTTCATGTTCAGACAATTTCTTGGTCGCTGCCTCGATAGATTCATCAAAGAGGTCATTGCCTGCACAAGGAATATTAGCCAAGCGGTCCTGAAGATTAGGGTCCATGTCAATGGTATGAAGCCAGGCAAGGCGATGCATGGCTACAGAGCAAGCAGCTGCCTGGGCAGACACTTGAAGGCATCATAAGATGACTGAAGTAGATAAAAAAGCAATGACTTCTTGAAATTCAAAGTGTTTTTGAGTATCCAAATAACTCAGAAATTTAGGTAAGAGTTATGAGGAATTCAAAATAAGTAATAAAATTAAAGTTATAATTTAGGACTCTAGAGGACATCATAGAATTTTGATAGATGCGACGTCCAAATTTGTCCATAGTTTTCCCTTCCCTTCCAGGAGGAATGGTGACATAAACCTTGGAAGGATGGGACCTCTTTAAGGAGGACTCCACAAGCAGGGATTGATGAGATAACTGTGAGTTGTCAAACCCTTTGCAATGTACAGATTTATACCTAGAGTCCAATTTGCCTGGAATAGCTGGAATGGTATAAGGAGTCTCCAAGCATCTGGCAAAAGTCTGAGACAAAAGCTTGTGAAGAGGAAGCTTAAGTGACTCTGCCGGAGGTTGAGGTAGATGCATGACTTCGAGGTACTCCTTAGAGTTTTTGGAACCAACATCTAATTGAAGATCCAAGTCAACAGCCATCTGACGAAGAAAAGATGAGAAAGATAGCTGATCTGCCAATGCTTTGCCTCGAGCAGGACTTGAGGACGTCGAAGCAGCCTGGGTCGAAGATGAAGCTTCGGCAGGAAAAAAGGCATCAAAAGAATATGGAGACTTGGACGAAACAATCGAAAACGCTGCATCCTCGAGGTTTGGAAGTGGAGACCTCTATCGAGGAGTCGGCGGTCTAGTCGAAGTAGGAGTAGATTGAGGCTTAGTGGAAGAGGGACATTCTTTAGAAGAAGAACTATGCCTGGAAGTATGCCTTGTTGAAGGCCTCGATCGTCGATGAGAACGGTGCTTGGAAGCAGATCTCGAAGATCGAGGAGACTTCGCATCGGAGACAGAAGCAGCCGATGCTACCAAAGAATGGATAGGACTGGAGGCTGTAGATCGAAGCTCCAGAAGCTTGATGGAGGAACCTCGATGCACTCCCAAAGACTCTGCTCCTTGTATAGAGTGTGAGGATTCCTGCCAAGGCACTTGCAAAGATTCTGCTCCTTGCTTCACGTGCTTAGATGCCAGACCAGACACTCGCAGAGACTCTGCTCCCTGCAAAGAGTGTGCAAGCTCAGAGTGAGACAAAGGAAGCGACTCGACCTTGTGGGAGTCTGCAGAATTCCCAGGCTGGATGAGAGGAAGAAGCTTCGGCCCCATATTAGTAAGGAACTGAATGAATTGCTTCTCCAACATGGTCTGGAAAGAAGCCGGCAAGGATGGATCCACGTCTGAAACCGGACCACCTGCTTTGGCTGGAGGTTCCACCGAGGCAGTGTAAATGTGCTTCGACTTAGAAGTCTTAGGCACTTTGAGCACCACCGCTGGAACTTTCTCCTGAGCTATCTGACCTGAGGTAACAGGGGAAGATACAGTAGATGTCGTCGAAGAGAGAGCCACTGCAAACGACGAAGGTCTGATGAGGCTCGAGGTAGAAGCAGTAGAAGCAAGAGGAGTCTTGGTCGAAGGTGAGGCCGAGGTCGCCTTCGAAGTCAAGGGATCGGAGGAAGAATCCATCCCGAAAAGCTTCTCCACCAAAAGACGATGACGTTTAAGGGCTCGAGGTTGAAGAATAGTACAGCGCTTGCACGACTTCGGTTGATGTTCCGACCCAAGGCACTTGAGGCACCGATGATGTGGGTTCGTAAGGGAAATCGCACGCTGGCACTGGCTACACTTCATGAAGCCCGCTACAGGCTGGGATATAGAAGGAAAAATGGCTGCCGCAAAATCGAAGCCCTTGGGCTGCGGCTGAGCGGCCTGCCCCGGCAGTCGGACGGAAGATTGAATTTTTGTGTTTTTTTTAAAACTAGAAATAAAGTAAGAACAGTGATTTGTGAAGAAAAAAATACAAACCGCGGTTCAGAGAAGGCACAAAGTAACGAAGTTAAACGCAGAGAGTCAAAGACGGACTTCTCAGCTCCGTGGAAAACTGAGAACTGAGGAGATGCCCCCTACGCTGGGCGGGAAGGCACTCGCACATGCGCGGTGCGGTTGACTCAAAACTTCTAGTTTCTTCAAGCAAGTCTGCTTGCGAGCTTCCGCATCTCAGCTCCGCTGATGACATCACTCATATGTGAGAATAGGCTGCCTGCTTGTCCAGCAATAAAATATCTACTGTATATATAAGCTACGTGCAAGCCTAAAGTCAATAGAAATGGTGTACGTTCAAGTGCAGTAGGTATGTTGCTGTTCCTGGAAGACTCACAATTACAAAGCCACACGACATAAGCCCCAAAGCCCTTTAAATCCCTATGGGCTTTGGGGTAGTTACCACAGCAACCCACGCTACCGGGCTTTATAAAAGAGGGGGTATAAGAGTTAAAGTGGGATTTGAATTTGAGACCTTTAATTCACAGTCCACTGCATGGATGTCTGTATGACCATTTTCAAAAAATGTCCTTGTCCCTTGTTTTCCTCCCTTCATAATTTAGACATTCTAGTTTGTAAACTTGATGTACATGCTGGACATTTGGGCCCGGATTCTGTATACGACACCCAGTCTCAGAAGACACCTAAGTGGCTTTTGAGAATCGCACACGGATGTCCTATAGAGAATCGTGCCTAAGCCCGCCTAAGAACCCGATTCTCTAACTGACATCCCTGTCCTCCTACCTCCTCTGCCGATCCCTGGTGGTCCAGAGGTGCAGCGGGTAGGAGCGAGATTTCCGCGCTCCTCCCCCACAGCTAACCCGGTTGGTGGTGGCTGCCGCAAGATCCAAGAATTTTCAGGAGCCAGTCAAGAAGCCGCTCAGCGCCGAGCAGAAGTGCTAAAGCTTATTGCCGCTCAGCGGCAGAAGAAACCGGATCTCACGGCAGCCACCACCGACCGAGTTAGCAGCGGAGCAGGAGCGTGGAAAGCTTGCTCCAAGCCGCTGCACCTCTGTACCACCAGGGATCAGCAGAGGAGGTAAGAGGACAGGGCAGGAAAGGGGGACAGGGTGCAGAGCATAGGAGGGGGGAGGGGCTGGGTGCACAATCTGACAGTGGAGAGAAGAAAGAACATAAGAACATAAGAAATGCCTCCGCTGGGTCAGACCTGAGGTCCATCGCGCCCAGCAGTCCGCTCACGCGGCGGCCCATCAGGTCCAGGACCTGTGCAGTAATCTTTTATCTATACCCCTCTATCCCCTTTTCCAGCAGGAAATTGTCCAATTTTTTCTTAAACCCCAGTACCGTTCGCTGCCCTATAACGTCCTCTGGAAGCGCATTCCAGGTGTCCACCACACGTTGGGTAAAGAAGAACTTCCTAGCATTCGTTTTGAATCTGTCCCCTTTCAACTTTTCCGAATGCCCTCTTGTTTTGGGTGAAGAGGGCTGGGTGAAGAGCCTGATAGGGGTTGGGAGGGAAGGGGGCTGGGTGCAGTGTCTGACAGGGGAGGGAGGGACAGGGGCTGGGTGCAGTGTTTGGCAGGGCAAGGAACTTGAATATTAAGTCGCCCGACTTATATTCGAATTAAGAATTTTTCCTCCTTTTTGGGGGGCAGGGAATAGGGGTCTCAACTTATATTCGAGTATATACGGTACTTTCTTCAGAAATACTTTCAGAAGGGCTTGTCTCAAAATCCATGGTCTCTTCTCCATTTGAAGCTATAGCTCCTTCAGAACCCACTGACATTGCTTCTTCTTGCAACTCAGGGTCAATGTACCCTACCTCAGGATCGATATCTAGTTTGTAGTGCTCCTTAGTGCTGGCTGGACTGTGCTTCCAAAACACCTGTGGTTTGCCTTCTGCCTTGGGCTTCTGCTGCTTGACTATACTCTCTACCGTACTCTTTTTGTCTCTATATAGTGGGACAATTAAAGTTGCTTTCAGCTGTGCCTGCCCTTCTGATTGGCTGAATCTTCTGAGGAGAAATGACTCTGCCTAACCAAGTGTTCTGTCCTGCATACCGGGGAGATTTAACTGAATCCTGTTTTAACTTTTCCTTCACCGATGTAACTCTAGAATGAGGGAACATAGGATGGAGTTAAGAGATGATTGGCTCAGGTGTAATCTAAGGAAATACTTTTTTACAGAAAGGGTGGTAGATGCGTGGAACAGTCTCCCAGAAGAGGTGCTGGAGACAAAGACTGTGAATTCAAGAAAGCGTGGGATAGGCACGTGGGATCTCTTAGAGAAAAGAAGAGATAATGGTTACTGCGGATGGGCAGACTGGATGGGCCATTTGGCCTTTATCTGTTGTGTGTGTGGCAATTGATTAGAAAAAGCTAAATAAGTGTTTGACAGTGAATGTCCTTTATCATGTGTACTGCCTAAATGTGTATTCCTGTTCTGCTTTTGCCTTAGCTTCGTGATAGACTTATCAGAAATCTAGAATGACATGGCTCTTATTTTGTCAGTATTCAAGGTTTCTGAGCTTAGATTAGAACTCGCAGGGATCTCCCTATGACATTATACAAGTACACAGACAGATAACACATATTTACACCATCTTCAGAGCAGGTGTAAACTTGTGCATATGAATTCATATGTTATAGGGGCTGGTTCTAGGTATGCTTTTATAAAGAAACATAGGTACCTATGTTGTCTTCATAAACTAGAGATAAAATATGTGATTTCTTGGACTTTCATCATAAGCATACTGTTACAAAAATTACCTCCTTAATGAGTTGTAAAATGTAGAAGAAATGAAATAAAATTTAATTGCTTTTATGCCTTTTCAGAGTTCACATTTCACCATTCCCTTGTTGTTTTAAATGACAGTATCAATCCACTTTATTTTATTAAACAGTTAATGGCTTCAAGTTCCAAGTACGCAGACTTGTTGTCTGCTCTCTTTGATTTCTGTTTTGTCATGAATTAACAATTTCTTCCCTGTTCTTCCCATCTGCTAGAAGTTGATGTGGACTTGAACGGCAGTGCTTACATAGGAATCATATCTCCTTCCTGAGTGAGCATCTTATTTTGGAGAACTCTAAGGGCCCCTTATACAAAGCCGCAGTAGTGAGTCCCACACAGCAAATGCAATGTAGCCCATTCAATTCCTATGGGCTTTACCGCATTTGCTGCACTGGGATTTACTGTTCAGGCCCTAAGTTACTACTTCCCATTTATTTTAATTTATATTCCAAAGACTTCAACCGATTCTAAAAATCAAAATACTTGGAAATATTTTTAGCAGATAATATTCATCAACTTCCATCTAATCAATTAAAAAACATGTGGTCCAGTCCCTCTGGTCACTCCAGTCTGCCTTGTCCACTTGTCCCTCTGCTCCGGCACTCTGGCCCCTCGTCTTTGTGATGACCTCTGGTCCACTCAATGTGATCTGGCCTGGTTCCTTTGGTCACTCCGGCACTCATCTCTGCTCTGGAACTCTGGTCACTCATCTCTGTGACCACCTCTGGTCCACTATTCCAGACTTACTGAGGGTTAGACCAGAGGCCAGCATTCCTCCCCTCGAGTGTTGTCTGAATGGGCCAGAACTCTAAGGAAACACTCAGTCTAAAGTAACAGGGCAAAAACAGTCAAAGGTCCCAAGTCCCAAAAGTTCCCAAAACAGCACAAAAGATATCCCTTCAAACAGCAGTTCTCTCCTTATGCAAATATATGCAAATTACTATACAAAGTAGTTCCCCTTCATTCAGAAGTAGACATCACTCAAACAATTCTAGGTCTTAGGGAATTAGATCACGTTCTTTGTTCAGGATGGGATGCTCCTGCCACCTCCCACGTAGCTTCCCTGACTTGCTACTACCACCCACTAGCAGATTGCTGAACCCCTCACCACAATACTAACTGGGACCTACCAATATCTAGTCTTAGACCTAGGTTTTCTTCCTTGAACTTGGGGTTCCTGGTGACAGAATGTCTTCCCTGTCACAAAACAGCAACATCATGAACATTATTCAGATGCCTGGGCCATCTTCTGACTGTATCTGTCTGCTGTACTTCATTGTGAAAGAGTCCTTAACTGTATCCATGACATCCTGTTTGTCTGTCTTAGTTGTTTAGATTATAAGCTCTTTCAAGCAGGGACTGTTTTCTTTTTTGTGACTCTGTACAGTGCCATGTATGTCTGGTAATGCTATAAAAATAATTAATAGTAATATGTTGCTATTTTTCCTTAATGGCACTCTCTCACATTGTCAGAACCACCTTAAAACTCACAGTCCTGAGGGAGAAAATGACACAGGAAAGGCAGAACCAGGAGGGCATGGTCCAGGAAGTAGAAAAGCTCAAGGCATAGCTAGATTAATGAGGACAAGAGGGAAGCAGTGATGCCCAACTTCATATATCTCCACCATGTATGTGTGAACTGCAACTTGTATCTTTGGCCTAGCCAGACACAGGCTAGCTTATGTTAACTGCTAAAGATTGTACTGGTAACTCTGGGGAGCCAGATCAGAGTCAAGCAGAGTATGCTGCCCTGTTAAGGGACAGTAGTGTGTGTGCTGGCCCTGCAGGAGCAGGCCACGAGAGGATATTCTTATATCTAAGGACTAGTTTTGTGTTTACTTTCTCCCCTATCTGTGAATTGAACACGGCTCCCTACCTGACACCATTAATAAATATTATTTCTGTTCACCTCAACCTGCAGTGTGACTCCATTGTATCCATGCTCTGGGCCCATTCTTGTTCACATTAGCACAACCATCTACCAGTTCCCGCACCCAGAACAGCTAAACTTTGTCCCCTATGACATTATTGAAGGTTGCTGAGACATAAGGAGATTAACCATGCTTGACAGGAGATTTCTTTGAGAAACAGTTAAAAACAGTGGCATCCAGAACATCATTCATATGCCTGAACCATCTTGTGGTTGTATCTGTCTGCCGTATGCCATCTATCAGCTCCTACTCCTGAAATAAGCTCTGCCCCCAGTGACATCATTGAGGAGCACTGAGACATAAGGAGAGGGAACCATGCTGGAGGTGCAGTGCACTAGAGGTGAGGGTGCTGACTTTGTTGCACTGACAAAGGATTGAGACTAAGAAGCTCCTTTATGCACTCCTTAATGCAGACTTGGTGCGAGTTTACTCCTGAATTGGTAATAAGATTTTTTGGGTGATTTAGTTTTATTGAGGGTTCTTTGTATACGAGTATGATGGAATTTCAAACTATCTCTATAATTGTTGGTTTAGGATCCCATGGAGATTTGGTAAATGGTAGAAAGCCTTTGAGAAAAGAATATATTTTATCTTCAAAAACTTTTGTAAATGTTCAAATGAGCTGGAATTATATAATGAGAGGAGGTTGAAGTTGACTCTAATTACTGTAAGATCAGTACATAATAAGATTCAATTAGTTTATGAGGAGCTCTCAGTAAATGTGTTATGAATAACAGAGTTGGTTATTAAATTCAGATCTGGCTATTGTTTCACAATTAAGTCCCCCAATGTATACCATCATAGGAGCCAGTTCTGTAGATACTGTGATTACTTCCAGTATTGAACAAACTCCTTGACTGAGCCCAGGGAGAGGTAATTTCCATTGGGTTTAGTACCCCATATACCATGTATAGAAAGGCAAGCATTTTCTTTTAACATCTCCACAATATCATTTTTTAAAATATTATAGTGTACTGGAGTTTTACTTTGACCAATACCCTCTACTCTCTATCACTCAACCAAATTGTAGGCTGTCAACCATCTTTAGACTCCCTTATCGCTGCTCAGTTTCTTCATGAGCTTTGTAAGTGGAAAATTATCAAAACTGTTATTAAAATCCAAGTTATCCCAATCCAGTGCTTGCCCCTGAACTCTTTGGTCATGCAATCAAAGAAATTGTTCAGATTTGTTTGCCATGATGTCTAGCTAGTAAACGATGCATAGGGTAATCATTTGACTTGCTACGGGGCCCATAATTGAAACAGAAATACATCTAAAAACTCGCCCAAGTCAGTACATGGATGACTTAAAAGACAGGTTGTCCAAGTGCTGATAATTGAAACGGCTTTTTAGACGTATCCAGGGACATTTTAGGCCTCTGAATGCCGCTGTGCACCCAAAGCTGAAAAGGGCATTTTTGGAGGAGTAGTGAGGGTGTGATTTGGGTAGGACATGGGCCAACTAGACTTAGTTGTACTGCAGGGATAATTGAACGTTTTACGAGGCTGCCTGGATGGAACATATACGTTGTGACTTAGGTGATCTAAAACTAGGTCTAGGTGCCCAGAAGGTATCCAAAGTGACCAAAAAACCACTTCAGACACAAAGTACAGACCCCCCACACATTCCTCCAGTGATCACTGACCTCCTCATACTGCCATAAAAATCTGAATAAAAACGTATCTACTTGTCTCTGGAACATCAGTACCTGCTTTAGGAAAGCCTAGTAGAGCTGTACAGAGGTCTCTTAAGTAGCCGGGGGGGAGGGGGGGAGGGGGGCTAGTGAACCATAGAGAGGACAAGCCAGGCCCATAAGCCACTCTAACCACTACATTCATGGTAGAAAATGTGAGCCCACCAACCCCCCCCAATCTTACTATACTGCCATTTAGGTGCCACCTGCAGCCATGAGGGTTATTAGAGTTGTAGACATGTGGGTATAATGGGTTTTGGGGGGCTCAACATTACTTATATAGGAGTTCTGGTGAGATATTTATGTGGCACCCTTTTTGTGAAATTCACAGCAGAGGCAGGGGCCTGAGTCAGAAGTTTTTGGAGGCAGCGAAAAGACCGCTCCTGAAGTTGGGTCCAGACAAAAGGGGCTGAGTCAGCGCCTTTGGTGGAATCATACAGAGGACGAGCAATAGTAGAGAAATCAGGGATCCAGATGGGACAGTATCCTGCAATACTGAGAAAGGTGCTCAGAGCCTTGCAGTTATCAGGGACAGGGAGACTACAGACAGCCTAGACCTCGGTGTAGGAAGGGACCTGGATTTGAAAGCCAAGGTAGGTGACACGAGGAAGGCATACTTGAAATCAATGTAAATATGGCCACAGGAAAATTTAAAAGGCAGACCCACTATCTGAAAGACTCAGATAAATAATAATAATAACAGTTTATATACCGCAATACCGTGAAGAGCTATGTGGTTTACAAAAGATTAGAGAAGGTACAAAATAATTGAACTTAAGATGTGTACTAACACATAAGAATTGTTCTCAATCCCTATTCTATATCAGGTTCCTACCCCAAAGAGCTGACTTATAAAATTAAGCTAAATGCAGTTCTGGATCCACCCACTAAGCAGGGTAGTCTGACACAAGCGCTCTCTAAAGCAGCAGTCCCTTCACTATCAGCTGACTGGCAAAAATATTTACTTCAATACAAAAGCATTCCTAAAAATTACATTGTTATACCTAAACTTACATTTTTTTTTATATACAGAAATACAAAACAAAGATTGGAATATACAGTAAAACTTTGGATTGCAAATAACTTGGTTTGCAAGTGTTCTATAAGACAAGCAATGATTAAATTTTAACTTGCTATACCAGTAACGTCTTGCAATACACGTACATACAGTATAGAAGCATCACATTTTCACAACTGAGCCAATGGTTCCTCTCTATATGACGCTGCAGGAATGCAGTAACTGTTCCAAACGAGCAAGGGCTTGCAATACAAGTATGTATATTTTTGTACACTAGTGCCCTGGAATACAAGCATACTTCTGGAACAAATTATGCTCCCAAACCAAAGTTTTACTGTACTCACAAGTTTAAACATTGTTCATTTTTTTCTTTTTTACAATCAACATGGGTCTCAGTAGAGACTTACTCCCCCTTCCAACAGAATTTCACAAAGGAGAGAGAGTTGCTTAAAGATCAAAGAGATCAAATTACAGATGTAGTCCTTTTCAGAACTTTTAAATTTAGACAAATAACTACTAAATTTGGACAAAGAACTTCTTTTTAGCATGGAATATAAGTTCCAGAAATCATATTTTTCGTTTATATGCATTTCTGAATATGCATATACATTTTATAACATAGCCAAAAACTTCAAATGCAAAACCACTTATCTGTTTCAGGAGAAACCACATTGGAAGTGCTACACACTTCATGGCCCTTATCAGCACAAAAGGAAAAGTACTCTCCTCTCATGCTGTGAACAACTGACAGTTTAAACTTCACTAATACATTTGGACAGACAGAACTCATAAAAAAACCCGGGATACTGCAGGACTTGGGAATCAGATGAAGGGAAGAATTTGGCAAGGTCTGAAGCAAGGGCAGTGCTGAATAGAGAGGGGCTAATTTTAAAGCCCTGGGGTAGACGGGTCCAGGTTACTTAGGAGGTTTGTCCAGTGGAAGGGTTTTCCCATTGGAATGCAAAATTGGCTGACTGGAAGAGGAACTGACAGCAAACGAATGCATAAAAACCTGACGAGTTATGTCCTCTTCCAGGGAGCCAGAGGGGGCCAGCCCACACCAAATATCGGCCATTCTAACTGGCACAGACAAATAAGGGTTGATTTGTTAAGTATAATCAAAGACAAATTCCTTTTTTAAAATTAGCTAACATATCAAGGGATCCCCACAGGTAGACAGACATCCCCCCATTGTGCAATGGAGGACAAAAACACTTCCCTGTATTCCTGGCCCCGCCCGTCTCCGGGCTAGGGAAACGCAGTACTAACAGGTCCACACTCGCTTCGTCCTCAAGGACGTCTCAAACACTCTCAAACACACAAAACACAACAGATTTCAGTTCAGTTACTCAACCAGAAAATAACAGTTCCTAGAATCCCTTTCCCACAACTTTTCAGCGACAGATCACGTGGCTTACTAGGCAGGAGACGAGAGACAGGATAGGGATGATCAATCCCCACTTACCAGATAGTGGCCACTCCAGGTACAGATACAGATACAGATACAGATTCTTGTACTTTAAACTGAGACTAGATAAGTCAGTTGAAGCGGTCCAACGTCCTGAGGTCTGCCAACCCCCCAAAAGGAAGGCAGCCGGCTAAGCAGACATATCAGCCGTAGGACCAGAAACAAGTGACCAATCGAGTAACCAGTGGTCAAGAGACCTTCAAGTCCCTGTTCGGGCGCCAAATGAAAGGTCACTTGGACACACAAAGTCAGAGGCGTGAAGAAGTACAAGTTTTATTCACAGCATGCATGCTGGACCCCTGAGCTCCAAGCTGGCTCAGAAGTGCCGAAACCAGGAAGTTACAGAGATATTTATTCATTTTTCTGGCTATACAACTGAATTCTAGAAAAAGCTTTTCACGTGTTACTTTTCTTAACACTCATTGGTTCTAAGTTCACACTAGCAGGTCACTAGCAGGACACCTATCTAACTCTAACAGTTAAATGTACAGAAGGGCAGGGTACATCATGGCTCAAACTCTTATCTATTCAGCTTACAATGTGGTAAGGTAGGGACATACATTTTAGGCAGATGCAGTCAATAGATTATACACTGTTTTCAGCTATGTAGACCAGAGCAATATTTTAAACAACAGTTAACCATTTCATGACCCTACAGTAGACATGTGGGTATAATGGGTTTTGGGGGGCTCAACATTACTTATATAGGAGTTCTGGTGAGATATTTATGTGGCACCCTTTTTGTGAAATTCACAGCAGTACCCTGTAAGGTGCCCCACTATTCTGTTGCCATGTCTGGGTGGCCAGTCCATCACATTGCTGGCCCCTCCCCTGTCCAAAAGGTCTTGTTCTGGGCATTTGGGACTTGGACGAGAATGTGGTATAAAGATAGATGTAGTGGCGGCGTGGACGATCAAACGCCTGGATGTACAGAAGGACGATTTTTGAAAAAAAGTATACATTAGATGTATTTTTCGAGAATGGACATTTGTGCCCTGCTGACTTAGGATGAGCAGCGCCCTACATCCAAATCAGACTTAGATGTATGTTTTCATTATGCCCCTCCACGTCTTTAGGTAACTCTAAATGAAATGTACTTTCTTGATCAGAAAAATTAGACATAACCATAGATGATTTTCTTGCCTTTTGCTGTCTGCCATGTCTCATCTCATCTTCCTTTCCATCTAGGCATATAAAAGAGAACAGAATCAGGACAGATTACCAGATCTCTAAAGACGTTTTTCATGCTTGTGAAATCTTATGAACTAATCCATTTAGTCACATTACAGTCAACATTAAGGCAGTAGTGTTCAAAATTTCAATAAATGCTGATCATTGCTAGATAATTTACATCTGGATATTCAGTGCCAAGTCATATCTGGGCACCGGTACTGAACCTCTGGGTCGGTGACAGAACCTGGAGGTTATATTTGAATGGCTGATTGTCAGCGCCATACCCACATAGCTAACAGGCAGATATATCTGTTTTATATAAAATCTTACTTGACTGATTAACTATATAGGTGCGATCACTGAATATTGTCAGTGTCCACGTTACTCCTGGCCAGGGGTCTCAAAGTCCCTCCTTGAGGGCCGCAATCCAGTCGGGTTTTCAGGATTTCCCCAATGAATATGCATGAGATCTATGTGCATGCACTGCTTTCAATGCATATTCATTGGGGAAATCCTGAAAACCCGACTGGATTGCGGCCCTCAAGGAGGGACTTTGAGATCCCTGCTTCTGGCTGTACCCAGACTCTGGTGTTAACAGGTATATACTGTACACAAATCCTGGCTTGTCACTGGCAGATTTTAAATTTAGGTATGGGCTCTCTTCAGATGTTTAAACACTTAAACAGAGTTAGGTAAAACAAATCACAATCAAAGATTCAATCCAGGGTCAAGTTATTTATACAAAATGCAAAATTTTATTTAAAAAATTTCTAAACTACTTTCCTGATCCTACAGGCACAAAAGAATTTAATTCCAGATTCAAAGAACCCAAAGGTCTCACTCAGCTTGGCTAGCTAAGTCATTGATTATTGGGAACATCTTCTTGGTATTCCAGAACCCCTTTATGAGAGGGTGTTGAAAAGTTCTCAGCACAACTAAGAACAGAATGACACGGATATGGTTTTATAAATGATCTGAAGCAATGTTAAAAAAACATAGAATTTTGTGTCTCCAAATTGGCACTTAAGGAAATAAGATAAGAGTCTTCAGCTACAGTAGCAAAATAATGCTCAGAATTTAGTAAGTTGGTTGGTTGGGCTGAAAAGTTTTGCGCACCCCCTCGTAGAGAACACAAGGCCTGAACTGGTTCCTCAGGGGCATGGTTACAGTTCTTGGCTTCAAACCTGCTTTAAACCCTTCCTAAACAGTATTTACTGGTTGAAATGTAAAGTGAAACTTGTCATACACTGCAGCTATAAAACACATTTTAGAAATGGAGCTAATTTGGCTTTCCTATGACAAAGGGTGTGTAGGTTTATGCAATCAAGACTTTTTGGGTTCTTATTCTTTCTTATTTTCTTGAAAATTTCTATAATTGTTTGTTCATATTGAGAGTGTAGAATATGTTGTGAAGGTCAGTGAAACCAAGGGCTCCTTTTACAAAGCCACACTAGGGCCTTAACGTGCGGTATAGCGCGCGCGCTAGCCGCTACCGCCTCCTTTTGAGCAGGCGGTAGATTTTTGGCTAGCGCGCACTAATCCAGTGTAATGTAATGTAATGTAATGTAATTTATTTCTTATATACCGCTACATCTGTTAGGTTCTAAGCGGTTTGAAGAAAATATACATTAAGATTATAAATGAGAAGTAAGAAGGTACTTAAAAAATTCCCTTACTGTCCCGAAGGCTCACAATCTAACTAAAGTACCTGGAAATTAATAAAGAAGAGAAAATAAAGATGGTTGAAAAAAGAAAAATTCTATGTGAACTTATAGGATGGAAATTAAACTGACGTTAGCGCACCTTCATAAAAAGAGCCCTAACTTTCTAGATTAGAATGTTGAAAAGTATGAAGATTTTACAAGACACTGTATATATGATTACCTTTGAAACTTCTCCATTGAAATACCCAATAGGAAGAGAAAATATTTGAAGGAGTAATGCTGAGCAGAGAAGACAAAGACCATTCTCATACCTTTTGATCAACCCAAGCCCTCTATGACAGACACACTACACCAAACACTAGAAACAGTGACAACATGGATGAAAGATCATAAACTGAAGTTGGACTCAGACAAAACAAAATTCATCCTCCTCGAAAACAACAAAGTCCCAACCATAACCAATATAGAAATTAACTCAATCAATTACCCCATTCAACCCTCCCTAAAACTACTAGGAATGACGATAGATAGATGCTGCACCATGCAACCACAGATCAATAAAACAATACAGAAATCATTTGCAGTTATGAGAAACTTAAGACAAGTTTGAAAATTCTTCGATAGAACACAATTCCGGCTCTTAGTACAATCCCTAGTCCTAGGTCTCTTAGACTATTGCAACATTCTCTAACTTCTCTGCCCAGCAACAATGATAAAACAACTACAAACAATCCAAAACACAGCACTGAGACTTATATATTCATTGAGGAAACACAACCACATCACAGAGGCTACCTCAACTCACACTGGCTTCCAATTCCGGCAAGAATACTATTCCAATTCTACTGTCTACTATTTAAAACCATAAACAGCGACAGCCCAACCTACTTGAACAACCGCCTCATCCAAACTACATCAACTAGACACAGGAAAACCCACACTCCATTCACGCACCCTCCAATCAAAGAAGTCAAACGGAAAAAACTATGGGCTCCTTTTACAAAGGTGTGCTAGTAGTTTTAGCGTGCACTAAAATGCCACATGCTAGCCCCTACCGCCTCCTTTTAAACAGGCGGTAATTTTTTGGCTAGCACGCTATAGCACACGCTAATCTTGTGCGTGCGCTAAAAAAGCTAGCGCACCTTTGTAAAAGGAGCCCTATACGATGGCCTCCTAGCCACACAAGCAGCAAAACTTGACAACCAAATATCCAATCTACTAATTATGACCCCAGAATACAAAACATTCAGAAAAGAAGTAAAGACGCTACTTTTCAAGAAATTCCAAGCAAACGACTTAATACCGCTACCTCCTTCCCACTTCCCAATACCTTCCCGATTCCCCAAAGCAACCTCAACTACTCTTTATCTCCTCTAGAAATTACCAGATAGCTTCTTCTCGTAATACGTTTTTTGTAATTCTTTTGTAATCCACCTTGAACCACAAGGCAATGACGGAATAGAAATCTCTAATGTAATGTAATGTACTCAAACACAATAACATGTATGATAGCATTTATAAGAAAGTTTGCATATCATTTGGCACTTTGTATGCATAATTTAATGAGAGCAAATTTAAAGAAAAAAAAAAAAAGATTTCTACAAACAAGCTGAGTTGACGAATCATCTAAATTGGCTCATTATCTGTTTTCACAAGGTTAGAGTTTCACATTAAAATGTGTGAAACTTAACAAGGAGCTATTTCCATGCAAAATTTAATTACATATCAAAGAAGGAGTAGTTAAATGATTTTCCAATAACTTCTTAATTTTTGTGCAGACATTATCCAACAAAAATTCCCACAAATCACACACGACCATTTTCAAGTTAACATTTCTGCATGAAATGGAGATATGAGGAGGTGCTGAAAAGTTTACAGCCCAACCAAGAAGAGAATGACATGGATATGGTTCAATCAATGATCTGAAACAATGTCAAAACAGAGAATTTTGGTTCTGCAAATTGGCACTTACCGAAATAGGATAACACTCTTTTCAGCTACAGTGGCAAAATGACTAGGGAGTTGGTTGATTGAGCTGAGAACTTTTCAGCACCCCCTTGTATACAGTATATTCTTCTTTTGACAATTGGTACTTCAAAGGTATTTCAAAGAGATTTTCACCTGCTTTTATTCTGTGGGTACTTTTGCCATCCAAAACTATACCTCCATGAAAATGTGAATAAAAGTCTGCATTCTTTTACCCATATACAGAATGGGCATAATACAGATGGCTTATGTACCAGTTTAGAGGAGCTGTCAGGAATGGTTGAGCTGAGGTGACCTAGAGGTGAGTACAAAATTCAGTGATGTCTGTAGCCAAAAAAACCCTCAAAGAGTTCAATCTCTTCAAGTACACATGCTGGTATAATATGTAAATGCTGGCTTAAAATTAAAATAAAATCTCTAGGGTAGCTAGAAGGGGAGAGTGGCCATGATGGCAGCGCTGAACAAAAATGGGTGTTCTTTCTTTGCTATGCTTGATTACCTGGGTGACAGGTCAAAAGCGTGCAAGACAATCGTGCACGGACAAAATCGTGCAGACAACTCAACGCAAAGACAATTGAGCGCAAGACAAGTAAGCGCAAAGACAATCCAGCGTAAGACATTTGAGCGCAAGACAATTGAGCGCAGCGACAACTCAGCGCAAGACAATTTAGCGCAAGATAACTCAGCGCAATGACAATTCAGCACGCCACTAGAGGCCGCTTGCCCATCGAAGGACACGTGCACGTACAGCATGTGAACACGTCATCACGTCAACGCGTGTTCAGTATGATTCCCTTGACTTTGCATTTTCAACATAAGTCACGTGAATGCATTTTTGTTACCATGGTTACGTTATCTCATGATATATAGCGCGCAATTTTCTATGAACCGATTACCTGTATGCCTCCTACAAAGAGGAAAGGGGTGGTAAAGGCTGTTTTCTCACCAGCTCATATGCATTCCCCAATGCAATGTTGAATAGACAGTTATCCAAAACAATAAATCTAGAACGTACTGTATGGTCAGTTTAGTAGAAGGGCTTCATTCATATCACATCTAGAAAACACCATGGACAAAAAAGATAAATACAAAAATGAAGACAAACAAACCTCATACACAGGCAGCCGGGACTATGCAAGTGCCCTAAGCCACCTGTATCATCACTGGTTTGAAAAAAAACTCCATATATAAATATACTTTCATTCATTTCAAAAATTCATTTTTCAAAATGTATTTTGTCTCGTGCATCAAAATGTGTGAATAGAAATCCAATCTCTCTATAACTAATTATAAAAGCAACAGCTTGGTCTCGGAGGAAACAATTCTTGATAACATGGAACAAGAAAAATGCCAAACATGGAGGAACTTATCTCAAACTGCAGCAGCAATCATATTTTCATCTGATATCTTGCTTCCTGACTGTACCCTTTAAAGGAATAGACTGTTATGCCATTGGAGTCCCCACTCAGAAATCCAGAGTGTGGCCTGGCATTGGAGTTAAATAGAGGAGCACTAGCGCTTTCTGGAGCATGGAAACCACCTTATCTCCAGAGATAAGCCCACCACTGGGCAGGCCAAAAAAGCGGTGAAGTCAGTGGAGCAGTAGAAGCCAGTGGTTGCAGCATCAGCTGTTCGTTGCGGGGGAAATACTGTACTCCATAAATCTACAACCTTGGTGAGCAACAGGAAGCAGAAGCAGTTTTGCTGTCTACTCCAGTGGTGATTATTCTTGATTCAGTTTGGAAAGTACTAGAAGGCGACCTCCAGTGTCCAGAAATCTATGGATCAAGTTCCTTCATTGGTGACTAAAGTAGAAGGTATGGCTTAACATGCTGGACAAGGTTAAAAATGATTCATCAACTAATTTCCAACAACTACAAGGTGAAGTGGAATCACTCCAGAGTTTTAAGCATGGATTAGTAAAAGATAAGATGTTGCTTCATTAAAAAAATTAAATAGTTGGAAAATTTAAATATGCGACTTAACTTCCATATATTGAATTTTCCTAAGGCCCTGGGTATTGCTCCTTTGGATTTATTCAAACAAAACCTGATCGATATAATTAAATTTTCTGCAACAAATATTCCTCCTGTTAATTTTTTTTACATGCCAGTGCTTTCAAGGACAACTCAGGAATCAGTGGTTGAAAGGGGCCAGAATGACCAGATTGATTTACAAAATTTATCAGTGATTTTAGAGGAATCCATATCTGAATCTCAGAGAACATTGATTGTGAGCTTCATCTTTGAACAGGATGTTAACGCAATTATGAAAATGTATTATCATAATATGCAGATTATCTTTCATGGTCAAAGGGTATGGATTTATCCTGATGTAACTAAGAGAACTCATGAAAAGAGGAAAATCTTTCTTGTCATGTGGCAGGGGTCGTGGAGGGGCATAATCGAAAGGGACGTCTAAGTCCGTTTGTGTCTAAGTTGCAGGTCATCCAAACTAAAAAACAGCCTAGGACATATTTTCAAAAAACTACGTCCAAAATTTTTTTTGTTTTGAAAATCGTCTAATTATACGTCCTGCCGATCTGATCATCCAAGCCGCTAAATCGTCCATCTTTATACCACATTTCCGTCCAACTTTTCGTCCAAGTCAAAAACACCTAGAACAAGCCCTATTGGACGTGGGAGGGGTCTGCAAAGTGATGGACTGAACACCCAGATATGCCACCTAAATAGTAGAGTACCTTACAGGGCACTGCTATGAACTTCACAAAAAGGGTGCCATGTTTTCTTCTCACTACAGCTCCCTTATAGGTCATGGTGAGCCCCCCCAACCACCTCCAGAATCCCCTAGACCCACTTATCTACCACCCTAATAGCCCTTATGGCTGCAGGAGCCACTTATATGCCAGTAAAAAAGGGTTTTGTGGCTGTATAGGGGAGTGCACGTGTATAAGTATCAATGCAGTGATTACAGAGGCTTATGGGAATGGGTCCTCCTCTCCATGAGTCCCTAACCCACTCTCAAGATGGCTTAAGCTGCCTCTGTGCTGGACGACTAGGCTTTCCTATGCCAGGCTGCCAGGTGATGATGGTCTGGAGGCTGAATTTTAAAAGTGTTTTTAATATTTTTATGGGGGTGAGGGGGGTGTCGGTGATCACTGGGGTAGTGTGTAGGGGTCTGTATTATGTGTTTGCAGTGCTTATCTAATGACTTTAGGTGGGTTTTTGTGACTTAGACCATATTTTATATGGTCTAAATCACAACATAGAAACATAGAAATAGATGGCAAATAAGGGCCACGGCCCATCTAGTCTGCCCACCCCAATGACCCTCCCCTACCTTTCTCTGTGAATAGATCCCACGTGTCTATCCCATTTGGCCTTAAAATCATGCACGCTGCTGGCCTCAATAACCTGAAATGGAAGACTATTCCAGCGATCAACCACCCTTTCAGTGAAAAAGAATTTCCTGGTGTCCCCGTGCAGTTTCCTGCCCCTGATTTTCCACGGATGCCCCCTTGTTGCCGCGGGACCCTTGAAAAAGAAGATATCTTCTTCCACCTCGATGCGGCCTGTGAGATACTTGAATGTCTCGATCATGTCACCCCTCTCTCTGTGTTCCTCGAGTGAGTACAGCTGCAACTTATCCAGCCGTTCCTCGTACAGGAGTTCCTGGAGTCCCGAGACCATCCGGGTGGCCATTCTCTGGACCGACTCCAGTCTCAGCACATCCTTACGGTAATGCGGCCTCCAGAATTGCACACAGTATTCCAGGTGGGGCCTCACCATGGATCTATACAATGGCATAATGACTTCAGGCTTACGGCTGACGAAACTCCTGCGTATGCAACCTATGATTTGCCTTGCCTTGGATGAAGCTTGCTCCACTTGATTGGCAGTCTTCATGTTCTCACTGACGATCACCCCTAAGTCTCGTTCTGCTTCAGTTCTTGTTAGGATCTCGCCATGTTTCACCTTAGGCTCCTCCTCTCTGCCTCACTCTCGTTTCCTGGTAGCCGTTCAAATTTTCAGCTTCCAGTGTGGCTGTGCTGTTGGCATCGGTTCCTGAAGAAAGGGCTTTGTAAGACCCTGAAACCAGCTCTGGTCGAACCTGCTATGAGGTTTACTATTCTAAGGAGTAACCTCAGTTACCAAAAATGCTGAGCTGCTTGAATCTGCTAGAAAATCCAGCTAAGTGCTTTTTTCAGTATCATTGTATATCATTGTATAGGAGGCACTGATGTCTTCAGAGTTTCACATAGAAATATGACAGCAGATAAAGGCCAAATGGCCCATCTAGTCTGCCCATCCGCAGTAACCATTATCTCTTTCTCTCTCTCTGAGAGATTCCATGTGCCTATCCCAGGACTTCTTGAATTCAGACACAGTCACTTTTTGTTATTTAGCGACTAAATTGCTCCTGTTATAAGTCTGAAAATTCATATTTAAAATTAAATTTGGGTTTGTGCACTTCACGTTTGATTATTTGCACACAGACACATCCTATGATGGTGTGCGGCTTCAAGCGAGTCATTTGTCTCGCTCTTTGAGCCTCATTAACAAGTGCTAGAACGGTGAGGTTCTTACCGATTCTTTATGCTTGCTTGTTTCACACTGAGGATACGTCTTACGCTATTATGTATTATCTTTATTATGATTGTTAAGGGGACAATTTAGGGCTCTGTGTGAAGTCTCTGGACTGATAAGAACATAAGTATCGCCTCTGCTGGGTCAGACCAGGGGTCCATCGCGCCCAGCAGCCCGCTCCTGCGGCGGCCCTCCAGGTCCTTGACCTGTAAGTATTCCCATCACCTGAATTGTTTATGCCCTAATCCTGAAGTACCTTGTATCTTTTTTCAGTATCTTTCAGTCACCGTAGGTGTAGGCAGGTCAGGATTTTTTCCAGCACTTGAGCTATCTCATGCAGGACTCCAGCACGCACCAGCACCACTGCTCTCCAGTTTCAATCATTTGCCCATCAGGACTGTAAGCGGTTCATAGACAACAACGCGGAAGACAAAGGCGCGCGCCGACAACTGAGCGCAAGACGGAGGTGCTCGCCAAAGAAAATTACTGTTTTTAAGGGCTCCGACGGGGGTTTTTGTTGGGGAGCACCCCCAGTTTACTTAATACAAATCGCGCCGGCGTTGTGGGGGGTTTGGGGGGTTGTAACCCCCCACATTGTACTGTAAACTTAACTTTTTCCCTAAAAACAGGGAAAAAGTAAAGTTTTCAGTAAAATGTGGGGGGTTACAACCCCAAACCCCCCCCAATGCGGCGCGATCTGTATTAAGTAAAGTGGGGGGTTCCCCCCACGCCCCCCCCCCCCCGTCAGAGCCCTAAAAACAGTAATTTTCTTCGGCGCGCGCCTTCGTGCTGCGCTCAATTGTCTGCTCGCGCCTTTGTCCCGGCGCGCTTTTGACCTGACACCCTGTAAGCTAGCAACAGCTCACTCTGTTTCTTTCCCTTGAGGACAGGATCAGATCTCTCCATTGATGTCTCCTTTCTTCTCTTGACAGGAAGTGTGCCTTTGCTTTGGCAATCTCTAATTCTTCTTTTTCTGAAATGGGAACTAGCTACTTTTTATCACAGCAAGTCTCAAGGGACTGCTGTGAGCCACACTGGCAACCCCCTGTGCTTTCTCCTTCTCTTCCTTAGCCCCAGAGCAAGAAGCCAAAATTCAGGTGGATCCCAGTTTTACATCTTATTTATTCAGTTTTCTATACTCCCAGGGGAGCTCAGAATGGTTTACATGAATTTATTCAGGTACTCAAGCATTTTTCCCTGTCTGTCCCAGCAGACTCACAATCTATCTAATGTACCTGGGGCAATGGGGGGATTAAGTGACTTGCCCAGGGTCACAGAGAGCAATGTGGGTTTCATGGCTGATGCTCTTTGCCCCAGTCCAGAAACTGCTACCATAGGCGACCTCCCAATCTTCTTATCGGTTAAGCCAGCTCTGCTAGCCTGTCATTTGTCAAAAATTGCGACTATCACTTTGTTTAATCCTGTTGCTGAAATGCATTCTAAAATAACATCATCATTATCTCAAAATCCCACCTAGCACTATGGGGAATGACAAGCTACTATATAGCCCTAATATGCTTGTTCCAGTAGCCTCTCCTGTAACCTATTGTATAAACTGAAAGCATCGGTAATTAGGAAATATTTATAAACTTGTACACGTTGTTAGCAGCTCGTCAGCCATCTCTTTTCCACGCTGAGGAGCTATCAAGGGCTATACAGTAGCTTATCATTCCCCACAGGGCCAGCTGGGATTCTAAGAAGCTTGGCAGTTGCATGTAGTGAGTGCGTGAGTTGTGTTATAGTGCAATTAGGAGGCTGGCTAATATTACTAGATCCCTAGGGAGAGGCAGCGTAGTAACGTTTTATTACTTCTCCTCTGAAGGGATATATAGCCTCAGTACTAAAAGCAGGGTTTCACTTACACAATTGTTTGGATTGGAAGTACAAATCAAGCCATGACTGACTAGCCTATATCTAGTGACCTGAGTCTATAATGATAATACAGTGTTGTTTGATCACCTAGCTATAATAGGTTTTAACATGAATGGCACCTCATCCTCTCCTTGGAAACCGCTCTGCGGAGTCCCCCAGGGTTCACCTCTATCCCCGATTCTTTTCAATGTCTATATGTCCTCCCTGAAACTCCTCCAACTTTCTACCACTGCGACACTCTACACCTACGCCGACGACATCCTTGTCCTTCTCGAAACTGACTCGAATCTCACCAACCTCTCTGAAAACATCTCAACCTGCATAACTAATCTCCAATCCTGGGCTCTCTCCGTTCAGATGAAACTAAATGAGACCAAAACAAAACTTCTCTGGCTTGGCCCAAAATTGGATCACCTACCCTCCTTCATCCCTCTTTCCTCGGGCTCCAATCTACAGCTTGAGCACTCTAGCAAAGTTCTGGGAATCATCATTGACTCTACATTGTCCTTTAACGACCATATCAACTCCCCAGTAAAAAAATGCTTTTTCAATCTTCATATGTTAAGGAAAATCAGATCCTGCTTTCACCAGCATCATTTTGCTGTCCTTGTCCAATCCATCATTCTCTCCAGACTTGACTACTGCAATTCCATCTACCTAAGCCTAACAAAGAAAAATCTTATCAGACTCCAACGGATTCAGAACACCGCAGCTAAACTAATCTTCACAAAAGGCAAATTCGACCATGTCTCCCCGCTTCTATCTAAGCTTCACTGGCTCCCAGTCTTCCTCAGGGTTCGTTACAAATGTGCCTGTCTTACCTTCAAATCTCTTCACGGCATCCTTCCCCCCCTCTTTCCTTTATCTTGGCTCTCGAACACTCATTCCACCAGATCCATTCAGAAATTCAAACTATCCTTCCCTTCTCTAAATGGCATCTCTCATACAGGAAAGCTCGGAACATCCCTCCTCTTTAGGATCACCGAGCTATGGAACAGCTTTACTGCCCACCTCCGGTGTACGACCTCCCTCCAACACTTCAGAAAACATCTGAAAACCTGGCTTTTCGCCAAAATGTAACTTCCCCCTCCCTTCCCCCCTCACCTTCCTACTTACCAAATCCTCCTTCCCTTCCATTGGAGTTCCTTTCTTTGTTTTTAATTCCTGTAAACCGTGTCGAGCTCCACTTCGGTGGAGATGACGCGGTATATAAACTTAAGGCTTAGTTTAGTTTAGTTTAGTTTAAGAACTCTGCTGGGATATCTGAAACACAGGAATGTAGCTATTTACTGTATAATGGATGACTGGCTGCCAGAACCTAAGACAAGTTTTCCATTGACATTGATTCTGAGAAGATGACTGGTGAATTAAAGATGCATTGCTTTGGAAAACACATATAACGTAACTGGCTGATTAGAGGAGACATTTCTTCACAAATCCTAAATACAAGTACTAAAAAAAAAAAAATCAATTTTATTACAGTGAGTTAAAATTAGTTCTGGGGTTTGCAAATGCCAGAATCTCAAAGAATTCCAGTTCCGGGATTTTATAGATTTCTGTAAATTGCAGTTTGTTTGGCATTTGTTAATGTCACCATAGATTCATTGAATGCTATGAATATTCCAAAGGTGAAACATAATTTAAAATAAAGAATGGATCTGCTGATTATGATTGATAGTGATAGCAAAAGCTTATTCGAGTACTCTTCAAAGCAGTGCTCAAGGCAAAGCAATGTCCACTCTATCCTACCTCCAAAGCTGACATCTTGACAAAAGGTACCTGATCTTGCAGAGTGTATCTTGGGATGTACCAGTGGAGGAGTAGCCTAATAGTTAGTGCAGTAAAATGAGATCCTGAGGAACTAGACTCAACGCCCATCGCAGCTCCTTGTGACCTTGGGCAAGTCTCTTAACACGCCACTGACCCAAGTATTTTAAAAAAACACAACCCCCCAAAAAACCAACACCAAACCACACCTTAGTTCAGTGTTTCTCAACTCGGTCCTGGAGTACCCCCTTGCTTGTCAAGTTTTCAGGATAGCTACAATGAATATACATACACTTGATTTGCATACGCTGCCTCCATTATATGCAAATTTATTTCATGCATATTCACTGTGGATATCCTGAAAACCTGACTGGCATGGGGGTACTCCAGGACCGAGTTGAGAAACACTGCCTTAGATTGTGAGCCCACTAGGGACAAGGAATGTACCTGCATATACGTGCTATCAGTACCACTATAGGAATGATAAGTAGTAGTAGGGTCAATCTGCCAAATAACAGAATTATTTGGAAGACTGATCCCTACTCAGTACATGTCAGAAGCTGCCATTTTCAAAGATGGCAGTGTCAGAGGCAGGAACGAGTGGACATCGTACTTGCCTCTTCCAGGCACACCCTAAATGGGGGAGGGGAGTGTAAGGTGGGCATGGGAGTGCACTTGGCACCAGGGAAATTTCTTTTTAAGTAAATCGGCAGGAAGGATAGGTTCTATTTAATACCATGGACATTTAAAAAAAAAAAATAGCTCAGGGGGACAGGGGGTTTGAGTTGGGGGGAGGGGGGGAGGTGTACTAGACACCAGGGACATTTTTAAAAAAGTAAATTAGAGGGAAATGTGGGTCTGGTTGTGGAGGTAAGTACTGCTGGTTTTTTATTGTTGGGTGGGGATAGGCAGGTCAGAAATTTATGCCAGTAACTTGCTTTTTTTAAATAAATGTCACTCTACCTGTTCGTGTGTAAGCCAATCACCTCTCACACACTGACAGGAAAGGAGCATTTTTCAATGAGCTGTGGATTACTGGCACAAATTTAAAGCAGCAATCATTTGCATTCTCATTGAATACTGCAACCCACAGGCAGTTTTTTGCAGTAAGCTTGTGGCTTGCAGGCGTGGCTCTCTGCATCAACCCTTTGTCCTTGAGTTCTTTTGCCAGATTTGCTTGAAATATACTACCCAGTAGATGGAACCACCAAACTGAATTTATCCTGTCATCATGTAAACCAATGCAAATTAATAAAGGTGAGGGCCAATATACTTTGTATGCGCTTCTAAAAGTAATTCATTACACCAGAGTATACTGTACAGCATTTAGATTTGCTACTGAAGTACCGTATTTTCACGCAAATAACACGCACCCGTATAAAACGCGCACACGGATATAGCGCGCAGAAATCACGATGATTTGCACAAAAACTTTGATATACCGCGCTCACGGGTATACCGCGCATGCTGCCCGACGCTCCTTTCGCCCGCCCTGACTTTCCGTGCGCTGTCCCGACTCTCCGTTCACCCCCCCTGACTTCCGTGCACTGTCCCCCCTTGAAGGTCTGTCCCCATCCTGAAAGCCTGATGCCCCCCCCCCGACGTCCGATACATCCCTCCCCCCCCCCCGAAGGACCGCCGACTCCCCAACAATATCGGGCCAGGAGGGAGCCCAAATCCTCCTGGCCACGGCGACCCCCTAACCCCACCCCGCACTACATTACGGGCAGGAGGGATCCCAGGCCCTCCTGCCCTCGACGCAAACCCCCCTCCCCCCCAAGAACCTCCGACCGCCCCCCAGCCGACCCGCGATCCCCCTGGCGACCCCCACGACCCCCCCACCCCCCTTCCCCGTACCTTTGGTAGTTGGGCCAGAAGGGAGCCCAAACCCTCCTGGCCACGGCGACCCCCTAACCCCACCCCGCACTACATTACGGGCAGGAGGGATCCCAGGCCCTCCTGCCCTCGACGCAAACCCCCCCCCCCCCCAAGAACCTCCGACCGCCCCCCAGCCGACCCGCGATCCCCCTGGCGCCCCCCACGACCCCCCCACCCCCCTTCCCCGTACCTTTAGTAGTTGGCCGGACAGACGGGAGCCAAACCCGCCTGTCCGGCAGGCAGCCAACGAAGGAATGAGGCCGGATTGGCCCATCCATCCTAAAGCTCCGCCTACTGGTGGGACCTAAGGCGCGTGGGCCAATCAGAATAGGCCCTGGAGCCTTAGGTCCCACCTGGGGGCGCGGCCTGAGGCACATGGTCGGGTTGGGCCCATGTGCCTCAGGCCGCGCCCCCAGGTGGGACCTAAGGCTCCAGGACCTATTCTGATTGGCCCACGCGCCTTAGGCCCCACCAGTAGGCGGAGCTTTAGGATGGATGGGCCAATCCGGCCTCATTCCTTCGTTGGCTGCCTGCCGGACAGGCGGGTTTGGCTCCCGTCTGTCCGGCCAACTACTAAAGGTACGGGGAAGGGGGGTGGGGGGGTCGTGGGGGTCGCCAGGGGGATCGCGGGTCGGTTGGGGGGCGGTCGGAGGTTCTTGGGGGGGAGGGGGGTTTGCGTCGAGGGCAGGAGGGCCTGGGATCCCTCCTGCCCGTAATGTAGTGCGGGGTGGGGTTAGGGGGTCGCCGTGGCCAGGAGGGTTTGGGCTCCCTTCTGGCCCAACTACCAAAGGTACGGGGAAGGGGGGGGGGGGGGTCGTGGGGGTCGCCAGGGGGATCGCGGGTCGGCTGGGGGGCGGTCGGAGGTTCTTGGGGGGGAGGGGGGTTTGCGTCGAGGGCAGGAGGGCCTGGGATCCCTCCTGCCCGTAATGTAGTGCGGGGTGGGGTTAGGGGGTCGCCGTGGCCAGGAGGATTTGGGCTCCCTCCTGGCCCGATATTGTCGGGAAGTCGGCGGTCGTTCGGGGTGGGGGTGCGAGTGGTCCTGCCGGGGGGGGGGGGGTATCGGACGTCGGGGAGTCGGCCGGGCAAGAGGGCTTGGGCTCCCTCTTGCTCCGATCGTGGATGCGGGTGTGGGTGGGAGCGCGTGCGAGCGGTCGTTCGGGGTGGGGGTGCGAGTGGTCCTGCCGGGGGGGGGGGATGTATCGGACGTCGGGGAGTCGGCCGGGCAAGAGGGCTTGGGCTCCCTCTTGCTCCGATCGTGGATGCGGGTGCGGATGGGAGCGCGTGCGAGCGGTCGTTCGGGGTGGGGGTGCGAGCGGTCCTGCTGGGGGGGTGAATCGGGCGTCGGGCGGGGTGGGAACTATGTTTTAAAACTTTGGTATACCGCGCTCACGCATATAACGCGCGAGGGGTATGCGCGGTAGGTAAAAACGCGTATAACGCGCGCGTTATATGCGTGAAAATACGGTATAAGGCGGGTGGCACATACCCAAGACATTCCACTCCACTTCATTTGCTAAGAATTTTGGTAATATTTTTCACATGCTATTGTGAAGTAAGATGTATGGATACAATGAACAAACATTCTTTTAATGCATTTTACTTTATGGCTATAAGGCAGTAAAAACTGAGGGGTCGATGTTTAGTTGAGAATGCTCAAGTGTTTTACTGGTCACAACCAGTATTATGCCCAGAAGTTCAATGATGGGCCGTGTTCAGTCTTTGACATTGAATTTCCAGGTTTGCAAAGCTGGCTAAAGCATAGCTGGTTAAGTGCAATACTCAGTCCACGTAGGTAGGACTGACACGCATGTGGTCCTATTTGTGCAGTGATCTTTACCAGTTAAGTGCTGAATATTGGCACTTAACTGGCCAAATTGTGGCTCCACCCCTAGAACGCCCCCAGTTTTTGAGTTCAGCGCTAACTGGACATTTTCGGCAACACTAACTGGTTAAGTACTACTGAAAATTTATTTTAAAATTTTTCTATCCCGCTTATATACTAAGCGGGTTACAATATCCACATTCATAAATAAGTAAAAACAGCAAATTTGTAAAATTTACAATACAACAAATCAAACAAACACACAAAACATTAAACACATCACTGTTATTTCAAATTCAGTGTTCATGGGAAAGGCTATTATCCTCTCTTTCTAAAAAAAAAAAAAAAAAAAAAAGCTCTTACAAATAAGATGGATCTTTAATGATTTTTGAAGGATTTAAAGTCTGCACATAATCTTTTTTTTTTTTTAATTGAAAATTTTCAACATACAAAACTCAGCAATGTACATCTAGACAAAAGCATACCAAATAAAGTCATCCGTGTGAATCCTTCACAGAGACTTAAAAGATTCAAACTCCACCCACAAGAGACCCACCCAATCCCAACCCCCCTGCTCCCCCCAGCATGCTAGTGTCAAAAGTTCAATGGAGAACTTTGAGCCCTATGGGACAGACCCTTCCAAACAGGAGTCCAGATACCCTTAAATTTCCTCCACTGATCAGGACCACCCTTTCTAACATCCAAGTATTCGAATTTTAACAAAGCGAACATCTCATTTCTCCACATCATAATAGTGGGCACTTCCACCTGTCGCCACAAAACAAGAATATATTTCCTAGCCAATAAGGAAGCTTTTTGCAATAACAAATTCCCCCTTGACCTGAGAAAAGAGCAGAACATCCGCCCTCAATGGAATCTTTTTGTGCAGACCCAGGGACCTGACACGGTCCGTGTTTCGGAGAACACGCCTTTTTCAGGAGTCCTAATGAATATAAATAACACTACTAAGAATATATGAAGAAGGCATGTTCTCCGAAACACGGACCGTGTTGGGTCCCTGGGTTTGTAAAAAGGGTGACAATAGTTACCGCATTTTAAATTTGGTTTAATAAACACAGCCTGCATCTTTTAAATACTGTCTGCAGTTTTTCTTTTGTTCCTTGCTTGAGGTCCTTGTATTACAGACACTGTTAGATTTTCTTGTTGTTATCCTTTTATGCAGAACAGTTTGTAAATACAGTCCAACAAAAGACCAAAATGTCTCTATGCAATCGCACGACCAAAACATATGGAGCAGACCTGTAGGGGTGGATTGGCACTTAGGACACTGAGCATGAGACGCATACCCCAAGACATAAGCCTGGTAAGGAGTCACATTCAAACGCAAAAGAAATTTATACTGCTGTTCTTGCAGAACAATGGAATGAGTCGTTCGAGGAAGATGTTTCATAAGAAGACAAAGTCCACCTCTGTAACCTGAGCAGATGGGGGAAGGTCTTGATTCCACACAGCCGCCACGACCTCATAGTCCCAAGGAGAACTAAAACTGCTCAAGCTGACTTGGTGGAAAAATAAACTGATCCTGGTTGAGCATGACAAAGTTAGTCTCACATACCATATCTGCCATATCTTCATTCAGAGTGTTGGCATCCAAAGAGAAGATAGTGGGAAACTGGTGGGAGACCTGGTGATAAGAAAACCAATCGCTGGCCTCCAGATAATCTGCCGCCTGCAGGTCTAGGAAGGAGCATGGAGTACCCTCCTCAGATACCATGTCCCGAACATAGATAAGGCCCCAGGCACTCCATCTTTGCAGATAACGGTTGGACATATCTGGATCCAGATCTCGATTACTCCATGAAGGCAGCAGAATTGTAGAGGTAAAAGGCAAATGTATCCGTTTACACAACCATTGCCAACATAGATCTCAGCAGAGGATGTCTTTGAGTAGGAAAAATCCAGTGAGGACACTTAGCATGAAGATAATAAAGCAAATGAGTAGGAGCCATCAGCTGTTGTTCAAGAGAAACTAGAGTATAATGTTGAGTGTTCTTAATCCAATCCACCAAGTGTCAAAGAAGGCATGCAATATTATATCTCTGCAAGTCTGGTAGTACCAATCCACCACACCCCATAAACAGTTGAGTAAGAGTCAAACGGGGTTTTCTATTGTTCCATAGAAATCTACGCAATACAGTTTGATATAGACCAAGATCCTTGTTAGTGATATACATAGGAAAAGTCTGCATTACATAAACCCACTTAGGGAACAAAACCATTTTGAAAAGTGCAATTCGACCCCGTAAAGACAAAGGAAACTGAGTCCAAAGGCCCAGAATATCCTTTGTCATTCCCAGCAACACAGTAAAATTTTCCTTGTAAGCATGGGAAAGATTGTCAGTAATATATACCCCAAATATTTAAGGGCCTGTTTTACAAAGCCACGCTAGCGGCTGCAGCGCGGTAACGGCCCCCGAAGCCCATAGAGATTTAAAGGGCTTCGGGGCTGTTGTCATGCGGCAGCTGCTAGTGCGGCTTTGTAAAACAGGCCCTAAATTTATGTGCCACCTTTCGTAAGGGAAAAGAAGTTGTCCAATTCTCATAACCCTACCCACCTACAGCCAAAACTTCCAATTTCTCCAAATTCTATTCCAAGCCCGACACCCAACCAATTGAGAGACCGGCCAGGCTGAGTCAACAATAAGAGAATATTGTCCGCAAAAGCCAAGCAACGCAACTCCTCCCTCCCCACCAACATCCCTGTGACCAGTCTGTCCTCACGTATCCATCTCAACAAAGGATCCAAGGATAAAATAAACAATAAAGGGGATAGGGGACAACCTTGATGGATATCACGCTCCGCAAGAAAGTAACCAGAAACCAGACCATTAACCAAAACTACCAATAGATGCGCTGTGCCAGCTAACAAAGGTTTCTGCACAGAAAAGACCACTTCCCGCTCTGAAACGCTAATTTTCACAGATGATAGGGGACTCGAGGATGGGAGCAGAGCCTCTCAGCCGCATGACGTCACTGGAAGTCTCCCTGCACATAATCTTAATAAACCATGTATTGCATTCCACAGGCTTGGACATACCACAGAAATTGGTACCATCCATGTTTTTCTATAGTGTACTGTATATCATGAGTATTTTCCAGGGTCAATCTCATTGCCGATTGTGATCTTAAAGCACGGTTTATTTATTTAGTTTTCTAGCTCGTTGTCCCCAAAGAGCCCAGAACAGGCTACAGGTTTAACATACATAATTTCTATACAAGTTTACGATACAAGTTTTTATCCTAACTTGATACATGCTAGGGGCTAATGATAATACACAGTTTTCTGGTTACAGTTTGCTATGGTTGTCCTTACGATGCATATATTTTGGCATATATTTTCTCAAAGCTTGGATCAAATACCACAGCGCCTCTCCGTATAGCATATGACGTATTATTGTCAAAATTTTGTACTCAATATGGAATTCAACGGGCAACCAATGAAGTTTTTTCAATACCAAGGTTACATGATCATAACGAGATATCCCAGTAATTATCCTCGCAGCCGCATTCTGTAGCACTTGCAAGGCATGTATCCTAGCTTTTGTAATACCTAAGAACAATGCATTGCAGAAATCTATTTTAGAAATGACAAGACTTTGGATCACTAGTTGAAAATCTAATGCTGATAGCATTGGTCTCACTCTCGAAAATATCATCTACATGAATGAACATTTAATAACATACAAAATGTAATTTTGCATTATCAAATGACTAAGTATATTCCTAGTAATCGCATACATGATGAAACTGTCCGTTTCACATTCTGTATATCTATGTCTTGCAATTGTAATAAACAGTCATCATTCCCAACAACATCAATTCTGTTTTCTGTAAATTTAACATCAGCATATTTTTATCCATCCATTTCTTAATTTTTTCCATGCAATCTGTCAATTTTGCCTACACATAATCAATTCCTGTTTCAGTTGGGGAAAAAAAGAATCATATATTATCTGCATAAATTCTGTAATGAACATCTAATTCCTCAAAAACCTGCCCCAATGATGCAATGTACACATTAAATAATGGGGCTGATAATGCTGATCTCTGCGGCACTCCCCTTTTCGATGATAAGGCAACAGGAAGTGCCATCTCAACTTTGCACCATAAACATACGAGTAGTCAATAATGATTCAAACCATTTCAATACTGAGCCTCCAATGCCTCCTTTTTGCAATTTAGGCAAGCAATAATTTTTAAAGACTACACAGTATGCTTAACCAGAATCCATACCTCTCCAGAGAACATCAAATGTAATAAAGTTTCCACCCTATGCTTTTTTCTAAACCCATATTGGTGTACATCAAATGGTCAGTTAGCCCTGAACAAGCAATTTAACTAGCCAGGAGCTGTTTCTGGTTTGAAAAATCACTTTGAATATCGACCCCTGAATATTTTGGGAAGGGAGTGTAGACTTTCCATTGCCACTGCATATCCATATATAACGTGTTACCTTTCCAATCAACGTTGCTGAAATTGTTCCTGCCTCTGTGTGAGCAACACCATGCTGCAGCTGTCTATCAAATCAATTAAATACAGTTTTAGAGGAACAAATTTACAATACAAATTTCAAGAATATTAGATAGTGTACCCAGGGAATGATTTGAGTTCCCACAATATACACTTCTCCCTCGTTATTCGCGGGGGATACGGGCAGAGCCGGACCGCGAATGGTGAAAAACCGCGATTATCCGGCTCTGACCCACCCACACCTCCCTGCCGCCTTCCCGGCCTTACCTGGTGGTCTAGAGGGCTTTCGGGGCAGGAGCGATCTTCCTACACTCCTGCCCCGCGCAGATCGCCGTGAGGAAATGGCTGCTGTGAGTTCCCGTAGTCTCTTGAGACTACAACGGGAACTCCCTACAGCCATTTCCTCATGGCGATCTGCACGGGGCAGGAGTGTAGGAAGATCGCTACTGCCCCAAAAGCCCTCTAGATCACCAGGTAAGGCCGGGAAGGCGTCAGGGAGGTAAAAAATATGTTTTTTTTAAATTTTCCCCCTCCCCAGAAAAAAATCACGATTATGTGAAATCACGAGTGCAGAAACTGCGAATGGAGAGGGGGAAGTGTATGTGGTACATAACATAGAGCATATTAGGGAACCATACATTTGCTATAAAGTAGCAGCATTAGGGTTACCACATTTCCTCTTTAAAAAAAATAGGACACCTAGCCCCAACCCATTATGCCCCAGTCCCACCCCACATGAATCTCTCGTCTCCTTCCCTGAGCTCGAAGCTGCATCTGGTGGGCCTCTGCACATGCGCAGAGGCCCTCCAGACACAGCCCCAACCTCAGAGCTTTCCAAAACTCGGACAAACTGCCAAGTTTTGTAAATTCCTCCAGGCACCCGGACAGTCCTCTGAAAAGAGGACATGTCCTTGTTTTCCCGGGCATCTGGTAACCTAAGCAGCATGATTAATTTAACCTTGTCTGCTTTGGTGACAATCATTCTAGTCTGGAGACATCCAAGTTCAAGAATTAGAAACCTTGGTTTTACTTCTCCCATCACACTTTTTGTGTATTCTCTGCTTAATTTTTCTCCACTATTATTCCACTTTAAGTTAGTGTACCTGAGGGCTCTGTACTGGGCTTTATTCTCATAACTAATAATAATACCCTACGTGCGCATGCGCACTCCTACCTGCCTGTTCCGTGATCCGTAGGTCTGTGGCCCCACATGCGCAGTAGAAGGACTCAGCAGTGGTTTGTTCTGCGCATGCGAGGCACTTTAAGCAGGGACGCACGGACGCAACTCCCCCATCCCAAACTCATTCCATCTAACTAGACAACGGCCCCACACTCGCGGCCCCCAGGTAATGTTCTGCGGCCCACGGTCAGGCCGGCTCCCTTACACTCCCTGGCTGAAGTTATTTTTAAGTTCAAAGCCGCCACGGCAGCTCCTCTCACGAACCGCACCTGCGTCAGGGAAGGCTTCTGACACAGGAGGAGATTGTGAGAGGAGCAGCCGCGGCAGCTTTAAACTTAAAAATAACTCCAGCAAGGGACTAAGGGAGCCGGCTGGGAAGGGAAGGAACGGGGGGAGGGGGAATGCTGCTGCTGCTGCACAGGGACGTGGAGGGGAGGGAAATACCGATGCTGCTGCACAGAGAAGTGGAGGGGGAGGGAAATACTGCTGCTGCACAGGGAAGTGGGGTGGTGGGAGGGAAATGCTGCTGCACAGGTAAATGGAGGGGGAGGGAATGCTGCTGCAGCTTCTGCACAGGGAAGTGGGGGGGAGGGAAATGCTGCTGCTACATAAGGGGCAGGGAGACCGACAGATAGAAAGAAAGACAGACAGACAGCGGGAGGGAGGGAGAAAGAAAGAAAGATAGACAGTGGGAGGGAGACAGAAAGAAAGGAAGAAATACATAGGGGCAGGGAGAGAGACAGAAAGAAAGAAAGACAGACAGACATATATTCTAGCACCCGTTAATGTAACGGGCTTAAAGACTAGTTTCTCTATAAATTTATTCCTTCAGTGTTCTAATCTATTTTCATGACTTTCAGTACTATATGTCAGATATTCAGCTGGCGTCAGTGAGTGTTTTTTTAGCCAGCAGTGGTGTTATTTCTGTATATTCAGTGCCAAGCCAGACACCAGAACTGAATATCTGGGTTTATGTAACTAGCTATCTCTTTTGTGTTCAAGTGTGATATTCAGCACTTACCCACCTAAACAACATTGTATAAAGGTAGGACTGACCTTTATGTGATTCGACATTCAGCTAAAGTGCTAAATATTGTCATGTAATCACATAAGTGCCAGGAGAGGTGCTGTGAGAGAACTTCCAGAGACAGAGAGATCTTAACTGGATATTGCTTGCAGACTGGTGGAAAGATAGACCTAAAGTAGAGAATGACACGATGACTGTTACCCGCGGCCATGACACCACAGCCTTCTCACAGATCACGCATGACTGCCCCAAAACTTCTCCTCTGATGCAACTTTCTGTTTCCACCTAGGTGGCTTGGATCATAGAAATTTTGGGACAATCGCGTGCGACCTGTGAGAAGGCTGTAGCGTCTGGGCCACTCAGAGAGAGAAAATATTGATTTTGAAAAGCACCCGCGAAGGTGATGGGAAGGGAGGGAGATGGCCCGATGAGGGGAAGAAGTTAAGTGGTGCTGAAGGGGAGGGAAGAGAGGAACAGATGCTCAACCTGTGAGAAGGCTATGGCATCTGGGCCACTCAGAGAGAGAACCTCGATTCTGATAAGCACCCGCGAAGGTGACGAGAAGGGAGGGAGATAGTCCGATGAGGGGCAGAGGTTGACTAGTGCTGAAAGGGAGGGGAGAGAGGAACAGACGCCGAAGAGAAATGGGGAGGAGAGAGAAGGGAGCAGACGCCGCATGGAAGTGAGGAGGAGAGAGAGAGAGAGGAACAGACGCTGTAAGGAAGTGGAGAGAGAGGGGAGAAGATGCCAAAGGGAAGTGGAGAGAGAGGGAGGAGCAGATGCTGGATGGAAGTGGGGAGGGGTGAGAGGGGAACACTGAAAGGAAATGGAAAGAGAGGGGGAGGGGAGAGAGTAACAGATACTGAAGGGAAGTGTATAGAGAGGGGGAGGGGAGAGAGTAACAGACACCTAAGGAAAATGGGCAGGAGAGAGGAAGGAGCAGACTCTGCATGGAAGTGGGGAGGGAGAGAGGGGAGCAGTCACTGGAAAGAAGTGGGGAGAAGAGAAAGGGGAGAAGACGCTGAAGGGAAGTAGAGAGAGAGAGGGGAACACTGGATGGAAGTGGGGAGGAGAGAGAGGGGAACAGACACTGAAGGGAGCACATACTAGATGGAAGGAGGGGAATAAAGAAAAAAGGGCACATACTGGATTGGGGGAAGAGGACAGAGCTAGTGAAATACTGGAAGGGGTGAGGGAAAGAGGTGGCAAACTGTAGGCAGACACAATGAAAGGGAAATTGAAGACTGGAAGGTATGAAAGTAGACGAACGTTAGAAAATAAATTGAGAAGGAAGAGCAGAAAAGAAAAGGAAGGGAAAGGGAGAGGGGAGAGAGATTCAAGTTTCAAGTTCATTTATAGGTTGATATACCGACCATCACAAGTATCTGGTTGGTTTACAATAATAGAAATTTAAAAAAATATTTAAAATTGCTTAAAAAAAATAATAAATTGAAATAAAAATAGGGGGATTGAGGCCAAGACAAGGACATAATTAAGACGGGTAGGAGACGAGAGGAAAGAGGGGGAGAGGAAGATTTTAATTACATTGTGTAACTAAAAATAAAAGGAAGTAAAGAGGGGAGGGATAAAACAAGAGGGGGAGGGGGAGGAGAAAGATATCAGATCTGAAGGGAGGAAAGGGGGAGAGAGATGCTAAAAACAACCTGGGGAGGGAGTGAGAGATGAAAGGGAAGGGAAGGAAAGCCTAGAGATGCTAGCCCATGGAGACAGTGAAGGGAAGAAGATGGGTGCTAGACACATGGGGGGAGGGGGAGATGGAAGGGAGAGGCAGACAGTTTCTGGTAGAGGCATAGAAATAGAGCAGATGCCATATGGAAGAGGCAGTGAGAAGGCAGACAGTGGATGGAAGAAAGAGAATGATAAGAAGATGAGGAAAGCAGAAACCAGACATCCCCCCAGCAGGAGGGATGCTCAGGCTCTCCTGTCGGAACCCCGCCTCTCTTCCCTCTTAACCCGGAACTGCACTCCCCCTCCCCGAGCAAGCTATTTGTAGGTGGTGAGAACTCACACACTAATCCTGTGCTACACACCCTCGGCAAAAAATATATATATTTTTTATTAGCATGTAGCTAGTAGATGGCTATTTAGAACTTACCGTGGGGTACCTGAGGATGCCTGAGCACTCCCCACAGTAAGCCCTTTTAAGTTACATAAAACACATGCTAATACTTAGTAAAAAGACCCCTTAATATGGAAACAGTTCTTTCCTTTCTTAGTGCATTAGGGGGCAGCTGAGAGTACAGCTGGCAGCCCCCCGTACTTGATTCCTTCCCTTAGTGCCTAGGGCAGGTGGGCCCCTGGGTAGGCTTTCCCACCTAATTCTCCTCTACGTGTTCTTTGATGGACATCCTTTGAAGGAGCAAGAACTGGCTCTTCTTTTGTAGTTAGCTTTTTATTCTTTTCTCCAAAAATGCAAGCTCAGATCCTATTGGGTTATTTTTTCCTCTCTATGGTTCACTAGTGCCGTCCACCCCACCCCACCCCTCACACACACACACACACACACACACACACACACACACACACACAGACAGACTATTTAAGACACCTGTGTGCAGCTCTACTAGGCTTTCCTATACCAGGTGCTGATGTTCTAGAGACAGGTATGTACTTTTTTATTCTGATCTTTGTGGGGATGCGAGGGGGGTCAGTGAACACTGGGGGAGTGGGTGAGGGTCTTTACTTTGTCTCTGCAGTGGTTATCTTGTCTCTTTGGATACCTTTTGGCATACCTGTTTTTACATTGTCTAACTCACAACATTTAAGTTTTGTCCAAGACGTCTAGTAAAACATTCGATTATCCCTGCACGATAACTAAGTCTAGGTCGGGTCCCTATCCCATCCACAGTACTGCCCTAACCACTCCTCCAGATACGCCCCTTTCATCTCTGGGCACAAAGCGGCATTCAGAGGCATAAAAAGTTCCATGAAAAGATGGTGAACTGACCTGGGGCCTTGGTCTTCTGGGTATCTGATCAAGTGTGGACTTTTCAGCTGCTGAATGAGCTATTCTTGAAAATTTAACAGGCCCTTTGAGAACAAAAATAATTAACATCAGTATAGTATTTCTAATTTTATATATTTTGTTATATGTGAAATACTATGAGGCTCTTAAACTGGCCTTCTTGAAAATTTACTAGGGATGAGTGTCTAAATTTATGCTAAAAATTTAATTAAACACCTTACTTTGGGAGCCTAAAAAGTGGGTGGAAATTGGGGCACATTTTGGAGTGATGGTGGTGGAAGTGAGGAGCTTATCACTGGCTTCCAATACTAACTGCTAAATATTAGTGCTTAGAGAAAATTTGGTGCCCACCAACTTTGGGCTCAGTCTTCCCAATCAGCTGGTTGGCTACGCCACTGAATACAGTAAAAAGATATCTGCGATGCTCATATCCCAAAGCTAATATATTCCAGTTAATACATTCAAAATAAAATACCTTTTTTCTACTTTTGTTGTCTGAATATTTTATTTTTCCATAATGTTGGTCCCAGTTTGTCTCTTCTGCTTTTCTGTGTCTTCTGCTAATTCTAATTCTCTTTCCAGTGGCTGCTATCTATTTGGTTTTTTTCATCTCTTGTTTCATTCTCTCACTACACCTGCCTCTGATATACTGATTGTTCCCTTTTAGTTTTTTTCCTCTTTTTTTCTTTTCTTCCCATCTACTCAAATTTGACCCTCTTTCTCATCTTTCGTTTTACTTTTCAATTTTCCATCTTCTCTCATGTTCTAGTTCTCCCATGTCATTCCTAGACTCTTATTCCCTGCTACCTTTCATCTACCTGTATAGTCACTATCCTCCTTTCACTCATCTCCTTGCCACCTGTCTCTTTGACCTTTCTTACACAATTCCACCATTTTCTAGTATCCCCCATCCCTCCACTCTTGTAGCTCAGCATCTCCTCTTCCTCTCCCCTCCCCTCCTCTCATGGCCTATTATCTCTTTATCCCTTTCCCTCTACCACCTGAAAACTTGGCTATTTTCAAAAATGTAAATTTCCGCTTCCCCCTACCACCAACTCCCACTGTACTTCCCTTTTAATTTTTGTAAACCGTGTCAAGCTCTGTATTTATAGAGAAGATGCGGTATATAAGCTTAAGGTTTAGTTTAGTTTAGTTTACCATTTTCCTGGCCCATCTTTCTTCTCTCCTGCCTCTTCCCCCCAACATGGTTCATCTCTCCTCTTCCTGGCCCTCTCCATGGTCCAACTTCTCTCCTCTTCCCCCATCCAACACTGCTACCTCTCTTTTCTGCTGTTCTTCCTTACTCCTGCACCATTATCAAACATCTCTCTCCCCCTCCCCTAGGTCCAGCATTTCTCTCTCTCTTTCCCCTCCTTCCCTATCATTGTCCAGCATTTCTCCCTATCTCTCTTGCTTCCTGAATATATTCCCATCCAGCATCTCTCTTATGCCCCCTGCCATCCCTGCTCCAATCTCTCTCTTTTTCTCTTCCCTCACTTGCATTGTTCTGCCCCCATATTCATGAAAGCAGAGTGCTTGTTTTTAGATAAGCTCCCAGAGTGCACTGCTGTTCACCCGATGGGCTGAGCTCCCTTTCTCTTGGCTGCTACTCTTTTGTGTGAAAATAGCTGACTTCATTTTACAGTTGCACATAGCCATAGGAAAGCATTGTTCACCATCTAGTTTATACCTTTGAATCTGTTAGTCTAAACACAGCTTAGTCTGAATTAACTAGCTTTGAATTTGCTAGCTCTAAGTAACTCAGTGTTGCTAAGATTTAAATGACAATATTATTTCCCACAGAGTATGTGGGATATGCTCCTGGCCATTTCTACCTCTGGAACAGGTTAGTAGATTCTATAGGCGAAGAAATTCCTTGAGATCCAACTGAATTGTAAGTTTGTTTATTTTTTTTGTTTTAAGTTTTGTATTAAAGAAAGTTGTTTAAGGAATACAGAGTTCAGCCTGATAATATTACAAGTCTATTGGTTCAGTGAGTTTATGCTGACTGGGATCTTCTGGGAGACAGCCAGTGAAAACCAGTCAAGGCAATGCGCCATTCAAATTAACCAGAGATTGGCACAACTGTGATCAGGGATCATTGGACATTTGAACTAGAGAATTGCGTGGGAACAGAAATCAAACCCGCCTGTCCCCACTAGAATTGAATCTGTCCCCACCCATCCCCATAAACTTCAGAAGTAGTTATTTCGTTCAATTATGCTACTGAATTAAAGGCTCTGGTAGAGACCCATTTACAAATAAGCAAAGACACTTTATTAATTTGGAAACATTAATTGGGAAGAATACAAACTTTGTAAATGGGTCTCTGCCAGAGCCTCTAATGTAAATATAAAATATACATACTCTAGCTGATGAGGACCCTCAAGCTATGTCTGATGAGGACTTTCTTTGAAGGTGGCCAGGGGTCCCTTTTGCCAAGCTTGGCAGGTGGCAGCAGCGTCCTTGAGTCACAGATGCTGGCACCTCAGTGGCTCAGGGATGCTGCCAGCGACTGCTACAATTGGTGAAGGGAAGTTCTGGCCACCTATGGAGGAGGTCGTCAGCTGGCGGTGCTTGGAGATCCCCATGAGCCACAGCAAGGGTTAGCAAGTGCTTCAATATTAGAGAAATAAAATCAGGAAATGAATTTCCTTTTGAACACAATACAAAGACATCTACCATATACATTTCCCAAAGCTAACATATTTTGTTCAATAAATCCCTTTTTTTACCTTTGTTGTCTGGAGATTTATTTTTTTATCAAGTTAGTTCCAGTTTCTCTTTTTGTGCTTTCCTGTCTTCTGCAAATATTTCAAGCAGTTGCTGTCCATTGATTCTCTCTTCCCTCCCTCCCATTGTACAACATCATCACAAAGATTGACTGACTGAAACTAACCCCGACTTTGTCCTTCTCACAGAAACCTGGTTGTTATCTGACAAGGATATCATCATTAAAGATTATCTACCCACAGGATTCAAGATTCTCTCACTAGCTAGAACTTGGGGAAGAGGAGGTGGTCTTGCAATAATCTTCTGAGACCATCTAAACTGTACCACTCTCAATACAATTTCCTCGCCCAACGCAGAAATTCTCACCATCTCTCTAACATCAAAATCACTGCCCTCAGCGCTAACCATCACTTTATTCTATATCCCGCCAAAAAAATGGACCGTGACCAAAGAGGACTTCTCTGAAACCCTACTAACAAATTTGTTAACAAGTTCGTACAACCTACTATGTGGGGATATTAACATCCATCTTGAGCTAACCGACCAACCAGAAATTTTGGATTTTTGGACACTGCTCACCCAACTAGGCTATGACAAACACCCCCCTATCAAAACCCACCAAAGAGGTCATCAGTTAGACCTGGTGACTCTCTCCTCCAAGGAACTAACAAATCCCACTTTTTACTGGAAACAAGGCAACTGGTCAGACTCTCTTTGGTCTGACCACCGTCTGTGTACCTTCACCATTGGATGCCAACACAATCCCACCAAAAACATTAATACTAGAACTACCAAAACCCTCACCACCAGAGGAAAGATTGACCCAACAGAATTTTGGTCTCGTTTCGAAATTAACTCCACTCCAACCGAAGAAATAGATCAACTTATGGCCGCCTGGACCAAGGAGCGTACTACCATACTAAACGAGATTGCTCCCATTAAAACCCGCAGAATAAGAACCACTAACAAAGAAGGCTGGTTTGATCCAGAACTGCTGCTATTAAAGAAGGATCTAAGAAAAGCAGAAAGACTATGGCAAAAATCTGGAACCCTCGAACATAGATTGACCTGGAGACAAAAACTAAAAAATTACAAAAACCTCACTAATGAAAAAAGAAAAAATTTCTACTCCCACAAAATTGGTAATATCAAAACCAGTAGTAGTAACCTCTTCAAACTGGTTAATGACCTATATAACACCGAGACACTCACTAATACACATGAAGAATCCACTCTAACCGCCAACACCCTGGCAAACTTCTTCAACTCCAAGATCCAACAACTAAGATCAACACTACCCACTAGGCCCAACCCCCTGGAGTTGTTCCCCATTCTCCCAGACCCGGATACACCGAACCCAGACCCAGACCTAGGAACCAGAACAGACCTAAGCTGGAAACAATTTGCTACAATCGACTGGCAAAACTTTAATACCTACTACGATAAATATTCTCACTCCTTCTGCAAATTGGACACATGCCCACCAAACATCATGAAAGCCGCCCCGCTCCACTTCAAAGCAAACATGATAACATGGGTCAATTTCCTTTTATCCACAGGAAACTTCCCTCCTGAGCAAGGTCAGATTATGATCACCCCAATCATAAAAAACACGAAAGAATCACCAAATTCCCCATCTAACTATAGACCGATCGCAAGCATCCCCCTATTTATCAAAATAGCAGAAGGGTTGGTAAAGACGGAACTCGCCGCATACCTAGAAAAATTTAACATTCTATGCGACTATCAATCAGGCTTCCGCGCAGACCATAGCACTGAAACCATCATAGCCTCTCTTCTGGACCACCTCCACTCGCTCTTTAGTCAAGGCTCAAGTGCCTTGATTATACAACTCGACCTGAGCAGTGCTTTCGACCTGGTTGACCACACCATTCTACTAGAATGCCTGGCTCACATCGGCATCTCCGACCAGGTCCTCAATTGGTTCCAGGGATTCCTTAGAAACAGATCCTACAAGGTTCTCAAGAGCAACTCCTTCTCATACAGCTGGGACAACACCTGCGGGGTCCCTCAGGGCTCCCCCCTATCACCCACTCTGTTCAATATCTACCTGGCCTCCCTAGGTAACCTCCTACATAACCTCAAGCTCAAATTTTTCATATACGCAGATGACATCACAATAACTATCCCACTAACCAATCTCTCACAAGAACTACTTGACTACATTACAAACATTCTCAACCAAATTGAACTCTGGATGCTATCCTTCAGACTGAAACTTAATCCCGACAAATCTAAATTCTTCTTAGCCACCCCCAATGACAAAATCAAGGACACTACTATTCAACTGAAAGGAACAACTTACCCCCTTGAACCCACCCTAAAAATTCTGGGAGTCGCACTCGACAAAAACTTATCCTTAGAAAACCACACTGACCTCACGGTCAGGAAAAGCTTCTCTGTACTCTGGAAGCTACGCACCATAAAAAAATACTTTGACGACACTTCTTTCCGCCTACTTGTACAATCTTCCATCCTCAGCATTCTTGACTACTGCAACATCATTTACCTTAACGCCACGAAGAAAACTACCAGGAGACTAAAAATAATCCAAAATACCGCTGTGCGTCTCATCTTTGGCCTAAAGAAATGGGAACACGTCACTCCCTTTTACCACCAACTTCACTGGCTGCCATTTGAATCTAGAGTTATTTTTAAATTCGCTTGCTTCTGCTACAAATCGGTAAATGGTTCTTCTCCAAGTTACATCAATCCTCATTTTAACCGGTACTACACAAACAAGAAATCCCGTAGAATTCAGCTGTTTGCCTTCCCCTCACTAAAACTTTGTCACCTCAAAAGATTCCTAGACAAAACCTTCGCCTTCCAAGCAGCCAAGCTGAACTCATGGCTTGCCCAAATGATTCTCGAGGCCCCCACTTACCTTGGCTTCAGAAAATCACTTAAAACTTACCTTTTTAGTGAACATGACCCCTAAGGAACCCCCAATCTTCAATACTCTTCGCCCCCCCAATTTGCCCCTTGCTCTTACCCTCCTCCACGATAGCTGCTCCTTTCCCGACCCCCCCCCCCAATCTCCCTCCCTCCTCTATCAAGTTCGGTTAAAATTGTCATATAGCTGACAAATTGCTGTAAATCTGCTGTCAACGCGGATCCTAATCTAACTGATGTAAACCGCCTAGAACTCGCTGGGTATGGCGGTATATAAGAATAAAATTATTATTATTATTATTATTCTATCCTGGATCATTCTCCCTCTTTTTCCTTTCCCCATTCCTGCACAGTATTTCTTCCTCTCTCCACCCCCATGTACAACATGTCTCCCTCTCTCTCATTGTCAACCATCTCTCTCCCTCTCATTCCCTTCCTTGCTGCAAAAGGAATGAGAAAGGAGAGAAAGAGGAGGATCAAGGGTACATCTCTCTCACCCCCTCTACAGCCACGGACATTTCTCCCTCTCTCAACCCCTGGCCCTTGGGCAAAATCTTTTGCCCCTCTCCACCAGCCCCCAACTCCAACATTTCTCTTTCTATCATTCCTCTCTAGCACCATGCTGCATTTATCCTTCCATTCACTTCACCATGTCCAACATTCCTCCCTCTTGCATCCCTTGCCATCTGTCCCACCCTTCTCTCTCCACCACAGCATCCAGTATTTCTCCCTCCCACCCTCCCTCCTGTTGCAGGTCTCTGCATCTCTCATCTCTCCTTCCCTCCCTTCCCCTCAAAAAAAATTCATAGCCAAGGCTCTCTCCCCTCAACAGGCCCTGACCCTTTAATCTCCCTCCCAACCTATGATTTCCCCTCCCCCGTGCCTTCCTGGGCACCAGGTCCAATGGGAGGAATCTAGGGGGAAGAGCATGGTCCTCTCATGGTAGCTCAACCTTAAAATGCCCCTGCCCCTATCCACTCACCATATTTAAGGTAGCCCCCCCCCCCCTGGCCTACTAAGGTACCTGGTGGTCCAGCGGGGGTTCTTCGTGGTAGGAGCACTGCCCTTTTGCTCCCGTCTCCTTGCGGTTGCTTTCTAAAATGGCTGCTGTGACCTTTCCTGGGTGCTTGTGGCATTTCCAGTAATACCACGACAGTTCATGGCAGCTATTTTAGAATATAGACACGAGGAGGCAGGAGTGAAAGGGCCATGCTCCTACCTGAAAGACCCCTGCTGGATCACCAGGTACTTCGGTAGGTCTGAGGGCCTCGAGAGAAAAGCTGCAGGTTGCTGACCTTGCCATAGCCTATACAGCAACTCTTCCCTCCTTCCCCACACCCAATCCCAATGCATGCAGCAATCCTGTGGGATCCCTGAGGACCTGGGGGGGATCCTTATGGGAACCCGCAGACTCACAGGATTCCCATTGTCCCCATTCCCGTGCAGCTCTCTAATTTGAACCAAGAGATCTGTGGAATTTGAAATTCATAAAAAGCCCTTGTCAAGAACAAGTCAGTAGGACTGCATGCACGCTTGAATCAGATCTACTCTTACACAGGCATAGCTGGTTGCTGCATGAATAATTAATAAGGTATGTCCAGAGCAGAGTGTATGGGCCAACCCCCCCTCTATGCACACATTGTTGCATTTTAAGTACCTGTAAGAACTATTTATAAGAAAAAAAGGGGTTATTATTATTTGTGCATCATGGCAGAGAAGGCTACTGAACAGGTCCATCCTGGCAGTGACAGGGATGCTGGCCAAGTAACAAGAGAACACACTTGGACTGAAAAGGCCCAGGAAAATTCTGAATCATAGGTACAAAAAAATCTCATGATCTGGAAGAGGCTATGGAGTAAAGTGATTCATGAAATAAATAAAGGTCAAACCAGTCAGTTACAAGCTGTGTATAAAAAATATCAAAGAAAATTTACAGCCTTCGGTTTGTAGTTGGATAGAAAGCATGCACAGGATAGTTTGGTACAGCATGGGAGACAAAGGGCTATAGATTTGACATGTCAGGCCACAGTAACAGAGGCTTTTAAAGAGACAGAGCAATATATAGAACCCCCAGCAAGAGACACAGAATCCCAATATTCTGGAAGCTCTAAACACTCTGTAAGGAGTTCTAGGACTAGTAGAACCTCCAGATCACACAGAACTAGCCAATCAAGTCAATCAACAGCCAGTTCAGCAGCCATTCGAGCTAGAGCCAGGGCAGAAGCTATGAAAGCAAAGGTTCCTTATAGCCAGCAAGAAGCAGACCGAAAAAGGGAGAAACTTAGGATATAGGACAAACAAAATAAAAAAGATGGAAGCAGAAGAGGCTGAGGCCACTGTGTGCAGGAAAGTGGAAGAGGCTGTTACAGAGTGCGAAAAGGCAGAGATAGGTATCACTTAGGAGGTGCCTTACTGAGAGGTGGACTCAGCCATCCCTCAGTAATTTTGTGATCAGCTTATGCTAGCCACATGTTAAAATATTATTTTTTTAGTGTTGAGAATGGGTCTGGGGAGGAGAGTAGGTGTGCTCTGTGCTAATCAGTTAGTGCAGCATTGCTGCTTGCTAACTAATTAGTGTGTGGTTAGCGCATGGGTAAGTTAGGAGGAGTTAGTTAGGAGGAGGGGTAAGTTAGGAGGAGGGGTAGCACTTTACATCAAAGAGAACATTAAGACAACCAGGATCACGGATGTCAAGTATACTGGGGAATCTATCTGGGTAAACCTGGCCAGAGGCGGAGAAAAATGCCTATACCTTGGTGTGGTATACAGACCTCCTAGACAATCGGAGGACAAAGACGCAGAATTAATCGAAGACATTGAGAATATCACCTTGCGGGGGGATGTTGTTCTATCAGGAGACTTCAATATGCCTGATGTAGACTGGAACACACTCTCAGCGACAACTTGTGATAGCAGGAGGATATTAGCGTCCATGAAGGGAGTACAGCTCAAACAAATGGTGCTAGAGCCTACTAGGGCCCAGGCCATCCTGGACCTGGTACTTACGAACGGGGAAAGCGTCTCGGAGGTCTCGGTGGGAGAAACGCTAGCCACCAGTGACCATAACATGGTATGGTTTAACCTTAGGAAAGGCTTCCCTAGATCTCAAACAAGAACAAGGGTACTCAATTTCCGGGGCACTGACTTCGCACGCATGGGAGATTTCGTTCATCAGACACTACAGGTTCAAGAAGTAACTAATAATGTGGAAGCTATGTGGTCAACCTTGAAGTCGACCCTTCATGAGGCATCTATCCGCTACATTAAATCGGTAAATAAACAACAAAGAAACAAGAGACCCAAATGGTTCACTGATGAGGTCTCGAACCGCGTCAAGGAGAAGAAAAGAGCATTTCTCTTATACAAACGCACCGGGGAGAAGGAAGCAAACATTGAATACAAGACAAAGTCTGCAGCGGTCAAAACAGCAGTCAGGGAGGCCAAACTTCGAATGGAAGAAACTCTAGCGAAGAACATTAAGAAAGGGGACAAATCCTTCTTCAGGTACATTAGTGACAGGAAGAAGAACACAAATGGGATAGTACGCCTTAGAACGCCAGACGGGAATTATGTGGAAACAGATTCCGATAAAGCCAAACTGCTGAATGATTACTTCTGCTCGGTCTTTACCTGCGAGGCACCAGGGCACGGGCCAAGGCTGGAAATGAAGCAAAGCATGGAAGATCCATTTCAGAATTTTGAGTTCACACCTGCTGATGTCTACAGTGAACTGTCAAGACTTAAGGTGAACAAAGCCATGGGACCGGACAATTTGCACCCAAGAGTGCTCAGAGAGCTAAGCGATGTTTTGGCAAAACCGTTAGCAGTACTCTTCAATCTCTCCCTAAGTACGGGGAGAGTCCCCCTGGACTGGAAAACAGCCAACGTCATTCCTCTGCACAAAAAAGGTTGCAGAGCAGAGGCTGCAAATTACAGACCAGTAAGTCTCACATCAGTAGTATGTAAACTCATGGAAACTTTACTTAAAGGTAAACTAGACACGATTTTGGACGAGGGGAACCTAAGGGATCCCTGTCAACATGGATTCACTAGGGGTAGGTCATGCCAATCCAATCTAATCAGCTTCTTTGATTGGGTGACGGGAAAGTTAGACTCGGGAGAGTCTCTGGACATAGTGTACTTGGATTTCAGTAAAGTTTTTGTCAGTGTCCCACACCGCAGACTATTGCACAAGATGAAGTCGATGGGGTTAGGTGAGAAACTAACTGCATGGGTCAACGATTGGCTGAGTGGAAGACTTCAGAGGGTGGTGGTCAACGGCACCCTCTCTGAGACATCGGAAGTGACTAGCGGAGTGCCGCAGGGCTCGGTCCTGGGACCATCCCTTTTCAACATATTCATAAGGGACTTGACCCAAGGGCTTCAGGGTAAAGTAACATTGTTCGCCGACGACGCCAAACTGTGTAATATAGTAAGTGAAAGCAATCTCAAGGATAATATGACGCAGGATTTGATCACGTTGGAAAACTGGTCCTCGACATGGCAGCTGGGCTTCAACGCTAAGAAATGTAAGGTCATGCATCTCGGCTGCGGAAATCCATGCAAAACTTACACCTTAAATGGGGAAACACTAGCTAGGACTTCAGAAGAACGGGACTTGGGAGTAATCGTCAGTGCAGATATGAAGGCTGCCAAACAGGTGGAGCAGGCCTCATCCAAGGCAAGGCAGATGTTGGGATGTATCAATAGAGGCTTCATCAGCCGCAAACCTGAAGTCATAATGCCGCTTTACAGAGCCATGGTGAGACCTCACCTGGAATACTGTGTGCAATTTTGGAGACCACACTACCAAAAAGATGTGCTTCGAGCTGAATCTGTCCAGCGAATGGCCACTAGAATGGTCTCCGGACTCAAGAGTCTCTCATACGAAGAAAGACTGGGCAAACTACAGCTATACACTCTTGAGGAGCGTAGAGAAAGGGGAGACATGATTGAGACATTTAAGTACATCACAGGTCGTGTCGAGGCGGAAAGCGATATATTCTTCCCCAGGGGACCCTCGGTCACAAGGGGGGCACCCGCTCAAACTCAGAGGAGGGAAATTTAATGGTGACACCAGGAAGTATTTCTTCACAGAAAGGGTTGTAGATCACTGGAACAAACTTCCGGTGCAGGTGGTCAAGGCCACCAGCGTGCTAGACTTTAAGAATAAATGGGACATCCACGTGGGATCCCTTTGGGGGTCGAGCTAAGGATCTGGGTCATTAGCACTCAGACTTGATGGGGTGGGTCAGAAGAGTGGGCAGACTTGATGGGCTGTAGCCCTTTTCTGCCGTCATCTTTCTATGTTTCTATGTTTCTATGTTTCTATGAGCCCTTACCACCTACAAAATAGATGGCAGCAGGGCTTACGTGCTGATGGCCAGTGGAGTAGCGAGGGTGGGAGGTGCCCTGGGTGGTGGCGCCCCCCCCCCACTCTCTTCTCCGCCCTCCCCTGCCCCCTCCTGCTGCTCCTTCCCTTTCCCCATATCTATTTAGCTTCCCTGGCACAAGCAGCATCTCTAATTTGCTGCCCGCGTCAGCGTTGGCTCTCCCTCCGACATCACTTCCTAGTCGCGGGACCCGGAAGTAACATCAAAGGGGAGCGCTGAGGCTGGTGCGAGCTGCAGGTTGGAGCTGCTGCTCACTAGTGAAGAGCTAGAGGGAAGGTGGCAAGGAATTGAAGAAGCATGTGCAGTGGGGGTTGAGTGGTAAGGAGCAGGATGGAGAGGAGTGGTGCCGACACCCTTAGCAAGACGGCACCCAAAGCGGTTTGCCCCCCCTTACTACGTCACTGCTGATGGCCACACAGTAATAAGAAAATACCAGTACATAGGAAATGGATGTCCATATTCTGAGTTCGTTGTCCTTCCACATATATGCCATTTGTTATTTTTCAGATTAATTATGTACAGCACATCACTAACTCCTTAAAATGTATTCGCTATGATAAGATATTATAAGCTCTGCTTTAACAAAGCTATTAATTTCATATATTCCTCTTGTATCACTAACATGGACAAAGATAGTAAAAATATGATTTGTTAGTCGCTAGCCAAATAAAAACAAAATTACTTGAGAAAACTTACTTCTACAAATATCTCCAATAAAATCCATCTTATCTTTGCTAATAGTTAGAGAAGGAAATTTTTTTAGAAGAGAAGAGTGATTCTTCAATGCATTGGATGCTGTAGTCTCCTTCGCTAATGTTGTCACTATAAGACATCGACCCTGAAAAAAAAGGGAATGGTAAATGTGACACAAATTACAATTCAGATTTGAATGCTTAAAGAAATCCAGCAAGGTGCCTAGATTTTCTATGAATCAATACTTTCTTCAGAAGTAAGATGATACAAAGGAATATAAAAACAAACAATATGTCATACTCCTTGATCTTCACTCACAGACCTCAAGGGCCCCAATGAGTCAGGTTTTTAGTATATCCTTCATGAATATTCATCAGGTACATTTGTCTCAATTGTACTCACATCTCATTCATGAATATTCATTATGATATCCTAAAAACCTGACTTGGCAGCCTTCAAGGACTGGGAGTGAAAACCAAGACTATATAGGAGCAGATCAAAGGTCTGTCAAACCCAATATCCTGTCTGACAGTAGCCAATCCAGGCGAATAGGAAATACTTGACAGATCCCAAAGAATAAATCTATTTATTGCAGTTCTAAGGGATAGTGTTCATAATTTAATGGCTAATAACTTTTCATAGATTTCTTCTCTAGGAATTTATTCTAACCCATTTTTTAATTATTTCTAACATTTCAGTACATTACATTTCAAGACATCTTGACTTAAGGAAAGTCATCATGTAACAGATAAAAGCAAGAAAATAAAAAATAATACTCATGAAACAATTCATATATATATATATATATATATATATATATATATATATATATACACCCCCGTTCTCACAGTGGCCAATCCAGGTCACTAATACCTAGCCAAAACCCAAAGGAGTAGCATTATTCCATGCTACCAATTCAGGGCAAGCAGTGGCTTCCCCCATGTCTTTCTCAATAACAGATTATGAACTTTTCCTCCAAGAATTTGTCCAAACCTTTCTTAAAACCAGCTATGCTATCCGCTCTTACAAAAACCTCTGGCAATGCGTTCCAGAGCTTAACTATTCTCTGAGTGAAAATTTTTTTTCCTCCTATTGGTTTTAAAATTATTTCCCTGTAACTTCATTGAGTGTCCCCTAGTCTTTGTAATTTTTGACGGAGTGAAAAATCGATCCACTTGTACCCATTCTATTCCACTCTGAATTTTGTAGAGTTCAGTCATATCTCCCCTCAGCCATCTGTTTTCCAAGCTGAAGAGCCCTAACTGTTTTACTCTTTCCTCATACGAGAGGAGTTCCATCCCCTTTACCATCTTGGTCGCTCTTCTTTGAACCTTTTCTAGCGCCACTATATCTTTCTTGAGATAAGAAGACCAGAATTGAATGCAATACTCCAAATGAGGTTGCACCATACAGGAGCATTATAACATTCTTAGTCTTGTTAACTATCTCTTTTTAATAATCCTAGCATCCTGTTTGCTTTTTTGGCCGCTGCCACACATTGGTTGGAAGATTTTATCGTATTGTCTACAATGATACCCAGATCCTTTTCTTGGGCGCTAATCCCCAAGGTGGACCCTAGCATCCGGTAACTATGATTCAGGTTATTCTTTCCAATGTGCAACACTTTGCAATTTGTCCACATTAAATTTCATTTGCCATTTCATATAAAGATAATATATAGACCCTCTTTTACTACGCTGTGGTAGAGGTTTCTACTGTGGCCCAGGGTGCTAAATGCTCTGACATTTATTGGAATTCTATGAGAGTCGGAGCATTTAGGGCCTGATTCTCTATAGAGCACACTACAGTTAGGTGGAAGTAGGCGTGCTACTGCCACCTAACTAGCCAATGGCAGAGCACGTTTTTAAAAAATAGGTGCGCTGTACTAAAGCACCTACCTCATGCCTACCTAGGGTGTACGAGGATGCACAGCAATGCCTAAGCATGCTTAAGGCAAGCAAAGGGATGGTTTGTGCCAGAAATTGCCTTACGCATGCTTAGTTGACTCTGAATGTGTGAGGTAGGCATCTGAAATGTAGGCCTTCAAAATGCTGGCCTATATTTCACGCACCTATACAAAAATGTAGGTGCGACTCTACTAAGCTTGCCTAGTGATTGATTGACAATTGCATACCTGCACACCTACAATGTAGGCACACTATAGAGAATCAGGCTCTAAGCGCTCTGGACCATGGTAGAAACCTCTATTGCTGCTTATTAAAAGGGGGAGGGGGTATAATTAAGACCATAAGGGAATGAGAAATCAACAGATCTGAAGGTAAAATAAGAAGAAAGCCAAGTCAGGAAGAAAACGGAACAGAAAAACTAGTTGATATCAACAACATTTAGCCAACCTCACACCCTCAGTTATAGCTAGGAAAGTTACAAATGTACAGTATATTTTGTAGGCAAAATTCTATTGTCCAATAAATTTTTTGGTGTTTGGGGTCATCAAAAATATCATTAAAGGCTCTCTTCTGGTTTTGGGGCCGACCTGCGGTGAGTTCTTTTTCGGAAGTGTGAAGGTTAATCCGTTGCCATCCTGCTTTCGGAGAGGCCGCCGGTTACATCGAATCGGCAGGTGTGACCATGGTAAAGTCTAAGAACCATACTACTCAATCAATCCCGCAAATGGCACAGAAATGGCATCAAGAAACCGAGATCCCAGAGATACGAGTCTCTTAAGGGGGTTGATCCCAAATTTCTGAGGAATATGTATTTTGCCAAGAAACACAACAAGAAGGGGGTTGAAGAAAATGCAAGCAAACATGGCAAAGCAGGCTAAATCATAGATCAACAGCGCTAGGACTGGCTCATGCTAGACTTACATTCACCTGCATATAAGCATAACAAAGGAGTCGTGAGATGTCAATGATTCAGCCACGGGTGTGAAGTTCAAAGTTCACTTTATTGATAGCACTGCGAAGACTCAACTACATATAACACACACGCAAAAAAGAATGCAGTAAAAAAAGTTGCCCTGAAATAAATAATGTGCTACTTCATTCTCAGGAATACCTTGCACCTTTCCTGTGAAGACTTAGAAATATTAGCCCTTGAAAATCTATCATTCCTATGCTTGAAGAAAAGCTTTACCAACTTGTTCTTATCATGCTCATTCCTTTTCCTTGTATCTCTACATGGGATGCTTTCAGCAATCCAGTAACATCTCTATATCCCTAGTCCTTGTAGCATCCATTGTTCCTCTAGATCTTATAAGGATGTAAAAACCCTTAGCAATAAGAGGAAAAGACTCACTAGGAATCTTAAGAATATCCCTATAATAGCACTGTAATATCTTTTGAGGGGAAAACAAGCACAGACGTGAGGGAATTAAGAAATCTCAAATGTTAATATTTACCATAGATCTCATATGACCTGAGCTTAAAATGAATAACAGGGAAAGGGACTGGGATTTATATACCGCCTTTTTGTAGTTATACAAAAACACTCAAAGCGGTTTACATAAAGGTACTTCAAGCATTTTCCCTGTCTGTCCTGATGGGTTCACAGTCTATCTAATGGGGGGATTAAGTGACTTGCCCAGGGTCATAAGGAGCAGCATGGATTTGAACCTACAACCACAGGTTGCTGAGGCTGTAGTTTTAACCACTGTGCCATATTCTCAGTCTTTAATCAGAGATGCATCACATTTACATTTTTAAGATTTGAAATTGACTGCTCCATAGAATCAAGTTTAGTGACAAGTTCCAGACTCTTCTGTTAAGTAGCCAGGCTCAGGACAGTTAGCCAGCAAGAACTCAATCTCTACTATAAACCTCCCACATGGCATCAAGCATTACTACTACTGGCTTGCACTGAAGGATGTTTTGCTTTTACTCTGTTACTCCTCCTAGTTACAAATAGCACGGCAGAGTCACCACATCAACTCTACCACCCAGTGTTCTGGCAGAGTCCATGTGGGGAGAGAAAACCCAGATTCGGTTGGAGTTCTATCAAGACCTGGATGCGGGCACGCTCCAGAAACGTCGGGCATTCAGAGATGTGACCAAAGCATTGCAGCGTAGTAATTTGCGCTACCGTTGGACTTACCCTTTTGGGGTGGTGATTACCATCAATGGAGTTCATACAAAAGTTACTACAGTGCGGGAGGCTCGTGGTCTGTTGCAGCAAGCGGGTATTGAGATCCCGGAGGAGGCTGTTCCTGCTGGGGGAGCGGTGTTGAACGGAGTGGCGCCTACCGCCCCCTCCCGATGGCAGCGAGTGGAGAGAGGATCCCGGAGCGGGAGGGGCGGCCGAGGAGGTGGATACCCTCTTCCATGGCATCTGCCCAGCTTGCCATCAAAAGAAATACTGTACCAGACTCAGATATTCTCAGCATGGGTGAGCAGAGGTGTTCATCTGGGATGAGTGAAAGAAGACTCCTATCATTTACCATAGTGCCTTGAATCTTCAGTCTATGGGTCTCCAACTGGCACTCCAAAAAACTGGGAGATGGAAATTTGAATCATGCATGGACTACTCCCCATAGTACAGGAGTAGCCCTGGAGGTCAGTAGAAGTGTTTCTGTTCAGCAGTTATCTTGGTCCCCTAAGTGTGTTTGTTAGATACTTTAATCACATCCTCTGGCAACAAATTCCACAGCTCTACTATCTGTTAGTTCAGTGGAATGCCCCTAGATCTGGCTCTGTAGGAAGATAAAAATAATCATTCCCTATATGCCAGCTTTATCCCTCTCTAGGGTTACCATATTTGTGAAGACAAAAAAAGAGGACACATGTCCCTGCCCACACTCTACCCATAGCCCTCCCCCCCACTCCACCCATTTCCCTGGTACCCCTTCCTTTCTTTCCTTTTAGTGCTTCTCTATCTCTCCCTTCCTCCAACTCTCCTCCCCCACAGGTGCTCCTCTCCAGAGGAGATCTGGGAAATTACAGATTTTGGTGCCGGGCAAAATGGTAGAAACGATCATAAAAAATAAAATTGTGGAACACGTATACAAGCTTGATTTAATGAGACGGAGTCAGCATGGGTTCAGCCAAGGGAGATCTTGCCTCACAAATTAGCTTTTAAACTGTGGCTAAAGGTGAGTCAGTTGATATAGTATATCTAGATTTTCAGAAAGCTTTTGATAAAGTTCCTCATGAGAGGCTCCTGAGAAAATTAAAGTGTCATGGGATAGGTGGCAAAGTTCATTTGTGGATTAGGAATTGGTTATCGGATAAAAAACAGAGGGTAGGGTTAAATGGTCATTTTTTTCAATGGAGGAGAGTAAACAGTGGAGTGCCGCAGGGGTCTGTACTGGGACCGGTGCTATTTAACTTATTTATAAGTGATCTGGAAATTGGAACGATGAGTGAGGTGATTAAATTTGCAGATGACACTAAACTGTTCAAAGTTGTTAAAATGCATGTGGATTGTGAAAAATTGCAGGCAGACCTTAGGAAATTGGAAGACTGGGCGTCCAAATAGCAGATAAAATTGAATGTGAACAAATGCAAAGTGATGCACATTGGGAAGAATAACCTGAATCACATTTACCGGATACTAGGGTCCACCTTGGAGATTAGTGCCCAAGAAAAGGATCTGGGTATGATCGTAGATAATACTATGAAACCTTCCGCCCAATGTGTGGCCAAAAATCAAACAGGATGCAAGGAATTGTTAAAAAAGGGATGGTTAACAAGACTAAGCATGTTATAATGCCCCTGTATCACTCACTCTATGTTGTGACCTCATCTGGAGTATTGTGTTCAATTCTGGTCTCCTTATCTCAAGAAAGATATAGTGGCGCTAGAAAAGGTTCAAAGAAGAGCGACCAAGATGGTAAAGGGTATAGAACTCTTCTCGTATGAGGAAAGACTAAAACGGTTAGGGCTCTTCAACTTGGAAAAGAGACGGCTGATGGGAGATATTATTGAAGTCTACAAAATGCTGAGTGGAGTAGAACGGGTACAAGTGGATTGATTTTTCACTCCATCAAAAATTACAAAGACTAGGGGACACTCAAAGTTAAAGGGAAATACTTTTAAAACCAATTGGAGGAAATTGTTTTTCACTCAGAGAATAGTTAAGCTCTGGAACGCGTTGCCAGAGGATGTGGTAAGAGTGGATAGCATAGCTGGTTTTAAGAAAGGTTTGGACAAGTTGCTGGAGGAAAAGTCCATAGTCTGTTATTGAGAAAGACATGGTTCCTAGGAAGCCACTGCTTGTCCTGTATTGGTAGCATGGAATATTGCTAGACCTTGGGTTTTGGCCAGGTACTAGTGACCTGGATTGGCCACGTTGAGAAAGGGATACTGGGCTTGATGGACCATTGGTCTGACCCAGTAAGACTATTCTTATATTCTTAACATAGTAACCCTTATACTTTTCTCTAAAGGTAAAAGTATGCAGTAAAGCATGCAAGTGTAACTTGAGTGAACAGCTTCAGATTTCCAATATGGGAACTTTTTGAATTTTAAGTTCTGTATTTAGTCATATAACCCACAGCACAAACAAAAACAAATGCTGTCTTCTAAGGAACAAAGTCTTTCCTTATTTGGAAATGCTATGGGGTTCATAATAAAAAAAACCCAAACGTCTAAAAAGTGTCCTAAATGGCTATCGACGATCAAAAAGCCTGATCGTCCAAGTACCCATAACCAAAGCTGGTTTTTAGACGTATCTAAAACCAGCTTAGGCCTTTCCGCTGCCTCTATAAGCACAGAGAGAAAAGAGGCGTGTTTAGAGGAGGGGAAAGGGCGGGCGGTGGGCGGGAGGTGGGCCGACCTACACCTAGGTGTACAACACATATAACCAAAACATTTGACAGGTTGCCTAGTTGGCACTTATACCTTTTTGACTTAGACGAAGTCAAACAAGGTCTAAGTGCCAAAAAAGGGGCCGCTGAGCTGATGGCCGCTGGCGCGATCAGTTTAGTGGCCCGGCAACCTACCCACCTCAACCATCATGGCAGGAGAGATGCCTCATCTCCCCTACCATGATGTGATCACCCCTCTACCTGAACTGCCGCAACCCGTGGCAGGAGAGATGCCCAATCTCTCCTGCCGCGGGTTGTGGCAGTTCGGGTACAGGAGTGATTGCATCGCGGCAGGGGAGATGGCCAATCTCTCCTGCCGTGATACATCACCCCCCCCCCCCCGACGATATCTTGGCAAGAGGGAGCCCAAGCCCTCTTGCCCCGGCGATTGTGCCCCCCCCCCCCCGACACAAACAATATGGCCAGGAGGGAGCCCAAGCCCTCCTGGCCCCGGCGACCCCCCCCAACACAAACGGGCCAGGAGAGAGCCCAAGCTCTCCTGGCCCCGGCGACCCTCCCTCCGACATGAACGGGCCAGGAGAGAGCCCAAGCCCTCCTGGCCCCGGCAACCCCCCACTACAATAAGGGCAGGAGGGATCCCAGGCCCTCCTGCCCTCGACACAACCCCCCTCCCCCCAACGACTGCACCCCCAGAACCCCCAATCGGCCCCCCCTGCCGACCTGCGACCCCCCTGGCTGACCCCACGACCCCCACCCCTTCCCTGTACCTTTAACGTTGGCCAGACAGACGGGTGCCAAGCCCGCCCGTTCGGCAGGCCAGCCGGGTCCAGAATGGGGTCGGATTGGCCCAGGTGACAGAAACCCCGCACACAGGTGGGGCCTGAGGCGCCTGGGCCAATCAGAAAAGGCCTGGGAGCCTTAGACCCCTCCTGTGGGTGGGGCCTTAGGCACATGGGCCCAATCCCTTATATATATATATAAAGGGGTAATATTTAACCAGTGGCGGTCAGCATTTTTTAAAATGCTAACTATCGCTGGCTAAATTAGCCCAGATATTTAGTGCCGGGCCATGTGCAGACACCAGCAATGACTATCCCTAATGACTATGGCTAATTTTGGTAAGAATGACTACCAGAGCTTATGCAGGTCCCAGCCAATATTTAGTATGACAGTTTTATGAGGGCCCCAGCTGAATATCAGCTGGTAGCTGCATAACTATGTCAAAAACCTTCTGGCGCCCCTTCCTACCCCTGAAACACCCTGAGCCCCCTCTTTCCCTCCCCCCCTCCAGACCACACGATTCAGAATCCCTATCCTCCATCCCCTCAGTCTGGATAGGCCTCCCTCAGCTTCCTGATAGACCAGTGGTGGCAATGGGTACAGAAGCAAAATCAACTCGCTCCTACCCTTGATGCTATCTGCAGAAAATGGGTGCCGCAACCTTTCAGGGCAGTTCATGGTACTTTGTAGATGGGATAATCAGCTGGAACCTAAGGATAAACAGTTCATCTTAATGGTTTATGAGCTTTTTCTCCAGAAATTTGTTCAAACTTCTTAAACCCAGCATCATCTGGCAATGAATTTCAGAGCTTTATGCTTTTCTTTGAATTTTCAGTGCAGTAGGGAGTAACACCAATGCTTTTTGGAGGAGTGTGTGGCGCAGTGGTTGGATCTACAGCTTCAGCACCCTGGGGTTGTGGGTTCAAACCCCGCCGCTGCTCCTTGTGACCCTGGGCAAGTCATAGCCCCAGGTACGTTAGATAGATTGTGAGCCCACCGGGACAGATAGGGAAAATGCTTGCATACCTGATTGTAAAAACCGCTTAGATAACCTTGATAGGCGGTATATAAAATCCTAATAAACTTTTCCCCTGGACTTTGAAAGAGTGTTTCTCATATTAATTGTTTCTCAAGAATGAAAGACTGAGAACATTTTGCCTGGATTTTCATCTGCTCAGATAGGACAAGCTGATGCTTTAAACACTAACCAGAACTGCATGTTTGTGTATTCTTCCATTTTATTGTCTTTCATAATATTTAATACTTACTGATTTGACAAACACCAATAAGGGAGAGTTGTGACTTTCCAAGATAACAATTGTTCCTGCCCTACACAAAAAAAGAGATTAAAATTATATCAATTTAGTATGTGTAAAAATTCCTTCACAGACATGTACCATGCCCATCCTGCTTTTAGTCTGGATACTCTTAATGTAAAGGCACCAATTAGACAAAATTCCTACATAAGGTGAAAAATAAATATCTGAACACAGAGGGCAATTTTATAACATCACCTGATCTTAATATAAACTGAAGTGACCTCCCCCCTTCCCAAATGAAGAAAAAAGGTTGACTTAAATATAAACTGGGGGTTTATATTCAAGTGCCCTGCCCGGCTCTGCATCCAGCTTCCCTCTCTCTCTCTGCCTTGTCCTGCCAGGTAATAATAATAATAACTTTATTCTTTTATACCGACATAACCAAAAGTTCTAGGTGGTTTACAGTAAAAAGAGCTGGACAATCAGCGAAATACAATACTACAATAAAAATGCAGATGTTAAAATACAGTTTCAATATAAAACTCTCATTAGGTAATAAACATATTGAACAAAGTGGTCTTAATTAATTTCCAAAAAGAGCAATAAGATAACATAGCTTGTTAAATACAGGATTGCTGTCTACCAGCTTGTTGAATACAGGATTGCTGTCTACCAGCTTGAAATGCTAGGGTCCTGTCTAAGAAGGTCTTATATCTACACCCATTGATTTTTGGATAAGCAAATAAGCAAAAATTTCTAGCTTCCCTTGATGGTCTGTACAACACAAAATGAGAAAAGAGGTAAGCTGGAGACAATCCCGATATCAGCTTAAAGCAGATACAGGAAAATCTGAATAGTACTCTTGCCTCCAAAGGCAGCCAGTGAAGTAAATGATAGTATGGGCTAATATGGCCATTCTTTTTTAAAACAAAAATCAGTCAGATAGCCCTATTCTGAATTATCCTTAATTTCCTTAGTATTTTTTTGGGCGCTCCTAAATAGATGATGTTACAATAGTCTAAAGTAGATAAAATGAATGCCTACATCAATAGTCTGAACGATAAAAGGTCAAAATATTTTTTATAGTTCTTCTAATTTTCTGTTTCTGCATCGCACATACCTAAGCAGGCTTAAGGAGACTTACAAAGAGAAGAGAGAGGAGGGAAGGGGAGGAGAAAAGTATGTTCTGCTACTGTTAAATGCTGGTCTAATATGACTCCCAGAGTTTTGATAGATTTAATAATCGGGTAGTCATGACTGTTAAGATGAAGCAGTGAATTTGTTATTTTATCATTTGGACTAGCCAAGAAAAGTTTGGTCTTTTCCTGTTAAGTTTCAATTTGAAATTAATTGTCCACTGTTCTATCTGAGTCATAATAGACGATATCTGGTTTAAAATTTCAGTAGAAAAATTGTGTAGAGGAATTAAAATAGAAATGTCATCTGCATATATATATAATTTTACATTTAGGGCTCCTTTTACTAAGGTGCGCTAGCGTTTTTAGCGCACGCAGGAAATTACCGCACGCTACACTGCATGCTACGCTTCTAGAACTAATGCCAGCTCAATGCTGGCGTTAAGGTCTAGCGTGCGTGGCAATTCAGCGCACACTATACTGTGCGTTAAAGCCCTAATGCTCCTTTGTAAAAGGAGTTCTTAAACTATGTAATAAATGTCCTAAAGAGGAAATGTAGATATTAAATAAAATGGGCGATAGCGGGAACCTTGGGGTACACCAGATGGGTTGCTCCATAAATGAGAATAATTACCGTTACAAACCACTCGATAAGATCTTTTCTTCAAAAAACCTTGAAACCAGTTCCAAACCCTTCCTCAGAGTCCTATTGTGTCTAAACAACTCAGGAATATTTCGTGATCTACTAGATCAAAGGCACTATTAAGATCTAGCTGAAGAATTAGAGCACTAGAGAATTAGAATTAGAGAGTTGCCTTTGCTAAATAGACCATGAAGATAATCAAGTATTGAGGTTAGGACGTTCTCAGTACTGTACTCTCTTCTAAACCCCGACTGATAGTCGTTAAGGATATTAAATTTATCCAAATAACTTACTAATTCTAAATTAATTAAACCTTCTAGTAATTTGGTAAACAAAGAAATACTTGCTATGGGCCAGTAATTGGATTTCGTAGCAATTGATACCTTCTGGTCTTTGAGAATAGAGGTAACCAAAATTTGACCCAATTCATCGGGAAACAGTCCCTGAATCAAAGAAAAAGTGGCTCATTTAAATAAATCTGCTTTAAAGGTAAATGAAGCGTTTTTCATTACAATCAGGGGACAATCATCCAGCAAACAGTTCGATTTAATATATTTATTAAACTGTTTTAAAAACTGTTGCCAGTCTGGGGCCTGGAAATGATCCCAGAACATATCAGCGCTTAAGCCATCTTCCAAGTAACTAAGGGCTCCTTTTATGAAGGTGCGCTAGCGTTTTTAGCGCACGCACTAGAGAATGACACGGTGGCGGTTACCCGCGGCTAGCCGCGTTTAGCCGCGGGTAACCCGCCCAAACGGTGACCAAAAAAAATGGTCACTGCAAGTTCGGGGACAAGGCAATTCACCGCCCCGTGGGGCAGTGAATGGTAGCACGGGGTGAACGAGCGGCAGCCCACTCTCTCCCGCCGGCCGGCCGACCATGCATCTCCCTCCCTCCCTTCTTTTCCCTTACCTTTTCTTGTAAAAACACGCGTTTTCTATATGGCTAGGAGCTGTATTACAGCCGGAGCCTTGAAGTCAAGTCGCGTTGCACACTGGAAAAAGTCTCCTCTGACGCAACTTCCTGTTTCCGGTTGCATCGGAGGAGACTTTTCTAGCTGGCAACCCGACGCGACTTCAAGGCTCCGGCTGTAATACAGCTCCTAGCCTTATAGAAAATGCGCATTTTAACAAGAAACGATAAGGGAAAAGAAGGGAGGGAGGGAAATGCACGGCTGGCCGGTGGGAGGGAGCTGCTGGACCACGTGAAGGGTGCTGAGGGTGGGGGAATGGAGAGGAGAAGACGCTGAAGACAAGGATGGGGCCGGGGCGGTGAAAGAGACAACGGGGCGGTGACGGGGACGGGGCGGTGAAAGGGACAGCGGGGACGGGGCGGTGCAGAGGATGGTGGTCCGGGGACGGGGCGGTGACGGGGACATAATTTTTCCCCGTGTCATTCTCTAGCACGCACCGATTTGCGTGCGCTAGCTGAAACACTACCACCTGCTCAAGAGGAGGCAGTAGCGGCTAACGCGCGTGGCATTTTAGCCCGTGCTATTCTGTGCGTTAAGGCCTTAACGCACCTTCGTAAAAGGAGCCCTAAGTTGTGGGACAACATAGTTATAAGTAGGAGATTGTAAAGTTGCTCTCAAGTCCAAGATTTTATTGTTAAAGAACTCCGCAAGAGTATCAGAAGACGGCGGGCATTCTTTGTCTGTTTTTAAGACCAGTGTAGTATTGGTTAGCTTGTTAACCAGTTTAAACAATTCTCTGCTGTTTATCTTAGATGAGCCTATTTTCTGTGCATAATGTGTTTCTTTAAGCAACAGTGTATAATTCTTTAATTTAAGTCTCCAAATTACCTTGTCCTCCTCCTTATTTGATTTCAACCAAATCCTTTCCAGTCTTCTTAATTACTGTTAAAAACTAAATAATCACTTCAGGTGAATCAATTTGTTTCCCCCCAAAATCGGACAATTTCCTAAAGGAAGTCCATAGACTATTACTGAGAAAGACAGATATGGCCACTGCTTGCCCTGGATCGTTAGAATGGAATGTTGCTACTCTTTTTGGGTTTTGGCCAGGTACTAATGACCTGGATTGGCCACCGTGAGAATGAGCTACTGGGCTTGATGGACCTTTGGTCTGACCCAGTAAGGCTATTCTTATGTTCTTATGGACCTTGATTGGGAAGTCAATGTGGAAGGGAATTTTCAATATGATGCCCAAGACTGATTTGGAATGTTTTGCTGAAAACGTCCAAATATTTAGTGGTGAACACAGGGATTTTTGAACCAGAAAAATGATTTAGATGTTTTTCCTCCCAAATTTTCTGTTTTGAAAATGAGCCCCATAGTGTCTGATTCGTACTATTTTATAAAGACACATGTAGGGGCATTTTTTAGAGAACTTCCAATTCAGAATAGGGATGTCCATGTCAGAACATCCGAAATGAACGTCCATTTCACATGTATTTTTCAATAGGAAACATGTCATGATTTCCTGTTCAAAACTACGCAAGATGTGCATCCATGTGCTGGAGATATCTAGCATGAACATCAGTTTTACAAAATGGAAGTTCCAAATTATGAACAGCAGTTAATAAGGGAAATGGTTATCTATATGGCAGCATTCTTAGAGTGTGGCCACACAGGTATCTTGACAGAGCTCAGGGGCAGCCTAGTAGTTATTGTAGTGGATTGAAACCTAAGAATTGCCACTGTTGGGTCAGACCAGTAGTCCATCATGCCGAGCAGACTGCTCACGCGGCGGCCCTCTGGTCAAAGACCAGCGCCCTGAGACTAGCCCTACCTGCATGCGTTCTGGTTCAGCAGGAACTTGTCTAACTTTGTCTTGAATCCCTGGAGGGTGTTTTCTCCTATTACAGACTCCGGAAGAGCGTTCCAGTTTTCTACCACTCTCTGGGTGAAGAAGAACTTCCTTACGTTCGTACGGAATCTATCCCCTTTCAATTTTAGAAAGTTCCCTCTCGTTCTCCCTACCTTGGAGAGGGTGAATAACCTGTCTTTATCTACTAAGTCTATTTCCTTCAGTACCTTGAATGTTTCGATCATGTCCCCTCTCAATCTCCTCTGTTCGAGGGAGAAGAGGCTGAGTTTCTCTAATCTTTCGCTGTAAGGCAACTCCTCCAGCCTCTTAACCATCTTAGTTGCTCTTCTCTGGACCCTTTCGAGTAGTACCGTGTTCTTCTTCATGTACAGTGACCAGTGCTGGACGCAGTACTCCAGGTGAGGGTGCACCATTGTCCGGTACAGCAGCATGATAACCTTCTCCGACCTGTTCATGATCCCCTTCTTTATCATTCCTAGCATTCTGTTCACCCTTTTTGCCGCTGCCGCACATTGCGTGGATGGCTTCATCGACTTATCGATCAGAACGCCCAAGTCTCTTTCCTGGGAGGTCTCTTCAAGTACCGCCCCAGACATCCTGTATTCGTGCATGAGATTTTTGTTACCAACATGCATCACTTTACACTTATCCATGTTGAACCTCATCTGCCATATCGATGCCCATTCCTAGAGCCTGATTATGTCATGTTGCAGATCTTCACAATCCCCCTGTGTCTTCACTACGCTGAATAACTTCGTATCGTCTGCAAATTTAATCACCTCATTCGTCGTACCTATGTTCAAATCATTTATAAAGATGTTGAAGAGCACGGGTCCAAGCACCGAGTCCTGCGGCACTCTTCTAGTGACGTTCTTCCAGTCCGAGTATTGTCCATTTACCCCCACTCTCTGTTTCCTATGCTCCAGCCAGTTTTTAATCCATGTGAGTATTTCACCCTCGATTCCATGGCTCGCAGTTTTCCAAAGTAGTCATTCATGCAGAACCTTGTTAAACGCCTTCTGAAAATCCAGATATACTATGTCGACCGGGTCGCCCTTGTCAATCTGCCTGTTTACTCCCTCGAAGAAGTGCAGCAAGTTCGTCAAACAAGATCTGTCTTTGCTGAAACCGTGCTGGCTGGTTCTCATCAGACCGTGTCCGTTAAGGTGATCAATGATGCAGTCCTTTATCAGCGCATCTACCATCTTTCCCAGTACCGAGGTCTGACTCACCGGTCTGTAGTTTCCCGGTTCTCCCCTCGAACCTTTTTTGAAGATTGGCATAACATTTGCCACCTTCCAGTCCACCGGAATCTTTCCCGATTTGATCGACAGATTGGCTATTAGCTGAAGCAGTTCAGCTATAGTCCCTTTCAGTTCCCTGATGAACCTCGGATGGATACCATCCGGTCCCGGGGATTTATCGCTCTTAAGCCTATCAATCTGCCTGCATACCTCTTCTAGACTGACCGTTAACCCCGTCAGTTTCCCTTTTTCGCTTCCAGCATATAGCCTGATGGGTTCCGGTATGTTGTGTATATCCTCTTCGGTAAATACAGATGCAAAAAATGTGTTCAGTTTGTTGGCGATTGCTTTGTCTTCCTTTAGCGCTCCCTTTTGTCCTTGGTCATCCAGCGGTCCCACCGCTTCCTTCACAGGTCGTTTCCCCTTAATATATCGAAAGAACGGCTTGAAGTTTTTTGCCTACTTGGTTATTTTCTCCTCGTAGTCTCTTTTGGCCCCTTTTACTGCTTTATGGCACCTGCGTTGATGTTGATTGTGCTTTTTCCAGTTTTCATCCATTTTTGACCTTTTCCATTCCTTAAACGAAGTCTTCTTGTCTCTGATCGCTTCCTTCACTGCTACAGTGAGCCAAGCCGGTTCTTTGTTCTTTTTCCTCTTGGATCCCTTGTTGATACGCAGTATATATAGATTTTGCGCCTCAGTGAGCGTGTCCTTAAAGAGGGACCATGCTTGCTCTAGTGTTTTTACAGTGTTTATCCTCTTCTTAATCTTCTTCCCCACCATGAGTCTCATCCCTTCGTAATTCCCTTTTTGGAAGTTCAGTGCCGTGGCCATTGTTCTGGACAGATGTTTCGCCCTCTGCGTCCAGGTTGAAGCGGATTATGTTGTGATCGCTGTTTCCCAGCGTCCCTTCTACTTCTACACCTTGCGCCGGTCCTCGCAATCCATTTAGAATTAAGTCCAGAATTGCATTTCCTCTTGTATTTTCCTTGACAAGTTGTTCCATAAAAATGCCTGCTGTACGTGAATGTACACCATTTCAATAGCCTTCAGATTTGCAGGTGCCATATATTTAGGATACAGTAGGTATTTTTTGGTTCTTAGAGGGTACCAAACTTATAAAAAGAAAACAAAATAAAAGAGTTAATGAGATTTGATCCTGGGTTCTTCAGTTTCTGGTTCACTGCACTAACCACTACTAGGCTATACCTCAGCTCTGTATGTTACTCTGATCAGATTGTCCTTAATATCTGAATCTCTCAGGGCTTGGCATTCATTTCCAATTTTACTTTCGGGGAAGAGGGAGTGAGACAGCAACCACTGGGGGACTAGGGAGGAATCATGCCTTAATCCTTCCAGTGGCTAGCTGCTCATTCAAAGAACCTTTTTGCACCCTAGATGTGATTGGAACAGGTCTAAGGATGCCTTTCTTTTTAGACTTGTATGCTTCCTTCCCTTAGTTAATTGCTGTTGGATGTCCTGATTTTAGACCCTCCCTAGTCCCACCCAAAACGCTTCCCCTCACTATTTGGATTTACGGTCTTTGTAAAATCAGCATTTGGACATTTCAAGAACATGGATGTCCATTTTGGTATTTTGAAATGTCCATATGCTTTGAAAATAAGCACCATAGGCACTTGTGTGCTTTTAAAAATTACCCCTGAAAATCTACAGAAATTGTTGCTATATTAAAGCAGGTACTCACTTCTCCCGTCAAATCCGCAGTTTCAGTATCCACGGATTCGGTTATTTACAATTTCTTTTACAAACAACCTATCTTCATTTTTTGGCTATTTTTAAGCTGTCCATTCTCCGGAACTTTAGCTGGTGGTCTAGTGGTGAAGCGGGGCAGGAGCGATCTCCCTATGCTCCTGCCCCGTGCAGAGCCGTCATCAGAATGGCTGCTGGAAGTTCCCGTTGTAGTCTACAACGGGAACTTCCAGCAGCCATTCTGATGATGGCTCTGCACGGGGCAGGATCATAGGGAGATCGCTCCTGCCCCGCTTCACCGCTAGACCACCAGGTAAGGTTCCGGGTACGCAGGAGGGAGGCGGGGTGGGTCAGAGCCAGCCAAGAAGTTATTCACGATTTTTCACACTTCGCAGTCCAGCTCTGCACCTAACCCCCGTGAATACCGAGGGAGAAGTGTACATTCACTCTATCTTGGGAGCTGGTATAAATGTACATCCGTACATTTGAGCATATGTATTTTTTTAAAAAAATCTCATGTGCAAATTATGACGCTACCCAATCTGCACCTGGAAGCTGCCAACAAACATGCCAACTCCAGAACTGGGTACAGACACGCAGTGTCGCGCTAGTTACCCTTTAAAAGTAATTAATTACAGTTACTGGTAACGCAATTAGTTACAGTAACTACATTATTCATTTAGAAGAGTAATTGATTACTGATTGCTGTTACCTGCTTAGGGCTCCGTGCTAAATTGAGCTGGTGTTAGTTCTAGCCATGTAGTGTGGGTTTAGCACGTGCTAAAATGCTGCGTGCGCTAAAACCGCTAACGCAGCTTAGTAAAAGGATCCCTTAAAGTAGCAAATTGCTTTTCCTTTACTGATACCATATCCAAGAATATTTATGGTAAAAGCCTTATGATATGTGAAGAGGGGGGAAAGTGTGGCGCAGTGGTTAAAGCTATAGCCTCAGCACCCTGGGGTTGTGGGTTCAAACCCACGCTGCTCCTTGTGACCCTGGGCAAGTCTCTTGATTCCCCCCATTGCCCCAGGTGCATTACATAGATTGTGAGCCCACCAGGACAGACATGGAAAAATGCTTGAGTACCTGAATAATCTCATGTAAACCGTTCTGAGCTCTCCTGGGAGAACGGTATAGAAAATTGAATGAATGAAATATCCATCTGATACACAACCCCAGTGTGAACCTCAAGTAACTTCATGTCATGTCATGTCTTGATGCTTATTTCTAGGAGGTTTGAGCAACTCATGCCAACCACATCCTCTAACAAGTCATGTCATGTGCTATTTACTATTCAAAAGTAATTAATTACAATTACTGGGATAGTGAGACAGTAGTTAACCACTACTGTACATTGATCACTGCAAGAAAGTAATTAACTACAGTAACTAATTACTAGCAACTCGATATTGCTCAGCACTGCAAGTATGTGCCTTCTTGTCATCGTGTGCAGTTTTATAGACAGGGTACTTTTATAAGTGGTGATTTATGCACAAGTGGAGAGGTGTCTAAGTCCAACTTTTGATGTATCCTGCAAGACATCCAAATATCAGGGCGGGGAAACATCCATTTTCAAAACCGCTAGCTGTCCAAATAAGTCATTTTCTAAAAAAAAAAAAAATGACTTATTTGGACGTCTTGGCCTTTAGGACGTTTAACTTTTTTTGGGGCCATTTTCGAATACAAAAATGTCTGTGTTCAAAACATCCTAATCCAGACCATTTGCACATGGTAAGGGCCAGCATAGTAATGGATTGGTCTCATAGACATCCCAACAGAGCAGTGGGGTACCTTAGAGGGCACTGTTGTGAACAACCTTCGTCGGTTACACCTATTCGTCCTGCTTTAAACCTTTTTACCCACTCATAAACCTTTTGTTGATTCATGGTGAATTTCCACAGGTTTCACTCCCTCTGCCCAAAGAAAGTACACTACTGCATGTTGTTCTTCAATGATACAGTCTTGAAATAAGAGTGTCCATGTTTCTGACCTCGTGGCTGTCACGTGACTACAAGCGATTTTGAGCCATTCAGGGCCTTCGGCCCCTTCCAAAGTATCTTTGGATACATTGGGAGGGGCTGAAGGCCCTGATTGGCTGAAAATGGCGATTTTCAGCCAATCAGGGCCTTTGGCCCCTCCCAGTGCTTCCCAAGATGCATTGGGAGGGGAAGTCCCATCATTGCAGCATGTGGCCCTGTTGGCATGAGGGAGTTTTCTCTTCCAAAATACCGGAGGGGGGGGGGTGGAGATGTCGGGGGATGTACAGGATATCAGGGGGATGTCTGGATATGAGGGGAGATGTGGGGGATATCATGGGGATGTGGGGGATATCAGGGTGTAGGGCTCCATGGCTCAGCTGATTCTGGCAGCGGAAATCCCTATCAGCTGAGCTGCAAGTAATCTTCCAAAACCAGTTCAGCTGATGGGGATTCCTTCTGCCAAGATCAGACAAGGTAGTTGGTGGGTACATCTACAAAACTTGCTTTTGTATGTTTTTCGCGCAGACGTTTTTATTTTTGAAAATGGGCAAAAAAAAGGTAGATGTCACAAGGACCAAAACTTATACCTTGCTCATTTTCAAAAATAAAAAGATAGACATTTGGCAGCTTTGAGAATGGACATTTTTCCTGCTGGGTTTGTGGATGTTTTACATAAAACGTCCAACCTCAGACTTAGGGCTCCTTTTACGAAGGTGTGCTAGCGTTTTTAGTGCACGCACCGGATTAGTGCGCGCTAGCCAAAAAACTACTGCCTGCTCAAGAGGAGGCGGTAGCGGCTAGCGCGAGCTATTCCGCGCGTTAAGGCCCTAACGCACCTTCGTAAAAGGAGCCCTTAGGCACATTTTTTATTATGCTCCTCCACGTAAACAGTGCTTTTTAATTGAGCCTGGGTGCCTACCGGCACCTAAAAAGTCTGTGCCATTTAGAGAATCCAGGCCTTAAGGTTCTTATATTGGTAGCACACCGATTATAAAGAGAAAACATCTGTGTTCTACTTTCTCCTATTATTGTTGCCAGAACACTTAACTGTCTCAAGTCTGATAAACTACCCTTATGAAACTGAAAATAACTCGTAGCAATAACGATCTGCCCTTCTCAATGCCTTGCACCTCAAATTACAACTCTAGTGCTCAGCAGCCTCCATAAAACTTCAAGCATGCTATGATCAGCCACTGATGTACCGTACCAAACACCAGCTTAACTTTGTTTTGTCAATACTGCGTTACTAAGAAAACGGTAAAGCTTTCAAGAAGATATACAACACAGGAAAGTAGAAAGTGTCTGAGCACACTACTGAAAAGTCACATTTATAAAGACTAGAATGTCAGCTCCTACTGTGCAAGAAAAATTTAATAATGTCTAAACCAAGAGGAAATGCTGTGCTCGGGTATCAAGGGATTTATTCGGTTCTTTACAATCTAAAGGGGCCCCGACATTCAAGGAAAAGCAAATTTTAGAATTCAAGAGGTAGTGAGAAGGGTGGATAATAAAAACACTGCAATACTTAGTGAAGCTCTTTCTGAGGACATATCTAAGTCTCGGTGCACGGCACCTGGGAATTCTTTCACACTGCAATTCTAGACTTCATTCTTTATTACACTTTTAGTTAGTCCTTCCAAAGTGCCCTTGATGTGGTTTGAGATTTTTTTTTTTTTTCTCCAAACACCTCATATTGGGGACTGTAGGGGTGTTTCCATATTTGCACCTGAAGGTTAGGCCTCTCTGAGAATCAAAGCCTGAACCATTGTCTGCAAGAAATCTTTCTGAACCAATGTCTGCAAGAAACTTTCCAGCATGCATTTTGCAAGAAGAAAGAAGTACACAGCTTTGCTGTTTCTGCCTGATGCATATTAAGGTGCACTAACTGATTTAGCACGTGCTAAAGATTAGCGCATGCTAAATGCTAAGATGCCCATAGGAATATAATGGAGGTCAGCATTTAGCGCGCACTAAATCAGTTAGCGCGCCTTAATAAAAGGACCCCAATGTCACTTTTTTATTACTCTTTCCAACCCAATGGCAGTTGGGAATAATTATACAAAAAAGAATCAAGAATGACTGTCTGTCTTTCTGGGGAAAATAACTCTCTGAAAATTTAACTGAATGGGATAGAACTTTGTAAGTGGGGAAAATGGTTAAAAGATACACAGGTCCCGATATTCAGAGTGATTTAAGTGGGCCGGAGAAGCTCCAGCCTGTTAAATTGCTTTGAGCTGCCAAACCGCCGATATTCAGGGGCACTAAATCAGGCAGTATCACTGAATATTGTCTCCGACTGCTCACCATAAAAGTGGACAGATCAGGGGTCGTGCAAAGAGCGGCACTAGGATGGTCCCAGGGTTATGCAGGAGCTAACAGTATTCAGTACTGGCACTCGCATCGCTCAGCAGTCTAATCCCCCCAAATCTACCCCACCCGGTAAATTGCCCCTCTCCAAAACTATGCCACCATCTCTAGCTACTTCCTCCCCTCCAGACCCAACAAATGAGATACATATATATAAATATGTACACAGAGATTACAAATAATGTTATAGCTACAATATACTCTAGTTTGTTATATATATATATATATATATATATATTGTTACAAGCCCATTACTAATATTACATTACATTAGTGACTTCTATTCCGCCTGTACCTTGCAGTTCTAAGCGGATTACAGTAGAAGATAGCTGGACATTTCCAGGAAGTTACAATTTAGGGTCGGTTACATATTAGAGACATTGGTGAGAGATAGAAGGAAGGATGGAGAATTGATGTATACTTGTAGGGAAGATGCAGTTTGGGGTTGGTTAATTGATAGAGTCATTGAGGAGATATTAGTAGAGGGGTAGGAGGTCAGCTGGAAATTTGCAAGGAGGAGGGAAGATGCGGGGGGGGGGGGGGGGTAAGAAGGCTGTATAGATTTTTTGAATAGCAGGGTTTTGATTTCTTTTCGAAATGATTTAAAGTCACTTGTAGTTGTCAGCAGGTTGGAAATGGAGGGGTCCAGCTTCACTGCTTGCGTCGCTAGGAGGCTGTCGTACATCTTCTTACGCTGTGTTCCCTTGAGTGGTGGATAGGAGAATGGGGTCTGAGTTCTTCTTAGTCTGGATGTGCGGTTACGGTTTAGACGGTTGTTTAGGTAGGTGGGTGCAGTTTCGTTTATTGCTTTGAATAGTAGACAGTAAAATTTGAATTGGATTCGAGCTCGTATCGGTATGAGTCTAGGTAGGCATTGGTGATGTGGTCAAATATTGCCTTGTGCCACTTAAAACAGCTAAGCACATGGACCTAAAGTCCACCAGAGCTGATCGGTGCAGCACTGAAGTCCCTGAGCTAGAGTTAGACTCCTACCCTGAGTCACAGGTAGAGCAAGGGACTGGGCAGGATTCTGTGCCACCTAAGAATAGAACCTCTGGTAAACAGCAATTGAAAGCACCTAGGAAACAGGGACTGACCTCTTTAAGTCCTAGCATAATGAAATTCCTGGCTAAGTAGGGGAAGAGCTCAGTTTCAGCCCTCTCCCATGCAGAGTTGGGCGGGCCCCTGCACACATAGGCAGGCTAAAGACTGGGAGCTTCACTCAGAGAGGGAGCAGGCTGAGGAAGCACTCTCTTTTGTAAGCTTTTGAAGCAGCACAGCCGGAGGACATTGATATGGTGGAGTGTGATGAATCCTTGCTGCCAGACCAGGGGAATTTGTAGGGTTACCATATGGCTCCAGAAAAAGGAGGACGAATTGAGACATCCGGGCTTTACTTCTATGAACAACAATGGAAGTAAAACCCGGATGTCTCAATTCGTCCTCCTTTTTCTGGAGCCATATGGTAATCCTAGGAATTTGCCTGAACTAGTTGAGGTTATGGACACTTTTGAGCAGCCTGAGTTAGAAGCCATGGAAGCGAGTTGACTTTTTTTTTTTTTAGTTTTTCTTTTCTGCTGTGCTGGAAAGTGCAGAGCATTTGTTGGAGGCGGTCCAGAGGAGGGCGACGAAAATGAAAGGAGGCTTGCGCCAGAAGACGTATGAGGAGAGACTGGAAGACCTGAATATGTATACCCTAGAGGAAAGGAGAGACAGGGGAGATATGATTCAGACGTTCAAATAATTGAAGTGTATTAACGTAGAACAAAATCTTTTTCAGAGAAAGGAAAATGGTAAAACCAGAGGACATAATTTGAGGTTGAGGGGTGGTAGATTCAAAGGCAATGTTAGGAAATTCTACTTTACGGAGAGGGTGGTGGATGCCTGGAATGCGCTCTCGAGAGAGGTGGTGGAGAGTAAAATTGGACTGAGTTCAAAGAAGTGTGGGATGAACACAAAGGATCTAGAATCAGAAAATAAGATTAAATATTGAACTAAGGCCAGTACTGGGCAGACTTGCACGGTCTGTGTCTGTATATGGCCGTTGGTGGAGGATGGGCTGGGGAGGGCTTCAATGGCTGGGAGGGTGTAGATGGGCTGGAGTAAGTCTTAACAGAGATTTCGGCAGTTGGAACCCAAGCACAGTATAGGGTAAAGCTTTGGATTCTTACCCAGAAATAGCTAAGAAGAAAAAATTAAAAAAATTAAATTGAATCAGGTTGGGCAGGCTGGATGGAACATTCAGGTCTTTATCTGCCATCATCTACTATGTTACTATGTATTGGCTTCATTACATGTCCAGGAGCTGTGGGAAGTTTGCATGGTATTGAGGCAAACTAGGAGGCGTGCCTCAGGAACTTTGAAGCTTGAGTTTGGAAGTCTTTTTTTTTTTTTGAGGTATTTTTTTCTGTGTGTTGTGGAAGTGAAAACAGTGCCTGCAAGTTTTGCTAGGCTGGAATAGTGTAAATCCTGAATCAGGGCAATCAAGAGAGTGTTTGCTTTACTGTTTGGAAGTTTTTGTTTTTTCCTTCTTCCATGCAAGTCTCTCAGGAGGCAGATGAGAATTATGGGGAGAATTTATCAAACATCTAAGGCAGGGGTGCCCAAAAGGTCGATCACGATTGACAAGTCGATCGCAAAGGCCCATCCTGGGCTCCGCAATAGACTCGCGTTGCCTTTGAGTTCTCTCTGTTCCCCAATGCAACAGGCCAGCAGCAACTACGGAAGCGCTGGGCAAGCCAGCCTCCCCCCCCCCCTCAGACGTCAATTCTGACGTCAGAGAGGAAGTTCCGGGCCAGCCAATCGCTGCCTGGAACTCCCTCTCTGACGTCAGAATTGATGTCAGGGGAAGGCTATGGTGTCGGGAAACAGGGAGAACTCGATGGCAATGGCGGTGGTGATTTGTGGGCTTGTTTCCAGATGTTGGCTGTGGCTTGGGGGCCTGTTTCCAGATGACAGCCCCGGTGGTAGCTTGGGGATAAAAAAAAGGGAGAGAGAAAGATAGAGAGGCAGAACAGGGAGACAGAAAGACAGACAGGGAGACAAAAAGAAAGAAAGGGGGGCAGCGAGACAAAGAAAGAAAGGGGAGGGGGTAGGGCGTGAGGTAGAAAAAGGGGAAGGGAATAGAGTGTGTTGGGTGGCAGGGGGCAGGCAAAAAGAGAGAAGAAGAAAAAATTGGACTCATGGAAAGACAGAGATGTTGGTTGGGGAATGGAATGAGGTCTGGAGGAGACGAAACATGCAGGAGGCAGAAAGGAGGGAATAAATATTGTATGCACAGTCAGAAGAAGAAAGTGCAACCAGAGATTCATGAAATCATCAGACAACAAAGGTAGGAAAAATGATTTTATTTTAAATTTAGTGATCAAAATGTGTCCATTTTGATAATTTATATCTGCTGTCTATATTTTACATCATGGACCCCTTTTACTAAACCGCAGTAGTGGATTTTAGCGCAGGGAGTCTATGAGTGTCGAGAGCAACACAGGGCATTCAGCATAGCTCCCTGCGCTAAAAACTGCTATTGCAGTTTAGTAAAAAGGGAGAGGGTATATTTGTCTATTTTTGTATAGTTGTTACTGAGGTGACATTGCATATTTTAAAGTCATCTGCCTTGACCTCTTTGAAAAAAAACCCCTGAATATAAATGATAATTAACATTTTCTCTGCATATAGTGTGCTTTGTGATTTTTAAAATTTTATTGTTGGTAGATCATTTTGACTCGGTCATTTTAAAAGTAGCTCGCAAGCCAAAAAAGTGTGGGCAGCTCTGATCTAAGGTGTGGGATTGTGGAGAGCTTTTGGAAGCTGCTGATACTTAGATGGATTCTCCCTCCACCAGCTCCCAGGAGTAGATGGCCAGCTGGGATTAATGCTGACAATGAACATTATGAGAGACATGTGTTTTGGAACTATAAAATATAAAGCCCTGAAGATTATTTTTGCTTTGTTTTTCTGATTGATGCTTCTTCCCTGGTAAAGTAACAGAACATAAGAACATAAGAACATAAGAACTGCCATCTCCGGATCAGACCCATGGTCCATCAAGTCCGGCGATCCGCACACGCGGAGGCCCAGTCAGGTATACACCTGATGTAGTTTTAGTCACCCATATCCCTCTATGCCTCTCATAAGGAGATGTGCATCTAATTTGCCTTTGAATCCCAGCACAGTGGATTCCTTGATAACCTCCTTTGGGAGAGCATTCCAGGCGTCTACCACTCGCTGCGTAAAACAGAACTTCCTGACATTTGTCCTGGACTTGTCCCCCCTTAGCTTCAAACCATGTCCTCTTGTCCGTGTCGTGTTGGACAATGTAAATAATTTATTTTCCTGCTCTATTTTATCGATGCCTTTCAGCATTTTGAACGTCTCGATCATGTCCCCTCGCAGCCTTCTCTTCTCAAGGGAGAACAGTCCTAGTTTCTTGAGTCGTTCCTCATATTCCAAGTTCTCCATACCTCTTATTAACTTCGTTGCTCGTCTCTGCACCCTCTCTAACAGTTTTATATCCTTCTTTAGGTTGGGAGACCAATGTTGGACACAGTATTCCAAGTGTGGTCTGACCATTGCTCTATAAAGCGGTATTATGACTTTCTCCGATCTACTCGTGATTCCTTTCTTTATCATGCCTAACATTCTGTTTGCTTTCTTAGCCGCTGCCGCGCATTGTGCCGACGGCTTCAGGGTCCTATCTATCAGTACACCCAGGTCCTTTTCTTGTTCGCTCTTACCCAGAGTTGCGCCTGACATTCTATACTCGTATTCCTTATTCTTACTACCTAAATGCATTACTTTGCATTTCTCCACGTTGAACTTCATCTGCCATTGATCTGCCCATTTCTCTAACTGATACAAGTCGCTCTGGAGTTCCTCGCTATCCTCCTGCGATCTGATTGCCCGGCATAGCTTTGTGTCGTCTGCAAACTTAATGATCTCACTGGATATTCCGTCTTCCAGGTCATTGATATAAATATTAAATAGGATCGGCCCAAGCACGGAGCCCTGGGGCACACCACTAGTCACTTTCTCCCAGTCTGAGAACTTTCCATTTATGCCCACTCTCTGCTTTCTGTTTTCCAACCATTTGCCTATCCACCTTTGTATATCTCCCTCTATTCCATGGCTTTGTAGTTTCCTGAGAAGCCTTTCATGTGGAACTTTGTCGAATGCTTTCTGGAAGTCCAAATATATTATGTCCACCGGCATTCCACTATCAATTTGCTTGTTCACGGTCTCGAAAAATTGAAGTAAATTCGTCAAACATGATTTCCCTTTCCTGAACCCATGTTGACTGGGTTTCATCAAGTCGTGTGTATCTAGGTGCCGGACTATGCTATCCTTGATCAGTGCTTCAACCATCTTTCCAGGGACAGACGTAAGACTCACAGGTCTGTAGTTGCCCGGTTCCCCTCTCGATCCTTTTTTGAAAATTGGCGTGACATTCGCTATCTTCCAGTCTTCTGGTATCTGTCCAGTTCTGATTGTCAGATTGGCAAGTTTCTGCAATAGCTCTCCGATTTCAACCTTCAATTCCTTTAAAACTCTCGGGTGAATTCCATCCGGTCCAGGGGATTTGTCACTTTTAAGTTTGTCGATCTGGTAGTATATCTGGTCCAACTCCACTTCAACTGTGGTGAGGCTGTCTTCTATTACTCCACTAAACACTTTCACTGCTTCTGGTATTTTAGCGGTATCCTCCTCCGTAAAGACGGACGCAAAGAAGGAATTTAGTTTGTCAGCAATTTGTTTATCTTCCTTGATGTACCCTTTCCTTCCCTGGTCGTCCAGGGGTCCCACCGCCTCTTTTGCGGGTTTTTTTCCCTTTCACGTATCTAAAGAAGGGTTTGAAGTTTTTGGCTTCTTGCGCTATTTTTTCCTCATAGTCCTTTTTGGCATCCCTCACCGCCTTGTGACATTTCTTTTGATCATCTTTATGTATTTTCCATGCTTCGGTTGTTTTCATGTGTTTCCATTTTTTGAAAGAGTCCTTCTTTTCTTTTATGGCTACCCTCACCTGTCTGGTAAGCCATGCCGGTTCTCCCTTACCTTTTGTTCTCCCCTCTTTGGAGAAGCGTGAACTATTTTGAGAATTTGCTAAAGAAAGGTCTAGCTGCGCAGGCTGCCTGAGTGTTTTGACCAGGCCTGATAAATAAGCCTTTAAGGCCCTGACAAGCCAGGGTTCTGAAACTGGAACTGTACAATATAAGTTTGTTTTGATTTCACCTTTCTGAGCGAAGTCCAGAATAAAATACCTTTTCCTTTTTGGGGACAATTAGCCACAGTGTCATTCTGATTGTTTTGCTAAAGAACTGGATGGTATCACTACTGCAGGGTATCCTCCCCCCCAGGGTCTCTCTCCCCCTCCCCCCCGTGGGTTTTGTCCGTTGTTACCGCCATTCCCTGTCAACAACCTGAGGATGGCTGTGCCACCATATACAGTATATTGTTGCTGTTGTTGTTGGTTTTCGTGTGAAACCTTTCTGAATTATAGTGCTTTCTGATTAGTTGCTATGTATACTGCTGCCTAGTAACTGTTGCCATGGGTATGGCTAAATTAACAACACAAAAGAAAGGCAAGGGAGATATCCTTTCAACCAAAGGCAAGTCTTGTGTAGACTTATCTCTGTTTGAAAGGACATCTACCATTGCCTTTCTTTCGTGTTGTTGATTCTCTAAGGCGAGGTTTTCTCTGTTTGCCTGTATGGCTAAATTAAGGCATTGGCAACATAAGAATAGCCATACTGGGTCAGACAAATGATTCATCTAGCCCAGTATCCTGTTTCCACACCGGCCAATCCAGGTCACAAGTACCTGGCAAAACCCCAAATAGAAGCAACATTCCATGCTACAACTCCCAGGGCAAGCAGTGGCTTCCCCCATGTCTATCTCAATAGCAGACTATGGACTTTTCCTCCAAGAACCTTTTCAAACCTTTTTTTAAACCCATCTACGTTAACTGCTCTTATTATATTCTCTGGCAATGTGTTCCAGAGCTTAACTATTCTCCGAGTGAAAAAAATATTTCCTTTTATTCGTTTTCAAAGTCTTTCCTTGTAACTTCATTGAGTGTCCCCTAGTCTTTGCGATTTTTGATAGAGTACGAAATCGATTCACTTGTACCTGTTCTACACCACTCAGGATTTTGTAAACTTCAATCATCTCTCTATGCAGCTGTCTCTTTTCCAAGCTGAAGAGCCCTAACCATTTTAGTCTTTCCTCACATGAGGAGTTCCGTCCCCTTTGTCATCTTGGTCGCTCATCTTTGAACCTTTTTGAATTATGCTACACTTCTCCCTCCATATTCGTGGTTTCGATTATTCACGGTTTTTAGCTTGCTGGCTCCTTCCCCCAAATTACATCAGCTTGCATAGAGAAATTGCTGATTCCAAGCGTTTACAGAGAAAATCGCTGATTCCTAGCACTTTGTTCACCGTGTTTTGCCTCTCCTTCAGTAACAGGCCAGGTCTCCCACCATGTTATTCGCGGTTTCACCATATTCACGATGGTTTTTAATAGAAAACAGCAAATAACATATAAAAAAGTTATTCGCAGTTTTTCAGTATTTGCGGTTTTGTTAATCCCCTATCACAGCGAATACGGAGGGATAAGTATATATCTTTTTTGAAATTCATCGACCAGAACTGAATGCATACTCAAAGCGAGGTAAATACACTATGGAGCAATTCAGAGGAATTATAATATTCTTATTCTTATTTACCATACCTTTTCTAATAATTCCTAGCATCCTGTTTGCTTTTTTGGCTACTGCCACACATTGGGTGGAAAGTATCAGTGCATTGTTTACATAGACACCTAGATCTTTTTCCTGTTACCAGATGCTGACCCCTAATGTGGACCCTAGCATCTGGTAACTATAATTTGGATTATTCTTCCCAATGTGTATCACTTTCCATTTGTTCGCCATTTGGATGTCCAGACTTCCAATTTCCTAAAGTCTTCCTGCTATTTTTCAGTCTGCAAGAGTTTTAACAACTTTGACCAATTTAGCGTTATCTGCAAATTTAATCACCTCACTTGTTCTGATTTCTAGATCATTTATAAATATGTTAAATAACACCAGTCCCAGTACAGACCCCTGTGGCACTCCACTATTCACCCTCCTACATTGAGAAAAATGGCCATTTAACCCTACCCTCTGGTTTCTATCCAATAACCAATTCCTAATCCAATAATCAAGAATATAACTAAGGTCCAAAATTTGGAGGGTAAGGGGGGGGGGCGCTTGTCAAATATGCTTAATAACAACTGTGGCTTTTTTTAGGATTCTACTATGGAGTGGAGGAGTATCCTAATGCTTAGAGCACTGAGCTGAGAACCAAGAGGAGCCCTTTTCAAATTCCACTGTGGTTTCTTGTGACCTTGAGCAAGTCACTTAAACCTGTGTTACTTCAGGTACAGTGAGCCTATTATGGACTGGGATATATCTACAGTACATATATGCAACATACTTTTGAAAAAGGCCTGACCTTAACTACCTTTTTTCAAATAATTTTTATTACATTCATGTCCAGATGATAAAACAATTGCTGTCATGTCTGGACATTTTTCAGTGTTTAGAAACTATCTGCAGATCTCCAATTCTCACAGACACAGAAGGAATTAAAACATATATAAATACACACATACATATTAACATGCGCACTCACACATGGATTACAGGGAGGGGCCTAAGGCTCTGATTGGCCCAGATGCATAAGGCCCCACCCATAGGAGGGGCCTTAAACAACCTGGGCCAATTAGAGCCTCAGGCCCCTCCCCGGTGCATCCCAGGAGGGGAAGGTCTGCCAGTTTGAAGAGGTGGGCCAGCTGGCTGGAGGGAGTAGACATCCCTCCAGCCAGCCATTTGAAAATAAGGTAAGGGGGAAAGGGCGGAGGTCATTGGAGACACGGGGAGGGGTTGTGTGGCAGTGGGAGAGATTGGGCATCTCTCCTGCTGCAGGGCGGGGTATGTCGGTTGGATGGGAGAGATTGGGCATCTCTCCCGCTGATGGGGAGGTGTGTCGGTTGGCGGCGGGAGAGACTGGGCATCTCTCCAGCTGCCAAAGGGGGCTATAATACACATACTTAAGAAGCGTGCTAAACCCAATAAAAAATAAAATAGATAGTTTATGATTCTTCATGTAATTTTTTATTTTGATTTTCATTAACCACAGTCAAAACACATGCCACAAGATGCACTTTTAACAGTGATGTCATTGTTCCGGCACCTCTGGACTAGTCACTGATTTTTGTTGCTGAAAGTCAACGCTGCTCTTGGAGAATAGCGCAGCAATTTTTAAGAATCCACCGGAGTGCTCATTGCATTATTGAAGAGCCCATTTGCATGGCAGTGTCAGAGACTGCTGGAAAGCTTGCTAAGAACATAAAGAATTGCCACTGCTGGGTCAGATCAGTGATCCATCACGCCCAGCAGTCTGCTCCTGCGGCAGCCCCCACTGCTCTAACTGGGACCAGCCCTACCTGCATATGCTCCGGTTCAATAGGAACTTGTCTAACTTTGTCTTGAATCCCTGGAGGGTGTTTTCCCCTATAACACCTCCAGAAGAGCATTCCAGTTTTCCACCACTCTCTGGGTGAAGAAGAACTTCCTTACGTTTGTACGGAATCTATCCCCTTTTAACTTTAGAGATTGCCATCTCGTTCTCCCTACCTTGGAGAGGGTGAACAACCTATCTTTATCTACTAAGTCTATTCTCTTCAATATCTTAAATGTTTCTATCATGTCCCCTCTGTGTCTCCTCTTTTCAAGGGAGAAGAGGCCAAGTTTCTCTAATCTTTCACTTTATGATGTCATCAAGCCTGAACCATTGTTTCAAGAATCTCTCTCTCTGCAAGCAACTTTCCAGCATGAATTTTGCAAGAAGTAAGAAGTACACAGCTTTGCTGTTTCTGCCTGATGCATTATGGGGATGTACCCGAATGTTGCTATTCAAGGGCATTCATCTGTGCTTTAATAATGGGACAGTGTGAATCTTGAAGAAATTATTCTGTTCTTATCTGTCTAACGGCCCTGGGTCTTCCAGCATATATGATACTTTATACAGAAAGGCTATTCATCAAGTTCTGTTTCTGGATTGGTCCGAGGAAGTCATCTGATGAGATTCAAGAAAAGAAAGGTGCTAATTAATTAATAATTAGTTAGTCTGTGATAAGGTCCGGGGAAGCTCAGATCTGCTCACAGATGTTCTAATTGTAAACTTTTTCTTTCAATAATTAGACCTGTAAGTTACCTCGTGTGATTCTCTGCCTAAGAGATAGAAATTCGGACATTTAAAAACTGTTCTGAATTTAGCACAGATAAACGGAACTTATTGCTGATGATTTATAGCCTCATCAAGGATTTTCAACACGTGTAACTTTTACAACGGTATTCCTGACGTCTTCCAGCTGACAAGAAGTTTTCTCTTCCACCTAATTGTGCCGGAGAGGCTAATTAAGGGTGAGCATACGGAAATTACTTTTATTAGCTTGGGAATTAGATAGGAATCATTTGTGATAAAGGTAAAGGGTTGAAAAGTTACCTGGGTGATAATATAATCATTTGTTAATCAGGGATTATTATTATAAGGAATAGTGTGTGTGTTTAACAAGAAGTTTTACTTAGTTGTCTAACCATTAGATTGTGACAATCATGTACTGAGTTTCATTTGTGTAATTAGATATTTTGAACAATACTTAGATTCTGCAGCTGGCTTGTGAATTATATTTTTCTATTTTCATAATAAAGATATTTCTCATTAGCCTGGGTTTTGTGTCGTATAATTAGACCATGATATTTGGACTTGAATAAGAGGTTATGGTTTTCTCTAGACCACTTAACAGAGACGTAACGTGTTTATAATACTGCTAAGTGAACCATAAATCCTTCTACAGTTACCGAATTGTATCATCTTACACTTATCCACGTTGAACCTCATTTGCCACGTCGCGGCCCATTTCTCGAGCGTGTTTATGTCACGTTGCAGATCTTCGCAGTCCTCCTGCATCTTCCCTACTCTGGATAACTTTGTATCGCCCGCAAATTTAATCACCTCACTCGTCGTACCAATTTCCAGATCGTTTATAAATATGTTGAAGAGCACCAGTTCAAGCACCGAACCCTGCGGCTCTCCTCTAGTGACTTTCTTCCAGTCCGAGTATTGTCCATTTACCCCAACTCTTTGTTTCCTATCCGCCAGCCAGTTTTGATAATCTGCCGCTAAAATACATGCAGGCTAAACCATCTGGAAACCAATTTAGCGACCACGACAAATTTAAGAAAAACTTAAAAACTTTTTTATTTCGTGATGCATTCTCTTCCATTTAATCTCTCTCTTCTTAATTTTCTTCTATCTAATTATTTTCTTCCACGAACATTCAATATATTTTTTCCCCATCCAACATGTTTTTTCCCAACCCCTCTTTCTCCTTTTTCTACCTACAATGTAACTTTACCCATCCATTTCCTCTCTCCTCACTGTCAAGTCCGTCTTGTTATTGTTTTTAATGTTCACTATATATTATTTAAATTACTTAATATTTTTTTTTCAATTGTTTCTACTCTTATCTGTCATTTTTAAATCTAATGTAAACCGTCCAGATATTTGCTTGATGGTCGGTATATTAAAATCTAATAAACTTGAAACTTGAACTTGAAACTTTTAAGAATCTGGGCCCAAGAGACTTATATTCAGCCTGCAGCAGTTTTTAAAATCCATGTGCATGTTTAACCCTGGCTATTCAATGCAAGTGACCTAGATATTATGCAGGTGCCAACTAATTTTCACAGCCAGCACTGCATACTGTACAGCTAACCAGGCAAAGATAGAACTACCTTTCTGCAGTTTTATTTGGCCATTTAGTTATGGATGGCATCCACATAATTGTTGGCTCCTCCCAGAGTGTACCCATGGAATACCCTGGTGCTACTCTGGCAAAGCCAATATTCAGCAGCACTGCTTGCTTAATTGTCACCGAATCTTGGCAGCCAGTCTGCTCAGTGTAATTTAAGCAGACAGGAGCCTCTCTTGCGTACTTAAACCACACTATTGTACACTGCCACTTGTACAAGGTATCACTAAGCCTATTTTTATTTATTACACTTCTATTCCGTGCTATCAATTTGCTTCTAGGTGGATTACAAAATAAACATACATAATCTAAAAATAATAAAACATGACATTTGGTAAAGAAATTGAAATGGAAGACAAGACAGTGCTAGCTAGCACCCTTTATAGTGTGTTAGGGGGAACTGCACTATATGTAGTAACTCACAAATTATTGATTTATTTAAATGCCACATGTGCAGCACAGAAACTGAAGATGTTCTGCTTCAATAATTGCAATAATGATAGGCTGTGGTAATAATGCAAGATATGTATTAGCAAGTGAATTCAAGGACTTTACATTAAAAATAAATGGTTTTAACCACCCTGCTAAGTTGTCTCATTTGCATTCCTGGGGAAGTTTAGAGATGAAGCAGAATTCTAAACATCCTGGTTGAAGGATTAGTCAAGTATAAAGAACAAACACAGAACTGCTAGAACTTATTTTCCTTCACTGAAATTCCATCAGACCTAATTGCCTTTGTTCCATATTCAAACACACCAGCCAAACAACTATAAACAGCTCTGTTTTATTTTTGTGAACTATTTTTCTACTATTTATTATTTCTATAGTCCTGAAAAGTGTACGCAGTAATGTATAATCAACACGCAATAGACGGTCCCTGTTCAGAAGAGCTTACAATCTAATTAGACAGACAGACAAGTTTAAACGGTATATAAATTTTTAAAATAAATAAATAAATACTAAGGGTTGGAGTTTCTTGCAGAGAGAATGATAGGATGGACAAAGGTAATTTTATGGTGAGTAGGAGTTAGGAATTGAAGGCAGAATCGAAAAAGTGGTAGGTCTTATTTTTTTCATTTACATGATCATCTCTCTGCCACCCCAATTCTTCCTTTCTCTCTCCCCCTCATATGCAACATCTTTCCTCCCCTTTCACCCATCCCCTTCTGCCTTCCCTCTGTAGCATATTTCTATCCCTCCCTTCCATGCTTCAGAACCCTTGAGCAGCCCCCGTCACTCAGTTGAACCCCCGCTGACGCTCCCATCCTTCCATCTCTTCCTCCTATCTGTACCTTGCTGACTGCGAGACCTACATGCCTCCCTCTAAAGAGCAGTGTTGTCAGCACTCTAAACAGGCTGCTTCACAGCCTTCTCCCGCCGGGACCTTCCGTGCGCCGTGTTACTGATGACATCATCAGTGAAGCGGAAGAGGGAATGCCCCGATGGAATAAGGCTATGAAACAGCCTGTTTAGAGTGCTGCCGACGCTGCTCTTTGGTGGTCCCGCGGTCGGAGGGTCAGCAGGGTTCAGACAGGAGGGAGAGATGCAAAGATGGGAGGGTCAGCGGGGGTTCGGCTGTGTGGCAGGGACGGGAGGGAAGTGCTGCTGCCGGTGAATCCAGGGACATTAGGGTTAGGCTTCCGGGGACTAGGGCTTACTTTTGGAATAGGGCTTATATTAAGACCTACCCTGAAAATCATGCTGGGGCTTATTTTGGGGGTAGGTCTTTTTTTCAGGGAAAACACAGCATAAATTTGGAGGCTGTGGTTGAACTAGTTGGTTTCTTCCATTGGTATGGTTTACCAACGTCACTGGTTGTGGGTAAAAGGTAAGAAAATCATTAGGCAGTTGGGACAGGAGAATCAATTCAGTATTAGTGCCAGCAAACATTTAGATGGAGCACTGCACCCCCCAAAAAAAAAAAATAAAAAATAAAAAGCCCACTCCAAACAATTCTTTTGCTTTGTTTTCAGTTTTTAATTACTTGTACTGACCTGTAATTTCTTTGTAAGGAGCAATGAACAAGAGATTCCAGTTTTTCTAGTGGCCATGAAGAAAATATTGGCAGTTTTCTGAAGAGATAAAAATAAAAACTTGTTAAATTTGCTTGATGATCACAATGCTTTTGATATGCAAGTGAGACAGTAGCCATTAGAGTCCAATGTTGTAGGAAAATGGAAGAGGCAGAATTATATCAAAGTGCAACAGCAGGAGTACTAGAATGTACAACAGAAGTCTGGCAACTAAAGAAAACTTTATTGGAGCAAAACATCAAAGGAAACCTATGAAACCATGTTTGGCAAACTGCCTATAAGAGGGAATAAGTCTTGGAATAGTTAGATAGATAGATAGATATTATGGAGGAGGAAGCACAGGAAGGAGGAAATATACAAAAGCAAGAAGGACAACTCTGGACGGTGAGGAGTAATGGCTCGTGGCCAGCAGGGGGTGATGTTTATGGGACGGTAATGGAATGGATGTCAGAACATGATAAGTGCAGTATTTTTGTGGAGTTTTTCTACAAAAGCGCCTGTTTTTTGTATGATTCTGGGTAATTCTAGTTAGATACAAGCATATGTGTCAGTTAGGGCCACGCCCAAATAGAAGCATACGAAAAACGGGTGAATAAAAATCTGAATAATATGTAACTAAAGCCAGAAAAACACACTATAGATTAATATAAGGGAAAGAATGGTGTTTTTTTTAATGTATTTTGCTGTTGGGTCAGATCAGAAAGGAAACCAAAGGAATCCATTTTGAGTTTTCTGTCTTTGCTATATCTGCTCATTTTGAGAAATCCATTTTGTGTGTCCAGGTCTTTGTTCTCAGCATCGTGGTGTTAATTAATACCACATGTGCTTGCTTTAGACTGGTAAAGAAAGATAACGTGTCCCAAACTGAATTAGATATAGTTTTGAATGAAAATTATGATTTATTGAATGGAAGCTTGGCCAAGCAAAGTATAAATGAACAAATATGACTGGAGTGGATGTGTGACTGTGTTGAACAAAAGCATAGGTTTTGAAAAAACATCTATATAATAAAACCGTAGGCGGCGCATGCGCAGTCTTATCATGCTTCCATGCTTAGCGTGCTTCCATGATCCGTATGTCCGTGGCCGCCAAGACTGCAGCATGCCCCGCGCTTACTACGGCCCCACGCGGCACTTCACTCCATTTTCGCCAGAGCGGTTTGCCCAGATAGGGGAAGCTGAACAGCTCACTCCCGCCTCTGCTCGACTTCCTGTTCACAACCCCCCCCCCAAACAACCGCATAGGAAAAACTCACTCCCTGCTCTCCTGCCACGGCGTTTGCTTCCTCTACTCGGCACGGCGCTTTACCCGGCAGACATTGAATAAAAGGTTGCCTCCCCCTGCCGCTCTGAATACCTGACCGCCTAACTTTAAACCCGCGGCTGCAGCTGCTTTGAAGACCTGGCCTGGCCGCCTAACTTTAAAACCACGAGCTAAACAGGTATGTAGTTCTTCCTTTCACCTGAACTCGCCTGCTCCCAGTGGGCCAAGAGAGAGGGGGGAGTGGCTGCCGTGGTGATCTGGCTGACTCCCTGGTGACAGGAGCCGCGGCGGCACCTTTAAAGTGAAAAAATAACTGTGGCAAGGGAGCCGGCCAACTGGCAGTTCAAGTTGGAGCTTCGGTCTGGCCTGCTCCCTGCCGTATTGTATTTTTTAGTTGAAAGAAGCGGCGGTGGCTCCTCTCACGATCCCCGCCTGGGTCAGACTTCCGACGCAGGTGGGGATCATGAGAGGAGCCACCGCCGCGTCTTTCAAATAAAAAAATACAATATGGCAAGGCGGGCAGGGAGCAGGCCAGACCAAAGCTCCAACTTGAACTGCCAGTTGGCCGGCTCCCTTGCCACAGTTATTTTTTCACTTTAAAGGTGCCGCCGCGGCTCCTGTCACCAGGGAGTCGGCCAGATCACCACGGCAGCCACTCCCCCCTCTCTCTTGGCCCACTGGGAGCAGGCGAGTGAAGCCCGGTACTTCCGGGTAGCTAAGGGGCGGAGCGCGGCGCGTGCTCAGGGTCCGGGTGGAGAAGCCGGTGCTACAGCCGCTTGCACACATTAGCACTGGCTAACGCAACCCGGGTAAGGGAGGTCAAGTTTGGGAGGATCGCTCAGACTTGGGACTGGCGTTCACCTTCGGATGGAACAGTAACCTGCTCCAGGGGAGCCGGACGACACCCACATGTAACAGATCAGCACTACCCCCGATTTCCCGAACCCCCACCTCCCCCCAAGCAACAACAAAAACTACTCCCGATGCCTGCGGCTGTGACCCCCCCACCCCAAGTAAACTCCCCTGGAGCAAGATCGGATGCCCGGAAAAGGGGGGAGGGATAGATCACTCCCAACCGTTCGAGGAGAACTGAGGGCTGGAAGAGTAGGTATGAGAAGGGGGTTGGGTTTGGGGGCTATAAAGGAATATGTGAGAGAAGGGAGCTGGGGATGAAAAAAGGATGAGATGGGAGAAGGGGGGCTACAAAAGGGGGCATGTGAGAGAAAGGGGCTGAAGACAGGAGCTGGAAGAATAAGTGAAGGGGGAATGAAGAGGGAGTTCTATGGAGGTGAAGGACAGAGAAAGGGGACAGATTTTTAAGTTGGTGAAAAAAGGTGGAAATAGGGAGGGTAAAAGGGGAAATGGGAGCCTGAATAGAGGGGGTAAGACATAAGAAGAATAGCCATACTGGATAACACTAATCTATTCTAGCACCCGTTAATGTAAGGTGATGATGGACAGGGGGGGTGTAAAACAAAGGGGCTGCTGCTGGATAAGGTGAGCAGTGATGGAGGACACAGGGGAGGTAAAAGGAAGGGATAATGGATGGGGAGCAGGCAAGGGGTGGTTGTGGACAGCCAAGGAAACCTCCCCCCCCAAAAAAAACACAGAAAGCGACTAAGGAGAGAGAAAAATAAATAAAGACAGACACACACACACATATATTCTAGCACCCGTTAATGTAACGGGCTATAAGACTAGTATATATATATATATCTTTGCAACCTAAAGAAATCCTAAAGCAACATCTGGAAGTAATTAAGTCAGAGACCCCTGCTCTAACATAGGAGGGCTTTTGTGTGAAGCTGTCAACTCCCTCCTTCAGGCTGACAACTTTGCAGCACTGTGTGTGGATGGAACTTAAGCTGAGAACTTTTCAGCACCCTACTAATAATTGTAGATTCTCTTGAATATGTTATAATGTTAATTCAGAAATCAAAAGTAATTTTCTAAAACTTTGTCTAACTTTGAAACGTGGAGGAATTTTTCTTTGTCCAACTTTTAAGACCACCTCTTTTGTGAATTGTTATTGGTTGTCAACCTGATGATGTCACTGAGCCAAAAGTATATAATAGAATGAAATGAGATAGTAAGATGAGCTCGTTATGAGAAGGCCAGCATTTGGCAACTATAACGATCTCCCATTAGCGCAACTGTTAAGCAATTATGCTTGATTCTTTTGATCTCATAATGGAAAAATAGAAACAATAATTCAATAAATCTTAATTATAATTTTGAAAACCTTGCGCTGGTGTCATTTGCATGTGTTGTTATTTTTCAAAACTGGAGCTTTCAAGAGGCGTCGATGTCCCTTGCTCAACGGGTGATCTGCCCAAAGGGACAGACTTGTAGTAGGGATAAAGGTCCTTTTGGACAACCTGTCTCTTGAGTAATTGATCATCTACCCCACCGGTGGAGAGGGGGGCAGTAGGGAAGTAGGGTTAGAGGGGTTGGATAGTGGGTTGAGTACTACTCTTCTAGGGACCTGACTTCCCATAGGATGTCCCACAACAGGAGGTAGTGCCAGGCCAATGCTGGAGGACTTACCATAATACATACAAATATCTATAGACATAAATGCACAAAATAACTTCAAAACAAAATGTTAATAAATGTTTTTAAAAAAATATATCCACAAACATTAGATGATACAGTAGACTCTCAGTTATCCAGCACCCGTGGGGATTGGCACACGCTGGATAACTATAGTTTCTGGTTAACATCTGCTCCTCCCTTCCCACCTTCTTTTCTGAACCGGGTTACTTTCTCTACCCCCCTTCTCTCTCCCCCTCCCACTTATGGATCCAGCATCCATCCATCTCCCCTCCCCTTCACCCTACAGGACCCTCCCTACACACAACACTTCTTCTCTACCTCCCACCCTGGGTCTGCCCTCCCTCCTTCTGGATTTGGCCTTCTGGACCCCCCTCACTAACCTGAAGCACCAGTGGCAGCTTGTCAGCAGAGGCAGGGCTGTAAACAGGCAGGGCCTTTCCTTTGTTGTGTCACTTCCAACACAGCAGAAAAAAAAGCCCTGCTGGAGATGAACGAGCACCCTGTTTACAGTGCTGTCTCTGCTGACTGGCTGCCATTGCTGCTTCAGATAAGTGAGGGAGGGAGGTGGGGGTTGGTGGGCCAGTACCACTGCCACTGCTGCTACAAAGAAGTGCAGAGAATGAATTTGGGAATTAGAAATCTGAAGGAGCCATATGTGCTGGGAGGTGAGATGCTGATATGCACAGATGAGGAGAGGGACCTTGGGGTAATAGTGACCGAAGATCTAAAGGCAAAGAAACAGTGTGACAAGGCAGTGGCTGCTGCCAGAAAGATGCTAGGCTGTATAGAGAGGTGTAACCAGTATAAGAAAGAAGGTGTTGATGCCCTTGTACAGGTCTTTGGCGAGGCCCCACTTGAAGTATTGTATTCAGTTTTGGAGATCATATCTGGCAAAGGACATAAGAAGCTTGAAGTGGTCCAGAGAAAGGCAACGAAAATGGTAGGTTTGCACCAAAAGACGTACGAGGAGAGATTGGAAGCCCTGAATATGTATGCCCTAGAGCAGTGGTCTCAAACTCGTGGCCCGGGGGCCACATGCGGCCCACCAGGTACTATTTTGAGGCCCTCGGTATGTTTATCATAATCACAAAAGTAAAATAAAACAGTTTCTTGATCATATGTCTCTTTAGCTATAAATTACAATATTATTAAGACTTAGCCAAAAGGAAAGATTTATAAACTATAAAGGGTTTTACCTCATACAAAATTGTCATTTCTTTAATAAGACATTAACTAGTTTTTTTCTGAGGCCCTCCAAGTACCTACAAATCCAAAATGTGGCCATGCAAAGCGTTTGAGTTTGAGACCACTGCCCTAGAGGAAAGGAGGGACAGGAGAGATATGATTCAGACATACAATTACTTGAAAGGTATTAAAGTTGAACAAAATCTTTTCCAGAGAAAGGAAAATGGTAAATTGGCATAATTTGAGGTTGAGGGGTGGTAGACTCAAGAGTAAAGTTAGGAAATTCATCTTTACGAAGAGGGTGGTTGATGTCTGGAATGCGCTCCTGAAGGAGGTGGTGGAGAGGAAAACGGTGACAGAGTTCAAAAAAGCATGGGATGAACACAGAGGATCTCGAATCAGAAAATGATGGTATATATTGAAGAACTAAGGCCAGTACTGGATAGACTTGTACGATCTGTATCCTTTATATGGCCATTCATTTGAGGATGGGTTGGGGAGGATTTCGATGGCTGAGATGGTTTAGATGGGCTAAAGTGAGCTTTAATGGAGACTCCAGTAGATGTAACCTAAGCACAGTATTGGGCAAAGCTCTGGGTTTCTGGCCCAGAAATATCTAAGAAAATGAACAATTTAAATTAATTAATTGTGTGGGGAGTGTGTGGTGCAGTGGTTAGAACCACAGCCTCAGCACCCTGAGGTTGTGGGTTCAAATCCAACACTGCTCCTTGTGACCCTGGGCAAGTCACTTAATCCCTCATTGCTCCAGGTACATTAGATAGTGTGAGCCTGCCGGGACAGATAGGGAAAAAATGCTTGAGTACCTGATTGTAAACCACTTATAGTCTAAGTGGTATATAAATGCTTAAATAAATAAATTTATAGAGTGTGTACTGTATGGTTGGGCAGATGGATGGACCATTCGGGTCCTTATCTGCCGTCATTTACTATATTACGATGCTGAAGGGAGGATGATTTTTTTTTTGTCAGAGATTTGTTTTTTACAGTTGGGTGAGAGTGCCAGATGCTTGAATACTGGTTAATTAGGATTCTACTGTAATTGGGGGAGAGTGTGGCACAGTGGTTAAAGCTACAGCCTCAGCACCCTGGGGTTTTGGGTTCAAACCCAAGCTGCTCCTTGTGACCCTAGGTAAGTTACCTAATCCCCCCCCCCCATTGACCCAGGTACATTAGATAGATTGTGAGCCCATCGGGACAGACAGGGAAAAATGCTTGAGTACTTGAATAAACTTATGTAAACCATTCTGAGCTCTCCTGGGAAAACGGTATAGAAAAACTGAATGAATAAATAAAATAGAAATCATAGAATAAAACCAATGAATACATTGCTGTACTGCAGAGTATGATGTTTTATGTTTTTGGTTTTTGTATTGTCTAGTCCACAGATGTCAAAGTCGGTCCTCGAGGGCCAGAATCCAGTCGGGTTTTCAGGATTTCCCCAATGAATCTGCATGAGATCTATTTGCATGCACTGCTTTCAATGCATATTCATTGGGGAAATCCAGAAAACCCGACTGGATTCCGGCCCTCGAGGAGGGACTTTGACACCCCTGTCCATTGGTTCTTAAACCTGTCCTGGGGAATCCCCAGCCAGTCGGGTTTTCAAGATATCCCAAATGAATATGCATGAGACAGATTTGCGTGCCTCTTATCTCTTTTATATGCAAATCTGTCTCATGTTTATTCATTTGGGATATCTTGAAAACCTGACTGGTTGGGGGATCCTGAGGGAAGGTTTAAGAACCACTGATCTAGTCTATTTTGGGTCCTAGGTTCAGGCCTCAGAGGCAGTGGGAAGTAAGTTGATGAGACAAGAGCCAGGTGGTGCATAAAAAGTATATGTTATAGGAATAAGCTTTTACAAATAAAAAGTATAAATTAGATTTAGAGCTGCTTCTGTGGGTATTTAAAAATATGTGGATGTCCTTCTCATAATGGCTGAGAAGGGTATGTGTGAATGGTGGGTGTATAGGTGTGAGGAGGTAAAGAGGAAGGAGCAAGAAAGAATAGGGGGCAGGGGTTTGAAGCTTGTTTTCATAGGTTTGAAGTTCTTCTAAAAATAGTAACATTCAGTATCTTTCTCTGTCACAATTTTGGAATCTGTTTGAAACAATGGCTCTTAATTGACAAGAGGAGTGAACCTTGAAGAACTGGTAGCTAGAGCCATTCTGTGTCTGAATTCCTTAAGTATCTGTCATTATCACATCTTTTGAAAGTCCAGGGCTTCGCAGGATACTCCTCAGCTCTATGCAAAAAGATCTTTGTTAATCTCAAGTACTGGATTTATAGGAGTTATTTAGTGGAATTCTAAGTAAAAGGTCTTTTGTTCGGCTGAATGGCCCCTGTCCATATGTTACTATCTGCAGACATTCCCAGGATCAAATTTATTTAATATAATATCCCAGAATCTTTTGCTTGCAGACACAGAGCACATTAACACATGATTGTGATGGGCTGCCAAGTATCTCAAATAAAATAATCTGAAAAGGTATGACCATGTAACAAAATATTATCGGAAATGACATTGGTTGCCAATAGAGGCTAGAATATTATTTAAATTTGACTATTTGTTATAAGATTTTGTCTGATCTTGTACCTGATTATCTTATAGATCACTTTAAATTTATTAATAGAAAACATTTTTCTCGTGATTCTAGACTCTTGTTTGGCCGTCTTAAGATCATCACATTCAATCACACCCAAGTCCCACTCTTTTGCCACTCTTCTGTCATGCACATAAGTTCTTCACCCTCTAAACTGTACCGTTTCCTTGGGTTTTTGCAACCCAAATGCATGTTAATTTTTTTGCAAGTCCCATGCACTAGTGCAAAAATTAATGCAAGACCTGCAAAATAAAATTAAAAAGCCACATTGATTTTGGGCTTAATGTATGGGAAAGTCCTATGTTAAGATATGCTAAGTCCGGATTCTAACACCCTTTAGTAAAAGGGTCCCTTAATTTTGCTTTGATTCCAGGTAAAAGAATCATATCCAGTAACAAATATGTTATTTTTTTTTTGTATTTCTGTTAAATTACTTATTTCATTCTTACCATTTCTGTAATAAAAAGGTAATCTTGCAGTAATTTGAAGCCTGCTTTTATATGTAATAGACTAGCATAGTTTCTTTGCTGATTAGATTCTGAGCTTACTATGACTGCATATTGCCATCTGGTGGCCAGCCATATCCACTTGAATATGTGACAATGAGTCAACAAACAAGTTGTAGGTGACATCTTTTTATTGGTACAGTGGTAAGAGCTACATCCTCAGTACTCTGAGGTTGTGAGTTCAAATCCCTTGCTGCTCCTTGTGACCCTTGGCAAATCGCTTAATTCCCCCCATTGCTCCACAGACACTAGATATAATTTGAGCCCACTAGGACAGATAGGGAAATATGATAATGTACCTGAATGTCTGTTTTATGTCTAGTTTGTTTTAGCATTGTTAGTCTCTTTTTATGTTTTTACTATTGTACAACGCTTAGAATCTTTGATAAGCGTTTTATCAAATTTTTATGAAACTATGAAAACCACTTAGGATATAAGTGATATGTAAATAAAATGTTTCCAAATGTTATCTTGTCTTCATCATCAATTATAATGTGGTATATGCAGCCATATTATGTAAAGTTCTCAACTTATAGCAAGGTACAGCTGCATATACCACATTATAATAATTGATGATGAAGACAATATGACTTGAAAACTTGTTGAAGAAATATTAATTTAGTCAAATAAAAAGGTATCAGCTGCAACTTGTTTGTTGACTCTTACTTTTCAAGTTCAATTTATTTAATATACTGCAAATATTAAACCAGAGTTAAAATCTTAGCAGTTTACAATGAATTTATATTGGGGAAGCAAAACAATAAAAAAAATCAAACCACATTACATTTAAGGGAAAAACAATAAGGTTAGATTACAATAAAATTTGCAAAGAAAAGTTTTAGGGAAGGGGGAAAAAGTGGAAGCCATAATATAGCCTAATTTAAAGGGGGAGGGGGGAGTAAAAAGAATTTAGAGTATATAAAAAAATTTTGAGCAAAATGCCTGAGAGAAGTAGAATGCCTTTAATTGAATCTTGAATGTAGCAAAATTTTTTTTTCCACGCAGATAAATGGGAAGAGAGTTCCAAAGAGTAGGTGCCATAACTGAGAATGAAGAATTTCTGTGTATATCAAGGAATAACTGCCTAAAAGAAGGAACACTCAAAAGGTGTCAATTTGATGAACCAAGAGATCTCCATGCAGTATAATTAACCACAAAACTGTGCAAAAAAGAAGACAGTCCAGAGGATATAACTAAAAAAGTGATTATATTATAATTGCAGGGGATTTGGTAGGCTATAGGAAGAATACATATGTTCTGCTTTAAGAAGTGGAGTCACATGGTCTAATTTTGAACATCCATATAATAATCTAATTGCAGTGTTTTGTACCAACTGTAAACGATGTAACTAATAATTTGTCAGATCAAAATTGAATTACAGTAATCAAGTTTGGATAAAACTTGAGAATGAATCAATATACGGAGAGAACTTTGTTGAAGAAATGAACGAACAGAACTAATTTATCGAAGAACAAAAAATGATGAAGAAACAACTTTAGAAATATGAGTATGTTACATATGACTATCACAGTTAATATAACATAAAAATTGCCATACTGGAACAGACCGGGTATTCTGTTTCCAACAGTGTTAAAATGGGATATTGTTATAGAATGGCCTCCAGATGGCAATATGCAGTCAATCAGCAGGGAAAACTATGCTGGTCTATTACATATGAAAGTGAGCTTCAAATTACTGCAAGGTTACCTTTTTATTACTGTATAGAAATGGTACTGAGTTAGTCCAATATAAAAGTATCATATTTACCTTATCTCCCTCATTCTATATAGGGTATGCACTGTTAGGCATATAATTGGGTACCCAATTATAGAATAGCACATAACTTAAGGGTCCTTTTATTAAGCTGTAGCAAAATGTGGTCTTAGCACACTCTTTAGTGCTAAGGCCATTGTTACCACAACCATAAAATGGCTGATTTCCTATTGTATGTATTAATGGCCATGTGCTAATGTTGCAATAAATCTGACACCTTCTAAATTCCTCATACAGCGAGAGATTAGAGAACTAGGCCTCTTCTCCCTTGAAAAGAGGAGAATGAGAGGGGACATGATTGAAACATTCAAGATAATGAAGGGAACAGACTTAGTAGATAAAGACAGGTTGTTCACCCTCTCCAAGGTAGGGAGAACGAGAGGGCACTCTCTAAAGTTAAAAGAGGATAAATTCCATACAAATGTAAGGAAATTCTTTTTCACCCAGAGAGTGGTGGAAAACTGGAACGCTCTTCCGGAGTCTGTCATAGGAGAAAACACCCTCCAGGGATTCAAGACAAAGTTAGACAAGTTCCTGCTAGACCAGAACGTATGCAGGTAAGGCTAGACTCAGTTAGGGCTCAGGTCCTTGACCTGGGGGCTGCCGCGGGAGCGGACTGCTGGGCACGATGCACCAAATTCTTATGTTCTTTGCTGTTTTAGTCTGTTAGTGCAGAGAAATAGGCGGTGGCAGCATGGGGGGGATGAGAGAAAGACAGAAAGTGTGTGGGTGCGGGAGAGAGAAAGAGAGAAAGAAAGACAGAAAGTGTGTGGGGGCGGCAGAGAGAAAGAAAGAAAGAGGTCAGGGAGAGAGAAAGACAGAAAGAAAGAAATGAAAGAAAGGATGCATAGTCAGAAGGAAGTGCAACCATGACTCATGAAATCACCAAACAACAAAGGTAGGAAAAATGATTTATAAAATGACAATTGTACAGAATATTGTTTCTTTTTATACTTCAATAAAATAAGTTCAGTATAAAGCTATTCGAGGCTTGTGCAGATGGGATCAGATGGTTTGTGGGAACATGTTGCCAATGGGGGTGGAGGAGAAAGGAAGAAAAGTTAGATTCATGGAGGGACAGAGAGAGATATTGGTTGAGAAAGGGAATGAGGTCCGGAAGAGAGGAAGCATGCAGGAGGTAGAAAGAAAGAAATATTGGATGCACAGTCAGAAGGAAATGCAACCAGAGACTCATGAAATCACCAGACAAATGTAGGAAAAATGATATATAAAATGACAATTGTACAGAATGTTGTTTCTTTTTATACTTTAATAAAATAAGTTCAGTATAAAACTATTCAAGGCTTGTGCGGATGGGATCAGATGGTTTGTGGGGACAGGGTAGAGACGGGGACTGAGCTCGTGGGGACGGGGACCGAGTTCACAGGGACCAAGCTCATGGGGATGGGAACCAAGCTTGTGGAGATGGGGCAAATTTTTTCCCCATGTCATTCTCTAATTCAGATGTCTGGTAACCCTACACATGTACAAAGATAGCTGGCTTCTCCCCAACACTATTTAAAATCTTATATAGGTGACACTTGAGATCCCTCACCTTTGCACCAAATGACCAAGTGATCCTCATGTCCACTAGCCTTCCAGATATAATTAAATCTCCAAATGAAATAGCCAGAAGAAAACGGTGACAGAGTTCAAACAAGCGTGAGATGAACACAGAGGATCTCTAATTAGAAAATAATGGGTATACATTGAAGGAACTATGGCCAGTACTGGGCAGGCTTGCACGGCCTGTGTCCCGTATATAGACATTCAGTTGAGGACGGGCTGGGGAGGGTTTCGATGGTTAAGAAGGGCTGGAGTGAGCTTTGATGGAGATTCCAGTAGATGGAACCTAAGCACACTACTGGGCAGGGTTCTGGCCCAGTAATATCTAAGAAAAAGGACCATTTAAACTAAATTAATTTATGGAGCATGTATGGTTGGGCAGACTGGATGGACCACTTGAGTCTTTATCTGCCGTCATAAGAACATAAGAATTGCAGCTGCTGGGTCAGACCAGTGGTCCATCATGCAGCAGTGGCCCGTAGGTCAAAGACATGTGCCCTGATTCTGGCCTTACCTCCATACGTTCTGGTTCAGCAGGAACTTATCTAACTTTGTCTTGAATCCCTGGAGGGTGCTTCACCCTATAACAGCCTCCGGAAGAGCGTTCCAGTTTTGTACGACTCTCTGGGTGAAGAAGAACTTCCTTACGTTTATACAGAATCTATCCCCTTTTAACTTTAGAGAGTGTCCTCTCATTCTCTCCACCTTGGAGAGGGTGAACAACTTGGCTTTATCTACTAAGTCTATTCCCTTCATTATCTTGAACGTTTCGATCATGTCCCCTCTCATTCTCCTCTTTTCAAGGGAGAAGAGGCAACTCCTTCAGCCCTTTAACAATTTTAGCCACTCTTCTCTGGACCCTTTTGAGTAGCACTGTGTCCTTCTTCATGTAGGCAACCAGTGCTGAACGCAGTACTCCAGGTTAGGGCGTACCATGGCCCGGTACAGCGGCATGTTATCCCTCTACGATCTGTTCGTGATCCCCTTCTTAATCATTCCCAGCATTCTGTTTGTCCTTTCTGCCGCCGCCGCACATTGCGCAGACGGCTTCATCGACTTGTCGACCAGTACTCCCAAGTCTCTTTCCTGTATTCGTGTCTAAAATTTTTGTTACCAACATGCATCACTTTACACTTATCCACGTTAAACCTCATTTTCCATGTAGCGGTCCATTTCTCAAGCATGTTTATGTCACGTTGCTGGTCTTCGCAATCCTCCTGCATCTTCACTACTCTGAATAAATTTGTATCATCTGCAAATTTAATCACCTCACTTGTCATACCAATTTCCAGGTCGTTTATAAATATGTTGAAGAGCACGGGTCTGAGCACTGAACCCTGCGGTACTCCACTCATGACGCTTTTCCAGTCTGAATATTGTCCATTTACCCCCACTCTCTGTTTCCTATCCGCCAGCCAATATTTCACCCTCGATTCCATGGCTCGCAATTTTTTGAAGTAGTCGTTCATGCGGAACCTTGTCGAATGCCTTCTGAAAATCCAGATATACAGTGTTGACTGGGTCACTCTTGTCTATCTGCCTGTTTACTCCCTCGAAGAAGTGCAGCAAGTTCATCAAACAAGATTTTCCTTTGCTGAAGCCGTGCTGGCTGGTCTTCATCAGACCGTGTCCGTCAAGGTGATCAATGATGCGGCCCTTTATCAGAGCCTCTACCATCTTTCCCGGTACCAAGGTCAAACTCACTGGTCTGTAGTTTCACATATCTCCCCTGGAACCTTTCTTGAAGATCGGCATAACATTCGCCACCTTCCAGTCTTCCAGAATCCTTCCCAATTTGATCGACAGATTGGCTATTTGTTGAAGAAGTTGAGCTATAGCCCCTTTCAGTTCCTTGATTACCCTCGGATGAATGTCATCCGGTCCCGGGAATTTATTGTTTTTAAGCCTATCAATCTGCCTGCATACCTCTTCTAGACTGACTGTCAACCCCGTCAGTTTCCCGTCTTTGTTTCCTGCGTATAGCCTGTCGGCTTTCAGTATGTTGTATATATCCTCTTCGGTAAATACAGACGCAAAACATGTTCAGGTTGTCGGCGATGGTTTTGTCCTCCTTTAGCACTCCCTTTATTCCATGATCATCCAACGGTTCAATGCTTCCTTCGCAGGTCGTTTCCCCTTAATATTTCGAAAGAATGGCTTGAAGTTTTTCACCTCCTTGGCTATTTTCTCCTTATAGTCTCTTTTGGCCCCTCTTACTGCCTTATGGCACCTGCTTTGATGTTGTTTGTGCTTTTTCCAATTTTCTATTTTTGACCTTTTCCATTCCTTAAACGAAATCTTCTTGTCTCTGATTGCTTCCTTCGCCGCAACAGTGAGCCACGCCAGTTCCTTGTTCTTTTTCCTCTTGGATCCCTTGTCGATACGCAGTATATATAGATTTTGCGCCTCGGTGACCGTGTCCTTAAAAAGGGACCATGCTTGCTCTAGCATCTTTACAGTGTTTATCCTCTTCTTAATCTTCTTCCCCACCATGAGTCTCATCCCTTCGTAATTCCCTTTTCGGAAATTCAGTGCTGTGGCCGTCGTTCTGGACCGATGTTTCGCCCCTGTGTCCATGTCAAAGCAGTCATGTTGTGATCGCTGTTTCCCAGCATCCCTTCTACTTCTATACCTTGTGCCGGTCCTTGAAATCCATTTAGAATTAAGTCCAGAATTGCATTTCCTCTCGTATTTTCCTTGACAAGTTGTTCCAGGAAGCAATTGCCTACAGCATCCAGGAACTTGGTCTCCCTAGCACAGCCGGAAGTGCCTAGGTGGCAGTCTATCCCCGGATAGTTGAAGTCACCCATGATAACTGCGTTGCCTTCCTTGAAGTTGCGTTTAATGTCATCCGTCATTTCTCCATCAATTTCTTCAAACTGTCCTGTGGGTCGGTAGTAGATGCCAATCTTCGTTTCCGTCCCATTTGTTCCCGGAATTTTGACCCATAGAGACTCTAACTTACTTTTCGTTTCCAGTGTTTACTCTCCGGTAGACTCAATTCCCTCTTTGATGTATAGGGCAATTCCCCCACCTTTCTGACCCACTCTGTCTCTGCAATATAGCTTGTATCCCAGTAGCACAGTGTCCCAGACATTTTCTTCGTTCCACCATGTTTCCGTGATGCCAATGTCAAGGTTATCTTTTTTGTGCCAAAGCTTCCAATTCTCCCATCTTATTCTGTAGGCTCCTTGCGTTCATGTACATACACTTGAGTTACTTTCTTGCATTTCTTTCCCTCATGTGTCCCTTTCGATCCGTCAGGATTTCTGTCTTGCCTATGACCCAGTGAATCTTCTCGGTATCCTTTGGGTATACTGGTTCCTGAACCATCGACTCTTGGTTGATTGTCGGCTTTCCCCGTCTTCCATGTACTATGTTACTACGATTCCCTGCGAGGACAGCTCTGACTGCGGTAGATTGCAGACTTTGTGTAAAGTCTGTTTCCATGGGGTTGGCAGCCTGTCGATGCCCTCTCTGGTCTGGTCTGGAGAGAAGCCTTTGAAGTCACATCTTAAGTGCAAGAGGATATTGTATTCCCTGGAGGAAAGATTCTAACTGCAGGATCACTTCCTGCTTGTACTAGATCACAGCTGGGGAGGATAGGAAAAGGGAGAACCAGAAAATAGCAGAGTCCAATGAAAGCTGTGGTAGCAGCAGGGTGGCTTTTCTTGAACAGAGGTTCATGAGGGCTGCATTAGCAACAGAAGCTGAGTAAGAAAAAGGGAGAGAGAGCAATCCCACGGATAGAAATACATTTCCTCCTCATTAATCTAGACCAGTGTATCTCAAACTGTATGCTGAGGCACACTACTGTGCCTCCTGAGATTCCAAGTGTGTCACAGCACACTGAGGAAGAAGAGATGCGCCTGCTAGCTGACTTCTCTACACAGTACAGCACCAACGCTGCCCGATTCACCGAAGGTCTGCATGTTTCCCCCTTCTCTCTAGCATCCTTCAGCTTCCCCATTGGTCTCCCGGTCTCACCTTTAAAGCTAATTACAGCAACCTGCAGAGGATCGCCGGTAGGTAAAATGATTTTATTTTCAATATAGTGATTGAAATGTGTCAGTTTTGAGAATTTATATCTGCTGTGTATATATAAATTCTCAAAACTGACATATTTCAATCACTATATTGAAAATAAAATCATTTTACCTACCGGCAATCCTCTGCATGCTGCTGTAATTAGCTTTAAAGGTGAGACCGGGAGGCCAAGGGGGACGCTAGAAAGAAGGCGGAAACATGCAGGCCTTTGGTGAATCGGGCAGCGCTGGTGCTGTACTGTGTAGGGAAGTCAGCTGGCAGGTGCCTCTCTTCTTCCTCAGTGTGCCGCGGCACACTTGGAATCTCAGGAGGCACACTAGTGTGTATATGAAAAATGAATGGAAAAAATTGCATTAAAATTAGTAAAGGGGATGGGATCTGGGGCAGATATTGTGTGTACCTAAGGAGGTCTTTGGTTGGGGTACTCAGTTGATATTTGTTAGACCTAGGGGGTACTTAGCTTGAAGTAGTTGAGAAACAATGCTGTAGGTAATCAGCTGGTGCCTTCTCTCTGGCCCTCTTCCCTGCTGGCACCCCATACTGGCGTGTTAGGGCCCATCTGGAGGGCCTCTGCACATGTGCGGACGTTGACGTAATGTCATGCAATTGCGCGATGTCATCACTATGACATCCGTGCACTTCTGGGTGCCTCAAGCCATGGCCACTACCTTTAGTGTACCCCGGCTTGACAGCTTGAGAGACACTGATCTAGACCAATGACTAGCCAAAGGTCCTACTTGGAGACAGGGCTTTCCATAAAGCACACTTTTCATATTCACAATCAATATTTACTTTATTTAAGGGCTATCTCCTTTGTGACTGTGTACAGTACTGCGTAAGTCTGGCAGTGCTATAGAAATAATTAATAGTATTAGTAGTAGTCGTATCTGACCCTTGGAGAAGACTGGCCTATAGAGTATCCAAGGGTTGGACATGATTGAATGGATAGTAGCAGTAGCAATTAGTAGTAAAAAAAAAAAAAAGATCAATCCTCAGTGGCCATTCTTAACCAAACACAATGCTTATCTTTCAGCAGAGAGAGAAAAAAAGAAGAATCTTACTGTAGAAATTCACATCGGGCATTATATTGTTCTTGCATATAATCTGCCAGAATACATCCAAAATCCTGAAAGAAAAAAAATTGATTATTAAGCAAACTGTATTTTAATAGCTTGATACACTGAGCATTAAACACAACGTATTTTATTTTATGACCTTCTTAGGTGATGAGCAGGATATAAATGAAATAAATAAATGGTAAAAATAGGGTACTTGATTTTAACATACAGCAAAAATACAAATACAGTGGTACCTTGGATTACGAGCATAATCCTTTCCAGGAGCATGCTCGTAATCCAAAATGCTCGTTTATCAAAACAAAGTTCCCCATAGAAAATAGTGACAACAGCAACGATTCGTTCTAGAATCCTGGGTCTATACCTGTTGGGTGCCGGGTGCTGCAGCGCCTTCTCCTCCGTCGGTCATCTGAAGAAGAACCCCACAGTGCCGCTTCAGAGGGATGCCTCCTCCATCCGCTGGCCAGCCCTCCACGTTGGATGCCCCCCCGCATGCTGGAGAGCCCCCACCCGAGCGCCACCCCACCTGCATGCTGCGCATGACACGCACAACGCCGATGATTGACGCTCTGCGCAACAAACACAACGCGCAGGCGGGACAGCACCCGGCCTCGCAGGCTCAGACAGAGGTCCTCCAACCTGTGGAAGGCACCTGATGTAGAAGGCTAGCCGGAAGATGGAAGAGGAATCCCCCAAAGCGGCGCTTCCTGGACTATAAGTGCTCATTGATCGGGGCAGTGCTCGGTTTGCGAGTCAAAAGTTTGCTGAGTGTTTTGCTCATCTTGCAAAACACTCGAAAACCGGGTTACTTGCAAACCGAGGTACCACTGTAATGTTAACAAGGCAAAATACAGCCAAGCTGCATATTTTTGCTGTATGTTAAAACCAATAAAAATAGGCTCCTTGCTTCTGCTATGCACTACTGCAGTGATTCCCAACCCTGTCCTGGAGGAACACCAGGCCAATCGGGTTTTCAGGCTAGCCCTAATGAATATGCATGAGAGAGATTTGCATATGATGGAAGTGATAGGCATGCAAATTTGCTTCATGCATATTCATTAGGGCTAGCCTGAAAACCCAATTGGCCTGGTGTTCCTCCAGGACAGGGTTGGGAACCACTGCACTACTGTGTTGAAAGGACGAATAAATAAATGCTAATATGCGTGCTTGGTTCTACCTTCATTCAGGGCCCTTTTTACAAAGCCGCGTTAGCGATTCCTGTGCGGCAAATAGGATACAGCCCATTCAGTTCCTATGGGCTGCATCACTTTTGCCACACCGGGAATCGCTAGCATAGCTTTGCAAAAGGGGACCTCATTTTGCTATGTATCATGCAAAGAAAAGGCATGCTACCATGTTTCCAAAATATGTACATATACTGTAGTGATAAATATTCAGTCGGCAGTAGTACATTGAAATATTCGTGGTGGCCCATGTGCAGGAACTAGCACTGAATATGCAACTAGTTCTCTTATTTCAGGGGTAGGGAACTCTGATCCTCGAGAGCCGTATTCCAGACGGGTTTTCAGGATTTCCCCAATGAATATGCATGAGATCTATTTGCATGCACTGCTTTCAATGCATATTCATTGGGGAAATCCTGAAAACCCGACTGGAATACGGCTCTCGAGGATCAGAGTTCCCTACCCCTATCTTATTTGGTTAAACAGTATTTTTACTTAGCTGCGTTATGCATTAACTAGTCATGTGAGATTGGTGCTGGTAAACTAGGCCAAATATACCAGCGCCTACCTCAACATACCTAGCAACACATAAGGATGCCTAGACCAGTGGTTCCCAACCCTGTCCTGGAGGAACACCAGGCCAATTGGGTTTTCAGGCTAGCCCTAATGAATATGCATGAAGCAAATTTGCATGCCTATCACTTCCATCATATGCAAATCTCTCTCATGCATATTCATTAGGGCTAGCCTGAAAACCCGATTGGCCTGGTGTTCCTCCAGGACAGGGTTGGGAATCACTGGCCTAGACATATTGCAGTTAGCCACTATTTATAGAATCTGGCCCTCTTTGTATACCCATTTCTTCAGCTATCTGAGAAACCTTAATTCATCTGTCTGATAAAATTAAATCCTCAATTTTCTTGCACATATCTGTGGAAGTTGCTTCCACAGGCCGTCCAGTGCGAGGGTCATCTTCAATGGACCCTCTCTACCCCACTTAAACAGCTTGCCCCAAAATTTTACTTTTGTAGGATGAAGGGGTACACTCGCCATAAATTGCAGTCATGTGTTCATGGATCTCCTTTGGCTTTTCTCCTTCTTTTGTGAGAAATGTCATCACTGAATGGTGCTCCAAATCTAGCAATTTCTTACTCGATTCGCACACAGGGCACGATTAACCAATAGGCCAAGTAGACACGTGCCTAGGGCCCGAAATGGTCAGGGGGGCCCGATGAAGGAGGGCATCAACATTATTTTTTCCAAATGGCGATGGGCCCCTCCAGCATCGATCGGCAATGCGGGCCCACCCCCCACCCCCGATTGGCAACGAATGCCCCACCCCAATCGACAGAAAGTAAGACAAGCAAGCAATGCGGGTAACTGTAATTGTGCAAGCGGTGCTGCTTGCCCGAAGCTTCCCTCTGACGCAGCTTCCTGTTTCCGCCTGGGCGCATGGTGGGGTGGGGCGGGGGGGGCAGGGGGCCAAGTGTACTTGGGTGCCTAGGGGCCCTCGAAAAATTAATCCTGCCCTGTTCGCACAAAGGGCTCCTTTTACGAAGGTGCGTTAGGGCCTTAACACGCGGAATAGCGCATGCTAAAATGCCGTGCGCGCTAGCTCCTCTTAAGCAGGCGGTAGTTTTTCAGGTAGCGCACACTAATCCGGTGCGTGCGCTAAAAACGCTAGCACACCTTTGTAAAAGGAGCCCTAAGACTCTCCTGAGATCCTGTCTCTTGGAACGTTAGCCTCGCACTGAGCCGCAACTGTGCATAAGTGACCTTGACACACGTCACACCACGCTTGCTACTTTCTTTCATACTCAGGTAGATAAATTATTGAACGCCCCTTGTACGTGTAAATGGCATCTAACCTTTCCAAAACACATCTCCTTAGCCTGAAAGCAGTTACAAGACAACCTGGACTGCAACTGCCATTATGATTGTATACATTAGTTGCCATCACGTTATCAAATGTGATAGAACTGGCACTCAGAGCTGGGATATCGCTCCCAAGGGGATTCTAACTGCAAATACAAAAATACTACCATGACAGTCTACTTTATAAATTTTCAGCATGCATGAAATATTAATATTTTGGAGCAAGAGAGCAGCTTTCTTCACATCGTAAGTGCTCATTTTTGGCAACAGCAAAATACTTTTGGCAGGTGGAACACATGAGTTGCATTAGCTTTGCGTTTCTAATTTGATGTGTGAAATGCTTTTTTGGGTGCTGGATCAACATCTGTAGACTCCCTACTGTCATATGCTTATAAATGAAATTAAATCAATGACATTGAAAGCATCAGCCCGTGTTGCTTAATATTTGGGAGAACAAGTCTCCCCTAACCCAAGAAAGGGGGTGAGGGGAAGAGACAGCCCAACGAGGCAACCTACAAATGTTTTTAGGTGAATGGGAAGCCCTCAGTCTCACAGCCCCTAATGCACCAGCTGTCATAATCATACACCCAGAAATGAAACATTCCCGGGCTGACCCAAATTGAAAATAATTAAATAAACAAAGCAATAAGCTAGTTATGCTGTCTCTGCCCCTCATCCGAGGGTAGAGCAGTGTCCAAAATCGTCCAAGCCAGCGCAATCACAAGCTTAATATTTAGGGGGCAAATTAAGAGCTTTATTCATAACCCCACAGAACCCCCCCCTAATCTATATATATATAAAATCGGAGGTATGTATGTGTGTATGTGTGTGTGTATGTGCCGCGATCACGCAAAAACGGCTTGACCGATTTGAACGAAACTTGGTATGCAGATCCCTTACTATCTGGGGTGATATGTTCTGGGGGTCTTGCGGCCCTCCTGCACACGTGGGCGGAGCTACAAACATAAAATCAGATTTTAACCATTCATGTCAATGGAAAAAATGTAAAAAGCTGCCATTCTCACAGTAATTCAAAAACGGCTTGACCGATTTGAACGAAACTTGGTATGCAGATCCCTCACTACCTGGGGTGATATGTTCTGGGGGTCTCGCGGACCACCTGCACACGTGGGCGGAGCTACAAACAGAAACTCAGATTTCACCCATTCATGTCAATGGAAAAAAGTGTAATAAGCTGCCATTCTCACAGTAATTCAAAAACGGCTTGACCGATTTGAACGAAACTTGGTATGCAGATCCCTCACTACCTGGGGTGATATGTTCTGGGGGTCTCGCGGCCCACCTGCACATGTGGGCGGAGCTACAAACAGAAACTCAGATTTCACCCATTCATGTCAATGGAAAAAATGTAAAAAGCTGCCATTCTCACAGTAATTCAAAAACGGCTTGACCGATTTGAACAAAACTTGGTATGCAGATCCCTCACTACCTGGGGTGCTATGTTCTGGGGGTCTCGCGGCCCACCTGCACACATGGGCGGAGCTACAAACATATAATCAGATTTCACCCATTCATGTCAATGGAAAAAATGTAAAAAGCTGCCATTCTCACAGTAATTCAAAAACGGCTTGACCGATTTGAACGAAACTTGGTATGCAGATCCCTCACTACCTGGGGTGATATGTTCTGGGGGTCTCGCGGCCCACCTGCACACATGGGCGGAGCTACAAACAGAAAATCAGATTTCACCCATTCATGTCAATGGAAAAAATGTAAAAAGATGCCATTCTCACAGTAATTCAAAAACGGCTTGACCGATTTGAACGAAACTTGGTATGCAGATCCCTCACTACCTGGGGTGATATGTTCTGGGGGTCTCGCAGCCCACCTGCACACGTGGGCGGAGCTACAAACAGAAAATCAGATTTCACCCATTCATGTCAATGGAAAAAATGTAAAAAGCTGCCATTCTCACAGTAATTCAAAAACGGCTTGACCGATTTGAACGAAACTTGGTATGCAGATCCCTCACTACCTGGGGTGATATGTTCTGGGGGTCTCACGGCCCACAACTCTATGTTGCTTGCTCAAGGGTGGGTTCACCCAAGAATTTATATGTTCTTGCTCCTGGAGGTGAAACTAAAAATGTTGTTTATAATCACGTTTTGCGTTAGTTGTATTGTATTCATTTTGTCAAATATTTCACATTATAATTTGAATATTGTACTTTTTATTAAGCTGTAAAAAATTAATTTCATTCACCACTATAAAGTATCTTTATTTGAATCCATTTACAGTGTTATTGCTATAATTAAATACCCGTGCAACGCCGGGGCATCAGCTATATATATATATATAAAATCGGATGTATGTATGTATGTTCCAGCATAACTCCGAAACGCATGGACAGATTTCAACCAAACTTGGTATACATATCAAATGCTATCTGGGAAAAAAATACTGTGGGGGTGGGAAGGGGATGACATGTAAAGACTCATCGAAAAAGACAGATATTGCTTTGACCAATGGTGTGAAGCTTGGGGACTGATGTCACACAGTCAGAATGATGTCACAGTCAACAGTATATAAGGAAGTGCCGCTGTGGTGTGGTGTGGTGAAGCCGAAACTGAAAATATGTGTGATGTTATTCCTCAAGTGAATGTTCCTGAAGGGAATTTATATCCGGGCAACGCCGGGTGATCAGGTAGTAAAATATAAAATCTGCATTTCATGTTTCTTTAACCCAGTGCTACTCCTATCCCTCTGAATGAGTCTAATAGGGAGATTGCTTGGTTTATTTTTTTTTGGTTTTTTTTTTTTATTCTATTCGTCTGTCTTCATAAGTTCTCAGAAACCCTGTGGAACTCTGTCACTATCATCAGATTAGCCTCTAGCTTGCTAATCTTAAATACTTAAAATGTGGATATTTGAAACATGTCCCTCGCCACCAGCCAAATATGGATTTCTGGCAGACGGTAGGACGTGGTATTTTACTAACAGGACAACCCCCGTTAAAAAAAAAAAAAGTAGGCTTCGGTGCTGTCAAGTCAAAAAGATGGCGTAAAAAGGATTTATGTGAATTAAACATACTCAGACTGGCTGAACTTGCATAGTAGCAACTGTTTAAAAACATCTTGAATCTGAAGAATTTTGATTTCAAGCTTTTGGGCACTTACTGGCACAGAAAACAGCACTACAGACTTGGTGGACAATGCATTAGAAGGCTGACAACTGCAGTCTCGTGGTGGGACAATCGTTGTACTACTTTATTTGGAAGGGAGTGTAAAGTGAACTTTTTATTTAGTCAACTGTGCATTTGGAGAGGCTCTGCTTCTAAGATATTGGAGGGCCAGGGTAAAATGCTATTTGAAAAGGCTATGTCAGGGGTAGGGAACTCCGGTCCTCGAGAGCCGTATTCCAGTCGGGTTTTCAGGATTTCCCCAATGAATATGCATTGAAAGCAGTGCATGCAAATAGATCTCATGCATATTCATTGGGGAAATCCTGAAAACCCGACTGGAATATGGCTCTCAAGGACAGGAGTTCCCTACCCCTGGGCTATGTCATGGGCAGATGATTTTGACAGGGAAGTTTACTTCAACAGATTACATGGGAATTTTAAACACCAATCATGTGTACCAAATTCATTTCTTGCAGTGTAAATGAGCTAAACCACCTGATTTAAAAGGAAGAGTATTAAATGACATTCATAAGGAACAAGTTCTGGTGGTGGAGGTGAATCTAAAAACAGCACAATATTCTAGATTGAAAGTGGGTAGATACATTTATTCCTTTTTTACATAGCAATATTAATTTCTCGAAACTATTCTTTTTTTTCTTATGTCAGTGATCTCTGACTCAGAAGGAAGGTTTCTAATTGTTTCAGGGTCACTGGAAAGGGAAGCAATAACATTAGCAAACTGTGGGGCCCCAAATAATGCTTCACTGTCAATGGCATAGAGAGGGTGAGTGGCGCTCGGAGTGGTGGTGCCTCTCCCCTGCCCTCTTCTCTGACCCCTCCTTCCTTACCCCCCCCCTGCCAAGTGTGCACCCCTCTTCCCTTCCCCTGTACCTTTTTAATGTTCCAAGCACGAGCAACATCACGAACTTGCTGCTCATGGCGTGTCGGCTATCCCTCCAACATCACTTCCTAGGCGCGGGGCCCAGATGTGACGTCGGAGAGAGGCGACACGACGTGGGCAGCAAGTTTGCGATGTTGCTCATGCCTGGGAAATTAAAAAAGGTACGGGGGAAGGGGGATGTGCACTCGGGATTCTGTAGACTTCAATCATATCTCCTCTCAGCCGTCTCTTTTCCAAGCTGAAGAGTCCCAACCTCTTCAGACTTTCCTCATACACTTCTCCCTCCATATCTGAATTCACTTATTCGCGATTTTTCAGCTGCTGACTCCGCCCCCTAATTTTCATCACTGAACCCAGCGTTTCACATTGGAAATCGCTGCTCCCGGTGGTTCCTGGAGGAAATCGCTACTCCTAGCGTTGTAAGGAGCAAATCACAGGTTGGGTTATTCACGGTTTATTATTTTTTTCAGGTCTATTTTAGTGAAAAACCGCGAATAACGTGCAAAAAGTTATTCGGTATTCACGGCTATGTTATGCCCGCATCCCCCGTGAATATGGAGGGAGAAGTGTACAAGAGGAGCCCCATCCCCTTTATCATTTTGGTCGATCTTTGAATCTTTTCTAGTTCCGCTATATCTTTTTAGAGATAAGGCGACCAGAATTGAACACAATACTCAAAGTGAGATTCCACCATGGAGTGATACAAAGACATAGCATTCTTAAGTCTTGTTTACTATCCTTTTTCCAATAATTCACAGCATCTTGTTTGCTTTTTTGGTTGTCGTTGCACATTGAGCGGAAGGTGTCAGTGTATTGTCTAGAATGATACCCAGATCTTTTTCCTGAGTGCTGATTCCTAAGGTGGACCCTAGCATCTGGCAACTGTGATTCAGGTTATTCCCATTATTTACCCTCCTCCATTGAGAAAAATGGCCATTTAACCCTACTTTCTGTTTTTTATCCAATAACCAATTCCTAAGCCACAACTGAACACTGCCTCCTATCCCATGACTCTAAATTTCTCAGGAACCTCTCATGAGGAACTTTTGTCAACAGCTTTCTGAAAATCTAGATACACTACATTAACTGGTTCACTTTGAAGTTTAACTGCAAACAGTGAAATCTAGTTGAGGGGCAGACTTAACCTTTTCCTATCGTAATACATTTTATGTTATGCTGGTTCCAATCGTAATTATTTTAGCTTACGGCTATTAGTCATAAGTCTGTAAATTCAAATATTTTGTGTTCCTGGCTCTTTATTAGTATGGGACATACGATGGCAACGACATTTTTGGAATGTCCCGTCACTCGGGACACACGATAGGAAAAGGTTAAGTAGTATAGTAGCACCAATAGGTAGATCACAGGAAACATTTAAACTGACTGCTGTTACCAAGGAAATTATAGCTCATAATAAGGATTTGTGGCTGGTGGATATCTTGAGAGAGATTCATAAGAACATAAAAATTGCCGCTGCTGGGTCAAACTAGCGGTCCATCATGCCCAGCAGTCCGCTCACGCGGTGGACCTCTGGTCAAAGACCAGCGCCCTAACTGAGACTAGCCCTACCAGCGCACGTTCCTGTTCAGCAGGAACTTGTCTAACTTTGTCTTGACTCTCTGAAGGGTGTTTTCCCTTATGACAGATTCTGGAAGAGCGTTCCAGTTTTCTACCACTCTCTGGGTGAAGAAGAACTTCCTTATCGTTTGTACGTTAGTCTTCAATTCATAAGGTGTTCATGAGAATAGATTTTTGGTTGCTTTCAAGAGATCTTGGTCACAACATCATTTCCAGTCAGATTGGGAACATATATCGCACAATTGTTCTTTAATTTCAGAGAAATTACAGGGATTTCTGCACTTTGGGAATGGTTTTTGCCATTAAAAGGCTGCTGATAACAAATCATCTCTCTCCTCTCTCTTTTTCTGCTGTGAATGGCTTATGGAGACCACTACAAGCATGATAATTTCCAAGGCAGGCCATAAGTGCTGTGAGGTTGCCAGAGCAACCGATCCAAGGCAATGTACCTTCTGGTTCCAGTCTGTTGCTGTAACCATTAGTCTACTCTTCTGCCCTGGTAACAAATCCTTCACTTTATGGTAAAAACATCAGTAGAATATACCCATTGAATCAGCAGTACCTCTTTGTATATCACCAGTAGTTCCACCTCTGAATTACACACAACTGAAGCAGGCCTTCTTTTATTCGTCAAAAGGCAGATTTCCTGCAATTCAAAATGAACATTCGAGCTATTTATCTGCCATATTATCATAAGCCTATCTCAGATGAACCTTGGCTAGAATATGATATCATTCACTGCTTCCTTCAACCCCTCCCCCAGTTTAATTACACTATGAAAATTTGCTGCTGTTGTGTTTGAAATCAACAGACTTATTCCATTTTACTTCATTGGTTACATATATATAGTAATACAATAACATAGTAAATGATGGCAGATAAAAACCTGAACGGTCCATCCAGTCTGCCCATTAGTTATACCATTTAAAAATACACGATTAAATTAACTTGTCTCTTCTTTGGTATTTCTGGGTCATAGACTGTAAAGCCCACCTGGTGTGGCAAAGGTAGAGCCAGCAGTTATCCGGGTATCACCGATATTCAATACTAGTGCTTTTAATTATCATCTGAGCAAATTGGATTGCTTAAATAGGAGACCTAACCTTTCTGGACATATCACTAGGGCCAGCATTGGTGAGGCCAAACAGGGCAGCTGCCTTGGGCCCCACACTCAAGGGGGCCCTTGTGGGTCTCTGTGGACTGGGATGTCCTTCTCTTCTCCCACCCGGTTCTAAAGCCCTCCTTACCTTTTCAAGTACAGCAATTTTCTAGCACTACTCGCAGATTCCTCAGCACTGTTCGCATGCCACAGTCTGCCTAATCAGAAACAGGAAGTTGCATCAGAGGGGGGAGGACCATGGCAGAGGAACAGTGCTGCATTAGAAAACTGCTGCTGTGCTGGTGACCCCTTTGCAATTTAAAAGGTAAGGAGGGCTTCAAAACCAGGTGGGGAGAAGGGAAGGACATCCCAGCTCAAGGGAGGGATGCTGGATCAGTGGTGCAGCCAGGCCCAGTATTGTGGATGGGCCCTATCCCCCCTCCCCAGAGATATGAAACAAAAATACAGGTTTTTACACCTACCCCCACATTCAGCATCTCTCCTCCTCTCATAAAAACATAAGACTTGCCATATTGGGACAGACTAATGGTCCATCAAGCCCAGTATCCTGTTTCCAACAGTGGCCAACCCAGTTCACAAGTACCTAGCTAGATCTCTGAACTCTGTGGACTCCTGACATCTGCCCTCCTATCTTCAAACCCCGTCCCTCCCTTGTATACCTTACAGGCATCCTTAGTGCCACCAGCGATTCATTTTTGAGGCTGGTGCCGGCTCTCCAGGCTTCCCTCTGCCATGTCCCATTCTCACTAATGTCAATTCCAGGCTTTCCTCTCCGGTGAGACATGGCAGAGAAAAGCCTGGAGGGCTGGTGCCAGCAGCAAAAATGAATTACTGCTGGTGCCAGGGATGCCTGTAAGGTATACTACTAATACTTCTATTATTTCTAGAGCACTACCAGACATATGCAGTGCTGCACAGAGTCACAAAGAAGACAGTCCCTGCCTAAATGAGCTTACAATTTAAACACCAGGGAGGAATGGGGTTCAGAATAGGAGGGCAGATGCCGGGAGGCCACAGAGTTGAGGGGAGCAGAGGACAGTGTGGGGACATTGCTGGAAGGGCCTAAGCCAAGAATGAGTGGGTCTGGGCCTACCTGGGTCCAGCTATAGCTATGCCACTGTGCTGAATGGGAGGGCATGTGCTGGTCCTGGGGGTAGAGAGGAGGGGCAGAAAGAAGGAGGAGAATGGGAGAGATGCTGGATGGGAGGGCATTTAGTGGGTGGAGAAATCAAGGGGGCCAGGAAGGAGAGGATTTGGGGGCTCCCTCCTTAATTTCTGTCTTGGGCCCCAACATATCTCACACCAGCTCTGCCCAACACTGAAAATATAGGTCTAACGTTTAAAAAAAACAAAAAACAAACAACCCTTGACTGCCACTGGCTGAACATGATTATGGTTACCATATGTCCGGATTTACCTGGACAAGTCCTCCTCTTAGAGGACTGTCCAGGCAGTTTGTTTGGGTTTAGGAGCTCGGGGCCACATCTGGAGGGCACCAACGCATGTGTGCTTGCATGTGATGTCATCACATCACATCCACGCGTGCTTTGAGACCCTCCAGATGTGGCCTTGAGCTCACTGAAGGAGAAGAGGTTTGTGTGGGGGCAGGGCCTCATGTTCTTATTTTTTTTTCTTGAATAAATATGATAACCCTAAACATGATCATGTTCATATCCTTTATGACAGTGGTCTTCACTAAATTTTAAGTTGGGACAGTTTCAAGTCCAAAAAAGCTGGAGGAGAGCCAACAAATGTTTTCCTACTTGGGGCCACAGCACCAACCAAAGTTTCTGGACTTCCATCCCCACCAGAACGCCTGGCCTCAGTCACACATGCAGAAAACAGAAAAAAAAAAAAAAAAAAAATCCTTTTCAAATACAAACCCACAAACTAAGGGCTCCTTTTACAAAGGTGCGCTAGCGGTTTTAGTGTGCGCTTGGCGCGTGCTAAAATGCCACGCGCACTAGCTGCTACCACCTCCTTTTAAGCAGGCTAGGTTTTTTGGCTAGCGCGCGCTAATCTTGTGTGTGCGCTAAAAACGCTAGCGCACCTTCATAGAAGGAGCCCCAAAAGTACTGTTGTACTCAAACAAAACCCTAATATGCCAGACTATGCACACAGTCCAAAATATACAAACGGATATAAATCTTCAAAATTAACATATTTCAATAACTAAATTGAAAATAAAATCATTTTCCTACCTTTGTTATATTGCAATTTTATTTTTCTGATCATTTTGTTCCCTCTGTGCTCTTAACTCTGTTTCTAAGGCCTCCTTATATATTTGCTGTTTCTTTCCTCTTCTTCACTTTTTGCACTACATCCATCATTGGCACTGATTTTCATATTCAATTTTCTTCCATTTTTCTACTTCCATCTCATATCTATCAAATTTTCCATCTGTTCCCTTCCCCTCCATCCATATGCACCATCTCTTCCCACTCTTTTCTTCCCCACATGTCTATCCATGTGCACCATCTCTTTCCTCTGTTCTCTCCCACTTCCCTCTATCCTTAGGCACCATCTCTTGCATAGGGAGAGGTATGGTTAGTAGGAAAAAGGAGGTTTTGATGTCTCTGTATAAGACTCTGGTGAGACCTCATTTAGAATATTGTATACAATTCTGGAGGCTGCACCTTCAAAAAGATATAAAAAGGATGGAGTCAGTCCAGAGGAAGGCTACTAAAATGGTGTGTGGCCTTCGTGATAAAGCGTATGGGGACAGACTTAAAGTTCTCAATCTCTATACTTTGGAGGAAAGGTGGGAGAGGGGAGATATGATAAGAGATGTTTAAATACCTACGTAATATGAATGTGCATGAGTTGAGTCTCTTTTATTTGAAAGGAAACTCTGCAATGAGAGAGCATAGGATGAAGTTAAGAGGTGATAGGCTCCGGAGTAATCTGAGGAAATACTTTTTTACAGAAAGGGTGGTAGATGTGTGGAGCAGTCTCCCGGAAGAGGTAGTGGAAACGGAGATTGTGTTTGAATTCAAGAGGGCCTGGGATAGGCACGTGGGATCTCGCAGAGAGAGAAAGAGATAATGGTTACTGTGGATGGGCAGACTAGATGGGCTATTTTGGCCTTTATCTGCCATCATGTTTCTATGTTTCTATTTCCTTCCCTGCATGCAAACCATCCATGTGCATCATCTCCTTTCCTCCCCCTCCCCTCCATCCATCTATTTGCACCATCTCCTTTCCCCTCCCTCCTCTCCATCCATATGCCTCCAGTTCCTCTCCTCTCTGTCCCTCCCATTCAGCATCTCTCCCTTTTTCCTCCCTCCCCACCCCTCATTCCACCAAATGTTCTCTCTACCCGGTTCCAAAGCCCCCCTTTAACACAAAAACTACAAGGTTGCCGGCACAGCAACAATTCTCTAGCGCTGCCTGTGGCCTCCTCCGCATGGTTCCTTTGCTGCGGTCCACTCAAGCAGAAACAGGAAGTTGCTTCAAAAGGGGGTGAATTGCAGCAGAAGAACAGTGCAGAGGAGGCCACT